>NC_139462.1:82700000-84052500 GCF_057233095.1 Heloderma suspectum | reverse complement strand
GCAGATTTTTTTCAAGGTTAACTTTTTTCCAACCTAATTATGAAACCATAATGGAAAACTCAAGTAGTGTTCAGAGTGTATGTCCTTGGATCTTCTTTGAGATTGTAACAAAATCCAGTTTTAAAGTGGCTGTTGAAATGCTCTTTTCTGCAATTATGGCTTCACTACAATGCTTAAGTAATAAAAGTGAATCTGTGCTTTAGTCAAGGACCTATTTGTCTATTTCTGTGAGAATAAGAGGAACAGGGAATTCATTGGCGTTTTCTAAGAAGGTCACTTGCATGCTGCTTGAGGTGCTCCATTGAAGTAAAAAGTAAACAACAGTGCACATCAATTGAGAAATCTGTAGTAACCTACATCACTACCTGAAGTGCTTATTTTTACAGACTACTGAAATATCCATACATGTTGCACACTAATGAATGTGATACAGGAAATCCAGGAAAATATAATAGAAGTGTAACAATCATATCAAAACCATGTTCACAAACAGCATTTTTATAAATAACTCAGACATAATTCATAAACTGACACTGAAATGAATAGGAATGAAAAGCAGTCAACTAATGACATGCATGCCACTTTGCCCACTGTAAATCTTTTGCTAGTCTTACTGAAATTATTTTAGCTTCATTCAAAATTATTTTACTCCAGCAGGAACTTAAAAATTTCTTTAAGTTACTACACTTAAAGCTGGCTTAAAAGTCATTTAAAATAAAATAAATACATTTAACTTTAAAAATCAACTCATAATTAGGGATGTCTGTCTCTGGGAAATCTGGCCCCTTTGGGGCTTGCCAGATTTCTGCAGCGCCCCACATTTGGCTTGAATTTCTGAGCCGAGCCACAAGTTTCTTCCAGAAATCCAGAAACTTTTTTTAAAAAATTGCATAAATAGCAAGTTGCGCAAATTCTGCCTGCAAGTTGCGCAAATTCTGCCTGCAATTTGCACAAATTATGCAAACTACAGCAGCACTTTGTGCAAATTATGCAAAATGCACATGCAAATTACGCAAATTGCACTTGCAATTTGAGTCAAGCCAGCTTGTGGGAAAATGAGCTGAAGTGAAGTCCGGTAGCGGGTGTGTGAGCTGATAAAAGCTCGCTGAGCTCTATCCTATGGCCCCGAAGGATTCCTCTGACATCTCTACTCATGATTTCAGGTGAAATTCTGTGAGAAATCTAATCCTACTTCATGAAGAGCTTCTTTATCAGCCCTCAGATCCTAATGGGAACATGAAAGGTAGATGACACACACAGCATAGCATGACTAACAATCTTTATACTGTTCTCTGTGGTTCCCCCCCAAATTATGTTTTTTTTAAAAAAAAAATCCTTGTTTTGTTAAAGTTACTGACATTCCCCTTTCCTCCAAATTCCTTAGATGGTTTATTGAAACAAGGACCTCCAAAATCACCTTAAAATTACACTGTAGTTAAAATCCAATGGCAACTTTGATAACAATGAACTGATGACAATTTCCTGCTGGAATACTTTTGGAACAATGCACAGTATCCAGTACTGGTGCTGTGCCTCCACACATTCTGTTGCACCCACAAGTGCCAACTGCTAGTGCTCCCTAAAGCAATCTGGGAAACGAGTAAATAAATGCTAGTTTCTGGAATGGGACAAGTCAGCAGAGCTCCACTGATCTGCCCCTTTCCAGAAACAAGTGTTTTGGGTTATTTCTGGTCGCTTCAGGAACTGTTAGTTTAGGGATCTGAGAACACATCCCACTTGGGTTCTCCGGGCACCCCCAAGCTTTCCCCCTGCTTGCTGGCCTTCTGGGCCGCAGTCAAGCAGCCCCCTCCAATGCTCGATGAGCAGCCCCGAAACTTACCCTGGCCTGTTCGTCTCTGTGCCGATCACCATTTAATAAAATAAAAGGCAATTGGCAGCACTTGCCCATAGAGCTATATGCAAAATAGTTCTGTGAACTAGAGTCAATGGGCGATTCACAGCACTTTTTGCATATAAGTCTATCTGGGCACATAGACTTATACACAAAAAGCGCTGTGAATCGCCCATCGGCTCTAGTTCACGGAGCTATTTTGCATACAGCTCTATGGGCAAGCGCTGCTGATCGCCATTTTTTTTTCAACAAAATGGCAATCATCACAGAGACGAACAGGCCAGGGGACGTTTTGGGCTGCTCATCGAGCATGGGGGGGGTTTGACTGCTGCCCGGAGGGTCAGCGAGCAGAGGGAAGCTCGGCGGGCACAGCTCGGCAGGTGCAGGCACCAGCAGTTTGTCAAATTTGCAAACCAAAACAGGTGCCTGAGACTTCCCTATGTTAGCTTTCCATTGCACTAGCTGTGGGTCTTGCTAGCACTCAGGCAGCCTTGGATACTGCCAAATAGTATTCACTTACATAGTCAAAAGTCACACAATGTCATCAACAATATTTTCTCCCCTAGAAGGAACCTGTAAATGGTTCACTTTCTCTTACAATATAATTACTGAATATCTACAGTTGATGTTGATCACACCTTAAAACATAGAATCACAGAATAGTAGGGTTGGAAGGGGGCTATAAGACCATCAAGTCCAACCCCCTGCTCAATGCAGGAATCTAAGTCAAAGCATCCCTGACAGATGGATGTCCAGCTTCATCTTGGATGCCTCCAGTGTGGAAGAGCCCACTACCTCCCTAGGTAATTGGTTCCATTGTCTTATTGCTCTAACACTCAGGAGGTTTTTCCTGATGTTCAGCTGGAATCTGGCTTCCTGTAACTTGAGCCCATTATTCCGTGTCCTGCACTTTGGGATAACTGAGAAGAGATCCTGGCCTTCCTCTCTGTGACAGCCTTTCAAGTACTTGAACAGTGCTATCATATCTCCCCTCAGTCTTCTCTTCTCAAGGTTAAACATGCCCAGTTCTTTCAGTCTCTCCTCAGAGGGCTTTGTTTCCAGTCTCCTGATCATCTTCGTTGCCCGCCTCTGAACCCTCTCCAATTTGTCTGCATCCTTCTTAAAGTGTGGTGCCTAGAACTGGACACAATACTCCCAAAATAGCATGTGCCTTTTTTGCACTCACATCACATTGTTGGCTCCTATTCAGCTTGTGATCTACAACAGTTCCACGATCCTTCTCGCTTGTCGTATTGTTGAGTCAAGTATCCCCCATCTTGTAACTGTGCATTTGGTTTCTTTTTCCTAGGTGCAGAACTTGGCATTTATCCCTATTACATTTCATTCTGTTGTTTTCTGTCCAGCACTCCAGCCTATCAAGATCACTTTGAATTTTGTATTTGTCTTCCAAGGTATTAGATATTCCGCCCCATTTTGTGTCATCTGCAAATTTGATCAGCATTCCCTGCACCTCCTCCTCCAAGTCATTAATAAAGATGTTGAAGAGCACTGGGCCCAGAACTGAGCCCTGTCATACCCCGCTCGTTACCTCTCCCAGTTTGAGAAGATCCCATTGATAATAAGCACTCTTTGAATCCGATCCTGCAGCCAACTGTGGATCCACCTGATAGTTGTTTCATCTAGCCCACTTTGAGCTAGTTTGCTCATCAGGAGATCATGGAACACTTTGTCGAAAGTTTAGCTGATGTCGAGGTATATTATGTCCACAGTATTCCCACAGTCCCCAAGGGAGGTTACCTGATCAAAAAATGAGATCAGATTAGTGTGACAGGATTTGTTCTTGACAAATCCATGTTGGCTTTGAGTAATCACTGCACTGTTTTCAAGGTGCTTACAGATTGATTGCTTTATCATCTGCTCCACAATTTTCCCAGCGATTGATGCCAGACTGACTGGTCTGTGGTTCCCAGGTTCCTCCTTTTTGCCCTCTTTGAAGATAGGGACAACATTAGCCCTCCTCCAGTCATCTGGCACTTCACCCGTCCTCCATGATTTTGCAAAGATAATAGACAGTGGTTCTGCAAGTTCTTCTACCAGTTCCTTTATTACTCTAGGATGCAGTTCATCTGGCCCTGGAGATTTGAACTCATTCAAACTAATTGGGTGTTCCTTGACCATATGCCTATCGATCTCAAGCTGCAATCCTGCCCCTTCAGCCTGTACTTCGCCTTTGCCGGGGGGGGGGGGGTCATAGACCCTCTTTCAGGAGAAGACTGAACTAAAGTAAGAACTGAGCACGTCTGCCTTTTCCTTGTCATCTGTTATAATTTTGCCATCCTCATTGTGTAGCTGAACCACCATTTCTTTCCTCTGCCTTTTACTATGCACGTAGCTGAAGAAAGCCTTTTTGTTGCTTTTAGTATCCCTTGCTAACCTCAGCTCATTCTCAGCTTTAGCCTTCCTGATGCCATCCCTGCAATTCTGTGCTACCTGCCTGTACTCTTCCTTTGTAGCTTGGCCTTCCTTCTACTTCTTATATGTGTCCTTTTTTGTTTTTAGGTCATCCCTAAGCTTTTTGTGAAGCCACATTGGCTTCTTCTGTTGTCTTCCACCTTTTTTCCTTCTTGGAATTGTTTGTAATTGTGCCTTTAGAATTCCTTTTTTTGAAAAACTCCCACCCATCTTGGACACCTTTTCTCATTGGAGTCATTTGCCATGGGACCTTACTTATCATTGTTCTGAGTTTATTAAAATTGGTTTTCCTAAAATCCAGGGTACACTCAGCTTTTGTTTCCTTTAGAACCAAGAACTCAAGTATAACATGGTTACTTTCCCCCAGAGTTCCCATAACTGCCACTTTAACCACTAAGTCATCCCTGCTGGTTAGGATCAAGTCAAGGCTAGCCGATCCTCTAGTTCCTTCCTCTACTTTCTGTAGGAGGAAATTATCAGCAACACAAGTAAGGAATCTCTTGGAGGGGCCATATTTTGCAGAATTTGTCTCCCAACAAAACTGAAGTCCCCCATTACTACTACATCATGCTTCCTTGAAACCTTGGCAATTTGCTTTTCAAAAGTTTCATCCTCATCTTGTCCTTGATTGGGTGGCCAGTAGTAGACTCCAACCACCATGTTTCTTTTTTTCTTTGCTCCATTTATTTTAACCCAGATGCTCTCGATGGGGCTACCAAGCTCATCCTCCTGTATTTCTGTGCAGAGATACGTATTTTTAACATATAGTGCAACCCCACCTCCCTTTCTGTTCCTCCTGTTCTTTTTGAACAAGTTATATCCTTCAATTGCTATATTCCAGTCATGGGAGTCATCCCATCAAGTTTCAGTTACATCTATTGAGTCACAATTTCCCTCCTGTATTAAGAGTTCAAGTTCTTTCTGTTTGTTTCCCATACTCTGGGCATTAGTGTATAGACATCGAAGACCATGTGCTTTATAGTCTGGCCTTCTTCCTACATGTTTCTGGAGACTATTATTGGGTGATATTAGAGCTGTTCTCTCCATTGTGGTGCATGAGCCTTCATCCATTGTTACCCCCAACTTATGTCAACCACCCCCCTAGGATTCAGTTTAAAGCTCTCCTGATGAAGTTCTTCATGCTGTGGCCAAACACATTCTTCCCTGCCTTTGTGAGGAGCAACCCATCCCTTGCCAACAGTCCATCTTCAAGGAAGTATAGCCCGTGGTCCCAGAATCCAAATTTCTCATGCCGGCACCACCTTCATAGCCAGTCATTCACCTGGAGTATTTTTCTTTCCCTTTCTGTCCCTCTTCTAACTACTGGAAGGATGGATGAGAAAACTATCTGGGCCCCAAAGTTCTTGAGTTTCCTTCCCAAAGCTTCCAAGTCTGATCTGATTTCTTCATCACTCTGCTAGGCAGTATCATTTGTTTCCACATGGATGAGAAGAAAGGGGTACCTGTCAGTGGGCTTTATGAGTGCAGGCAACCCTTCAGTCATGTCTCTAATCCATCCTCCTGGGAGACAGCATACCTGGCGAGTCCATGGGTCTTTGCAACATACTTGGGTTTCAATCCCACGCAGCAAGGAGTCTCACACTACTACTCTTCTCTTCTTGTAGTTGTAGACCTTTGTTTCATTGCCTCTGCTTGGCTGACCTTCAGCCTCTTGCTTGCTCTCATGTAGGTTCCCCTGTAATTCTTCCTCTGCAGGCTGTCCTCCAGTCTCATCCTCAAGTACCTGGAAATGGTTCCATAGCTCCACTTAGGGATGCCAGAGAATTCCGCCATGAACTCCAGTATTTACGTAGCCTATCACAAGCTAGCGTAGGGACGCAAATGGCATCCCCTATGCAGGATGCCATTTGCGTCCGCAGCAGCCCAGCAGTGGATGGAGGCCCTGCTGCGGATTGGCCTGGCCGGCGGCTCCACAGACTGGCCGCAGAGCAGAGCCGGCTGGGCAGGATTCCGGGGGGGAGAAACGGATCGCCTCCCCCCCATCAAGGATTCTGGGGGGAGGAACGGATCGCCTTCCCCCACCTGCAGACCCCAGCAGAGCCAGGTAAGTGGGGTTTCGTACACCCCTAGCTCCATTGCCTCCACTGGTGCAGAGTGGCTTCTAGTTCTTCTGCTCCTGTCACCCTTTTCCAAGGAGTATGCTCTACTTCATTTTTCCTCACCTCAGCATTTTCCTCTTCTGCCTCAGCTTGCTGTTGCTCTTCTAGCTCCTGTATTTCGTTCTGCTTTAGTTCCACAGTTCTGTCCAAAAACTCTTCGTGTTCTCTTATTTCTTGGAGGGTCAACACTCGCCGCTCCAGTCCTCTTACTTTTTCTTCCAGCAGTAGGGATGTACGAAAATTCCGCCACGGATCTCAGGGAGAGATTTCAGGCTGGCATTCGGCCCCCTGAAATCGGTGGCGGAACGGCCTGCCCCCCCACCCCCTTGGGACAAGACTTACCTTGGGCGGATCTTCCTGGCGGCGGTGGCTCCGGCGGCGGCAGCTGCGGCGGCCGGTCTTCCGACCGGCTGCCACCGCCGCCATTTCCAGTTAAAAAACAAAACAAAAAAACGTGATAGGCTACATAAAGATTTCATTTTAGGGTTCCAGTGGGGAATCTGCCCGGGGGGGGGGATCTGTTCCTCCCCCCCGGAATCCTCTGGAGTGGCTCCACTCCATGAGGATTCCACAGAGCCACTTGACTTGAAGGCCTGCTGGACCCGTCCCATTCTCCTCCGTGCCAATTGCCTTAAAAAAAAAAAAAAAGGCGATCAGTATGGAGCGACTGGGACGGTCCAGGAGCAAGCAGCCGGAGCCAATCCGCTGCAGATTCCGGAGGCTGGATTCCAAAGAATCCGGCCTCATTTGAATCTGTGTCTGTGGTGGATTTCTCTAACATCCCTAAGTCAGGTAGTAAGTCCTACAATCTAACATCATGTTGATACAATAGCTACTGAGGTGACTTCAGGTAAATTAGTTGTTATGCTCACAACCTTCAAATGCAAGTGTAGAAGACAAAAGGTAGAGAAGTGTCAAAGCATGTGGACACAGAAACAATTTGATTCACTGAGAGCCAAAGCACACATTACCCTGAAGACATTGCTAGCAGTTGCAGTTTTCTTTCTTACTCTAGTGTAAGCATAGAGATTCTGATCAGGATTGGGACCACAGTGTGCCAGGTAGGGGGATTTATCCCTTCCCCCTCACTGCAATCCCAATCTGGATTAGCCCCCTCTGCTTGCAGTTTGGATTGCCAAATCATGATCCATTTGCTTTAATGGATCACCGTCTGGCAATCTAAAGTGCAGGTACAGAGGGAAATCCAAATCAGGACCACAACAGGAGGGAAAGGGTTAAAGCCCCCATGCCCTCCTTGCTTAGACTAGAATAAAAAAGGACCAAAAAGTTATCAGCTAGGTACATTTAAAGTTATGTCTACTTTTGCCCTAAGTAACACGGAAAAGAGCACCAATATTCAAGAGCAGTAGTCAAAAGGGAGTTGCTTATATATGATATAGACATGCCTCCTTACTGCTTCACATGTCATCAGCATCACATGACAAGGATGCATAGGCTACTATATTAGCCATATTCCACAAATATGTCATCTGATCTTTTGTGAGCTACTAAATAGTAAGGATGGACAGATTCACCTGAGACTGCCTCACACCCCACTCGCTGGACACCTGCCAGTTGCCCACCCCTGCTCGCGCCAGGGTGCGAGCCACATGGTGGTTTGCAGGAGCCAGCGGGCGGCCACACACTTCCCTGACAAGCCGCTTCCCACTTGGCTCTCATCCTGCTGCTGTGGCCACCGAGAGCAACTGCACCTCTGTCTGCTGCAGACTGCTGGGCACTGGCAGAGGGAGGCAGGGTTGCTCAGCAGCCACGGCAGCAGCAGGATGGGAACCAAGACCTCCCATCCCGCCATTGCCGCCACCGAGAACAACTGCGTCTTCTCTGCTGGGCTGTGTCTAAATCTGGATTAGGCCCCTCTGCTTGCAGTTTGGATTGCCAAATCATGATCCATCTGCTTGAATGGATCACCGTTTGGCAATCTAAACTGCGGGTGCAGAGAGAAATCCAAATCAGGACCACAACAGGAAGGAAAAGGGGCAGAAGGAATCAGGTTGCTTGGTGGCCACAGTGGCAGAGGCAGCAGAGTGGAACTGAGAGATAAACCCCATGTCACTTCCCTCTTGGCTCTCATCCTGCTGCCAAGAATAACTGCAGGCACAGTTGCTCAGGTGGCATCCCCTCATGTTCTCCTTCCTTGCAAGGAGATCATGAAGGGTTAAGAGCCCAGGTGGTGGACACCTTTTCAGTAACGGGCGATTTTACATAAAATTGTTACATCCTGTGGTAGCAAATTCCATAGTTTAACTATGCGCTGTGTGAAGAAGTACTTCCTTTTATCTGTCCCGAGTCTTCCACCAAGCAGATACATAGGATTTCCCCATGTTCTAGTATTTTGAGAGAGGGAGAAAAATGTCTCCCTATCCACATTCTCCATACCATGTATAATTTTGTACACCTTTAATCAATGGGAGGAAATGCGTATATTTAAAAAATGCACACAATTGCTGTGCACATTTGGAAGAATATGTATGAAAATTTGCACAAACTTTCATGCAAAAAGAAATAAAAAACGAAACTTAAAATATCATGCTGACATAAGTCAGAACCAATTTCATGGTGGAATTCGGGGAACTTCGATAAGCTCAAGTTTTGGTGATTCGCACATCCTCAACCAGAAGTGCAAAATACCAAGCAACCATTTGCCACTGCTAGAGCCTACACAACAAGCCTTGCCATCTGTGTTGCTGAAGTGAGCAAGAAGCAGGTTTCTCCTCTTCCTATGTGTACGATCTTCCAACTATTCTTATTCCCTTCATTTCTAGTTGCAGTCAGCAGCTGTTCACTGGAGGAAGGACTTTTATGTCAGATATTATGATTTCTAGATATGTTTGAAACTTTTACATCTCAATCAAGTATGGCATGGGATAAAGGGTAGTGAGGGGAGAGACCAGAACACACTAGCAGGAATGGAATCTCTCCTCACCTCTCCCTTGTACACATATGTCTCCCTTCTTATAAGCTGGCATCTACGTTTTGCAAAAATGTCTGAGCTTCTATTGCCATTTGATAAGCCCACAATCGTACCCACATATAAAACACAAAATTCACTTTCGTTAAAAGACATTTTGAGGTTTAATGATAGAGCTCCTGCAGTACCCTGCCAGGTTCAATTTCATATTTACGTAGGCTAAAACGGCGAAAAAAAAGGAACGCAAATGGCGCCCACTACGCTATTTGCGTTCCCCTTTTTTTCGCTGTCTCTAATAGCCTACGTAAATATTTACGTAGGCTAAAATGGCGAAAAATAGGGAACGCAAGTGGTGGCCGCCATAGCGACTGCCATTTGCGTATGCTGTTTTTTTTTTTTTTTTGGCTTGCCGTGATAGGCTACGTAAATAGTTACGTAGTCTATCACGGCTGTGATGAAGAAGCGAATGGTGGCCGCAGGGTGGCCACCATTTGCAAGTCAGCGCGGATGGCAGCAGGTAAGTGCTCCGTTTCGCGTGCCTTTTGTGGGTTGGGGGGGTGGGGGCTTCGTTCCGCCACGGATTTCGGGGGGGGCGAATGCACTGGCATTCGGCCTCATTGAGATCCGTGGCGGAATTCTCTGACATCCCTAATGCTGATATTATTTGATTGGTGTGGATAGTTATTCCAGACTTGTCTTATGACCAGGTCTATACTTTTAATTGGGGCAGGGAGGGGGAATGGTAGTTGGATGCCTTGTTCTATCCATGGGCATCCACTGCAGAGCACAGCAGCAGCAGTTAGTATGGTCATTACTTTAATGATACTCTCTCATTCTGTACTCAATCTGCACTGACCATTTAGACACAGCACAGCTTGCACTTTAACACATAGCTTCAAACTCATACACTGTACCTCTGCTCTGCCAGCTTTTCAGATGAGAAAAGCCCTAGTCCAATTACATTACAAAAGGGAGTTATTTAACTCACTGAATTTCCCAAATGACTCTCGGGAGCGATGATCATATGGCACTTGAAAATACACCAAGTTCTCCTGGCAATTTCGACTGAAGCAGTATCGTCTCTCACATGCTGTCCTGCACTCTTGTGTAGTCCTCGTGTGGGCAATTAAAAAGTTGCCATGTTCTACTCCAGAGATCCATGTTGTTTAGTATGATAATGAAATACAAGAATATTCAGCATGCATTTCCAATTCCAAATAAAAAACAATTTCCAAACAACGCAGGTGTCATTTTTCTCATTTTATAGATAGGAAAAAAAATGTTTGAGACATAAATGATTACCCAGTATGAACACATAAGTAATAGAATAAAGACCACATCCATATATGTTAGGCCAAAGTCCAAAGCTCTTCCTCTTGTGGTATCTGACTACTGCTCACCAAAGAGCTATTATTTTCCACATGCAAACAGCTTGTGGTAGAAATTTGTGCAGGGAAGATGAGGCCTTATCCAGATATTTTGCCGAGCCTACGTTCACAGAGTCTTCACTTTCATTCACAGAAAGTGGCACGTATTTGTTCCACTGCTCAAGTTCTAGTGCTACTACCTGTGTGTCGGGGTGGAAACTGAGCCAATAGAACCCCAGAGCAGTTCTGATTCTGAGGAGGATCAGCAATCCGTGGGAGAGGAGCCCGCTCATCCCTCACAGGCACAGGCACAGCAGCTGGCAGAGATTCCTCCTGCTGGCATTCCTGAGATAGATAGTGATCCTAGCAGTGAGAAAGTGTGGGAGGGGGGGCTTGCTAGATGCTCGACGCAGAGAGCTACGAGCAATGGAGGGTGCAGAAAGGAGGCGTAGTGCCCGTTTGGCGCGCAAGCAATGGCCGCCTCCTGTGGACCCGAGGGAAAGAAGGAGGTTCTCTCCCCAGCCCATAAGTTCAGGGTCTTCAAGTGATTCTCTTTCAAACGGGGATCAACTGCCTACTTGGAGCATAGGCTACTCTGCTGTTCATTGCTTAGTTGCTAGTGATTAGCATCTGAAAGAGTCATCAAGTTGTAAAAGGATTAAAGCCTTGAAAAGAATCCTTTTGTCTGTGTCTTGAGTTGGCTATTGGAGTGTACTGAAAGAGGCTGCTAGGGCGCCCTTGACACTGTGCATCATGCATAAGCTGCAAAAAGGAAAAGAAAAGAAAAGCAGCTATTTATTTTCTGCTTGAGATGCTTAATCTCCAAGACCAGTTACTTGGCATGGCATAGATATAGAGTAACTAAAATGCCTCACCAAAAAAGACAGCAAAAGTATATCCAGATCTGCATATTCATATTGATATGTACAGATGTAAATGTAGAAATAATTACTATAACTTAAATAGAAATTTAAGTTAAATCTGCTGTCCAGGCACCAACAGGTGATGGGCAGCTTCATGGCCAGGGCTACAATCAGCCAGTGACATAATTTGTCCTTAAACAAATAGTAAGTAAAACTAAATGTGAAGACAGCTCAAAATGAAGGATAGAGGTCCTGGACAACAAAGGACTTTTCTTTTCACTGTTGGCTGTAGACAGTTGACAAGAATTTAAACCAGGAATGGGGAACCTTTTTTGTGTTGAAGGCTTCATTTCCTTGGTGGTAATCTGCTGGGGTTGCATCACACAAGCTGGTAAGTGGGGTCACCCTCGTTCTCTCTTCTTGCCATCCCCCCCGCTCTGGTTTATGACCAGCAGTCTGCAAAGGGAAAGACAGATCATTCTTGCCAGAAGTCTGAACTGATGGCTTTGAAAGGGTCTTTGAAATTAGACCAAGGGTCACATGAGTCCCTAGGCTTGCAGGAATTCAAGCCTATCAGTCTAATTACAATGAATCCTAATGAAATCAGAGTCCTTACATATGTAAGGTGAGCTTTGGCTATTAGGCGGCTGGTATAGAAATAAATAAATAAATGTATGTATGTATGCATGTATGTATGTATGTTAGGGAGAAGTGTGCCCAACTTTTGGAACTAAATTTGTAACATTAGTAGCACAATACATGTCAATAGTGCATATCATTAGTGAATTTGTTACAAATCCTCTTTTTGATAGTGAAACAATCCCCTTCTAATCAGGTTCCTCAGAGCCAATTTAGGGTACCTGCAATCCCTGGGAAAGCTAAATATCTCCCAATCTGGACCATGACTAGGGATGGGGGATAATTTCTCCCCGAAACTTCGGGGGGCCGAGTGCCAACGCATTCGGTCCTCCGAAGGTTGTTCGGGGAGAAATTCTCCGCCCCCGCCCCCCCCGGGACGGGACTTACCTTTCACGTATGTCGCTCCCGGCAGCGGGTCCCGGCGGCGGTTCGGCAGGTCTTCGTCAGGGGCAGGGGCGGCAGCCGGTCTTACGACCGGCTGCTGCCGCCGCCGCCATTACAAGAAAAGTAAAAAAAAAAAAACGCCCCTGTGATAGGCTACGTAACGATTTACGTAGCCTATCATGGATAGATTTGCAAAGTCAGCTGTGATAGGCTACGTTAATCGTCATGTAGCCTATCACGGGTGACTTAAAAAAAAAAAAAAAGCACGCACGCTATAGGGGTGGACGAAAGTCACTTACCTGTCCTCGAAGCTTTTCGCGGTGGGTGGGAGGCGCTTCACTGCTCCCCCCGCGAAGTTCAGGCCAGGGGGGGAGGCTTCCCGCCTCACCCGGCCGAAATTCAGGCCGGGGGGGAGGCTTCCCGCCTCGCCCGGCCGAAATTCAGGCTGGGGAGGAGGTGCCTCGCCTCGCCCGGCCGCGAACTAAAAAGGTTTTCTTAAAAAAAACACCCGCCCCCGTGATAGGCTACATGACGATTAACGTAGCCTATCACGGCTAGATCTGCAAAGTCAGCCGTGATAGGCTACGTGACGATTATAGCGTTACCCTTATTTTCGCCGTAGTCTACGTAAATCTTTACGTAGACTACAGCGACCAAATAAGGAACGGGAATGGCGGCTCCCTATGGGGGCTGCCATTATCCATATGCACTTTTCTTTTTTTAAAAAGTCACCCGTGATAGGCTACGTGATGATTTACGTAGCCTATCACGGCTGACTTTGCAAATCTAGCCGTGATAGGCTACGTTAATCGTCACGTAGCCTATCACGGGGGCGTTTTTTTTTTCTTTTATTGGAATGGCGGCGGCGGCAGCCGGTCGAAAGACCGGCTGCCACTCCCGCCCCGCTCAAACACCCGCCGAACCACCGGCTGGACCCGCCGCCGGGAGGGACATTCGCCAAAGGTAAGTCCCGTCCCGGGGGGGGGTGCGGGGTGCAGGGGGGGTGCGGAGAATTTCTCCCCGAAACTTGTTCGGGGGGCCGAACACGTTGGTGCTCGGCCCCCCGAAGTTTCGGGGAGAAATTCTCTGCCATCCCTAGTACGCTAATGGCGGCCGCCATAGGGAGCCACCATTCGCGTTCCTTATTTGGTCCCTGTAGTCTACGTAAAGATTTACGTAGACTACGGCGAAAATAAGGGCAACGCAAATAGCGCTTTTGTTTTTTTCAAAGTCAGCTGTGATAGGCTACGTAAAAATTTACGTAGCCTATCACGGCTGACTTTGAAAATCTAGCCGTGATAGGCTACGTAAATCGTTACGTAGCCTATCACGTTTTGTTTTTGTTTTTTTACTTTACTGGGAAATGGCGGTGGCGGCAGCCGGTTGGAAGACCGGCTGCCGCCCCTGCCACCACCGAAACGCCGCCAAAACTCTGCCGGGACCCGCCGCCAAGAGGGACATTCACACGAGGTCCCATCCCGGCGGGGGCGGGGGGGCGTCGGAGAATTTTCCCACCAATTTCGGGCGGCCGAATGCGTTGGCATTTGGCCTCCGGGAGATTCATGGAGAAATTCTCCGACATCCCTACTTCCAGCATTCACTCCTAACTGCCTCTCCCCTGCCTACTTCTCTTTGTCATTTATAAGAAGCCACTATAGGTTGGACTAGGGATGTCAGAGAATTCCGCAACGGATCTCGGTGAGGCCGAATGCCAGTGCATTCGGCCCCCCGAAATCCATCGCAGAACAGCCTGCCACCGCCCCGCCCCCTGCGGATCCTCCCTGGGATGAGACTTACCTGGGGCAGATGTTTCGGACGGCGGTGGCTCCAGCGGCGGCTTCGGAGGCTGATCTTCCGACCGGCTGCCACTGCCACCATTTGCAATCTGTTTTTTTCTTCCCCCCCCCCCATAGACGTGATAGGCTATGTAAAGACTTACGTAGCCTATCACGTCTGGGTAAAAAAACAAACAAAACACGTACGCAAATGGCAGCGGCTACAGCCACCCCCATTTGCATTCCTTATTTTTCGCCGTCTTAGTCTACGTAAATATTTACATAGACTAAGACGAAGACAAGAAAGGGGAATGCAAATAGCGCCCAGTACGCTATTTGCATTCCCTTTTCTTGTCTTTGTCTTAGTCTACATAAATATTTACATAGACTAAGACGGCGAAAAATAAGGAACGCAAATGGCGGTGGCCGTAGCCGCCGCCATTTGCGTATGCTTTTTTTTTTTTACCCAGAGCCCTCTGTGGCCGGAAATCTGGCTGCGGACGGCCCTGGCCTGGGCCTGGCCGGCTGCTCCGTGGAGCCGCTGCGAAGCACAGCCGGCCATCGAGGATTCCAGGAGGGAGGACTGGATTGCCTCCCCCCCTGTCGAGGATTCCAGGGGGAGGGACGGAACACCTCCCCCCCCATGAACAGAATCCGCGAAAAGGTAAGTCACTTTCGTACATCCCTAGGTTGGACACACTATTCGTCCCTGGTATTTTGCCCCACCCATTTCTAGAAAAACAAACCATGTTCATCTTTAGGCGGAGCAACATGGGGAACACATTCATCAGAGGCTCTAGCCCTGCACAATCTCTCATATTGACATTTAACAATAATTGATTAACTCTTTTAATATAGGCTAATTTTCTGTTGTCAGGGTGAAATAGAACCCATCAAGGCCCAGTTCTGCTAATTAAGCCTGGAGCAGATCTGCAGAATCTAATGTTATGAAATGAATTATCACTGACTGAAAAGTATTCTCACTGGTCTGAAACCCAGGTCAGTGAAAGTTCCTTTAAAAATCATATCCTATATGCATAATCAGGGGATTTTAAAAAACAAAACCCTCTCTTCTAACCACCAGAACACAGACATATACTCAAGAGGTAATTTCTGTCAGAACCACAGGAAGTAGCACTTCCAGGAAGGGACAGATTTGAAGTGGTCTATGTTTAGAGTCTTTAAGCATTTATACTTCCTGACCTGTTGACCTGCTGCCATGCATAGTCTATTCCTGCCTGGGGCACGAGTAATGTGCCCTTGGGGTTAGGTCTGGATCAACTGTCTGATGTCACATGTGCAACTCTAACAGCATTATTATGCATCCATTTCAGAAGGAATCGTCAAAGAATTCAAGTTTTCTATGAAGCTGAGTGACAGGTATTTAATAATTTAATTCTGTAGAATTACACCACAGAATCCATTAAAACACAATTGAGCAGAAGCAGCACAATCTGAATTTGTTAATGGAAAAGCTGATATAACACTTACTGTAAAGCATTAAGCCAGACAGTGAAGTTTTGTGGACAACCTATAGGACAGAAAACAATGCAAAGGAGTACCATCAGAAGGTATAAATGCTAAGACCACTCATTAGTACTAAAAAAATCACAGTACTTGTTTTTTAAAGTGATACATAAGTCCTTTTGGCTATGGCACCTATTTCCACACTCTCAACATATAATTTTAAATAGGTGTGTTTAAGTCTTATGTTACAGGAATGTAAATGGTGAAATAATTAATACATTAGTTGAGAACTGATGGCATGAAAAAGAGTTCCAAGCTTAAGTCAAGTACTTTGCTTGCAAGAGAAAGACATAGAATGGGGGTGGGTGAGGAGAATCCAGCATTGGGTTTTGTTTTGGGGTTTTGTTTTTATATAATTTTCTCAACATATTTCAAAAGAATAGGAACTGTAGCCTCCTGGCAATTACTAATGCATTGTTTGTATCCTGAGTTGAGATTATCCGCTAGGGTGCTGCTGGAAGTTGCCTATGCTATTTTGACACAGCAACCAGATGCTCCAATTTTGCTTGACTGACTCTAAGCAGAGCCAGAATGCCTTAAAACAACACTGAAAGGGATCCGTGAACAATAAGAGCACACTGGTGTTAAAAGAAGTGTTTCGAACACCTAGTATTAGTGCTGAAATGACTCAGGTGGCCTTTCCCTGACACTCTTCAAGTTTAGATTTAATGCAAGAGACAGGTACCTTGCATTATACAAGAGTTACCTCTATTTCGTAACTACTTAATGTAATATGGCAGTGTCAATAACATGTAACATAAACCACTCTAATTTCTGTTTTATATACTTCTAGAATATGGGTATTGATCTACTTCTTTAAAATGAACTGTGTGTATAAAATTGACAACAGTAAAATTAGAAATACGGATTAGAAATAAAGAAACATCTACTGTATGGTATTAGGCTCTGAATTTATGAACTCCCTTATCTGATTGCCATCTGAGCAACATAATTAATTATAATTAACAGTAAGTGTAACTAACTCTTGAAATCAGGAAAAAGAACAGTTCTGGCATGGGTCATAATAGGCAACAGGTCAAATTTGTCCTGCTTCCCCAAAGCTTTTGATCAAATATTAAATGGAATTGCTTTATTGTTTTTAGCTCCTGCCTCCCGTGCTGTTCTGTCTCTTAATGGTTTCCCTTTGATCTTTGTTCTTTTTTTAATGCATTTGGTTTTGTATTATTTTATTCCTGTGGTGCTTTAACATTCATATGCAAGCCATCTTGAAGTCCAATTGTTGGAAAGGTGAGGCAGAAATCTTTTGAAATAAATAAGGTGAGGGAGAAATCTTTTGAAATACAGAAACAAATAAATAGTATCCATCTGTGTGAAACTGGGCTGGGCTTTCCCCAACATATTCAATACTGGTTATACATATATTGCATAAGGTGCCATTCTTTACAAATGGAGGCATTATGTTTGGAGTTTTGCCTGACTGCAATAACATATTTGTTTTTGCAAAGTGTGAATACCCATGCACTCCTACTTTAGTCAGACAGACCATTTTAGCTAGACAGAAAAAGTGCAATTATTTTGGGGATGAAAGAGAGAGGCATTTATTGAAATAATTGTTCTCTAGGCCTATTTTGAACAAATGAGGAGACTATAAAGTTACAGGAGAAGAGATATGGTACTTCTGACCCAAAGCAGGAGAAGTCTTAAAGCACATTTCTGCTTTCATTTAACAGTTTAATACTGATTACAAAGTTTTCAATTATCTCATAGATTACTACTCACTCAATTCACTTTGGGTGAATCCTATGCATGTTTAGACAAAGTCCTACAACTCTCAGCACTCCCCAGCCAGCAGGAGTTGTAGGACTTCTTTCTGTCTAAACATGCATAGGATTGCACCCTTAATTAATTTAATTATAACTAAGTATAATATCAATTTCAAAAAGCATTGGTAGCTTCTAGCCAACATATCCCCTCAAGTAACGATCAACAGCATCTACTTCAGTTTCTATTTAACTGGGATTGAGATTAAAAAATAATTCACACTGAGTATTTCTTCAAGGGGCTTCAGAGCTTGAATTTCAAGACACATGGCACAGATGTGCAGCCCATGCTGACTTTGCCTCTCCTCCCAGTGTAGCCGAATAGGAGAATGACATGCTCACTGCCGTCCACAAAGGTAAACTACATGTGAAAATCCACACCATGTTTCCCCTGGGAGGAGGGCTGTTCCTATGGCTGAAGTTCCCTGTTGACTGTACTAATGGGTACTTGCATAACTGTAGAAATAAAAACTGGAGTTTATTTACTTTCAAAGTGTTGCTGAATTTTTTCAGTAAAAGATCAAGGCTGTAGCAGAACTGTATCCAATAATACTTTGAAGAATTTAACCAGCTTTCAAACACGTTGCTATGGTTTTATTTCCTGCGTGACATGTTGCATGTTAAATTGCCAAGCCAAGAGCAAATGAAGTTCCCATGAACTTCAGTAACCAGTACTTTAGCCAGTATCTTCTTCCAAGTTCCAACAAATTAATGTGTCTGTAAATGGCAAGTTACCAAAAACTCTCTTTCTCTCTCCTCTCCCTCCTAAAACTAACTCATCACTGTTCTTCCTCAGCCACCCACTAAGTGCTATCAAACTTCTCTCATGATTATGGTGCCCAATAGGAATTACTCAGCTGTTTCACTCTGCTCTAGATTTATATCCTTTCTTATAGCTAGTGGACATCCAGGCAGACAGGTGCCTTGGCCATTGGAGGTGCAGTGAGTGGCTACCAGGGAAAGGACCTTCTTGGTGGTGTTGCCCCAACTGTGGAATCCTTTTCAAGGGAGGCCCAGGTGGCACCTACACTGATGTCACTTTGGCAGGAGGCAAAGATGGTTTTATTTTCCCAGGTCTTTAAATCTGACCTGTTTTATCTTTGCTGATCACATTTATGTTGCTTTGTATTTATTCTATTTCTGCTTCTGGTTTTCAGCCTGCTCTTTTAAATTATGCTGTTTTCTTTTTCAATTTGTTTTTACTGTAATTTTAATTATTTGTAAGCCTCTCTTGAAACTTGTTAACGAAGACAATATAAATCCACAAAATAAATAATACATGTTGAATCAGATTCCTCCCACCTCTGAAATGTGTTGCATTTGTTCATATAGAATGTCAGGTTTCTGCTTCACTTACTTCTAGATCTGTTGATCTTCCTTTTGCACAATGTCCCCCCTAGAGATGGCATGGGCGGGCACTTGACTCAGTCCGGGAGTCCAACGGACTCCCCCACACACTCGTGTCTGTGGGCTGTGCCCACTGAGCCACCGGTCCCGCTTGCGTCCCCCCCACCCCCCACTCGCCGAGCCATCTCCACGCGCCATTGCTGAGCGCCCAACATTCCCATGGTTATAATTTTGTGGGGGGGAAATGGTGCCTCAGGAAATTCCATAAATGGAATATTGTGCACATAGGGCAGTAAAGGCCCCAATCTGCACAAAATTGCAGGCAGCGGAAGGGCTCCATTTGATTTTCAAAGTGCTCTTTGCAAAATTTTCGGAAGAGCACTTTGGAAATCTAATGTAACTTATGTAAGTGAATTGGTCCATTCACTTACATTAGATTTTCAAGGTGGTCCTTGAAAAAAATGGATGGGGGTGGGGTGAATCCCACACCCTGCCATGTGTTCTTGGAGCAACAGGACCCAGGGCAACAGGGTGGGGTTCCTCACTCCCACACCTGATTTTCGGAAGAGCACTTAGAAAATCTAATGTAATTGGATGGGTCCATTCATTTACATTAGATTTTCAAGGTGGTCCTTGCAAAAATCGGGTGGGGGGAATCCCACCCCCTGCCATGGGTCCTTGGAGCAACAGGACCCAGACCGGGGGTGGGGCTGGCATTCCCTGTCCCCACCCCGATTTTTGTGAGAAGGTCCTGGCAAGCTCAGAGGCTCAAGTGCATCTGGGGGAGCACGTGCTGGGGAAGCAGCTCAGCAAGCATGCGGGGGAGCAGTGTTCAGGTGAGTTCGTCTATCCCTAGCCCCCCCTTGTCAGTCTCCCATTTTACTTTTTCAAGAATCTTTTATGCTGATTGTCCTGATACAGCCTCGCCCCCTCTTGCACTCATTTTCACTATTATTTAAACCCTTAGTGCTGGTATCAATCAGTCTCCAACTGGGCTGAATGGACACTTGAGGAAAAGCTAACTTCTCTTAGGCTGGGGAAGACTGAGAGTTGTAGGACTTTTTTCTGTCTAAACATGCATAGAATTGCACCCTTAGGGCACAATCCTATTGCGGTAGTTGGCTGCCTCTGAACTCAGAGGAGACCGACTATCCAGTGCAGAGCAGGCAGAGCACAGAGGGGATATTCTCTTCCACACTCCAGCCACCCTACATTTGCTGCTAGGTGGCTGATTTTGCCTGTCTAGCCACGGCGCCTTGCGGGGGGGGGGAGGCTGGACAACACATAGGAATTGTCATACCAGCAATTCCACCCTCCCTTCGCTGCCCCCAGGAACGCCCACTTTCCCCCTGCTCCACGCTGCTCTTACAAGCATAGAGCTGGGGATGAACCGTGCCACCTATGAGGCAGTGGGGTAGGGGGCAGGGAGGCAGTTTTCTGGAAACTGACCTTGGAGTGCTGGCTCCGAGGTTGGTTCCCAGAAAACGAAAAATCCTATGGCCGTCTAGCTGCTGTCTAGTGGCCATGGGATTGCGCCCTTAGTGTATCCTGATAACTGAATATGCTGTAAGGTAGATTAATTAGCCTTTCCAAAAAACCTCCCATTCAGCTCATTAGGTAAGATAAGAACCAGCTGCAGTAGTGTAGCATGTTTAAATGCTTCTTGAAAATAATGAAAAATCTAGGGATGGGGGAAAATTTCTCCTCGAAACTTCAGGGGGCCGAGTGCCAATGCATTCGGTCCTCCGAAGGTTCGGGGAGAAATTCTCCGCCCCCCCCGGGATGGAACTTACCTTTTACGAATGTTGCTCCCGGAGGCGGGTCCCGGCGGCGGTTTGGCAGGTCTTCGTCAGGGGCGAGGGCGGCAGCTGGTCTTTCGACCGGCTGCCGCCGCTGCCATTACAAGAAAAGTAAAAAAAAACAAAAATGCCCCTGTGATAGGCTACGTAACAATTAACGTAGCCTATCATGGCTAGATTTGCAAAGTCAGCCGTGATAGGCTACGTTAATCGTCACGTAGCCTATCACGGGTGACTTAAAAAAAAAAAAGCGCATACGCTAATGGCGGCCCCCATAGGGAGCCGCCATTCCCGTTCCTTATTTGGTCCCTGTAGTCTACATAAAGATTTACGTAGACTACGGTGAAAATAAGGGCAACACAAATAGCTATGGGGGCCGCCATTTGCGTACGTGCTTTTTTTTTTTTAAGTCACCCGTGATAGGCTACGTGACGATTAACGTAGCCTATCACGGCTGACTTTGCAGATCTAGCCGTGATAGGCTACGTAAATCATTACGTAGCCTATCACGGGGCTTTCCCCCCCCCCTTTTTTTCTTTTGAAGTTTGTGGCCGGGGAGACGGGGCGCTTCTCCCCGGCCTGAATTTTGGCCGGGCGAGGTGTGAAGCCTCCCCCTCCCGGCCTGAACTTCGGGGGGAGAAGTGAAGCGCCTCCCCCCCACCGCGAAGCAAGCTGCGGGACCAGGTAAGTGACTTTCAATCCAGATCCACCACACTAATATGCACAGAATCCAAGATAGAGAAGACTGCGAGGAGTTCAGATTTCTCTTGGCATTTACAATGTCATAGAATCATAGAATAGTAGAGTTGGAAGGGGCCTATAAGACCACCAGGTCCAACCCCCTGCTCAGTGCAGGAATCCAAGTCAAAGCATCCCTAAGAGATGGCTGTCCAGCTTCATCTTGAATGCCTTCAGTGTAGGGATGGACGAAAGGGACTTACCTGGTCCCGCAGCTTGCTTCGCGGTGGGGGGGAGGCGCTTCGGTTCTCCCCCCGAAGTTCAGGTGAGGGGGGGAGGCGCCCTGCCTCGCCCGGCCGAAATTCAGGCCGGAGGGGAGGCGCCCCATCCCTCGCTGCCGAAATTCAGGCCGGGGAAGAGTGCCCCGTCTACCCGGCCGTGAAAAAAAAAGTAAAGTAAAAAAAACACAACCACACCCGTGATAGGCAACGTAACGATTTACGTCGCCTATCACGGATAGATTTCCAAAGTCAGCTGTGATAGGCTATGTAAATCGTCATGTAGCCTATCATGGGTGACTTTGAAAAAAAAAAAAAAGCGCGTACGGAAATGGCGGTGCCCATGGGGCGCCATTTGCGTTCCTTAGTTTGGCACGTCTAGTCTACGTAAAGATTTACGTAGACTACAGCGAAAATAAGGGAACACTATTTGCGTTGCCCTTATTTTCGCCGTAGTCTACGTAAATCTTTATGCGTACGCACTTTTTTTTTTCCCCAAAGTTACCTGTGATAGGCTACGTGACGATTTACGTAGCCTTTCACGGCTGACTTTGGAAATCTAGCCATGATAGGCTATGTAAATCGTTACGTAGCCTGTCACGGGTGTGTGTTGTTGTTTTTTTACTTTCCTTTTTTATTTTGCAATGGCGGCGGCAGCAGCCAGTCAGAAGACCGGCCGCTGCCACCACCCCCGCCGAAATGCCGCCGAACCGCCGCCGGGACCCGCCGCCGAGAGGGACATTCACACGAGGTAAGTCCCATCCCGGGGGGACGGGGGGCCGGTGGAGAATTTTACCAACAATTTCGGGGGGCTGAAAGCGTTGGCATTCGGCCTCCCGGAGATTCGTGGAGAAATTCTCTGCCATCCCTACTCCAGTGTGGGAGAGCCCACCACCTCCCTAGGTAATTGGTTCCATTGTCCTATTGCTCTAACACTCAGGAGGTTTTTTCTGATGTTCAGCCGGAATCTGGCTTCCTGTCACTTCAGCACATTATTCCATGTCCTGCAGTCTGGGATGATCGAGAAGAGTTCCTCGCCTTCCTCTCTGTGACAACCTTTCAAGTACTTGAAGAGCGCTATCCTATCTCCCCTCAGTCTTATCTTCTCAAGGCTAAACATGCCCAGTGCTTTCAGTCCCTACTCAGAGGGTTTCGTTTCCAGTCTCCCGATCATCTTCATTGCCCGCCTCTGAACCCTCTCCAATTTGTCTGCATCCTTCTTAAAGTGTGGTGCCTAGAACTGGACACAATACTCCCAAAATTTGTCCTTTTTGCAGCCACATCACACTGTTGGCTCCTATTCAGCTTGTGATCTACAACAGTTCCATGATCCTTCTCGCTTGTCGTATTGTTGAGTCAAGTATCCCCCATCTTGTAACTGTGCATTGGGTTTCTTTTTCCTAGGTGCATAACTTGGCATTTATCTCTAGAAATTTCATTCTGTTGTTTTCAGCCCAGTGCTCCAGCCTATCAAGATCACTTTGAATTCTGTTTCTGTCTTCCAGGGTATGAGCTATCCTACCCAATTTTGTGTCATCTGCAAATTTGATCAGCATTCCCTGCACCTCCTCATCCAAGTCATTAATACAAATGTTGAGGAGCACTGGGTCCAGAACTGAGGCCTGCAGTACCCCACAGGGCTCAAAATGTAACCTAGGAGAGGTTGATAATTTCAAAATAATTTTATTGTATAAATTCCTATTTATAATTTTAATGGAACAGTGCCTAGATTGCAAGATGAACAGAGCAACTTTGTTGTACACTTGTGTCATGCTGTTCAAAATTTTGAATAGCTTCAATTGCAGAACTGAAACTAATACACAAAGTGAAAAGCATGGCCACATTCTATACAATAAATAAATATATAAACAATAGAGATGAAGGGCCTATTCATACGCGCATGGGGGAAGGGTGGTGTCAGGATTGATTCTGAGCGCAGGGAGATAGTTAGCAGCTCAGATTTAGAAAAGGAACAGCCAGAACTGGGGGATGCATTTTCCCAAGCCAGTTCAGATATGGGTAGGTGTGCTTCTTGGGTTACTAACTACCAGATGGACGGGCCTGAAGCCCCCCCCCCTTGCCCCCCTCTGTGAGAAGCCAGGAGGAGGAGGAGAGTGGGGGCTATGACCTAAGAGATGCTAAACTATGGCGCAGAGCTAAGAGGGAAACATCAGGGGCAGAGCTCAAACGGTCGACCCAGTTAGCGATACGTGAAAGGAGATGTAGGGAAGCATCACTAGAAGGGCAGGACATCCCTCCTTAAGTTAGTCTAGCCAGCAAGCCTCACTTCAAACTGTAGGGAATGTCGGTGTTCCCATTTGAATCCCCTGGAGGCATTCCTTTGTAGCCTGAGAGTCTTTGAGGATTTGCATCTGTAATGAACCTGTTGATAATGAATTAAAGGCCTGAGACTGAAGCCTCTCTATTCGTGTGTGCGAGTGCACCAGGAAAGAAGGGTCCCAAGGGAAATGTGACAGGTGGTTAGGGTAACTACAGGGGGAGGGTTAGCGAAACCATGACATGCGGGCCTGCCAGACGATTGTGGAACCAAGTGGCACCATGTGGTTTCACTAACCCCCCCCCCCATAGTTACCTGCTGTCTCACCAGTGTGTTTACCTTGTATTCTGTAGGGATGTCAGAGAATTCCGCGACGGATCTCAGTGAGGCCAAATGCCAGTGCATTCGGCCTCCCAAAATCCGTCACGGAACCAAGTCCCCGCCGCCCCCACCCCACGAAAGGCACATCGGACGAAGTCCCTGCCACCCCCACCCCATGAAAGGCACGCAAAACGGAGCGCTTACCTGCTCCCATCCATGCTGCTTTGCGAATGGCGGCCGTCCTGCGGTCGCCATTCGCTTCCTTGTCTTCATAGCCATGATAAGCTACGTAAATACTTATGTAGCCTATCACGGCTAATGCAGGGACGCCATTTGCGTCCCTCCGGAGGCCGTGATAGGCTACGTAAGTATTTACATAGCCTATCAAGGGGGGGGGAAACCCCAGTGTACGCAAATGGTGGCAGCTACCGCCATTTGCGTATGCTGGGATTTCCCCCCCCCTGCTGTGATAGACTACGTAAGGATTTACGTAGCCTATCACGGCTCAATACAGGGACGCAAATGGCAGCGGCTACGACAGCCGTCATTTGCGTCCCTGCAGGGCTGCCCAGCGGCTGGATGTCTGGCTGCGGGCGGCCGGAGCCAGCTGGTGGCTCCGCGGCTTGGCAGGTTTCCAGTGGGAGGGATGGCGCGCCTCCCCCCCCTCGAGGATTCTGGGGGGAGGGATGGAGCGCCTCCCCCCACTGCGGATGCCCCTGCACGGAGCCAGGTAAGGGATTCATACATCCCTAGTATTCTGTTGTCCTCCATGGCGTGAACATCCCAAATAGCTGCACAACCATAGAGAAAGTCCATGATGGCTAGAGCGTCACCTGCAGTGGCAGATGCTCTAGCCAGCAGACTATTGTCTTGGCCTGGAAGTCCTCTGGAGCCCATTTAAACCACCAGGCAGCCCACCAGATGACATGGTAAGCCACCCAGGGCCCTTTGACCGTTTTGCAGGGAGGTGGTTAGTGGGGGTGGCTTACTAACCATGGGGAACATGGTTTTCTCCCCCCACATGACATGCTAGGCCACCGTGGTAGGGTTGGCGGAGAATTTCTCCCCGAAACTTCGGGGGGCCAAGCAACAACGTGTTCGGCCCCCCAAAGAAGTTTCAGGGAGAAATTCTCCACCCCCCCGCCCCCCGCCCCCTCCCTGGGATGCGACTTACCTTTCCCGAATGTCCCTCCCGGCAGTGGGTCCCGGCGGCGGTTCGTCGGGTCCGTCAGGGGCGGGGGCGGCAGCCGATCTTTAGACCGGCTGCCGCCGCTGCCATTCCAATAAAAGTAAAAAAAAACAAACATGCCCCCGTGATAGGCTACGTGACGATTAACGTAGCTTATCACGGCTAGATTTGCAAAGTCAGCCGTGATAGGCTAAGTAAATCGTCATGTAGCCTATCACGGGTGACTTAAAAAAAAAAAGCGCGTACGGCTAATGGCGGCCCCCATGGGGAGCCGCCATTCACGTTCCTTATTTGGTCGCTGTAGTCTACGTAAAGATTACGTAGACTACGGCGAAAATAAGGGCAATGCTATTTGCGTTGCCCTTATTTTCGCCGTAGTCTATGTGAAGATTTACGTAGACTACAGCGACCACATAAGGAACGCGAATGGAGGCTCCCTATGGGGGCCGCCATTTGCGTACGCGCTTTTTTTTTTTAAATCACCCGTGATAGGCTACGTGACGATTGATGTAGCCTATCACGGCTGACTTTACAGATCTAGCCGTGATAGGCTACGTTAATCATCACGTAGCCTATCACGGGAGCGTTTTTTTTTTTTAACTTTTTATTTCGCGGCCGGGCGAGGCGCCTCCTCCCCGGCCTGAATTTCAGCCGGGCGAGGCGGGAAGCCTCCTCCCCGGCCTGAACTTCGGGGGGAGAGCAGCGAAGCGCCTCCCCCCCACCATGAAAAGCTGCGAGACCAGGTAAGTGGCTTTCGTGCACTCCTACACCGTGGTTGGTAAAAAAAGTCCTAACCATCATAGCTTAGCATTATACGTGAACAGGGCCAAAGTCTATACATCCTGAAGGCATGAAACCTCAATTTGCAAATGTTTCTCCAGACTGACATATTATCCTTCCTCTAGTGTGCGTGTGTGGGGTGGTGGACTTTCCTTTAATGTCTTGGGCACTGTGAAGCTATAAATGTATTATTGTTCTGAAGCACAGTCTTAGATAAAAGAATTGCAGGGATATTGTGGCTTGAACGGGGGGGGGGGGGTTGATTCTGATGTCTGGTATCTTCTGTTGCATTCCAGCTCCTGATTTGAGCCAACATGAAGCACACAGAAAGCAGTGCTGCTACTTGTGTGGTCCTATCCCGCAAGCAGCTGACCCCTGAGGACTACTGCTGGGTAGAAACAGCTCTCAAGTAGCCTGCAGTAATTTGTCTGAACAAAAGTTACATTACCTGATCCTGAGGTGGTGCTGTGTTCCTGCTTACCTTTGCACCTGCCTCTCATTCTTGCTGCTCCTTTTTCCTGTCTGCATCTCAATCCTCCCTAACATTTGCCTTTAGATAGATTCTTAACCTAGCAACCTCAGCTCATCCTTGACATTACCTGTATCACTGCTTCAGCCCCAGTTGCAAACTTTTGGTTCCCCAGAGTTTGTCTTTATCTTTCCTCTGACATATACTGCCCAGCTAGTAGAGAACCCACAACTGACTTGTGTCTCAGTTCTTACAATCAAAGCTATGGTATGACCTGGCAGAAATGACAAAAACATATGGTTATAAAACATGGCTAATGCCAAGGTTGTGAATCCAACCAACTCCACAAGAAACCAGCAAACTGGCTACATTAAGAACAATTAATTAACATAGTAAGAGGCAGGGCAACTAAAATGGCTCCTTAATAATGAAAGCAGTTTCTGTACAGTTTTCTATATCAGACTTACAGAATATACACTGCAGCCAAAATCACATTGGTTATGTTATATCTCCCCTTGGCAAAAGGCTTATATTAGTACTATAGCAAATAGAGACCAGGGACCTAAATACTATTGCCTTCCTAGAATATGCCATGTCTAAACAAAATGCATGTAGAAGTCCTAATGCACCTGCTCCCCATTCTCTTAATGAACCTGGAAGTGGTCCATGTGTGCAATGGGGAATATTCCCATGTGTTCACACTTCATAGAGTGTTTCCCATCATAGAAGAGAGCTGGAATCCCCTGCACACTGGGACTCTGAATGTGTATCAAAGCCACTGTGGATCTTTGACTATACAGTGTAACTTCTGTCTAACTCCCATTTTCCTCTTTAAAAAGCCACAGTCAATTATACTGCACATTTCTCAGAAAGCTAAAAATGTCTGTGCTGAGGCTGAAGTTCTCCACACTGATTGTCACCTACAAACATTAAAATTCAGTCAAAATCCACAAAATTAAATTAGCGAACCATTATTTTTCCTTCTCTTTCATAATCCAGTAGATGGAGAAGTTTGTCTTCGAGTGAAAAATCATATCACTCAGGCTGATAGATGAGAACAACCTTTTTGTGGTTCAAAAATTGCTACAGAAACCCCTTCTTCTCAAAAGTCACAAATGAAAATGCTGTTGCACAGAATACATCAGTAATTTTCTAGATGGAAGACTTTGAGATAGACTACTCAGTGTTTTGTAGGAAAGGGTACAAGACAAAACTTTGCACTGCTGCTAATGAAGCTCAGCTGTCAGATGGGATAAACCAACAGTGAAGGAAAGAAGCAATCTCCCAAGGAGGTGAATCCTAGACGATCTTCACAGAACACAGCAAACATTTTAAACATGTTGCAAGAACTGGGACTTACCACAAGCCTCTTTTTCCCTGTGAAGGAACAATGGTGACTGCCTAAGCGCCTCTTTTGCTCCCTGGGAGCTGAACAATCCATGCCATCCCTCCACAGGACAGGACAGGTCTCTTGTAGTGATAATTTAGGAAACACCTCTCTTAACTAGGGATGGCGGAGAATTTCTCCCTGAAACTTCAGGGGGCCGAGTGCCAATGTGTTCGGCCCCCTGAACAAGTTTCGGGGAGAAATTCTCTGCCCCCCCGCCCCCCCCCCGGGACAGGACTTACCTTTGCCGAATGTCCCTCCCAGCGGCGGGTCCGGCCGGCGGTTCAGTGGGTGTTCGTCCGGGGCGGGAGCAGCAGCTGGTCTTTCGACCGGCTGCCGCCGCTGCCCCTGACGAAGACCCGACGAACCGCCAGCCGGACCCGCCGCCGGGAGGGCCATTCGGGAGAGGTAAGTCCCGTCCTGGGGGGGGTGCGGGGGGCGGGGGGGTGGAGAATTTCTCCCCGAAACTTGTTCGGGGGGCCGAACACATTGGCGCTCGGCCCCCCGAAGTTTCGGGGAGAAATTCTCCGCCATCCCTACTCTAAGTGGATCAGAGGTTGTGGCATAAGAACATGTCTAAGATAGCTGGGTTCACTGTGCATCTCATCGATATGTCCCTCTGATGCAGTAAAGGTACCTGAGGCCTCACAGTATTTCAAATTACGGCTGTGCAGGGACCCCCCCCCCCACTGTCCAACTCAGAAGCCACTTCCTGTCTTCGGAGGCAGGCCCGATTCAGCTTGGGCTGATTCGTGCCCCCCCCGACCCAACTTGGCTCTGAACCCAAAGCGGGATTCGGATGGCTGAATCCTGTTTTGGGTCCCCCCTGATGCCCCCCTGATGCCCCCATGCATATCCCCAGCTCCTTACCTTGCCACCCATCCTCCTCCTGTCACTGCTGCCTCCTCCTCCACTGCCTCCTCCTCCACTGCCTCCTCCTCCACCTCCTCCTCCTCCGCTGCCATCATAATCGGATGCCTCCTCCTCCTTTTTAAAAATGGGAACTCCCTGCAATAACAGCTGGCATGTGTCCGGGCCTCAGGAACTGGTGGCAGTGATAGTGGTGGTGCGGCGATGGACGCGGTGGCGATGGACGCGGTGGCGATGGACGCGGTGGCGATGGAGGTGGTGGCAGCGATGGAGACAGTGGCGGTAGCAGTGGCAATGATGGCAGTGGAGGTGGTGACAGTGGCAGTGGTGACAGAGCCAGCGGTGATGGTGATGACGGTAGTGGAGGCAGTGGTGGTGGTGGCAACAGTGATGGGTGGCTCAGATAAGGACCTGGAGGTACTGGAGTGGCTGGGCCAGGGGTGCCAAAGCTCTGAAGTGCACTGAGGCACTTCAGAGAGCCCCCTACCCACTCCAGGTCATCGTGCCCCCTCCGCTTGGAAGGGGCTCAAAGTAACCTGAAGCAGCCCGCTTCAACTCGGGCTTCTGGCCTCAGGCTGAAGTGGTACACAGTCCTATTCAAATACCATCCAAAAGCAGCATGTGGAAAAGATTCCTGGACGCCTTTATTTCATCCCAGAGGCATCAAAACTTCACTCCATCCATAAGTGCAAACTCATACTCTGAGGTTTCCCACCCTGCTCCATTTCATTGGCTATTGGCTGCAGAGACAGGCAAACTCAGAGCACGATGACACATTTTGTATTATTAAATGTTACTGGAAACAGGACAACAAGTAGACAGGCTGCTGTTTTCAGAAGCTACCATGTTGTTGTTGTTCAGTCGTTCAGTCGTGTCCGACTCTTCGTGACCCCATGGACCATAGCACGCCAGGCCTTCCTGTCCTGCGCTCTCTCCCGGAGCGTGCTCAAGTTCATATTCATGAAGCTACCATACATCAACTGAAACATCTATTTCCAGCCTAAGTAAGCATGTTCAAAATTACAGCCATGCACTGGAATCCTTCATGTGTTTGACCACATGAATGTCCCACGAAGTTCAATGGGATCTACTTCCGAGTGAACTTGTGATTGCAGCTTTAGTCCAAATAATGCACAGAACTTGTGTGACAATTTTGTAATCAGGCTGAATAATTATAAATATCCACCATTCTACAGAATCAGTTTACACAAAAATCTATTTGTAATAAGTATTTTTAAAATGTCTTAATGTCTCATCAAGTCAGATAAGAAACAGCAATCGATTCCACAATAAAACTGAGGTGAAATGTCACTCCAACTTATCTCACATATGAAATCCATTTCATATGAAATGGATATGAATCCATTTCATATGAGGACAAAAGTAAGGGAAATCTAAGTTTTTGCAGTTTCATTTTCAAGATGTAATAAAATACAGACATGGTTGTTAGTAAAATACCCAACACAAAGGTACACTTAAAAATTATAAACTGAAATTGCGGGTGCTACATTGGACCATACTGATGCCTAAACGGGTAGACTAATTTATATAAAAGATCAAAGTAAGTAAGTTGTTTCTGGGTTATTGGCCTCTTAATCTTGTATATTAATTCAGGTAATGTACCACTACCACTCTCTTCTATTTAATTATTTTTATTTATGTACCATTAAGCTCAGTTTTCATTACTTTTATTGTGAAAAGCGGATGAGTCCGTTGTATTGGTGCGGCATTGTCATCTCATTTGCAATCCTCAAAAGACCCCTTTTCGTCCTGGAGAAATCAAATGACATTCTTTAGAAACCTTCTTTTTTATTTCTTTAATTAGGAGTTTTCACTAGGACCTCCTCCTTGAACTCTTCACATTTTAATATACTTCTGCCTCACTAACCCAGCTGATTGTTTCGGAGTTTGTGCAGCACACATTCCTGATCGGCAAGAAAGCTGCTTTCTTCGAGGCTTTTCATATTCTGCCCTAATCCCTTGGTAATTACAAAGGCTCTCTCTGCAACAATAAGCAAGTCTGAGAGGAATTTCTGTGGCTGTGCTTCTCAGAGAAAAACTCTACTTGAGCATCTCAGCTAAATTTTCTTCCCAGGAGTCTCAGACACAGAATACAAGCCTGTGAAATGCCAAAACAGAGGCACTCAAAGGTTATTGTAGAAACTTGGGTTGTAACAAAACATTGGTTAAACAGGAGTGAAAAAGCAATGTCTTCTGACAAAAGCATTCATTTACTATGGGTTGAATCTCAATTATAAAAGCTTCAGCACAAAGATGACAAAACTTCAAAACATTTATTTAATAGCTGACAGCCATTTATCACCTTCACTGATATTTTCCCCCTACGGGATCTTTTCAGGTTCTTTTGTAACCTTTTCTGTAATTATTTATATACTGTAGTATTATCTGGCACATGTATCTCTGTTCCTTTCCTCTCATTAGACACAGCCATAGGCAGTTGTCCTACTGGAGAAGTGACCTGGCTATATGGTCTGAGAGATCCTACTTCAGAAAACCCACGTGTACGTTGTATTTATAATTATAGAGGTGTTTTTTTTAAAAAAAAAAAAAAACTACATCTGCTTCTTACTAAATATAAAAGCTAAAGTATGTCTCTCTTTGGAGGGAAGGGCATCAGAAGATGTAACAGATCTGAGTGAGAGATTATTTTTAAATGGGTATTTCAGGTGCAAGAAGTATTTATGCCTTCTAATACCTGTTAAAAATATAAAATACAAAATACTCATTCTGCCTATGGTCACATCTATGCCCTAAAATGAATTTTGAAGCTTTTTGTCATTTTGGCACCAAGAAAGAATTCATATTTGACTAAGAACTGGCTCCTTTCCCTAAATTAATCCTCTCCATCTGTCTCCAAGGCCTAGTCTGGAAGCATGTAAATCTGAGTTTGCCAATTGTTCTGTTATCTTAAAACTACCTTTTTTTATTTTTAACATTTTCCCATTTGGGGGATTGTCACCCTGTAGCCAGAAACAACAGTCTAAAGGGTTAAATTTTTCTAAATAGAGTTACATTAGTAGGCATGGACCACTGAATAGGCAACTGTTTCTTCAAAGTTATATCATATGCTTGAAGTCAACCAACCCTACCCTACAAAATGTGATCAATTTTTAATCTTGGAATTCAACCAGCCTAGGAATATATTTCTTCAACATCTGTGGCCTAGCTGATAGTAAGAAGGGAAAAGGTCAGATTGCTTTAATTGTATACAGTTGTGTTAAGAATTGTGGAATAGCTACACACACTCATGCACACATATACACACTATAGTTATAAGACACAAATAACTGCTTTCACCTAATGCAACTAATTACGGACAAACAGGACTCAGCATAAAATAGCATACAATTTGTCAAATCGCTTCATTTCTTTTATGCTGCTTCTTCTAATTTGCTGTGTTCTTGTGAAGCAGGAATCTGAAACCTTAGGGGGAAAAAGAAAACATACAAATGCTATTACAGTACACATTTCTAAGCAGCAGGAAGTCTGTACTAAGTGTCAGATTGATCAGGATTTTACTCTCTATATAAACAACTGCTATCAAGTGTACCACGGCAAAAGGTCAGGCATGCATCTATGCTGTAATTTTTTTTTTTTTTTACCAATTTAGACTTCAAGAAAAGACTTGATGGAGAATAAATTATTGAGAACTTTAAACTTGAACCACAAAATATAGCTTTAAAAGCAGAGCAGCTTTTTCCTTATACATCCTTGCTAAGGAATGGAATTTGCCAGTGTACATTAAAATATGATATGCATGTCTGAGAAAGACTTATGGACATTCTGGAATAAGTGTATCAACAGTATATTGTATAAACCTCAATATACAAATCCACACATACACACCCACAAGTGTGAGGAATTTGGATATATATTATTATGAATCTGGTAAGAATCAAGGGCAGCCGTTCAGTTTAATTAGCCATGAGTTCATAGAAGTGGAAGAGACAAGAATTTGTCTTACCCCTTGTTCAAAAGTGTGACTATCTCTCTACCAGGTCCCCCACAGATCTACCCATTTATTCTGAATCACCATACATCACAAGCAGAATGCATGTATGCTGCAGAAAGTCCATTACGGAGAAGTTTGCAACAGTATGGCAGAAGATGTGACAGAACGAACATAGATACATTTGAATGATTTAAAAATAAAGAATATCATAGTTCCAGTATGATACCATGCCTTCTTATGTAGTTATTATAGCATTAAATGGCACTATTGTATGGTACTTTCTCAGCAACACCATTTATAGAACAATGTAATTATTCAGAGTGGTGAATGACACTGATACATCTTAAGAACCTACCAAATGAGCATGATACATTAAATCCATTATCATCTGCACACATTAAGGTCCTTTAAGCCCTGGATACCATTTACACCAACTCATTTAAACACTTGGAAAATATATGACCGCAAATGGAACATGTTCCAACAATTACTGTGAAATCAGAGGCTTCACACATTACTGATATGAAAACTTGTCTTTCTAAAATGGTATGTATCATTGAAAGTATCTGGATGCTTACTCAGTATTTATAGGCTCATAGTTCTGTCATTATTTTAAAGGAAGAATGATAAGCCATAGACCATAGCAGGCACACGTCTTTTTCAAACAGTTGTATCCACTCAGGATTTAGTCAGTCTGGATTTTGGTCACCCATGATGTCAAAAAGAGTAACTAGGTTCCCACCTGCAGCCACAGAAATGTTACAACAGCTGTTTCAGTATTATTGACTTATTACAGGATTATTAGTGTTCATGACACTTTACCGAGTACAAGAAAAGAGATCCCTACCAACATAGGAACTTACAATCTAAGGCTTGGTTATAGGTTTAATTGCAGTATGGTATTGAACTAGGGGGTTATGCCAATGGATTCATGGAAAAGGTGGGTCTTGTGGAGGGATTTGAAAGAATTAAGAGAGTTAGTAACCCTGATCACACAGCATTCCCAATTGTGGGGAGGATTGTAACTGCATTCTGCCAAACAGGACTACAATCTCTCTTCAGACCTTCTTGTTCAATGTGGGAAGTTCGGGGGGGGGGGCACCACCACATGCAGCGGCACGGCTCCTCCAAGCCTAGACATTTGAACTCCTGCATAGGGCTCATGTCTCTCACTTCCAACCGCTGCCATTTCTTCTTTGTCCTCCTCCACCAGCTGAGGAAAATTAACACAGTGGCCCACAACTAGGTGCTTGAAATGGAAGCAGTGCAGTCACCAAGCTGTTGTTAGCTTTTAACACGTGGAAGGGGAAGAATAGGAGGTGGCTGCAGTTCTGGCACAGGTAACAAGCACGAGACCAAGAAGGTGAGTGAGAGGGGAAAGACTGATGGGCTGTTATGTTACATGTGCTTTGACAGTTCCATGGTGAGGGTGTGCTTGAAGTCTGGAGCCCTGTTTTTATGTCTGTCTTAGATAAACACTAAGATCCTCGTGTGGCGCCGAGTGGTAGATGGCAGTATTGCAACCGAAACTTTCCCCACGACCTGAGTTCGATCCCAGCGGAAGCTGGTTTTCAGGTAGCCGGCTCAGGTCGACTCAGCCCTCCATCCTTCTGAGGTCGGCAGAATGAGTACCCAGCTTGCTGGGGGAAAGGTAGTTAGGACTGGGGAAGGCAATGGCAAACCACCCCACTATACAGTCTGCCAGGAAAACGCCGAGGAAAAACGGCGTCCCTCTAGGGGTCAGTAATGACTCAGTGCTTGCACAAGAAGAACCTTTCTTTTCCTAGATAAACACTACCCACATTAAAGCTTTATTCAGATTTGGCTACTTCATTTAAAGTGGTATCTTAATATATAAAGGAAATATACGCATACAGTATAGACTACAGTACTTCGCACTGCTAATGCAAAGCCTAAAAATATCCTGATGCAGCACAGCTCTCACCCCCAGTATGAATATGCAAAGGATTCTACACATCTAACATTTCTAGTGTCCTAATTAGGCAACATGAATTCAGCCAAACAAATATTAAATAGAAAGACCGTGAGAATAATAGGGGTCTTTGCCTAAGGCACGTTCCTAACTCCCATTAATATGAATGGAAGTTAACTACGGGCCAGGAAAGAGAGAATACATCATTGTGTTTATTGAGTCTTTGAATATTTCATTTTAATAAATGTATTTTAAAAATGTGTCTAGTTGATCAGAACAAAGACTTCAAATTCTGCTTTAGAATTACTGAGGCACAAGATAAGGCCAGGAAAGTTCACCTGGCCACGTTTATTTTACTGCAAACATGTCATTTTAGACACCTTTCAAAGCTGTATATGAATATGAAAACAATCCTACTGAGGTAGTCTTTGCAACTTCTCATTGACATATTCATGCAATGTAAAATCAATCAAAAACCACAGAAGCATTTTATTGGGGGGTGGGGGGCTTTGTTGGGAGAAGAGCTGGAGCCCCCAAAAGCCACCTTCAGGATTTAATTTGTATAAAAATATCAATGCAATCTGGCATTCCTCCCTTTAGAAACTTGATTTTTGAAATCTGAATAAATGAACCAAATATGATTTTTAAAATTAGAAAATATATAACTATTACAGGAACATTTCCCATGTGATGGTCATTGGTCACTGACTAGAATTCATGGACCAATTCTTCATAAACGAAATAAGACAAAATATATGAGGTTGTGTTTATTCTACTCTGCTGGGAAAAGGTTACATCTAAACCTGAATAAGGCCTAACTGAAATATGCAGTTCTTGAGATGGAACCATATTGATTGGTCAGATCTTATCCTGTACTTCTAGCCTAGCCTTCTTGAGTGTAAGTTGGAATGTGAGTTTTGCACTTGGGCCAATTCTAATATGAGCATACAGCCAAATAAGTGTATCCCCCCCCATGTGAGTTCTGAGGTCCAAAATATTCTGCTGAAGTATCCATATAATGGTAATTAAAAATATACATTGTCACTTTTCCTTCATAATTATGAGTGAACAAATTTCCTTCACTTATACACACACAGAGGCACACGGAGCTATTTCCCTCTGGTGCAATCCCATGATATTAGGGATGGGGAGTGCATATCAATATGGAAATTGCATGCACAGTGCTGATTGTGTGGGATATTGCAATCTGATTGGCAGCCTATCTCACAGGAGGCTTTTGATTGGTTGAAAATGACCCAAGGAATTAGGCCCATCCACATAGCTGGAATATTCACACACACTTAACTCTTTGTTTATGTTATTGTTCTGATTATATAAATTATGGTATAAGCTGCCTTGGGTGTTTTTTGCAGGCCTGAAATGCAGGACTTAAATAATAATAACAACAACAATAATAATACCCTTCTCTTTTACTAAAAGTAGCCAAAGTGGTGTACATCAAAACCATAAAACCATACAAATGCCCTACCCGACGCTAGCTTGTCTGGCTGGAAGGGGGGGGCCATTGCGGGCGGGTGGGGTGACAAGACGTAGGGGCCTCTGACTGGTGCATCCCAGTGGCACCACCATGCAAGGAGGGGCAGGCTGAGTTGCCTTAAACTCAGTCCCCCTCCCAATCTCAGCTCTCTGGCTCGATGCAGCTAGAGAGAACTACAGCTCCGCCGAGAAACAACGAAGGACACCTGCCTGCTGGAGACCAGCTTCGTCGTCTTCCCAGCCACATGAACTCAGCGTGCAATCTGCGTGCCCAAAGCCTCGGCGGGGCGCGCGTGCTCCGGCGTGGCTATATCATGACGGAGCACGTTCGGGCGCTGCGCCTATGGGCCTCGGTGGTTGAGGCTGCAGTGCGCCCGCCCCCCCTTCCCCTCGCTTTGCTTTTCACCTCCTCTGGCGGTTGCGGCGCCTTTGCCGCTGCGGCCCCGGGGTTGCTGGGGCTTGCGGCGGGGGCGCGTGTGAGTGGGCGCTGCTCCCTCGGCTGGCGCTCGCCGCACCGGTGGGTGTGCTGGCGGCTGTGCCGGTGCGCACCTGGGTGAGGCGCCTGTCATCCGGCATTTCCGCCGTGACTTCGCCGCCGCGCCCCGGGGTTGCCGGAGCTCGCTGCAGGGGCGCGGGTGCATGGGCGCTGCCCCCTTGGCCGGCGCTTGCCGCCCTGGTGGGAGCACCCGCAGCTGTGCCGGCGCGCATCTGGGAGCGGCGCCGTCGTTCCTTCTCCTGCAGGGGTGCTGGCGCTTGTGGAGGCTGAGCGCCTGCCCCTCCTACTCTCTGGCTGCGGCGTGCCTGTGCCACCGCGGCCCCAGGGTTGTTGGCCCTCACGGCGGGGCGCATGTGTGTGAGCGCCGCCCCCCCTCAACAGGCGCTTGCTGCCTCGGTGGGAGCACCCGCGGCTGTGCCGGCGCGCATCTGGGAGCGGCGCCGTCGTTCCCTCTCCTGCAGGGGTGCTGGCGCTTGCGGAGGCCGAGCGCCTACCCCTCCCTCTCTCCAGCTGCGGCGTGCCTGCGCCGCCGCGGCCCCAGGGTTGCTGGCCCTCGCAGCGGGGTGCTTGTGTGTGGGCGCCGCCCCCCCTCAGCCGGCGCTTGCCACCCCGGCGGGAGCGCCGGCGGCTGTGCCGGCGTGTGCTCGGGTGCGGCGCCGGTTGGCCCGCTCCCCTGCGGGGGTGCAGGCGATTGCGGCGGCTGGGTGCCCCCCCTTGCCGCGGGCAAGGCTCCCCCCCGGATCCCCAGCGCTCTTGGCGGAGCGTGCGTCTTTGTGTGCCGCCCCTCCTGGCTGCAGTTTGATGGGCTGGTGTGAGTGCCGGCGTCTGTTTGGCGGCACGAGCGTGCGCGCGGCACTGGTGGCTGCCGGCGCTTTCTGGCCTGGGGGGTGCCGGCGCTTAGAGCGGGGGCGTGCTCGCCCCACTTTTCTCGCAAGCACTCGTTCGCACCCCCCCACACACAAAAAACCAAAAACACCATGCGCCCCCCCACACAATAAAAAAAATGAAATGAAAAGAAAAGAAAAAGAATAAATAAATAAATATTAAAAATAATGATAATAATAATAATTTTTTTAAAAAAGATAAGAAAACACACACAGACACCCCTGGCAGCCGCTGCTCCCCGTTGTATGCCCACCGTGACTCCTGGGTTGCAGGCGCTTTTGGCAGGGGGCACCTGTGCTCAGGCGTGGCTTCCGTGGCCATTGGCCCTGGCCGCGCCTCTTGGGCAACCGGGCTTGCAGCGGGCGGCAACCCTTTAAAGCCACTGTGGCCTAGTGGCTGCAGTGTTGAACCGGGGCTTGAGAGACCCTGGTTCTAGTCTTCCTTTCCGGGGGTATAGTTCAGTGCTAGTCCCCTGCTGGACATGCAGAAGGTGCCAGGTCCAGTCCCTGGCATCTCCAGGTAGGGCTAGAAAAACCCCTACCTGAACCCCTGGCAGAGTCATTGGGGGGGGCACAGATTCTCCACCCCTGCCCTATAAACGAATAAAAGTTAAAGGCTAGACATACGGTGTCTTAAATGTGAACACACAGAGCCATATAGGAAGAGGATGAACGTTGTGCGCTCACCTATCTAACCGCTGCTGGATGCAGAGGGTCCCCCTCCTGTCTAGCGGTAATGGAGGCGCTGCTGCCTGTTGTCCTGGGTGCCCTGCGAGTAGCCCACTGGAACCTCCTGCTGGGTGCTCTGACCCCTGCCACTTTTACTTTTAAGGGTGGTGGTTTGAGTGTTGGACTGGACCCTTCCTTTTTTCTTGCCAATATCGTGCCAACCTTATCTCACTTTCTACAGCATGCCCCCCAAGAATGGCGAAGGTTGACAGAACGGGAAGGGTAGGGCTCTGCCTCCCCTCCCCAATAGATTGCGGCCTAGGCCGGAGTCCGAGTCTGATGATGAAGCAGACCCAGTAGTGGCGTCAATTCTTCTCGTCTGGAAACTGCTGAACGTTCTCCAGGGATCCCTTCCCCCTCCCCCTGCCAGGCCTAAGAAATCCTCGGTGGTCCAGCTTAAGTGAACGCGACAGCCGACCCAACGCTTGCTACTTATTTCTATTTCAGCTCGTCTGGACGCTGTTGAAGCCTCCATCTCCTCTTCCTCAGCTTCCGGATGGCTCACCGCCTACGGTTGAGCTCCTCCATTCTTCGGCCTCCTCTTCCCCAAGTGCACAAGCAACATCCGTTTTCCAGTCGGGGATCACAGCACGGCCACAATGGATTCAGTCCCGCCTGCTCGGGCATCCACATAAGTCGCATATCAGATCCCTACACTAATCTGGCGAGTTGCAAGGCCACTGGGGCTACTCCTTCTTGTAATGGCTTTCACCTGAGGAGGTGTGCGGCTGGCTTATGTCGAGGCCTTCCACAGGAGGGCCGCAATTGACCCTTCTCTGCACAGGGACCTGATGGACCAGGACTTTTCGCTCCAACTTGACTCCTTCCCGGCCGTGTTTCGGCGACAGTTCTGACAGTGGCCACATTCCCCAGGCTGTCTCCCGTACTGGCCCTCGGCCTATGGCAGGTCTGCTGCTTCAGCACCGCTGTCTGTACTGGAAATACAGCCCCCGGGCACATACTCCCAGAAGCCGTGCCTTTCTGTCATGAGTGCTGCCTTGTAGCAGTCAGCACTCGTGCACCTCTTGTCCAATGCCTGGGGACTGTAGGGTCCCCCTTGGAAAGGCCGAGGCAGTAGAAAGCCGGGGGGGGGCACGCTACAGCTCACTCCGGTGGGCCCAGGCCTGGTTAGGTTGGCCCCACTACTCCGGCTTTAAGATGCTACCCCAACTGGGGGAACATGTTTTAACTTGGAACACGATTTCATTCTAGGTTCTAGGACCCCTCCCCCTTTTCTAGGTCAACATAAGCCATCCTTACCTAGTAAGCAACATTTCTCCTCGCCAGGTGTTGACATGTTCGTGAGAGGTTAACAAGGCAGTACTGGCAGAAGGGTTATAGCCCCCCCGTTTTTCCACACCCCGATATCTACGCTAAGGATTTCCCTTCTCCAAACGGTGCCCAGGAAATCCTCTAAGGGGTTTATCCTGATTTGTAACCTATCTTCCCTGAGGGCCAGTCTGTTAAGCACAAGATCCCAGATCATCTGTGCTCAGTGTGATACACCTCGTCGATGTGGCAGTTGTCTTGGTTTGGGATCCCGGCCACAGGTTCCTGTTGGGCATATGCTACATGGCGTCCAAAGATGGTGGTCAATGTTCTGACCTAATGCAAACATTGCTTCCCTTTCCTTTTACCTCGGGGTCCCTTAGCTCACAAAAGGCTGAGGGCCCGTCTCCCACATCAACATTCAGTGAAGCTAATCTGATACCCTTAGGTATTATTCTCACCTCCCTCAGGACAACTTTCAGGTCTTTTGGGCACAGCTCCAAGCAGTTATACATCTTCCTAGGGTTTCCCATGGTGGACCATGAAAGATATTGTTGGGCATCTTCTTTTCACAGTTAGAGTAGCGCCCCCTGGCCATGCCTTCTCGCGCCGGCTCAGTTTGGGCAGTGCAGGGACTGCGGCTGCTGCATCATTGACCCAGGGTCACTTCTGCTGTGCGCACGTATCCATGGGCAGGGATTCAACTTAGTAGGGCTTCAATGGCACCTCCTTCTGGAGGCGTGAGCTGCTCCTCAAAGCCGGACTGCAGATTATGGGGTTCCACCGCTACCCCGGGGGGGGGGGTTCAGACTCATGGGGCAGGTCCGATCGTGCTGTGGGTATTGACCTGTAGAGTGGAGGTTGCCGCCACCAAGCACATTTTGATTTGACCTCATAGCCAAATCAGTAACCCCCCCCCCTTCGGTATGACAACGTGATGACATTATTCATTCCCCGTCCTCCTGAAATCAGAGGGTCATGTCATGCGTCAGTGTGTTCGCACTCCAGCGTCGGTGTTACAACATCTGGTTCTGGGTCCGCCATGTGCTGGGTTAGGCAAACCCAATTGTCAATACTTTGTCACGAAATTAGGTCAACGACTTCTAGGCCTTAGCCCCGCTGGTGCGTCCATTCCCAGATCCCATACTACAGTACTATGGGAGACTGGGATTCCGAAGCCAAGCATGCCATCCTGCATTCCATGGCTCTCAGTACATGAGCCGCCTGCGACAGAGCAGATATGGCGTGCTGCGTAATACGAAAAGCTTCGGCAACAGGAATCATGGCCCTTACCTATAGATCATTGGCCACAATTTCGCGTCTCCTTAAGGAACAACAGAATATCTGGGACCATAAGTCGCAAGATGGCCATTTAGCCTTCCGGCCCACAACGCTGGGAATTACTGACTCCCATGTCAGATTTTAGGGTTCGGAGTGCAATAGGGTTGGGCACAGTTGTCGCCTGTTTTAGTAAATTTAGCCACCCTATCTCCCCGGATACCCCCCCTTTGGGCTCCAGGGGTAATGGCCCTCCATTTGTCCTTTTCAGTAAGACGTTTCCCTGTTCCACGCAGCAACCTTAATGGCCTTCTGCAAGCCCCCCGCCTTAGGAATTCAGGGTTGGTCTGGGCTCTCAAGTCCGACTTGTTCCGGAGGGCCTTGAGATACTTCACGGTACAGGTCTGGCCCAATGTAACCCACTTAGGTATTTGGTGATCAAACTGACCGGTATGGCAAGGGCACGGCAGGGGACCACGGCCAAATGCAAGTCAATGGGTTATGCCCCGTCGGGACCTTATGGGTTTATGAATGCTGTGGGTCTGAGGAGGGGCCTCCGTTTTATCACTTCAACAGCTTACTGTTGACATAAGGGCAATCGGGGCAGTTTCTACATTAGCTCTACCCCGCTAGGCCTAGGTAAGTTGCAGTTCAGAACCCACTGTTGTTACATTGAAGCGGTCTCCATGGTAGCCACGGGAGGTTTCTCTCACAGGCACGTTATGGCAGTTTTAAAATGGGGCTTCATAGCGTTCCGGCCTGCGTTTGCGAGTTGTCTGCTTCTTCCTGACACAATTCTCGCTTTGCTTGCCCTAATGTGCTTACACCTTAGACCAGCAGACTCGTCGTACGCCGGAACGGGTGCTCTTACATGGGCATGTTATGACATCTTGAGCTGCATGAAGGGCTTGTAGGTCGTCTTCGGACTTCAGTTTCTGTCACCCCGTCACATTAGGATCCAGTGGCTTCACAGACGAGGCATACGGTGGGAGTTCCCTCCTAACTCTGTTCCACCAAAGTTTGTCAGTCTTCCTCCACAGGTACAGGTGCTGCACACTGAGAGTAATGACTTCAGCTGTAAGCCAGGCAAGGACCTGATCGAACAGGCCTTGTTTGAGATGCAGGTGGTCCGGCATACCTGGCCGGAAGTAGCCTATTGCAGTCCTCACCGCTCCCACGGATCAATGGGAAGGCATGGAATGACGTTGCCAGTGGCAGGGCACGTTGGAAAGCGCACAGAGAAATGGCTTATGGCCTATGAGAATGTGGCGATGGACGCACCATCTGCCAGGAAATTCTGTGGACATGGAGGGAGCATTACAGGTAGGACGGTGTCCGCCTGTCTCATGTAGTAAATAACATATTTCTGTCTGATCTGCAAAGAGGCCTGCGGGAAGTTCTTCTGCGCAGGTGGGGGGAGTTTCACAAGCTCTAGGCTTGTGACTCCTGTGGCGGCTAGGACGGGCAAAACAGGAAAGTAGGGATGGTGTGCATGCAGAGTCACCTTATAGTGACAGGTGACGCCTGAGGCCCCCCGAACGGGTTGTGCGGCTCGGCGGGGGGTAAGGGTTGCTTGGGAGACCAACCCTACTCACTCTCCCAGGTGTTGTGCGGCACTGGGTTGGGGGTGACACTGGAAGGTCTACCTCCCCCAGAAGGGGCAGTCCGGAGGGATGGCGAGATCACCGCCACCCCTCAGGCTGGGTGTGTTTTCGCCCAAGAAGTGCCAGCTAGCTGCTGTCACAGTTAGAGGCCCGTCCTAGTTACCCCTTTGCAGGTATTTCAATAAATGTGGCCCAATTTTCAACCCAAGCTTGTTGTCTGCGTCTTCTTTAACCCATCTCCGCTTGCAATGTAGACAGTAAAAATGCAAGTACAACAACAACAAATTCTAAAAGCAATAGCAAAATGCACCAAGCACTTAAAACGATGTAAAACACAAACCTAATAGCAGCAAGATTAAAATATGGTGTACATTAAAATCCAGCAACAATAAAACTAAGCATTACACATTAAGGTCCAGTAAAATAAATGCATCTTCAATTTCTGGCCAAAAACATACAAAGCAAATATTTTATATATAAAAATAGAACTTAAGTAAAATAACATTTCCGGGTACTCTGGGGTCTTGCCAAAGCTTGTATGTTTGTGTGTGGATCCTTCATTATGAAAATCAGTGATCTAGGATTGAGGAATGTGATAAAGAAGATATTTTAAAAGATTTATGGATACTTTAGAAAGTGTTTGCAGTTGTCTTAAAATCATTTGCAATTGTCTTAAAAACCCTTCTATTTTCAAAATATCACAAGTATTCGGGACATCATAAATTTCACTTATCAGCAGCTAGAAACAACATTTTTACATTCTATTTATGGCAATAAGACTTAAGTTGTTAACCTATTTTGGGGTGGCCACTTAAGCTTATCTTAAACATTATCTTTACACTGGACTTGGACAGCACAGCCTTCAAATAGAGGGCACCTTCAAACAATAGAGGACTGTCCTCTGTAAAAGAGGACAACTGGATATCCGATTTTCTTGACTGCAACTCGTTTGTAAGTTTGCATAAATAATTTAATGAGACATGACTATGAAAAACTGAATTGTGTCTCCTTTTATATTCTGTGTATATGATAGTACACCATAAACCCGTGTATAAAAAACCTTCATAGCTTACCATATCAAAGTTTATCAAACTTTACTTTCTTTAGCATTTACTACTGTATCAGATCCAGCAATATTTTGGCAGGCTAAAATTACACTATTCTGACCTTGACATTAGTATTCAACAGTACTGATGTAAGAATGACAGCTTCTCCATCCTAGTGGGTGATTTTGCAAGCTTTTACCTTCATGACTATGGAGTTTCTGTCAAATGTGCTTCTGGCTGAATGATCACATTCTTTTGAATTATGAAGTGGCTGCAAACTGTGCTAATTGGGTCCATATTGATGTCACTCATAAGGATTAAACAGCCTTAATAGCCTTAAAAGTTATATAAATATGTCCAATCTTAATACACCATTATCTGTAGCTTGTATCCTATTTCAGATAACCGATTAAATCATTCAGAAAAGATATGCTCAAAGCTTTAAATTTGTAAATTTTCTCTTTCTCTCTCTTTTTTAATTAGTGAAGGAAACAGAGAAGATGAAGTAATAAATGGCAGCATTCATTAAGAGTTTATAGTAAAAGTTTAAACCAAACAGAGACAAGAAGCTGTTATATCAAATCGGGTACCACATATACGTATTCTCAATATATCAATCATTAAGGATTTTTAAACACCTATTAACTTACTTATTCATATATTAAGGAGCAAGATGGGACACTAGAGTGGTATCAAAATTAATGCCACCCTGCATTTTCATGAGGTTTAATTTTTGAGGTAAAGTTACTTTTTTGGGATGGTGGAAGTATCTGAGCCTGCTCACAGCCATTATTTCCTTTGCATTGAATTCTAAGGACTATTCTTCCCCCTACATCCCCATGTGCCCCTCCAAAGCCTAACTTGAAGGTCAGGGGACATCATGGAAGAGGCTCCTGCCCAATGCTGGGAAATTACTCTCTTCCCCAGCAGTCTACCATAACATAGCCCACCCTATTCAAGTGGGTTCCCTGATCCTCAGGAGAGGCTTTTGGGGGGGGGGCACAGAGGGCTGCAGGTAGGATGAAGAGGCCAGAAAGTCCCCTTCCACCAACATCTTTCCACAGGCAGTGCTTAGGAGCCAACCCGTTATCTACAGCTGCTTTGGCACCATTTTTTCAACTTGAAAGAGCTTCTTCACCACATGATTCCAGACAATCAGGGACTATGAGGTGAACATGAATATGGCGATGTTATGGCATCATATAGCCAACAATATTGGCTATGTGGCAACACAAGTGAGGGAGAGATAGGCAGATCAGTCTATTTCCTGTCTGCGTCACTTCTGCATTGCTTCACTGATAAGCCTATTTCATTTCATTTTTAAAAAATCGGTGAGTCTTTTTAAATCTGCACTAAAATTTGCATATACTCTATTTAAATATGTATTTTAAGATATTTTCCTTCAAAATTCTTATACATACATTTCTAAACATATCTTCCAGCTGTACATCAGGAAAAACTTCCTGACTCCTAGACCAATACGACAATGGAACCAATTACCTAGGGAGGTAGTGGGCTCTCCCACACTGGAGGCATTCAAGACGAGGCTGGACAGCCATCTGTTGGGGATGCTCTGACTTGGATTCCTTCACTGAGCAGGGGGTTGGACTCGATGGTCTTACAGGCCCCTTCCAACCCTACTATTCTATGATATGATTCTCTCAAATATGCAAATTTAAACACATTTTGATTTTTTTAAAAAAACCTAGAAATGCTTTGGAACATTCAGGAAGTGCAAAAGCCAATGGATAATTTGGTTCCGATTCACACATTTGTCCAGGAGGCGTGCTTCAGGTCAGTTCGTACTGGAATTCTTAAAGATCAAATTCTTCAAGCATTCCTAAATTGAGGGCAAACACGAAGGCCCTCTATTTTCATCATTCTGAAAGGGAAGCAAGGCAAAAGAAGCGAATGTTCTCTGTCTGCAACACTGTACCAATGGTTTCATTGCATAGCAGGACTGCCACCCTGATTCACTTCTAGTCACTTACATTTATGCATGGGTAGGTAAGGCAGAATATGGATGGGGATGCATTTTCAAATGAGCATCTCATTGAAAGTAACAGAGTGTGGATGAATGACACCTGAATTCAGATGCACAGCATTACTTTCAATGGAGTGTATCCCCATCCCCATTGTACCTCCACTAATCAGCTGGATAAGGATGATGGAGCATTACCCTGGTTGCTTTTGCCAGGAGAATGCGTTTCCTTTCACCCGCTCCCCGTCACTTGATCCCTTCAAGCCCTTTTTCAAAGGTGTGTGAAAATGTGCCTTGAGACTAGAGGGCATATTTCATTGGAAGGGATATGTGGCATTCATATATGTAATATTCTTTCACCATAATAACCCAAAGAATATTACATATGTGCAGTATATGCTTGCACACAGGTAGGTTTCTTGGCCCACCTGAGAGATCTTATGGTTTTGTTTTTTTCCTTTGGTTTTCTGCTGTTCTTAACCATTCAGATGTAAACCCTTTTTCCTATTGGCAAAACATTTCCAGTGAACTTTTAAATGTTGTGGCTTAAAGCTTTGTGGTCACTTTTCTTGATGGATTACCCACCCCACACCTAGTAGCCAAGCTCCATACTATCTAAAGATGGTTGCAGGAGACCCAAAGGATTTTAGGCTGTTTCATGGAGGCAGCTTGGCGTAATTAAGATTTCCATGTGGTGGCAGCTGAAAGGAAGGGCAAAAAGGAACTGGGCACACTATTTTGCACAGCCTCTCTTTTACACACAGAACAGGGCATCATTTCAGCCCCCCTTCTCGATCTAGTGAAAAATAGATATTTTTATTCTTTCAGCGTTTGGGGTATTTACCTCCATTGGAATGAACGAGACACCTGAAAAACCAGTCATATAAAGTGCTAGAAGTAAAAATGACCCTGACAAATGCTATTTAAATGTATTAGTTACTTGTCATGTCTACAGGTGCTTAGCCCAGTAATTTGTTTATTGTGTTCAATAATATATAAATTACTTGTTGACATTACTACAAATGATATTAGGGGTCAATGGAACCCCACAGTTTTACAAAACCTCTTTACAAACCTGAGTATTTTTTAAAAAATCCAGCTAAATCTTCCTTGTGTTCCAGCAAAACTCATTTTTTTAAATATCATAGCTATCATTTTGCACAAACAGATCAGAATTTGGGGGGTCACTACAGCCCCATCTGCATTTAAAAATGATTGTAAGCAACCTGCACCATTACCTCAGCAGCACGCCAGATTTAATGGCATCTCTCAGTCAAGGACCTTTAGATGGCCAATTTTCTCTGTTCACAGAAATATCTTTGCAAATGTGTTGCTGAGATCTGCCCCAGCACTTCTAGGCCACAATGTCACTGGCCTCCTTCATACGAATCCATAAAGCCCTCAGAATTTATTATCACCTTCAACACCAAGTTACCGATGTGACTGGCAAGCTTACCCCTTTGTGCCACCTGTGGCATGCTGCATGTGTTTAAGAAGACTCTCCCACAACGCCTTGTGCCATAGAAGAATGTTTACAACTGATGAAAAATTAGTTTCATTAATTTCATTGAGAAAAATGCCCAATGAGGTTTTAGATAAACTCACAAAATATGACATAAAATTCTGGCTGTGCTGTGATTCCAAAACACCATATGTTCACGCAGACATATAGATGGGGAAGGAAGAAGATCCCCCAGCAGCTCAAAATGTAGGCAAGACAGTGACTGAGAAAATATGTAGATATTTACAGGGTTGTTACAGGATGTAACAACCAGTCTGAAACTAGCCAGGGGATTAGCTAAGAAAAAAACCTGACTATAGTTGGCACATTGAAAATATATATACATCAGAAATTACCTCAGAGTTCCTTGCTCATGAATCTAGAAGTGTTAACTGTAGTCTTTGTGGTTTTCAGGAAGATCTGGCACTTCTAAGTTATGTGCCAAAGAAAGGAATGACAGTTATTTTTCTTTCTTTTATCTATAATGATGCAGCAATCTCAAACAAGGATTCCAATCCCGAAATTGTTCATTATTATAATAAAACAAAAGGTGGGATGGACACCTGTGACCAGATGGTGTCCAAATACACTCTCAAATGCATGATCAAACAGTGACCAATGGTGACTTTTTCAAATATAGTGGACATTGCCTGCTAAAATGCTTATATTGTTTTGAACAACCCATGATGGTGTCAACATCCCACAAGAGATCACTTCTTAGTAGAACTGGGCTTAGAGTGGATCACACTCTGAGTTTTTAAACATTTTTCTGGAGGTTTTTAAAAAATATACATACATAATTTGTATATATCCATAGCAATAAATTCATATGATATATGATATGGAGAGGGAGAGGTCACCTGGTCTCCTGGGAAGTCAGAAAAAACTGCCAGGGTGGAGAAGAGTCCTAGGCTCCTATAAATGCAGGGGGTGTTGTTGTTGTTGTTTTTCAAAGAAGAAGAAAAAGAAAGAAAGAAAGAAGACACCTCAAGAATTGCCTACACTTTAAAAGGTATGTGGAAACTCTGTCCCACTCCTCAAGGAGAAAATTCTCTGAAATTCTCACCTCTCCCAGCCTCTTTTGCCAGCATTTTTGTGTCCCCCCCGCCCCGCTGAAAATGGAAGAATCACATTTTTCAGCACAGCACTAGGTACATTTGACTTCAATACTGTATTGACAGATGCAGTCAATTTAGGGAGCAATCCTATAGCTGCTAGACAGCGGCTAGATGGCCATAGGATATCTGGTTTTCCAGGAACCGACCTCGGAGCCTGCGCTCCGAGGTCGTTTCCCAGAGAACTGACCTCCTCCCACTTCCGTGCTGCCTTTGAGGCAGTGCGGAAGAGCCCCGTGCTCCGCACTCACAAGAGGAGCATGGACCGTCCAAAAGGGGTGTTCTGGGACAGGGAGGGCAGAAATGCCTGTACGACACATCCAGTGTGTCGTGCAGCAGCCTCCTCCCCTGCTCCGGCTTAACAGCTGCAATCGGCTGTCTAGCCAAAAATGCAGGGCGGGAGGAGCATGGAGGGAATGATCCCCTCTGTGCTTCCCCTGCCCTGCATTGAATAGGTGGTCGCCTCCAAGTGCAGAGGCAGCTGCCTATCTGAATAGGATTGCACCCTTATTGACAGAGATTTAAAGGCCAAGCAATCCTGGTGGAGAACAGTACCACCCATTAAAAATAAGATGTGCCATTAACATCCAATTAGAAATAGGTAATATATGTTCTCATTTGCAGCTGAGAGTTATTGGCTAAGCCACCATGATGTATGTTGTCAAAATCTATTATTGCTCATTGTGTGACCCACTCTGTATTGTGAACAAACTTAGGGATAATTCAAGCAATCATATTTCATGCTCTGAAGTCAAGAAGTGTTGACTAATTCAGTGTATCTGTGTGTATTTAAGGAGAATGGAAATATCACAGGCTTGATTCAACCCATCTAAATTCACTGAAAAGTAATCTCACATTGACGTCACAAAAACACATCTAAAAGTTTGTGTAAGCCAACTTCTAGACAGTTGTATATAGGATTCTGACTACAAAACCTATAACTTTAAATGTATTATATCTTGTGTTTGCTGCTGGATAGGATCTGATATTACAGTGTCATCACAAATAATTTAGCACAGTTGGTAGTTCATAGCTGGAAGGGATAACTATATATACTATATTTTTCACCATGTAAAGAGAAACCAAGGCCAGTATTATCCCAACAAATGCTTGCCACCCAGACACAGGAAGAAGGGCAAGGCTGCAGGCACAGGGTTTAAAGGTTGAAATATGCTTTATTTAGAGCAAAGGGGTATCTACTCAGTGGTGATCAGCTGGCTGCTCCAGGCTTGTAATCTATCAGATTCAACAACCATCAAGTGCTGTAGTGGCTCCATCTTGGGGTAGTGCTGGAAATGTCCATATCCCTTCTCCACATTCTGGAGAACATCAAAATCATTGCTTTAATGTATGTGTTAGATGGCAAACTGTTGGGGGCATATTCATAAAACTGTTACATCAGGTAAAAATCATAGGGTAAAACTAACTTTATGGTAACTTTTTCACCTCACAGTCTCTTATATGAATATGGATAATATAGGTCTAGAGGAAGAATCTTGGGCTTGGGTAGATTTGTGGTTTACTTCCTCACGTTCTCTTGGGAATTATGTTTCCCTTTAGGAGATATTCGTTCATTAGCTGCATTTTGCCATATATTGCTTCCAAAGACTGCAGAATGGGAACATTTTTTTTGTAGTTCTACAGACTAAGAAAATAAGCCTTTTGAAAAGCCTACGTTTTAGTAGTTTTCACAGGCTGTGTACAGATAATCATTTCAGCTGAACAATATGAGCAACTCCCCCCATTCTCCATACTGTTACTGTGGCATTAAGACTGATCCAGCATTGATTTCTTGACACAAATAAAATGGAGGGAAAGGCAAAGAAGGCACACTGTAAACAGAAAGGCTGTTTGCTTCTTTTTCCTGGAAGCTTTTCAGACATGAAACTTAAATCCACTTTTGCTTAAATTTAGGGGTGTGTGGAGCCCTCTAGATCAATTTCAATCTCACTTTAGGACAGGTTTTGAGACCAAGACTGGCTTGGCCACCTTAGTGAATGATCATCTACACCAGTAAGTAGACAGGGGAAATGCATCCCTGTTAGTTCTACTGGGCTAAACCGCTCTCAGTGCTTTCTGATATCATTGACCATGGCATCTTTAAGGCTCGCAGGGATGCAACTTGGGTGGATGGATAGATGAGTAATTCACCATGAGATTATTTTTATGGATTGATTCAATTTGCACATCCAGAGACTTTCAGTGAGCAAAGACAGGGTTACATCCAAAATCTGCATTTTTATGAGCTTTCCAGTGCAGTTCATCGTTTGAGAAATGTGTGCACAAACAGCATTTCAGCAACTTGGGAAGAATGCACACATTTAAAAATGTGCAAAAAAATTGAACATTAGTGCATGTATTACAAAAAAAGCACACAGAAAATTTCAATACTGATTTTTTTTTTTTTTAAATAGTAACAATCACAAGCTTGTGCAGAAACAGGCTGGGACAAGGTTGATTTTTTTAAAAGGACAATCTTGGGAAGACTGACTTTCACAGATCCATCCCTGCCTACGTGGGGGCATGTTGTTATGCTCCCTTCCAGGAAAACTGACCTCAAAGGTGGTGCTGCAAGATGCCTGTTTGAGACCTTGGCCATTGGTCCCCCCTCAGGGTTCCATTTTGCCCCCTCCTCCATGCTATTTAACATTGATATGAAACCACTGAGGGAATTCATTTATGGTTTTGGGGTTCTGGGGTTTGGTGCCACCAATGTGCAGATGACACCCATAGTAGCCCTTAGGAGGGGATTAAAACTGCCAAATTTCATTTTTAAAAATAGGTGCATTGGTTTTTGTGCTATACACCTTTACAGTTTGATTTTGTTTTTTAAGGGAAGTGCCAATAACCTTTTAATGTCTTGGCAAAATTGGATGCAATTTGCAGGGACAGTTGACCATTCTGACAGAATCAGAGTGCTAAATTTCATAAGAACATAAGAAAAGCCATGTTGGATCAGATCAAAGGTCCATCTAGTCCAGCATTCTGTTCACATAGGAGCCAACCAGCTACCTGTGGGAAGCCCGCAATTAACAACTTGAGTGCAATTAAAACTTATCTCTTCACACAGGCTTTCCCCGAAGTGTGAGACAGCAAGCTATGCATTGTAGCACATGGTAGAGTGTGCAGTTTAATTGCTGATTGATTTGTGCTGTGTACAAATAAATTAACAATAAAATTTATTTATTAACAATAAATTGTTATATTTATTGTTGCTCTGATGATACTGTATTTTATTTTCACTGCTTTGAGGTCTCTGTGGAAAATGGTATATCAATTTGAATAATATATGAATAAAATAAATAGCATCATTCCACTCATGCTCCTCAGCAACTTGTCTACATATGTATACTGCCTCTGGCACTGGAGGTAGCATATAGCCATCAGGACTAGCAGGTATTGGTAGCCTTATCCTCTATGAATTTGCCTAATCCCCTTTTAATGCCATCTAAATTGTTGGTCATCACTATATCTTGTGGTAGCAAATTCCTTAGTTTTACTATGTGTTGTATAAGGTAGTACTTCCTTTTATCTGTCCTGAATCTCCCACCATGGGATGATTTAGGTTTCTAGTATTGTGAGGGAGGAAAAAAAAATGTCTCCCTATCCACATTCTCCACATCATGCATAATTTTGTACACACCTATCATGTCTCCCCTGACTCACCTTTTCTCTCAGCTAAACAGTCCCAGATCCAGATGTGGTACCCATTCCTCATAGTGGAATTGCTCCAGCCCCTTGATAATTTTAGTTGCCCTTTCCTGCAGTTTTTCCAACTCTACAATATCCTTTTTTAGGTGCAGTGGCCAGAACTGTACACAGTATTCCAAGTATGGTTACACCATAGATTTATACAAGGGGAGTTTGATATTGGCAGCTTTGTTTTCGATTCCTTTTCCTAATTATGCCTAACATGAAAATTGCCTTTTTCACAATAGCCACACACTGGATCAAGATTTTCACCAGGCTTTCAACCACAACCCCAATATTTCTTTCTTGGTCAGTCACCACTAGCTCTGAGCCCATCAGTTGAAGTTGGGATTTTTTTGTCCCAATGTGCATCACTTTACTCTTGCTAACCAGATTTGTCATTTTGATGCCCGTTCTCCCAGTTTGGAGAGCTCCTTGTGAAGGTCTTTGCAATCCCTTTTTGTTTAAACCACCCTAAATAATTTGGTGTCATCAGGACACTTGGCCACCTCATTGCTCAATCCTAATTCCAGATCATGTATAAATAAGTTGAAATGCATTGGGGTCTCAGTACAAATCCACACAGAACAACACTGTTTACATCCCTCCATTGGGAGAATTTCCCGTTTATTCCTCCTCTCTGCTTTCTGCTCTTTAACCAGTGATTGACCCATAATAGGACCTGTCCTATTATTTCAAGACTGGCATGTTTGCTGAAGGGTCTTTGGTGAAGGACTTTGTCAAAAGTCTTTTAGAAGTCCAAGTAAACAATGCCTATCGGGTCACCCCTGTCCACATGTTTATTGCCACTCTCAAAGAACTCTGAAAGGTTAGTGAGACAGGACTTAATTTTGAGGAAGCCATGTTGATTTTTTTTCAGCAGAGCTTGTCCTTCTATATGCTTACTAATTTTATCTTTAATGATGCTTTCAGCCAATTTAATCAGAACAGACATTAAGCTAATTAGCCTGTAATTTCCTGGATTCCTTTTTAAAAATTGGTATTACGTTGGCCATTCTCCAGTCCTCTGGTAGAAATGCTAATCTTAGGGACATACTGTTTTTATTAGAAGATCAACAATTTCATATTTGAGTTCTTTAAGAATTCTAGGATGGATATCACCTGGGCCCAGTGATTTATTAACTTTCAGTTTGTCAATAAGGTTGAGAACTTCATTTTTTTGTCACCACTATTTGCCTCAGTTCCTCAGACTCCCTTCCTGAAAACATCAGTTCAGGTGCAGGATCTGTCCTACATCTTCTGCAGTGAAGACAGATCAAAATAATTCATTCAGCTTATCTGCAATTTCCTTATCCTCCTTTAGTACTCCATTAACTCCATTCTCATCCAATAATCCAACTGCTTCCCTAGCTACTTTCCTGCTTCTGATATATTTAAAGAACTCTTTATTGTTGGCCTTGATACTGTTAACAATATGTTCCTCAATTTTTATTTTTGTTTTGCATCTCTTATTGTTTGCTTGTATTTCCTTGGTGCTCCTTTTTATTCTCCTCATTTGGGCAAGACTTCCATTTTCTGAAAAAAGCATTCTTTTCTCTAATAGCTTCCTTGACACTGCTCATTAACCATACTGGTGACTTCTTGGACTTGATGCTACCTTTCCTAACCTGTGGTATACATTCTAGCTGGGTTTCTATTATTGTGGTTTGAGTCCCCTTTTCAACTTCCTTTTTACAAGTTCCCTCATTTTAGAGAAGATCCCTCTTTTGAATTCAAATGTGACTGTGTTGGCAATTTTCCACTTGAATATATATTAAATCTGTTGTCACTCTTTCCAGTTGGTTTGACAACATTCACATCTCACACTAGGTCCTGGGTGGCACCATTTAGGATTAAATCCAGGCAGGGTCGCCTTCCCTCTGGTGGGTTCTATGACCAACTGTGCAAGGGCACAGTCATTTAGGGCATTGAGAAATGTAACCTCTTTGTTGTGATTAGAACATGCATTTGTCCAATCAATGTGGGGGTAACTGAAGTCACCCATTATTACATTTGGATGCCTCCCTGATTTAGTTTTCCATCTAAAGATCACCCTGAACATTCTGGTCTTTGAAACAATAGTGTGTCCCTAGTACTAAATTGCTTTTGGAGCCTGGTATTGTCACCCACAGTACTTCTGTGGAGCAGTCTGCCCCTTTTAGGCTTTCTAGTCTGCTTGACACTATACCCTCTTTTATCTATACAGTGACACCTTCTCCAGTACACCCTTCCCTGTCCGTCAGCTCCAACTCTCCCATCTTGGCTCAGAGGCTTCTAGCATTAGCAAAGAAATACCTTACACATAGTCCCTCCCCAGATGTCTCTGGCATGTACATATTCTGTTATGGCCTGTAGGCCTCTTCGACTAGCTAACATATTTCACCATATGCTCATGGCCTATTCCCTCTTGACTCCATTTGGGCAATCAGAAATATTTTCACCTTCATCCCTTCCTAGTTCCTGTTGGCTTTCCTCCAGGGTTGTTTAAAAGCTGCTCTTTTTTGAAGAAACACTGTCTACCTTTCTGAAGCTGTTTGCAAACTAAATCTCATGCAGGGTTGAGTTTTGGTTCTGGTAACTTCAGAGGGAAGCCCACTTCATCTTAGGAAGCACCAGAAATGCTCCAAAGGGGCTCATTTCAGATTGAGCTTCAGCCAAATTCAATGCACGTCCCTTGAAAATGATAGTAACTTTCATAGTTTTTTGGACTCTGTTGCTGAGTTTCGCTATTCCTCCCTGTTCTTTCTGTTTCCTTCTCTTTGTCTTCACCACTCTGCTGCTTTCCCTTATTTTTCTCTTCAATGGCTCTGCTTCATTCTGCTGCCTTCTCTGCTTTTCCTGAAACTTTCTTTCTCATCTTAACTAAGGGTTGGAGAACATGTGGCCCTCCAGATGTTTTGGCCTACAACTCCCATCAGCCCTAGTTAAAGAAAATTAACATCCAACTCCTTTTTCCCATCCATTCCATGCCCCTCCCACTTTTCACAGTTTGCATTCCAAGACCTTTAGGAACAGTTATTATACAGTTTAGGGTGCAATCCTGTATCCAGTTTCTTGGGAGTAAGCCTCATAGAAATAAGTAGAATTTATGTCTGAATACACATGTTTCAACTTGTGCTGTTATAGACTTTTTAGTGTCTCATGTATACCAAATGGTCTTGGGTTATTATTTATTATTTCATTATTATTTTAAATAATGTCTTATTTTTTTAAAAAAACCCTACACATTTAAACTGTGTATATTGATAGGGTGAAACATCGCTCCCCAAACATGAATGCCAAACATACCTTTAACAGGGTAGCTGTAAAAACAGTAATATGTTGTCAACATCTCACCATTACAGAAGACTACTTTTTTATTATTTAAAATACTGTGAAGGAAGTAATTTGAGGAAGGAAAATGGTATTTGAATGTAAACCATCTCTCCCTAAGATATTTGTGGCTTACACTGGATGTATACTAAAATATCTAGAAAAAGTAAAGCACATGCAATATAAACACAAAACTAAAATAACTCCATGGTTAAATCCAGTAATCAAAATGCCTGCTCAAATGAAAACAACTCAAATTGACTCTGAAAGATGTCCAGATTCAGGATTTTGATGGCTTGTAGAAGAAAACTGGTAGCACAGCCTTAAAATGCATGTTTCACAGAAAGTCTTTGGTTCAACCCTAGGTTTCATTAGTTAAAAGGATCTCAGGTTGCAAGGCAGAGAAAGACTGAGAGCCACTACTACTCAAATATAGACAATAATGGTTGCAGCTGGAAAAAGGCAGCTTCATATATTCACCTCTGTTAGAGACAAAAAACCAAGGGAGAGCTGTTGCCTTCATGTCTAGCTTGAGGACTTCCTGAATGACAGTGGACTTCTAGCTAATCACTGTTGGGGGGAAATGCTGGACTGGATGAACCTTCTTATCTCACAGGATGGGAGTGTAACCGAGCTAGACAGTGGTAATGAGGAACATCATAAGAGCATAAGAAGAGCCCTGTTGGATCACATCAAAGGCCTATCTAGTCCAGCATTCTGTTCACACAGTGGCCAACCAGATGTCCATGGGAAACCCACAAGCAGGACATTAGCAACTGGCATACAGAGGCATACTGTCCCTATTTACCCAGCATTTAGCCATGCTGACTAGTAGCCATTGTCATTGATAGCCTTATCCTCTGTAAATGTGTCTATTTCCCCTTTAACACCACTTTAATATCTTTGCTATGTCATTTGGTACACAGAGGGAAATGCTGAAATTGTGTTTCCACTTTCCAGGGTGTTTGAATGCAGTCTTATAGAAGAATATAAGGAGCCTGTTCAGGCTCTAGACCACTGTATAAAATGTACCTGGCAGACCAATCACATCAGTAGGTGGAGGCTGTAATGTTCTGTCTGTACACGGACAGTTTCTGATCAGTTTTCAGATTACCTAATACGTAGTGGGTATTGTAACCTCAGCTTTTGTGTGAAGATGTAGGCATGAAATATAGGATTATAAAAAATTGAAAGGTTATTGAACATCTGACATACAGGTCCTATTGCCTATACTCTGCTGTAATTAAGAAACAATAAACATAATTAATTCAGCAACTTCTCATTTTCTAACATTTGTTTTAAGTGATTGGAAACAGTACTTTGTTAGTCTCTAGGGATGCTATAGTTCTAAAGGTTAACTCTGTGAGATTCACTTCAATTAACAAGATTTTCCTTTCATCATATTAGTCTCTCTCTTTCAATTTCAATAATCAGCACTGAGTTTTTCACTTATTAATGCAATGAAAGGCTTGATAACTGGGTAATTTGTTAATGACATAATTGCATCTTATACAATCTATCAAATCTCCAAGCTTGCAATTAATACTTTTCTCCATCTGATTTCGAAAGTGTGACTCTTAAGAGATTATATTGATTATGGAAAAAGAACCAGAGTTACTGGAGAGGGTAGATACTCTCATAGATACTGGAAAGGGAAAAGAAAATCAGTTCATGGAAATGTTAATAACTGAATAGAATATGCATAAAATGTCCCAATGATTTAAAAGTTTGGTATAACATGTACTTGTGCACGTGTACTGTATTTATGTTTTGTATGATAACACATTAAACCTTCAGTGTATTTATTTAGGCTAAAAGAACTCAAGAGCTGTTCTTTATGAATAATCAGTCTAGAGGACATGACCATCCCTTTAAAGTTTATTGTGCTAGCAGCTTTAAGGAAGATAAGACAAAACTGAAGATTACTGGACCCAACTTTTGAAAAGGCTTGTAATGGATGGGGAAGTGCTAGGGGCTTGCTTACCCTCAGTTCCATGCAGAAGCCTATCATAACTACCAGTTGCTTATTTTCTTTGGCCTATAGTCCGTCCCTCAGCATGGGATGCAATCTAAACATACACCATCTAAACATTAAAGTCACACTACAAGTGTAGAGCAATTGCATGTACCTTAAACACATGCTTGCCTCAATTAGGGATGTTAGAGAAATCCGCCACGGATTCAAATGAAGCTGGATTCTTTGGAATCCGGCCTCTGGAATCCGTGGCAGATTGGCCCCACTTACTTCCTCTCTAGGAGGATTCCGCGCAGAACAGCTCCGGCTGCTTGCTCCTGGACCCGTCCCATTCGCCTCCGCGCTGATCACCATTTTTTTTTTAAATGGCAATCAGCAGAATGTGCCCATAGACTTATACTCCAACTAGAGCCATGAATTTTGCATATAAGTCTAGACTTATGTACAAGATTCACAGCTCTAGTTTGCGTATAGGTCTATGGGCACATCCTGCTGATCACCTTAAAAAAAAATATGGCGATCGGTGCAGAGGCAAATGGGATGGGTACAGCAGGTAAATGGCCCTCAAGCCGGGCAGCTCTGTGGAATCCTCATGGAGTGGAGCTGCTCCAGAGGATTCCGGGGGTGGGGAGGAACAGATCGCCTCCCCCCATGGGTGGATTCCCCACCATAATGGACGGTGGGGAATCCGTACATCCTTAGCCTCAATCATGTACTGAGCAGGTGGGAGATCGATTCATTAACAGGGACAGGGAAAAAATTAATTTCAGTTCCTTTTTGACCAGAATTTCTCTAATTTGTACCTCCCAGAACTGAAAGTGGACTTGAATACAAATTGCAGCTGAAAGTCAGTACATTTCCAAGCTTGCAATGCAATCAGGCCACCAAAACAACATGTTCAAAAAATGCATACATTTCGAAAATGTGCATGAAAAAGTGTACATTTTTAAAATGTCCCCTTGATTCTGCTATTGAATGCACAGCTGCCAGGGGTCATGGCCAGCAAGTGTGTTGGTATCAAGTGGCTTGACTAGCAGGTGCAACTCTGCGATACCCTCCCACATTCATGGACTATGTCTGAAGAAGCCTACAATTGTGGAGGAATAGCAAGCATGACTTGTGGAAGAATAAGAAGCATGACAGAGCAAACCTATGCATGTCTACTCAGAAGTAAACCAATGAGTTTAATGGGAACTACTCCCAGTATAAGATTGCAACCTGAGTCATGTTTCTTCTGCTGTCATGTCTGAAGCTGCTCTGAAACAAGCTTCCAAAGTTTGCTCAAATAACAGGCCTAAATATTCCTCTAGTGATTGCAAGTTGCTATGTTTTCCATTATTAATTCATATATTTAAAGCATTTTCACCTTGCTTTTAGCCAAAAAGGCTCCCAGAGAAGATCACAAATATTTATTTATTTATTTACAATATTTATATACCGCTCCACATCAGAAGAATATCAGTAGTAATACAAGCTCTGCCCTCAGGCTTACAATCTAAAAGACATGACGCACAAGGAAAAAAGGACAAGGAGGGAGGACATCAGGCACCAGTTCTTAAATTACAGTTCTTATCATGACCAGCTGGGATGGAAGTGGGATGCTGGGCTATTTATGGAAGCTGAAATGTAATGTAGACAGGAGACTGAGGCCTTAAAAACCATTAGGGGACTAAGTCAAAAAAGCTACAAACCTCAACTCAAAGTTCACCTTGTAATATGGCTAGATACACTGAATAAGGGGCAATTATTGTTTTTGGAATGGATTACTTCCATTCCAAGAGGGATATTCCCCATAGGCTAATAGCCACAACATACAGATGCACCATCTGGTATCTCTTTCATATGTTACTAGAGATAAATGGAAGAGAGCAATGTAGAAGCTCACAACAGCTTCTCTTCCAACGTTGCCTTAGTGGTGTGCGGTACCTCCCCTTTGTTACCATTTGGTAACATCAGGGGCACTACTAGGTTTTATTTATTTATTTATTTATTTATTTATTTATTGCATTTATACCCCACCTTTCTCCCTCTCGCAAGGAACTCAAGGCGGCTTACATTATCCTCCTCCTCACCGTTGTATCCTCACAACAACAACCCTGTGAGGTAGGTTGGGCTGAGAGTCTGTGACTGGCCCAAAGTCACCCAGTGAGCTTCCATGGCCAAGTGGGGACTAGAACCCAGAGCTCCCGGCTCCCAGTCCGTCACTCTCACCACTATACTACACTGGCTCTCTTACTAGGTTCTTAAAAGATCCGGGGCACAGGCCAATAACACAAATTTGCATGTGATTTTATATAGCTATATCTATCTAAAGAATCCGGCCTCACTGGAGTCTGTGGCGGAATCCTCCAACATCGCTAAGAAAAAAATAATGGTGATTGGGGAGAGAAAGACTTCCTCAAGCCCAGTGGTTCCTTTCAAAGAGGTAGAACTTCAGAGGAATTTAGGAGACTGGGGACAGTTTGTAAGGATTGGACGTACTTAAAATAACTTTATCAGGTGAGATGGCTGAGTGCTTCTTCTTGAGAAAGATACCATTGATAAGCACTCTTTGAGTCTGATCCTGCAGCCAACTGCGGATCCACCTGATAGTTGTTTCATCTAGCCCACTATGAGCTAGTTTGCTAATCAGGGTATCATGGGGGACTTTGTTGAAAGCTTTGCTAAGGTTGAGATATTTTATGTCCACAGCATTCCCACAAGCCATCAGGGAGGTTACCTGATCAAAAAATGAGATCAGATTAGTCTGGCAGGATTTGTTCTTGACAATCCATGTTGGCTTGGAGTAATCACTGCATTGTTTTCAAGATGCTTACAGATCGATTGCTTTATCATCTGCTCCAGAATTTCCCAGGGATTGATGCCAGACTGACTGGTCTGTGGTTCCCAGGTTCCTCCTTTTTGCCCTCTTTGAAGACAGGGACAACATTAGCCCCCATCCAGTCATCTGGCACTTCACCCATCCTCCATGATTTCTCAAAGAGAATAGACAGTGGTTCTGAGAGTTCCTTTATTACTCTAAGATGCAGTTCATCTGGCCCTGGAGATTTGAACTCATTCAAAGTAATTAGGTGTTCCTTGACCATATACCTATCGATCTCAAGCTGCAATCCTGCCCCTTCAGCCTGTACGTTGACATTGCCGGGGGGGGGGGGTCATAGACCCGCTTTCAGGAGAAGACTGAACTAAAGTAAGAACTGAGCACGTCTGCCTTTTCCTTGTCATCTGTTATAATTTTGCCATCCTCATTGTGTAGCTGAACCGCCATTTCTTTCCTCTGCCTTTTACTATGCATGTAGCTGAAGAAAGCCTTTTTGTTGCTTTTAGCATACCTCGCTAACCTCACCTCATTCTCAGCTTTAGCCTTCCTGATGCCATCCCTGCAATTCTGTGCTACCTGCCTGTACTCTTCCTTTGTAGCTTGGCCTTCCTTCTACTTCTTATATGTGTCCTTTTTTGTTTTCAGGTCATCTCTAAGCTTTTTGTGAAGCCACACTGGCTTTTTCTGTTGTCTTCCACCTTTTTTCCTTCTTGGAATTGTTTAGGGTTGGCGGAGAATTTCTCCCCGAAACTTCGGGGGGCAGAGCGCCAACGTGTTCGGCCCCCCGAACAAGTTTCGGGGAGAAATCCTCCGCACCCCCCCGCACCCCCCCGGGACGGGACTTACCTTCGCCAAATGTCCCTCCCGGCGGCGGGTCCGGCCGGCGGTTCGGCGGGTGTTCGAGCGGGGCGGGAGCGGCAGCCGGTCTTTCGACCAGCTGCCGCCGCCGCCGCCATTGCAATGAAAGAAAAAAAAACAACGCCCCCTGATAGGCTACGTGACGATTCACGTAGCCTATCATGGCTAGATTTGCAAAGTCAGCCGTGATAGGCTACGTCAATCGTCACATAGCCTATCACAGGTGACTTTAAAAAAAAAAAAGTGTGTATGGATGATGGCAGCCCCCATAGGGAGCCGCCATTCGCGTTCCTTATTTGGTCGCTGTAGTCTATGTAAAGATTTACGTAGACTACGGTGAAAATAAGGGCAAGGCTATTTGCGTTGCCCTTATTTTCGCCGTAGTCTACGTAAACATTTACGTAGACTACAGCGACTAAATAAGGAACGCGTATGGCAGCTCCCTATGGGGGCTGCCATTAGCGTACGTGCTTTTTTTTTTTTTTAAGTCACCCATGATAGGCTACGTGACGATTGATGTAGCCTATCACGGCTGACTTTGCAGATCTAGCCGTGATAGGCTACGTGAATCGTCACGTAGCCTATCAGGGGGCGTTTTTTTTTTTTTTTAAACTTTCGCGTTTGCGGCCGGGCGAGGCGGGAAGCCTCCCCGCCCGGCCGGAACTTCGCGGGGGGACCAGCGAAGCGCCTCCCCCCCACCGCGAACGTCCTTCGAGGACAGGTAAGTGACTTTCGTCCACCCCTAGAATTGTCTGTAATTGTGCCTTTAGAATTCCTTTTTTTGAAAAACTCCCACCCATCTTGGACACCTTTTCTCATTGGAGTCACTTGCCATGGGACCTTACTTATCATTGTTTTGAGTTTATTAAAATTGGTTTTCCTAAAATCCAGGGTACACATTTGGCTACACTCAGCTTTTGTTTCCTTTAGAACCAAGAACTCAAGTATAACATGGTCACTTTCCCCCAGAGTTCCCGTAACTGCTACTTTAACCACTAAGTTATCTCTGTTGGTTAGGATCAAGTAAATGCTAGCTGATCCTCTCATTCCTTCCTCTACTTTCTGTAGGAGGAAGTTAGTTATCAGCAACACAAGTCGGAAATTTTTTGGATGGGCCATGTTTTGCAGAATCTGTCTCCCGAACAGATATCAGGGGAATTGAAGTCCCCCATTACTACTACATCGTGCTTCCTTGAAACATTGGCAATTTGCTTTTCAAAAGTTTCATTCTCGTATTCTCCTTGATTGGGTGGCTGGTAGTAGACTCCGACCACCAGGTTCCTTTTATTCTTTGCTCCATTTATTTTAACCCAGATGCTCTCGATGGGGCTATCAAGCTCATCCTCCTGTATTTCTGTGCAGAGATATGTATTTTTAACATATAGTGTGACTCCACCTCCCTTTCTGTTCCTTCTGTTCTTTTTGAACAAGTTATATCCTTCAATTGCTGTATTCCACTCATGAGAGTCATCCCACCAAGTTTCAGTTACACCTATCAAGTCATAACTTCCCTCCTGTATTAAAAGTTCAAGTTCTTTCTGTTTATTTCCCATACTCTGGGCATTAGTATATAGACCTTGAAAACCATGTGCTTTGGTATGTGAAGACCATGTGCAGATGGTATGTGAAATACCAGTACTTCACATGGAGTTCTTCCTGCCTTTCCCTCTCCCTCTTCAAAATTTCATTGAAAGAAAGCGTCAAGCAGTCGGCATGTAAGAGCAAACACGTCAGGTGGGGGGGGGAAAAACAATGAGCAGACTGTGGAAGGAAAGGCGACAGTCTCCCCTCTAGTTTAAAAGGCTGGTGCATTCATACTACATTCCCTGTTGGTCTGCTAAGGGAGCAAATCTTAAGGTCTCCGAGTAAGTGCAAGGCTACTATTCTCAGAGGTAAAAAGCAGGCTTTGTCAAGGGCTCCTTGGAGGCCTCTCTCAGTCTAATCCAGTAGCCAAGTCCAGATACAGACAAAGGGATTCTTTTCAAAGCTTTATTCCTCTTTTACAACTTAACAACTCTACTGTTAGCAACTAGATATGAGCAGCAGAGTACCTATGCCCTAAGTTGGAACAGTTGGTCCCTGTTTGAAAGGGAATCACTGGTAGACCCTGAACTTATGGGCTAGGGTGAGTCCCTCCCCTTTTCCCTTGGATCCTCTGGGCACAACCATTGTTTGCGCGCCAACCGGGCACTACGCCTCCTTTCTGCGCCCTCCATTTGGCGCCGTTCCCTGCATCGGTGTCGCGTGTCCAGCAAGTCTGCTTCCCACGCTCTGTCACTCCCAGGACTGCTATCTAAGCTAGGAATGCCGGTGGGAGGAATCTCTGTCAGCTGTTGGCCCTGGGAAAGATGAGTGCGCTCCTCTCCCAGGAGCGGCTTCTCTTCCTCAGAATCAGAACTACTCTGGGATTCTATGGGCTCAGTGTCCACCCTGACAGGCTTGTATTAAGGGAGATGATGGCAACTGGGGCAGCTCTAAAGATCCAAGGTACACCTCAGAAGATCCGGGACCCATGCCTATATAGACCGTCTTAAAACAACTGTTTAAACTTTTGGAAGTTCAAAGTCACATGGCTTATTCCACACTGACACAATCTTTTCTGGAAACTAGAACAACAGTGGGGTGGAATGAACCTAGGGAAAAGGCTCATGTCATGTAATGGTAGACATCTGATGTTACCAAGTGGTGTGGGAAGGGGTCATGTTATAGCACCTTCCATACACTAAAGCTTTAGGAGTGGGCAATGTGCGTTCTCCAGATATTGTTGGACTACCATTGCCATCATCTCTGACCATTGGCCACATTGGATTCCAGCTCCCATGGGTTGATTGGAGCTGGAGTCCAACAACATCTGGGGAGCCTCAGGTTGTCCACTCCTGGATTAAAGGGTCTCCATAACAGGATAAGCATTGGGAGTGTGAGGTTGACTGGTTACGGGACAAAGCACATTGCTATATGCTTCTTTTAAAGTTAATATATTTCAAATTACCTGTCTCATTCCACTCTGGAGGGCCCTCATAAGCAAAAATGTCTGTGCTGCAAAGTGAGATGAGTAGTGATTAAGACTAAGTAGATCTTGTTAATTCGGCAGCACTTTAGAATAATTGAACATGAATAAAATGGTAACGTTAAAATGAACTTCTTGTGGAAGCACATACACAATCCACATTAACAGCACATTAAGTTCATCATGACTAACATTATTACAATTAATACAAAATGACAAAATAATGACTGGCTACTTATAATAGTGTTATTATTATTTCTAATCTCGCTCCTAAGATTTGGAAGAAAACAGTTCGAACAGTTCCTTCCTCAGTAGTAAAATCCTTATCAACCTGTCTGATTATTAAGATCTTAGGCCTTGTTCAAGAGATGAGATCCCACCTTCTGAGGCATGAGGACTGGCAAACAGGACAAGGTTTTTCTGGTTTTGGTGCCACAGAACACAACTCTTCAACCCCAGTCTATTTGCCTAGCACCTTCAGATACCAGCTACAGATACTGAATAGGGTTTTTAACTCTTGGATCAGAGTTTATGCTGCTCTTTTAAAAACTGGTTTTGATTATGGGTCCCCCCCAATTTTTTTTAATGGGCTTATATTTGGTTTCTTTTAAATATTTTTGGTTTTAATGTGATAAGCCACACCAACATTATGATTGAGAGGTAAGTTATATTAAATAAAGACATGTATTGAATAGTTTCAGTGGTAACAAATTTCAAGACCATAATAATCTATTTGGTGGGTTCAGACCAACATTAATCTAGCCCAGTATTCCACCATGGCCAGCTAGATGGTACTGAAATATATTTCTCACTGATCCTGGCATGTTGATACAGCTGTGCATGATCACAACAGTGTCCAAGCCTCACAGTGTCCTGCCTTAGCAAACTTTTCCAAATCCAAACACAGTTCACTTAATTAGGATGGGAGCCCTGCCAGCAGCGGTAGTAATGACTGATAATGTCCTCTTCGAGGCCACTTCTACTCACAGCAGGTTGATAAGGGGTCATCTGAAAAGCCAAAAGTCTAGCAGTCTAAAACTCATGCCAGGCAAAGAAAGTTCTGAGCATGGTATCCAGGCAAGGGTGAGGCAAGAGGCAAGTCAGATCCAGTCTGAAGGTTTAAGAAGATCTGGTGTACAAGGCAGAAGGTCGGAATCACTGAAGACACAGGAACAACATGCTGTCTGTGTTCAGTCCTCTGGCTTAGCTTTTATAGCAGCCACAGCTGGGACATGCCCAACTCCCAGCTGTAACTCATTAGCAAGCTTTCCAGCAAAAAACTGACTATAAAAGGGAGTTTTTCTGACTATAAAAGGAAATCTTTTACAGAACTAAATTCCTTGCTTGTAACCTGGCGCTTTTCTGGAGAGACTGGGTTTCCTGCCTACATTTTACTCTTCATCGCTCTGGAGGGCTGGGGGTCTTGCCATGTCTGGCTCTGAATCCGAGTCTTGACCACTATCCTGCTGTAGGGATCTCCGAATTTTGTGAAAATTCCATGTGTGTTTTGTGGAATGTGCAGTGTTGTTCATTCTGTTCACAGACAGATGCGATTTTTTTCCATTATGTGAAAAAACACACAAATAATTCTGTAAGAGGGTTTGCAAAATTTACATAATTTATTTTATACATAAGATTTAGTATTTTCCCCCATTCCATTCAACTTTTCCTGTGTATATTTTCCAGGTTGGCATATGTCTCAGCAGAAACGTGTGTATTTTCTTATGAATAAATTTGTGTACATTTCAGGAAAGTAAAAAAAAAGAAAAAGATGCAAAAGTCCATGGACTCTGCATGGCCTGAAGGGTCCAGTCTGCAGCAGATTCTGCAGGTCAGGTTCTTAGAAATCTGAACTCATTTCAGTCCATCTCAAATTTCTCCAGCATCCCTATCCTCCTGTGAAGCTGCCTCTGGAACATCCTTGGGGAAAGAAGAGCTCTCGAGCTCAGGTAAGGCAAGTTCTTCATTGGAAGAAGACTCGGGGGGGGGGTGAACTTTTTTTTCAACAACCACCAGATACATTTGGATGGGGAAAAGGAGGAGAGAAGGCTCAAGGGGAGTATCTGTGGCAATTGCTACTTGGCCTGGACACAGGAAGAATCTGGGCTGAATTCAGAATAGCCTTTAGGAAGAGGATCAAATATTAAATTACCTTTTCAAACCCTCAAAACAGAGGTTTCCCTCCTGCATAAGAGAGGACACAAAGCAACATCACAGCCATGATGTAGCCAATGGTGTTGTTCCATCAGCAGAAGGGAAATCACCAGTGCAATGGATTTCCCCTCCTCCTGCTGCCCCCCGCCCCGATCTGCTCCTGAGGGCTAGGAATGCAGATTTTGTGTGTGTGTGTGTGTGTGTGTAGAGGACTGCACCGGGGAGGAGAGGATGGGGAAGTCCTGTTGTGAGAATGATTTCCACTTGCATGCCATAGGTTCCAAGCCATGGATCTTAAAGAATATGGAGTTATATAGGAGAGAAGACATGTTCTACATTAGTAGCAAGTGCTGAGCCAAAAGTGTAATGTGCTTTCTTCCATTCATTCTTGTCAGTAGATAGACCACAACATTCTCTTCTAGCTGAACCTTCGAAGATGTCTTAAAGGGCAGCCCTACATGGAGTGTATTGCATTAGTCTATCCAAGACATTTCAAATTCATGGATGAAGGCAGAGACTCATGCAACCATATTAATTTCTTTTTTAAAACGTTATCTTGCTGTAGTCTCTACCTGTCTGCCTGGGAGCTATCTCAGATCAAGAATTACCCCAAGACTCTATATCCCTCAGAAGTAAATTAAATATATTATACAATAGTGGAAACTGAGATTTTGAAACACAAGATAGATCTTTGCTTATAGAAACTTCTGGAACAATGCTTATAGCACACAAAAAGCTAACCTCTTGGGGTGCTGGTAATGGAGGAGTCTGTTCCACTGTATATTTTACCTGCAAACTCTAATCTTATCATGTTATGATTCTATATTAACAGCTGCAATTCTCAGGTGAGGAAGTAATATGACTTCAGGGTGCAAAAACGATTCCACTTATGCTTACACACACAAAAAAAAGCCAGTTATTCAAATTATAATTTATTTCTTATTTGAAGGAGTAAAGTAGTAATAGGCTGCACATCTGACGGCTGATCCAATAAACGGTTGGCCACTGTCTAACAAGAAGGCTACATGTACAGTCAGGGCCAGAAATATTGGAACAATGATAACTGTTTTGGCAGTTGGCCTCTGTACACCACCACATTGAAGTTGAAAGGAAACACACCCAGAGGGGAGCGAAGTCAGGGCTTTCAGCTGTAATTCAAGGGGTTTGACAAAAGTGGGGCACTAACCATTCGGGAAGGACAGCCAGTGGCATACACACACACCCATCGTTGGTGGCTCATAAGTACTGGAATGAATGGCTGACAAGCAGCTGCATGGCCAGGTGTGGCCTGTTTCCTGGGTACCCCATGACCAAGCAAGCAGGGAAAAGGCCTGGAGGTGGTTCTGTTACATTTGCATTTGGTAGCTATTCACTGGAACTCACAACATGAGGTCCAAAGAGGTGTCCATGTGAGTGAAGAAGGCCATCATTAGGCTGAGGAAACAAAATAAACCCATCATAGAGACAGCAAAAACAGTGGGAGTGGCCAATACAACAGTTTGGAACATCCTGAAAAATAAGGAATTAACTGGCAAGCTCAGCAACAACAAAAGGCCTGGAAGAGGAAGACCACGGAAGACAACTAAAGTGGATGACCGCAGAATTCTGCTCATGGTGAAGAGGAACCCTTTTACAACATCTAGCCAGGTCGAGAACGCTCTTGCGGAGGTAGGCATGTCACTGTCAACATCTACAGTCAAGAGATTGCTTTATGAATGTAAATACAGAGGCTTCACAACAAGGTGCAATCCACTGGTAACGCTCAAGAACAGACAGGCCAGATTAGGGATGTCAGAGAATTCTGCCACAGATCTTGGTGAGGCCGAATGTCAGTGCATTCGGCCGCCCAAAATCTGTGGTGGAATGAAGCCCCCGCCCCACGAAAGGCGTGTGAAACGGAGCACTTACCTGCTGCCGTCCACGCTGACTTGCGAATGGCGGCCGCGTCTGCAGCCGCCATTCGCTTCCTCATCATAGCCGTGATAGGCTACGTAAATAATTACGTAGCCTATCACGGCTAATGCAGGGACGCCATTTGCATCCCTGCAGAGGCCGTGATAGGCTATGTAAGTATTTACGTAGCCTATCACAGCAAGCAAAAACAACAACAACAGCGGACGCAAATGGCAGCAGCTACTGCAGCTGCCATTTGTGTTCCCTTTTTTTCCGCCATTTTAGCCTATGTAAATATTTACGTAGGCTATTACGGCGGAAAAAAAGGGGGAACACAAATGGCGTAGTGGGCGCTATTTGCGTTCCTTCTCTCCCCCGCTGTAATAGCCTATGTAAATATTTACATAGGCTAAAACAGTGGGGAAAAAGTGGAACGCAAATGGCGCGCACTACGCCATTTGCGTTCCCCCTCTTTTTTTTGCCATAATAGCCTACGTAAATATTTACATAGGCTAAAATGGCAAAAAAAAAGTGAACGCAAATGGCGGCCGCCATAGCCGCTGCCATTTGCGTCCACTGTTTTTCTTTTTTTGCTTGCCGTGATAGGCTACGTAAATATTTACAACGCCTATCATGGCAAAATACAGGGTTGCAAATGGCGGCAGCTACGGCAGCCGCCCTTTGCATCCCTGCAGGCTGCCCAGTGGCCGGATGTCCAGTTGCAGGTGGCCCCGGCCGGCGGCTCCACAGAACCTCTGCGGACTAGAGCTGGCCGGACAGAATTTCGGGGGGAGGGACGGAGCACCTCCCCCCCCCCCGCGAATATCACCCTTCGAAAAGGTAAGTGGCTTTTGTACATCCCTAGGCCAGATTAGCCTTTGCCAGCAAACACCTAAAAAAGCCTGCCCAGTTCCGGAATAAGATTCTTTGGACTGATGAAACCGAGTTTAACTTGTACCAGAACGATGGGAAAAGAAAAGTATGGAGAAGGAAACGGACAGCTCATGATCCAAAGCATACCACATAGGGATGTCAGAGAATTTCGCCACGAATCTCGGGTAGGCCGAATGCCAGCGCATTTGGCCCCCCGAAATTGGTGGCGAAACGGTCTGCCCCCTCAACCCTCCCCCAGGATGGGACTTACCTTGGGCGAATCCTCCTGGCGGCGGTGGCGGTTCAGCGGCAGTTCGGCAGCGGCGGCCGGTCTTCCGACTGGCTGCCGCCGCCGCCATTTCCAGTAAACAAACAAACAAACAAACAAACCAAAAAATTTACGTAGCCTATTACGGCTAGATTTTAAAAAAATACCCTGATAGGCTATGTAAATGTTTATGTAGCCTATCACGGCTGAGTAAAAAACAAAAAACAAAATCATGCTTACGCAAATGGCGGCGCCCATGGGTGCTGCCATTTGCGTTCCTTATTTTGGCATGTCTAGTCTACGTAAACATTTACGTAGACTACGGCGAAAATAAGGGGAACGCAAATAGCGTAGACGCTACGCTATTTGGGTTAGGGATGTCAGAAAAGTTCTCCATGAATCTCGGGGAGGCCGAATGCCAGTGCATTCGGCCCCCCGAAATTGGTGGAGAAACGGTCTGCCCCCCCGGAACAGGACTTACCTTGTGCGAATATCCCTAGCGGCGGTGGCGGTTCGGCGGCAGTTCGGCAGCGGCGGCCGGTCTTCCGACTGGCCGCCGCCGCCGCCATTTCCAGTAAACAAACAAACAAACCAAAAAAGCGTGATAGGCTACGTAAAGATTTACATAGTCTATCACAGCTAGATTTTTAAAAAACACCGTGATAGGCTACGTAAATTTTTACGTAGCCTATCACGGCTGAGTGAAAAAAAAATAAAAAACCCCGCGCGTACGCAAATGGCGGCGCCCTTGGGCACCGCCGTTTGCATTCCTTATTTTGGCATGTGTAGTCTATTTGCGTTCCCCTTATTTTCGCCGTAGTCTACGTAAATGTTTAGATAGACTACACGTGCCAAAATAAGGAACGCGCACGCGCGGTTGTTGTTTTTTTTTTTCACTCAGCCGTCATAGGCTATGTAAAAATTTACGTAGCCTATCACGGCTGACTGCAGGGACGCAAATGGCGGCGGCTACGGCCGCCGCCATTTGTGTTCCGGTAGGACAGGATTCGTGGTGGGAGGGACGTGGTGCCTCCCCCCCGGCCAGAATTTTGGGGGGGAGGGACGGGGTGCCTCCCCCGCAGCCAGAATTTCGGGGGGGGAGGGACGGGGCGCCTCCCCCCGGCCAGAATTTTGGGGGGGAGGGACGGGGCGCCTCCCCCCACCATTTATCAACTTTCGGTTCAGGTAAGGGACTGTCAGGGTGGACACTGAGCCCATAGAATCCCAGAGTAGTTCTGATTCTGAGGAAGAACAGTCGCTTCTGGGAGAGGAGCGTGCTCCTCTTTCCCAGGGCCCACAGCTGACGGAGATTCCTCCCACCAGCATTCCTAGACTACATAGCAGTCCAGGGAGTGACCGAGCGCGGGAAGTAGTCTTGGTGGATGCGCGACGCCGACGCAGAGAGCGGTGCCAAATGGAGGGCACAGAAAGGAGGTGTAGTGCCCGGTTGGCACGCAAACAACGGCTGCGTCCAGGGGATCCAAGGGAAAAGGGGAGGGACTCTCCCTAGTCCTTAAGTTCAGGGGTCTGCCAGTAATTCCCTTTCAAACAGAGACCAACTATTCTAACTTAGGGCATAGATACTGTGCTGCTCAGATCTAGTTGCAAACAGTAGAGTTGTTAAGTTGTAAAAGAAGAATAAAGCTTTGGAAGGAATCCCTTTGTCTGTGTCTGGACTTGGCTACTGGATTAGACTGAGAGAGGCCTCCAAGGAGCCCTTGACAGGGACTTTCGTACATCCCTAATTTGCATTCCCCTTATTTTTGCCGTAGTCTATGTAAATGTTTACGTAGACTACACGTGCCAAAATAAGGAATGCAAATGGCGGAGCCCATGGGCTCCGCCATTTGCGTACACGCGGGGTTTTTTTTGTTTTTTTTTACTCAGCCGTGATAGGCTACGTAAACATTTACGTAGCCTATCACGGTGTTTTTTAAAAATCTAGCCGTGATAGGCTACGTAAATCTTTATGTAGCCTATAACGTGTTTTTTTTTTTAACTTGGAAATGGCGGCAGCACCAAAATAAGGAACTCAAATGCATACATTTGCATACATGCGTTTTTTTTGTTTTTTGTTTTTACTCAGCTGTGATAGGCTACATAAACATTTATGTAGCCTATCACGGCTGACTGCAGGGATGCAAATGGCGGCGGCTACGGTCGCCACCATTTGCGGCCCGGCCGGCCAGGATTCGGGGGTGGAGGGACGGAGCACCTCCCCCCCACCGCGAATCAAATTTTGTTCAAGGTAAATGACTTTTGTACATCCCTAATACCACATCTTCTGTCAATAGGGGTGGACGAAAGTCCCTTACCTGTCGTCGTAGGACGTTCGCGGTGGGGGGGAGGCGCTTCGCTGCTCCCCCCGTGAAGTTCAGGCCGGGGGGGAGGCTTCCCGCCTCGCCCCAGCTGAAATTCAGGCTGGGGGGGAGGCTTCCCGCCTCGCCCCGGCCGAAATTCAGGCCGGGGGGGAGGCTTCCCGCCTCGCCCGGCCGCGAACGCGAAAGTTAAAAAAAAAAAAAACGCCCCCTGATAGGCTACGTGACGATTCACGTAGCCTATCACGGCTAGATCTGCAAAGTCAGCCGTGATAGGCTACGTCAATCGTCACGTAGCCTATCACAGGTGACTTTAAAAAAGAAAAAGAAAAAGCGCGTACGCTAATGGCGGCCCCCATAGGGAGCCGCCATTCGTGTTCCTTATTTAGTCGCTGTAGTCTACGTAAATGTTTACGTAGACTACGGCGAAAATTAGGGCAATGCAAATAGCCCGGCCTGAATTTCGTAGCATTTACGAAATTCTCGTAAAAACTCCTCCCCGGCCTGAATTTCGTAGATTACGTAGACTACGGCGAAAATAAGGGCAACGCTATTTGCGTTGCCCTTATTTTCGCCGTAGTCTACGTAAAGATTTACGTAGACTACAGCGACCAAATAAGGAACGCGAATGGCAGCTCCCTATGGGGGCCGCCATTTGTGTATGCGCTTTTTTTGTTTAAGTCACCCGTGATAGGCTACGTGACAATTTACGTAGCCTATCACGGCTGACTTTGCAGATCTAGCCGTGATAGGCTACGTTAATCGTCACGTAGCCTATCATGGGGGCGTTTTTCTTTTTTTTTACTTTTATTGGAATGGCGGCGGCGGCAGCCGGTCGAAAGATTGGCTGCCGCCCCCGCCCCTGACGAAGACCCGATGAACCGCCGCCAGGACCTGCCGCCGGGAGGGACATTCGGGAAAGGTAAGTCCCATCCCGGGGGGGGGGTGCGGGGGCGGGGTGCGGAGAATTTCTCCCTGAAACTACTTTGGGGGGCCGAATACGTTGGCACTCGGCCCCCCGAAGTTTCGGGGAGAAATTCTCCCCCATCCCTATTCATATTGCAGATGGATAATGACCCAAAACATACAGCAAAAGCTACCCAAGAGTTTCTCCAGGCAAAGAAGTGGGATGTTCTTCAATGGCCAAGTCAGTCACCTGATCTCAACCCAATAGAGCATGCTGTTCACTTAGTGAAGACAAGACTGAAGGCAGAAAGACCCACAAACAAGCAGCAGCTGAAGGCAGCTGCAGTAAAGGCCTGGCAAAAGCATCTTGAGGGAGGGAACTCAGCATTTGGTCATGTCCATGGGTTCCAGACTTCAGGTTGTCATTGACTGCAAAGGATTTTCATCCAGGTATGAAAGGCGATCCTTAAGTTTGAAATGATCTTGATTTGTTCCATTACTTGCCACCAATGATGTGTGTGTGTGTATGCCATTCAGGCTGTACTTCCTGAATGTTTAGTGCCCCACTTTTGTCAAACCCCTTGAAATACAGCTGAAAGTCCTGACTTTGCTCCCATCTCGGTGTGTTTCCTTTCAACAGTTATCCTTGTTCCAAGATTTCTGGCCCTGACTGTATTTGCTTCAAAACCGTAAATGCTCTCGGCCTTTGAAACAGTGATGGATCAAGAGTTAAGTAACTTAAAGTTGATACAAAAGCCAGTATTAAACTGCTTTTAGATATACCCATATTTGTAGATTAACAAATATTCACAGCTCACATAAATGCCTCTACTTTACAAGTCATCGGTGGCAGATATATAGAGATCAGTCTGTTAGTACAAAAGGCAACAATTATACATGGCTTCTTCATGATACCCCAAGCCTATACATATTTACTTAGAAGTAAGTGTGCTGAGGAACTACTAAAAAGATCACTTGGGTATTGCAGAATAGCTAATGATGGAGATTCACAGCTTCTTTGTGTGAGATTTTTCCTCATCTGACATATTTGGGTCAAGAGCACTGAGATCTAAAGTTCAAATACAGGTCAACACTGTTTGGTAAATCCTGGAAACTGACACAACCTATTCTATCACTTTAACCTCCAAGACTTCTGTTTTGGCATATAGTTGTACACTGTGTATGGTATTAACAGAGTGTTTGACCCATGCTCTCAAAGCTGGACACTTTCAAGTGTCTTTGGCCTTGTCTTCATCATTAGTTTACACAGGTCACTGCTGAGCCAAAATTGATTTAACCTTAAATTGGCCTGCAGGAAAATGATTGCGAATGGCTAGAGACACCCACTGTGTCAAGTTACACCACTTTGAAGAGGGCAAATGTCTCCAATAAAATGGCAGATATCCATTTTACAGTGCAATCCGATGCATGACTACTCACAAATAAGTCCTACTGAGTTCAGTGGGACTTACTCCAAGGTAAGTTGGTATAGGATTGCTGCCTTAAATGCAGATTTAGCCATTGTTTTTGTTTTGTATCGGTGAGGCTGGTTTCCCATGCCTTCCCAGACCCTCAATTGCCTTTTGCTCTGATGCCTTTCTTCCATTCAGTCAGCTACCAAGCAAGCTGATTTTTAGGTTGATTTTGATCTTCTTTGGTGGGGATGGGGAAGTGGAGAGCTAAGCCCCACCCCACTTCCCATCTTGAACATGTGACTGCTGTTGTTCCTGCGCATTTTAGAGGACTATGTGTGGACTGGTGTTCCCACAGAGAGCTGAAAAATGCCTCCAAACAACAGCCTTGCTGAATTTCCGCAGGGTCTAATCAGGAAGGGGCCTGCAATTGGCCTCTGGGCATTATGTTGTGTAGGCCTGAGCTAGGTCTCTGCATGTGTTAGCTTGCTTCTACCTCTCTATGGCCCTAGCTAGATCAGGGCAATGGTGTTAAGGCAAACAAAAGCTAGGGTGGTTACCTTATTAAAGAAATCTCAGTTGAGCATGATTGGTAGACAATTAATTTATTAATTGTATACATCTGCATATGAGTTAAACATTAGTTCTCTAAAAAGAGCATACTTTGTTTTTCAATGATGTTAAAATGAGTGGTTAATTAAATGCTCCTTAATGCACTGCTCTATTTTTAATTGAAAAAAATTAAATAAAGTAGTTATTAAAACTAATGATGCACACTTTTTATTTTATTTATTTATTATTAAATTTATTAATCGCCCATCTGGCTGGTCACCCAGCCACTCTGGGCGATGTACAACATACAATAAAAACAGTTTAAAACAATAAAATTCTACAATAAAAACATTTTCTAAAATACCCTAACCCACCCCAAATGCCTGCCTGAACAACAACGTTTTTAATGCACGACAGAAGCTCATTAAAGAGGGGGCATGACGGAGTTCCCTAGGGAGGGAGTTCCACAGAGTGGGGGCCACCACAGAAAAGGCCCTCTCCCTCATCCCCACCAGTCTAGCTGTCCTGGCTGATGGGTCAGAGAGAAGGCCATCCGAGGCTGATCTTGTTAAGCGGCCTGTCTGGTGCTGCTGGAGGCGCTCCTTAAGAAGGGCTGGGCCGGAACCATATAGGGTTTTAAAGGTCAAAACCAACACCTTGAATTTGGCCCGGAAAACAACTGGTAACCAGTGCAACTCCTTCAGCACTGGAGTGATGTGATCTCACCGGCGGCTGCCTTTAATCAGGCGAGCCGCCGTGTTCTGTACCAGCTGCAGTTTCCGAACCGTCTTCAAGGGTAACCCCACGTAGAGCGCATTACAGTAGTCTAAACGAGAGGAGACCAGGGCATGTACTACCGATGGGAGCAGATGGTCGGGAAGATGCACTTTTGTTGCATCCGGCATTATCTTAGAAGAAGCATTCCCCCTTCTCTCTAAGACAGGAGGGAATGCCTCTTCTTAAAATTGCAATTACATTAAAAAACAACAACAGCACTTCAGGACACCTTTTCAGTCTATTATAATGTTTTCGTCAATTAATGGACTACATGTTGCAGCCCTACTCTTCACAAAACTCACATTTGCATAAAGCCTTACTCTGCAATAAGTTGCAGCTTTTTTTTTCAATATACGGATTTTCTGGAAAGTAAGTCTTATGTATTAAACATGCAGACATTACATTTTCAGCTGTTTTCAGTCTGAAGTGTCATGTACTGGAGAAACAATATGCCTGGAAACAGAATCTTAGAACTGCCATATATTTGTGTAGAGGCATAAAGAAGAGAAACTACCAACCTAAGATACACCATGGGGCTATAGTTGAAGAAAATGATTTGAAGGAGCCTGGATCAGTCTTGTAAATACCAATTTAATTGATTTTTATAAAACACATACACACTAGGTTAAAACTACGTTTGTTCTGTTAATTTTGTAATGGAAAAGATATCTAATACATTTTTTAAAAATTCAAGATTGTATATCTGGAAACAAAATGTATTTGCTGCCTCTAGCAAGTTTTTATTACCATGCTTGTATGATTTTTTAAAAATGTGGTCCAAAAATCAATATACATTATTTATATGAAATAATGGGAAGTCTCAATTTATATGGGAGCGTTCAAGCCCACTCCTTTGCCCATGCATATGTCCTATACACACTTACCTTGAAATATTGAACTACTCAAGCTTACATCGGAGCAGACATGCCTGGCATTGCACTATAAACATTTATTCCAGGGAAAAACTTTTATGGGAAAACCTTATGGGGGACAGGACAGATAATGGGAAGATCATTCAAAGTTTTCTTGCAAGTGTGCAAGTTGTGCTTATAAACAGCAGCAAAGAAAAAGAAAAGAAAAGAAGGAAGAAAATAGATGAGACAATATAAAGAGATAGGAGTGGGGAAAAGCAGAAATTAAACAAGAACGTTGAAGATAAAAGAATGAATTGTTTTTGAATTGAGACTATCCTGGTTTGAGCAAGAATACAGAAGGACAGTCAAATTTACACCTTGCACCACCAGAGCCATCACAATGATGAGCTCATTAGCAGCATGAGCTTTTGCCTGGTTTTTCACTCTGCCCAAACTATAAGTACAAGTGTCCTCATAATCACTTTCAGAATTCCAGCCTACATAACTGGAGATTCTGGATGCTGTCACACAACTGGCAGGAGGTGAAGCAGGAAGGGAAGGGGCAAAGGCCTAGCTGTTCTAAATAGAAATCTCCCAAGTATCAAAGCACAGTAAACATTTAATAGAGATCTAAGCTGAAGTACATTAACTAGGGCCACGGAAGCCATAGGTATCTGGCTGGTCACTGTGGGAAGAGAATACTGGACTAAGGAGGCCTTTTGTCTAATTCAGGAGGGCTTTTCTTATGTTCTTACATTCATGTGAAGAAACAGACAAACCCCATCTCTTCCTCAACATGCCTATTATATCACCATTATATCATGCATGATGCAAATGCTTGACTGCATGGATGCACAATTTGTGTGATCACTGATTACCCTGGTGGGGTAAGCAGGGGGCAGGGCAGAGGTGAGGTGAGGAATTGCGGAACACAACAATCCCTCCAATCTGGCATCCATATGGAGCAGCCATGCCACACATCACACAGGGCCAAACCAGACATGCAATTAACATGCATTAGTAAAAAGTAAGTATCAGCTGTGGGTGGGGTGGGATGGGATGGAAGCAGCAGACAACTGCAGGGGTGGAAAGGGAGACTTTAACCTTTTCTCCCTGCCATGCGCTAGACAAAAATCACATCCTGAAAGCTATTTGCAGAGGTTTCACCTCTATTGGTGCCAATGGACGCTTCCCTCCCAATGCAAATAGCAGCTTGATGTATAATACATAAACATCCTCTTTATATGTGTATCCCACTTTTGGGCATGCCTAGGCAAAAGGAGAAGGGGACAGCAGAGGATGAGATGGCTAGATAGCATCACTGATGCAATGAATGTGGACTTGAGCACACTCCGGGAGAGAGCGCAGGACAGGAAGGCCTGGAGTGCTATGGTCCATGGGGTCACGAAGAGTCAGACACAACTGAACGACTGAACAACAAAACTAACAAACCCATCCGAAACCGAGATTGTAGGGATGTCAGAGAATTTTGCCATGAATCTCGGGGAGGCTGAATGCCAGTGCATTCGGCCCCCCGAAATCGGTGGTGGAACGGTCTGCCCCCCCCGCCCCCCCTGGGATGGGACTTACCTTGGGCGGATCTTCCCAGCGGCGGCGGCGGTTCGGCGGCGGTGCAGCAGCGGCGGCTGCAGTAGCCGGTCTTCCAACCGGCTGCCGCCGCCGCCATTTCCAGTTAAAAAAAACAAAAAACAAAAAAACGTGATAGCCTATGTAAAGATTTACGTAGCCTATCACGGCTAGATTTTTAAGAAACACCGTGATAGGCTACGTAAATGTTTACGTAGCCTATCACGGCTGATTTAAAAGAAAAAAACACACATGAGCGTATGCAAATTGCGGCACCCATGGGCGCCGCCCTTTGCGTTCCTTATTTTGGCATGTCTTAGTCTACGTAAACATTTACGTAGAGTAAGACGGTGAAAATAAGGGGAACACAAATAGCGTAGCGTCTACGCTATTTGTGTTCCCCTTATTTTCACCGTCTTAGTCTATGTAAATCTCGAAGTAGACTAAGACATGCCAAAATAAGGAATGCAAATGGCGGCGCCCATGGGCGCCGCCATTTGCGTACGCGCGTTTTTTTTCTTTTAAATCAGCCGTGATAGGCTACGTAAACATTTACGTAGCCTATCACGGTGGACTGCAGGGATGCAAATGGCGGTGGCTACGGCCGCTGCCATTTGCGTCCCTGCTAGCCAGCCGGTGGCTCCACAGAATCCCTGCGGAGCGGAGCCAGCTGGCCAGAATTTCATGGGGGAGGGACGGAGCGCCTCCCCGCCTGGCCAGAATTTCAGGGGGAGGGACGGAGCACCTCCCCCCCACCACAAATGTCACCCGTCGAAAAGGTAAGTGACTTTCATACATCCCTACGAGATTGTGGCAGGAAGCCAAAAGCCAAATTCAGTACATGGCATGGATGTATTTTACCAGCTTAGTGAAGTAGCTGGAAGTCAACATATGCTTTTTCCCTGTAACTGCCATGTGCAAAAACGTTATAAGCATAGGCCCTGAGCACTCAAAGAACAGTATTGCATGTCAGAAAGTGACTCCTGCATCCCCTTCCACACTTCTGGGAAAGAAGCCCACTCCAGGACTTTAGTTTAGAGGTAAAAGGAAGATGGGAAATTAGGTAGTAGTTGGAGGAGGAGGATGGGTCATGGGATGGCTTTTTGGGAATAGGGAGAGCAGTGCTACATTTGAAAGCTGAAGGGAAGGAGCCAAAGGAAAGAGATTGGTTGATGAGGGAGGGGATGGATAATGGCAGGGGAGATGGCAACTAGGAGTCGAAAGGGGAAAGTCTCAAGGGGGCAACTGGAAAGATTAGATGAGGATTGACAGCTCATCAGATGTGATGGGGGAAAGAAGTGTAGAAAGAGGTGCTGGAAGAGGAAGAGGTGGAAGAGCAGGGAAGAAGAGAGAGCGAAAAATGTCAGAGTGAATGGATTCAGTTTGAGCACTGAAGAAAGAGGCAGAACCTTGCTGGGAGCAAAGAATAAAGAGGTGGAGAGTAGGGATGCTGGAGAAATTTGAGATGGACTAAAATTAGCTTGGATTTCTAAGAATCCAACCTGTGGAATCCACTGCTGAGCGACCCCCCTCGGGCCATGCGGAGTCCATGGATTTTCGGATTTTTTGTTTACTTTCCCGAAATTTATGCATATTTATTTGTAGGAAAATACACAAGTTTCTGCTGAGGAAAAGTTGAATGGAACGGTGGATAATACTCTAAATGTTACGTACTAAGGTAAATTATGTAAATTCTTATGAAACCTCTAATGTAATTATTTGCGTATTTTTCTGCTAGATGAAAAAAAAAATTGCATCTGTCTGTAAGCCAAACAAAACAAAAGGCTCCTGACAATCCACAAAACACAGACAGAGCAGATTTTACACAGTCCATACATCCTAGTGGAGAGTAGGCCATAGGAGGGTGTCAAAAGCAGAGAAGAGGCTCTTCGGAGTTTTTGAACTGGCGTGGTTCAGAGGGATGAAGTAGCATTGTTTAGCCAGGTTGATGGCAGAGGACAAAGAGTTTAAGATGAATTTATACTCGATGAAGTCTGATGACTCCTCCCCCCCCCTTCCAGAGGTGTTCAGCTGCATGAGAACATGAATGGAGATATTGAATGGAGTGAGTGAGCCAGGATGGAGGATGAGAAGGGCAAATAGTTTGTTGGGAGAGTGGAGCAAATGTGTCAAGACTTGAGGACAGGGATGAATTGGAAGTGCAAACTGCAGAGTCTAATGAGTAGGAAGAAACCTGAGGGAGGAGAGGACAAGGAGAAAGCCAACTGACAGATGGACTGGAGGTCATGGAAAGAAAATGATGCTGAAAATGGGGTGTGTGGTCAGTAGAGAATGCTGAAGGAAATAAGATGTTGACCAGGCAGAGGGAAACCCACACCAGAAGGTCAGAGACACAGCAGTCTTTCTTGGAGAAATATATTATTCTGTGTGATATTATATCCGGTTTGGCTTTAAAAGCATTGTAACCAAAGGAGCGCCTTCTTAATACATACATATATACATAAGGATTGATTAGAGTGAGTAATCAGTTTTGCAGCTGTGAGTGTGACATCAGTGACTACTTTGCAAAGATTATAACATTACATCTACTTAATTTTAGATCATTGTTAGCAATGCAGAAATTCAGTGAGAGGCTGCCAGAGGGAACAGTTTTTAGCTTGGGCACTGAATTAGCAAATTTGGTGACCCAAATGCAACATCTGGGCTACGAGTGACAAATGTAATGATCCCCAGGGTTCTTAAATGTCAACATGAGTCTTGGCAGTTATGTTTGAACTAATCTTTAAAAAGCCTGACCTTGTGAGCCAGGTTAAAGAAGTAGGCATTTTAAAAAGTGAAACACAGTCTTTTATTGTATAGGCTGGGATTTGCTGCTGTAATAAATGGTAAGCAATGAAACAATGCAAAACCCACAATGGTAATTATTCCCTTATCATCATACAGAGCTATTCCGAACTTTGAATTATAAATGGCCTATATAATATGAGAAAGGAGAGGACTATGGCATTTGAGGGGATGGTAAAAATAGATGCAGCATTTACAAAGTAGAACTGAAGATGTTGTTCTATATGATCAAAGCAAGGAAGGGTTTTGGGGGTGGGGGTGGGGTTCTTTTTCCAAAAATCTCTACCATCTTTCTAGAGTAATTGCAGTCATGTCATATCATTACCTCTTTGTATTGCTCTGTATTTGGTATTCACTGCTGAATGATCAGTGAATCATTGTCCGAGGCATTTTTTTGTGGCAGATTTATTTAAATTTATTGAGCTCTTTAACATCCATCTAGTAGCAACTACAATAAGCTCCTTATGGATGCTACTCTATGTTCTCATAACTAAAAGAGGACAGCACACAAAGAATAACAAAACTACAAGTTATGAAAAGGATTAGCAGAACCCTATGTCAAAACGGACAAAGAAAAGCCGGTATTTATGCTATAAAAATAATGGCTTTTCTGTCTCTTGGGCAAAGAGAAATAACTTTTCCGCCACATAATAAATTTATTAACCTTCCCGACCTCATCATTCCCACCTTAACTGAGATGCAGCATCAAAGACAAGAACATCTGTTTGACAGCGGCATTTTCAAATTCCTTCAGCTTGTTAACAGGCACAATAGCCACAGAAGATGTCAAAGTTACTGCATCAGCACCACCTTGTGGCAGTTTTTAAAAACTGCTAAATCTAATTGTGCCACATGGTGAGTACTAGTGATTGCTAGATCCCAAATGCCTTAGACTATTATAAATGCACTGGAACTGGTTTTTGAAGAAGTTGATGTTTTGCATACAGGTGTAAAATGCTAGTCAGTTACACAGTTTATAATGATCTGCGAACATCTCACCTCATCCACCAACTTCCTTATAGGTGCACCAACTACCATATGTTACAGGACCTTTTTGATTTGATGCATCTATATTAAGAACATTTAAAAACTAAGAACATAAGACTTGCTTCACCAAGGTTCACCCAGTGCAGCACTCTCTTTTCTACAGTGAATTATAGCCAGAATTATACAGCCAGATGACTCTAGTTGCTCATATGAAGGACATGATGGTGAAAGCTCATCTCCTCTGCAGCATCTGATATGCGGAGATATACTTCCCCCATATATGAAGGGACCATTGAGCTATGATGGCTAATATCTGCTCACAGACCTTGTCCTTGATGAATCTGTCTAATTCAAATTACTATCTCCATGTTACCTGCGTTCTTTCAGATTTTGTGTTACTATTTCTTTAGTTCTGAAGTTTATTTCTAAAATTAATTCATTTAGGGAGCAATCCTATGGCCTCTAGTCAGCAGCTAGACAGTCATAGGATATCAGGTTTTCTGAGAACTGACCTTGGAGCCCATGCTCCAAGGTCAGTTCCTGGAGAACTGAACTCCGCCACCCCCTTCCGCAGAGGAGCGCAGAACAGCCAAAAGAGGCATTCTGGGGGACGTTCCGGGGCAGGGAAGCCAGAAATGCTGGTAGCCTCCTCCCCCGCTCTGCCTTCCTACGGCTAGACAGCCAAAATAGGATGTCTAGCCACAAATGCAGGGCAGAAGTGCGGAGGGAACGATCCCCTCCGTGCTTCTCCTGCCCTGCATTGGATAGGTGGTCGCCTCCGAGTTGGAGGAGGCCGCCTTTCCCCATAGGATTGCACCCTTATTTGTTTTTATTAAATTTCTATACCACTCAATAAGTGACGCTTTCTGGGTGGTTGTCATAAGCCAGTTACTGCATCTTGATTGCTGTTAAGGGTCTGATTTAGGGTACTGTAGGGTAGAATCTTTCTGTCACTTGCCTGTGAGTCCCTCCCTATCCATTATCTCAGTTGCGGACACGTCATGGAATAATCATCAGCATTTCAATTGCTTCAGATGACGGAGTCATCAACATTCAATGAATAAACCAGCTTCTGTAAGGGAAATTAAAAGTTGGAATGGCTGGGATTAAAACTGCACAGGGGGCTAGAGAAAGGGGAAGCATTGCACTATTTGAACAAGCAGGGAGCCTTAGGAAAAGGTCCCAAAGGCAGGGTAACTAAAGGGATGGTGTAGCTAGTAGGATGAGAAGCAGGAAGATGGGTGGAGGAATAATAAAACAAAGAGACAAAGGAAGCTGGGAGATTAGGGACATTAGGAATCATAGGGCTAGATGCTGAAGGAAGTCAAATTGATAGCTGCACCAACTAGCTAAGATATAGGAACCAGACGCAACAGTGGGAGGAGAAGGAGGTGTGGAGTTGAGAAAAAGGAAGGACCCAATGGGAAAGTGGCATGGATGAGAAAGGGCCAGAGAAGTTTTAGTTCAGAAGCTGAGCAGAAACAGACTTCAAAGACAGGCGGAATGGGGGAGATGCAGCCGATGGTCTGAGGAGCAGTCATTCCAAGCAGAAACTAGAGAAAAGACAGGCTTGTGTAATACTGGCAGAAAAGAAGTCAACAGGCAAAAATGACAGCCAAGAGGCACGAACAAGAGCACAACAGTGCTAAAGAGGTTGAGGCGAGAATATCTGAAATTCACATGCTAATTTGAGCTCTAGCAACTTTTACTTAAGTGCAGGAAGAAATGTTTGTTTTTCTGAATATTCCATTTCAAAATATACCACATGATTTAATAAGCAACAGCATTCCTCTTAGAATCAACATTTTTCTCACAGTGCTTGTACATCATGTAAACAGTAAAAATAGCTATAATTACTTCTGATTTAGGGTGTAATCCTATGCATGCTGGCTGGGGAATGCTGGAAGTTGTAGCACTTTTTTGCTTGTTTGTCTAAACATGCATAGGGCTGCTCCTGGGGAATGCTGGGAGCTGTGGGACTTGCTTCTGTCTAAACACGCATAGCATTAAAAATGTGGTTGTTCAGGCAGGCATTTGGGGTGGGTTAGGGTATTTTAGGAAATGTTTTTATTGTAGAATTTTATTGTTTTAAACTGTTGTATTGTATGTTGTACATCGCCCAGAGTGGCTGGGTGACCAGCCAGATGGGCGATTAATAAATTTAATAATAAATAAATAAATAAATAAATAAAAAGGATTGCTTCCTTAGTCAGCTTTTCCTAATAGTGCAAATCCCACCAACATGCACACACTGTCCCTCTCTCTACCATTCACACTAGCAAGATTAAAAACCCAAAGTTATTGCCTTTTATGAGACAACTAAAGCATAGGCATTATGAGATTGGCTGTTTATAGAGGGATCTTTAATCAAAACCAGAGTGTGAGGAAAACTGGTCAGTGTGGGTTTCACAGATCCTCTCACCCTTGTGACTGACTACCTTCTGATGGATTTATTTTGTTTATAGCAAATCAGTCTGCCCTTTCTCTGTGAGTTTTCCCAACAACCAGCATAAAAATGAAAAAAACAAACATAAAACACAACACTCGATATATGCTTAAAAAGTAACACAGATTTTATCAACAAGTACAATTATAACCACAAGATCTGAATATCTGACCATTCCAAATCCTCTCCCACCAGATGCTGTTGGGAAAAAAATGCAGATGTGGCCAAAGCTTGCCAAAATCAAGGCTGCTATAAAGTAAGCAAATTCCAAAGCTGGTGAATACTTAAATGTGTGTTTTTAAGTCTGTTTGAAACCTGCTTCCTATTTAAGATTGAGTAGGAAAAAGGAAAATGTGATATTCCTTCTCGTTTTGAATGTGGGAAGAGAAGAGGTCAAAGGGACAACCAAATTACAGATATAAGGTTTGCTGAACACAGAAAATCTGTTTTTATAAGAAAATGTAAAAAAGACTAGTACAGGTCCATTACAGTTTCAACAGCTTTTTGACATCAGGAAAAAATTATGAGCTCAACTAGAGAAAGGTAGGCATGTCAAAATCACACTAAAATTACTTCCAGCAATTTGGATGACATATTATTGGTCACAGTCCTGCACAGTTGTGTTTAAATTCCACTGAATTCATAGGATGAAGGTATCTCCAACTTCCTTTGGAATTTGCTAGGTGTTAATCCACACAATTAAAGAACACGCCTCAACAACTCACTTGCAGAAATCATACCAGTGTATACTCTAGAAGCACATGCTTACCTTCTTAGTGCAAATATGTACATGGGTCACAATCCACCACAGACCTGAACATTAGGGATGGTGGAGAATTCCGCCATGGATTTCAGTGAGGCCGAATGCACTGGCATTCGGCACCCTGAAACCCGTGGCGGAATGGTCTCCCCCCCTGCCCCCCCTGCAGAATCCCCCCAGGATGAAAGCTTACCTGGGGCGGATATTCCGGCGGCGGCAGCTCTGGTGGCAGCAGCTGGTCTCTCGGCCGGCTGCTACGGACTCAAATGGCGGCCACCACGCCATTTGCGTAGCTGCCTTTCCCGTGATAGGCTATGTAAATACTTACGTAGCCTATCACGGCAAGCAAAAACAAAAACCGCATACGCAAATGGTGGCGGCTATGGCAGCTACCATTTGTGTTCCCTTTTTTTCGCTGTTTTAGCCTACGTAAATATTTACGTAAGCTATTATGGTGAAAAAAGGGGAATGCAAATAGCGTAGTAGGCGCTATTTGCGTTCCTTTTCCCCCCTCCATAATAGCTTACGTAAATATTTACATTGGCTAAAATGGCGGAAAAAAAAGGAACGCAAATGGCGCCCACTACGGTATTTGCGTTCCCCTTTTTTTTTGCCGTAATAGCTTATGTAAATATTTATGTAGGCTAAAACAGCGAAGAAAAGGGAATACAAATGGCGGCTGCCATAGCCGCCATTTGCATACATGTTTTTTTTTCCCCCAGAAGGCTGCCCAGCAGCCGGATGTCTGGCCCAACTGGCAGCTCTGCAGAATCTCTGTGGAGCGGAGCCGGCCAGATCAGGATTTTTGGGGGAGGTGTGGAGCACCTTCCCCCCCCCCCCGCGAATCACCCCGTAGAAAAGGTAAGTGACTTTCGTACATCCCTACTGAACATACTTGGTGTCAGGGTTGCCCCTGGGCACAGCAATTGGTGGAGAAGCAGAAGCTCAGAGTCTGAAGAGGAACTGCAAAACGTGGGGGAGGAAATTCCCTGGGCCTGGACAGAGATGGATAGGCCTATTCCTCAAGCTTCAAAGACACAGCTGGATAGAGAGGGCCCCTCTTCACCCATCCCTATGAGAGATAGCAAACAGGGAGAAGGGGGACTGAATTCTTAGATGCTAGATGCAGAGACAAGAGAGAAATGGCAGAGACGGAGCTTAGGCGATCTGCCCAATTGGCCTGGAAGGAACAGCTGCGCTTAGAGTCCTCAAGAGATAGAGGCAGATCCCCCCCACCCCTTAAGTTAGGACAGCAAGCTCGCCTGTTCCTCAAATGGTGGGCAACTTCCGTAGTTTTCCTCCCTGAAGGTATTTCCTTTGTAGACTGTGGGTCACTGACAATTGGCATTTTAATGACCCATTGAATTAAGTAGATTAAAAAGCCTTGGAATTGAAGTCTCTTGTCTGTGTCTGGATTTGGCTTTTGAAGTTCTACAGCAGGGACAAAGGGAAACGTGACACTTAAGCTCATTGACTTCAACAGGGTAATGTATGCTTGACTGTGGTCTTGTTTGGCTACTAATTTGGCTGCTGTTTCCTAACCACAATTTTCAACAAGATGCATTTTTGTACCACTTGTTGATAAGGACATTATTACAAAAGTAATACAGTAGCTTTGTTACTATCTTAGCAACAGTTCAAGAGACAGATAAAAGCCATGTGTCAGATTGCCATGCTAACAGGCAGAGTAAAGACATCATTAATAATGGGTTTAAAGAAAATACTAGTTCCAGGTTTCAGAAATTAAGGTTCTGGGAAATAAACAACATACTGTGACTGTTAGGTTGGGTCAACAAACAACAGCTCAAATGCAAACTCATGAAAATGTACTTTGCATTTTACATTTATTCTGCCTAATTTTCCAAGCTTTATTCCACACGGATGGATTAGATCTTTTCTAAAACATTTCCCTAAGCTATTTAGGCTCTTAAACAAATCAAGTCATAAAACTACTGATCAGCTTCTTTGTTTAAAGTTAGCTTCAAATACTTATCAAGCATAAAAGAATGTGCAATAAAGAGTTTCTAGTGGTAAAATAACATCCGTTCCCCCTAGAGCAGCATCATTTCAAAAGAGTGTTGTTTGAGTCAACAGTGCCATTTCAGGGTATAAGGGGGTGTATACTGTATTTGGTAAACTTCTCTCATTTTGCTGAAGCCAGAACATACTGCTAAAAAGCTGTATGGCAGTTTATTTTACTCATAAAGATGCAAGCCATCTGCAACTTTTCACGTATTGTTGTGTTACAATGTCATTTCTTTCCATCTCATTTATCTAAGTCCTCTTTTCTAGTTGTACTACAACAATAACATTGTTTTAAAAACCCTGGTGTTTATCTCATTAACCTCTTGTGTATCTTAGTTATCTTTCTGCCTTCCAATCTGTCTTGAAGAACAGCAACTTTTTTGTTGTTGTTGTTGCTTTTTCAGTGCCACTTATGACTTTCATCTGCCTAGACTAGTCTATATTTTGTTGAACCAGGGTGAGGTTCTTTGTGTTTTTGCTTTCCTTTCCATCTGGGTTATGAAAAGCTCAACTACAATGAAAACTAACTGTATAATTTTAATGCACCATATGTAAATTAGTAATGCAAGAACATTTACACACATATACATATAAAAATAGGTGCTGCCCTTGTTTCTCTTAGTTGTAAATGAACAATGAACTTCTCCAGGTGTTATGAATCATATACTGATTAATGGCATCAGCAAATATTGCCCTATCGCTCCAACAGCCTTTTCCCATTGGTACTTTAGAATCTTCCCCAGTATACAACTAAATACAACTAAATTTTTGTTTTCTGTTGCGTGTTGCTTCTTTATATGGAGCTTCACCTGCCACCTTCTTTTCCAGTAACTATTTTATATGAAAGACTATTTTTTTTCTTTTTTTTTTCTTGAACCATTCATGATGTCACAAGTAGGATAGTAATACTGCGGATGGCAGAATCAAAGCCAAATCAACATAAGTCTGGACAGAATTAGATCCTCTGAATGTCACCAAAGTTTTCCAGATAGCATAGTAAGCCAGGAGACACAATCAATTAAAAAACGTATAATCCAAGGAGCTGAAATGGGACTGGATCAAAGCCAAGGCCAACAAACTATGTTGCAAGAGACAAATTCATTTAGATACAAGGCTCTAAGTGGCTACAAGTGATAATGGATATATTATATATCCTCCAGTATTGGAGGTAGTATGGCTTTGTATTCCAGTTGCTGGGGAACATGTGTGGGAAGGTACTATTGTGCTCATATCCTACTTGTGGGCTTCCCAGAGGAGTCTGATTGGCCACTGTGTGAACAGAATGCTGGACTAGATAAGCCTTTGGTCTGATCCAGCAGCGCTCTTCTTACGTTCTTAAATAAGAAGCAGGGACATACATATGACTGAGCAGCGAGAAGCAACATGTTCAAAGCTGCCTGAAGCAGGTAAGGAGAAACACATAAGTAGGGATGTCAGAGAATTCTGCCATGGATCTTGGTGAGGCCGAATGCCAGTGCATTCGGCCCCCAGAACTCCGTGGCGGAACGGCCTGCCACCCCCCCACCCCCGCGGATCCCCCCCAGGATGAGACTTAACAGAGGCGGATGTTCTGGACGGCGGTGGCTCCAGCAGTGGTTCTTCCGACCAGCTGCCACTACCGCCATTTGCAGTCTCCCCCCCCCCATTCGTGATAGGCTACGTAAAGACTTACGTAGCCTATCACGTCTGGGTTAAAAAACAAAACAAAACACGTACGCAAATGGCGGCGGCTACAGCCGCTGCCATTTGCGTTCCTTATTTTTGGTTGTCTTAGTCTACGTAAATATTTACGTAGACTAAGACGGCGAAACTAAGGGGGAACGCAAATAGTGTAGTGGACGCTATTTGCATTCCCCTTTCTTGTCTTCGACTTAGTCTATGTAAATATTTATGTAGACTAAGACGGTGAAAATAAAGGGGAACGCAAATAGCGTCCGCTACGCTATTTGCATTCCCCCTTAGTTTCGCCATCTTAGTCTACGTAAATATTTACATAGACTAAGACAACCAAAAATAGGGAACGCAAATGGCGGCGGCCATAGCCGCCATTTGCGTACACTTTTTTTTTTTTTTAACCCAGACGTGATAGGCTACGTAAGTCTTTACGTAGCCTATCATGGCTGAATACAGGGACGCAAACAGCGGCGGCTACGGCCGCCACCATTTGCGTCCCTGCTAGCCAGTGGCCAGATGTCTGGCTGCTGGCGGAGCTGGCCAGCGGCTCCACGGAATCCCCGCGGAGCAGAGCCAGCCAGCCAGGATTCCGGGGGGAGGGATGGAGCGCCTCCCCGCCCAGTGGAACCCGGTGGAGCCAGGTAAGGGGGGTTTCGTACATCCCTAAAGCTAAGCAGGGTCAACCCTGGGTAGTACTTGGATGGGAGACCACTTGGGAATCAGGCTTCCTACGATGGGAGACCGCCTGGAAATCAGGTTTCCTACATTGAGCAGGGGGTTGGACTCGATGGTCTTGTAGGCCCCTTCCAACCCTATGATTCTATGTTTCTATGAGTGCCAGAGAGTATCCAAGTCTATGCATATGTGCAGACCAGACAGATAATTTTTGTATTGATAAAAGTGGGAGGACAAAAAGGAGAGAAGGCTTTTGAAGTCTTCAAATTTAGCTCAGATACTGAGGTCTCAGAAGCCCTATTTAGGCATTCAGAATCTGTGTATAATAAACATGTGAGAAGAAGGAGCATTCTAGCCCCCCCCCCACGTTCCATTGTCCTTTACTGGTGTAGGGCAACTGTCTGAAGAAGAATGCTTCCTGTACCTGTGGATACACTCCATGTGATTAAGAATCTTGATTTTCCATGGTTCTTAATCACATGGAGCACCTCCATGGATACAGGAGGCACTTCTCTCCATATTTCTTCATATGTTCAAATCACCACAAAGTATAAATAAAACTTCACTTTTAACATAAATCCAGGAAGGACTGCCAACCAGGCCAAATGCTGAAGTGTCCTGTTTTATCACCATTTCTAGACAATGCTTCTAACCCAAAGAGATCAAAGACAAGCCATATTGATCAAAGAAAGACCTAGAAACTTATACAAAATTATTCCTAAAACATAAAAAAGAAGATTGGTAATTTTCCACTTGCCAAATGACACTTTTTGATTTGTCAATCACACATCAAGCTGTACAACAGCAAAGAGAGAAGAACTGCACAGTTTAACACAATTGCTTAAGGTCACTTTGTTGTCTAATCAATGTTTCCACTTATAAAGCATCCTTTATGATGTTCTATGCTATTAGTTTTAAGGCAGAAAACCCCAGTTTTATCATTTCCAGTCAGATGGGTGCCAAGCAATTTCTGTATGAATCTCACCTGTCTTGCTATTCATTTTACACAACTGTCTCAGGAAAATAAGTGTGCTTTAAATGTCAAACGTAAATTTCTTACAATAGTTCTTTCTATTCATACACTCGTCACATCTTAAAAAAATGTTTTTAAAGAAACTAAACAGTCTCACAGGGCCTTGAATTTTACAAATTGTAACATCATAAATGTCTTAGATACATTTATTAGACCACTTTTTAATTTTATGATTGGTCTTTTTAATTCATGTTCTTTAATAGTAGGCATATCAACTATTGCTTACTAGTTAAAAGATAAGTAGAAAGAAATGTTCAGGTAACTTCGTTAACCATAATAATATTTTACATACTGAAAGTATGAATATATTTGATCACTTAGAGTTCATGCATTATAGAATTACTCCTGCCCTCATCTTCATGTGAAGGTGGATCTAACTAAGAGAGCAGCAATGCCATATTAGGGAGGAGCAGGGGCGGCATGTAAGACTGCCTGAAAATCACCACGAAGATTCCTTATGACATATGTGAAAAAAGGCTGGTGGTACATAGTCACCTAAACGTTATGCTGTGGAACATGGACTACTACCATATGGATAAAAAACGCAATCTGAAAGCACAGGCTAAATTGAAATGATCACCATTTCTAAACAGTCCCCCAAGATAGCATGTTGTGTCCTTTTGTTTATGTGTCCAGTGATATACATGGCATCCAATCAACTCACCTGAGAAGCTACTGAAGGAATACTTTGGAAAAAATCAGTACCTAGCTGCTGATTCCCCATGCTGACTCTCATACACAGTACTAGCAACACTTACAACATTTCTATCAACATTTATCTGAATGGTTTCCCCTTATTGCTCAATATTGGCAGCAAAATGTAGTTCTTGTGTGTTCACTACTTTTATTTCCTTTGTATATTGGTATTATCCTTTTAATGTTTTATGAAACACCATGGAAGAAAATGGTAGTCTGTGCCTATGGTTTCAATGAAGAAGGAGGGGAGTGACAACCGCACCCAAAAAGGTTCGCAATGACCGTTATCCCATGAACCTTTCTACTGCCAAGTGAAAACAATGTCAAGCAGCGCTTTGCCACAGTGCATTAAAAGCTTAAGGTAAGTATCAAACAACAATAACTAAAAGAAAAATGTGCAGGATTTGAAAAGGAGGGATGCCACAAACTTCCATGATTTTTATTTTTCAGGAGTGAAAAATCACAGCTTTGCAAATAGGTGGCTTGCATTATATTTATTAGAGGTTATACTGAATTGTGACTTTTTTTAAAGGCTACCTGCAGTACAAGGTGCTATGCTATGCAACATCTACATTAGCAAGCCAGCAGTGATTTAAATGGGGAACAAAAATCAGCAATAGCATGGTATGCTGTAGGACAGCAAGCAGTTAAAATAAATTAACAAGGGGAATGGAGTAGGATGTGCATCTATACGACTATGTACATAATAAAAATATAAATGAGAAAATAGCACAAGGCTGCCTCCTCATCAACAAGGCAAGAACAACTAAAGCACAAGTAAACCAGTTCTCCATGCCTTTAACAATGCACAATAATGCTAGGGTCCAAACTATACGTTCAGCAATTCCTGTCCTCTGCTTTTGTAGATGCATGTCCCAAAAATGCAATGCCATTTTTTCAGTGTGGTAGAAACATCCCTAGTGGAAAGTAAATGATATTACTCATTAATATGTGCCAGTGCTAAATATGCAAGCTCCAATATGCCTCAAACCATATATGTAGTCAACACTGAGGCCTGTACATGCTTACCTGGAGCTTACTTCTGAGTAGATATGCATAGGATTGCACTGTAAAAGTCTTCCCATAAGTGTTATGGCATAACAGTTGCCAAGATTACAAACAATGACTACACACCCATATACACCCACACTCGCTACTAGAAGAAATGCACATATCAGCTGCATGACCTTGCACACAGGAGTACAAAGGTGAAAGCAAGGACAGCACTGGAAAGGCACCAAGATTTTTTTCAGGAAATATACTAGGAATCTAGAGGTGAAAAGCACAAAGAATTCAATTATTCCTTCAGCAGCTGACTGTTCTGCCTTTTTTTTTTTTTTTTTACTTTGACATCCAGAATTAATGACCTTAATTTTGAGCTTCAAGATGGTGGTGATGGGGGGTGAGGGATCTGACAGAAATGTTTGGATCATTAAGTGCCTTCAAAATGAACTTATGCAGTCCTAGAATGATTCTTTTCATTACTTTTCTAGCCTTCAGAAGAAGAAAAAATGACAGAATAAGCTGTGATAAAGGGTACATTTGCTTGAAAACTTTGAAAGATGTTTCAAATTTATCACTGTAAGGGCCATGTGTCCGTTGCATTAATGATGTCTTAACTGTCCAGAGTGAAAGAGAGAGAGTTTCACAAACACAGAAGTTCTGTGGAGGGATCTGTTCATAAGGTGCATGAATCTCTCCCCCTCCCCCCATCCCAGGCTGGATCTACACTTACCACCTTTTTTCACTTCCAATGAGGTTTCACTGCCTGCCTTTCACACTACGCAGTACCCACCTCGAATTGGAACCGGAATTTCCCACTTCCGTGCTCCTGCTTTCAATACCCTAATATCCTGGTATTTCCCCTTAATGTGCTCTGATTTTCCACCTTCGCTACCATATCCGGTCGTAGTCCCCTCCCCCGCCTGTCCATATACGGCAGTGTTTGTATTTTCATCCTGTCCAATCACAGCTCTCAATGGCCCCTTGTCTTCTTCCGGCTACTGATCGCATAGCTTCCTCAGCAGCCCCCATTTCCTCAGCAGTTGTCAGGAGCGCCTTAGCGGCCTTTTTCAGTAGACCCCAATAGCCAACTGAAGACACAGATGAAAGGATTCTTTTCAAGGCTTTAATCCTTTTACAACTTAATGACCCTTTCAGATGCTATTCACCAGTGACTAAGCAAGGAACAGCAGAGTGGCCTATGCGCTGAGTAGGCAGTTGATCCCCGTTTGAAGGAGAGTCATGTGAAGACCCTGAACTTATGGGCTAGGGAGAGATCCTCCCTCTTTCCCTTGGGTCCACGGGAGGCGGCCGTTGCTTGCGCGCCAAATGGGCGCTACGCCTCCTTTCTGTGCCCTCCATCGCTTGTCGCTCCCTGCGTCTGCGTCGAGCATCTAGCAAGCCTCATTCCCGCACTTTCTCACTGCTAGGATCACTATCTATCTCAGGAATGCCGGCAGGAGGAATCTCTGACAGCTGCTGTGCCTGTGAGGGATGAGCTCGCTCCTCTCCCACGGATTGCTGATCCTCCTCAGAATCAGAACTGCTCTGGGGTTCTATCGGTTCAGTTTCCACCCTGACAGCAACAAGCAAAGGGCTGGATGTGCGCGTGCTTGTCTGATCTTGGAAGCTAAGCTGGGTCAGTCCCGGTCAGTGCTTGGATGGGAGATAGCCTGGGAATGAGGCTTCCTGCACTGAGCAGGGGGTTGTTCTATCCCTTCAAATGAGACTAAGTTTTACCCCCTCCTATCCCCCGCTCCGGATGTTTTTTTAAAAAATTAAGGCGTTATCCTCACAGAATCGGGGCTTCTCTGCGATGTTTTTTTTTTCTAATTCAGGCATGATCGTTGAAGATTCGAAGTTGTGAAGCTGAAAACACAGGATGCCTTTTCCATCAAACAGGGTTCATTTTCCATTTAAAAAAATCCCCAGTTCAGATACTCTGTGCTGGAGGTTAAGAAGATAGCGATCTTATGTTCCAGCACAGAAAGCATGTCTTTGAGGTATGCTGAGGCCAAAATAGTAGTTCTAAAGGGGATGTTGTAGAAGTGCTCACATTGAGGTTTGGTGATGGCACATGCCAAATAGGTGGTGAGCATGTCAATGAAGTGGGCCTCAAAATTTTCTTGATCATGGGCTACAAAGACATAAAGGCCTTCTAGATTTCCAAGGAAAGTCTCCAAAGGGAGCAGAGATTTCCTCCTCAACTTTCAGCTGATGGCCTGAGTTTAAGCTGTCTTTCAAAAGGACAAGTACTTAATCAACCAAAGTTCTGAGAACAGATTTTTTTTTAAAAAAACAGTCATACCAGGACCAAAAAAGAAAGGCTTTCAGATTTTGCTATATGCACTGATAGTGGAATCCTTATTTGATGCTGAGAGTGTGGAAATTATTATGAGGTGAAATCTGAGCAAGGATTACCTTTCAATCTTGAGCTGGTGAAATGAAGTAATTGAGGACAAGGTTAAAGGAGAAGAAGCATGCCAAATATTCTCCATCGATCCTGAGAATTCAATGCTATGTACACTTATTTGGGAATACGTACCATTGGACTTGCTGGGGTTTATCACCAAGTAATCATGCCTAATGCTGCAATCCTATTCATTTACTTAAGAATATAAGAAAATCCATGCTGGATCAGATCACAGGCCTATCTAGTACAGCATCCTGTTTCCCACAGTGGCCAACCAGATGTTCATGGAAAGCCCACAAGCAGAACATGAGGGCAATAGCCCTCTCCTGCTGTTTTCCCAGTAACTGTTATTCAGGTGCATGCTGTCGCTGATCCTATAGATAGCATATAGCCATCATGGCTAGTAGCCATTCATAGCCATTAATTTGCCAAGTCCCTTTAAAATTATCTAAGCTGGTGGCCATTACCATATCCTGAGGCAAATTCCATACTTTAACTATGTGCTATGTGAATCTCCCACTGAACTCAATCAGACTTACTTCCAAGTAAATTTATACAGAATCAAGTCTGCTTCACTTATAGTTTGAGGTTTTGTGTGAAGATAAACCAAGCAGTCCATCAATAGATCTCTGTCACTTTTATTTACTATCTGTAGGTTAGCCTGAAGGTCCTTCTAAGTAGTAGGGCACATTACATGGAATTTATTCATATAGTAATGAGTATGTAGATTTATAAGCTATTATCACAGTGTGTTCAAACTACTCCATTTGCTTTTCATATACAACACAATGCCAGGGAAGTGACAGCACTGAGCATTCTGCTATTCTCAAATTTGTGGGAAATAAAGTAAAACCCCAAATCTGCCATACTAATATTTTCTTCTGACTTCATCTTGCTAACATGGGTGTTTTGGGAGAATAAATATGCAATACCCAGAGATGAAGGAGCAAACTCTGGAAAGTGGTATGACAGTTAAAGATAGGCGGAACTAGGCAATTCAGCATCTTGTGCCAGGGAAATTAACACACAAAGCCCCTGACACTTCAGTTTGTAGTGTGTAATGTATAGGAAACAATCTATTTTTCTGCACTGTGAAAATGAGTGGTGAACAATGCTGTGAAGGAATTTCTGATTCCTTTGAAGCTAGAGGTAGCAAAGGTAACCATATTTCCTCAGTGGGAATGATCCCTGCAGGAACTACAGGTGGAGCAAGGTGATTTTCAGCAGCAACAATTTCCCCCTACTTATGGAAACAGTAATACCCGAAATTAGTCACCATTAGGGCAAGCTGTAACAGGCCAGCCTGCAGCACCCCATGCTGTTAGCAGGTGTTGATCCTGCTGGGAAAAGGTTAAGTGGATTCTGTTGACTCACTGAAGCAGGTAGATTTTTATGTCCCTAGGATACCAGGACAGTAGGATTGGCCTAGCAAACAACAAAGCTTTATGCTGAGCATTGCTATGGTGGGGTAGCTACAGTGGCAAAAGAAGTTTTGAACTGTCTGTATTGCTGAGTTGTAGCCACTCCATAAAATAAATGAGGCTAAAATTATAAGACTGTACCACGAATACTTTACAGACTGCACAGGGCTGGACTGAAGCCATGATGGGTCCTGGGCTAGCAGGCTGTATTGTTCAACTCTGAACTCACACAAACACACACACACACACACACACACAGTCAAAGAAAAGTGTGGGAGCTGTTGCACAGAATTACTACATATCTTAATGGAGCATCATCTTCAGAGATTCCCTATAAACAAAAGACTCTAAAGCCCCATTCCTGCATTAATTGTGTGAAGAGACCTTCTCGAGTAAAAGGGCCTATAGGGCCATGCTACTATTCTGCTTCTGACTTTATGTGGCTTACCTGGCCCCGTCCCTGATGTCTAAACGTTGAGATTCCCCTGTGCACCACTCCCCCTCTCAACTGGCGGGTAAGCAGTGCACAGGGGAATCTCTGCTGTTATCTCCAATCACAGACTGGAGATAATGGTGAGGATGCAGGCAGTGGGGGACATGGCCAGCACTGGGAGGAGCAGCTGCTCTTTCCAATGTCAGCCAAGTCAATTCATGCATCACACACCACCCCCACAAGAACAGTTCTCATCTCAGCACATGAAGCTGGGAACTCAGTGGGCACTGAGAAGAATGGCTGCTCCTTCCAGTGCCGGCCAAGTCCTTTCCTTCATGCCGAGAGGCACTGAACTCCTTGCCTCTCTCAGCATGGAGAAACACAAAATGGACAGGGTGATGATGATGTCAGTAACCATGCCCATGCCCAGTGACATAATGTGACCCACAGAGCGCATCTGTGGGGAGCAATTTGGCTGTCCACCGAAACATGTTCCCCACCCCTGCTTTAGAGCAAATGCTGTCAAAGACTAATTATGTATAACTGTTGTTCAGTACCATTCTGCAATTAATCTCAAAAATATCAGTGAGCAAAAATCACAGTTAGCAAAACGAAGTTTCCACTGCACAAGGAGCATGCATAGGATGCTGTCTCATACAGAGTCAGACCACTATCTAGCTCAGTACAGGCTACACTGCACTGCTACACAAACTGGGAATCTGTCATCAGGGTTTCAGACAGAAGTCTTTCCCAGCCCTAACTGGACACGGCGGGACAGAACCTACTGTATAATCTTTTGCATGCAAAGCATGTGCTTTCCCACTGTGCTATGACCCTTTCCTTAAGGAAGGGGTGGGGAATCTGTGGCCCTCCAGAAGTCGGTGAACTGCAAGTACCATGAGCCCTAGCCTGCATAGCCAGTGGTGAGGGATGATCACAGTTGCTGTCCAACAACTACTGGAGGGCAACATGTTACCCCTCCTTGCCCTAAGGGGCTTCCTCTACAGAAGACTTTATGGATGCTTCATGGATATTTACTTGCTTATAAGGTCACTTGCCCCATCCTTAAAATGTATGCATAAATTACATAGAATGTGACTGTAGTTTTATATTCATAATTTGTTAAGAGATGCCAGTACTTGCTAAGAAAGATATAAATAAGGGATAACTTTTTAATCTCTAGAAACTTGCTGAAAGGCTCTAAGAGCTAACAATAAAAGGCAAATGAACCCACTCATTACTGAGAATAAACCTATGATATCTTCAAAGAAACTAGAATAAAAAGGGAAAGGTTATTCATTTGATTCATTCATAATTAAATTTTAAGGAGAGATCTTAATGAGGAAAGGGCTTTGGACTCTAGGTCTTAATTGTTTTGTGAATTGGGATAAAATTGTGAGATTGAACAATTGATCTAAGCCTTAAGGCCTCTCCAGGCATTCTTCTTTCCATGTTGTACGAACGTGTGGAGAGTTCCAGCCCCGCTGCTATCGTCATATCTGTCACCCCGTATGCATGGAGAGTGACAGTCTGAACAGGAGAGCCACCTGTATTCATGGAAGCTCCCCATGCAATTAAGAACCCTGGAAAATCAGATGCAATGACGGAGGAGACTGGGGCTCAAGCACTCCTCTCCTCGCATGTTTGTGTAACGCGGTAAGAACATCTGAAGAGGGCTTTAGATTCTAAGGAAACTGTGGGAAGATTGATACCAATGGAATACCATAACTGTGACTATAATCAAGCTAATCTGAATAGAGGTGTAATATGTTCTACAGATGTCAAGGAACTATCTCTTTAGTATGTTCAACAGTTCCAACCGATTTTTAAAAAAATGGGATTAAAGTGACTTGATGAGAAAATGTGCATAAATATTAGCCATTGCTCATATTTACTTGAAGGGAAGGAAACATGCATGTATTAGCATGGATAGAGAATGGTGTTGATTGTTCAATCAATATGCATGATGTCTAATAGATGATGGAGAATGTTAGGATTTCAATACAATGAATGGTGATTGTGCACAGTATCCAAACGGACAATATACACACTGACCAGGCAATGTATGAAATACCCCGTTTATGCTGTCACATTGTACACATTATCCAACATTGTTTGTTGCCTACGCACAGGAAAAATTTGGAAGTCTCTTTAGGCGGTCCCTTTGTGCATATTCCCCAAATTGACAACGTTTATATTCACACTGACAGAGGATCAGATTTGTGGTATTTATAGGATGTGCAGGACCCACCTAAGAAATTTTATTGCTTGTTCCTTTTCCCTTTCAAACAACCAAACAATTCTGTTGAACATCCTGCCCTAACATTTCTCTGATTTGTAGTTTTACAGACCTCTGAACATTAAATTGCTCCCAGATTAGTGCCAACCCCTAATTCTAAATTTGCTGATGCTACTTGATGCTTTTATTTTTTTATTTTTTTATTGCAAATGTAACAAAGAAAGAGGGAGAAACAGTAATGAAAGAGGAGAAAAAGAAAGAAAAAGAAAAACAACCATGAAAGCATATCCATTCATAACAAATGGTCATTAATAAAAAGAATGAAAGAAAAAGATTCAACATTCAATTTCCCCGATATTTGTTGGGAGACAAATTCTGCAAAACATGGCCCCTCCAGGAAATTCCTGACTTGTGTGGCGGATAACTTCCTCCTACAGAAAGTAGAGGAAGGAACTAGAGGATCGGCTATCCTTGACTTGATCCTAACCAACAGAGATGACTTAGTGGATAAAGGAGCAGTTACAGGAACTCTGGGGGAAAGCGACCATGTTGTACTTGAGTTCTTGGTTCTAAGGGAAGTAAAAGCTGAGTGTAGTCAAACGCGTACCCTGGATTTTAGGAAAGCTGATTTTAATAAACTCAGAACAATGATCAGTAAGGTCCCATGGCAAGCGACGCTAACGGGAAAAGGAGTCCAAGATGGGTGGGAGCTTTTAAAAAAGGAAATTCTCAAGGCACAATCACAAACAATTCCAACAAGAAGAAAAGGTGGAAGACAACAGAAGAAGCCAATGTGGCTTCACAAAAAGCTTAGGGATGACTTGAAAACAAAAAAGGACACATATAGGAAGTGGAAAGAAGGCCAAGTAACAAAGGAAGAGTACAGGCAGGTGGCACAGAATTGCAGGGATGGCGTCAGGAAGGCTAAAGCTGAGAATGAGCTGAGGTTAGCTAGGGATGCTAAAAACAACAAAAAGGCTTTCTTCAGCTACGTGCATAGTAAAAGGCAGAGGAAAGAAATGGTGGTTCGGCTATTAAATAAGGATGGCAAAACAATAACAGATGACAAAGAAAAGGCAGAGGTGCTCAATTCCTACTTTGGCTCAGTCTTCTCCCAAAAGAGGGTCTATGATCCCCCTGGCAAAGGCGAAGTACAGGCTGAAGGGGCAGGATTGCAGCTTGAGATCGATAGGCATATGGTCAAGGAACACCTAATTACTTTGAATGAGTTCAAATCTCCAGGGCCAGATGAACTGCATCCTAGAGTAATAAAGGAACTCGCAGAAGAACTCTCAGAACCGCTGTCTATTCTCTTTGAGAAATCATGGAGGACGGGGGAAGTGCCAGATGACTGGAGGAGGGCTAACGTTGTCCCTATCTTCAAAAAGGGTAAAAAGGAGGAACCTGGGAACTACAGACCAGTCAGTCTGACATCAATCCCAGGGAAAATTCTGGAGCAGATCATAAAGCAATCCATCTGGAAGCACCTTAACAGCAATGCCGTGATTACTCGAAGCCAACATGGATTTGTCAAAAACAAGTCCTGCCAGACAAATCTGATCTCATTTTTTGATCAAGTCACCTCCCTTGTAGACCGTGGGAATGCTGTAGACATCATATACCTCGACTTCAGCAAAGCTTTCGACAAAGTGCCCCATGATATCCTGATGAGCAAACTAGCTCAAAGTGGGCTAGATGAAACAACGATCCGATGGATCCACAGTTGGCTACAGAATCGGACTCAATGAGTGCTTATCAATGGGACCTTCTCAAACTGGGGAGAGGTAACGAGTGGGGTACCGCAGGGCTCAGTCCTGAGCCCAGTGCTCTTCAACATTTTTATTAATGACTTGGAGGAGGAGGTGCAGGGAATGCTGATGACACAAAATTGACACAAGATGACACAAAATTCGGCGGGATAGCTAATACTTTGGAAGACAGAAACAAAATTCAAAGTGATCTGGATAGACTGGAGCGCTGGGCAGAAAACAACAGAATGACATTTAATAGGGATAAATGCCAAGTTCTGCACCTAGGAAAAAGAAACCAAATGCACAGTTACAAGATGGGGGATACGTGGCTCAACCACACTACAAGCGAGAAGGATCTTGGAATTGTTGTCGATCATAAGCTGAATATGAGCCAACAATGTGATGTGGCTGCAAAAAAGGCCAATGCTCTTTTGGGCTGCATTAATAGAAGCATAGCTTCCAAATCCCGGGAAGTACTAGTTCCCCTCTACTCAGCAGTGGTTAGGTCTCATCTGGAGTACTGTGTCCAGTTCTGGGCACCACACTTTAAGAAGGATGCAGACAAACTGGAGAGGGTTCAGAGGAGGGCAACAAAGATGATCAGGGGACTGGAAACAAAGCCCTATGAAGAAAGACTGAAAGAACTGGGCATGTTTAGCCTTGATAAGAGAAGACTGAGGGGAGATATGATAGCACTCTTCAAATATTTGAAAGGTTGTCACAGAGAAGAAGGCCAGGATCTCTTCTTGATCATCCCAGAGTGCAGGACACGGAATAATGGGCTCAAGTTACAGGAAGCCAGATTCCGGCTGAACATCAGGAAAAACTTCCTGACTGTAAGAGCAATACGACAATGGAACCAATTACCTGGGGAGGTGGTGGGCTCTCCCACACTGGAGGCCTTCAAGACGAGGCTGGACAGCCATCTGTCAGGGATGCTCTGACTTGGATTCCTGCAAGCAGGGGGTTGGACTCGATGGCCTTGTAGGCCCCTTCCAACCCTACTATTCTATGATTCTATGATTTCTTTTTCAACTATATACAGTACATTAATATAAGCAGTCCATATATCTAAATAAGCATCCAAACGAAACTCACTTCAGCATATATGTTCAAATGTAGGAAGATTAGTAAGATCTTCAGACCACTGAATGATAGGTGGTTGGTGTTTATCCTTCCAGGTTTGATGTATCAGTCTCTTTGCACTGTAAGAGCTTGCTGTCCATCTGTTAATCCCCAAATCACAGGAATATATTTTAAAAATGCAAGAACATCTGCGGAAAGTATGTGGGCAATGATTTCCAGCCAGAAAGAAGCCACTATAGGCATGCCCAGATCACGTTCCTCAACGAGGCACTGTCCGCGTTACATCACCAGTATCTAGCAAAGCTAGACAGCTTCTTCTTAACAAGCCTCTGTGGTGTCCAATATATGAGAAACACCAATTTTTGTTGAATCACCATCAATTTTAAGGGGATCTCTACACCTCAAGTTTATTGTGCATTCATGGTTGCTCACTCACTGAATTGTGCGGGTCCATTACATGACGTCGTCGTTGTCCAGTCATTATTCCACTATTTCCTCCCACCTATCCCATGTTTTCCTCAAATGGAAAAAAAAAAATGGGGTATTTTTTCTAGGGATGGCGGAGAATTTCTCCCCGAAACTTCAGGGGGCCGAGCGCCAACGTGTTTGGCCCCCCGAACAAGTTTCGGGGAGAAATCCTCCGCGCCCCCCGCCCCCCCCGGGACGGGACTTACCTTCCCTGAATGTCCCTCCCGGCGGCGGGTCCGGCTGGCGGTTCGTCCGGTGTTCGAGCGGGGCGGGAGCGGCAGCCGGTCTTTCGACCGGCTGCCGCCCCCGCCATTGCAATGAAAGAAAAAAAAAAACCACGTCCCCTGATAGGCTACGTGACGATTCACATAGCCTATCACGGCTAGATCTGGAAAGTCAGCCGTGATAGGCTACGTGAATCGTCACGTAGCCTATCACGGGTGACTTTTAAAAAAAAAAAAGCGTGTACGCGAATGGCGGCCCCCATAGGGAGCCGCCATTCGCGTTCCTTATTTAGTTGCTGTAGTCTACGTCAATGTTTACATAGACTACGGCGAAAATAAGGGCAACGCTATTTGCCCTTATTTTCGCCGTAGTCTACGTAAACATTGACGTAGACTACAGCAACTAAATAAGGAACGCGAATGGCGGCTCCCTATGGGGGCCGCCATTCGCGTACACGCTTTTTTTTTTTTAAAAGTCACCCGTGATAGGCTACGTGACGATTCACGTAGCCTATCACGGCTGACTTTCCAGATCTAGCCGTGATAGGCTACGTGAATCGTCACGTAGCCTATCAGGGGACTTTTTTTTTTTTTACTTTCGTGTTTGCGGCTGGGCGAGGCGGGAAGCCTCCCCCCCCGGCCTGAATTTCGGCCGGGCGAGGCGGGAAGCCTCCCTCCCCCGGCCTGAACTTCGCGGGGGGAGCAGCGAAGCGCTCCCCCCCACCGCGAAAAAGCTGCGAGAAAAGGTAAGTGACTTTCGTTCACCCCTAATTTTTTCCAGAAATGCGCAAATGGAGTGCCATGTCCTCCCCGTGTATTTCTCCCCTAGTGTGAATGAAGCACTGAGTGTGGTTGTTGGGGATGTGGTCATGATGTCGAAGGTGGTGACGAAGGTCTGATGGGCGTTCAGCCTTCCCGCGGCTGACACATTTTGGCTCCTCGCCATTTTCACCCTTTCTGTTCAAAACAGAACAGCAGAGTGGCAGCGCATGGTGGCGGGGGGGAGGCAGCAGAGTGGAGGAGCAGGAGAAGGGCTGAGCGGCAGGGACTGGCCAAAAGCATGGAAGATGGAGGCGGGGCCCAGGGAGATCGGTGGGGGCGCTGTCTGCGTGTCAGTCCCCATCAGATTCCGGCTGAACATCAGGAAAAACTTCCTGTCTGTGAGAGCGATATGACAATGGAACCGAGGTATTCAAGATGATGCTGGACAGCCATCTGTCGGGGATGCTTTGACTTAGATTCCTGCATTGAGCAGGGGTTGGACTTGATGGTCTTATAGGCCCCTTCCAACCCTACTATTCTGTCATTCTATGAGGCTTCAGTGTATCCAGTGCCCTGCCGACCTGCTGCCAGCAGGGCAGTAGGAGCGATGGAGGTAATTTTTGCCTCTCCTTCCTCCATGATTTGCTTTTTTCTCTAGATGTGTCTCTGAGCCCATCTAGAGGGGGTGTGCTGGCAGGGACAGAACTAGGGCTGGAGAGGCCATAGGATTCCTCATATCCTGGCCTCTCTTCCCCCCCATCTCCCTGCCCACTGGCCCACCCCCTTTCTCATCTCCCTGAGGCCACTTTTGCAACCCAGGAAGCAGCGAGCGTGGTTATTTCCATAGTGGCTGTGAGGGGATGGGGGTGGGGAGAGGGATTAGAATTAGATACTGTAGTTCCCTTCCTGAGGTTGAAGCAGTGTATACAGTCTGAGACAGGGACTCCAAAGATTCCTATGGTCCTTGGGACACTTTCCTGGGACCATAGGATTGCTCTCTAAATTAATTAGTCTTGATAAAATTATGAGAAAATAACTTGAGGAATGCCACTAATCATATAAAAGTTCTTTTAGCTTCCCCCTCTCCCAAATTCCTCAGATATATTGCTTACCAGGAAAGCTCCATTTTCACTTCAAATTTTACTTTAGGCAAAATCCTGTGGCAACTCTTGTTATGTTCATATTTAGCCTAAAAATAGCATATGATGACACATCTCAGAAAGGATATTGTAGAATCTTCTAGAAAGGTGTATGCCCTGGCTGTGGGCTGCCAAGATTTAGAGGTGCCAAGAAGGTGATAAGCCAGATCCAGGTTTACTTACAAAGAGACTTAATTGAGTACTTACAGTAGACAGATGTACCCAATGGTTGGATCAGACAGCTTTTCTGAACCAAGAGCTGTAGTGCACGATGGATTTTATATCATACATGTTATCCAGGCATAGCATTGAGGCAGTATGACAGGAGCAAGAGTTAATTAGGGTTCATCTACAACTTTCCCAGCATAGCCTAGCAGTGCTTGGTAACATACTTGCTAGAAGCAAGGCTATCAGAATATCCCCAGCACAGACACAGCACAGCTTTAAGATAAACACAGCTTCACTTCTCAGGCTCATCCTAGGCCCTGATAAGATAAATGGTGCCAGGCTTGTTAGCATGGAATGTGCTGAGACGGCCATACCAACCTTTGACTCATCTTACAAGCCAAGAGGCCTACCTGCAAGCAAATTGCAACTAATAATGAACCAAAGCAGAGAGCATTATGGATCTCTTAGCTTCTCTAAACTACTATTAGCTAGCTTATAGGCCTGGGGCCTTACAAAAGGGTACCAAAAAAGGGCAACCAAAATGATCAGGGGACTGGAGCACCTTGCCTAAGAGGAAAGGCTGCAGTGGTTTAGAAGAAAAGCATGTAAGGGGGAGGGTAACGGCACGATTGACACTTATAACATGCATGGTGTGGAAAAAATGGGTAGAGATAGCATTTTTCTGCCTCTCATATAACACTGGAAGCTAGGGTTATTCAATGAAACAGAATGGTGGGTTGTTCAGGACAGATAAAAGGAAGTATTTCTTCACACAGCGCATAGTTAAACTATGGAATTTGCTGCCATAAGATGTGGTGAGAACTACCACATCAGGAGACTTTAAAAGGGGATTAGATAAATTCGTGGAGGATTAGACTATCAATGGGCTCCTCTACATAAAGAAAAAATTGGGAACCCCGTGGAGCATTTTGCTTCCCTTTCCGTGGCGCATTGACAACTGGCTCTTTAGACAGCGGACGTGACCCAGCGTCCTTTCAGCCCCCATATCACTGAGTGAAAAACAGCACCATCTCGTGGCTGAGAAATAGCAGTACACCACGCAGTTTATTCAAACCAGATTAAAAGTTTAAATTGCGGTGCCTTACGCTGAGGATATCGCAGCAGGGGCCCTGGATGCTGATGATGTCAACGGATCCGCAAAACTGAGTGGTCAGTCATGAGCGCACCAAAAATGCCTCGTGTAGAAACGGCCAGCAGCTGCTAGTCATGATGACTATATGTTGCATCCAGGTTCAGAGGTGGTATGCTTCTCAGTACTAGTTGGTTGGTCACTGTGGGAAACAGGATGCTGAACTAGATAGGCCTATGATTGGATCCAGGAATGGTCTTCTTACGAGTGATGTACATAGCACATTTGTAATACTATCATTTGTTCTTACACAGCAGTGAAAGGTATACAAACTATATGTGATAAATTCATTCAAAGCTGAAATACTGACTGAAATATTATTAACTGGCTGGCAGAATCATGATTAACAGCTATGTAGATTGATCTTCTTTCCTTCATCCCAATATTTAGTGTAAGCAATATAGCAAACATCTTTCCACAATAAGTGCCCAGTGGCACCTGCCCTCCTCCAGCTTGTTTGCCTAATTGTCCACCCCTTGTGGGTTTGCTGCCATAATAATTTACAGATCTAATTTAAATAGTTGCACAGATTCATCACATATATTCTCTTAGGCACATTTACTCAACTTACTTCTGAAACTTCTAATGAATTCTCCTGATATGCAATTTTATACTCCAACATCATGAACTGAATTAAATATTATTGAAGAAGGTGTTCATTATTGGATATGAAATATAATTAAAGTGATGGGCAGCCTTAAGTATGGTAGTAGACAGCAAATTCTCCTGAAATCTTGAATTTCCAGACCCTGTTCAAAGGTGATAGCGACCTATTGAGAACTCCACATAAAGGACGTAGGTGAAATGAGCAGTGTTAGCCCTAGCACGAAAAGCCAGGGTTATTCATTTAAGTAATGCAAATTTAAACATCAAACAAGAGAACAGGCTATATAGTCAACACAATTAAAAGAAATGCCCACTGCCAGGTTTTTGAAAAACCTATAGATGTTAGAGATCTATAGGGGGTTGGACTTGATGGTCTTATAGGCCCCTTCCACCCCTACTATTCTATGGTTCTATGAGATGTTGCAAATATCTGTGATTTTTCACTCCTGAAGTGAAAATTACATATTCACTATTATGGACAAGTCTCTCCCCAAAAAGATTGGAAAAGATTATTATTGGATCCACAATAAAAGCAGCATTTTTGTGCAAGCTCTCCTTCAGTTCAACCAACTCTGCAATAAACATTTGAAGCAGCATTAAATTGTTTATGCCTGTGCTTTTGAGTGGAGGCTAAGGCACTATTAAGCAACACAACAACTAAGCCAGAAGGCTGTATTTCTGAAAGGGGAAAAATGCAAAACAAAGCCAAATAAGCATGCAGTGTTCAGTAATACAGTAATTTGTGAACTGTAATAGTTACTTATCCTTATATTATGCCTCTGACAAAAAGGGTCCTGAGCATGTGATTCCAGTGCTTAGAAAGACAGATATAGCTACAAAATTAACTGGAAGATTTAGCCGATCGTAAATACATTTCAACTAATCAATACATCTTGGTTCTCTCACACAGTGCTGCACAATCGTTTTGCCCCTGAAGGCCACATTTGGCACATGGATGCACACACCACTCACACATATTCACACATACACACACATAAGTCACTCTGGGCAGCTCTACACCAGCCTAAAATCGTGCATTCAAAATGGGGCATTCTGCTTCCATTTTAAATGCAGGATCACGACGACTCCCCTTTTTACCCGCTTCCTTTCTCCCCCTCCCCTTTCCCCCTCCTTCTCCCCGTATCTGAGTCTTCCATATCTTTCATTGATCTTGCTCTTCTTCTTGCCGCTTTTCTTCCTTTCATGGAGGGAACTCAAGTGAAACACAACGGGGTCATTTCATAGCTCATTATCTGTGATCTATTTAAAAATGGAACAAAGGGCATTTAGTGCAGGAGACACCTTGGAGGTTCACGGCATCATGTAAAGAGCCCGCCAACTTCTGAGAGAGAACCATCTCAATCGCAGGATAAAAACTCCATGCGAAGAAGCCCCCCTCCCCTCTCCTCTCCTCTCCTCCCCTCCCCTCACACACACACACACACACATACACACACACACACACATACACACACACACCTTTCATACACATTCACATACTTTCACAGTTCACACACTCCCCTCATGCTCATTCTAGCAACAACATATCTTGGTCTTGCAGCAACAGTATCTGTTCCATCTGACAGCATATAGGTGTTGAAGCCCCCTCCCCTCTCCAGCGTCCCCAGCCCAATTGCCAAAATAGAGGAGGGAAATGCTAAGCAATATAATGCTGGCCCAAATATTTATTTGCTGGAACATTCCTGTAATTAGGCTTGAGGGCCTACATAAGGCCTGGGGAGCAGCCCTGTTGCCTTCTCACTACTGCTAGAACAGACGTTTTGGGGAAAGATAAGTAGGGATGGGAGAACCCGGGATGTTCGAGCTCGCTGAGATTCTTTGAACTCCATTTCAAAGCTCAGTTTGCCTCGCTTCCATTTTTGTTTGCATATCCTGATTAGCAAACTAGCTCAAAGTGGGCTAGATGAAACAACTATCAGGTGGATCCACAGTTGGCTACAGGATCAGACTCAAAGAGTGCTTATCAATGGGACCTTCTCAAACTCGGGAGACGTAACGAGCGGGGTACCCCAGGACTCAGTCCTGGACCCAGTGCTCTTCAGCATTTTTATTAATGACTTGGAGGAGGAGGTGCAGGGAATGCTGATCAAATTTGCAGATGACACAAAATTGGGCGGGATAGCTCATACCTTTTCCATAGAATGTATGTCTCATAGCTGACAGGACTGATAATTCCCCTTACTTAATAGGCAAAGTGGAGCGCAATTCAGCCTAGAGCCCCCTTCCCTTCTCCAGACCAGCCAGCCTGCAAGCGATCCGTGCTGAAGAAACAAAGAGCACTATTTCTTAGTTGTGCATCTTGCTGCTGTGGAATTGGTTCTGCAGCTGTGCAACTTCCGTCTGAGGACTGCAGGAAGGTTTCAGTGAACAGACCTTTCAGTGAACACTTGACAGTCCGGGGCACAGACCTGCTGTATATACAACTGAGCAATATCTTGATACTATAAGATGACCTAGATTTGCTAAGCATGACATACGAAGCATCAAGTGTGGTGACTGTGTTCACTGTGCATGTCTGATTTGCAGAGCACTGACTGCAAAGCAATTTAAACCACGGATAGGCATATGGATTAAAAATATTTGGTATTTCAACAATGTATACAACAACAATGCTATGGTCCATGGGGTCACGAAGAGTCGGACACGACTTAACGACTGAACAACAACAAATATAACAACAAAAGGTAGCATATTTCCTTTTGAATCTTTTCAACCTCTCAAATAATTAACTTGATAACTTAAGTACTTCCACAGGTATAACTTGGATAACTTATAATATAGGTCCTATAAGCTATTGAATTATTTATGGTTTCCTAGACCCTTTAGCTGCATACAGCAGACTTTGTACCCACATGGCTTTCTTAATTTACTGTTTTCTTTTGTCTCTCTTTGTCTGACTTTAAAAAATGCTGAAAAGTATCAAGGGTGTTTTTTTTTAGTTGAGGTATAGAAATTGAAATACATTCTGAAGCATTTTTTTGACTTACAAGATTGTTGGGTCACAGCTGTGAAACGACTCCCGGGGAGTGGAACATACATTAATCCAGACAGAAATATATTATGCAATAACTGCCTCCATTTTAATACATTGGCTAAAATCTGGAGAAGGAGGAGCAGTTTTATTGTTTAGCTACAAGCCATAGCATTGCATTATATAACCTCTCATTTCTTATTTTCTTCAGTATTCCCCTGGTTATGAGAATACCTTGTAGTCTGTCATGCAGGGTTTCTCTTCCCAGCTTCCTGCACAGACAACTGTGTCTGCACCATAGCATGGTGGGCTGAGTGTAGTGGGCATGCTCAGGACACCAGTTCCTGCTAGTGGCCTGACAGTGCAGTGGACATGAACAAGAAGCATGGCTCTACTGAACACAGCACCAACCCAAATGCTCACACATGGGGACGGTTCATGCCCTGTGTCTGCTCATACTTTTCAAAGAAGTTCTTCTTTAAACTGAATGCTACATCTGGTTCTTCCTACAAGAAAAAGGGAACACACTTTCTTTCCCTACCTCTTTAATGTGTTCAAGAAAACAATTATTCAGAGGCTATAAGTTAGACCGTGGGACATATCTACACCTCCAAATAAGGAGATATTCCATGACAGATAATGGAGCTAATCAGTGAATAGTGACAACTTGTAAACATGCCATAACAGCATTTTAAGGTGAAATCTGTATCTTTGTTTTCAAAATAAAAGCACTGTAATACATAAGGGAGACAGAATAATGAATATGAACTGAAATCTTCATTGAAAACAGCCTTCTGCTGCAGAAATAGTTTTCTTTTCAGATGGTTTATCAAGAAAAGGCCACAAAAAATCTGTTTCAAATGTAGAGAGAAGGACAATGTTGCTAATGATGGCTGGTACTTGAAATCAGATGGTATTGTTTGCAGTAGCTTTCAGCTCTGCTAGGATTTATGACCTGGTCCCACTGAACATCCACTGGGAGTGCTTCCTGATTGTCCCTCCCAGGGTGTCTAGTGAAATAACTGCAACGCAAGGATGGTTACCACCTCACAGATCAGGCTTTTAAAGTCTTACAAGCACATTACTACTCTTTGGCTAATCTAGAACTCCACAGAAGCTGTTAGCTCCCAATCACCACCTTGACAGCCTTCAAAAGGAAAATTTTATCCCTCTGCCAAAAACGATTGCTGTTTCTCTGTGCATCCACTTGGTTATTTATTACAACTGGTGAACAAAACTTGTTTGTTTGGAAAGCAATTAAAACCAAATTTCATGATTTATATGAGTGTAATTCTATGCACGTTTATTTGGACTTACTCAGTGGTAAGTGTGTATAGGACTGCCGACTCAATCTGTTACATTAATCCTTTTGTTACACAACGCCTATAATCTCTTTGTAGAAGTTTACACATCATCCTTGAAAGCCTTCAATAAACATAGAATTGCATTTTGCACCAATATATTGCCACTCCTGATTGAAAATGCAAGAAAAAAAAATCTGTATTGTCCAACTGTTCAATGTTATGATCAGAACTGGACTTTTAAAAGGTATTTTGGGGTTAAAATACAAGTTTAATCTAAGGGTGAGTTTGTATCAATAGGGATTGTCACTCTGTGAATGATTTGATGCATTAGCCTAGAAGCCAGGGTGGGGAAAGGTTTTGAGGTGGGGTCCAAATAACCCCATCTGGCCCTTTGTGGGCTGGATGACATCAAGGGGCATGCAGTCCCCCAAATGGGGGAAGGTGTGGTGAGCTAAGCCACTCTGACCTCACCTGACCAGTGAGGAATCTTCCAGGGGGCTGAGCTAGATCTGTGGGCCAGAGTTTCCCCATCCTTGTCATAAATACCTAAACTCTTACGTAAGTTTGCAGTTTGCTAGTGTTCTGCATCATGATCCTAAATACATTTGCTTGAAACATGCTCCCAGGTGAGTATGTCTGGATTATAGGAGCAAGGAGTGTGGTATAATGCTTGCAATGATTATAAATTGTCACTAAGTGGAGATATAGTGCTGCTGGATGTTCACAGTGCGCACAGCGTCAATGAGGAAATCTGGGAAACAATCTATAATTAACTTGGTACAACCACATGCAAGTTCTGTGGGAGGAGGCTGCATTATGTTTATCAAAATAGACAAGTAGACAGGAAATTCTGAGGATCACATAGGAGAATAATCTGTGAAGCATTTATTAGTATTCTTATTGATTATAGTGGCCAGGATCCAAATGCCATAAGCAGAAACAGGGAATCTTCAGCTAGTTCTCTGGAAATATCAGAAAAAGTAAGAAAAGTAATATTCCCCCCAATGGGTATTCAGTAGTTAATACACTTTTCTGTTTGCACTCTGGGCATTTGGGTGTGCCTCACTTTATAATATTAAACCAAAATAGCAATTTGTCAATAGCATATAACACAACACTTAAGAATAATTATGTGCAGAGTGCTTAAAACTAAATGCATCTTAGGGCAATGAAAAAAAAGATGATTAAGAAATAAGATCACTTACAATAAAGAAAAATAATGTGTTTCTAATCTGGCTAAAAGCAAACTTTCTGTGTTCCATCCTCACACACACGCACGCACACATCATTCATACACATAACAATGGACGCATGCACACACATGCATGCATGCACACACTTTCAAGTCCCAACTCCTCAAGTTGATCCATCTTCCCAGCAATGAGAGAGGTGCCTCTCTCAGCAGTGGGCAGTATATATCCATCCCTACATATGAGCCTGCCCAGTCCTTAAGAACTTCTGGAGAGGTCCTCTTTTTGAGACCACCACCATTAGAGGAAGGTTTGGTGGCGACATAAGAATGAGCCTTTTCAGTGGTGCTCCCAGGCTGTGGAAAGCCCACGCAAAGGAGGCTAGGTTTGTTCCCTCTCTGCTATCCTTCTACCGGCAGGCAAAGACTGCTTAATTCAAGAAGGTCTTTGGCCTGTAAGTGGATCTGTGGGTTGGATATTAGTTTTATTCTGTAAAGTTTACATTATTATTGTATTTTAATGTGTTTTGTTTTAATTTATTTTAAATTGTTTTTGTAAACCATCTTGAGTGCCATATAAATCAAATGAATAAATAAATAGTGATGATATAGCAGTGAAGCAGCTGGAATGGAGTGGAAATGTGACAGTGATGGGAATAGTATGGGGGTGGGGGTGGGGATGGGGGCAGGGGTATAATATACACTTATAATAAATCCTACAACCTTTCAATCCATGGCCACACCCGTTGATAGCAGAACTCTGCCCCAGCCCCAGTTTAAGGAATTTCTCTCAAGGGGGGGGGGAATTAAAAGCAGCCCCACTCCCACCACATTCCACCCTGTCCATCTTGCCACAAGACAGCATAGGATATGGTTTAACTCAGCATCCAACCTATATCTCTCTGGCCTCATGTCATTCACAAGAGAGGACTTTGACGATGGAAACTATAGCAAAGGGGCGCATTGCAAACAAAGGGAGCAATTTGCACAAAGCAGCCTGGCCTCACATTGGCTCACACTCCAACTGTTGCTACTGCTTTTGAGAACTTCCAGCTTTTTGAGAACTTCCATGAAGCAGAACAAATGACCACTGAACACACAGGGTTCCATTACAACCCCCAAGGCATCCATATAGTCACTGCAGTCTCCCTCTCCCCCTCATGGGCCTGAGGCTGAAGCATGACCACATGGTACCACTCACTCTTCCCTCTCAATGGCTTTTCCCTCTCACCTCCTCACAAATAGCTATTTGTTCACCCATGTCCAGGAGCTATGTGCTGCAACTGCTGACTATTACTCACTATTTTCTCTATGAGTCTCCCCTTGCTCTCCATAGGCCACTCTCACACATGTACAGGATCTACCCCAGGAGGAAGGCCACCTTCCCATTACCAGCAGAAGTGACCTGTATGTCCCCCTACCCCTGGCATGTAAAATGGGGTCTATTCCACCAGATCAGGATTCCTCCTGGAGCCAATAAGAGCTTTTTCCCCAAGGCTAACAGCAGTGTGGAGGGGGGGGGGAACATTTGTTAGGATCACAGCTGGGGAGGGAAGGGTTAAACCTCACCTCCCCATATACTGCAGTCTCAATGGAAAAAAGCTTCCCTGCTCATATTATTTCTTTTAAATGAATGAATTTCTAATGATAAATTTAGTGTCACTTGCAGTTTGGCCATTAAATAGCCCCTCATGGGATGTTTACTCAGCTCAGTTTGAGCTGAGATTAGTGTTCAAGAGTTGAACCAAATGATATTTTGAATCAATTTAATTTAATACCACTAATGTTATGAGCCAATTTAGGACCCTTTGAAAAAGCAACGTTTTCCCCAAGAGTTATCTAAAAATATTCATAATTGGTGACCCATTTCCAAATCAAACTGAAGGGAGTTTGGCTATCATTAGTTGGATCTGGATGCTGCAGTAATCTAACCCCAGAGGGCATGGCACTGCTAACTGGACTCAATGTCACATGTGATTAATTGAAAACATGGGAACCATCCAAATCTTTTCCTTTTCTTGGAGTAACCTTGGAAGGCAAATGGAAAGACTGGAGTGCAGCAGTGAGAACTGATGTTGAAATACTGTATAAAGGAATGTAATGTTTAGGTGACTTGGGACACACTAGAAAATGAAAACCGCTAGAAAACCTGTAGCGAAATCACTACTTTACCCCCAGTAGTGATTTCATTCAATACATTCTATACTCACATTGGCATGTCACACCATTGGTTATTTAAAGGGCTTTGGTCTTCTGGATGTTCATAACATATTCACGCTACATATATGTTCCCTAGCAAGTGGTAACTGATGCCTCAGTTAATCTCTTTCTTGCTGGGTTGTTTAGAATTGATGAATAGAATAGAATAGAATAGAATAGGAAGGGGCCTACAAGACCATAGAGTCCAACCCCCTACTCAATGCAGGAAGCCTGATTCCCAGGTGGTCTCCCATCTAAGAACTAACCAGGGCTGATCCTGCTTAGCTGCTGAGATCAGACGAGATCAGGCACATCCAGCCCTTTGCTCGAGTTTACCTGTTATTAGTTCCTGTATGTGTTGTATGACTTGTTTATCAATTAAATAGTTGTGTTTTTTTAAAAAAAGAATGAGATATGTCCTTCTATTTAGCTGTCCTAAATAAGTATGACATTCATAGATGTAGAAGAACAAAAGTCTCACATCACAATATATTGTAATTGTTTTCTATAAGTACAATGTTACTCATGAGGTTTTATCTTGCCACCTGGAATTGTTAGGGTTGCAGTTCTGACTACAGCAAGGCACACTTCTGGGTCGCTCTGACTGCCAGACACTAGAATTAACTGCAGCATAGGCAGAATCTGTCAGTGATGCAATGCAATTCAATTTTAGGATTAGATATATTTGCAGTACTGATTTCTTAAGGATGCAAGACTCTTGTCTGAAAGCGAGATTAAAAACTTCCTTTATAGAGCATAGGAAGCTTCCTTCTGAGTCAGACCATCTTGATCAGTGTAGTCAACACTGACTGGCAGTGGCTCTCCAGAGTTTCAGCAGGATCTTTCCTAGACCTCCGTGGAGATGCCAAGGATTGAACCTGGGAGCATCAGTATGAAAAGCAAGTGCTCTACCACTGTGCTATGGCTCTTTTCTACTCTAACTAGTTCATGATGTGATAGACCCATATCTGTAAGACAGTGCCTGTTGCCAAGAACTAAAGTCTGCTTCCACTTATTGCTTCACATCACCCTGCATGCCCAACTACTTATTGTCACAATGCTGTCTGCAATACTGGAAACCTGTATGATCAACCCTGTCCACAAGCCTTTCCTTACATTGACTACAGATGTAAACATGGAGTGATAATGAAATTATTATTATTATCATCTTGAAATATTTATGCCTTTGGTGTGTGTATGATCTTCTGCTCTTAAGACACCTATAATGTCTTCCCATTGCCTGTGTGTATGTAACTGTGGCAGGCATTTATTCTGTGGCCCTGCATCCACCTTTTAAGTAGGGATATCAGAGAATTCCGCCACAGACTCCAGTGAGACCGGATTCCTTAGAGTCCAGCCCCCCCCCCGGAATCCGTGGCGGAACGGCCTACCCCCCCCCCGTCACCCTGCGGAATCCCCCCGGGACAGAGCTTACCCAGCGGCGGTGGCTTGGGCTGGTCTCCCGGCTGCTGCCAGGTTGCTGTGCAGCAGCCGCCATTTGCATGGCTGCCTTTTGCCGTGATAGGCTACGTAAATACTTACATAGCCTATCACAGCTTGACAGCCACACAAATGGCGGCTGGCATAGCAGCTGCCATTTGCGGCTGCAGCAGCCCATCCGTGGCCGGAATTCCGGCTGCGGCCGGCCCCGGCCAGCGGCTCTGCTGAGTCGCCGCAGAGCAGAGCCGGCCAGGGAGGATTCCGTGGGGCGGGATGGAGCACCTCCCCCCCCACTGCCAATGCCCCAGAATGGATTGGTGAGTGGGATTCGTACACCCCTACAAGTCTTCCTGACTTCTCCTCCTCTAAGCACCTATGAATCTTCTTTACTTTACAGTTGTTTCAGATGATGCATCAGGATCCTCTGGATGGGTGTCACTCCTCATCTGTGATTGAGCTTCCCATTATAGAACAAAGAGACTTTTTTTAATTCAAAGGTTTATGCAAGTCTCTGTTGGCTGTATATGCCCTCAGATACAGGCAATACACCTGCCATGTAACTAGTCATAAATGCAGACAATACTGGTAATTGAGGTACATGTATGCTGCAGCTGGTATATGTATTTGTACACTCTATTTCACATTGTGTTTGTTTTCAATTTGACACTAAGCAGCATGTCCACAGATAGGTGTCAGCAGTGCTTAGCGTGTGTGGAAGAAGGTTAAAAAAAAAAGACAGATATTCAAGAGCTAGATTAATAGTAACTGCTACAGAGTTTCTATGCTTTCAGCGCTAATTATGAGTAGTTGCATGTGTACAGCTTTCAGGAACAGAGCAGCAAAGGAATTTATTTAGGTGTGGGTGGACTATAGGATGTTACTGTGGTACTGGTTTACAGCTATAGAAGCTGTCTGTGTGTTTTTCCCACAGAATACAGTGTGTTCGTGGCTATTTAGAATTGTGGTGTTGCGGCTTCTTTTGAGGCAATGCTGACACTACAGTGAACGGCTGAATCAGTAGTGAGTCAGAGCGCTGAATATTTTTCATACTGACTGCAGTGAGACCTTCAGATTGGACTAGCTGAATATTTTTCCAATTTAGCACATGTTGCATGGGGTAGTATCCAACAGGGGCCATGTGTGCGCGCATGGTCAGCACTGCCAGGTCGCAGTCCATGCATAGCAGCAATATAGCAGTTCCTGGGGCAAGCCCAGAAGTGAACAAAAGCATCTCTTTCAGGAAGCGGTGCCATCTGCCCCTTCAGCACATTTGACATTGTGAAAAAGTGTTCCGGTCTCCACCACAAGTTTCCATGGGTGGAGGGGAGATAGCCAATCACCAAACGTTGGGAGTGCTCCCTCTGTAGATTCTGATTTTACTTGCCCCCCTCCCCCCTCTGAATACTCTTTCTTTCCCTCTGGCTTCTCTCCTGGCATTTCCCCAGCCCTCTCCTGAGATTTCTTTCAGCCTTCATCTACCTTCCTTAAATCCTGCACATCATTCTTACCAATGCTTCCTGAGCACCTTCCCCAGTCCTTTCCTGGGATAATTTCTGCTATCTACCAATGTGCTCACCTCAGCAGTGCTGAAGCCCTAACAAGGAAGCAGGAAGTCAGCAGATCAAGAAATGGAGGGGCAGCAAACTTCCTGCTTCTTCGTTAAGGCTTCAGCACTGCTGAGGTGAGTGCAGAAGCAGGCAGCAAAAGCAAGAGGAAGAAATCCTGAGGAGTGTGTGGGGAATGGGAAAGACATGTGGAGGTTGGTGGAGGGTAGTACAAAGGCGTGTAGTAGGCACACTCAGCAGTACTGGCAGACACCAGTACCCCTGCAGGGACCATGTTGCCATCCCCTGCTGCAACGATTCCTGTAGTAAAAACCTGCTAAGGTGGTGTAAGTCATATTGGCTTGTGCTGTCTTGCCACTCTGCATTTCCTCCCTTTGTTGAGGAAAGCAGCCCCTGGGGAAGAAATGTCCATTCAGAAATTCATACGCATGTTTATATACAGTTTTGCCTAATATACATTTTTGCAAGCAATTCCCCTACTGTAATGCATTTTTCTACATCATTTTTATGTACAATGTCCCCAATAATATGCATGATTGTACACATTTTTGGATTGGAGTTTTTGGACTGCATTGTAAAATGGGTGAAGTTCAAATAAAAGGTAAAGGTAAAGGTGTCCCCAGCCAGTCATGTCTGACTCTAGGGTATGATGCTCATCTCCATTTCTAAGCCGAAGAGCCAGCGCTGTCCGAAGACGCTTCCGTGGTCATGTGGCCGGCATGACTGAACACCGAGGTGCACGGAACACTGTTGCCTTTCCCACCTATTTATCTACTTGCAATTTCTTGCTTTCGAACTGCTAGGTTGGCAGGAGCTGGGACTGAAGACGGGAGCTCACTCCGTTACGCGGCACTCGGGTCTCGAACTGCTGTCCTGCTGACCTTCCGGTCTGCAGTTCAGTGTTTTAACCACTAAGCCACCGTGGCCCCTGAAGTTCAAATACCGAAGGATAACTGTATTTTGCATATTGATTTGAAGCTGCAAATTATGAAGGTTTTCACAGAAATGGGAACTGAACACATTTCTCCCCCATCCCTATCTCATTATTTATATTTTCTATAAGTGCAGTGAGTACTGGAAGCAGCAGGACACTCCCAGCCCTCCAGCAATTCAGATTATCAACAGCAGCCTGGTATATGCATTCCAATATACAAGTTGACTGGGGGCTCAAAAATAGAGATTGCAAAACAACAAGGGCAGCTACAGACGTGTGTGTGTAATGTGTATGCATGTGCCCCTTTTGGTGGAATCCTGCGTACAGCTCCACATGCTGCTGCTTCTTCATTGTGTCAATGGTTTCGAATGAGCTTTCAGATGTATGCGCTTCTTTCCACCTTTTTTTGACTATGAATGAGGCTCTGGGCAAACCTATCCTTTCCTGAAGGTACATCCAGAGTATGGATATGGGAGATGGTGAGTGCCCAGCAATAAGAGCAAAAGGAAGCGGCAGTGACTAGGGATGTATGAAAGTCACTTACCTTGCCCGAAATTTGATTCGCGGTCGGGGGGAGGCGCTCCGTCCCTCCCCCCAAAATTCTGGCCGGGGGGGAGGCGCCCCGTCCCTCCCCCCCCAAATTCTGGCCAGGGGGGAGGTGCCCCGTCCCTCCCCCCCCAAATTCTGGCCGGGGGGAGGCGCCCCGTCCCTCCCGCCGCGAATCCTGGCTGGCTGGGAACGCAAATGGCGGCGGCCGTAGCCGCCGCCGTTTGCGTCCCTGCAATCAGCTGTGATAGGCTACGTAAATGTTTACGTAGCCTATCACGGCTGAGTAAACAAAAAACAAAAAAACCCCGCGCATACGCAAATGGCGGCACCCATGGGCGCCGCCATTTGTGTACGCGTGGTTTTTTGGGTTTTTTTACTCAGACGTGATAGGTTACGTAAACATTTACGTAGCCTATCACAGTTTTTTTAAAAAATCTAGCCGTGATAGGCTTTGTAAATGTTTACGTAGTCTATCACTTTTTTTGGGTTTTTTTTTACTGGAAATGGCGGCGACGGCAGCCAATCAGAAGACCGGCCGCTGCAGCTGCCGCCGCCGCACCACCGCCTGAGCCGCCGCCACCAGGGACATTCGCACAAGGTAAGTCCCGTCCTGGGGGGTGGGCGGGGGGGCAGACCGTTTCGCCACCAATTTCAGGATTTCAGGGTTGGAATCCCTCCCCAAGATTCGTGGCGAAATTCTCTGACATCCCTAACAGTGACTGATCTAGTGATACCAAAGACAGTACTAACCAGTGAAGATACATATGTAGTTGGCATGGAGAGGGGAGCTGTGCAACTCTCTGGACTATATAGTTATATGGACTATATAGTTATACTTCTATATAATATATAGTGCATAAATGGTGCAGTAATAATAGTCTAAATGAGTTGCTGTAAAGCAGGCCTAGAAAGAAATACTCAGCATGATTTCTTGAACTGAAAGCAACTTTTCTAAGTAACATTTTAAGGGTCTATGTATATTAATGAAGATAATAAAGAGAAGGATACCACAGGAATTAAAAACCTTCTCAATAATTAATGGATAGGTTGATCCCACAGATATAGACCCATGTGAGTTGAACCTTTCATATCTTAGAAACACCACTGTAATATTTTGATTGGATTGATATCTGATTTCACAATGGAGACTGATATCATATAACTATGTAAGAGCTTAAGGACTAAAGTGCTTTCATTCTATTAGTGATCCAGATAACTAAGCACTACATTATCAAAACACTAGAGATAAAAGGTCATTCTTGCTACAGTCCTTAAAAAGTCCTATCCCCCCCCCCACTGTCACTTTGTGTCACAGAGCTGTTCATTCCCTTGATGTCTTAACTTCATCATAAGAGAGAACAGTTTAAAGAAAAAGAATGTACTTGGCTTTAGCCATTCGCTCTGTTCTACAGATGCATTGTCACAACATATCATTTTGCATCAATAAAGTGGTCTACAAGGTCAGAGGCAATTAAAACCGTTACCTTCCAGTAAATACTAGGAAAGAATGTAATCTCATGGATGGTCACACTTTTGATCACAACTGCAATGTTCAGCCAGTTGGCAAAGAGAAAAAAAAGGCCAACAAAAGCAAAAAACAATAAGAGTCGAAGGCAGACACATTTGAGTCAGGTACCAAGGTCTATGAACAGCAGTTTACTTGTTAATAACTAAGGTCTAAAATGAGTCAAACAGAAATAGAATGCTGAACAATTAAGATTCTCCCATAAGCCCATCTCTATCATTTTATTAAAGGCAACTGGGAAAAGCCTTACTGAATTAGTAATTCTAAATTATATTTGAAGAAAACAAATTAATGCAATAATTTTCTTTTTGAAATTAATTTGAGTCTCAGAGGATCCTATAAGACATTTTGTCTTTACTATGCAAGGAAAAAAAGTTATGAAAAGCCTTACTGTGCTACTTTAGGTGAAGATTCATTGTTCCATAGTCACAGGAAATGACCCCATGCAAATAGCTTGTTGTACATGTGTAACACACACATTTTCTGCTTCTGCAGTTAGGCCAGCAAAAGAACTCTCTCTCTGTCTCTTACTCTGATATATCAGAATCCCAGATCTACATAGTTTATGGCATGTCTTTTTCTAGGCATATTAAGAGTGCAGTCCTATGGCTGCTAGACAGTGCCTGGACGGCCATAGGATTATTTGGTTTTGGGAACCGATGACAGAGCCTACACTCTGAGTTCGGTTCCCAGAAAACCACCTCTCTGCTCCTTCCCCCGCCGTCTCATAGGTGGTACAGATCATCCTGGGCTCCACACTCATAAGAGCAGTACGGAGCAGGAGGAAAAGGGGAGTTCCCAAGGGCGGGGAAGGGACCTCGGAAGGGCTAGTACGACACTTCCTATGTGTCATCTGCTGCCCCCCCCATGCTCCAAAGCTCTACAACTAGACAGCTGAAATCGGCCATCTAGCTGCAAATGCAGGGTGGTTGGAGCATGGAGGTGAAGATCCCCTCTGGGCTCCACCCGCCCTGCATTGGATAGGTGGTCACCTCTGAGTTTGGAGGTGGCTGCCTATTGCCATAGGATTGCTCCCTAAATATCTTTTATATTTGAAAAAAAAAGGTTCATGATATTTGATAAACAAAATCCATTTTTTTTGTAGTTCTTCAATTTTCACATTTGTCCCTGCAGATTTTTGCATGTTTGTTTAAAAGCCAGTATTTTTCTGAAATGGGAAAGTACTTTGGAGTACAAATTGCTTAACAATTTTTATCCTTTTTTAAAAAAATCCCAAGTCCCAACATGGTTAATAGTCAGGAATGATGGATGTTGTAGTCCAAAACATCTGGAGGACACCAGGCTGTGGAAGGCTGGTTTATACTCACAGGGTTGTCATCTGCATTCTCCTTGATTACATAGTGGGGAGAGAGGAGAAGAAACTGGTTTCATTTAGCTGAGTCAGTAACACATGCAGGGTTGGCTTATGCCAACTCAACCAAACTAGCCCAAAATATACCAAGTTACAACACCTTTCCCCTTCCTCTATTTTCTCTTCTCCACCCGTTCTCTCATTAGCCCACAAAGCAGGCAGGCCTTGGACACAGTCTTCAAACTGAAAGTGGGCTGAAGTTCATAATACTGTTGTGGTTTTTAAGGTGCCACAAGACTCTTCATTGTTTTGTAGCAACAGACTAACACAGTTACCTCTCTGGAAATGTAAAATGAAAATGAAGCTTCTTGGTGTCCCCAATTTTGTTCTGAACATGGACAGCTAGAGCACTGTGAAACCCCTGGCCTAGACCTAATGCTCCTCTGACTACTGGCAGAGAGGAGCAAGGCCAAAGACTCATATGGGCCACAACTGCCATAACAAAGAGAAGGCATAGTGGTGCAGTTGACGACGCCGGTGAAGCACTCCTACGGCTCCATCCCAGTGTACCACCAGTGTGGCTTCCCAGTGCACCTAGTGCTTTCCCAGCTGTTCACTTGTCTTGAAAGAAAGAAAGAAACATTTGTATGAATACGGATGTGGCAACAATATGAAAAACATTCCACACTGGAGTTTCCTAAAATATCTCATTCACCTGAGAATCCAAAAATAGCATGGAAGTAAATCAAAGAGTATTTGATTTGGCTATTCAGAATGCAATTAGTGTTGTTAATATTCCTCTGTGTATAAAAACCTTGCATCTATTCAGCTTCAGATAAAGTCTCCTACTCTTTCTAATATTAGCACTAGCTGTTTTTAAATTATTCGAAGCAGGAATGCATGCTGATCATTCAGATTGAGAGATTGATAATGTCAATATAGGAGTCTCAAATAAAAAAAAAATATAATCAGCCTTTGAAGATGAAGAGCTATATTGTTGAGTTGTATTAAGGCTTAGTTCAGACTACTAGAAGCCAAATATTGATAAAGTTGAAAACAACAGTGGGCCAAAATTGTCCCTCCAGATACACATTTGCTCATTAGATTCCTGTGGCCAACTGAGAATAGAATATTAATTTAAATTACACACATACATACACATCAAATTATTGTGAGAAATGAAATAAAATTACTTTGAAGCTGTATTCCTACCCCATGTGTTGTTACTAGGGTAAAAGCTGGAAAAATAAGAAAAATTTCAAGACAAGGTGGAACAACTTCCATGGTTTGGAAAGCATGAGGAGTTAATGTTGGTACTATTATCAAAAAATGCTTATGAATGTGGAATTATATGGTCTAGCATTGTAGCTTCTTCCCTAGGGATGTACGAATCCCTTACCTGGCTCCGTGCAGGGGCATCTGCGGTGGGGGGGAGGCACTCCGTCCCTCCCCCCGGAATCCTGCCCAGCCGGCTCCGTGGCCAAGCCGCGGAGCCGCCAGCCAGCTCCGGCCACCCGCAGCCGGACATCTGGCCACTGTGTAGCCCTGTTCAGGCCGCTGCCATTTGCGTCCCTGTATTGAGCCGTGATAGGCTACGTAAAGATTTACATAGCCTATCATGGCAGGGGGAAAACCCCCAGCGTACGCAAATGGTGGTAGCTGCCGCCATTTGCGTATGCTGGGTTCCCCCCTGCCGTGATAGGCTACATAAGCATTTACGTAGCCTATCACGGCAGGGGGGGGAAAAAACCCAGCATACGCAAATGGCAGTAGCCGCCGCCATTTGCGTACGCTGGGGTTCCCCCCCCCACTGTGATAGGCTATGTAAATACTTACGTAGCCTATCACGGCCTCCGCAGGGACGCAAATGGCGTCCCTGCGTTAGCCGTGATAGGCTACGTAAGTATTTACGTAGCCTATTATGGCTAGGAAGAGGAGGAAGCGAATGGCAGCCAGGACGGCCGCCATTCGCAAAGCAGCGTGGACGGGAGCAGGTAAGTGCTCCATTTCACATGCCTTTCATGGGGTGGGGGTGGCGGGGACTTCGTCCCACGTGCCTTTCATGGGGTGGGGGGGCGAGGGCTTCATTCCGCGATGGATTTCGGGGGACCAAATGCACTGGCATTTGGCCTCACCGAGATCCGTCGCGGAATTCTCTGACATCCCTATTCTTCCCACACCACTCTGTAACAATAAGTTATAGTTCATCACCGGTGTACAGTCAGCTACACTGTACTCAAACATTTGGTGAACCTTCCCTTGTGAGGTAGACTAGACTGAGACAGAGTGATTTGTAGAAGCAGCTGAACAGTTAAGCAGCAATTTAAATCTGAGTTTCCTAAATCCAATCCCAGCATTCCAGCAACTGCACTGTTTTACTTGAAAGGTCACTTTCAAATGCTGAAGTATGTTTGAATTTGCCCTACGTATTCTTTGAACATCTGAATAAGCCCTAAGTCTCCTTGAAATCAGTGGGGTGTTTTATCAGTGAGTGCACTTATTTCACAGCACTTAAATATGCCTAATATATTCTTGGACCGCCTGGAGAGGATGGACATTGGAGACATTGTATTACGGTGGTTCCAGTCTTTCCTCTCCGGCAGGTACCAGAGGGTCATGCTGGGAGAGGAGGTGTCGGACCCATGGCCGCTCACGTGTGGGGTGCCACAGGGTTTCATCCTCTCCCCAATGCTATTTAACATCTATGTGAAGCTGCTGGGGGCTATCATCAGGAGGTTTGGGGTGCGGTGTCATCAATATGCGGATGACACGCAGCTCTACCTCTCGTTCAAATCTTCATCAGGGTTGGCTGTGGAATCCCTGTCTAAATGTCTGGAGATGGTGAGTGGCTGGATGGGGAGGAATAAGCTGAAGCTGAACCCTGACAAGACTGAGGTACTTTTGGTGGGAGACAAGAGGAGGTTAGGGGATGTTGACCTGGTGTTGAATGGGGTACGGCTACCCTTGAAAGACCAGGTCCGCAGGCTGGGGGTCATTTTAGACTCCCAGCTGTCCATGGAGGCTCAGGTGTCAGCTGTGAGCCGGACAGTGCTGTACTAACTCCATCTGATATGGCGGCTGCGCCCCTGCCTTCCTGACCATCTGCTCCCATTGGTAGTACATGCCCTGGTCTCCTCTTGTCTAGACTACTGTAATGCACTCTACATGGGGTTACCGTTGAAGACGGTTCGGAACCTGCAGCTGATCCAGAACGCGGCAACTCGCCTGATTAAAGGCAGCCACCGGCATGATCACATCACTCCGGTGCTGAAGGAGCTGCATTGGTTACCAGTTGTTTTCTGGGCCAAATTCAAGGTGCTGGTTTTGACCTTTAAAACCCTGTGCAGTTCTGGCCCAGCCTATCTTAAGGAGCGCCTCCAGCAGACAGGCCACTTAACAAGATCAGCCTCAGATGGCCTTCTCTCTGTCCCATCAGCCAGGACAGCTAGGCTGGTAAGGATGAGAGAGAGGCCCTTCCCTGTGGTGGCCCCCACTCTGTGGAACTCCCTCCCTAGGGAACTCTGCCATGCCTCCTCTTTAATGAGCTTCTGCCACGCACTGAAAACTTGGTTATTCAGGCAGGCATTTGGGGTGAGTTAGGGTATTTTAAAATAATGTTTTAATGTATAATTTTACTGTTTTAAATTGTACCATTGTACATCGCCCAGAGTGGCTGCGTGACTGGCCAGATGGGTGATTAAGAAATTTAATAAATACATAAATACATAAATAAAAGACTGAACCTATTATTTATATCTTCCTTGGCAAATACCAGACCAGAACAAAAAGTAGGCCACAACATAAAAACAATCTCAATACTGGGAACACATACACACACAGTAGAAGTCTTCGAAAGAAGTTATTTCAAAGTTGTTTTTAGATATGTTATCTCAGTGTATACTGTCTGTTGTATGTTTTTATGTTTTAAAATTTTGCATATTGTACTTTTAATGTTCTTAATCTTTGTAAACTGTCCAGAGAGCTTCAGCTATGGGCGGTATAGAAATGTAATTAATAATAATAACAACTATACTTCAATCCACTGACATTTTGCAAGGAACAGGCTTAGAGAAGGAACAGACTAAACTTCTTCCAAGTGGTAGTATTTTCATTTCTAGCATGAATGCAGCTAATACTGAGTAATAAAGACAGTCAAAGCAGACATGGTATTAGATCCTGCAGTAGCTACAGGGGGGCACCACAAAGGTAGGAGGGCTGTGACAAGACAACTTATCAATGTCTTACAGTGACAAATCCATAAGAATGACAACGTTATGCAAGTTGTCCTGCAGAAAAAAATCACAGCAACTGCTTTTTTATGGTATTGTGGGGGTGGATAATGATCATGTATCTCTCAAGGGAACCAAAGGTTTATAAAGGGGACTGTGTCTTTAAAAAAAGAAAGATCAGGTTTAGGGTGCAATCCAGGGCCCTGAGGTGGCCTTAGAGGTGGGCACATTGACTGGACGAATGCATGTTCAAGTCAGGACAAAGAGGCTAAATTTCTTGATGCCCTAATTGACTGTGCCCTCAAACAGTTGGTTATGGAACCAACCAGAGGGGAGGTGACCCTGAATTTAATCCTCAGTAGTGTCACCCAGGATCTAGTACAAGATGTAAATATTGTTGAGCCAACTGGAAACAGTGACCACAGTGCTATCAGATTTAATATATATGTATGTGGAAAATTGCCTGGGAAGTCCGACACAGTTATATTTGACTTCAGAAGAGGAATCTAAAATGGGGGAACTGATGAAAAGGAAGTTGAAAGGGGAAGTCAAGAGGGTTAAATCCCTTCAAAATGCTTGGAAGTTATTCAAAACTACAATAATAGAAGCTCAGCTAGAATGTATACCACAAGTTATGTAGCACCAAGGTAGCACCAAGTCCAAGAGGTCACTGGCATGGTTAAGAAGCAGTGTCAAAGAAGCTATTAGACAATAGAGGGCTTCCTTCAGAAAATGGAAGTCTTGCCCAAGTGAGGAAAACGAAAGGGAGCACAAGCTTGCACAAAGGCGATGCACGCAGACAACAGGAGATGCAAAAAAGCATTTTGAAGAGCATATCACTAACAATATTAAGGCCAACAATAAAGAATTCTTTAAATATATCAGAAGCAGGAAACCAGCTAGGGAGGCAGTTGGACCATTTGATGAGTTAATGGAGTACTGAAGGAGACAAGAAGACTGCAGAGAAGCTGTATGGATTCTTTTCATCCATCTTCACTGTGGAAGATATAGGACAGATACCTCTGTCTCAACTGATATTTTCAGGAAGGGAGTCTGAAGAACTGAGGCAAATAGCAGTGACAAAAGATGGAGTTCTCAACCTTATTGACAAATTGAAAGTAAATTAATCACCTGGCCCAGATAGTATCCATCCTAGAGTTCTCAAAGAACTCAAATATAAAATTGCTGATCTTCTAACCAACATGACCCTAAGATCAGCTCCTGCCCCAGAGGACTGGAAGATGGCCAATGTAACTACAATTTTAAAAAAAGGGATCCAGGGGGGATATGGGAAATTACAGGCCAGTTAGCTTAATGTCCGTTCCAGGTAAATTGGTTGAAAGTATTATTAAAGATAAAATTAGTAAGCATACAGAAGGACAAGCCCTGCTGAAAAAGAATCAACATGACTTTTGCAAAGGTAAGTCCTGTCTCACTAACCTTTAGAGTTCTTTGAGAGTGTCACTAAGTATGTAGACAGGGGTGATCCTGTAGACCAGAGCTTTCCAAACTTTTCACATTGGTGACACACTTTTAGGGATGGCGGAGAATTTCTCCCCGAAACTTCGGGGGGCCGAGCGCCAACGTGTTCGGCCCCCCGAAGAAGTTTCGGGGAGAAATCCTCCGCCCCCCCTTACCTTCCCTGAATGTCCCTCCCGGCGGCGGGTCCGGCTGGCGGTTCGTCCGGTGTTCGAGCGGGGCAGGAGCGGCAGCCGGTCTTTCGACCGGCTGCCGCCCCCGCCATTGCAATGAAAGAAAAAAAAAAACGTCCCCTGATAGGCTACGTGACGATTCACGTAGCCTATCACGGCAAGATTTGCAAAGTCAGCCGTGATAGGCTACGTGAATCGTCACGTAGCCTATCACGGGTGACTTAAAAAAAAAAAAAAGTGTGTACGGATAATGGCGGCCCCCATAGGGAGCCGCCATTCCCGTTCCTTATTTGGTCGCTGTAGTCTACGTCAATGTTTACATAGACTACGGCGAAAATAAGGGCAACGCTATTTGCGTTGCCCTTATTTTCGCCGTAGTCTACGTAAACATTGACGTAGACTACAGCAACTAAATAAGGAACGCGAATGGCGGCTCCCTATGGGGGCCGCCATTCGCGTACGGGCATTTTTTTATTTTTTTTTAAGTCACCCGTGATAGGCTACGTGACGATTCACGTAGCCTATCACGGCTGACTTTCCAGATCTAGCCGTGATAGGCTACGTGAATCGTCACGTAGCCTATCAGGGGACGTGTTTTTTTTTTTTACTTTCGTGTTCACGGCCGGGCGAGGCGGGAAGCCTCCTCCCCGGCCTGAATTTCGGCCGGGCGAGGCGGGAAGCCTCCCCCCCCGCCTGAATTTCGGCCGGGCGAGGCGGGAAGCCTCCCCCCCCGGCCTGAACTTCGCGGGGGGAGCAGCGAAGCGCTCCCCCCCACCGCGAAAAAGCTGCGAGAAAAGGTAAGTGACTTTCGTTCACCCCTACACACTTTTTAGACATGCATCATTTCATGACACGGTAATTCAGTTTTACTAGCAAACCGGAGGTTAAACTAACCCGTTATAAGAGATACAGACACATACATAAATGGTAATAACGAAATGTATGGGGATAGAACATATCTCATGAAAACCTTTCATTTATATTTTTAAAAATATTATTTGTAAGATAATAACATACATTGTTGTCATTTATGAGTAACAGTATGTAAATATGTGCAAGAAAATGTGAAAAATAAACAAAATTAACTAAAGTATTTACACATTACAATACATATTAAGACACATAGGCCCATTTAGGAGCTCAGCTGCAAAAACTCATCAAGCAGAGAAGCAAAAGTCCAACAAAAATGGTGTAAATATATTAGGGATGTCAGAGAATTTCGCCATGAATCTTGGAGAGGCCGAATGCCAGCGCATTCGGCCCCCCGAAATTGGTGGCAAAACGGTCTGCCCCCCCGCCCCCCCGGGACGGGACTTACCTTGGGTGAATCCTCCTGGCGGCGGCGGCTCCGGCGGCGGCGGTGCAGCGGCTGCCGGACTTCCAACCGGCTGCTGCCACCGCCATTTCCAGTAAAAAAAAAACAAAAAACCAAAAAAAGTGATAGGCTACATAAAGATTTACATAGCCTATCACAGCTAGATTTTAAAAAAATACTGTGATAGACTACGTAAATGTTTACGTAGCCTATCATGGCTGAGTAAAAAACAACAACAAAAAACCGCGTGTACGCAAATGGCGGCGCCCATGGGCACCGCCTTTTGTGTTCCTTATTTTGGCACGTCCAGTCTATGTAAACATTTACGTAGCCTATCACGGCTGACTGCAGGGATGGAAACGGCGGCTATGGCCGTCGCCATTTGCGGCCCGGCCGGACAGGATTCGGGGGTGGAGGGACGGAGCGCCTTCCCCCAGGCCAGAATTTCGGGGTGGAGGGACAGAGCGCTTCCCCCCCGCCAGAATTTCGGGGAGAGGGACAGAGCGCCTCCCCCCCACCGTGAATCAAAGTTCGTTCAAGGTAAGTAACTTTCGTACATCCCTAAAATATATATGTCTCACTACAAGGCTATATTGCTGTAAATATTTGCAATGTCTATGTCCAGAGTCCAGTTCCAGCACTCTTTGGTGGTACACTGCCGGTGGGTGGTTAATCCACAATTACAGCAGAGTAAAAATAAAAAGAAATGGCAGAAATCAAATTATAAGTGCCAGGTGGTGGGTGGCTTGCTGTTTGCCACATTGGGTTTGGGAGGGTGGCCTCCCTTCAGCCAGCAGCAGGTGGGTTGACTGGGTGACAGCCTGCAGCCGTGCTTACCCGGGTGATTGGAAGCACGCTGATTCTGACTGAGGCTTCTGGCCTCCACTGAGCTCCGTTCCAACTGGCCAAGATGACGGACAGCCCACTTGGTGCATTCCCAGTCCCAGGTGGCGTTTCCACCCGCACGCTACTCTGGCCTGGCTGCACAGGAGCGCGGTGCAGAAGTCCGCAAAGGGCGCGCTCGAAATCTCGCAGGGCTGGTGTCCGCTGCCACTTCTCTGCGCTGGCGTCGGCCAAGCTCTGCTCCCAGGGAGGCACCTCCCCTCCCCTCTCTTCGCCCTGCGCCTCTACCTCGCCGTACTGCTCCAACACCGCCAATCCTGTGCGTCCTACATCAAGATGCCACATGATCCTAAAGCAGCTAATGTTAAAGCAGCTAAACCTTAGCTGCTTTAACATTAGCTGCTTTAGGAAGTTCCGGGGGAGGGGCCAAGGGAAGCAAATGTGAGTAAGGGAGCTCCATGGTGCCCTTCCGCACAATTTTCTGCATTTCGCGCAACACACCTACTGCCGCCGACACAGTAATGTGTCACGGCTCACAGTTTGGAAAGCTCTGCTGTAGACATTGTTTACTTGGACTTCCAAAAGGCTTTTGATAAAGTTCCTCAACAAAGACTCCTGAACAAACTTAGCAGTCATGGAATACGAGGAGAGGAACTCTTATGGATCAGCAACTGGTTAAAGAACAGAAAGCAGAGAATAGGAATAAATGGTAAATTCTCCCAATGGAGGGAAATAAATAGTGGGGTTCCACAGGAATCTGTACTGGGACCAATGCTTTTCAACTAGTTCATAGATGATCCGGAATTAGGAGTGAGCAGTGAAGTGGCCAAGTTTGCTGATGACACCAAATTATTTAGGGTGGCTGAAACAAAAAAGGATTGTGATGAGCTCCAAAAGGATCTCTCCATACTGGGAGAATGGGCATACAAATGGCAGATGTGGTTCAATGCAAGCAAAGTGATGCACATTGGGGCAAAACATCTCAACTTCAAGTATAAGCTGATAGGATCTCAGCTAGTGGTGACTAACCAAGGAAGAGATCTTGGGGTTTCAGTGGACAGCCCGATGAAAATGTCAACCAGTGTGCAGCTGCTGTAAAAATGTAACACATTAGAAAATAAGTATGATATTGGCAGTTGTATTCCTCATTAAGGAATTGAGAATAAAACTGCCAATATCATACTTAGGGATCTGAGAACCCACCCCGGCTCGGGTTCTCCAGGCACCCGCTGAAGTGCAGCCACCCGGACCCATGCTCAGGCCGCCCATGAGCTTGGCGAGTTGCCTGGACTCACCGCAATCCCATCTGGTATATTATTAGACCTCTAATATTGCTCATATTAAGCTTTCCTGGCCCCAAACTGTGCATATTTAAATACGCACATTTTTTAAACTTCCTTTTTATGCAGAAAACAAAGGCAGGAAAATGGCGGGCACTCACCAGACGGGATCATGGTGAGTCCAGGAGGGCGTGAGCAGGCACGGGTTACCACGGGAAAGGCGTAGGAGTGGTGTGAGGCCAAGCCTTAAAGGAGGAATCTTTCCTTCCTGAGTAGTGGCAAAGGCCACAACCAGACTACCAGTGAGACTGATTTCCAGGAAACAGAAGGAAGCTCTGCCAGAAGGGCTTTGGAATTTGGAGGAGGTACTCAGGAGAAGCGCAACCTGAACCCTATTCCCCTATCTGCATGTAAGAAAAAATGAAGCACATCTACCATTCTGCTTGCTCCCAGGGCAAGGAGGAGCTACCGGTGAGAATTCAAAGATGTCGTCTGTGCATGCAATAGTTCTCTCATGTTGCTCCCAGCTTTGTACACATATGCATGAGTCCCTGTAGGGGGCAGCAGCAGGGCCCCCAAAATCACAACTGTCTGCACCAGGCCCCATAAATCTTCTGGGTGGCCCTGCAATGCTGACCATGGGTGGGGGGAGGGGGATACCAAAAGCACTCCTCTCACGCAGGGCACAATTTATGCTAGGGCTGGCCCTGGTGCAATCCTATATATGCTTGGACAGAAAAAAAAGTCTACAACTCACAGCATGATTGGCTGAGGAATGCTGGGAGTTGTAGGACTTTTTTCTGTCTAAACATGCATAGGATAGCACTCTTAATTGGTTCAGAAGTTTGTTAAAGCACCGTATACACTAAATAAGATGTATTTCTCTAGGACTCTTTCATATGTAAACTGCTGCTACATGATTTGTGTTCCTCCAACGTGTGCTATAAATGATGCAGCAAACTGACAATTACAAGAACATCTGTTTAGACTGTGAGCTTGGGCAAGCTTTCACCCAGCTCTACAAGTGACTTAATTTAAGCAGTCAATCTATTACTATCACTTTGGGGGGAAAATTAGTCCTATATGCAATCTCAAACATGTTAATCTTTATGACCAGATGGGATTGTTATCTTACACAGTAGGAGAAAAAAAACCCCTCTATTCTTAATGGATATGTTAAATAGTCAAAAGGATTTCAAATCAATTAATGAAGCTCTGGCAAAATTAAGTGTAAAGCTCCCTGGCTTAATTTACACCAGATTTTTGTTGGAAGAGACCCTGAAATAGAAATTGGCTCTGGATAGTTAAATTGGTTCATTAATGATGAAGAAACATATAGACAAATTCCATTAAGCTAAAAGATGAAGTCAACATAATGTTTTCTGCCTCAGTGGTTCCTTCTTACTATTATGGTATAGACTAAGGGCATGCATCTGAACTGAAGCAGGCCACTTTGGAGAGATTCAAGCTTTGTCTGAGATGAAATAGGGTGTCCCAAAAACAGCCTGTTGAATCAGGATGCTCCTGATTGAAGCCTTTGATCCATCTCATAGATTCAGAAGATCCAAAAAGAATCTGACAGTCTCAACAGTGTCTGTTCAAAATGGTTACATCGCCTCTCCAAACTCACCATAAAAGGGAAGTGGTAGGCAGCGGGGAGTGGGGAGGCAGAATAGCAGATGTGGTTTTGTGACTGACAGCTCTAACTTCTAGCCAGGAATAATCATGGCCCTCATTTTTATTTCTATTCACAGTGCTTTTGGGAGGGATGTAGAAGGACTTTTTATTTGTGTAAGCAGTGTTGAAATTTCGAAAATAAAAATAAGTCTCAAGGTGTTTTTCATTCATCATAATTCCCCAAACCCTGAAACTATCTTTCTGAAATTTTACATGTTACTTACCCAGGGGAACCTCTGTGATATATGCTATTTTCATGTAAATTGTCCAAACTACCATGAATCTCCTCACACTACTTTTAAAGACTCCCTTACATCCCCCCCCCGCCCAAACTGACCTTTCTGAATTTTTAAAGGTTACTTACCAAGGGGCACCTCTATGATGTATCCCATCTTCATAAAAATTCCCTCCAAAAACCCAGGGAGGAAACAAACCCCTTTTTACCCCCCTGCAACTTTAAATACTTCCCTTTCACAACCCCCACCCCCTTACACACAGCTCTCTGAAATTTGGTAGCATTTATCCCCTCAGAAGATACAGCTTCTCCTGCAAAAATAAGCCAGTTCAGCCAAGAAATAAAAAAAAAGTCACTGGTATCCCCTTTACCATTTTTTTAAATTAAAAAAATCAAAATGTAAAGGAACCTAGTACAGAAGCCCCTGCACCTATTCGTCTGACATACGGTAGGCTTCATCCACTCAGAAAGGTCTACTACTGTGCCTGCAAATTTAATCCAATTCTATCAAAAAGTTTTTAAAAATGTTATAGCCATTTGTTCATTTCCTCATGTAAGTCAATGTGAAAAAATATAGAATCTCAGATTTACCAAAGTGAAATTCTGCAACAGATTTGACAAGCAAGTCATGCCTGAAGTGGTCCAAGCCAAACTGGCCCAATTTCTGAGGCATCAAAGTGAAATCTAAATCTTTTCTTGGTGCACATAGAGATGTAAAATTTTCAGAAATTTTTAAAGTATGAGGAAAAATACCCTTTCCCCCACATCCCCCCTCCCGAAAAAATGGAAATGGGGGGGAGGATTGAAATATATGCAGTACTTACTTTCTTATCAAACTAAAACTTATTTTACTGCTTTAACAATATAAAATGCATAATTTATAATTTAGCATATAAAATTGTGCTATTTGGCATATTTAGGAAATGGGCAATCCTATGCATGTCTGCTCAGAAGACTCATTCTGTTTAATAGAGCTTACTCCCAGACAAGCATCCATAGAATTGTAGCCTCAAAAGTATAATGCCTTAGGGCCAAACAACACATTCTGCTAATTGCCTAAGTGTAGCTGAGCACCATGGATCTAATGGAGAAACCCCGAGGGGGGGGGTAATCCTTCCCCTTCTGGAGCATGCTGCTCCAGATCCAAAGTTTGGCCCTTAAGGAAAATTGTGAATATATGTCCAATGCTAGAGAGAGATGCAAATTGCATCTGAGAAGTAGAAAAAAATAAAAGTTGAAAACAGAAACCACAAAATTTGTAGGAAACAAAAGGAAACATTATTTGGGCAGAAACAGTCTCATACCATCGCAGCATTAATGACTAGCATCATATCAAGTTAAACTGCATAACTATGTTGAAAACATTTGAGTGTTGTATATGTAAAGTACACACAGGAATTAACATTAACAAATGCAGTAGATTGTCTTACATTAACCTCCCCAAGTTTTAAAAAACAGGATGGCGCAATGTCATCAGGATTGGTAAAGTTAATCTCCCTCCCCTTCTGTGCTCACTGCTTTTCATCTCACTACTGTACAGTGTATGATGGGATAGGGGGACTTGAGGCTTTGTGGCTGACATGGTACAGTTCTATGTTATACCTAGCAGCCCCGCTCACAATCCTTCCTTGCTTTAAGCAAGAAATAAAAAAATCCTCATTAAGGTTTCAAGAGAAGATGCAAGAAATCTGAAATGCACTTTCCAACATAATGTGCTTTAAAAAATTCATCACCTTTCCCACCATACTTCTGGGTTCACTTCTCATTTCCTTGCCACAGGGCATGTATCTCCAACTGGGAGCACAATGGTAAGACAGAACAAAAAAATAGCAGAGTGCTCTGGCAATTACATTTCTACTTTTAACAACATGCTTAATGGGTTTATTTAAAAGTGTCTGTTATCTTTGGCATTAAAAAAGAAACTATGTATTCAGAAGCCACTCTGTTCTATCCCAAAGGCTATACAGATGCTATCTTACTCACCTGGATTGAACTATCTTTATTCAAGGTAGTTCTAGGAAGCTAACCATTTTACTAGCTGAATAACACTTCCTGTACAATACACAATGCTAATGTTAAATATTTATATGATGATAGCAACTGTTCAACTATGTCCTGGTAGCCACGTATTCTTATAGGCATTCTACAAGTATCTTTATACATAGTAAGATATACTCCCTGCTTTGAAAGGTCTAAAGTAAGTAAACAGCTTTATGATGGAAACTAGTGCTGTGCTGAAAATGTCTTCCACATTTTTTTTTGACTGTTCTCATTCAATTTGATAGAAGAGAAATGGCTTTCAAAATGAATTCAGTGGTGAAGAAATTTTAGAGAAATTCTCATGGATTGGGTTTGGGTTCCTTGGGATTACATTACTTATGAGGTGGCCGAGGAGTGAGCACAAGTGTCCTGTTTTTCATTGTACAATCATCTCTCTGGCTGCCTGTGGGCCTAGGGATCTCAGAGAATTTCTCCACGAATCTCTGGGAGACCGAATGCATTGGTAGAAATTGGTGGAAATTGGTGGAGAAACGGTCCGCCCCCCTGCCTGCCCCCCGGGATGGGACTTACCTTTGGCGAATGTCCCTCGCAGCGGCAGCTCCCGGTGGTGGTTCGGCAGCAGCGGCGGCAGCGGCCGGTCTTCCGACCGGCTGCTGCCGCTGCCATTTCCAAGTAAAAAAAAACAAAAACAAATGTGATAGGCTACGTAAACATTTACGTAGCCTATCTAGGGGTGCACGAAAGCCACTTACCTGGTCTCGCAGCTTTTCGCGGTGGGGGGGAGATGCTTCGCTGCTCTCCCCCCGAAGTTCAGGCCGGGGGGGGAGGCTTCCCGCCTCGCCCGGCCGAAATTCAGGCCGGGGGGGAGGCTTCCCGCCTCGCCCGGCCGAAATTCAGGCCAGGGAGGAGGCGCCTCGCCTCGCCCGGCCGCGAAATTAAAAGTTAAAAAAAAACCAACGCCCCCGTGATAGGCTATGTGACGATTAATGTAGCCTATCACGGCTAGATCTGCAAAGTCAGCCGTGATAGGCTACGTAAATCGCCACGTAGCCTATCACGGGTGACTTAAAAAAAAAAAAAAAAGCGCGTACGCAAATGGCGGCCTCCATAGGGAGCCGCCATTCGCGTTCCTTATTTGGTCGCTGTAGTCTACGTAAATCTTTACGTAGACTACGGCGAAAAGAAGGGCAACGCAAATAACGTTGCCCTTATTTTCGCCGTAGTCTACGTAATCTTTCGCCTTATTTTCGCCGTAGACTACGTAATTCGCCGTAGTCTACGTAATCTAAAAAACCCCCCACACACCCGTGATAGGCTACGTAACGATTTACGTAGCCTATCACGGCTGACTTTGGAAATCTAGCCGTGATAGGCTACGTAAATCGTTACGTAGCCTATCATGGGTGTGTGTGTGTGTGTTGTTGTTTTTTTACTTTTTTTTTCATGGCCGGGTAGACGGGGTGCTTCTACCCGGCCTGAATTTCGCCGGCAAGGGATGGGGCGCCTCCCCCCGGCCTGAATTTCAGCCGGGCGAGACGGGGCGCCTCCCCCTCCTCGCCTGAACTTCGGGGGGAGAATCGAAGCACCTCCCCCCCACTGCGAGAACAAGCGCCTTCGAGAACAGGTAAGGGACTTTCGCCCATCCCTAGCGCCGCCATTTGCGTACGCGCTTTTTTTTCCCCAAAGTCAGCGGTGATAGGCTACGTAAACATTTATGTAGCCTATCACGGCTGACTGCAGGCCAGGGATGCAAACGGTGGCGGCTACAGCCGCCGCCATTTGCGTCCCAGCAGGACAACAGGATTCGCGGCCGGAGAGACGGGGCGCTCCCCCCTAGCCAGAATTTCAGCGGGGAGGGATGTGGCACCTCCCCCCCGGCCAGAATTTTGGTGGGGAGGGATGGGGCGCCTCCCCCCCAGCCAGAATTTCGGCGGGGAGAGACGGGGCGCCTCCCCTCCGCCCAGAATTTCAGTGGGAGAAACAGAGCACCTCCCCCCCACCATGAAGCAAGCTTCGGGATCAGGTAAGTGACTTTCATCCATCCCTACCTGTGGCCTCCTCAGCTTCCTTCAATTAAAGCCCAGTTTAAGGGTGCAATCCTGTGCAGATAGGTGGCCACCTCTGAACTCAGATAGGCTGCCTATCCAATGCAGGGCAGGAAAAGCAAGGAGGGGATCATTCCCTCCACGCTTTTCCTGCCCTGCACTTCCGTCTAGATAGACAATTTTGATTGTCTACCTGCGGGATGGTGGAGTGGGGGAGGAGGCTGCCAGATGACTAGGGATGTACGAATCCCTTACCTGGCTCCACGCAGGGGCATCCGTGGTGGGGGGGAGGCACTCCGCGCTCCCCCCGGAATCCTGCCCGGCAGGCTCTGCTCCGCAGCCAAGCCTTGGAGCCGCCAGCCGACTCCGGCCGCCCGCAGCTGGACATCCGGCCGCTGGGCAGCCTTGCAGGGACGCAAATAGTGGCTTTCATAGCTGCCGCTATTTGTATCCCTGTATTGAGCCGTGATAGGCTATGTAAATATTTACGTAGCCTATCACGGCTAGGAAGAGGAGGAAGCAAATGGCGGCCAGGACGGCCATCATTCGCAAAGCAGCGCAGATGGGAGCAGGTAAGTGCTCCATTTCGCATGCCTTTTGTGGGGTGGGGACGGCGGGGACTTCATCCCACGAGCCTTTCGTGGGGTGGGGGGCGGGAGCTTTGTTCCGCGACGGATTTCGGGGGCCCGAATGCACTGGCATTCGGCCTCACCGAGATTCTTCGCGGAATTCTCTGACATCCCTATGGATGACACACTGGATGTGTCGTACTGGCATTTGTACCCCCCCTGCCCCAGAATTAGGGATGTATGAAACTCACCTTTGCTCCCTACCTCCCTGTGGAATCCTCGACGGGGGGGGGAGGCGATCTGGTCCTCCCCCATGGAATCCTCGATGGCTGGCTCTGCTCCGCTCTGCGGCCAGGCCACAGAGCAGCTGGCCAGGGCCGTCCGCTGCCGGATTTTCAGCCGCAGACGGCCTGGCGCGGATGCAAATGGAGGCCACCATAGCGGCCGCCATTTGCATCCAGCTAGACAGCCATGATAGGCTACGTAAGAATTTACGTAGCCTATCACGATTAACGTCGAAAAAAACCCAAAAACACACAGCGTACGCAAATGGCGGCAGCTGCAGCGGCCGCCATTTGCGTTCCCTATTTTTTGCCAACTTATCTTACGTAAATATTTATGTAAGATAAAACAGCGAAAAAAAGGGGAACGCAAATAGCGTAGTGGACGCTATTTGCGTTCCTTTATTTTTCGCTGTTCTGGCCTATGTAAATATTTACGTAGGGTAGAATGGCGAAAAATAAAGGAACGCAAATAGCGTCCACTACGCTATTTGCATTCCCCTTTTTTTCGCCATTTTATCTTACGTAAATATTTACGTAAGATAAGTCGGCAAAAAATAAGGAACGCAAATGGCGGCCGCTGCAGCTGCCGCCATTTGCGTACGCTGTGTGTTTTGGGTTTTTTTTTTACGTTAGCTGTGATAGGCTACGTAAATTCTTACATAGCCTATCACGGTCCAAGGATGGCAATGGCGGTGGCAGCATCCCTGCCATGGCCGGCCAGGAGACCAGCCGCCGCTGCATCCGCCCCAGGTGCCGTCTTGGGGGGATTCCACGTGGGGCCGGGGGGGCGGAGGCTGTTCCGCCACGGATTCCAGGGGGCCGGCCTCACTGGAATCCGTGGCGGTATTCTCCACCATCCCTACCCAGATTGCCCCCCTGGAATGCCCCATTTCAGCCGCTCCATGCTCCTCTTGTGAGCACAGAGTACAGGGCTATTCCGCGCTGCCTCAGAGGCAGCGCAGAAGTGGGGAAATGTTGGTTCTCTGGGAAATGAGCTCAGAGCACAGGCTCTGAGGTCAGTTCCCAGAAAACAAGATATCCTATGGCCGTCTAGCCACTGACCAGCGGCCATAGGATTGCTCCCTTAGGTACCATGAGGTAATAATAATAAATTATATTTGTAACTTTTGTATATTTCTATTTATATGTTTTAACTGTATAAGTTTTTAATGTTGTAAAGCCACCTTGAGGCCCAGTACTGGGGGAAAGGTGGGATATAACAACAACAACAACAACAATTCTTCCCATAGGGCTTTTTCAGATCAGGATGTGCAGGCAGCCTGGGAGGCTAGCTGTGATTAGGTAAGCTCAAAAACACCAAAAATAAATCATAAAACATCCTGAATGAGGCAGAACAATGGAAGCCTCTTTCATGGGGGGAGAAACATTCAGGAAATTGGAGGACAGATTTTGGCAGAGCACAACTCCAGCTCAACCTTGGAACCAGACACAACACTGCCCCCACCTGCATTGTGGTAGATGCAAACTAGGTGCTGGCCTGGCAAGACAGTTGATATTGTTGTAGCATAACCCCCCCCCCAAAAAAAAAACTTACCAAAAAAGAAAGAAGCTGTGCTACGATCCCTGTCAATGCGCAGCCCCAACTGGGAGAAATGGTTGAGAACATTCTCCTCCTTCTGGAGAAATTGGTGAAATTATCTCCCAAACTTCTCTGCCCACAAGTAGGGTATCAAGAGGCCATTTGCACGTAGCTCTGGTGGAAACCAGTCTGTCAGATTGAACTGGGGGAGGGGGGCAAGGGGGAAGCATTCACACAACCATTTTTTTAACACAGTGAATGAAATCAACATGATATGTTGAGCTAAACTTGTGGATGACCCCAACATTTTACTTTTCTCGTATTGGAAAAATGGGAAATTCCTATGGGGAAAAAGTGATGTTTCTATTTTGCCACCCCCAGGCCTTCACATCTCTAGGTACCCTCCCCTAGTGTGGACTAAAGCTCAGCTGAAAAATGGTGGAGGTAGCGGGGAGAATGAGAGAACAAAAAACAGACCGATGCACAAATATTTTCAGGGGCAGGAGAAATGCTATTAAAAAAAATCAATCTGGTGAGAGGCTTACTGTGATAAGAGAGCCAACTTAGTATGTTTTGTTATAGGGGAGCATATTAAATATATATATACACACATGCATACATGTTTGCAGGGTCAGCACCAGTTTTCATTTTTTTTAATTTTATTTTTGCTACTTGCCTAATTATTGTAAGCTGGCAATTGCTCTGTGGACTTTTTCAGGCATTTTGAACCAGGATCAGGCAACATGTAAGAAGACTAACAAGTCGAATATAAAGTTCTACAAATTTAGGGATGTACGAAAGTCACTTACCTTTTTGCTAAATCTTTTGCGGTGGGGGGGAGGTGCTCCGTCCCTCCCCCTGGAATTCGATGGGGGGGAAGCGATCCGCTCCTCCCCCCCGGAATCCTTGACGGTGGGCTCCACTCCGCAGCCAGGCCGTGGAGAAGCCATCTGGGGCCGCCCGCAGCCGGGTTTCCGGCCGCAGACGGCCTGATGCGGACGCAAATGGTGGCCGCCGTAGTGGCCGCCATTTGTGTCCAGCCAGACAGCCATGATAGGCTACGTAAGAATTTACGTAGCCTATCACGGCTAACTTCAAAAAAACAAAAACAAAAACGCAGCATATGCAAATGGTGGTGGCTACGGCCGCCACCATATGCGTTCCCTATTTTTCGCCGATTTATCTTACGTAAATATTTATGTAAATTAAAATGGAGAAAACAAAGGGGAACGCAAATAGCGTAGTGGACGCTATTTGCGTTCCTTTATTTTTCGCCGTTCTAGCCTACATATCTTACGTAAATATTTACGTAAGATAAATCGGTGAAAAATAGGGAACGCAAATGGCGGCCGCCGTAGCTGCTGCCATTTGCGTACGCTGCGTTTTTTTTTTTTAAGTTAGCCGTGATAGGCTACGTAAATTCTTACGTAGCCTATCATGGTCCAAGGATGGCAATGGCGGTGGCAGCAGCCCTGCTGCGGCCGGCCAGGAGACCAGCCGCCTGAGCCGCCGCCACTGGAACCGCTGCCGCCGCTGAATCCGCTGCATCTGCCCCAGGTAAGTGCCATCCTGGGGGGATTCCGCAGGGGGGCGGGGGGGCAGGAGGCTGTTCTGCCACGGATTCTTTAGAATCCGGCCTCACTGGAATCCGTAGCGGAATTCTCCGCCATCCCTATACAAATTACCAAGAACTCCCCACCCCCAAATCATGGTGGGGGTGGGGAAGGAAGCCATAATGTCTAAATAAGCTTTACAAGTCACCATTTCCTAGTAAGTGTTATCTTTAACACGTTGGGACTATAGAAAAGTCCAGCATGACAATATCCCCCCAACAGTTTGTCAAGACCAAACTACATGTTCTGTTAATTGCACAGGTGTGGCTGAGCCTGATATTTTTCTTTACTCCAGTGTAACTGCAGTCCTGATTCAGATTGGGACCAGCATGCTCTGGGAGGGAGGAATTAAACCTCCCCCAACCCGCTTTTCTCCAAAATTCTCCCCCCACAGGGCAGTTAAAAAAGAAAAATGTCTCCACTGAAGTCTATGGAGACTTTTTTCTCCCCCCCCCACATAGGTGAGTTGATTTTCGGAGCAGGGATGAGGGGAGGGTTAATCCTTCCCCTTGGAGCACGCTGGTCCAGATCCAGATCAGTACCGCATGCCGTTACAGTAGAGAAATGAAAAATATCAGGCTGAGCTACACCTGTGCGATGAGCAGATCATGTCGTTTGGCCCTCACACTAACTTCAATATATGAAAAATTGTAACATTATTCATCATCATCAGTATAATTAATATAATCTACTTTTTTGTGGAAATCAACAAAATGACTACTACAACAAAATGAGAACACTATGAACAAGGACGAGGAAATTCAAATTATTTTCTTTCTTAACAAATCAAGATTGCAGGGGTGGGGAAAATAAAGAATAATCATACTGAACAGCACCTGCAAGTCAGGGTACTTGGCTTCTAACCATAAGGCTTGTGAAATGCTTGATGAAATGCATTTATTGGGTCAAATATGGTCTAAATGTTTGTGTCAGAACACACGTTTCCCATGTTAATTTTAGAAGTACATATTTATTTTTGCAGAATGATGCTTAATGATTTGCAATCATATCCGCGTCTGCCACAATGTTTGGAACTTTTTAATAGCAGAACAGATGGTCCTAATTATTTAAGTAAAATGCAACAAACCAGTCAAAAAGAATTCAGGGTATTTTATTGTGAACAAAATGAGATTTTTCTCATACTATTTTCTGCATGACAAACCCTTCAGGCTTGAAGTGGATTGAATAGAGATGTCTTATGTGTTATGTATGAACAGATTGCAAAAATAATGTCTCAACCTTAGGAGGATTCACTATTGTATGAAAGTTCTTTCTCCAGGAATGTCTCCTAGGAAAAACAAAGTTCTCTTTCCACCAACTTGTTTTCCATCTTGTAGTTGGTGGTATACAGACACATTTCACATATGCAATATCATTTCCCAGTTTTATGAAATAACTTACTTATAAAACATTGCAGCCTTTTCAAAACATAGATTCTGGTTAGAAAAAAATCTATCTGTTACTATCTAAGGGTGCAGATGTGTTAACCTAGAAATGGCAATATGAAATTAATTCCATTCCTCCTTTATATATTTTGTATACCTCTGTTCTAATTGCTACCAATTTAGGGATGGTTAACATGGATGGCTTTTTCCATGAGATTGTATCAGGCTTACTTATGACAATCACACAGAACTTTCTCCACAAGAGAACAGGTGCACATTAGAGAATCAAATAAGATTGTTTGGCAGCAACGATTCATAGACGCGGTCACACATGTGAATATGTTTAAATCTTTACAAAACTGATAAAATTGATAAATTTACATAATGGTTCAAGACAGTGGGACAACACTTCAGGCTTAAGCTATACAACATCCTTCCGCATTGCGGTGCTCTCCCGACATTTTTTAAACTCCCATCAGCCCTGGCCTGCATAGCCAATGGCCAGGGTTGCTGGGAGATGTAGTGTCAATAGAGTTGTAGAGTAATCCTCTACACGTTTTCTTTCCCTAGTAAGCACAACTGTAACTGTATAGATATTAACAACAACAACAACAACAACAACAACAACAAAAGAGGTCCTTCCCTTTGTTAATTCAGGTATAGTATTATGGTATATATTGTAAATGCTGAGAAAGTAAAACAATTTTGAGGGATGGAGGCACAGTTACCATCTTGAACTGTTATTGCTATCAGGGCTTGTTTACTTCAACAAGATTTAGAGGTTATCTTTGCCTGGTTTTTATTGTGAGATACTAACTGTGCATATATGAAGGAGGAATGCTAGGGTGTTTCTGACAAGCAACCTTACTATCTTTGATCTGTAATGGCATAATCCTTTCCTTTATTCAAGTGGCTGTAAACTGGATAGGACTGTAACAAGGACCAAACTAGATGTATTTGTGTATCTCTAACATCATATCTCCCAACACATTTTTCCTATTTATTTTTTAAATATTGTATTAATTGAAAAAGAAAACATAAAAACAGCTGTAGAGGCTCAATTTGGTTTTGGGCTATGGTGTAAGAAAGGGGGGGTTAACTCTTTCTCTGTCAGCCTTGGGAGATTGGTTTTAGGAGCTCTCTCTCTGGAGGAGGACCCCTCTTCTTTAAAAGAATCCAGGAGGTAAGGGAGATGAGAACACAGCCCTCACTGGAAGTTACTTCTTGGGGAGTTAGATATCTGAAGAAAAGGTTTCCATTGGGCCTAGAAATAAAGCAACCCCATTGGGTGTTACATTAAACCCCCTGATTGGGGATTCCTCTCCCAAGACTCTACTCTTCAATGCTTTCCTTTTGATCCTGCTTATTGAATTAAGGATTGTCACTGTGTTCTACTAGCACAGCAGACAGGAAGCTACAGTGAATCATGCAAGACAATTAAATTGCATGGGGAGGGAGAGGCCCATATTTGGATATTGGAGTCCAATATCCAAATGTCCCACTCATCAGCCCTGGGCATCTGAGCCACTCAATGAACAGAGCAATGGTGATTGTCTTAGTTGGAAAATACGATTAAATTATAGATTAGATTGCCCATCATACCTTCTCATAGCACAGTCAAGTTAGTTTTGAGCCAAATATGTTTCCTCACTTTCATGTGAAATGTTGATGATTCTCTCAGATAGTGGAATAAATTCTAGGAATTTTGTGAGGTAGGGGACTTACCAGAGGTGAGATACTCTAGCATCTCTAATCTATAGACTCAATTAGGAAGGGCCTGAGAGCTTCCAGAACTTACAGAATGTTGGTGGCAGTTGAGCCTGCAAGTGATACTAAAGTACTTCACCCCATTACCTTGGTATAGAATTTCCAGTTTCACATCGAACACTGTGACATTGCACGTCTATATATATATATGGAGCTTTTAAGTATAATGATGTATTCCTATTAAAAAGTCTGTGTTTATGCTGAGTATCATTAGGGTGAGAATGAGATAAGTGACAGGAAGAATGGTGGATTTGCATACATGTGATGACTAGCTGAGTGAGTGAGTGAGTGAGTGGGGAAGAGTTAATTGTGTGTCTGTAAAAGCTGGGTGCTGTGCTTGTGCAAGTCAGGCAGGGTTGAGAACAGAGATAGGGATATGACTTGATAGGGATCAGAGATAGAGAATTGATATGTTAAGATTTTACAACAGAGGGAGGGAGGTCTGTGGTGATTGTGAAGCTGAGAGTGTTATCTGGTGCATGAGAGAACATACATTCCCTTAATAGTACTATTCAGAGTTGCTTAGTTATGGCTCAACAATTTATTTGCTGTAATTAATAAAATTTATTTATTTAACCAAATCCTATGCCTTCTGCTCTTGGCTAAGTTAAGGAGAAGGTAATAAAGGAAACTATACAGGTGAAAATATAAACAAGTGTGTCCTCACAGCTCAAGGACAGAGTAAAGGGTTGGAGCTGAGCCTTAAAGGTCCCGGTGGCAATGTGATTCTGTCAGTGTGGGGAAAGTGCTTCTTGTTTGGGGTGAGAAAAGCCTTAGTGAAGGGGTATTCTCACTGGGAAGGGCCAGAAACACAAACACTGAAGACAGAATCTTTGCTACTATCTTTTGGCTTTGCTGCTACATTTAGCTGTATGCATACACTTGTTTGTGAGGGATATGCTGTTGTCCAATAACAGCTATTCCAAAATTCTAGCTTTCCCCCCATCATTGTTTTCTATGGACAGCTGTGTTGGAGGATGTGACGGGATAGGGGAGGGCCACTTTCCCCTACTGGCAGGTTCTGTTTTGTAAAAGTTCTTATACTGCTACAGATATGGTCAGGGTATTTCCCTGAATACTCTGGTCAGGCTGTCACCCTGTATACTACTCTAGAGCTATCAAGCTGCTTAGGGAGTTTCTAAGCCCTAGGACCCCTCCCTTCAACACAGCTCCAGGGGAAAAAAAGGAAGGTGCTTTTGATTTAGTTTTTAATTGTGTCCTTTTCTCCTTTCCTCTTCCTGAAACCCTCTCCACACCTCCACTAAGGCTTGAACAGCACTACAAGGCTCTTGTTCCAGGATAGGTAGAACTGTGAACAGGACTCTAATGGGGAAGAGATACACTGTGTTTCTATATACCTATGGGTTCAGCACCCCCTCCCCCCACCAATTTACGGTTTTCATGAACATACATTTATGGTTTTCATGATCGATGATCACATATGCTAAACCTCAGGGGAATTTACATAGCCAGTGTGAATGTCTTGTAAATGCAAATTTAGGTGTTTCTTCATGGATTTTCCAATATTTAATGGCTAAAAGAAAAATGTGCTAAATTGATTCTCTGTTATGAAATCATCATGAAAAATACATTTCACTTGGGTTTATTTCTTGGTAAGAATATTTAGGATTACAGCTAGGGATGTACGAGTATTTTGTTTTCATTTGCAAATCATCAGATGTGCTCCATTCGTAACCCTGAATGCAAATGTGAGCACAAAGATGTTCCTTGAAAAAGCTCACACATTTCCTGAACTTATGATCTCATTCAGAAAATGCATTTTTTTAAAAAAAAATGCACTTTAAAATATGCACTTAAAAAACAACAACACGCATTTTCATGGTTTGCTCAATGGGGGGAGAGGTGTGCACTTTTGACAAATGACATGAAAATGCAAATTGTAACATATGTTTGTTAATATTAATGTATGCATTGGAATTTGTAAAATGTGATCCAGGGAAGTTAGGATTAATAGAATGTTAAGTGAAAGGTGGGAGGGGATTGTGAGAGAGAATTCTGAAGTTTAAAGATAGGTGAACTGACAGTTAAAGGTCAGATAAGGATTAGGGATTGAAGGAGTATACATCTAGAGAGTGAGGTTTGGAGAACAGGATTTAGAAGGGGTAGAGTAGGTAGGTAGGTTAGAACCAAGTATAGATTTTTTAATAATAGTATGTATAACTCTTTTTGTTTTTAATACATTTTATTTGTTTTCTTATAATTACAAAATCGGATGTGTTGGTTTGTTTTATGATGTCACCAGATAAACAATTCTATTTCCTGTTACTACTCCTGACTGTATTGGTTAAAGGAAACCAGTTAACTTATTGGGTGTCTCTTTGACACAAAGTAGAAGGGCTGAAGCTTTGGGATTCAGTGACGACAACTGGCCAAAGCTAAGGAAGATGTCCTGGGTTTTTTCCCCAGTTTCAACAGGTAGAGGGAGAATAACTCAGAGCAGGAATGTCACACATATTTTCGCTGGTAGAACGAAAAAGAAAAACAGGCTGCAAATGGAATCAAGCTCCAAAGTGGAGTTCAGAGATTATCCGTGAGCTTGAACATCTGATTCTCCCTTTCCTAATTAAAGCCATTAATCATTTAATGCAGAGCACAAAAATGAAAGAGCACAATTGTTTGCCCCCTGCCCACCTAAAGTTAAACAAGTGCTTATTTAGAAGCTGCATAACTGTGGGCATGATACCCCCCCCATCAGTTTGTTTCTGTTTCATCATCAGATTTAGCAAAATATTCAGTAAAAATAATTTATATCCCATAGTAACATTTTCCCTTAGACTAGCTTCTAATTTTCAAGATGTGATGTTACGAATTTCTTATTATTGAAAACAATCAGTGATTCTGATTACAGTGCAATGTTATAGTAATATTTCATTCTGGGATCACTTCTGCAGATGTTTTGGATTATTTTCTGTATATTCAGCCACAGCAGTGAGTCCAGAGTTAGTAACATATGTGATGCAAGTCAACATCTCCTGTGCACAGCACAAATAATTTGCTCTGGTGTCAGCTGGAGCTCAAGGTTAAGTTTATACTTGTACGGACACATAAACCTCTTATAGTAAATGAAGCAAAATACATTGTCTTCTGCTTTATTTTTTGTCTAATAAAATTGTACACTCTGCATTAGTATTACAGTGCCTTGTGCTGTATTATTTTTACAAGGATTAAGCAATAGCATAGTGACCAAGTGAATTCCGATTACTATTCCTCCCTTAAATGTAATATATTTGTTGCATGTAACGATCACGTTACGTTTTTAATGACCACACTGAAAATGATTTACCTGTACTTGTTAAAGCACATTGTGTATATACAACAAACATACCTTTATTGATCATTGAAAATGTATACATGTACACATATCACCTACATCACACAAGGATATGCATCAGAGAACTGGATTAGCTATCATAACTCCCCTACTCTTACACATTATCTGTAAAATGTGAGCTTACTTCTGTTTAAAGTGAGAAGGTGGGAGAGGGGGGCAGTTAAACAAAAGAAGAACTTGAAATCCTTTCTGTCAAGAAGAAAGAACAAAAGCATTATTTGAGCCTTAGTGATGTAATGGCAACAATATAGTCTGATTCTTAAACAGTCTCTGATTTCAGGTTTCCATCCATAACTCCTGCCTGCCTAGATTTTCCCTTATCTGCCCATTACCACTAGAATCCTCTCACGCTGGTATCTGCCTTGCTCTGCCCATTATCATCTTCAGGAAACATTAAAGATTCTTCTCTTTACTCAGGACTTCACCATATGATTGCTTTTATCCAGCCTTTCCCCTTCCTGGCTAGTTCCTTGTGTGCCATGTCTCCTCCTAGACTGCAAACCTTGGGTGCAAGACTCTTTTTGGTTTAAACTCTGTAAGATACTGTGAGCTGGTGTGGGGGCAAAGGCACCTCAAAACCTCCTTGGTCCATTGACTCTATCAGAGACACAGCAGCTAGAAATATGCTTTAACTCAAAAGTTTAATAAGAAATTTGCTCCTACTTACAACACTGGTAGTCTTCAAACAGAACTAAAACAATTGGGGAATCACTCATTCATTAGAATTCTCCACTTTCACCTATGGCAGGGACTGACGTGGGGCAAGTAAATATTTATTTATTTATTTATTTATTTCTATACCGCCCAATAGCCGAAGCTCTCTGGGCGGTTCACAAAAATTAAATCCAAGCAACACACAATAAAACAATTTAAAATATACAGAACATTAAAACCACAATATAAATAATCCTCCCTCTATTTGTCTCTGCCAAAGGCTGTGCCCAGAGATGCTAAATCTTTCTCTGCTGTTCCTAGGGATGGCGGAGAATTTCTCCCCGAATCTTCGGGGGGCCGAGCGCCAACGCATTCGGCCCCCCGAAATGGGCGGTGAAATTCTCCGCCCTGCCGCCCCCCCCCGGACGGGACTTACCTTTGGCAAATGTCCCTCCTGGCAACGGGTCCCGGTGGTGGTTCGGCGGCGGTTCGTTGTGGGCGGGGGCGGCGGCCAGTCTCCCGACCGGCTGCTGTCACCGCCATTGCAAAAAAAAAAAAGTAAAAAAAAAAAACACACCCGTGACGATTTACGTAGCCTATCACAGCTAGATTTCCAAAGACAGCCGTGATAGGCTACGTAAATCGTCACGTAGCCTATCACGGGTGACTTTGAAAAAAAAAAAAAAGCGCATACGCAAATGGCGGCGGCCCATGGGTGCCGCCATTTGCGTTCCTTATTTTGGCATGTCTAGTCTACGTAAAAATTTACGTAGACTACGGCGAAAAAAATTACGTAGACTACGGCGCTATTTGCGTTGCCCTTATTCGCCGTAGTCTACGTAAATCTTTACGTAGACTAGACGTGCCAAAATAAGGAACGCAAATGGCGGCGGCCATGGGCCGCCGCCATTTGCATACGCGTTTTTTTTTCCCAAAGTCAGCCGTGATAGGCTACGTGACGATTTACGTAGCCTATCACGGCTGACTTTGGAAATCTAGCCGTGATAGGCTACGTAATTCGTCACATAGGCTATCACGGGGTCTTTTTTTTTTTTACTTTTTCTTTCGCGGCCGGGGAGACGGGGCGCTTCTCCCCGGCCTGAATTTTGGCCGGGCGAGGCAGGAAGCCTCCCCCCCCGGCCTGAATTTCGGCTGGGCGAGGCAGGAAGCCTCCCCCCTTCGCTTGAACTTCGGGGGGGAAAGCGAAGCACCTCCCCCCCACCACGAAGCCAAGCTGCGAAAAGGTAAGTGACTTTCGTACATCCCTAGCTGTTCCCTCCAGTGCCTTTCCTGGGGAAAACACTGACTCCTCCAGTCTTGAGTGGGAAAGTCCGGTGCAGTCTTTTTGGAGCTTGCTCTTAAAGGAGCAATGGAGGAAGGGGGGTAGACCTCTTCTCTCCCCAGCAGATTGGGCAGGCCCTGATGGGCAGAGCTTGTCATTTCCCAGGTAAAAAGCTGTTCCTTGCTCCAGGCTGGCCCCCCCTGCTGTCCAGTCTCTGTTCATCCCCATGTCTCTTCTCCCCCTCCCCCCTCTCTATCTCTTTTCCCCACTTTTTATCCAGTGTCAGCCTGCTCCCCCCCATCATCCTCTTAACCCTTCTCCCTCTTCCAGGTGAATCCAACACAGTGATTAGAACAAGCCTTGAGCATGTGCCAGCTGATGCTGCTATTAATTTGCACAGCCTGGGCTTGCCACTGCCCTGACAGAGGGCTCCTTCACATGGAGCTTCTTTCCTGTGATTGAGATTGCTCCTTCACAGAAGTTTGCAGGCTCTTTACATGACACCGTGATCATTCAAGATGTCTCCTGCACTTAGGGATGTATGAAAATTCCGCCACGAATCTTGGGGAGGCCGAATGCCAGCACATTCGGCCCCCCGAAATCGGTGGTGGAACGGCCCACCCCCCGCCCCTCCCGGGACGAGACTTACCTTGGGCGGATCTTCCTGGCGGCAGCGGCAGCTGGTCTTCCAACCGGCTGCCACCGCCGCCATTTCTAGTTTAAAACAAAAATTAAAAAAAAAAAAAGTGATAGGCTGGCTACGTAAAGATTAGGTTTTTCAAAAAAACCGTGATAGGCTACGTAAATGTTTATTTAGCCTATCACGGCTGACTTAAAAAAAAAGAAAAACAAAAACGCATGTACGCAAATGGCGGCGCCCATGGGCGCCACCATTTGCATTCCTTATTTTGGCACGTCTTCGTCTACGTAAACATTTATGTAGACTAAGATGGCGAAAATAAGGGGAACGCAAATAGCGTAGACGCTACGCTAAAAAATCACGTTTTTTTAAAAAAACCTAATCTTTACGTAGACTAAGACGCGTTTTTTTTTTTTTAATCAGCTGTGATAGGCTACATAAACATTTACGTAGCCTATCACGGCTGACTGCAGGGACCATTTGCGTCCCTGCTAGCCAGCAGCCAGATGTCCGGCTGCTGGCGGAGCTGGCCGGCGGCTCCGCAGAATCCCTGCAGAGCACAGCTGGCCGGCCAGGATTCCGGGGGGGGAGGAACGGAGCGCCTCCCCCCCGGCGAGGATTCTGAGGGGAGGGACGGAACGCCTCCCCCCAACCATAAACATAATCGGCGAAAAGTAAGTACCTTTTGTACATCCCTACCTGCACTAAATGCCCTTTGTTCCATTTTTAAATAGATTGCAGATAATGAGCTACCAAATTACACCAGTGTGTTCTGCTTCAGTTTCCTCCATGAAAAGAGTTAAAGTGCCAGGAAGAGGAGCGAGTTCAATGAAAGATAATTGAAGACTCGGATACAGAGAGAAGGAGGGGGAAGAGGAATGTGTGTAGAGGCAGTCAGTTGTGATCCTGCATTTAAAATGGAAGCAGAAAGCCCCATTTTAAATGCAGGATTTTAGGCTGGTGTAGAGATGCCCATTGACAATTTCCTTGAGCCCAGCATTTGGAAGGATGAGGGGCACCTTGACAATGCTGTGATGGGTCTGCAAGATTCTGGGTAAGAAATGGCATGCTCTACCGATCCCTCACAGATACCAAATCTGGTTTTAGATATTTAAGAACATAAGAATGTAAGAAGAGCCATGCTGAATTAGACCAAGGGTCCATCTAGTCCATCATTCTGTTTACACAGTGGCCAAACAGCTGCCCATGGGAAGCCCACAACCAGGACATGAGTGCAACAGCACCTCCCACCCATGTTCCCCAGCAACTGGGGTACATAGGCATGCTGCCTCTGATACTAGAAATAGCATATAGCCATCAGGACTAGTAGCCATCAATAGCCTTCTTTTCCATGAATTTGTCCAATCCCCTTTTGAAGCTATCCAAATTGGTGGCCATCAGTACACCTTGTCATAGCGAATTCCATAGTTTAACTATGCGCTGTGTGAAAAAGTACTTCCTTTTATCTGTCCTGAATCTCCCACTGACCAGCTTCATGGATGACCCTGGGTGCTAGTGTTTTGAGAGAGGGAGAAAAATGTCTCCCTATCCAGATTCTCCACACCATGCATAATTTTGTAGGCCTCTATCATGTCTCCCCTTGCCCTCCTTTTTTCCAAGCTAAGCAATCCCAGCTGTTGTAATCTTCTCTCATAGGGGAGATGCTCCAGCCCCTTGATCATTTTAGTTGCCCTTTTCTGCACTTTTTCCAGCTCTACAATATTTTCTTTAAGGTGTGGTGTCCCGAACTGTACACAGTATTCTGAGTGTGGTTACAGAGATTTGTATAAGGGGAGTGTGATCTTGATAGTTTTATTTTCAATTTCTTCAATTTCTTTCCCAATTATACCTAACATGGAATTTGCCTTTTTCACAGCAGCCACACGCTGGGTTGACGTTTTCATTGAGCTGTCCACCACAACCCCAAGATTTCTTTCTTAGTCAGTCACTGCTAGGAGCCTCAGATAGGGATTTCAGAGAATTCCACCACGGATCTCGGTGAGGCCGAATGCCAGTGCATTCAGCCCCCCGAAATCCATGGCAGAATGAAGCTCCCGCCCCCCAACCCACGAAAGGCGCGCAAAACAGAGCACTTTCCTGCTGCTGTCTGCGCTGACTTGCGAATGGCGGCCGCTCTGCGGCCGCCATTCGCTTCCTGATCATAGCCGTGATAGGCTATGTAAATACTTATGTAGCCTATCACGGCTAATGCAGGGATGCCTTTTGTGTTCCTGCGGAGGCCGTGATAGGTTATGTAAGTATTTATGTAGCCTATCACGGCAAGCCAAACGCCCCCACAAAACAGCGTACGCAAATGGCGGCGGCTGCGGCGGCTGCCATTTGCACTCCCTATTTTGAGCCGTTTTAGCTTATGTAGGCTATTATGGCAAAAAAAAGGGAACGTGAATAGTGTAGTGGGCACCATTTGCATTCCTTTCCCCCCTCCATTTTAGCCTACGTAAATATTTCCGTAGGCTATTACGGCGAAAAAAAGGGAACACAAATAACGTAGTGGGCGCTATTTGCGTTCCTTTTTTCCCCGCTGTAATAGCCTATGGAAATATTTACGTAGGCTAAAACGGAGGGGGGAAAAAGGAATGCAAATGGCGCCCACTACGCTATTTGCATTCCCTTTTTTTCGCCGTAATAGCCTACGTAAATATTTACGTAGGCTAAAACAGCTCAAAATAGGGAACGCAAATGGCGGCCACCGCAGCCGCCGCCATTTGCGTACGCTGTTTTTTTTTTGGCTTGCTGTGATAGGCTACGTAAATAGTTACGTAGTCTATCATGGCAGCTTCTCAGGACGCAAATGGCGGCTGCTATGGCGGCCGCCATTTGTGTCCGCAGCAGCCCATCCACGGCCAGAACTCCGGCTGCGGATGACCCCGGCCAGCGGTTCCGTGGAGACGCCGTGGAGTGGAGCCAGACGGTTTAGGAATTTGGGGGGAGGTGTGGAGCGCCTTCCCCCCACCGTGAATCACCCTGTCGAGAAGGTGACTTTTGTACATCCCTAAGCTCTCAGATCCTATCAGCTTATACGTAAAGTTGGGATTTTTGCCCCAACATGCATCACTTTACACTTGCTTTACACTTGCTTACATTGAGCTGCATTTGCCATTCTGATGCCCATTCTCCCAGTTTAGAGAGAGCCTTTTGGCACTAGTCGCAATCCCATTTTGTTTTAACCACCCTAAACAACTTGGTGTCATTGGCATACTTGGCCACTTCACTGCTCACTCCTAATTCCAGATCATTTATGAATAACTTGAGAAGCATGGGTCCCAAAACAGATCCCTGTAGGACCCCACTGTTTACTTGGGGTTTTCAAAGGAATGTTTGTTGACACTTCTTAAATACTCAAGAGACTCTTTTGCTAACATAAGCCTATTAGGGCGCAATCCTATGGCCGCTAGACCGTGTATAGATCGCCATAAGATTTTTTGCTTTCTGGAAACAGAGCTTGGATCCAGGGCTCTGAGCTTGGTTCCTAGAAATCATACTCCCTGCCCCTGCCCCCACCACCTTGTAGGTGGCACAATTCGTTGCCAGCTCTGTGCTCACAAGAGCTGTGCAGAGCAGGTGAAAAGGGTGTGTTCCTGGGGGCAGGGAGGGGAGGAGACCACAGAAGCACTGCTATGATGCTTCCTATGCTCCGTCCAGCCTCCTCTCCCCCTCCAGCATGCCCCAGCTAGACAGCTAAAGTTGGCTGTCTAGCCACAAAAGTCTGAAGTTAATAGGTGCACTACCATGATATCAAATGTATGTCTCCACCTAACCAGAAAGGCTCTGATGATCTGATAATTGGGTTGCACCTACCAGTGCCAATAAAAACATATAGAACAGTCTCTTTTTTCAAAATAAAAAGGCCCTTGAGGGAAGGATGGAGGGAGTGGAGACTGAAGCAAACAGGGTGCTTGCCCAGAGCACCGAAACTGGGGCAAAAGAATCAAATTCAAGTATTCATTGTCTTTTTTTTGGTCTGGTACATTCAGTCAAATGCAGCTGCCTTTAAAGTGCTGCCAGGATGCTTTAAGACTTCATGCTTCCAGGCCACGTCAAGACACCTTGACACAGACTGGAAGAAGGATGCCTCAGGGTAGCCTTGAAGCAGAGAGAAGGCGGCAGTGGATAAATGAATGAAAGTAGATAGAAAAACTAAGAGCAGCTGAGTAGTATGTTGCAAGGAGCAAGGCGACTGCGCACCGTGTCAGAGAAAAAACACATGAACGGGGGCAGAATCTGGACTTGCCTTAAGAAATGTGTGTCCATATTCCATGCCTGCCAAGAAAAAATAGTTTTGAAAGAAGATACTGCTACATGATCCTGCTGATGTGTGTGTGTTTGTTTTGCTGCCCTCGGCGAATTAACATTTGCGCCCCCACTGCACACCATGATGTCTCATACATGATGACATATATTATTTTCTGATTTCCAATGTTAACATCTGTCACTTCTTTACTTTCTCCCCTTTATAACTATGCATGAGCAACTGGTGAAGCTTGGAAAGTTCTCAGTCATGCCGCGTAGAACTTAAGGAGTGGCACCCAGCAGATGAATGGGTTCAGAGAAGGGCAATGAAAATGGACAGCAGTAATGAAAAACAATTCCTATGAGGAAAGGTTGAAGGATCTAGATATGTCTAGACTAGAAAAGAGAAGACTGAGGACGGACCTGATGGCACTCATGAAATACCTGAAGGGCTATCACATAGAAGAAGGTAAGTTAGGGATGTCTGTCACAGGGAAATATGCCCCTTTTGAAGCTTGCCAGATTTCTCTGGCACTCGAAGCTCAGCTTGCATTTGTGAGCCGAGCCATGGACTTTTCCCTGAAATCTGGAACTTTTCTCGGTCCTCCTGCCCACACTGTAAATAGCAACTTGAACAAACTGTGGCTGCAATTAGTGTAATTTGCACAAATTTCAGCTGTAATATGAACAATTTGTGAAAACTGCATTCATAATTTGCACAAATTACACAACTTGCAGGTGCAATTTGAGCGAGTTGCTATTTACAGAAATAAACAAACCCAAACCAGAAAACCCGTGAGCTGGCCTGACTTGATGCAATCAAGTCAGGCCAGCTTGAAGGGAGGCAAGCCAAAGTCTGGGGGCCCAAGGTGCTGAAAACTTGGTGAAGTCCACCCCCCTGGACAGATTCCTCTGACAGCCCTAGGGTGAATACTTGTATTTTGCTGCTCCAGAGGGTAACACTACATCTAATGGGCACATGTTAATAGAGGTAGATTTTCACTGTATATTTGGAGAAACATCTTAATGGTAAAAGCAGTTTCACAAATTAATCAATTAACTAGGGAAGACATGGGTTCTCCCTAGCTTAATCTTCATGTAAAGGCTGGACAGCTATCTGTTAGACATGTGCGTGTGGTAAAAAGGAATGCCTTACCTTTTCCATGGTTCTATGGGCAATTTGCAAGAACATGACACATACAACATAGAGGTCTCCCTAGGTTAGTACAGGGATTAGGGAGTTATAATGAATAAAAAACAGTAGGCTTTTTTGGTTCTTGTTAAATTGGCAACAAGTCACAGAACGTGGACAGCTGTCAGTTTACAAAACTACACCCTTCCTCTTCTGCATTTTCCTGTTAGGGAGAGCGAGAGCTTGCCTGTGGGAGGTTGTATCAAACAAGGCTTACAAACAAAAACTAAAAACCACCCCTTAAACCAGGTCTAAAGCGTCAGTTCAGACTACTTCAGACCAAAGTTGCCTCCGTTTAGAGACAGAATCCCGCTGAAGTGCGTTGCTTCGCCTTGAGGTTTTGCACATTTTTTTTTTTAAAGTGGATACACATCCCTACTAGAAGGCTTGCAAGGCCCCTTCCAGTTCTAGGATTCTAAGCCGCCTCACTGTACCTCCTCCAATAATGCAGGCAACTGAGTCCTTCTGCATGGGCATCCTTGGTGAAGAGTTGCTTTCATACAAGGATGCGCAACTGGCAATAACAATGAATTTGCATATCCTGCCATACTTTTATCTACAAGGTTTACTTGTCTTTGTCCAAAGCCAGTGCACTTCAAATAGCTGTGGCTATGACCCTATAAATGATCAGGGCATATGTGAGATATAAATGTATATGCAGCTGGATATGTCTTTGATGTTTCTACTATAGCTACTTAAGAGGCTGAAATTTCAAGCTACTTATGAGTTTAAGGCAGCTTGCCTGTTCAGCCATATAAGCAGCCGTAGTATAGTAGCAGACACCGTCAGCTGCATACACAAACTCCCCTCCCCATAACTTTGTCAAATTGCAACTCATGTCATATCAATTCTATGGCAGTAACCAACTGGGGAAAGTTTTTGTGTGTGTTCCTTTAGTAAATGCCACCATGTTTCTTTCACATGACCGCTCCCAGGCTCTGGAACTCCTTATTGACAGAGGCCAGGTTGGCCCTTTCTTTGTTGCTTTTCTGCAAGCAGGCAAAGACATTTTTATTTAGGCCAACCTTTGGCATGTAAGATGGTTTGTGGCTGAAGGGAGTTTTAACTGGTTGGGTCTTGTTTATTTCTTTTACGTTGTGTTTTTAATTGTGTTTAATGTTATATTTTAACTGAGATTCGTGTTTTTAATCTCTATTTTATTATTGTTAGCCACCCTGACCACCATTTTTGGTGGGAAAAGCAAGATATAAGCTTAATTAATAAATAAACAAATTGTTTATCTTGTGCTTTCAGAAGATAATTCTGAAAGAAGGTTGAGGTGACTGTTCAGTGTGTGTGTGTATGTGTGTGTGTGTGTGTGTGAGAGAGAGAGAGAGAGAGAGAGAATGGTAGAGGACAACATTAGAAGGAAGTAGTGCTCCTTGAAGTACAGATTGAAGACCTAGGGTATGTGTAGTTGAGAGAATTTGAGTGGGTCACCTTTCCTAATCTAAAGATTTGGCTAGGAACTGGAGCTTTTAAAGATATAAATAAGTCCACATCCAAACAGATTTTATGGGCTTTTAAAAACCAAAAACAGACCTCCATCCCTTTGCTTATTAAAACACAATAAATATTTCCAGCAGTTACTCAGTATGTCACATACAATACATTGTGATGTACAAAATAATTTGGAGTATTGGGGAAGGATAATTTATACAATTACCAATATTAGTAAGTATATAAAAGCATTCACTCTGGGCAACAAATAAGTCCACTTTCAGTATGTTCACATTTAGCAAACACTAAGAGAAAAAAATGAGACACTTTTAGAAGACATTAAAATTACAAAAGCTATAATTTTCACAACCAGTTACACTGGAGATGGAATTTTTCTGTTAAATCCCTATGAGTGGATGATACTGCAGGAATGAGTTATTTATTTCAGGACTGCAATGTAATATTCCAGATACTAAATTGTGTTAGGATTCACTGGAGAAAAAATTAAGATGCTTAGATAAAAGTAAACTTAGGCAATGTAAAAACATTTTTTCTGAATACTTGCTGGAAGCAGAAATATAGGAATTTAAAGAAGAGAATGTTACTTTGCTTGAAAATACTCCATTTTGCAAAGTGATGGTAAGAAATGTTACTAGAAAAAAAAGGCTTGAAAATGTAAAACTAATATATAAAGTCTGGAGACATTTCATTAAGGGTTTCAACTAATGCTCAAAATGCCTCTGCTCCTAATCAAATCTGATTTAGCCATATAGTGTGTGGCAGCAGTGACCAAACTAACCCAGAGACATCATATTAATTAAAATTAATGTTAAATATTTTGTAGAAATATTTCCTTAATGCTATTTTCATTGAAAAGATAACTCATGAGTTATTTGTGGTATGTGTGTTTTATACTTTTTTTGGATCATGAGGCTTCATTCAGGAATGAAAGAAAGGAAAGGAAAGGTTCCTCCTGTGCATGGACACATTACTGACCCCTAGAGGGACGCCACTTTTGCTGGCGTTTTCATGGCAGACTATAGCGGGGTGGTTTGCCATTGCCTTCCCCAGTCGTGACTACCTTTCCCCCAGCAAGCAGGATACTCATCTTACCGACCTCGGAAGGATAGAAGGCTGAGTTGACCTGAGCCGGCTAGACCCGGCTTTCGCTGGGATGGAACTCAGGTCATGGGGAGAGTTTCGGTTGCGGTACTGCCGCCTATCACTCTGCGCCACATGAGGAATACTAGAAAGTTATTCCAATTTGATGTAGATTTGAAATCTGAAGTGTAATTTTCACACTCATAATTGAGTTCATAGACTACGACGATGAATGTTTATTAATGAAGCATGAGCTGTACAGAATTATTCGAATGCCAGAAGATTGAGGAATGAGAGTGGGAAATGCAGCAAAATAAAATGTGTCATTTGAAGACTATAAGCTGTTTGAGACAGAGGTCTGTCCCAATACTCATTTTGCAGAGCCCATAGCTTACTGCATAAATAAAATATTAGAACAGGAAGAGAGATGGTTCCAAAGCAGTTTGGATTACAAAGATTTTTAGAGCGAAGAATTTGGTCTGTATCGAAAATAATCAGATCCAACAAATCTATTCTGCCTAGCTTGACCTTAGAAGCTGTTGCTCCTAAGCACATATGATCTCACCATAAACAGGAGGTTTGACTTTTTAAGATAAAACCAAATGGAGTTGTCACAGCATATCTGAAAAAAAAGATATATAAAAGGAGGATATTTAAAAATATTTGAAATGCTTAGAATGGAGCTGTTACTGCTGATTTGATATGAGAACTGAATTGTGGTGGATGAAATGCAATGGAGAGACATTTGGGTTTTTAGCGCTTACTGTATAAAATTATGTTGACGTATCAGACTGTGAGATACAGAAGAAATATTTAATGCTATAATTTGGAAATACAAAACACTTAATTTTTTCAAAAAGCCATGTTGTGTGGACTCACACAATCCCCAACTTTTGCTGTAAAAACCGCTAGTGCTCCCTCAAAAAAACCCTTCTCCCAAATTTCCGCCCTGCTCCTTTAATTTGAAAAAGCCCCCTTTGCTCACTCAGTGTCTTTGTACTTCTGGGAAGACACTGTAAGAGCTGGAATCAGAAAGTAGGAACTATAGAGCCCTCTGTCAGCAGCTGCCAAATCAGCTCCTAGAAGACAATATGGTAGCCACAGTCAGAGGGCTCTATGACTCTTTGCCCTCTGAGTGTTGCTCTGAGTGCTGCTGTGCTAGGAGGCAGAGATGATCAAACTTCTGAAAAGTATGTAAGAATTACTTTTCAAGGCAAAGCGTAGGTCTGGACCCCACCCACACTGTGTCTCAGCCTCACTACTTTACGTTGTCCCATGAATGGTTCCCATTCATAACTACAGGAGAAATAAAACCTGCCCTGACCCATGAAACTGGGTGCCCCACAGCGGAACAATACATTGTAGACTAGTTAGTTTGCCTGCTGACCATATGTAAAGATTTCCAATTCTTATGCTGCATGGGTGCATAGCATAACGTAGTATGCATTAAGCAAGCAGATAGTTAGCAGAAAATGTCCCCCAAGGAGGAATTTCTAGTACAGACAGGTCATCCTAGGTGATGCAGGGGTCCCCCCACCAACAACACGTCATGAATTGTAAAGCAGATTATGAATTGGTCCATTGAGTTTCACTGGGAGGAGTTGCTCTGATTTACAAAAGCAAATAGGTATTGTGGTCAGAGCTGATTTAAATATTCAGATGAAACATAACCTTTTTCAGACTGTACTACTTCAGAATGTAGATGAGTATTGCAGTTGAATGGCCCTCTCCTTTAAAAACATCTTGCTTGTACAAAGCTAGAATGTCAGGGAAAGGGTTCTGGAATAGACTTCACCTAATATGCTAGCTTCCTGTATTTATTTACAGAGGTTGTTTGTATATTATAGTGGATCATTCAAACATGCAGTCCTTTCATTGATGCCAGTAATTTTTACTTGTCAAGAGAATGTGGCTATGCCAAAATAATTATTTCAAATGTACAGCCAGTAATCTTACTTTCTCTCACTAGGAAACAAGAGAGATAAGACAAATCAGTTGAAAACTATTACACTCATTTAGTGTATTAACATATGCAGATATGCTTTGAAATAATACATATTATACTTTCATCATAATATGTCTTTTAATTGGCAGGAATATTGTGCCAGAACCTTGGACTTTGCCTGCATAAAGTTCTTAGTGACACAGACTCCTAAAATGGAATGAATGGCTTCCTTCATAGGAATGAAATATATGACTTAATTCTTTACATCCCATAGTGTGCCTGTCTGCTGATTACAGTGGAGCTTAATGCTAGCTGTGAAGAAGCTCTGCTGCTTCCTTTGGGCTGTTCAAAACGTCTTTAAATTCTATATGCACATTCTAATTCTTTATTTGCTTGGGTGATACTTGCATTTCCATCTAAATTAGGATTTATTTTACTGCCATGCAGTATTGCCATTCTTAAATCAAATTTTTATCTGTTTCAAGCAGACATTGATACAGCAAAATACTGACAGTGGTTTTCTTACCTATCCTCATAGTATGATCGATAGACCACCGGGTCGGGGATGGGGGATGGAATCTATTGAATTCTTCTTCTTATACATTTCAAAATTACAATATTGGTACTAAGGTTTTCCTCAAAATGATAGCTCATTAGCAGTTACATTTTTAGTTGGAATAATATATTACATCCAAAGTAGTTATTTATGCACAGTGCCATATACAAATGGGAAAAGCAGACTTGTCACAGATTATTCTGTGCTGTGATAACACTTTTGTCTTAATGGAATAGGGATGGATTTAATTAAATTGATTACATATTCAGTATTCTATATGAAAGATTTTGAATAAATTGTGAGGTTGAGTTTGAAGTTGTTGTTGTTTGCTGACCTTCGTCCCTTTGCAACTCTTCCTTTCCCATACCTCTCTTGCTGTTATCTCCTTCCTTCCCTCCCTCCCTCCCTCCCTCTCTCTTTCTCTCTGGAATGTTGTATTCCAAAGTAAATGGAACATCCTTTGTGATAAGAGAAAATGCACACTTTGAAAGTAATCCCAGGTACGCGGATTAAAAAGATAACTTGAAGCTTCATTTCTCTTATCTTATCACATCTTTGCTCCCTCACAGGAGTAGAAATGATAAACGCACTATACAAGAATAACACATGGCAGACACACTAATCAAGGCAGAACCTCTCTCAGACAGGTGACAGAAGAAACCAGTCAAGGAGAATCTGCCTTTCCTTCTCTTTTAGTGACACATTCTTCTTACAACCACAAAAAAGATTTATATGGAAAACCAACATTGCTAGACAATAAAACTCCTGAGGAAAAAAATCAGAGCATGGACACAGGTTAAACAATGGATACTAGACTGGTAGAATCCTTGGCTATACTTCATTTCCATAAAGGAGCCATTTCATAAAACCTTGCCTCCCCATGGCTGCACCCAGGCACTGCCACCGACTAACACATATATCCATAAGGCAGATTGCTGTTCTAAGTTCTGTTCATTATAATGGTGTTGGCTTGGGAAAAGAAAGTATTGCTGTAAAATATTAACTTAATTTCTTTTTCGTTCCATACACCAATATTAATAGTCCATGGACGTATCCATTTCTGTGCTTATAGTTTATGTTGTGCATTTTTTATCCGCTGATTTTATGCCTCCCTAAGCCCCCCAAATGAGATAACTATTGTCTGGCTTTGTTGTTGTTCTTGTTGTTGTTATAGATAAAATAAAATTGACTGCATGCCAAATGAGCTTGAACAGCTTAGGTTTGACTTATACATGTTTTATTGCCAATTCTGCCTATTGTTTATTTAAACAATAGGCAGAAATAGGCAAAACAAACAAAAATCTTTTTTCCCGGAAATCAAGTTTCAAAATGACTCCAATATACATTGAAACATTTGCAAAATGAGCAGAAGTATTCTATGAAATGTATAACTGGATTACATTTTACTTCTCCATATTTATTAAGAATTGTTCAGTGGATCTATTAAAGGGAAAGAGTATAAAGAAAAACACATCAGTGTTCATTTTTGCCTTTTGTTTTAGGCACTTTTTTTTTTTTAACATACCACCCTTATAGGTAACTTTATGCTCTCCTTGGTTGTTCTATGTATCTATTCACAGTTCTGTTTACATAAAGAATTTCTCCTGCGAGATTTAGTTCTACCTCAAAAATCATCAATTTCTGTGTAATCCTTCTGGATATGAAGTGAGATATGGCACACAGAGGTGTTGAAATGCAAGAGTCACCAAAGTGTGAATAAAAGTCACCTTGAAGGGCTAATATTGTATCACATTTTGCCTAAAGGATGCCAGTTGTTGTCTTTTGGTTCAGCGAAAAAATGAACAGAGCATATTTTGACAGTTTAAAGACAAAATTTAATGACATGCGGAGACTATCAGTTTATAATTGAAAACAAGAGACTGAATTAAGTTCAGAAATAGTATGTCTCTTAAATAATGTCTGTAAAACAACCTTTTCATTGTTCAGTGGGTGGCCAGATATATCTTGCTATTAGGGGTTGCTCTGGATTGCAAGAACATAGCTATTAATGGTGTTGATCTGTCATGTGTGAGAGAGGGGGCTATATAATCTCCTGCCTTGGGATTTTCCTTGGCTGTTCATATTATATTATGTGCTTCCTTTTTTTACATGAAACTTAAATTATTACTTTACAGTGCAATTCTATGCACATATATTCAGAAGTATGTTACAAGGCACCCACAAATTCTGCTGTTTGGAGAAGAAGGGGCCTGTATCTGGAAGGTGGCTACTGTACTGTGGCTAGGAGTTTTTGGTCTTGGAAAAGAGCTGAAAAGCAAGTCCGGTTACAGTACTGATGCCTTGTATATCCCAAGTAAAGCTGCAGACTTCTTGCAAACAACTTTCTCATCAGCCATTGTTCTCTGATTGCCTTAATTCCTTGGTGTTAACACTTGCAAATTTCAGTTCTTGCCTCAGGACAATAACCACAGAAACCCCACCATAAAATTTGTTATGCTGATTTCTAACCTTCCTGTTTAAGCCAGATGGAAGGAAAAATTAAGATTTTTTTTTAAAGCTGTGAAACCCTAAAACTGAGTATTGTGTAAGCGGACATGCCTACATGACTCTTTTATCACCTGTGTTTAAGACAATCACCAAAATCCTCCTGGCTATTTTGCTCACCTAGACCTATGATTGCCAGAGGTATTATTTATGCAAAATTAGTATTTCCACTCTTTCCTCACATCACAAAGGAAAACGGAAGCCACTGGGCTGGTTCACACCTCACATTACACTACCCTGGAGAATAAGCCACCATGGGTTGGTTGTTTGCTTGCCAACCCACGTTACTCCTGACAGATGAAGCTTGGTGTGGCTTCTTTCCCTCCCCAGTCCTGTAGCCCACTCCCTGCACGTATATCTCAGTGTCATTTGCATGGTAACCCGTCTTGTCTCCTCGCCCCCATGGAGGGACACTTTCTGGGCCCACTGCCTGCTCCGATTGCTACCCTTTTTTGGAGCACTTACTCTGTTTGCCACTATTTTATTTTATTTGGTGCTTTGGAAGAACACAGATCCTTAGAAGGCAGCTGCATGCGATGGAGCCACCTTCTAAGCATTAAAAAAAAAATCAAGGGAGATTTATGCAAATTAAAAGCCTGGGCAGTAGATGGAGGAGAAAGTGCAGCCCTGGGCAGCTGTCTCCTAAAGTTAAAAAAAAAAAAAAAAGACTGTCAGGGTGATTTGTGCAGATGTGCTGGAGCACAATAACTGTGACAGTAATTGCTCTGAAAAGGAATTGCAATGTGGGAGGAGCCAATAACTTCCATTTGTCGACTTCATCAGGACTTGGAGAAGTGTTGAAAGTGGGGAGGACACTGACAAGTGACAAGTTTCAGTTCAAGGCTTAACAGCGAAAGGATGGCATTGTCAAGTTGGACTTCTTGCCCCCCTCCTTTGGTGCTCCTTTTTGACGCACTTGCTTTGCTCGCACTGTTTTACCTGTTGGGGTGCTTCTGAACTGCACAGATAGGTTCACACTTTCTCTTATTATTTTTTACCCAGTCCTTTCGCAAATGTGCACAGATTACCCCATGTGCAGTCTCACCGTCAGTTTCCTTTAATGTTACCTACTCCACTGGTACTTCCTTTGACAGCTGTAAGGTACAAAGAAATTGACAAGGTGATTTCTACACTACACATAGCAGACAGCCTTATCTGCACTCTTCCACACTTGTGAAAGACCAGGGAAATTTTTAAAAAGAGGGAAAAAAAGACTTCATTTGCATATTTCTGAGGCACCGGGGAAAAAAGAGAGAAAAATGGCGACCAAGTTATGATCTTTCCAAAGTGCTGTTTCGGCATCGATAGAGGGGCAGACCCTGATGAAGGAAGAAGGAGGCTTGAGGTGGCACTGGAAAGATCGTGAAGAGTGGCATGGACTTTTTTGCTGCTCCTGGCAAGTGACAAGATGTCAAATTGTTAAACAGAATATCTGCACATCTTGAAAAAGAGAACCATCATATGCATGTAGTGACTCTATCTGGACTGGTTGCCATCTTCTTCCCAAGCCACAGGACTAATAAGTATTTTATTTTTAGTTGTTAGATTCAGATATCGCTCTTCCTTTAAAGAGCTTACAGTGACAGATACCTGGTTCTCAGGTAGTCTTTCATCAAAATAACAGCCAGCCTTGTTTACATGCACTGTTGCACAGCATGAATGATCGGAGTTTCCTTTGGAACATTCTAACTAGGAATCGGTTGGTTTTACCCAATGTATTGGAAATCTTCTCCTGTAACGAGGTAGGCATCACACCATCTGTCTGTAGGATTTCATAACTCATCACAAGAACAAAGCAACCACACAAGGCCAATCAAACTCAATATTCTGTCTATGGCAATGGTCAACAAGATGTACAAGAAACCTTTAAAACAGTAGGGCAAGGTTGTGATATCTATCACCTATTGATTCCAAGTTTCTGGCAGTCAGCATTTCTGGCTGTTGTAGCTAATAAATGCTGAAAGAGCAGTCCCCGTGACTTTATCTCATCCTTAAAAAACAAAACAAAAACCTACTGATAACAGTAGCCATCACACAAAATGCTGTGGCAATGATAAAAAGCAGTCAACGTAATCAATATGTTAAGAGAGAGATACCAAAAACATTCAGATCATTTGGTCTACCTCCAAAGTACAGAAGCCACTGAAAACATTGAATCAAGAATTCATATCCCACAATGGCAGTGGATCTGCTTCTCAATTTTGCTAAAGGAAATCATTCCATGACTTCCATTCCATTCAACTATAAAGTGAATGAGCTACCAGGCTGAAGCTTCTGGCACACATGGTTTCACAGTTTGGACAGGTATCACAACAGCTAGCTTGGGCTTGTTGAATGAGTGCTTGCAAAGAATTGGGAGCAGATATAAAAGTTTCATTTGCTTTTTTGTTCTAGGGTATGGGAAAGTCATTTATGAGCCCCTTATGGGTAGAATATGGTGACTGGCAATGTTCTACAGGCAAAAATAGAGGGACCCACATTCCCAGTAAATATTTATAAGAACTGCAGGAAGGCTAAGTGAAAGAAGAATAACTGGGCATAGTGTTTTCTTTCAGGAATTTGTAGAGGATATAATTGGCTGCTGTGATGTGGGAGCATCCTGAGCAAGAAAGTTCTAGTGGGGCTTCTCTCATCACAGATGGATTTCATTGTAGCTTACCTGTGGCCACAGCACTGAGGATGATTTTTTTTCCTTTAGGTCTGGGAGCCCTCCTCATATTTTGAACAGTAGAGCTTTCTTTGCCACTTGTGGCACAGAGGTGCTGCTTTATATGGAGTTTAGTGGCCCTGAACCTATAGTTAGGGTATACATTTTCATTTTAAATTCTTTGGGCATGGGTAAAGACACTAATCTATATGTACAGATGTAAATGTATAAATAATTACTATACTTCTAAGTAAAAAATGAACACACAATAAATATCTCCATCGTGGAGAAGACTATGACAAAGAAACCTGTGTGCCCTGTCTGTGATCAATCTGCTGCAAGCCCCACCCTTGCTCTCCCTTCTTATGGTTCTTTATCTTTAAATGATGTGAAGTAGACTTGAACTGGACAGCCCTTCAAAGAGAGGATGCCTTCAAACAGAGGACTGTCCTCTAACAGTACTTCAAATAGAGGACAGCCCTCTATTGAAGGTGTTAAAAGACTAGCAGTACTGACAAAGAAATGAAATAAATCTATTACTCCCCAGTCATAGTTGGGAATTTTGATTAAAAAGATAATAGTTTATTTATTTAATCATGTTCTAAATTTCTGCCAAAGAATGGCAATCAAGGCAGCTAACAATAAAAACGGAATTAAAACTAAATCTTAAACATTGCATGAAAACAAATACATTGAAAACATAGTTAAAACACATCAAAGAAATAAGTAGTGCCAGCTAATTTCTGCAAGATATTTTTGTCTTTAAGGAGCCTTAAGTATTTATTCTGTATCAAATTCATTCCACACCAAAATTTTAGAATATATTTTAATTTTGTTTTTGTTAAGAAAGGAAAATATCAATTGTTTGTTTACGTGTTAATGAAACAAGATTATGAATATTCAACAAGAAAGCATAGTTGTAATGAAAATTAAAGAACAAACTCTACTTCTTTGAAAAATAACAACTTTATCTATTAATTAAACAGACAGAAATCATAGCAGTTTAGGATCCCAGCAACAGAAAGATACATTGATCTTACTTATATGTTACAAAAACTTTAACGACATCTTGATCACAATGTTTATTTTATAAACCAAGGACCCAGATTATTCAGGGGAAAAATATGTGACAATTTTAGATAATGAGCGTTGTGGGTGGTCAACACATTTACAAAGCAGGTGTATAATATTTCATCTGTGAACTATTTTATTGCAGGAGAGGAAGGTATTATGAATTTCCTTTGCATACTTCATTCATGCCAAGTGGATTAAATGCTAAGGTGCAATCACTGAAGCAAGTTTTCTCATGGCCATTTATCAACTGTTGCAACAGCAACCTTTGAAAAGATCCTAAGACATCATGATGAACCTCAATAGTTAACTTCCGCATTATTTCATTGCACTAGCAAATATCAGTCCGCTTTCTAAATCCATTCAGTGAATGAGTGAAGACAGGAAGCCATACAGGCTAATTTCTCTGAGGATAACAAACAATTTGTCCTCATTTCTATACTGGAGAGATAATAAATACCCCTAATCTGAAGAAATACATTACAAACAGCAAAAAAATATATTCTATTTAGGCATACTTAATTTTGATGTTTTTTTTAATTGTTTTAATAATTTGACAAAGTGAGCCTACACAACAAAAACAGAGCTATTTCATTATTGAGCCATCTGATTGAGATAAAATATCTTCTCCAAAGAGATTTTACTTTATAATTTTGATTTAATACAGTTTACCAAATAATTAAACAATGCTATTAGCAACCAATTAAGGATTTGTTCAAGGATGATTATGCTGAATTTTGTTAATCATCCCAAGCTTGTGCTAATGTAATGTTGATGCTTTTTATCTTCATAGACTTCTTCAGTCAAATGCAGTGATTCAGTAATTAAAAGCACCAAAAAAAGGGGAATTTCTTAGGAAATGAAATAGATGCCATTTAGGATGAGTACTGTCATTTAAAAGTATTGTTTTTAAGGTGTGAAATCATTATAATAAGAACCTAAGAACCTAAGAACAGCTATGCTGGATCAGACCAAGGGTCCATCTAGACCAGCATTCTGTTCACACCATGGCAAAACAGCTGTCAACCAGGAACCCACAAGCAGGACACAAGTGCAACAGCAGACTCCTGCTCATGTTCCCTAGCAACTGGTGTAATAATCCCTGGGTTCCCACTTAAGGGGTGGGGTTCTTTGTGCCTGTCACATGGGGGATGCAGAGGGAACAACCAAGGTCCTCTTCTGTTCATCTGTGTGACTGCCAGTTTATTGTTCCAGTTGCCACCTGATACTGTGGTTTGGGCCCCTCTTCCTCAGGATGACTCCTGAGGGAGAGGGTCCACACAGTACACCAAAAGGGGAACCTTTCCCCTCTATTCTGCTTCTGGGTTATAGAGGGCCTACAGGCAGCTAATGGGGTAAGCAAGGGGGGGGGGCAGGGGCTGCTGTCCACTGAGGGATCCCTATAAGGATTCTTGGGGTTCCCAGCCCCGCTCAGGGTATGGCACACTTGTCACACTCCCAGGTCACAGATTGGGCCCATGGTAGTGGTTTATGCTGTAGTGGGCCTGAGATTCCTGCCACTTCTATGAACATTATCTTGGCATGCAGGCTGGGATGATGGTATCAGTCAGCAGTTGGGTTGCCCAATAACCGGATCCTTGCCCTGTGCCATGACAAACTCTATGAGCTGTAACCCAGTAAAAGTTTTGGCCATTTGTAACCCACTTCAGCCTATGCGTAGTTATTGCTCCCAGTGGAGGTTTATTTATTGATTTATTGCATTTATATCCTACCTTTCTTCCTCTTGTAAGGAACCTAAGGTGGCTTACATTATCCTCCTCCTCTCCATGTTATCCTCACAACAACAACCCTGTGAGGTAGGTTGGGCTGAGAGTCTGTGCCTGGGCCAAAGTCATCCAGTGAACTTCCATGGCTAAGTGGGGACCAGATCCTGGATCTCCCGACTCCCAGTCCAACACTCTCACCACTACACCACACTGTGATTCCATTCTGGGTTTCAGTCAGACCCAGCCAGAAGGAGCTGTTTAAGATGTTGAACCCTATCTCCTAAATGCCTTCAGCGCTCTGGATAGCTACTTTAGGGTTTTGGCTGATCCTGACTGAAACTCAGAATGGATTTACAGCCCCACGGAAATTGTAGCCACCAGCCTCCACTGATTTCTCCCATGTCCTGCTCCTACTCCACACTACTATCAGAGTATAGGTAGAACAACCTAACTGTATTCTTCAGATCTATAAAATACATTGCATTAAGAAATAGGGCATTTCATATTGACTAGGATTCATGACTTGTTTAGCCACCAGTAAAGACCAGTAAAGACCACTACAAGGAACAGGGCAAATTCAGAGTGTTACATCTCTTTCACATAGTTTCAGATTTGCCAGATGAATAACCTCCAGCAGTTCAGAGATGAAAATAGGGTCACTCTTGTTCACGGGTGGGTGGCAGGATTTTCAGTGTAAGAGCTGAACCCACACAATCCCTTCCCTCCACACAAAAAATCCACTTGTGGCTTCTACTCACCCACCCAATTGCCCAGTTGACTGAATCAATGTCTGCCTGTCTTTTAACAACTTACCAGCATAGTAGAAGAGGGCAATTTTCAGAAAACATTTTAATGCCAGTTTCCTACTGTAGTTTTTTTGGCATCACCATAACTAATGACTAGGGTGGTCACTTATGGAAAAATTGAAAGTCATGGACAGAAACCTCTCAAAAATTTATTGGAATCCATGGAGTTACTATAGAGGTAGAAGTTGGACGCCTATGGCCCTTTCTTTCAAATCTGAGTTAATATTTGGGGATCTAGCTGTAGATAAACTGTGTGTGAATAAACCATTAGAAAACAATGAGATAATAAGGTAGACTATAGGTTTCTTAGATGTCTAACATGAATTAAAACGAACAGAGTTATATCAGTGGTTTGGATTGTTGAACTAGTGATGCTGAGATTATAAAGTAGTGTTCTTTAAAGACTGGCTCACAGTGATAAAAAAAGTGGAATTTAAAGCCTTTAAATAATGAGCTCCTTGCACTTAGAGGTTGCCATAGCTAGACAGCAAAACAATTATATTTTGTGACAGATCACAGTAAAATATGGAAAAATTATTTAAATTAGCTGTAAATTTGCAATTTTAGTGCTTATTCCATGTCACTTTAGAAAAGGGTTTTTTCCTGCTGTCATGCCGCCTTTTCTAATAAAAAAAGCTTGCAGAAGTTCCCTGATTAGCTCTACCACAATTATCCTGCAAGAAATTACTAACATGTTAGTCATTTTAGGGTAGTTAAGTAATAGCTAATGTGTTCATCCTGGCAGCACTTATTCCTAAAAGATATCTTTTATATTATTTTGCTACAAAAAAGTATTTGTATTCTTACTTGCATTTTCTAGAGTTGAAGTAGTACAATGGCTAAGTGTGTGAGCCATGAACAAGGTAATCCCCAATTCTCAATCCCCCAATCCCCAAAATCTCAATTCTCACTGCCATCCTATCCTACACATATGTTCCTATGCTATGAGTCTCCTTGGAGTGGCCAGGTGAAAAGATAGGAAACTGCCCTGAGAAACTTATTGAAATTCTTTTGGCTTTCCTTGAAACTTCAGTGTTAACTTGATTCACACCTTACTCCTCAGAAATGTTACTTACCCAGTAATGTACAATAAGCAGAGAAAACAGGGGATATCATTTATCATTTCAAAGGCTGCTTCAGGTAGATAAACAACAGTTATCCCTCTTTCTCAAACTGTCTTTCTGACACTAAAATTAATCCAAGCTGCAAAGCTGGGACATTGCTAGGTTCTTATAAGATCCGGGACACAGAACCATAAAAAAAAATTGCATCTGAGTCTAAGTGCACGTCTAATATGTGTGTGTGTGTGTGTGTGTGTGTGGTGTGTGTGCATGCGGTGTGCTTGTGTGTGTGTATAGATTACTTATACACATACATAAGAAGTGTGCACTGACCCCCCACCCCATTTCAACTCAGACTCCGATTCAGTGTTTTGGAAAACATCCTGCTTCTGCTCGGGCCAATTTGTAGTCGGACCACTTCAGCTCAGCACCAAACCTGAGTCAATGTTTGGTAAAATGTGTCTTTATGCTTTCTGTTGACTACCATGGGAAATTAGAAAAACAAATGTAACTTTTTTCTCTTGGTCAGAACTGGATAATAATTTCAGCCATAGTAGCGCCCTAGAAGGAGATTACAACAACCCAGTGTCAGAAAAAAGAAAAGAAAAAAGTGCAGGGTTTATATTTTGATTTTCTTTTAAAGGGAACTGCCAATAACATTTTTATTTCTTGGAAGAAGTGGATAGAAATTTCAGGATTCATTGCCCTATCAGAGGAGATCAAGTCTGCCAAATTTCAGAATGATAGCCACAACGGTAAATGGCAATCAAAAGATCTGGAGCACAGCTAAAAAAAAAAAGAAAAGATCTGGGGCCCATGCCCAGGTGGGCTCTCCTAATGACGCCCCTGCTGCAAAGCATTCTGAGAAATCCTGAAATAACCTTTTTGCACAGAGCTGAATTCTTACTCGGTAACAGATTTTCCTGCTGATAATTCAGCAACTTTTGAGGAGCCAAGAAAACACTCAGGGATCACTCAAATGCAGATGTTCACAGGTCTCAGTTGGATATAAATATGGTTTTCCCACAGAATGATTATTATGACATGCTTGCTCCTCTGGGCCTGTCTTCACATCACTCCAATAGCAAACATACATTTCCTCTGCCAGAGCAGGATATGGTTTTCAAGATTTGTTTCCACACATTTTCTGATCACTCTGTAAAACTGTGAAGGAGAGTGATAGTGTCAGTCAAGGTATCTATGCTGCAGGCAGAATGGGAGAAGAGGTAGGATCAACAATATTTATATTTCCATGTGTGTGTTTTTTAAAGAACTTCATGTGGAACTGCTCAAGCAGAAGTGAGGGAATGCAATAGCTTTTTGCCAGCTTGCATTTCTGTTTTATGAAGCATAGGAAGAATGAGTGCTAAAGCTGAGTTTCACTCTCAGTAAGCCATGTATATAGCTAATATGGGATGGAGGGGGTAGGAATAATGGGCAGGCATAAACAAGCTTCTGCGAAACTTGACAGAAGAAATTCAGCAAATTCAAGCATCCAAGATGGGGATAGTTACAACACTGAGCGGGCCCAGAAAGTAACACAAATACGAAAAATGAGCCACAATTCAGACAGGCATCACTGCATGATAACTGGTATATTGTATAGGAAAGTGTGAGAAATTTGCTCTGCTGAGGTGTTGTTGTTGTTGTCGTCTTCGCAAATTTATCCAATTTGTGCCTTGTGGAACCCAAAGTGGACTTGAACACAATCTGCGGTCAGAAATCTGTAGACTTCCGACCTTGTGATGTATTCTGTTAAAAAAAAAAAAAGCGTTCGACAATTCCAAAATGTGCCCAAACATGCTTTAGTCAATGGGTACATGTGTGAAAAATGCATTTAATTGAAAAATGCACACATTCCTCTCTTTTTTTTTAAGTGCACAAAAATATGTAAGAATTTCTGTGCAAAAAAAAAGAGAAGAAAAGAAAGCTCTCACAGAACAGATGAAATGATTGTGGCAGTGGAAAATCAAGACAACATCAAAGCTTGACAGATTCACCCATCCTGAACGTTGTATCAGCCGCCTCAAGAGCCTGAATTAGCTGGACATTTGGGATAACATTACATTTCTTAAAACAATCAAACGAACAAAAGTACAACCCTCCATTGGATATTTACTTGAGTAGTAACCTTAGTAAGACTCCACTTCCCACTACAAGAGGTAGAAGAACAGAGCCTTTCCAAGTGGGAAAGGGAGGAGCTGAGGAGAATTTGCTACTGTGCAGTTACCAAGAATGCCAACATTACTGTTTTACAACTCATGCTACAGTATTAGCAGCAATATTGCTCCAATCCCACTGTAGATGTCCTAGAAAGAAACCCCAAGCTAGATCTACTATGTGCTGCAGATGCAACTGCTGAATTCCTTATAAATGTGGGTTAGAAACCCTATCCAGGAGAGAAATAAATCCCAGTTTGTAAGAACAAAAGAAGAACCCCACTTCTGGATTAGACTAAAGGTCCATCTAGTATCTGTTTTTCCACAGTAACTAACCAGGCGCCTCTGGAAAGTCCAGAAGTAGGACATGAAAGCAGTAGTTTTTTTTCCAAATTGTTGTTCCCCAGGTACTCAGAGGCATCCTTCCTCTGAACTTAGGAGGCTGCAAAAAGCCACAGTAGTGATTATGAAAGGGGGTAGGTACAGGAAATAAATGTAGTGCTGCATAGACACAGAAGATCATGCACAGAAAACCTCATTTCTTCCATTAATCTTTTTTTTTTTTTTTAATGGGGCTGGGAGAAAGCCATCCACAGCTGAGATCCTCCTTGAAAAATCTCCACACAATAAATACCCAAGGTGATCCCCTACACAGGGTATCGAAAACATAGCACTGGGTCTGAAGGTGCTATCGTGTTCTCTCTTTTTCAAAGCCCTGGAAATATACAGATGTAAAATTAGTTGCCCATCATACAACACAACATAACTCTTTCCCACTGTTTCAAACAAAACTGTTTTCCCATCAAGGTATCTCTCAATGACAGCCCTTCCCTACCTTTACTATTATTTTACAGTCATTTTTACAACTTTACATTTTGTAAAGTTTCATTAAAAAAAAAATCATAGCTGGAAATGTATGTCTGCATGTGCATTCTTAGTGAAACCATTGCATGTATGAATCTAGAATATAATGTATTCAGTTGGTATAAGTTAATGTGTTAGCATAATGTGTTCAGTTCAGGGATGGTCCTACCATTAGGCAGAGTGCAGTGGCTACCTCAGGCAACTGATCTGGGGTATCATGAAAAGATAGGAAATGTTTGGTTATTTAGTTTTAAACTATTGTATTTTTATTCCCAGGGAAAGGTTTTTTGTCTCAGATGTTAAAATAACTTAGGTACTATGAACTTTGACTTGGGGACAGAAAGCACCATTTGCTATCCTGCCTCAGGTAGCAAAATGTCTTGGGTCAGCCATGGTTTCGTTGGCATGAGTGACTATGTTAGTGATTACTCTTAGCGAAATCGCTGTATCTATAGATCTAGAACATAATACGTTCAGTTGGCATGAGTTAATGTGTTAGCAAGTGCTACCTTAATTTATAACACTTCAACAACTAATGATATAACATTAATCATATTTAGGTAACATAAAATATATGTTTTAAATTAATGTTTGCAGTTGTTTAGGCATCAATTGGCTTATAATGGACAAAAGTGGATAAATTATTTCTTACACCAGGTGTTCGTAGACACAATACAATTTCTTCAAAAATAATTTTCTACCCAAAGGCAAGTACAGGCAGAGGAGCCTTCGAGTAATTCTGTGCTTCTATTGTAATTTTGAAATTCACAGCATTTAGTAACCAGTGTCTCAAAGGAAAAAACCACAACTTTCATTTTTGTCTCCCACAGCTATTCCTACAGGGAGAGGTCTGGTTTCGGAAAATGTAGCTCATTAAAATGAAGAATTTCCCAGACTTTGATAGATACATTTCACTAGGGACCTACTACCTGTGCACACTGAGCTGTTAGGTCTAATAGGAGGTTGCTGCACAGCAGACTACATCTTGATTACATCTTACATTTATAAAACATGATGACTTGTACGTGACACTCTACAGCAGTCTCTAAAATACAGAAGATTTATAAACATTAATCTGTCCGTGCAATGATCTGACATTGCTTTATCTGTTTTATTTGTACGTATTTTTGCAGGCTAGTAAAGCATAACCATACTTTAGCTGCCCATATGCAAAACTAGTATGCAAAACTAGTATGCTAGTTTTGCAGATATTTTTGAGATTACCTTCCTCGTATTAAACATATGTATTATGATGATGCCACTACTGCCTTGCAAGAGCACTGTAACAGCATCTTCTGTTTGAAGTCATCGTTCTATTATTACAGAATAATGACTATAAACCCCAGCCTGAACCCCATTTCAGTTGGGTTTCAGGCCGGGTTCATGGAAACAGACTTGGTAGCCCTGTATGATGACCAAAGTTGGGAGAGAGACAGGGGGAGTGTGACCCTGTTGATATTCCTGGATCTCTCAGTGGCTTTTGATATCGTTGACCATGGTATCCTTCTGGGGCGACTGTCTGAGCTGGAAGTGGGGAGTTCTGCATTGTGGTGGTTCCACTCCTACTTGGATGGCTGGCTCCAGAAAGTAGTGCTTGGGGAATATTGCTTGGCCCTGTGGATTCTCCAGCATGGAGTTTCTTAGGGGTCATTTTTGTCCTCCATGTCTTTAACATCTACATGAAACTGTGAGTGAGTCATTGGGAGTTTTGGAGTGCATTGCCATTAGTACGCTGATGACATGAATAGGGATGGCGGAGAATTTCTCCCTGAAACTTCGGGGGGCCGAGTGCCAACGTGTTCGGCCCCCTGAAGAAGTTTCGGGGAGAAATCCTCCGCCCCCCCCCGGGACGGGACTTACCTTCACCGAATGTCCCTCCCGGTGGCTGGTCCGGCCGGCGGTTCGGCGGGTGTTCGAGCGAGGCGGGAGCGGCAGCCGGTCTTTTGACCGGCTGCCGCCGCCGCCATTGCAATCAAAGAAAAAAAAAAAACTCCCCCTGATAGGCTACGTGACGATTCACATAGCCTATCACGGCTAGATTTGCAAAGTCAGCCGTGATAGGCTACGTGAATCGTCACATAGCCTATCACGGGTGACTTTAAAAAAAAAAAGAAAAAAAGAGTGTACGGATAATGGCGGCCCCCATAGGGAGCCGCCATTCGCGTTCCTTATTTAGTCACTGTAGTCTACGTAAATGTTTACGTAGACTATGGCGAAAATAAGGGCAACGCTATTTGCGTTGCCCTTATTTTTGCCGTAGTCTACGTAAACATTTACGTAGACTACAGTGACTAAATAAGGAACGCGAATGGCGGCTCCCTATGGGGGCCGCCATTCGCGTACGCGCTTTTTTTTTTTTAAAGTCACCCGTGATACGCTACGTGACGATTCACGTAGCCTATCACGGCTGACTTTGCAGATCTAGCCATGATAGGCTACGTGAATCGTCACGTAGCCTATCAGGGAGCGTTTTTTTTTTTTTTTACTTTCGCGTTCGCGGCCGGGCGAGGCGAGGCGCCTCCTCCCTGGCCTGAATTTCAGCCGGGCGAGGCGGGAAGCCTCCCCCCCGGCCTGAACTTCGCGGGGGGAGCAGCGAAGCGCCTCCCCCCCACCGCGAACGGCCTTCGACGACAGGTAAGTGACTTTCGTCCACCCCTAGACATGAAGCTCTCCTTCTCCTTCTCATCTTCATCAGGTGAGGCTGTGGATGTGCTGAAACAGTGCCTGGCTGTGACAATGGACTGGATGAGGGCTAATAAAATGAAGCTTAGTCCAGAGAAGACTGAAATGCTGTTGGCTGGTGGTTCTTCTGATGGGATGGAGGGTGCTCAACCTGTTCTGGATGGCGTTGCACTCCCCTTGAAGGAGCAGGTTCATAGCTTGGGGGTTCTCCTTGACCCACCTCTATTACTTAAGGCTCAGGTGGCCTTGGTGGCTTGGAGTGCCTTCTATCAGCTTCACCTGGTGGCCCAACTATGCCCTTTCTGGACAGGGATTACCCAGTTTCAGTAATTTATGAGCTGGTAATGTCCAAGTTAGATTACTGCAATGCACTCTATGTCAGGCTGCCCTTGAAGACTGTTCAGAAGCTGCAGCTTATGCAAAATGCAGTGGCCAGATTAATAACTGGGACCAGAAGGTCTGAGCACATTCTTGTCCTATGTTTCCAAGCCTGATCCTAGGTGCTGGTTTTAACCTATGAAGCCTTACATGGCTCGGGACTGCAATACCTGATGGAATGCCTCTCCTGACCTGAATCTGGCCGGATACTACAATCAACATCTGGGGACTTCCTCCTAGTGCTTCCTCTGAGGGAAGCTTGAAAGGCAGCGACAATGGAGAGGGCCTTCTCAGTGGTGGCCCCCTGAATGAGCTCCCACTGTGGAATGAGCTCCCCACTGAAACCTGCCTGGTGCCAACACTGTCATCTTTTTTGGCACCAGATTAAGACTATCCTCTACTCCCAGGCATTTAATGGCATATGATGGGGCATTTATGCCAGTCATCTAAAGAGGTCTAGATTGTACTGAAGCTGTTTTAGCTGTTTAAAAATGATATGCTGTATCTTATGCTGTACTTTTATGTTGTATTTTATTGTCTTATGAATTGTTGTAAACTGCCCAGATAGGGATGTCAGAGAATTCCGCCATGGATCTCGGTGAGGCTGAATGCCAATGCATTTGGCCCCCCGAACTCCGTGACGGAACGGCCTGCCCCCCTGCCCCCCCCCAGATCCCCCCCGGGATGAGACTTACCTGGGGCAGATCTTCCGGGCGGCGGCGGCGGCTGGTCTTCTGACTGGCTGCCGCCGCCGCCATTTCCAATCTTGTTTTTTAAAAAAAAAGACGTGATAGGCTACGTAAAGATTTACGTAGCCTATCATGGCTGGGTTTAAAACAAAACAAAACACGATGTGATAGGCTACGTAGATCTTTACATAGCCTATCATGGCTGGGTGGGTTTAAAAAAAAAAGTGTACGCAAATGCGTTCCTTATTTTTAGCCGTCTTAGTCTACGTAAATATTTACGTAGATTCAGATGGCCAAAAATAAGGAATGCAAATGGCAGCGGCCATAGCCGCCATTTGAGTACGCGTTTCCCCCCCCCCAGAGCTCTCCACGGCCAGAAATCCAGCTGCGGACGGCTCTGGGCTGGGGCTGGCCGGCTGCTCTGTGGAGCACAGCTGGCCATCGAGGATTCCGGGGGGGAGGAACGGATCGCCTGCCCCCCGTCCAGGATTCTGGGGGGAGGGACAGAACGCCTTCCCCCCACCATCAACATAATCCGCAAAAGTTAAGTCACTTTCGTACATCTCTATGCCCAGAGAGTTTCGGTTATTGGGCAGTACAGAAATGAAACTACTACTACTATTACCAACAACAACTTTTTTGATGTAGGGGCCTGGAAATTGCAAAGTGTTACATACACACCTATACTCAATTTAGACAAAAGGATTTTTTTTTCTATAATCACCCAAGTGTAGCTAGTTCACAATTTGGCTCGTCCAAACAATACTGATGTCTGAGTTTAGTTCAAGCTTCCCGCCCTTTCTCTGGGGCTGTTGCTGGCATCAAACAGGTTCCCTGCTCTTTCCTTGCACACTTGTATCTTCTCTAGTCCTACTACTAGGCTAGCTGTAATCACAGCAGCAAGGGCATGAATAACTTTCTGCTGCCCTGGTTAACAAGAAATGTTTGAATATGAATAAGCTTTATCCCACTGCTTAGATTTCTTCTGTAGGCATTCAGATGCTACCACATTTATATTTAACTATATTTTACGTTAGGGACCGCGGTGGCTTAGTGGTTAAGACGCTGAACTGCAGACTGGAAGGTCGGCAGGTCAGCAGTTCGAGACCCGAGTGCTGCGTGACGGAGTGAGCTCCCGTCTTCAGTCCCAGCTCCTGCCAACCTAGCAGTTCGAAAGCAAGAAATTGCAAGTAGATAAATAGGTACCGCCTCGGCGGGAAAGGTAACAGCGTTTCGTGCACCTCGGTGTTCAGTCATGCCGGCCACATGACCACGGAAATGTCTTCGGACAGCGCTGGCTCTTTGGCTTAGAAACGGGGATGAGCACCGCACCCTAGAGTCGGACACGACTGGTTGGGGACACCTTTACCTTTATATTTTACGTTACTGTAAACCAGGGGCATGCAACAATTTTCAAAGGGAAAAAAACCTCACCAACTATTCCATAGTTAAGCTTTCTTGTCAAATTGCCTCCACATGGCAAGATTTATATTTAATTACAAATGGAAACTATGTGTTTAAAGCGGGGGTGGCCAATTTTTGCCTCCCGATCTTTGGCCTACAATTCCCATCAGCCCTCACCAGTGCCTATGCTGGGTAAGGCCAATGGGAGTTATAGACAAAAACATCTGGAGGGCCACAACTTGTCCTCTAATGTTTTAAAGACGCGGTTTCCAGCTTAACCATGGAATAATGACAGGAAAAGGGACCATTTTGTGATTTTTTTCCTTCAAAAATTGTGATGATGACATCAAAATTACAGCCATAAAAAATGGTTAGAAAAGGTAATTGTAGTACATATGCCAGATCACTTGGACTTGTTACTTCTTCAGCATTCTTGAAGCACTCTGCTATATTCACAGTCAGAGTGGTTAAAAACTAGTAGAAAGACAGATCAGTCCCATTCTTCCAATGCATGCTTATGGGCAAAGTGAGGATTCCAATCCACACTGGTGATTTTGAATATGTAACAAGAGAGTAGTAGTTATTCCAGATAATTAGCACAGATTATAATCCAGAAAACCATTGCAACTAGTTCGGCATACCCAGGAGGGATTTGGAATTGGGTTTTTCAAATAGCAGTCCCATCTCAAACACATGCCAAACTGGTTTTAAAACTCACAGGAGATTCCAAAGTACTTTGTGATATGCCATGGTGGTTTGATTTCAACAGAGCTCTGAATACAACAGAATATGCCGTGTGTGTGACTAAAGTAACTTTTTGGACTAGACCACAACATACAAAGGTATGATGTTGTGTATGCAGCATTAGTATGTCTGCATTAAGCAATAGGTTAATTACAACAACATTTATATCCAAAGGAAGCCCCCCTGACTTTAAAGGGTATAATTGTTCTCACTATAACTATTCAAAGGCCAACATGTTAAGTCTCTTTAACATGTCAATAATACCAGAGCAATAGATATATATACCACATTGATTGGTGAATACTCTCAGTCTTGTACTTTAAAATATAGCTCAGAAAAAAATGAGATACACTTTTGTGTATCTTTTTACTAAAAAGACTGACTGCTTTCACAGTCAAAGAAAATTTTACCTTGGACAGACTTGACATTAAACCTCTAGATAATAATAGGTAGTCTCTACCTATCACGCTATCTCAAGGTTTGATGTTGAGTCTTTCAGATTCAAAACTGCAATCCAACTCCATCTGCTGACATTTTGGAAAATTGCAGCTTGATCCAAAAGCACACTTTAGAAAGACTGATAAACACTGCATATTTCTTAAAGGAATATAATGTAGTAGTATGTAGAGATTCAGTAGATGTCCCATGGATGGGAACCATACCCTATATCAGGTATTCAAATGTAGTATTTTTCAACAGAAAATAATATAAATGAAAATCAGATACTGTAAGCTTGCCAGTGAAGGGCCTTTTCTGTCAACACAAGTTTACAAGAGTAGCAGCAATGGTGATGTTTTCACAGAATTATAGAGTGAGGGGGACTTGGTTGCCATCTAGTCCAGCCCACTGCTCAATGTAGCAAACCCAGAGCTACAGCATTCCCAATAGATAACTGTCCAGCCTCTGCTTGGCAACCTTCCAGGGCATGGGATTAATTAAAATCAAATACAATAATACAATAAAACTGAGAGGCATAAAACTATTCAACCAGTGAAAAATAGAATCAGTTTAAAATGCCTGCATATGGAGTATTTTCTCTGCCAGCACTGCCACCACCTATGGGGGAATTAACTCTTCACTAGGCAAATCCACTTATGGGGTGTCTTATTTATAGCCAATGCTTTTATTTCAGGGACTAAGGAACTCTCTGCCACTGTAACTCAAGATTCCCGAAGCTGATCCATTTCTGCTACCATCAATTCTCTTAGAATACTTTAAAACCTGTTAGCTTAAGCACTACAGAATACTTTAAAACCTGTTAGTTTAAGAGGCTTAGGCATGAGATGGGCACCACCAACACAAGAGACCAGATGAGCTATTCAACAAGTTAATTTATGAAAGGGATACTTTACACATAAGAAAATCCTAATATTTACTTTGGGTTTTTTAAAAGACTGCTAACTGACACTTCTTAAGAACTCAAGAGACACTGTTGCAAGCCTCTTAATGACTTATTTTACTTCAGGCCAAATTCCCTAAACCTCTACCCCAGCCAAATGCACTCACAACCAGGTCCAGCTACAGCCTTCCTTTGACTCTCACATCTCTTCCTGTTGTATTTCTGGCTGGTTGGACCATTTATCTGGGTTTTAATGCCTGCTTGTGTAGCCTTCTTCTAGTTCTGGCAAGATCTTAGGGCAGCCTCCTGGCATAACACAGCCACCTGCTCCCTACTGCTGATCTTCACCATTACATAACAATAACAGTTATATACATGGCAATTCTTCACACTAGGCAAAAAAGAAGTAGTTTTGACCTGGTGCCGAAAGGAATATAATATTGGTATCAGTTATACCCCCCTTGGGAGAGCATTCCAGGTCTGGGGCACCACCACAGGGAAGGCCCTCTTTTTTGTCTAATGCACAATTTACTTTGCCCAATAATGGAACTCAAAAAGTGCATTCTCTGATTATTTTAATGCACATGCATAGTTAATATTATAAATATTATTCATGAGAGAGCAGTAATCTATACTGCCACTGTGCTCCCATTAATTCTGCTGCAACATTCCGCTGCGCTAGCAGGGACCCACTGTTAGTACAATAGCAGTTAGTGCTTCGTAAAGGAACACTAGATACAAGAAGAAATCCTTGTTTCTAAATTGGGACAGATCAGTGGAGGTCTCTTCTGCCATTCTGGACGCAAGTGCTTCCACTCATTTCTGGTTTCTTTATGAAGCACCAACTCCCTGTTGTGCTAGTGGTGGATTTTTCTGGCATGTGGTCAGGATACTGCCCCCAAGGTTTTTTTTTTTTTGGGGGGGGGGAATTTAAAAGAAATCTGCCAAAGCCCACCAAAGTTAGTCTCCTATACCTCCTATCATGGCCAGTGCAAGCCAGCATGGCTTTGAAAGTGGCGGGGGATCTGCTGCTTCACTCTTCCAAACCACTTGAGATTATTCTGTTAGAGAATAAAATGAAAATGAGAATTACTCCATTTGAAGTATAATATTCTCCTGATATTCCTATGCCTGATAACTCATCAAACAGGAAGCTGCTATATAAAATCTATTAATAGAAGTATTTAGAAGACCTAGAAAATATGTAATTAATTAACAGTAATTGTAGGACATGGCTGAATACCAAAAACAATTTCATTTGATCAGATGACTCATCATGCCCTCTCTTTCTCACCAAGCTATATTTAAATGAGAATAAAGTGTTTTGCAGAAGCAAATACCTCAGACATTGCTTTCTGCAAATGTTATTTGACATTGACCCAACTACTAGAGTTCTACGTTACAGTGTTATTTCTATGGTTCATGGTGATATCTTTTGGCATTCTGTTTGAGTGAAAAATTCTCCATCTTCACAGGTATAAATGGAGACTGAGATCTACTTCCGTCTAAGAAACAATGGTGTGTTTGTATGTGGGAGAGAAGGACAGAATTGGATCTAGGGAGTGTGCCCTTTAACATGTTGCTTGCCCCAAAGACTAAACCACTCCCTCCAATGAATATCACAAAGGCAGGAGACTGATCTCACAAAGACAGGAGGCTGATTATTGGGAGGAGGGTGATGGGAAAAGGTTCAGAGGCAGCGTATCAATTGACTTGCTATCTCTAAGCCTAAATCCCCCTTCCTAATTATAGAAGGGAGGCTGAACCTTCCATTCTGCTCCAAAGCAATCACTGTGGGGAGGAATTGCACCACCACCACCATTGGTATTCAATTTAACTAGTTTTAAGCACCACCACCACCATCCAACTCTATAGATAAACGAAGAAATCAAATGTATGTCTTATACTGCAACAAACATCAAATGATTGCATGAACAAAGGCTGTGCTTAACTTATTTCATGTCAGCTCACTTGGGTCCATTGCTGCCCTGGTACGATACCTTTGGTACAAAGGATGATGCGGAAATGTAGAGCATAAATAATAAATCTTAATTCATATGCTTTCTGCATTCACCCACTTTGTCCTTCCAGAAATGCATGCTCAGAGATTTTTTAAAATTATTTTTTTCCTTGATTAAATACTGAATTTTCACAATTGTATCCATTCAGCTATCTCCATAAATATAAACAGCACCTACGCAAAATTCATCCTTAACTTTCAGTTCAGTTGTTCATAGCCCTGTACAGATATCCACTGGTTCATAAAAATCTTGTACATAGAGTCCTCTACGCAAATGCACGTAAGCTTGGAATTTTGCAACCTCTACCCTCCATTCCTGCAGGATAAAGATTGTGCATTCAGAGCTTGTATACATTCTGGTGCACAAGGTCCAGCCAACTCCTAGATGCCAGTGGTGGACTCTACAGGGATGATACTCTCCCATCCCTTTGGCCATATACATGGTTGAGTCAATCATAATGCTGTGTTTTCTCTCTTCCTGTTTCAATACTTTATGATTTTTATTTTTTTCCTGATGTTAGCTGCCTTGGACATCTTGAACATGAGATGGATAGATGGGACATAAATATTTAAAATAAATAAATGCATAAATAAAATGCACCTACAAAAATAAAATGTTCCAAGGCAGCATTTTATTTTTACCAGACCCACCTAGAGGTTGTAGATATTGGACTTATTTCCAGCAGAGTCTGGCATGGTGAAATAAGTGGGTGACTTAGGCTGCAATCCTCAACACACTTAGTGAATCCCAGTGCATATCTACATATCTACACAGAACAATAGGCCCCATTGACCTCATTGGAAATACTTCCAGGCAGATATATAGGATTACACTGCAAGACCCATGGAAATAATCTAGATTTACTTCTGTGTAAACATCCTTATGATTGTTCTCTGTTAATGAACAAATGGTCATGCTCTGTTTGCTTCAGAACCAGAATGGTGTGGTATAGTTGGGTGTTCTGTGACAGGGTCTGATCCACAGAATTCTCGATCTTCTGATGTTACACTGCTCACAACACCACCATTTATGCAGGCTTGATCTCCAGGATGGAAGAAATCAGGATCTACATTGATTTGCTAAAAGTTAGTAACTCAGTCCTTGGGAAGAGAGAAGCAGTGGCAGACATGTTAAACTTGTGCTGGCTGCTTGCAAAAGGCTTAAGCTTTTGGGGTCAAACTTGCACTTAATTATGCACCTGTAGTTCTACATTGCTGTTTTGCTCAGACAGTATATAGAAAAGACGATGAAAATTAGGTTTGAGTGGAGGGCATACCTGAGGAAACACCGAAGAATTTATAAAGTTCAAATACTGAATTCAAGCTATCAGAGAGCCATTCAAATGGGACCTGCAGACAACTTGGAGAGATTATATTGGTAGAACGTTCACAACAAAGAATGCTTTTCTGTCAGTGCAAATTCATTTGAAAATAGAAGGAATATGATTCATCCAAACCCTTTAAATTATTTTTGTGCTTTGCTATTGCATTTGAAACTGTTTTATATGAGCAAAGATATGGTTATAAAGAAGAGCTCTTCCAAATATTCTCCTCTGCATAATATAAAATTTATTTTTGCTACCACAGCAGCACATTTTATGATAATAAGATGGTAATCCAAAGGGTAAAACACAATGCAGCAATCAAAATAAGTACAAATAATTAGAGCCACCTCCATCATGTGGAAAATAACCCACTTGGGTACCACTGAGCATTCTGAGTCCATTCACATTCAAATGTAGTCTTCCCACAGACTAATCTCTTAATCAGTCAAATCACCACTGCTGTGAAAGACACCAAATGAGGAAAAGTTAATATATCTTTTATGCATCTGTGGTGATATCCTACACAAATAATTTAAAACAAATATGCATGAAAGTCATGAGAAAAAGATCTGCAAGAGAATAGGTAGGGTTTAGTTCTATCCAAGAGGAAGCTTTCAAAGATGAGGGAAAGCAAACACAAGCAATTATAACTGATGTTTAGAGCTATCAGCTTAGGAACCAAATATTGTTTTTCTGGATATGAAAAGAAACATGGATGCATATAACATTCTTGTAATATAGTAGTGTGACTTTTTGAAAGTTAGGGACCAAGGAAAAATAACAATAGAAGCCTAATCCTCAAGCACTGGCATTGTCTGGTTGCACATCTCAAGTCTTAACAAGAAAGTAACAAATTACTCCAGCAAGGCTTCACCTAATACATCCAAATTATAGCCAATATTGTTGGAAGGGGTGTAGTCACATTGGTTCATACGTTCATTTTTGGTGGGAATGTTCTACAGTGCAGGAGTTTTGGAACATGGTTGCTGATTACTATCAGGAATTTCTTCATGTTAGACCATTGGTACCTTCTGAAGCAACCCTGCTTCATCTTTTTTGAACCTAATGATCCAGGATTCCTGCATAAAGACCTTCTTAAGCAATTATATACAGCTGCAAAGTTATCTATAGCATGTAACTGGAAGTCTCCAAAGCAACCAACTAAAGAGAAGCGGATTAATAAAATTTGGAAGATTATGAGTATGTATAAACTTATTCAGCAAGTGCAGCGAGCAAGGAATCCTAACTTTATTGCACCATTGTTTCCATTAATTTTCTATGAGGCACTTCAATCTTGTGATAAAGTTCCAACGTACAGTTGCCTGTATTTTTTTCTAATTAATACGCACAAACACACAAAATGACATACACTTGCACATGTTCCTTTTATATGTTGTAGAACTCGTATTTTTACTTTCATTAGATATTGAGCTCCTACTTAGGTTGTTTTATTGTAGATGTTCCATAAGCATATCTGTTATAGACTAAGATCTATAATTAGTGAATTCCTTTGTTTCTTTAGTGATTTTTATTTCTTATTATGTAAGTTCTTTTTTTGTCTTTATTTTGTTAACTTTATTTCGAAATAAAATAAAATGTCATGAGGAAAAAAAAGAAGGTAACAAATCCAGATGAGGCCAAATGGTAATTCTAGAATCATAAGCTATGATCCCAAAAGTTCTGTTGCATATTTATAGAATGGGTTTTTTTTCCCTTTACATTGGAGAGCAGTGGATTTGGGGAAAGGAATAGTGACGGTGCTGCTATCTGGAACAAAGAAGGGATGTTGCTTCGCACTAGGGATGTGCGAAGCAGCAAAAAATGAGCTTGTTGAGGTTTATTTATTTTATTGCATTTATTCACCTTTTTTCCTCTTGCAAGGAATCCGAGGTTCTCCGAATTCCACCTCAAAGCTCATTCGGACTCATTTCCATATCAGATTGTGAGCTTTTAAAATTATTTACATGAAAATTCATGTGCATTTCCTGCACATTTCCCTAAACGTACACTTCAATTGTGTTCATTTTTGAAATTTTTCTCCCATTGAGTACAGTGTGTTTGCACATTTTTCAAATGTACACATTTTGAACATTTTCTTTCGTTCAGTAAATTCTGTTGCAAGCATGGAAATATACAGACTTTGAGCACAGATTGCGTTTGGATCCATGTTTGGTACTGGGAGGTATGAACTGTGTAAATTCTGGTAAAAAACAAACTGCAAAAACAATATTCATCTAATTGCATATGAAAGCTTTGCAGCTGACATCCAGGAGTTGGGACCAACAGCACAGCACCTTCTTCCAGTAATTGTGCGGAGAACTGTTTATCTAATTAATGCATGAAGGGTGCTGTAGCTGACACAGAATTCACCAGCATAAATTTCATTCATTCATTTATTCATTCATTACATTTCTATACTACCGGATAGCCAAAGTGAGATCGGAAGCTTACAACATGACAAAACATAATAGCACACCTTCAATATGAAAAAAATTAAAAGTTTGAAACAGATAAAAACCTTTAATAATGGTACTACCAGGACCCAATAAAAAGGTAGATAACTTAGATAACTTGAAACAGGATTAGACAAATAGAATGAGGATAGTTCTATTTACAGTTATTAACCATTATAGATAAACAGAACCACCATGTTCAGAGGTGTGTTTTTGGTGACTAAATGCTGGAGGACAAATGACAGCAGTTTGTTTTTGTCATCATCATCATACTCCTGTCCAGCTTCTGAGCGCTGCTGAGAGGCATTTATCTGGCTGTTTTTGGAAACAGATTGCTGGACTGGATGAAGGCTGGCCTGATGTAAGAACACATCTTTGTGCTCCCAATATTTCTTTCTAATGTAGTTAAATCTGAAATTTGTATTTGCTTTCAAAAGTAGGAAAGCATTAAACAGTCCACCAGACTCTGATGGCTGTGGGGGAGTGGAGAGAGAATATGAAGAATGTAATAAGCAGTGTGCCCTGGCCTTCATATATCAAAAGGCCCAAAGGAGACTGCAAGATCCAATGTCTTATTCATTCACAATCATACAGTGTGTGAGCAAGGAGGCTTCTGGGTTCATTTTACCCCAGGCGTTTGGAAATCTCTGGGCAGCCCTAATGCTTTTTTGGATAAAATCTGTCTGTATTTTATGCACTGTTCAGTACTGTGCCTATTCATTATGTGGGGTTACTAATCATATCATTAAAAGTTACATTATATCAAAAATAACTCCATTTTTTTCAGAACTATTAGCATGTAACTGACTTGAGCACACTGAAATACAATATGCAGAGTCTACAGACATCTCTTTAAGGTTTCCTATTATCAGCTGAAGTAGCAGTGCTCTGAGCTGCAATTGACCCTGCTGTGTGATCAGTCATAACCAGCACAGAATTCAGACCTACACGGAAAAGCAAGAGAGAAGAAATACTTTTTCATCAAGAAAAGAATATACAAATGGCCTGTCATATCAACCAAGCCATATAAGAATAAGAAGCCTTTAAAAATACAGTTTTCAGCTGTTTGATTAGAACAAGACTTGGAATGCACTACTGAGACGTTGAATCAAACCCTGCATTTAACAAGAACTAATTATCATTGTGAATTTTGAACTGCAGCATTATATGCCTAGCTAGATATGTTGCCACGCATACTCAAATAAGCTTCATACCTTGTGAAGTGCCCATTCATACATTTTACCCACATCCATTTCACTGGGGTTGTCCACCCACACCGGGAGCCTGGGTGTGTGAGGGGATCTTCATTTCGTAGGCATAGCCACATCTGTGGGGCTGCAGACCTGACATAGGTCCAAGACCTACACTCTTGGACCTATGAGGCAACTGTGTCTCATGGTGGGGCAACAGGGCAGGTAAAGATTAATATTGTTGGGTTTTTCAGTGAACAAGGTGGGATCATAAGGCATTGTTCTAAGTTATTTCAGGGTCTCCAACAAGGCACAACCACACATACACACACTGCCATCTTCCCCTCCTTGCCTCTTTCCTCTAAGTTCCCTTGCCTCTCTCCATGTTTGTTAGTTTCCTTGGAATAGTCAGGATCAAAAGAGAAACTGTGCTCCCAGACTATCATTCCAAATTCTATGTTTGCATTTCATTTCATTTCTTTTATTACATTTCTGTACTGCCCAATAGCCAAAGCTCTCTGGTTTAAATTGTATTTCATACCTTGTTGTAGGGCTCTGGGATTCCTAATAATGCTTAGCCAGCTGTTGGGTCTCCCCATCATCACTCTCTTGCCCAAGAGTCTAACCATCTTGGGAAATTTCAGAGTGGGTGGTAGCACACTGTGGTCCTCTGTCCCATCCAGACGGGGGGTGGGGGGACTATCTGAAGGCTGGTAAAGGGCATAGCTCATGCCTATGGTGGGTTTCCAAGTGATGGTGACCAATCAGGTAGTACAGTCTTTTATGTATTCCTTTCTTTGAAACTAGGTAAATATACTCACTCTGACTTTATTTCTTTCCCTTGCTGAAACATCTCTAAATCTATCCATTCTGTCCCTTGCATGACTCACTGAAACGTGGAGGTTTCTGTTGTGCTTAGTCCCCCCTGCCTAGCCATTTCCCTAGCACCCTCCCTGCTCCTTATTTGATTAACTGTAATTTACCACCTCTGCCTTTTCTTGCCCTATCACTATTATTAGGAATAGTCTGCCAGTCTGGTATTTGGGGGTAGTATACTAATGAATCATTTTCTTCCTGTAAACATTCATGGTAAAATAAAAATTCTAGGTTTCAATGGCCAGTGTTCTTGACCGAATTTCTGTATTTTGTCAAAGTACAGTGTAACATTTACCATTTGCGCACCTCACCTCTGCAAAAGTTCCATGTTTCCAGGTTCATTGGGTACACATATGAACTTGTGTGCACATGTGAATGCAGATGTTTGGTGGCAAAAGATTTAAAGGGTGGGGAGTCTCAATCCACCTCCCACCCTAGCCACAGCAAGCCAGCAGGGCTTTGGATGCAGTGGGTCTTCTACCATGGATCTTCCCCCTGGGTAAATAGGATTAGTTTGTAGTTGTTGTTACCTTATGGATACTAGTAACAACGTCAAGGAAAATACATCATGAATAAGACCAGCACATACAGGAGTTCCATATTCTTTTTTATAAGAAAACATTTTTCCCCCACCCATGCCACCACAGCAGATCATAGGAACCAGACTAACTCTGAACGCTGTCATGGCACACCAATACTAGTATATAAATCCCTGAGAAGGAGACCATAGTTTAAATGACAAGAAGTGTGGTACTGGGCTTTATCATTCTGCCCTCATGCTGTGCCCATCTGGAACATACAAGAATGAACTGTGGTGACTGGAGCCAAGGAGAAAGGGCACTTGGCATGAAATAGGAGCAGTACAATCACTCGTGTTTCCAGAACTCTTACAAGTAGCCTGCCTCAGGAGTCCAGGAACAAACATGCAAAAGCAGAAAAGCAACCCCCACTTCACTCCTACAACTGGGGATCCAAGGACAGAGCACCCCACACAGCTGAGGAAGGGAAGAGGGAATCTATGCTACAATGTAAAACTGCTGGAAATGCTTTCATATCTCTTCTCCCTGCCCATTATATATGAAAACCTAGCCTGAAGACACAGTACTAGTGAAACAAATATTTATTGTGCAAGAGCTGGAAGCAGTGTCACCCACAAAGCAGACACAAGGGTAAGCATGCACCCCCATATTTGTTTGAGTCAGAGCCACAGACGTTGGTGTATGGAGTGAGGAACAATCAGTTTGTAATTGGATTTCAAACTGGTTGGTTATTTTAAGTGATTGGCTGTAAGTAGTTACTTAAAATTTTTATTAGTAGTTTATTTAATGTGTAATTATTGACTTTGTTTATATTATTGTGTTGTATGTTCTTGGGTTAATTGGAATACGCTCTGGTATAGAGCACAATGTGAATTTGTATTATTATTATTATATGCATGAAAGCCCTCCCTTGGTAAACGCCAGGAACTCCACTCCAAGGATTGCTACTACTGATTAAACATTCATGAGCACTTTTGCCTCACCAGATCACCACCTGGACACATGGAGCAGAACCAACTGTTGCTGCATACTCAGAGGCCCTAGAGGTGAAGGCGTTAAAGTATTGTTTAAGTCACTACAGTCGCCTGCTATGGGAAGGTGCTCCAACTATTTAATAATGTTGCTTACCTTTTTCTGAAGCTTTGTGCAAAAGTGTCCATCTGTGAAATTTGAGGGGGGCGGACACAGTTAATACAGTTAATCATTAACTCCTCCCCACCCCCACCTCAAATTTGGCCTTGCTAAATTTCAAAAGGTGTGCAAGTATCTTCATTAGTATCTAATGGACCAGAGCTTTGCGTATGAAATCTATGAAAAACTACAAAGTAGGATTTGACCCAGGGATGCCAAAGGGGCAAAAATGTAAAGCTTTAGAGCATTTACATTTCATTTTTGATTACCTCCGTTGCATTGGAAGCTGCTCATGTATGGCTCTAAGCAGCCAAATCTAAACATTCTCCTAATCATGCATACTGGAGCTATAGTTCTCCCTACTCTCCTGCAAGCATATGTAGCCCTGGTTTTGTTGCATCAGTTGAATGGTCTGGATGCTTTGCTACAAATCAGGTGGACTGAGCTATGGACATAAATAGTTTAAGATACTGAAATTCGTGAACAAGAGACAAGAAGGGAACTTACTGTGCAAAAAATGTAGTTAGTATTGAGTATAGCAACCATATTAAGTTAACATTCTGAGGTTTCATATAACAAAATATACAGGGATAATCACGGTGTTCTTAAATTTATGACACTGCAAGCATGGATAAAAAATTATGTATTTCTTAAAAGAAATGTGAAGGAAATCCTTGAATATAAATTGCATTTAGCACTCAATTTCCATGTTTTCAAGCACAGAGAAGGCATTAAAAAAGCACATAAAACATTAATGAACCTGGCCTTGACATTTAAATTCTATACATTTTAATGTCCCTTTGCTTGCTTTTGATTTCTTTAGGGACCTTTTGCTGTATATATAGCATTAAAGTTTGTTCATATGTTTGGTTCACCTTACAGGAAATATGCCAATAACTGTAAATATTAAAAGGGTCTGAACAAAGTATAACCTTTTTTTAAATGGATGACTTAACTTGAACACTTTGTGACTTTTTCCGCAATAACGCTGCATTTGAAATATCAACCCTACATAAAATTCAACCCTTTGGCAATCAATTTAATTCCTTGAGGGTACTGTGTAGAAATGAGAAACTACACGAATCTCTTCTAAAACTATACAAGCAATATTCTGCTCTTTAAAAAACAAACAAAAACTTCTTGGAATACAACATATGTAATACAACAGGAGTTTCAAACTTAGGACATTATAAATACTGTAGAATATATTTGTTCATATGATTCAATGATACATACAACTGTGGCACGCAACAGACAGGCTAACAAGACACAAGAAACAGAGAGCTCTTCCTGTACCTTTTCTCATACTGCATGACACTGGCCATAATTCCATTTGCTTAACAATACTAAAGGTTGTGAAGCCATTTTCTCCTTAACATCTGATTATCTGAGCAATAACAGATCTAAGAAGAAAATACATGCATAAAATTCGGGCAGGCTGGGGCTTTTCCACCATGCCCAATAACCTTATTCTTTTTCTCTTTCAATTTGCCCTATTTTTTCTTTGCTTAACATCTGGCCAGAAGAAGAATTTTGGGAAACCAAGGAACCTAGAGAGACATACCAAGTCAGATCATTGGTCCGTCTACCTCACTACTGCCTACACTAACTGGCAGCAGCTCTCCAGGATTTCATGGAGGCTTTCCCCAGACCTACCTGGAGATGCCAGGGACTGAACCTGAGAATTTCTGCATACAAGGCCTATCCTCTACCTCTGAACTACAGCCCTTCCCCAATTTTACTAATATTGTGATATTTGACTTCACAATGGTTAGACATTAGGCATAGTGGGCTGTTCATTGAGAAACACAAATTCAAAACTTAGCTACATGTGTGCAGCTAGTTCAGTTTTCTATCACAGTAGACTTATTATCACAGTTCAGTTTTCTATCACACTAGGCTCATTATTTTCTATGAGTAGGCTCATTATTGAGCCTTCTCTGTGGCAGTGATGGTGGCAAAAAGAGAGTTCTTTTTCACCACTATTGCATCTTCTCTGTGTTGTCCAGCAGGGCTTTTCCAATTAGTTCATGGCCTGCTCCAATCTGGACCAGGGAAAGAAATGGTGGAGCCCTTAGTATCATGCTGTGACAAGTTTGCATGACATTTTGAAGAAAACGTTATTCAAATCCATCATGAATTGGACACCACAATTAATGCAATTCCATTAACAGAGGTTCCTAGAGCACTGCTGAGTTTTATTTAGGGATGTTAAGAGAATTCTGCCACGGATCCCAGGGGGGGCCAAATTCCAGTGAATTCGGCCCCCCGCCCCACCACCCTGTGAAAGCCCCATGAAACGGAGCCTACCTGGCTGCGGCTGCTGCCGGGCTTATCACTTTAGCCATGATAGGCTACGTAAATATTTACATAGCCTATCATGGGCTTGCGTAGGGAGGCAAATGGTGTCCCCTACGCAGGACGCCATTTGCGTCCACAGCATCCTGGCAGCAGCTGGAGGCCCCGCTGCAGGTTGGCCCAGCCAGTGGCTCCGCGGACTGGCCGTGGAGTGGAGCCAGCCGGGCAGGATTCCGGGGGGGAGGAGGAACGGATCGCCTCCCCCCTATCAAGGATTCTAGGGGGAGGAATGGATCACCTCCCCCCACCTGCGGAACCCGGCGGAGCCAGGTAAGCGGGGTTTCGTACACCCCTAGTTTTATTGGTTGGGTTTCAGTTGTTGAGGCTCAAGAATGCGGACAATGTGCTTGACCAAATCTGGTATATCACCTGTATGCATGACCCTTGCCCTTCATGGCTTATTACATCTAATAAGGAGGTGATATCAGGCTGGGTCCAGGAGGTTGTAAACTCCTCCTTGAGAGAGGGAGTGGTGTTGCAGCCTTTAAAAAAGAAGGGGTATTTAGGCCACTCCTGAAAAAGCCTAACTTGGACTTGGATGATGTTAACAACTATAGTCTGGTAGTCAACCCAGCATATACTTCCTGGGCAAGGTGCTTGAGCGGGTGGTTGCTCGTCAACTCCAGGCACTCTTGAATAAAACTGATTTTCAATTGGGCTTCAGGCCTGGTTTCGGAACAGAAACTGCCTTGGTCACCCTGTGGTTGATGGAGAATTGGGAAAATAGGGTTGGCGGAGAATTTCTCCCCAAAACTTTGGGGGGCCGAGCGCCAACGTGTTTGGCCCCCCGAATAAGTTTCGGGGAGAAATTCTCCGCCCCCCCGCCCCCCACCCACCCCGGAACGGGACTTACCTTTGGCGAATGTCCCTCCCGGCGGTGGGTCCGGCCGGCGGTTTGTCAGGTCTTCGTCCGGGGCGGGAGCGGCAGCCGCCATTCCAATAAAAGAAAAAAAAAACCGCCCCCATGATAGGCTACGTGACGATTAACGTAGCCTATCACGGCTAGATTTGCAAAGTCAGCCGTGATTGGCTACATAAATCGTCACGTAGCCTATCACGGGGACGTTGTTTTTTTTTTAACTTTTAATTTCGCGGCCGGGCGAGGCGAGGCGCCTCCTCCCCGGCCTGAATTTCGGCCGGGCGAGGCGGGAAGCCTCCCCCCCAGCCTGAATTTCTGCCGGGCGAGGCGGGAAGCCTCCCCCCTGGCCTGAACTTCGCGGGGGGAGCAGCGAAGCACCTCCCCCCCACCGCGAAAAGCTGCAAGACCAGGTAAGTGACTTTCGTGCACCCCTAGTCAAGAAAGGGGACAGAGGGAGTGTGACCCTGTTGCTCCTCTTGGGCCTCCCAGTGGCTTTCGATACCATCAACCATGGTATCCTTCTGGAAAAGTTGTCTAGGTTGGGAGTTGGAGGCACTGCACTGCAGTGGTTTCACTCCTACTTGGATGGCCGATTCCAGAAGGTGGTGCTGGGGATTACTGCTCTGTGCCTTGGCAGCTATGCTGTGGGGTTCCACAGGGCACTATTCTTTTCCCCATACTGTTCAACATCTACATGAAATGTCTGGGGGAGGTTATCCAGAGGTGTGGGCTGTTATGTCATCAATATGTAGATAACACCCAGCTCTATATATTCTTTTCAACAAATCTAGGTGAGGCAGTGGCAAAATTAGTGCCCTGGCATGGTAATGGACTGGATGAGGGCCAATAAACTAAGACTCAGTCTAGACAACACAGAGGTACTGTTAGTGGGTGGCTCTTCTGCCCAACTAAGTGACATTCAACCTGTTCTGGAGGTGGTTGCACTCCCCCTAAGGCATCAGGTTTGTAATTTGGGGGTGCTTTTTGATCCATCATTGTCACTAGAGGCACAGGTGGACTCGGTGGCATGGAACACTTTTTATCACCTTAGCCTGATATACCAACTACATCCTTATCTGGATAGAGATAGCCTAGCTAGAGTTATCCATGCTCTGATAACCTCTTCTCTGGATTACTGCAATGTATGGGGCTGCCTTTGAAAATGGTCTGGAAACTTCAGCTGGTCCAAAATGAGATTACTATATGATTACTAACAGAGATTACCAGTGAGATTACTAACAGGGACTAGCCAGCGTGATCATATTATGTAGGGATGGCGGAGAATTTCTCCCCGAAACTTCAGGGGGCCGAGCACCAACATGTTTGGCCCCCCGAACAAGTTTCAAGGAGAAATTCTCCACCCCCCGCCCCCCCCGGGACGGGACTTACCTTTGGCGAATGTCCCTGCCGGCGGCGGGGCCGGCCGGCGGTTCGTCGGGTCTTCGTCCGGGGCGGGAGCAGCAGCCGGTCCTTCGACCGGCCGCCGCCGCCGCCATTCCAATAAAAGAAAAAAAAACACGCCCCCGTGATAGGCTACGTGACGATTAACATAGCCTATCATGGCTAGATTTGCAAAGTCAGCCGTGATAGGCTACGTAAATCGTCACGTAGCCTATCACGGGTGACTTAAAAAAAAAAAGCGCGTACGGATAATGGCGGCCCCCATAGGGAGCCGCCATTCACGTTCCTTATTTGGTCGCTGTAGTCTACGTAAATCTTTACGTAGACTACGGCGAAAATAAGGGCAACGCTATTTGCGTTGCCCTTATTTTCGCCGTAGTCTACGTAAAGATTTACATAGACTTCAGCGACCAAATAAGGAATGCGAATGGCGGCTCCCTATGGGGGCCGCCATTTCCGTACATGCTTTTTTTAAAAAAAGTCACCCGTGATAGGCTACGTGACGATTTACGTAGCCTATCACGGCTGACTTTGCAGATCTAGCCATGATAGGCTACGTTAATCGTCACGTAGCCTATCACGGGGGTGTTTTTGTTTTTGTTTTAACTTTTAATTTCGCGGCCGGGAGAGGCAAGGTGCCTCCTTCCCGGCCTGAATTTTGGCTGGGCAAGGCGGGAAGCCTCCCCCCCTGGCCTGAAGTTCGCGGGGAGAGCAGCGAAGCGCCTCCCCCCCCACCGCGAAAAGCTGCGAGACCAGGTAAGTGACTTTCGTGCGCCCCTAATATTATGCCAGTACTTTCCCATCTGCACTGGCTGCTAGTGAATTTCTGGGCCTGATTCAAAGTGCTGGTAGTAACATTCAAAGCTCTAAATGGCTTGGGGCCAGGTTACCTGAAGGATTGTCTCCTCCCAAATATACCTGCCTGGACCCTAAGATTATCCTCAGCCATCATTCTCCAAGAGCTCTTGCCAATGGAAGTGAGATGGGTGGCTACTAAGGAGGGCCTTTTCTGTTGTGACACCTCGGTTGTGGAATGAGCTTCCCAGAGAGACTCACTTGGCACCTATGCTGTACTCTTTCCAGTGCTGGCTGAGGACCTTTTTATGTTCCTAGGCATTTTAGTCTTTCAGTTTCTGTTTTAAATCTGTTACTGTATTTTAAATGTTTGCATTGCTGCTAGGTTTTATTTTGGTGTTTACTTCTATTTTATATTGTAGTTTTAAACTTTTAAATGTTTATAGTGTGTCTTATCTGGTATTACTTTAATTGTTGTGAACCGCCCAGAGAGTTTTGGCTATTGGGCAGTATAGAAATGTAATTAATAAATAAATAATAAATATTTTTCATCAATAATCAATATTTTTCAATGGCAAAACACATTAGCTTTGTAATATGAATTCACAGAAAGAAACTATTTCTGTTCTGCAATTTCCCTGCTGGGGGCAATATCACTCCACTTGTCTTCAGCAAACACACAACCAGAAAGTACAAAGAGGGCAGGTCTAAAAATGAAAACATATTTAAAAGCAAAAGCAAAAGACAGTAAAACGGGAACATTAAGCACTGAATATGCCTTAATGAAAACATTCTCAACAATTCTTCTAAGTGCAGGAATTCACTGGAATTCTAGAAGGTTATATATTTATTACTTTAAAACACAAGAAATAGTACTATAAAACAGAACTAGGACATGAGCATTATAGAGAATGTCAAAACAAAATTACAGGTTTTAAAAATCAAATTTGTCTATGCCTCCATTTTCCCCTTTCAAATACATTTTGTGTCAAAATTGGGATACATACATCATATTGGCTTAATGTAAAAGATTTTGAGAGCAATTAAGGTTTTTTGTATCTCTAACAAAACATGTAACTCCCCCCCGCCCTTCAAACTAGAGATGCTTCTGAAATTCTCTCCATATAATATCTTTCCAAGATTATGATTTTCTAGGATAGCCTTCTTCTAAGGTGACATTGATACATTAGGTATTCACCATTGCTGCTTTTTTTTATTTTCAAGTGTTGTATAGCATGCTGTACATTGCAGTTTGGAACTTCCATTTCCTTCATTTTTCAACCTCTACATTACTAACAGAGCAATCCTACAGTTCCCAAATGGCACCTGGGGAGCCGTAGGCTGATGAAGATCTCCTTCTCCAAAGCTGTAGACAGAGCTATGCCTGTGGAAGAGAAGATCGTGGATCTCCCCGCATCCTCCCCCCAACTAGTGCACAAAGCTCAGCGGCAGCATCTTTCCCAAGGTCACAAAAGCATGTGACCTTGGAAAACTGCCATCTGGGAAGAGACACTGGAGAAGGAGAAAACTGGGTGGGACGGTGGGGAGGGAGGGGAGGGAGGAGGAGAGGCCTGGGCCCAAGAGCCTCTCTATCACCATCCCTGCCCACTCCCTGGAAAGCAAGTCAGAAGGGCTGAGAAGCTTGTCTAGCTGAAAAATAAAATAAACAGAAGATGGAGAGGCTGTAAAAGCCTCAGTTCTTCTCCACCCTGCTGACAGGTCTTTGGATAGACAAAGAGCTCTGAGATTGGACCCATATGTCTATCAAGCATGAGCCCCTTAGGATCATGCTCTAAGAGCTTCTCTACACCAGCAATTTATTGCACGCTCATGACTGGCCATTCACGGAAGTTTGTGGGTCCATTGCATGACGTCATCGACATCCAGGGCCCCTCCCACACCTTTTTAGGTTTATCCTGCTGTAAAAAGCACAGGACTAAATCAGTTTTTTTTTTTTAAATGTGCAGAATCAGTACTAGTGTGTAATGCCACCGTAGTGCTATATTTCAGCCACTAAATTGTGCTGTCTAAAAGAATACATAGGAAAAGTGCCGAAATGGAAGGTTTCAATTCAAACCACATGGCCACCCATGTCCACTCCAAAATGTAATGGAGCTGATCATAATCCCGCAAAGATTCCAGAAGTAGAAAGCCCTGGTAAGGCAGCAGGATTTTCCATAAATGTGGAGAAGCTCTAATACACACAAATGCACACTGATGAAACACTGCAAAAAAGCAATCTTGATCCAAATGTACATAGAGTTTTTTCGAGTTTCCTTTTGTGAGGTATTCTATCAGTGTGAAGGGTTGAGTATGTAGTTCAGTATAACACTGCACAAAAAGAATCTTGATACAGTTGTATGTATAATCATTTTAATATTAGTTGTTTTTTTTTAAAAAATCAACAAATCTTTTTATCAGCTGCTACAGATACTTTCCACAATATTCTGTAAAATCTTTTCTTATGCATTGGACCTTTTACTACCCACACCCACTAAAATGTACCACTAATGAACTTCTATTAGGGTGGAATTCTACTGCCCCGCTGCTCAGATGACAGAAGCTTCCGATATCGGAGGCTGCCAAGAATCCTATGGCCCTTGTGGGCTGTTGCCGGCAAGGAAGGAGAAGCAACACAGGTGATTTTCATCTCCGTCTACTCCTAACAGCCTTTCTTTGCTAGATGGGTCTCTGAGCCTATCTAGCAGGATTATGCTGCCTTGAGGGAGGGCTTGAGAAGTCTTTGGATCTGGTGCATTTTGGCCTCTCCCCTCCCTGTCCTGCCTACCAGCACACCCCCTCCCTGTCTTTCTGTCCTCTTCCCAAGGTCGGAAGCTCTGACCTTAGGAGAGGAGCTGCCATGGAGCTTTCCATGGTAGCTGGAAGGGGGGAGGGAGGTATCCACAACTGGATCTCCTCCTCCAAGGTCAGAGCTCTATCTCTGGCCTGGGAGGAAGGGATCTGCAGCATCCTATGGAGCCCCAGTTGCTGTTTAGGGGCTACAGGATTGCTCTGTTAGCTTCAAAAATAGAACTTACGTAGTCTTATATTGAACTTATATGGAAATGGCAAATGAAAGAAAGTCATTATCATCAATGAAAAAGTTTGCCATCAATTGAATAACAATGTTGCAAATATGTACATATATAATAAAAATATTTTCTAAAAAGAATACAAAAAGGAAACAAAGAAACCTGGAGCAAAATTCCCTCAGTGGCAACCATGGTACCTTTAACATTTGCCATCATACAAGATACTAAAAATCACAGGATGATGTAGCCAAGAGCTTTGGCTATCGGGCGGTATAGAAATTAAATAAATACAAATAAATAAATAAATAAATAAATAAATAAGAGCCACAACCTTTCATTAAATGGTCACATGCACAAATGATCCTCCCGTAAATATTCAAAATGTATACAATTTGCCCTTATACAATATATTCATTGCACAGATTTTATCTAATTGCAATGTACTCATTATATTTTCATATTCCCTTCTCTTACATCCACCCAGTTCTGCAAAGTGCGCAGTTCCCTTTACTTCCATGTCTAAGTGTACTAATACTAGTCTTTTGGTTACTGTAGGGCACAGGTATTTCTTTCTTTTTGACATTTAAACTCATGCTATAACTCCACATTTAAGGGAGTTTTTTGTTTACTATTTTGAAGTTTCAGGTGCCAGTGAAAGAAGTATATACTCATTTCCAGCATATGTATGCAAATAAATGGGAGTTATTATCCCACACTGTAATATTCTGTCATCTGTGACATCCTTCTCATTTCACTTTCTTCTCTTACCACTTTCCTGGTGGTTCTCTTTTCAAATGTCTTCCTTACTATTTTCACTCCCTCACCGATACGGAACTTACTTCCACATTTTCAATTTATTTGTTTGTTGTTCCAACCTGGTGGACAGCGTATCCACAATTTCTGGTTTTTAGAGGGTGATGAAAATTGCTTTCAGTTTTTAAATTAGGATCTGTCAGTTTTCAAATTAGAATTACAGAATAGTAGGATTGGAAGGGGCCTATAAGACCATCGAGTCCACCCCCCAAAAAAATATTAGAATATTTTCTTCTCTTTTTTGGTCACTAACTCCATCCATATGTGAAGGCACAAAGAACAGTTGACAGATTCTTTTTTCTAGGACTACTAATTTATTTATTATTTATTTACTTATTAATTCAACTTATGAGTTGTCCTATAGTCTAGGCTTTTGGGACAACATGATAATTGCAGAAAGTGATCAAAATAAAATACAGTTAAATACAGTTGAAGTTAAGGGCAGCAATACCATTTACAACACTGCTGATTAAACTTCAGGAACAACCATTTAAAAATATCTAACAGAGAGGAAGAATGTCCCTGAAACATGGATTTAAAAAATAACTGGGCAGTAAAACATCTAACAAGTTAAAAGGCCTCCGAGAGCAAGAAGATCTTTGCCGGGCATTGAAAAGTCAACGAAGTCAGCACCTGGTAGATCACTCTATGGAGGGCATACTACAATTTGGGTTTTGCCACTGAGAAGTCCCACACTTGAGTAGCCACCTGCTGGATCTCAGTGTGTTTGGGCACTTGGAGCAGGGCCTCTGATGACAAGGCACAGGTGGGAACAGATGGCAAGAGGTGGTCCTTCAGATACACTGGCCCCCACCTACTAAAGGGAGTCTGTGGAAGTCTGGTGGTTATTAAAAAAATACAATCTGCATGAAGCCTAAGATTGGCTTTGGCACCTTTGCTTGTTGGCCAACGATTAAGAGCAGTCAGAGTGGCAGGCAGTAGAGACAGGGCATTTTTAGTGGAGGCCCCTGGCTTATGAACTCCTTCCCGAGGGTTGTGCAGCTGGCCTTGTCTGTGCCAGTCTTCAAAAAGGCTTTGAAGACTCACCTGTTCCAACTGGCTTTTAATTAAGAGGATTTTATTAAGGTTGCTGTCAGTTTTTAGAGTATTGCTTAGACTGGTAATATTGAATTTTCAACATTTTTATGCTGAACTGGATGTTTTAAAGGATTGATGCTCACTGGCTTATGACAGTTTGCTTGTTGTTTGTACAATGTGTTTTGTACATCTTTATATGTTTGTCAGCTCACCAGAGACGATCTTGTCCCATAAAGCAGTCTACAATATTTTAAATAAACGTATACAAATAACCATTCTGGTGGTTCTGTAGTTTCCTAGTGCTAAAGCACAGCACAATTGGGCCTTTCCATCCCCTTTGCCTATTAGGATTTAGGCAATAACATTGTCTTGACATTTGTTAATCTTCAGTGTTACAGGTTTCAGAAACATTACTAGGAACTGAAACTGCTGCTTGAAACAGCAACATTTCATTACATACATACCATGGATACTGCACAGTGCAAGCTGTCATTCTGGATTATATTCATAATACATTGCCTTCATGAATCTTTATTTAAAGACACTTGTTGAAACTACCATTCTCATGCAGGCCCTTGAATGGTAGGTTTTAAGCAGGAGGTCAATGTTATGGCTGAGTTATAACCCTCTGATCAACAAGGCACAGTTAAAAAACAGAATGAGGTGAGCATCCCAAGTAGATCACAAAGAAGAGAAACGGGTTCTCAAGATGCAAAAATAAATTTATTGTAGGAAGCCCAGAGCATTTCGGCCTTTTTCTTCTTTTTAGGCCTTCTTCAGGTGGCCTGTAACATTAATGGTAATACAAATTACAAATAGCACAACACACATAATTAAAACATTACTGAAATACAAATTGCCACAAGGCATTATGCATATATAACATTTTTTAAAAAAAATTTAGTGTTATATGTTTTTTTAAACCATCTTGCACCTGGAGAACCCGTTTCTCTTCTTTGTGATCAACAAGGCACAGTAGCAAGCAAGATTATTTATAAGACCATTGCATATATCATAGCAACTAAACAAGTTTGAGATGAGAGCTTCTCTTAGATAAATAAAAAAACTTAATACAACGTTATGACTTCAATAAATATTTTCATTTTAATTAATTACATTTATTAGGCTCATTTGAGCATGTGATACTTTGTAGAAGCTATAGTACATAAACTGATGAAAAAATGAGAACATATTGGACTGTGAAAGTAAATAGCTATCTCAAATTCTTATTCAGGAACTACTTGCAAAGAGAGGATTATATCCCTATGGCCCTCAGCTTCTCCAATATCCCTTAACACAAGTCTAAGATAGATGTTAACTACGAAAGAAATCAGATATTTTGTGGGAAAGAGGTCACCATATAAGCATCTGAAACTATGCTGGGTATGTATGAATGGTTGTTGTTGTTGTTGTTGTTCAGTCGTTCAGTCGTGTCTGACTCTTTGTGACCCCATGGACCATAGCACGCCAGGCCTTTCTGTCCTGCGCTCTCTCCCGGAGGGTGCTCAAATCCATATTCATTGCATCAGTGATGCTATCTCGCCATCTCATCCTCTGTCATCCCCTTCTCCTTTTGCCTTCAGTCTTTCCCAGCATCAGGGTCTTTTCCAGAGAGTTTTCTCTTGGCATTAGGTGGCCAAAATATTGGAGCTTCAGCTTCAGTATCTGTCCTTCCAATGAGCAGTCAGGGTTGATTTCCTTTAGGATTGACTGATGTGACCTCCTTGCAGTCCAGGGGACTCGTAAGAGTCTTCTCCAGCACCACAGTTCGAAAGCATCAATTCTTCGGCACTCAGCCTTCCTTATAGTCCAGCTCTCACAGCCATACGTTGCTACTGGGAAAACCATAGCTTTGATTAGACAGACCTTTGTCGGCAAGGTGATGTCTCTGCTTCTTACTATGCTGTCTAGGTTTGCCATAGCTTTCCTCCCAAGGAGCAAGCGTCTTTTAATTTCATGTCTACAGTCACCGTCTGCGGTGATCTTGAAGCCCAAGAAAATAAAAGCTGTCACTGCTTCCATTTCTTCCCCTTCCATATGCCAGGAAGTGATGGGGCCAGATGCCATGAACTTCGTTTTTTTAATGTTGAGTTTCAAACCAGCTTTTGCACTCTCCTCTTTCACCCTCAACAAGAGGCTCTTTAGATCCTCTTCGCTTTCTGCCATTAGGGTAGTATCATCTGTGTATCTGAGGTTGTTGATAATTCTCCCGGCAATCTAAATTCCGACCTGTGATTCATCCAACCCGGCGTTTCTCATTATATACTCTGCATATAAGTTAAATAAGCAGGGCGACAATATGCAGTCTTGTCATACTCCTTTCCCAATTTTGAACCAATCGGTTGTTCCATGTCTGCTTCTTACTGTTGCTTCTTGATCCTCATACAGGCTTCTCAGGAGACAGGTAAGGTGGTCTGGTACCCCCATCTCTTTAAGAATTTGCCACAGTTTGATGTGATCCACACAATCAAAGACTTTAGTGTAGTCAATGAAGCAGAAATAGACGTTTTGCTGGAATTATCTTGCTTTCTCCATGATCCAGCGAAAGTTGGTGATTTGATCTCTAGTTCCTCTGCCTATTCAAAACCCAGCTTGTACTTCCGGTAGTTCTCGGTTCGCGCATACTGCTGAAGCCTAGCTTGTAGGATTTTGAGCATCACCTTGCTGGCATGTGAAATGAGTGCAATTGTACGGTAGTTTGAACACTCTTTGGCGTTGCCCGTCTTTGGAATTGGAATGTAAACTGACCTTTTCCAGTCTTGTGGCCACTGTTGAGTGTTCCAAATTTGTTGGCATATTGAGTGTAGCACTTTAACAACATCATGTTTTAGGATTTTAAATAGCTCCGCTGGAATACTGTCATCTCCGCTAGCTTTGTTGTTACTAACACTTCCTAAGGCCCACTTGACTTCACTCTCTAGGATGTCCAGCTCAAGTTCAGTGACCGCACTATCATGGCTATCAGGGACATTCAGATCTTTCCTGTATAGTTCTTCTGTGTATTCTTGCCACCTCTTCTTCATCTCATCTGCTTCTGTTAGGTCCCTGCCTTCTTTGTCCTTTATCATGCCCGTCTTTGCACAAAATGTTCCCTTGTTATCTCTGATTTTCTTGAAGAGATCTCTAATCTTTTCCATACTGTTGTTTTCCTCGATTTCTTTGCATTGTTCTTTTAAGAAGGCCTTTTTGTCTCCCCTTGCTATTCTCTGGAACTCTGCATTCAGTTGGATATATCTTCCCCTTTCTCCCTTGCTTTTCGCTTCCCTTCTTTCCTCAGCTACTTGTAAAGCCTCATCAGACAGCCACTTGGCTTTCTTGCATTTCTTTTTTTTGGGGATGGATTGAGTTGCTGCCTCCTGAACAATCTTACGGACCTCCGTCCATAGTTCCTCAGGCACTCTGTCTATCAGGTCTAATCCCTTAAATCTATTCCTCACCTCCACTGTATATTCATCAGGGATATGATTTAGGTCATACCTGAATGGTTTAGTGGTTTTCCCTACATTCTTCAATTTAAGCCAAAATTTTGCAAGAAGCAGCTCATGATCTGAGCCACAGTCAGCTCCAGGTCTTTTTTTTACTGACTGTATAGAGCTTCTCCATCTTTGGCTGCAAAGGACATAATCAATCTGATTTCGATACTGACCATCTGGTGATGTCCATGTGTAGAGTCGCCTCTTGTGCTGTTGGAAAACAGTGTTTGCTATGAACAGCGTGTTCTCTTGGCAAAACTCTATTAGCCTTTGTCCTGCTTCATTTTGTACACCAAGGCCATGCTTGCCTGTTATCCCGGTTATGTCTTGACTTCCTACTTTTGCATTCCAATCCCCTATGATGAAGAGGACATCTTTTTTTGTGTTAGTTCTAGAAGGTGTTGTAGGTCTTCATAGAACCGAACAACCTCAGCTTCTTCGGCATCAGTGGTTGGGGCATAGACTTGAATTACTGTGATGTTGAATGGTTTGCCTTGGATTCATACTGAGATCATTCTATCGTTTTTAAGATTGCACTCCAGTACTGCTTTTCCCACCCTTTTGTTGACTATGAGTGCTACTCCATTTCTTCTAAGGGATTCTTGCCCACAGTAGTAGATATGATGGTCACCTGAATTAAATTCACCCATGCGTGTCCATTTTAGTTCTCTTTGGCCCAGCCGCTTCACTCTTTCTGGCGCTACTTAGAAATACCCTCTGCTCTTCCCCAGTAGTATATTGGACACCTTCCGACCTGAGGGGCTCATCTTCCGGCGTCATCTCTTTTAGCCTTGTGATACGTTCCATGGGGTTTTCTTGGCAAGAATACTGGAGTGGGTTGCCATTTCCTTCTCCAGTGGACCACACTTTGTCAGAACTCTTTGCCATGACCTGTCCGTCTTGGGTGGCCCTGCACGGCATAGCTTATGGCTTCACTGAGTTACGCAAGCCCCTTCACCAAAACAAGGCAGTGATCAGTTACTTAATGGGAACTCAAGTTTCAGACCATAGAACCTTGATCACCTGTTTGCACAATCCTTTTCATTTCTTATTTGCAAGTAACTCCCAGTGGGCCAGTTTGCATGATCACAGCAAGGGAAATAAGCCAGGGTGGCCTATTTTCCCTGCTGCACATGCTGGCCAGATTTCCCTAATTACCCTAGCTGGTGCAGCTTTCTGTATCATCTGAACCCAAGAGGCATTGCTTGTGGGGGGCAGCAACCCTCAAATAACCCAACAACAGCCCATAGGTTGCTGCCTTTTCAAACAAGCTATGCCTCCTGGGTTCGGATGACACAGCAAACTGTGCCAGCAAGGATAATTAGGGATATCCAGCCAGCATCCGACCAGAATGTGTGGTGAGGTTAACGAGTGGCTTGTTAACCATGCTGTGATCATGCAAATCGGGTCACTGTGTCCAATAGGGCTTAATAGTAAGTAGGTATAGAATTACAACCAAAGTAACGTGCAGTACGATCCTATACATGTCTGCTTGGAAGTAAATCCCACTGAGTTCAATGAAGCCTGCTCCCAGGTAACTGGGAATAGGATTGCAGATTTAGGCTTACCTAGGAGTATGCCCCACTGAATTCAATGGGACTTACTTCTCAACAGACATATACAGTCAAGACCAGAAATATTGGAACAAGGATAACAGTTTTGGCAGTTAAGGATAACAGTTTTGCCTCCGTACACCACCACATTGAAGTTGAAAGGAAACACACCCACATGGGAGCGATGTCAGAACTTTCAGCTCTAATTCAAGGGGTTTGACAAAAGTGGGGCATTAACCATTCAGGAAGGATAGCCAGTGGCATACACACCCTCATCATTGGTGGCTCATAAGTAATGGAATGAATGGCTGACAAGCAGCTGCATGGCCAGGTGTGGCCTGTTTCCCGGGTACCCCATGACCAAGCAAACAGAGAAAAGGCCTGGAGGTGGTTCTGTTACATTTGCATTTGCTAGCTATTCACTGGAACTCCCACATGAGGTCCAAAGAGGTGTCCATGCAAGTGAAGAAGGCCATCGGTAGGCTGAGGAAACAAAATAAACCATCAGAGAGATAGCAAAAACAGTGGGAGTGGCCAGTACAACAGTTTGGAATATCCCGAAAAAGAAGGAATTAACTGGCAAGCTCAGCAACAGCAAAAGGCCTGGCAGACCACGGAAGACAACTAAATTGGATGACCGCAGAATGCTGCTCATGGTGAAGAGGAACCCTTTCACAACATCTAGCCAGGTCAAGAACGCTCTTGAGGAGGTAGGCATGTGATTGTCAACATCTACAGTCAAGAGACGGCTTTATGAATGGAAATACAGAGGCTCCACAACAAGGTGCAAACCACTGGTAACGCTCAAGAACCGAAAGGCCAGATTAGCCTTTGCCAGCAAACACCTAAAAAAGCCTGCCTGGTTCTGCAGTAAGATTCTTTGGACTGATGAAACCAAGATGAACTTGTACCAGAATGATGGGAGAGAAAAGAATGGAGAAGGAAAGGAACAGCTCATGATCCAAAGCATACCACATCATCTGTCAAACATGGTGGAGGCAGTGTTATGGCATGGGCGTGTATGGCTGCCAATGGAACCGGGTCACTGTTGTTTATTGATGACCTGACTGCTGATAAAAGCAGCAGCATGAATTCTGAAGTGTATAGGGCTATACTTTCTGCTCAGATTCAGCCGAATGCTGCCAAACTGATAGGATGCTGCTTCATATTGCAGATGGATGATGACCCAAAACATACAGCAAAAGCTACCCAAGAGTTTCTCAAGGCAAAGAAGTGCGGTGTTCTTCAATGGCCAAGTCAGTCACCTGATCTCAACCCAATAGAGCATGCTTTTCACTTACTGAAGACAAGACTGAAGGTAGAAAGACCCACAAACAAGCAGCAGCTGAAGGCAGCTGCAGTAAAGGCCTGGCAGAGCATCTCGAGGGAGGGAACTCAGCATTTGGTCATGTCCATGGGTTCCAGACTTCAGGCAGTCATTGACTGCAAAGGATTTTCCTCCAGGTATTAAAAGCGATCCTTAAGTTTGAAATGTTGTTGGTTTGTTCTATTACTTATGAGCCCCCAACGATGGGTGTGTGTGTATGCCACTGGCTATTCTTCCTGAATGGTTAGTGCCCCACTTTTGTCAAACCCCTTGAATTACAGCTGAAAGTCCTGACTTTGCTCCCAGCTGAGTGTGTTTCCTTTCAACTTCAATGTGGTGGTGTACAGAGGCCAACTGCCAAAACAGTTATCCTTGTTCCAATATTTCTGGTCCTGACTATATAGAATTGCCAGGGCCGGCCCTATCATTAGGAGAGTGAAGCTGTCATCTCAGGTGACAGATGCTGAGATGCAATAGCAAGCAAGCTATTGAAAGAGAAAGCTGTGTGCTGCTGCACAGCCTGCCCTGTGTCCCCTAAGGTAGACTGCTGCCTTCAGATGTGTGGATGATACTGTCCTGCTATCAGCATTGCAGAGAGAAATCTATTTTCAGTCCAGTCAGCTTTTGTACATGGAATGAAAGGAAAGGAGGTGCCATCTGGTTCTTTGCCTCAGGCAGCAAAAATGTCTTGGGCCAACGCTGTTAGTATCCTAACCCAAAAGCAATGTAAAAACAGGGTGAAGCTCCTAAAAGGCCAAACACTCAGGGGAAACCAAGCAATAAAAACATTAAAAATATGAGGAACCCAGAATTCAATGGTGCTCTATGAAAGCTACAATGCTCTCTTAAAGTTTAAAAAATCTAATGAGTCATGTGTGATTGAGATTGGAGCAGAATGCTCTCAGGAATTGGTGAATGATGAGATTTGGCTTTGGTTGGTGTAGTACAAAACACAGATGGCCATACTTTATTTTTGTTGCCATCATTTTTAATTAATATTTAAAACATAGCATATTGTCAATACACATTAAATGACAACAGTGTTAAACAAACTTGTATATCTGTGTATCAAAGCATTATAAACAGTGCTAAAGATCATCTAATTATTAGTTTAAAAAACACACATTCCAATTTGGATTTTCTTGTTTTGTTTTGTTAACACTTATGTTCTATTTCCCATCAAGATATATCCCTATATTTTATGTCTGAAATTGGACTAAAACATTCATGCATCATTTTTGGTTACTTCCCCATTAGGTGCTGACTCTCTTCATTCACAAAGATATGGTCAGGGAGAAAACCTCCCCTCCCCATGCCCCATCATGTTGTTTTTATTTTGCATAGAGTAGAAATAATCATGTGAGCTGCCACCTGAGTCTGAAGGAGTGCAGCTGAGATACAAGTTTGCCGCCATATCTGCTGTATGGTGATGGTTGTAAAATGCTTTCACTAGAAGCATAGATAGAGATATTGCAGACCAACCAACCCCCACCCCACCAAGCAACAGTAACTTTAATTCCCAATGACATCTTTCCAGGGAAAACTGCTTCACAGATTTAAAAACAACACACCGAATCCAACACTTTCCATATGTTCCCAACTAAATAATCCCATGGGGACAGCTATTCCTTCCCACCCATGTCTCTGGGAACGATCATGTAGCAATATTTCCAGCACCACTCTTAAAAAAGATTTGTTACCAATTGGCAGCTGGCTGCTGAGTGTAGTTGCTTGCTTTCTTTAAAGAAGAAAAGACAGAAAACACTTCACCACCTTCTCAAATTGTAAGTACCCTTACCCCATCCCCCAAAGTGTGGAGGCCTTTGCAAGGAGACTGTGAAGTTTGCAGAAATTATCCACCAGTCTTTGCTGGCAGACGAAGGTTCAGCCCTATTTCTGCATCGTCATGGGACTCCACACATGTGCAGGTTGTAAATTAAAAGAAAAACATGTCTTAACAACGGACCAAGAAGGACCTGTGAACTTAGTGGTTAGAGTGTTGGTCTAGGACTGGGGAGACCAAGTTCAAATGCCCACTCAGATATGAATCTCATGGAGCAACCCTAAGACAGTTACTATCTCTCTCAGTAACCTTCAGTTCCGCCCAGTGTCCTGACCATGCCCTTGTTTCAAGTTTGCTCCAACTCATAGCTTTACCTCCCACCATCTCAATTAGGCTACTACCTCCCCTTAGCAGTGGAATCTGTGGTGGATCAGGACAAGAAAGAATTAACAGATAAGAATGTTCATTGTGGATTTCAAAAGCTCTCCTCCCTTTCCCATTCAAGAAACCTTCTACCTCCACTCTATAGTAATAAAGTGCTGAATCAATAGGTTAATCTTTAACAGTTCCAAGAATTTATAAAATTTATAAATATCAAATTTATAAACAAATTCTTAACACGTTTCCAAAATAACGTATCAATACACAATGCACATTCTTCTTGAGTAATACAAAAGGGGCAGCTCATTTCTTTGCACTACAAATTTTTTTTTTTTCAACAGGACAGTGTCACAATGACAATTCATCAGTTCAAAACCTCATTAATAAGCTTAATGTGTCTATGGCACTGGGAATCCAAATCTATTTCAAACATATTCATTTGTATTAATCTGTTATGGAGTACACAGAATACATATACTTTCAATCCTAGAAACACTGCCGAAATGAATCCCACAAATACACACACATACAAATGCTTAAGTAGTACTTCAAACCCAACAGGATAAATTACATTCACTTATGGACCAAGATTTGAACGGGATTGCTGGATAACCTCCAGACACTCAGAATTTCAAGAACATTCTAATCATCACTGCCTATTTTAGTAAGAGAGCATCCTGCATGTGGACACACTGGACACCCAAATGAGGAGATGGCCAGAGTAAGAATTTGCCCCTACTCATGGTGAGAAACTCTAGGTGTTCAGGAAAATCCTACTTTTTGGAAAAACAAAAACAAACCCACCTTCATCCCACAACTGCCACAGGCTCAGGGCAGTGCCTGTGATGCTGCCCTCACACTATCTACAAAAGTTGGCAGCAGAGCATATGAAGGTATAACTCATCAGCTAGTTACACTACAGAAAAACACATCACTTATGCATGCTTGCCTTCAACCTGTGACCTAAAGAAAGAGTCTGACGGCAACCATTCTTTGAGCTTCATTTCCCTTCCCCAAGACCCTTTAAAATGGGAGGGGGATGTAAATTCATAGTTCAAAGAAGCTTGAGTGGGCAACTGGCCTCCTCTGAGATCAAGTTCATTCCTCCCCCATAAAGATCCTTTAAATGATGAGTGGAAAAGTTTTCTCAGAACTGAAAAGAGGGTTTGAGGGAGGAAACTGAAAGGAAGGGGGCAAAAGGGGATTTCTTTCCTTGCTCAGTGTCATGAGCTCAATTTTCTCTCTGTGTCCCAGTGGCCTGTGAGTTTCCATTTTGCCACACTAAAGTGGTACATAGGATGCCCCACCTGCGTATGTGTTACTGGGAGAGGCTTCTAGCTTCAAAGTTGGACCAAACTCCAGTTAACTGGACTGAGTGATATCAGCTGCACTTCTGTGGGAACTCTCTCACCCACCCACCCGCCAAATCTGAGAAAACTGCCTTAGTCCACCTGTGGTTGGCTAACACAGATGTCTTTGAAGTTGCCAGGGGGGTGAGCATAAGATCAGGGGAGTGATAGCAGCTCTTGCTCTTCATCTTCATTTTCTGACTCTGCTTTGGACTCCACATAGGTCTATTGGATCCTGTTCTATTTGGTGATCTGTGCTTGGGTGGGTATAGGCAGGTTTAGGTAAGTGTTGTTGTTTTTACCTTGAAGCATTGTTTCCAAATGTACTTTGGTTCTTGCGTGCCTTTTATTCCCTTTTTCCCATTTTGTAAATAAAGTCATCACCTACCTTAAGGATTGTGCGTACTTCCTCCCAAATAAGCCTTGGTACTAAATTCAGAGCCTTCTGCTTTGTTAAATGCTACTGTTAAAAGTTTCAGGCTTGGGGCTTGGAAATACGATGTGGTGGTTTTGAAACCTGTTCCATAAGCCTCACGGGTGTACTGCAAGGTCTGAGAGTCCCTGGCTCAGGCTGAGTTGGATGTAATGGGTGGTGGCAGCCTACATACTGCTGGGAGCTAGAGCAAACCCCTTCCCTCCTGGATTAAAATCCAAACTGGGATTGGGGTTTGCAATGGGGATTGCTCCCTTCTTATTCGAGATTAGTATTACAAATCTTAGTTTTGTATTTGCAAGCCCAGGAATATGAGTCTCAGTGACAGCAGTATTAGGAATAAGGAAGCCCTGCATTTACCAAAGAGAGGCTGGCTGACAAGACAGTTTCATTTACAAAGGGTGGCATGCCTATGTAGATATCCCTGCATTTTGTTCATGGCTGCACTTATATGTATATTGTTTTCCAAATTGTTCCTAGCCATCTTTGGACATATATCTCTCTTAGCCTCCATGGGACTGTTCTCTTCACTCTAATTAAAACACTCTGGTCAGGACCATCAGAAACTGTGGCCGATTCAACATGTTATGAGGAGGTGAACAGGCTGGTAACATGTAGTGGACAAATGTTGCGATTTGAGCCCCTTTACAGACACATCCTACAGGAATAGGCAAATGCATGGAGGATGGAGTGGGGTTGCACTTTGGGCCCAATGTATTGTGCTGTCCCTACCCCCCACCTAATGTTCATGCATTAAACCCAGATGTCTGAAAGGGGGAGCCTACTATGCATGAGTAGCTGCCCATGCAAAGCCACCCTTTTGCAGATAGCTGCATGTTAAGATGTGGGGACAGGAGTTATGTGGTGTGGTGTGAGGCCAAAAGGCACAGTCCTGCTGCATCTTGCAATCCTACTCATGAAATAATGTCTGAAAAGAGCTAAAGTGTTCATGTTTTTTCACCCCTTGCTTTGCTTCACTGGCTGCCACTTGGTGGGGTGGAGGAAATGCTAACAAAATAATGTTATGCCCTGTGGTGGTGGATCGAGCTGGGTATTGCCTAGGAAAGCCTTTATAAAACAGTGCATATTAGCAGAGTCTGATGATGAAGACTCAATACAATTTCTGAAAATATTGTAACAAGACCTTTCTCAGAAGCAAGTATGGCTGAAAAAACTATGCAGTGGATATTATAACAAATATGGGACAAAGACGGTGAATGATCAGAAGGAAACAAAGATGCCAAAAGGGTGAGATTTCTGTACTTCTTTTGTTCAGCAGTTAAGTAGAATAAAAGGAAGAAGAGCTATGTATCTACATCCCAAGGCAAACTTTCCATTTTTATGTAAGGGTTTCTGACAGCTGAGAATAGAAAGGGTTATAATATAAATTCAGGTCTAGCAAAGTCCTTGTGAATAAACATCTACAGCTGCCTCGATGAAGCAGCAAGCAAACATGTTTTCTGTGATGTCTTGTTGCTTCAGTCTCAGAAAATATCTAGCTTTTGTTCCGTTAGTAAAGATGACAAGCCACAAGTTTTATGTCAGATGATATTGCTTTCCACTTCTGGATTATTATTATTATTTTAAAATAACCCAACAGAATGAAAGAGGGTGAGATTGAATGTGGGTACAGAAAGGCTTGAGCCAAGTCCATCAAAGCCAAGTTCTTCCTACTATGTGTGCAGTTTGGATTTGCCTCAACTTACTGAGTCACTGAGAATTAGATCAGCATTAGATACTACAGTTAAAATTATTCAGGCTGTAGGCCCCTACATAGACCTCCCAGCACTCCCTTAGCCTATTATATTTTATTGAAAAAAGCAAGTCAACCCATGGTGATTCCACTCTTCTGCCAGATCCAACCACTGGAAAATTTAACCATAATGGTTGTTTATCATGGTACACAATGGCCGTAACAGAGATCAGGAAAACTATCACTATCATGTGTCTGGAAAAGCACAGTTCATTCATTGAAATCTATTTTAGATGCAAGAATGGAATTATTATTAGCATAACACAAAGCATCAAACATTTCAGAGGAATTGGTTTTAAAACTATTACTGATATATAGGTTGACATTGAGATAAAGGGTTTTGAAGTTATGCCTGAAATCACTGATTTGCAGTTTTCACATCAGCAATGTCCATCAACGACTGAAGCAGCAGCCATGGTAATCTACTTATGATCTATCATCATCTCACACATCACCCAAGTCATACCCCAAAGATGGCTGGAACTCAGATGATATAGTGCTGTGGTCATTATCTCTCAGGAGGGATGTATGGACTGTGTAAAATCCACTCTGTCTGTGTTTCGTGGATTGTCAGGCACCTTTTGTTCCATCGTCTGCCCACAGACGGATGTAAATTATATTCTTTTCAGCATGCGGAAAAATATGCAAATAATTACGTAAGAGGTTTTGTAACAGTTTACATAATTTACCTTAGTACGTAACATTTAGCATATTCTCCCCCATTCCTTTCCACTTTTCCTCAGCAGAAACTTGCATATTTTCCTTCGAATAAATATGCGTAAATTTCAGGAAAGTAAAAAAGAATCCGAAAGTCCACAGACTCTACACGGCCTGAGGGGGTCACTCTACAGTGGATTCCACAGGTCGCATTCTTAGAAATGTATGTATTTATTTATTTCATTTCTATGCTGCCCAATAGCCAAAGCTCTCTGGGCAGTTTACAAAATCCGAAGCTTGTTTTAGTCTGTTGCAAATTTCTCCAGCATCCCTATCTCTCAGCCTTACCTGCCACAGAGATTGTTTTTAGGCTAAGGCACTGCCATCAGAGGAAAAGCAGGATAAAAATAAAATAAGTATGATTCCAGTCTCAATTTGTCCTACTATAATATTTATATATTGCCCAATAACAAAAGTTCTCTCAGTGGTTTACAAGTAAAACCATAACATACAAAAATATAACATTAATGCCTTGAATAGTTTGGAACAAGGTTATTTGAAGGACCACCTGCAGCTGTATGAACCTGCCTAGATCCTGAAATTGACCTTAAAGGCTGCCCCTGTGGTTTGTCACCAAGCACCATCAGACTGGTAGGTAACTGGGACAGGAGGACCTTTTAACTGATAACCCCACACTTTTGGAACTTCCTCCCTTGGAGGTACGCATGATGCCCCTCATTACTGACATTTAAGTGGACTTTTTAAAGGTTCTTGTTCTGCCCAGCTTTTTTCTTCTTCTTTAATTTTACTGGCTTTATGTTTTTAGCTGCTGATGTTTTTAATTATTTTTAATTATTTGTTCGTTTACTTTTAATTCTTATTGTTTGACACCTGGAGAAAAGCTCTACAAGGTAGGACCTGAGCCACTGATTTCAAATTACAATAAAAGGGGTTTAGACTAAACATTAGGAAAAGCTTCATGATAATACAAGCTGTTAGACAGTGGAACAGGGTGCCTTAGAAGGTGGTGGACTGTCCCACATGGAGGTCCTGACTGAAGCAGCAGTTGGATGGCCATCTATTGGGGGCACTGCAATAGTGGATTTGCTGCAATAGCAGGGGTTATTGGTTGTTTTGCAATTGCCGTGTGAGGGTAGGCACCTAAAAGGTGGGACATAAATAAATAAAATAAATAAATTTATACTTACATAAAATTAATTCATTATTTGAGACCAGGTGCTTCTGCAGCTGTATGACAGGCAGCATTTGTCTGCCAAAATATGGGAAAACTGACTGAAAACAGGCTGAAAAAAACTGTCAAGCATTCACACACGAAGTAGCAATATCTTAGTAAGAGTATGGACTGCTGTATATATAATATATGCTGGTGCCCTTCCTTCTGTAAAGAGGGTATTGACAACGCCTACCAGTAATGGTATCAGTGATATAGCACTTTTTCCAATAATCAATACAAGCACCGATTGTGTCATGCCCTGCCTGGAGAAGGATTTGTCTGAGGAAGAAGAGGAGGGGGAGAGCCAGCACAATGGGTGCCAGCCAGAGCTAAGCAAGGAACAGGAGGCCTTGACTGACAGTCCTCCCCCGGAAACATTACAGGAGCAACCTGGCCCCTCTCAAACACTTCCTGAATTCCCCCAAATGCTGGAAGCAGAGCCTGAGACAATCCAACCTTCTGAACAGCGTGGAATCAGACGCGAGCAGCAAAAGAACAAAAGGAAGTCACAGCGTCGGGCCTCCCTTAAAAGCAACATGCTGACCTCATTAGCCAGCTGTGCGATTAACGACCAGCTATAAATTCAACCCTGCCAACACCAGCTCTCTGCTGTGAACAACAGAGCCTCAACCTCGACATTGCATTTCAAGACACCAGACCTGACAGGTTTCTAAGACAGGCTACCCACCTGCACAATGCTTTTGGACACCCCCTGACCGGCCTTGATGCTTGATAAAACGGACGCCTGTGAACTGACCTTTGGACTGCTTTGACCTCGCCTCTGCCTGTGCCTGCAAAACTTCCTTGGAATTCCTGTGCATGACCCTGGACTGAACTAGCTGCTCTCTCGCTGCTGCTCCTGGGACTATCTGTGCCCTGCCCAAGGCCCTTGCCAGTGTTGAAACACGACAGATCGAAGCTGCACATAGTGGAATTGAAAGAACTAAAAAAAGAAAAGAAAAAGCACACAAATCTCCTTGTCAAACTACATCAAAGTCAAACGGAAGAATATAGACCATCAGGACTCCACAGCTCTTCATGTCAAAAGGTTCAGAGAGTTCTGGCTGGAGTACATCTACTTTGTCTACAAAGATTCTTGCAAGCTGAGATCATCAACAGGACAAATTCACAAGACTGAAGACAACTTGGGATAATTTCGCTGTGGTTGAGGCTTATTCATAGCCTTTTCTTAAATCCGTATTTATTATTTCTGCAAGTAAAGATTGGCCTCTAGGTAGTTTCCCATGCACTTCCTCACAAGCATGCTCTCTAGGGCTACCAGATCACTGCTAAACCATAGTGCGCTGCAGACCAAAATTACAACAAGGTCCACAGCAGAGTCAAGGAACAAAGGAAAGTATAGAAAATTCCTTTGGCCACAAAAGAGCCCATACAGAACAAGCATAGACCGCTCATGAAGTCTTTTTCGGACCAAAAGAAGCTATGCAGCATATTTGCTTTGGAAATAAGAATTCAGACCGTGCTTCTATTGAATCAATCCATTTCATAGCTTCAATTAAGCTGCCCTGCTTAAAAAAAAGAGATCAATATTCAATATGCTTGTCTCTTACAACTGTTTAAACAGAGCTCAAGAGAAGAATATATAGTAATGAAATATTGCTTTTTCCAGTGTTAACTCTATGAATTGTTATACCTGAATCATCAGCTGTAATAAACCAAACTCTGATACTCTGAAAGGAATATTGTCTCAGTCCCTTATTGAGCCAGTGTAGGTATATGTTATTCACCACAGTATTCTTGGACATTCACCTGCTTTTAAGCACAGGTAGGGATGGGTGGATTTGCGAAGTCCATTTCTGTGGAGTTACCCTTTTTCCATCTTCCAGATCTTGTTCTGTGTGGATTTTTTTTAATCCGAAAAAAACCATTCAGATTAAAATGTATGTATTTTTATGCACATGTTTCAAGAAGGTGCATTAACCAACACATTAACTGATACATGCCCCACCTGACTAAAGCATGTTTATGCATTTAGAAATGTATGCAGTGGGTTTTGCTCATTTTCAAATGTGCACATGTTGTTGAGCACATTTTTTCTGTTGTGCAGAATGCATCACAAGCTGGGAATGTACAGATTTCTGACTGCAAATCATGTCCATTTCTGCATTCAATTCTGGGAGGTGCAGATTGGGTAAATCTATTTTAAAAAAAACTTGAAAGAGTGTATTTTTCAGCCATCCCTAAGTAAAGGTAAGTAAATGCAAAATTGTCTAGTAAATGCTTTATACCACAATCAAGTATGAAAACAAATGCCTATATAATACTATATCTCCCAGCTGCTAACATGAAACATAGAAAATGATAATAGGCTTGTTAAGACATACATGCTGAAGATGGGTGTAACAAGAATGAGTTGGCCAGGCAAACTGGCAATTGTCTGGGGTGTTTTCTTGTTATATTGGTTTATTTGATAAAGGCATGTATGACCCTCTTAAAACAGACAGGATTATATCACGGTTTCTCAAATGCAGCCATAATGGACTTTATGATGTGGCCATGGAAACAGAAATTATGGCATATGGGAACTGTTTAGGTAGTTACAGCAGGAATAATAAATAACCATTGATAGAAGAACTTCACTTTGTCCTCCACACTAGAAACTAAATGTAACAGCATCTTCTGGGAAAATAGGGCAAAGGGGTCCTGCCACTCTTTGGTCTCTATTAATATAGAACATTCTCCTTTCTTGATACAAATCAAATCAATAAAGTGAGCACCACTCCACTGGCATGAATGGGAAAAGGATAAGGGGATGTAATCAGGATAATCAATTGTGTGAAAGCCATACTTGTGCACCTTTTTAGGACCTGGATCAAATGGGGAAAATCCAATATAGCTCCTACTTAGAGTAGACCCATTGAAGTGATGACTAACTTGTCATTTCAATCTCCTACCGGATTTTGCCCAATGACATTCACCCTATGACTTTTATAGAAAAGTGAAGGGTTGTATAATCAGGACAGCCACTGTTAACATGTGTAGTCACCATCCATATCCTGCTGTGATGTGAGAAAAAAAACTGGAATAAACTACAAAATAACTTGAAAAGGCATGCATGCATACCATAGGTGATGAAAACATAAGCTGTAATTTTGACATTCTTTTTCTTAATGAATATTCTTTAATATATTCTTGTAAGAAGCCCTGAGAACATGGTGACAGAGCAGCATATAAATATTTTACATGCATGCATGCATGCATGCATGCTTTCTATTATGATACCGGGCTGTATCTCAGTACTATACAAAGGATGCCCTTTGTTATTAACAAATACCAGCCCCTATTTATTTATTTATTTATTTATTATTTCAAGGAGAATGTATACAAAGATTCAGATGGACAAGTGTTTTCTATTAATTTAATCAGATCAACTATGGTGAAAATATGCAGTTTATGCAAGAAAAGATCCATGGAATATATTTCTGTTTTCGAAATATATTATTGAGCTGCATTGACATAATTCAAAAGAAAGATATTGTTATATGTGTTCAAACCATTTGAAAAATAAGCAAAATTAAAGCCAGAGTTATTTGTCATCTGTTATTTGAATGCTACACAGCAAGAAATTGATATAAACGTCATAACTACAGTACATTAGGCTTTGGTTCAGAATAACTATTATTGTGCCTTGTTTTCTTTAAAGTATTTCGTTATGAGTCCATATGGTAATTACATTACTGGTACTCATACATTATGGGGTGCACAGCAGGACCAGCTTTTTGTGAACCTGTTTGTAAATATGCTCTCAATATATTTGTGCTTAAAGATTCAAATCCAGTAATGTTCTTATTTAGGTCTTTCATGCAAGTAATAGACAAATTACTTTCTTCCATGGTTCAATGTATATAAATACCCTGTTTCCGATTGCAGATGAACACATATGTTGTAGGTTCCTATTTAAAGGGATGCTGTTTTAATCTTCTAGACTCTCTTCCTCTTGTTCAATGACAAACCAGTTTCTCAGATTTCAGGCTGCAAGGTGCTCTATGTGGGGCTGCTCTTTAAGATTGTTAGGAAGCTCAAAAGGGAAATTAGGGGTGGCACTCACCCTCCCATTCAGCTACAACCCATCTGTGCAGCTACCATCCTATGCATATTTCTACAATTTGGTGGGGAGAAATTGCAATAGTGAATAATAAGGCCACACCTCTCATTCACTAACAATCAAATGCAAACCCAAATGTGGGTAAGGAACCTGGGCTGCAATCCTAGACCCAGTCACTGAATTCAGCAGACTTATATCTGAATTAGAGCTGCAGTTGGAGAAGGGAGGACCAGAGAACCTGTCTCCACAAGTGGGAGAGCTGATTTGGGGGGTAGTATTTACATCAGTGCAGGGGAAGAAGGGTGCATGTTTACCATAGCTATAGTGTAGTGAGTGGCAGGTTCTTATTACCCCATTCCTTGGGGGGGCGGGCATCTGAGATAGAAAATCCTACAAATAATTGTCCCTAGGAATAAAAATACAATAATAAAAAATGAAAGGACACTACATTGTTATTTATTTTGACACAGTAAATCAGCTCCTCCTGCCCCAGGCAGCCGCCTCACTCTGCCTAATGATAGGGTTGGCACTGCATTCTTAAAGTGTGTGTATGTGGAGGCAAGGGGGGGGGGATCACAGACATATGACATGGTACCCTTAGCGTTTCCTGTAATGTAAGTGAGAGCTGGTGTGAAGTAGTGGTTAGAGTGTTGGACTAGGACTTGGGAGATCCAAATTCTAGTCCCCACTCAACTATGAAGCTTGCTGGGTGACTTTGGGACAGTCACTGACTCTCAGCCTAACCTGCCTCACAGGGTTGTTGTGAGGATAAAACAGAGAGGAGGAGGACTATGTAAGCTGCCTTGGGTTCCTTGCAAGAGAAAAAAAGACAGGATATAAATGTAATTAATAATAATAATTAATAATAATAAACAGATGCAAACCGAAGTTGTAGCTCAGGCTGACTGTTGCTACTGCTATTATAACTCCAGCTTGGTACTACAAACTTCAGTACATGCCAAACCTGTTCCAAAAATTGTAGCTTGACAAAGGTGGGGGCAGGATGTATCGGGCAAAATCGGCTTACTGTAGAAATTAAAGTCCAGGAATTAGCAGTGAAATTAAAGTCCAGGAATTAGCAGTGCAATTCAATCTGTGTTTACTTAGAAGTAACAGATCCATTGTGTTTAATAGGACTTACTCCCAGATTAGCGTACACAGGACTGGTTTAAGAGGAGCTATCTCAAGGCTGTAGCCATTTGGGGAAGGGAGCAGAATGTTCTGATTTCATTAAAAAGCAGTGTCTACAGATACGTAGAAATGTGAGGAAATGTATATAGTCAGTATTCTACACAATTGCTCAGTAAAAAATAAAACGTACTCCTACCTTCCAGTGCCCTGCCGAATGAGTGCAAAGCCACTGGATAACTCACAGGATCTTATTTTTAAACGTGATCGTTTTTTTTAATTGTATTAACATTTAGCTTAAATATTATATTATCTGATATCTATCCCCATTTTTAAAATAAAATTATTTTACATGTATTGGGATGTTTGTTTTGCATTGATCCCCCCCCCCCACCACCACCCAAAAACCCCTGGACTCCTCCTTCACAAAACAGCTACGAGCCCAAGGCTGCAATCCTATACCTCTTACCTGAGAGTAAGCCCCATTGAACTCAGTGGTACTTACTTCTGAGCAGACATGAATAAGATTGCACTGTGACTATGAGTTAGCTAGAGCATGAATTCTCATGGAGTGCTTGAACTTTGCTCTTGTACAGCTAGGGTGTCCAGATGCAAAAGAGGATAGGGCTCCTGTGCCTTTAATCATTGCCTGAAAGAGCGAATTTCAGCAGCTGTAGCTTGTCCTGCAAGGTGCACCAGGCAAAATTCCCCTTTCTACACAACAATTAAAGGTGCAGGAGCCTTGTCCTCTTTTGTATCTATCTACCCTATAAACACAATAGGAGACATGGCTATGCCTCTTTGCAAAGTGTGCACAACTTTCACAGCTGCCATTAGGGAGGGGGAGGAGATTCTTTAGCATAAGCTCCGGATTGCCACTGTGTAGTATCTGCAGAACACAGCTTCCAGGAGGCTTTGATCTTAGAGGTTCATACACACCCAAGGAAAGACACATCCCAATTGCTTGGAGAAATTGAGGGCTAAAGGAAAGAGGAAAGCTAATAGATCTTTAGGACCCATGATGGAGCTTCCTTCCTACCATTTGCTCTCCAAACTGCTCATGAGAATGGGGAAGGGTCCTAGAAAATGAGATATCACACTTTTCTAAATGAAGCTTTTAACCTGCCACTTTACTGAGGCTTCTGCTTCCAGATTCTTTGTGGGATTAAGAACGGCTCCTTTACAATTTTTTTTCCTAGGGGTTTCTCTTTCTCTGACCTTCTATACGTTCCATTACACAACCACTAGGTGGCACTGTGGAATAGTGGAATGGCACAAATTTATTAGGGTTTCATGCCACCATTCACAGATATACCAGACATTCCTCATTAGAAAAAACCTCAAGGCTAAAATGGTCCGAAGAACAGGAGAGACCTGGAGGATGTTGACACTGTGTAAAGCAACTGCAAACTACTGTGAGTGGGGAATCATGAGTGCACAATAAATGCCTCATGTAGGAAGGCTCAAAAACAGCAAGAAAAGCTTGTGTTACAGTATTTGCAAAAAGAGCAGAGAATGAGAGAATAAGCTTGCCTGTGCCACTTCTGGCTCTATCTACACCCATGGCCTGGCAGGCTGGCACTAGGAGAAAGCCAACAGGTATTTAGGATCCCTGGGACTTCCTTCCCACCACTTGCTTTCCAACTATCTCACATCTCATAAGGGAAGAACAAAAGAAGGAGGAAGACGAAGTATTTACAGCAACAATTCTAAAGATCACTGAAAGAGAGAGAGAGCTCAGCTGCACTGCTGCCACCTAAGCCTTCTCCTACCCACATCGGGTGCAGGCACTGCATGGACAGCTCGGCTCTGGTACAGGCCTCTGAGGTAGAGGGAGGACTTGTGGAAGTGCCTTTTCATGCTGACTCTAAGTCCTCGCCCCTCCTCCATGGTGACATGGAGAACTGAAACAGCAGTTTGTTTGCTGCCAAAGTTGCCCCTTCTTCTCCCAGCCAGCCCCAACGGTATTGTTGATAGCGGCTTCGAAAGGAGAACACTCTACACTGGTTGGCAACTGTTTCCTCTATGACTGAAGAGTGGCAGAAACCAACAGAGGGTGGGGGTCATTCTGCTGCTCTCTGCAACCTGCTGCCTGAGCAAGTGATCCAACTTGCCTAATGTTAGAGCTGGCCCTGGATGTGGTGAATGACAACTTTCTGTTGCCATCATGGACAAGGAAGAGGGGACTAGGAAGCTGCTGCCACTTGTCACACTACAGCAAAGTTAAATTTGAAGGCTTTCTGCACCCATGAACCACTGTTAATATTTACCCCACACCCCTAAAATCAAAAAGATCACCCCCAATTTGCCTTCTGTGACTGGGGTGGCAAATGGTGGGGAGGGGAGAGCATTTTGCACCAGACCTATTCTACATATGTATGTTTAGGATTATTCTACCTATACCTTAAAGCACAGGGGAAAGGAACTGGAGTCTTAAACATGACTCACTAACTGAATGCACAGTATTATGTGGAACAAGCAAATAATTCCAAAAGAAAGAAAGTAAAGCCTATAATATACCTCTGTTGCAGAGTGTAGCTGCTAAATATGTTTTCCATAATGAGTTGAAAGATGGGAGGAGAAAGTGTTCATTATTATTTCAGTTAAAGACAAACAGCTGGAAGTTAGATGAATTGGTAGTAATTTACTTTTTGGCATAGAATAAATTCATGAATATTATTAAAACGGCAGCAGAAAGTACTATGTGTCACCGAGAATCCAGTTCTGATTTTTTTCCCTTTTTTAAAAAGTCATATAAATCAATTTGTAGCATCCAAAATGTTGCAGAGTTGTTGCTTTTTTAAATCCTAGATAGGAATAACTTAAGGACTAGGCGCAATGGATAAGCATCTAGTTAAAACCTAGGCTAAACTGCTATGATAATAATGCAAGATCATACAAATACACATAGTATTTGTATACTTCTTCCTTGAAAGCCCACCTTGAAGTCCACTTCAGTAAGTGTTTTTGTCTTAACATGGTAAACTTCTCTTTCAGCTATAAAACTCAAGTATCTATGGCCACATTTGACCACAACCACTTGGTACCCTTGTTGTTCTTTACCTTCTTCTTATCAGAATTGATTCTGAGCACAGGGAGATAGTTAGCAGCTCAGATTCAGAAGAGGAGCAGCCAGACCTGTGGGAGGCTTTTTCATAAGCCAATTCAGATATGGGTAGGCGTGCTTCTCAGGTTACCAGCTACTAGATGGCGTACATGAAGCTTCCTCCTTACCCCCCCTCTGTGAGAAGCAGTAAGCAGGAGGAGGAGGGGCTTGAGGACTGTGACCTAAGAGATGCGAGGCAGAGACGTAGAGCTAAGAGAGAAATGTCAGGGGCGGAGCTCAGATGGTCGAACCTGTTAGCGCTGCGTGGGAGGCTACGCAGGGAAGTAGCATGCGAGGGGCGGGACCTCCCCCCCTAAGTTAGCCTAGCCAGATCGCAGCCCTTTCAAACTGCGGGCAACTTTCAGTGATCCCATTTGAATCCCCTGGAGGCATTCCTTTGTAGCCAGAGAGTCTTCGAGGATTTGCATCTGTAATGAACCTGTGAATAATTAATTAAAGGCATGAGACTGAAACCTCTCCTTTTGTCTTTTGATCACTGCTTTGTTGTGGCAAAGGGGCTTGCGTAACTCAGTGAAGCCATAAGCTATGCTGTGCAGGGCCACCCTAGACAGACAGGTCATGGCAGAGAGTTCTGACAAAATGTGGTCCACTGGAGAAGGAAATGGCAACCCACTCCAGTATTCTTGCCAAGAAAACCCCATGGAACGTATCACAAGGCTAAAAGAGATGATGCTGGAAGATGAGCCCCTCAGGTCGGAAGGTGTCCAATATACTACTGGGGAAGAGCAGAGGGTATTTCTAAGTAGCGCCAGAAAGAGTGAAGCGGCTGGGCCAAAGCCGAAAGGACACTCAGCTGTGGATGTGTCTGGTCATGAAAAGAAAATCCGATGCTGTAAAGAACAATATTGTTTAGGAACCTGGAATGTCAGATCAATGAATCAAGGTAAGCTGGAGGTGGTCAAACATGAGATGGCAAAATTGAACATCGACATCTTGGGAATCAGCAAACTAAAATGGACAGGCATGGGCAAATTTAATTCAGGTGACCATCATATCTACTACTGTGGGCAAGAATCCCTTAGAAGAAATGGAGTAGCACTCATAGTCAACAAAAGGGTGGGAAAAGCAGTACTGGGGTACAATCTTAAAAACGATAGAATGATCTCAGTACGATCCAAGGCAAACCATTCAACATCACAGTAATTCAGGTCTATGCCCCAACCACTGATGCCGAAGAAGCTGAGGTTGATGGGTTCTATGAAGACCTACAACACCTTCTAGAAGTAACACCAAAAACAGATGTCCTCTTCATCATAGGGGATTGGAATGCTAAAGTAGGAAGTCAAGAAATCACCGGGATAACAGGCAGGCATGGCCTTGGTGTACAAAATGAAGCAGGACAAAAGCTAATAGAGTTTTGCCAAGAGAACACGCTGATAATAGCAAACACTCTTTTCCAACAGCACAAGAGACGACTCTACACATGGACATCACCAGATGGTCAATATCGAAATCAGATTGATTATGTCCTTTGCAGCCAAAGATGGAGAAGCTCTATACAGTCAGTCAAAACAAGACCTGGAGCTGACTGTGGCTCAGATCATGAGCTTCTTGTTGCAAAATTTCGGCTTAAATTGAAGAATGTAGGGAAAACCACTAAACCATTCAGATATGACCTAAATCATATCCCTGATGAATATACAGTGGAGGTGAGGAATAGATTTCAGGGATTAGACCTGATAGACAGAGTGCCTGAGGAACTATGGACGGTGGTCCATAACATTGTTCAGGAGGCAGCAACTCAATCCATCCCAAAGAAAAAGGAATGCAAGAAAGCCAAGTGGCTGTCTGATGAGGCTTTACAAGTAACTGAGGAAAGAAGGGAAGCGAAAAGCAAGGGAGAAAGGGGAAGATATATCCAACTGAATGCAGAGTTACAGAGAATAGCAAGGAGAGACAAGAAGGCCTTCTTAAATGAACAATGCAAAGAAATCGAGGAAAACAACAGAATGGGAAAGACTAGAGATCTCTTCAAGAAAATTGGAGATATCCATGGAACGTTTTGTGCAAAGACGGGCATGATAAAGGACAAAGAAGGCAGGGACCTAACAGAAGCAGATAAGATTAAGAAGAGGTGGCAAGAATACACAGAAGAACTATACAGGAAAGATCTGAATTTCCCTTATAGCCATGATAGCGTGGTCACTGAACTTGAGCCGGACATCCTAGAGAGCAAAGTCAAGTGGGCCTTAGGAAGCATTAGTAACAACAAAGCTAGCGGAGATGACAGTATTCCAGCTGAGCTATTTAAAATCCTAAAAGATGATGCTGTTAAAGTGCTGCATTCAATATGCCAACAAATCTGGAACACTCAACAGTGGCCACAAGACTGGAAAAGGTCAGTTCACATTCCAGTTCCAAAGAAGGGCAACGCCAAAGAGTCTTCAAACTACCGTACAATTGCGCTCATTTCACATGCCAGCAAGGTGATGCTCAAAATCCTACAAGCTAGGCTTCAGCTGTATGCGAACCGAGAACTAACGGAAGTACAAGCGGGGTTTTGAAGAGGCAGAGGAACTAGAGATCAAATCGCCAATGTTTGCTGGATCACGGAGAAAGCAAGAGAATTCCAGAAAAACATCTATTTCTGCTTCATTGACTACGTTAAAGCCTTTGATTGTGTGGATCACAACAAACTGTGGCAAATTCTTAAAGTGATGGGAGTACCAGAGCACCTTACCTGTCACCTGAGAAACCTGTACGAGGGTCAAGAAGCAACAGTAAGAACCAGACACGGAACAACCGAGTGGTTCCAAATTGGGAAAGGAGTACGACAAGGCTGCATATTGTCACCCTGCTTATTTAACTTATATGCAGAGCACATCATGAGAAACGCCGGGATGGATGAATCACAGGTCGGAATTAAGATAGCCGGGAGAATTATCAACAACCTCCGATATGCAGACGATACCACCCTAATGGCAGAAAGCGAAGAGGATCTGAAGAGCCTCTCATTGAGGGTGAAAGAAGAGAGTGAAAAAGCTGGTTTGAAACTCAACATTAAAACAACTAAGATCATGGCATCTGGCCCCATCATTTCCTGGCATATAGAAGGGGAAGAAATGGAAGCAATGACAGATTTTATTTTCTTGGGCTCCAAGATCACCGCAGACGGTGACTGTAGCCATGAAATTAAAAGATGCTTGCTCCTTGGGAGGAAAGCTATGGCAAACCTAGACAGCATAGTAAGAAGCAGAGACATCACCTTGCTGACAAAGGCCCGTCTAATCAAAGCTATGGTTTTCCCAGTAGTAATGTATGGGTTTGAGAGCTGGACTATAAGGAAGGCTGAGCGCCAAAGAATTGATGCTTTCGAACTGTGATGCTGGAGAAGACTCTTACGAGTCCCCTGGACTGCAAGGAGGTCAAATCAGTCCATCCTAAAGGAAATCAACCCTGACTGCTCATTGGAAGGACAGATACTGAAGCTGAAGCTGAAATATTTTGGTCACCTAATGCGAAGAGAAAACTCTCTGGAAAAGACCCTGATGCTGGGAAAGACTGAAGGCAAAAGGAGAAGGGGACGACAGAGGATGAGATGGCTAGATAGCATCACGGATGCAATGAATATGAACTTGAGCACACTCCGGGAGAGAGTGCAGGACAGGAAGGCCTGGCGTGCTATGGTCCATGGGGTCACGAAGAGTCGGACATGACTGAATGACTGAACAACAACAACGAGTGCTTAAGGAAAGAGAGGGCCAAGGGAATTGTGACACTTCTATTGTTTTTTTTTAGACTGTAAGCTTTCTGTGGCCAGGGAATTTTCTACTTTTTGAATACTATTTTCTAAAGTATCATGTACATGGTACTACATAACTATTGCTATCGCTGCTGTCTAACCATTGCTTTCATTGGGTATATTGCATGTTAATTAGGCCAGGGAGAAAGTATTCAGCCCAGACTTTTTCCAGCATTGCGGAGGTGGGGTGGAATTCAGCAGCCTGGCGATGTTCCATTGTAATTTGGAATCCAATCTCCATGGGGGAAAATGAAATGCCATGGTCAGTAAGAGCAACCAACTTCCCCATCTGAAGGAGAAACTTGGGAATGATGCTATGTCATGACACAGGGTCATTCCCATGGAGCACTCTGTCCCAAATTACAAGGGAAATGCTTCTGACGGTAGCCAAACTGTTTTCTGTTAAAAAAGAGGGGAAAACCCTTAGCTGCCTTACCTTTAATAGCTCCCCCCCCAAAAAAATCGGGTGGCATGCAAATGGCATGCGCAGGGTGGTTAATAGGCCCCCATGGCTTATTAACCAACCTGCGATTGTACAAACCATGTCAGAATGTTCTGAATTGCAACTTACAACTCCTGCAACATGATCCTAAGCATGATTACTCAGAAGTAAATCCCACTGAGATCAATGGGACTTATTTCCTACTGTGTATTTAAAACTGCTGCCCTAGAAAATCCAGAATTAAAATGCTTTGCCTATTCATCACGGCTACTTGCTTCTCAGCAGCTTAAGTAGGATATATTCTGTTTACAATGAACAGAATTGTATCACCTGTAATATTAAGACTTTTATTTCCCTTTAAATATTAATAATTCTATTGTAGAATGAGGTTTTGTGGACTAGAGCTCACTTCAACATACCATTATGCCACAAAAAATGTGCTGGGATTGGATCCAATGCCGGTCATCTGCTAGCAGAATGGAAACTCCTTTTGGAACAAATTTCCATTTCCCTCTGAAGACCCTACACACTCCCCAAATTTGGGGAATCCTCCAGAACTGACTTGGAGAGCAGCACAGGGGAAGGAGAGGATGAGGAAATCCCATTGTGCCAGCAGATGTCTGCTTGTGCAATGTTGGAGCCAACCGTTAGTCTTTACACAAGACTCTTTTCTGGTTTTGCTGCATCCAACTAACGTGACTCTTAGTCTGGAATTCGTTAGTTTTGATATTTGCTTTCATTTTAATGCAATTTTCTCTTCACTTCAAGACAAGGTCCTCCCACAGTGTGAATTTGTTGAGTAGTTATTAACCCTCCCTTGATTCAGCTGGCTGTAATAGATAGTTTATAAATCCAAGAGGTGGGAATTAATGCTAAGTCTTTTGTCTAGGACACAAATTTCTGCAAGATTGTAGCCCTCCATGCTTCCTCACCCTCTCTACCTAGAAGAGCACAATCTAGGGATTTTTGTTCCCTGCTGCTCAGTTAAATATAATAAATAGCAAGGTTTGCATTCTGGGAAGAATAACATGGATGCTTTCCATCAGCAGGAAATCCCCTCTAAGTGTCAATGCTGAAGTCACAAGAGGTATAATGAATCCTATGTTAAAAAACATTGACATAGAAGACTCTAAATGTGGTACTGAAGGAACAAATAGGGCAACTGCATATCAATCTGTCAGCAGGTGATGAGAGAACACTATAGTATTTCCTGCAACCTGCTGGTTTGGTGGCAGAACTACTACAAAATAGGTGGCTAGCAAATACTACAGTTAATAGGAGGAGGCAAAGTCCTGTGTGCACTCCTGTTACTACAGAGGGGTTCTTCTTTGGCTATCAGTGGGCTACCAGTTGTGAAGTTACAAGCAAAGGATTCTGACAGCAGAGTTAACTTTGGCCCATTCTGACTCAGAGCCAAAATATACATTACTTTAAAGATGTAACTAGCAGCTAAGTATTTTTTTTTTCCTTTCTCAGAATTAAGCATGGGGAGTTATCTGGAGTGGGAAACTAGCATGGAGCCTAGGGCAGCTTTAACTCTTTTGTTCTTGTTGTGGTCCTAATCTAGATGGTGGTGGCGGCGGGGGGGGGGGCAGTATGCAATTTGCATTGCCAAAAAAGAATCCATTAAAACAAATTGATCCTTTCTGGGCAATGTGCTTGCCGGCCCCTAATCTGGACTGGAACTGCATTAAGGGCAAAGGGTTGAAGCCCCCTAGTCCCCACATCATGATCCTGGTCCAGATCACTGCCACATTTATTTTTTTAGTAAGGAAGAAAAGGGGACATCCCTGCTAGCTCTGTCTTTAAGGTAATACAGATATTGGCCCTCAGTGCATATATATTCAATGTAGGGATCTGATTCACTCTGAAAGCTACTACAACTAATATATTAACAAAAGAGTAGAACTGGGTTTTTTTGTACAGCACTCCCGTAATCAACAATAACGTATGTCCTATGGTCTCACTGTCCAATGATATCAACCATGCCCCTTACCTTCAGAGGTGAGAATTACAGAGCAATCCTAAGGAGGAGTGAGATATACCACTTTCCAAGCCCTATCGCAGGAGTGGGCAAATTCCAGGGGTCCCTTTAGATGGCCTTTGGCAGGGGTTAGGATTGTATGTATGTTTGGTTTACTAGGTTAGAATCCACTAGAGGATAGACTGTAGGCATGTAGTAAGACTGAATTGCGTATAAGATGGAATTGTTCCACAAAGACCTTATCAGTGATGACATATAACCTTATACTTTCTGTCTGTGGAAGATTACAAACTTATTTGCATGGCAAATCATAAATTGAATTATTATTTTTAAATCTTTTATCTTGAGGGCTTTGTTGCTGAGGCGGAAAGGTGAGATATAAAGATGCTTTCAGTAAATAAATATTCCACTGATTCCACAGATAATAGTAGTGTATTATCAGTGGCAGAAGGAATGGTAATTTCAAAACAGATCATTTGTATTACCTCTGAATGTAGTGCAGAAGATGGGTCTTTTGACGTCTAATAAAGATATTTGAATCTTATCAGGCCCCACTGTAACTGTGATGTCCTGCTGCCTTGGAAGTCCAACAAGCATAAGCATGTTCATTCTGCTATTGCCCTTGAACATTTTTCAAGTGAAAATTAGGTCTCTGTGCACTGATAAGCATCTCAAACCCCTCTTACCTTAGTGGTTTTGTGCCTCTTCTCACTGATATGCCACTGCTATGACACCTTTTTGAAGGCTTTTTTCACCTTCATTGTATGATCCCATACTATCATGAGTCACATATTGATAGCCCCACAGCACCATGTGGCCAGTCAGATTTCTCTGTGTGAAAACATGACTGTGAGAACTAAAAAAAGGTCCTCACTTTGCTCTATTCTGCTGGAACTTTCATTACTTGCCTGTGCTTCATGATATCACTTCCATCCAACACTAGTTGCACAGTTACATGTCGTAACTACCTGTGGCATAATATGTAATAAGGTATGCATTTGAACTGCATCCCATTTAAAGTAGTATACTGAGAATAAATTGTATCTACGTATGTTGGTATGCACATCTGAATGCAGGTATTACCCATCTGTACTGCATTACCCTCAATGGGATGTGATTTGGATGGACATCTAAAGATGAGTCCAATTCCCAATTCTGCTGCAAGTGGACAATTAAATATATCTGCACTAGGGCAAAGAAGCGCTACCCAGTTGCCTTGCAAAACACGGTCACGTTTCCTTTTTCTTTAACACCCATCCCCTTGTAAACACTTTTGCACAGGAATACAAAAACCACTGCAAAGGAAGGTGTTTTTCCACAGGAGCCTAAAGGTTTTCTTGCCTCTGCACAGCATTAATTTTAAACAATGCTTCCTTTTATTTCTAGAATATTCATTTATCTAAGCACATTCCATGCAACTGTGTCGCAAAATCAAAGGTCTATAGGCTAAGCATTCTAACACTGAGATAACTGGATTATTTGTTTTGGACATGAACTACTGTGGCTGAAGTGTTTATTCCTGTGTGAGACTGTACAATGATTCACACTACCCACTTCTAAAAACACAACTGTTTAGCTTAACTTATGATTCAATTGTGTACTACTATAACAATAAACTGTAGTTATAACAATAAACTGTGTCTACAGCATCTCTTGTTTGTGGCATTTCTATTAAAATATTTCTTTTTTATGCAGTTGAATAGTATATTTTTACTTTTCTATCTTATGTTTTTTGTAGTATTGAAAAGGAGAAATTTACACTGTGTAATCTTTTCTTTTCTTACAAGAACCAAGTATCAGAATCTTATTGTCCGATAGGAATGGGTGAGAAATTAGTTGAGTTCACATTGCAATGCAAACTTACCAAATTCTGATTTCTTGAACCTTAAACACAAACTAGAATGCAGTTAGCAGTCAAAATCCATGCATTTCTGAAGTCTGCAATGCAGTTCACAAAAAAAGTGCCTACAAACACATAAATTTGAAAAAAATGTACACAAAAACGCATAATTCAATGGGAAAATTGCTTGAAAAAATGCATACATTTGCAAAAGTGCACACAAAAATGCATACATTTGGGAAAAATGCATACAATATGTGTATTTTTAAAAATGAGCATCAACATGCACATTTCTGTGTGAACTAAAAGCAATTGCAATCCGATGCTGAGCAAACTCAGCACTGCAAAAATGAGAACCTGAGTGAAACTCAGCTTGGTAGATTTGCCTATCCCTATTGCCTGAAATATACTATGAGCTTTTGTAGATGAGGCTTTTCTTATGCACTTGCCATTTCTCACTCACAGTTGTTTCTGAGTGCTTTAGAAGTCGTAACCCTCCAGTTTTGCTCCTGTGTTTTAAAAACACTTTCGTGGGTTTTTTTGAGTAAGGAAAATCCAGCATTTTTTGGCATCGTAAAACAAAGCACAAGTCTCCACCAGTAGTTGCTTTATTCTGCTATACCACAATGCCACCTAAAGGTTATGTAGCAGAAAGTATGGAAAAGCAGGAAAGGAAAGAACTTTGTGCAGAGATCTGATCTTAATTCTGTAACAAACCTGGAAGTAGGGAGGGCTGAGAATTCCGCCACGGATTTAAGTGAGGCCAAATGCACTGGCATTCGGCCCCCCAAAATCCGTGGTGGAACAGCCTACTACCCCCCGCCCCCCCACGGATTCCCCCCGGGACAAGGCTTACCTGGGGCGGATGTTCTGGATGGCAGCGGCTCTGGCGGCGGATGGTCTTTCGACCAGCTGCTTCGGCCGCCATTTGCATCTTGGTCTTTGCCGTGATAGGCTACGTATTTAAATAGCCTATCACAGCATCCCCCCCCAAAAAAACAGCGTACGCAAATGGCAGCAGCTAGGGTGGCCACCATTTGCATTCTCTATTTTTCGCCGTTTTAGTCTACGTAAATATTTATGTAGGCTAAAACGGCGAAAAATAGGGAACGCAAATGGCAGCCGCCATAGCCGCCGCCATTTGCATATGCTATTCTTTGGGGGGGGGTTGCTGTGATAGGCTACATAAATACTTACGTAGCCTATCACGGCAGCCTGGCTGGATGCAAATGGCAGCCGCTACAGCATCCACCATTTGCGTCCACAGCAGCCCGTCTGCTCTGCGGAGCTGCCATAGAACGGAGCCGGCCGGGCAGTATTCTGGGGGGGAGGACCGGATCGCCTCCCCCACTCCGTCGAGGATTCCGGGGGGAGGGACGGAGCGCCTCCCCCCCACCGCAAAAAATTCCACAAAAAGTTAAGTGACTTTCGTACATCCCTACCTGGAAGTAGAAATAGCAGGTTAGCCTTGACTAGAAAAGCTCTGTGAGTTAGAATTTTATACCATGCACCATTTACATTATTAATAGCCTTCCTTTTTGAGGAAAAGAAATTCAGCCATGAACACTCCGTGTTCCCATCTTTAGTCTTATATTATACTAAATATTAAAACAAAAGGGTTGATAGGAAACTAGTCTTAAAACATTGGCAGAGCAATCCTATACAGTGGCAGTCCCACTGAGTTTAGTAGGGATTACTCCCAGGTAAGTGGGTATAGGATTGCAGCCTAAAGGACATAAAGCAGGCCACTACACGTTACTGAATAACCCTAGCACTGCTACACAGAAACCCCATGTTCATCAAGAAGAGTCTAAAAAAGAAAATGAAAACAGTAAATCAAATTCATCCTCAGCAAAATGATACATAATGGGCATGTAAGTGGCATAATATTAGTCAGCTATATGCAGTTTCAATTTGGGGGGCTCATACAAGCTTCTGCCCTTCATGGAACACTTTGAGGTCATGGCGTCAGGTTTCATCATCATTTAAGTGACACAAATATATTTGTATGTATGTATAAGCTATTTCATTTCTGTCATTTTACTGGTTCAATGCTAAATCACATAGAGATCAGTACTTTCCCCAGGAGGCCTTGAGAGAGGTCAAGTTGATTTTCTCTTGGCAACAGTGCCAAACTTTGCAGCATTTTGTGATGACTTGCAGTTCTCTTAAAGATTTTTAAAATACTGCATTGCACATAAATATAACATGTGACAGATCAACTAAGCTGAGGGCCTTTCCATAAAATAGGTTGTGTGTAATGTATGTGTGCGCGCGCTTGCTTTTGTGATATAATGGAACATGCTAAGTTTCTTGTGCACAGCCCGCATCTTCCACCCAGCATGTGCTTCTCTTATGGGGATTTGTGCTGCTTGGTTCTCTGGAATTCTGCTTTTACCCCTTAGAATGGATGGAACATGTGGAGGAGTCTGCCCAGTTACATTCATAAAGTTCAGTCAATCAGAGGCTACATCTATTTAACTGCCCAGCCTTCCTCCCAAGTGCAGTTCCAGCCAGGACAACACTCTACAAGGGAAAACAAGTTTCAGACAGTGCAGAATTAACTGGTCATCAGTAGGAATTTTGGGTTCCCATTCCTAATTCAGCCACAGGGCATAATCTTTTTTCCTACTCTTCACTGTTTCAAATAGGGATTTCATCTGGCCTGAGGTTTTTCTCATATGAATAGTTCAAACCTGATATGCTCAGAGATGGTGAGCTATTGGTAAGTAAGCACCTTACCTAAAACAACATCTCAAGGGTCACTGCTCTGAGGATACTTGGAATAGGGAGCTTCTCCTAAACCTAATGGTCTCATGAACCCTAAGCTAAGGACTGTGACACTGCAAAGTTCTCCTCCACGTACTTTTCAGATATGACGGAATTAACAAAAGTGTTAAATGACTGATCTGATGTGAAGAATCATAAGAATCATAATGGACACGTCTCCCATGGCTCGCATTGGATTGGCTCAAAAATAAGCCAAAGCCAAGCCATTTTCCTCCAAATTAGGAAATAAAAAGGTAAAGGTAAAGGTGTCCCCAACCAGTCGTGTCCGACTCTAGGGTGCGGTGCTCATCCCCATTTCTAAGCCGAAGAGCCAGCGCTGTCCGAAGACGCTTCCGTGGTCATGTGGCCGGCATGACTGAACACCGAGGTGCACGGAACGCTGTTACCTTTCCTGTCGAGGCAGTACCTATTTATCTACTTGCAATTTCTTGCTTTCGAACTGCTAGGTTGGCAGGAGCTGGGACTGAAGACAGGAGCTCACTCCGTCACGCAGCACTCGGGTCTCGAGCTGCTGACCTGCCGACCTTCCAGTCTGCAGTTCAGCGTCTTAACCACTTGCCTTATTTACAAGCCCATTCTAATTCAACTTGCTCCACCCTGCCTGCATCTGCATCATTGCATCAGGGACTACTTGCAAGCATCTCAAATGCCTGTACAAAGCAAACTGTAGTTGAAGGAATGGACTCCATGCAGAGAATCCTTCGGGAAATATTATATGTGGACAGGATATCATTTGACCTTGAAAAGGGCCTGTCATGGAGAATCAAGAATATACTGCATTACATTTTATTACGTAAATATATTCCTCTGTTAATGTATTGACAGTGGCTCTTATGAAGTGGCCTAGTGTCACATAACTATCATCTTCTCCTATCCACTGGTTTCTGGTAACTCCAGAAAATTATATTTGTACAATTACTATTGTGCTCCAGGGTACATCGCTCATATGAATGAAAATTAAAATATTGTTTTTTAAAAAAACTTTTTGCGATATCTTGATGTGTCCTAGGCTGTTGTGAGGATGAGGAATGGTAAAGTTGAATTATTATTATTACTATTACTATTATTATTATGTTATTGTCTCAGTTCCATTTAAATAATTTTGGTTAGATCAAGTGTCCAATGTGGGGGACCTATGGGCACCTCCAACTGCACCTGTGAAGGGGTCCCCAACGTAGCACCCATGGGAACTCATATTTTTTTTTTAAATTAAAAATATTTCCATGTTTTTTAATATACATACATGGATTTGTATATATCCAAGGTAATTAATGCATACAACTTTCTGGCAAGTATTCATTTCATAGGCTTCAAGAAAAATGGACCAACTATCCAAAAAAAGTATCCATCTGAAGGTGGCATCTACATGCCACCCATTCAAATACTGAAAGCACTGTAAGGTCATCAATCTATTGCATTATAGGAGCTGAATGTTTATCCATCCAATGTTATAATATCAATCTTAACTGTCCATAGAGAATATGCTGACTATGTGTTAATTTCCAAGAAGCAGGTAAATAATGTAAAAGAGCTTATACATCAGTGAATATTAAAGACTGTTCCAGCACAGAATCTGCGTAATAACCTCCTCCCAGAAAGATCAACTACTGGGCATTGCCAAAACATACGTTTAAAACAAGGATTAGCTATATTGCACCACCAGCAATTAGTCAAATCAGATAATCCCTTATTAAAGAGACATTGTGGTGTCCAATAGACACAAAACAGAAGTTTTTGCTGAATAAGATGCAGTCTAAGGTCCATAGACGTGACTGGAAGATGCCGAAGCGGCCATCCACTGATTAGGCATTTTGTGGTGGTGCCTGCGGCAATTTCTCAAATTCCGAAATGTGCCCATGGCTACAAACTCCTGGGGACCACTGAGTTAGATGAACTTGGCTGGCAGAAGTATACTTCCTTGGTCCCCGCTTCCTCACCACAGCAGCCTGCCTCTCCACCCCCATAAAAATCCTACACAGACTCATGCAACCCTATTGAATGGGGTGAGGCTGGGTTATGTGAGGAAAGAAGGTTCCTCAGAAATCAGGTAGATTCCATGAGCAGAGTTTTTTCTCGTGATGAAAGCTGAACCTTACCCTCTGCATTTTATTTGCTTTTTTCAATTTACTGTTTATTGCATTCAGTTCTTGTTGTGGCTGGCTTTTTAAAAATTAACATCTTAAACTATTACCAAATTTAATTATGCTAACAATGAGCAAGTGAGAATAATAAAGGACTTAATACATAAATAAATACAAGCATTAAGACTATATTATATGCATAATACAATTATAATTATTAATAATCATTCCATAATATATTTATTATAATAAAATATAATATTATAATATAAATATGAATATGAATATAAATTGCAACATTCTAGGCACCTCAACATGCTGGAACACGTAGAAGAAAAATGATAAAACAAATAACTTCTGAGAATTTTTAAGTTTTCTTCTTGTTTGATCAACGATTTCAGAGATTTAATGTAGTCAGTTTTAGGTTAACCTCTGTTTCCACCCTGACCCCTCCCCTGCACTAGAGGGCAATACACCAAACCTCCTTAAATACCAATCCTTCATCTAGGCAGACTGGAAGTTCCTGCAAGTGATGGTAAGTTCCAGGACGATGGGTTTATCCAAGTTTCTCCTCTGAGAACAAGGTCACTGGAGGCTTACAGCATTTTGTAATATTTGAGTTTATTTGCAAATATACAGGTTGAGCATAGGTGGAATCACAGCTTAAACAGCCCAGAAGATACCTAATTGTCACACATCAATGGACAATTGTCCATTGTCACACATCAGATAGGAAGCCCCCACCCCCACACCACCCATGGTTCCAAAGCTTAGACTCTGCTCTCTAAGCTTTGGGACCATGTGTCTCTCAGTGTCTCTCACTGTGTCTGACTCAAACGGCAGCTTCTATTGTTTATTTTCACATAGAGGCCTACAATGGTGAGGAAAAAGTCTGTGAACCCTAATGATAATTATGGAAATTCCATAGTTTTACCATGATAGCCTTCAGGAATTAAAACCAGTCCTTTTCTAAATATCCAATAGGTTTTATATTAACCAATTCTGTGTCTAGTGAAATACTATGATGTATAAAATAGGCAAACAATGAGTACTTAAGAGTCAGGGTATGTGCAAAAGTAAGTCAACCCCTGGTTGCATCAGCTCAATTAAAGGGAATAATTAGAATCAGATGTTTAAGTAATTAGGTAGATATTCAAGGGTGAGTTTGAGAGGCCCCACCATATAAAAGGATCAGAAACCTCATGAGTGTGGTTTTCACCATACAGTTCTGCAGAAACACATCATGCCATGATCAAAATACATCTCAGAGGACCTCAGAAAAGCAGTTATTGCTGCTCATCAGACTAGAAAGAATTACAAAACCATTTCTAAGGATTAGGGGCTGTCCCAATTCACAGTCAGACAAAAAGAGAGTGTTCAGAGCCACAGTCACTCTACCCAGGAGGGGTCATCCTACCAACATCTCTCCAAGATCAAACATCATCCAGGAAGTCAAAAAGAGCCCCAGAGTAACATCCAAGAATCTGCGGGCTACTCTTGCCTTAGCTAATGTGAGTGTCCATGACTAACAATCAGAAAAAGACTGAACAAGAATGGTGTTCATGGGAGGATAGCCAGGAAGAAACCATTGCTCTCTAAAAAGAACATTGCTGCCAGTCTGATGTTTGCTAAAGATCACATAGATGATCCCCAAGACTTCTGGGACAATGTTCTCTGGATAGATGAGTTAAAGGTAGAACTCAAATAAACGTTATGTTGGTTGGGAAAAAGCATAACTGAGCTCAAACAGAAGAACCTCATTCCAACCATCAAGCATGGTGTGGGAATGTGATGGTTTGGGCCTGCTTTTCTGCCTCAGGACCTGGACAGCTTGCCATCATTGACACAGCCATGAATTATGCAGTGTATCAGAAGATTCTAGAGCAGAATGTCAAGCCATCTGTCTGTGAGCTGAAGCTGAACCAAAAGTGGGTCATGCAACAAGACAACGATCCTAAACATAGAAACAAATCTACAACAGAAAGACTGTGGAAGAAGAAATTCCATGTTTTAGAATGGCCTAGTCAAAGTCTGGACTTAAACCCCCTCAAATTGTTGTGGCAGGACCTGAAGTGAGCTGTTTATGCAAGGAAGCCCTCAAATATCACTGACTTGAAGCAGTTCCATAAGGAGGAATGGACGAAAGCTCCTCAAAACCGAAGTGAGATACTGACCAACAGTTACAGGAAATGCTTACTTGAAGTTGTTGCTGCTCAAGGGGGTGCCACAAGGTACTGAATCTAATGGTTCACATACTTTTTCAAACATGGGTATTGAATGTTGAATACATTGTTCTTACAGTGAACACATACATACAGAGTTGTGGATAAATAAATGTTGAAAAGCATCATGTTTGTGTGTCATTTGTTTACTCAGGTTATCTATTGTTCTTTATCTAGGATTATGGGGTTAGATTAAGTGACCAGAAAGGAAAAAGGGGATGGGAGCCATAACTCCCTGACAGTTTGCTGGAATGGGATGAAACTGCACAGGTGGGGTGCCTGCACAGGGAGCCTTCACAATGCTGTACTGGATAATTGCTGATTTTAGCTTCTTCATTCAAAAGGAAGCAGCTCTTCTCCTATTTCCCCCATTCCCCTATTTCCTGCCATTTTGTGCATAATTGCAGCTCGGCAAGGGATGGGCACCCCTGCAATGCTTGTCAGCCATAAACCAAGCCCTCCAGCAACTTGCACAGCACCATGAGCATGGGCAGGCAGTGGAGGCAGCTTGGTGAGTGAACAACAAGTGTGGAGGGAGGTGAATCCGTCCATCCCTAACTGCTACACAGGTGTTAAGGAACACAACTGCCCTCCATTTTTGTATTTAGTTTGGACATTATGGAGTTAAACCTGTGCATGTGCTAGTCATTTTCAGCCAAAAGGTTACTGGTTTAGAGGTCAAATGTTTACTAAAAATGTAGAGGTCAAGAACTTTGCTTAGGAAGCCAGGAGATTATACAGTTCAGCATAAGGTCAGAGACAGACAGACAGACAGACAGAGAAGTTTCATCTCAGGAAATAAAAACTCAGTTGACAGAAAAGAACAAAAAACTACCCTCCTGATGGGCTGGAGTTAGGGAGAGTAAAAAATAATTAAGGGAGCAACCTTATGCATGTTAAGACAGAAAAAAGTCTTGCAATCTCAGCATTCCAGAGATAGCCATGCTGGCTAGGGGATGCTGGGACTTGTAGGACTTTTTTCTGTCTAAACATTGATACAATTGCACCCTAAGAGATAAAAGCCTGGTCAGAAAGACAGAGGAGCAGAAACAAAGAGAAGCAGGGAGAAGACTATAGAAACAAAGGAAAGAGTCACAGCTGCTAGAACTGGAGAACTGAAGGAGTGAACTGGACCAATAACAGAAAGCTATTGCTTGGATAAGGGACTCAGATAAAATAGGGATATAGTCTACTGAAGTTAGCTGGAAACATTTATCCCTGCTTGTTTGATCACCCTATTGTTCATATGCTCATATTGTGTGTTTGTGTGTGTGTCCATTCAGATTTTTAAACTTTTTCCTATTGACAGTCTTCTTCATTAAAATCTAAACTGTGTTCTTTGAAATTCTGTAGTCTCTTTCTTTGGTTATCCACCCAACATCTAATAGCCAGCCCCCACACTACATAAATAGAAAGAGTTGAGGATGATTTGGTGGAGGCAACCAGAGAAATAAAGAATTCCAACTGGTGGCAGTGAAAAAGGCCACAGGAAGGGAAGATCAAAAATGGATGCACTGTTCTATTTTGCCTGTTTCCCCTTTCACTCATGGAACAGGTGTTTCCGGCCCATGACAAGAGGAAAAAGGCAAAAATAAAAAACGTCTGACCAGCAATTTGAACAGATTTTTTTTTCCAGCCAGTGCTATATAAGGGCATCTGTTTTACATACGTGCAGATTCATTAATGTTCCATTTTTTTGTGCTTCAGCAGCTGGTGGATTGTTGTAAATAAGCTCTATGGCATTTAGATATGGTCTTGTCTAAAATTAAATAGTGAAGTAGAAATGCTATTTGTAAAATAAAGCTACAGGAATGAGAAAGAACACCACAGGCAGAAGGATTTATTGTAAATACATTATCTGCTATAAATAATAAAGCCATAAGGTTATTACAAAGACACAGATGAATTACCATTCTCCAAATACACATTCTGCCCTTACTGTAATGGTGAAGAGGAATAACAACATCTACTACTAGTACTATATTCACTCCTATAACATGTATTTCTTCAATTTGTTGCAATTTCTTCTATTTATAATCTTGCTTTCTGAATTCCTATTAATTGATATGAATTCACGCTCCTACAGGAAAGGTCTATCTGTGCTGAACAATGATCTAGCAGTATATGGCCGTTCTAATTATTTTTCCCAAATGTTCCCAAAGAGGCAGTTTTTAATAATGAGAAGGATACTTAGAAATACTGATGTAGAGGGGAACATTGAAAATAAGATACACTATTTGATAGTTCTCCTTCCAATCTATTCCAGTTTACTTCCTTTGGCAGCCTAAACGGGATGGAGACATTTCTAAAAACTGGAATTCCATCATGAAGACCAAAACCCTCAAAGATCATTCTAAGCAAGTCTATAGAAAAGAACTCTTGAAGACAGAAACTTCAGAAGACAAGAATAAGTTGGCTTGAGATATTTTATTTTAGCATCTCTTATTGTATTTACGTTGTTTAACAGGATGGGTGCTGGAAAGTTGGTCACTGGCTTAACATTAGCACCTCCTACCTCTGGAAAATGAAATACCTTATTGTTCCTAGGGTCCTCTCCTCTAGTTCATAGACAGGAAACTGAAGTGTATAACACTTAGTTTTTCTGTGGTTCTCTATTGATTTTTGAACTGGCAATTCCCTGATTTATGTGGGTATTTTAAAGATTAGCACAATTTGTTTTGTATGACAAAGGGGAAGATAATGGCTGATGCTAGCCAAGTTTATTATGAGCTGAGCCATACTTGGGAGGGAAATTTGGTTTCGCTCATAATGGGTGCACCATTTGTGAATTTGAGAGTTTGCTTCCACTCATTCCAAAATTCAGCATAATTCCTATTAACCATAACATTTGTTTCCACAAGCTGTGGGAATGATCACAGGCTTAGATGGGGATTAAACAAATGCTTGAAGGATAGGGCCTATCAGTAGCTGTGATTTCTAAATTGAGCTTCCATGTTGTTCTTTTTACAAAAAGAACTTGCTAAAAACGAAGTACAAGAACCTTTTTGAGAAAGAGCAGATTGCTACCCATCAGGGAGAAGGTTTGTACATACAAGGTTTGTACTGGGAATTTTTGACATAAAGGAACATTCAGTCATGTGATCCACCACCTGCATCTGGGGTGGTGGAGTCCCAGAACAGCTGTAGTACATGATTCTTCTGAACATGTACATAGATCCTAATTAGTAATCCAATATTGGAAAATGCAGCATTATAATGCATTACTTTAGATAGTCTCACCAGTTTATTCTGAGGGCTTGGTAAAATAAAACGTAAGCTACCATACGAAATTAAAAAGGACTTGCACTTGTTTAACACCACCCTTTCCAAAAAGAAATGCTAATGTACTACAATAGCAATTTAATTTGAAATATGCGATCTATAATATGATGATGATGATGATGATGATGACGATGATAGTATCGTGTACTTTGGGAGGCAGAAAATATGACATCTTTCAAACACCTCCTCAAAACACCCTTGCTCACCCAGGCTTTCCCTGGGCTGTAAGTAAATTAATTATGCTGCTCCTTTTTACTGCTCCTTGATTATTATTATTATTTTTACTGTAGTTGGAAATGTTTGTGTGTGCGGCGGCACATAGCTAGTCCCTTTAGGGCAGGACAGGGAGGTGGGAAACAAATTTGGACACAGACTTGGATGGGTTAGATATGGCAATGCTGAAGCCAAGTGGGAGGCTCCACTTTTAACAGTCTCTGGCGGACTAGAGGGATGGAGGTTTTCCCTCCAGTTGGCCAACAAAGCCCTCTTCCTGCCAAACTAATTTAGTCCCAATTGGCTCCCTGCCTCCCACGTGGGTGCACACCTGGTGCCGCTGTTGTGGCTCAGCTACTCGCTCCGGCCTCCCCATCAGGACTGCGCACCACCACAACATTGCTCCCCAGGTAAGCCGGGGCCTGCATTTAATGTTATGCTGTAATGCTGTGTTTTAATGTTGTGTTTCTATAGGGATGTACGAAAGTCACTTACCTTTCCGCGGAATTGATTCGCAGTGGGGGGGAGGCGCTCCGTCCCTCCCTCCGGAATCCTCGATGTGGGGGGAGGTGATCCGGTCCTCCCCACCGGAATCCTGCCAGGGCCGTCCGCAGCCGGACATCTGGCCACAGACGGGCTGGTGCGGACGCAAATGGCAGCCGCCATAGTGGCCACCATTTGCGTCCACCAGGCTGCCGTGATAGGCTACGTAAGTATTTATGTAGCCTATTACGGCTGGGCAAAAAACCCACAACAGCGTATACAAATGGTGGCAGCTATGGCCGCCGCCATTTGCGTTCCCTATTTTTCACCATTTTAGCCTACATAAATATTTACGTAGGCTAAAACGGCCGAAAAAAGGGGAACGCAAATAGCGTAGTGGGCCTCCATTTGCGTATGCCATTTTTTTTTTTGCTTGGCTTGCAGTGATAGGCTACGTAAATACTTACGTAGCCTATCACAGAAAAGACCAGGATGCAAACGGTGGCCGCAGCAGCCGTTGAAAGACCAGCCGCCGCCGCCGCCCGGAACATCCGCCCCAGGTAAGCTTCGTCCCAGGGGGAATCCACGGGGGCGGGTGGGGGGCAGGCCGTTCTGCTACAGATTTCGGGGGGCTGAATGCCAGTCCATTCGGCCTCACTGAAATCCGTGGCAGAATTCTCTGCCATCCCTAGTTTTTAATACTGTATTTTAATATTTTGAACCGCTGAGAGATTTTATTATATTCAGTGGTATATAAATGCCAATAATAATAATAATGCAGGCACTATGTGTTAGATAGTTGCTGAGGTAGCCTACAAAACTGTGTATCCACATATGCTACACAAGGTGATTCCACACTTTTGTAAAGTGCAAGAAGCATCAATTCACATTGGTACCTGTATAAAATTTTACACGTTTCTAAAGTATGTGCTTAAAAAAAAAAGTTTGGTGTGTTGTCATCCCTCGCCCCACCCCTCAAACTTATGTTTCTATGAGGAAGGCATTTAGTCCCACTGCTTGTATTATATACTACATAAAACACTTTGAAACAAGAACGACGTGTTAAATCTGTATGTGACCACCATTCTTCCTGCATTTGGACCCAGGTCAGTTCACTCATCTAGTCCAGTGCTGTGTCAAAACCTGTCCTCCAATTTCCTGGAAGTTTTCTTCCCCTGTGAAAGAGGCTTGCATTTTTTTACCCCATTCTCAGGGAACTTGGGAATTCCTTTTGAATTTCTTTTGGTGGTGTTTTGAGCTTACCTCACCATTGCGAATGGCTGAGGGTGCTCTGGGTTGCTGTTTTTTTGTTACACATTTCTCCATTGTTCCGCAGTCTCTGTGGCTGCCTGCACTTCCCTATCTGAAAAAGCAAGAACTAGGGATGTCAGAGAATTCCGCCACGGATCTCGGTGAGGCCGAATGCCAGTGCATTCGCCCCCCTGAACTCCATGGCGGAATGGCCTGCTGCCCCCCCGCCCCCCGCGGATCCCCCCCCCAGGACAAGACTCACCTGGGGCGGATCTTCCGGGTGGCAGCGGCTCCGGCAGCGGAAGCTGCTGCGGTGGCCGGTCTTCCGACTGGCTGCCACCGCTGCCATTTCCAGGCTTGTTAGGGATGGCGGAGAATTTCTCCCCGAATCTTCGGGGGGCCGAGCGCCAGCGCATTCAGCCCCCCAAAATCGGCAGTGAAATTCTCCGCCCCCCTCAGGATGTGACTTACCTTTGGCGAATGTCCCTCCCGGCAGCGAGTCCCGGCCTTTCGTCGGCCTTTCGTCGGGGGCGGGGCGGCAGCCGGTCTTCCGACCGGCTGCCGCCATTACAAACTAAAGTGTAAAAAAACCCCCAAACCCCGTGATAGGCTACGTAACGATTAACGTAGCCTATCACGGCTATATTTCCAAAGTCAGCCGTGATAGGCTATGTAAATCGTTATGTAGCCTATCACGGGATTTTTTATTTTTTTTTTTACTTTTTGTTTCGCGGCCAGGGAGACGGGGCGCTTCTCCCCGGCCTGAATTTCAGCCGGGCGAGGCAGGGCGCCTCCCCCCCCGGCCTGAATTTCGTCCGGGCGAGACGGGACGCCTTCCCCCCCTCGCCTGAACTTCGGGGGGAGAAGCGAAGCGCCTCCCCCCCACCGTGAAGTACCCCTGCGAAAAGGTAAGTGACTTTCGTACATCCCTACTTGTGTTAAAAAAAAAAAGGCGTGATAGGCTACGTAAAGATTTACGTAGCCTATCATGGTTGGGTGGGTTTAAAAAAACATAACAACTGTGTACGCAAATGGCGGCGGCTATGGCCGCCGCCATTTGCGTTCCTTCTTTTCACCGTCTTAATCTACGCAAATATTTACGTAGACTATGATGGCAAAAATAAAGGGGAACACAAATAGCGTAGCGGGCGCTATTTGTGTCCCCTTTTGATTCGCCATTTTAGCCTACATAAAGATTTACATAGGCTAAAACGGAGAATTAAAAAGGGACGCAAGTAGCGCCTGCTACGCTATTTGCATTCCCATTTATTTTCGCCATCATAGTCTACGTAAATATTTATGTAGATTAAGATGGCCAAAAAGAAGGAATGCAAATGGCGGCAGCCATAGCCGCCGCCATTTGCGTATGCGGGTTGTTGTTGTTGTTTTTACCCAGAGCCCTCCGCGGCCGGAAATCCGGCTGCGGATGGCTCTGGCCTCGCCGGGCCTGGCCGGCTGCTCCGCGGAGCTGCCGCAGAACACAGCTGGCCATTCGAGGATTCCGGGGGGGAGGAATGGAACGCCTCCCCCCCAGCCAGGATTCCGGGGGGAGGGACGGAACACCTCCCCCCCACCATCAACATAATCCATGAAAGGTAAGTCACTTTCGTACATCCCTAACAAGAACTGCATCCATGCACCCATGAGAATTTCCCCCAAATTTTCTTCTCCTTTGAACCTTTTTTTGAAAGCTATTTCTTTTCCATCAAACTGAATGAGAATAGTAAAGAAATGTGATAAACAAAAATGTCTAAGACATTTTGAGTGCAGCACTAGTCTAGACTTATGACTTTCACCCTGCTGCCTTTGCCCATTCTGCCTGGCAAAAAAACAAACAAACCGGACATTGATTGGTGCCCAGGAAAGCCCATTTACCACATACTTAATTTTAAAGGGTGTTTTATGGTATTGTGCCTTCCTTTGCATGATTATACTATAGATTTATCCTGCTCTGCATTTCTTTGTAGGTTTTAAGTAAAGGGGCAGAGAAAAAAAATGGGTAAGTGTGGGGAAGAAAAACATGAGACAAAACCCAGGATGGCCATTGTTGGACCGTACTGCCTACTGTTCATATGCTTATAACCAAATAACAGGGAACAGAGAAAGGTACTCAGATACAAAAGCAGTGTACTGTGAACCTGGCCAATTAACAGATGCTCTGCCATACTGGCTGAGAATATGAATAGCTTCCACTTGGTACTGAAGGATGCTTCACATGTTACCACAACATGTGATTGTGTTTCCTCTATTACTCTTCCTTTTTTTGATGGTTGTGTTTAATCCCTACTGAGAAATGTAGGGATTAAAGACGTACATAATACTCATACATCTCATCATGGGGAGAATATGCACGTCCCAATTGCATACATTACATGGAAAGTGTGACTCACTTGTATCTTCTCTGCCATCTTATACTGTAGTGTCTAAAACAGCTCTAAGTTATGACAGCAGGAATACAACAAGGCATCAGGGCTACCAGGAATCTAGCAGCAGACAGGTCAAAAACAGAAGCGGGATTATGATGTACAGGAATAAACACTGCAGGCAGGGAACTCATGGAACAGTAAGCAAGAATGCAGAATCTAAAGGAACTATAGACAGAGTAACTGTGCTGTTGTCCAGATGAGACTCAAATGCAGAGACCAGTTCTGTGCCAAAACTGTGGTTTGCATTTTTTCAACTATTGTCATTAGATAGGGTTTTTTTTTCAAAAAAAAAAAAAAAAAAGACATCTGTAAGTGTCTTTGGTGCCATTTCCACATTAATCTGCAATGATTATTATTTTTTAATCCACATGAAAATTAACCTTTAAGCACATATTTAAAGATGTATTTTTAACTCATTTTCTCTCAAAATACACATTTCTAAACATGCACATATTTTCTGTCAAAATGCACATTTTAAAATGTGCTTTACTTTTTTTTTGAGATAAGAACTGCATCAGAACATTCGGGAAGCATTAAAGCATGTAGATAACTAAGTAACAACCCACACATTAATCATTCACGAGGTACAGATCAAGTCCGCTCATACTAGATTTAGTTATGATTAAGTTCTTCATGTATCCCTATCTGGAAGACTCACTGTGCCTGACATTAATAGTGGAATAAGAGGAGCCTTCCTGGAGACAGGTCGTCCCAGGTACAGTGCAGATTTTGTGCCACAATAGATAGGGATGTCAGAGAATTCTGCCACGGATCTCAGTGAGGCCGAATGCCACTGCATTCGGCCCTCTGAACTCCGTGGCGGAATGGCCTGCCACCCCCCCGCGGATACCCCTCGGGACGAGACTTACCTCGGACAGATGTTCTGGGCGGTGGCAGCTCCGGCGGCGGCTTCGGCGGCAGCAGCAAATAGCGTTGCCCTTATTTTCGCCGTAGTCTACGTAAGCATTTACGTAGACTACAGCGACCAAATAAGGAACGGGAATGGCGGCTCCCTATGGGGGCCGCCATTATCCGTACACTCTTTTTTTTTTTTAAAGTCACCCGTGATAGGCTACGTGACGATTCACGTAGCCTATCATGGCTGACTTTGCAAATCTAGCCATGATAGGCTACGTGAATCCTCACGTAGCCTATCAGGGGGCGTTTTTGTTTTTTTTTCTTTCATGGCAATGGCGGCGGCGGCAGCCGGTCGAAAGACCGGCTGCCGCTCCCACCTCGCTCTAACACCCGCCGAACCGTCGGCCGGACCAGCCACCGGGAGGGACATTCGGTAAAGGTAAGTCCCGTCCCAGGGGGGGTGTGGGGTGCGGGGGGGTGCGGAGGATTTCTCCCCGAAACTTGTTCGGGGGGCCGAACACGTTGGCACTCGCCCCCCCGAAGTTTCGGGGAGAAATTCTCCGCCATCCCTAATGGATTGTAGTGTAGAAAAGCATAGACATCCTGCCACAATTTTCAAAAGTGAATAATAGGGAAATATATGTGTTTGTGTACACACGCATGCATGCCAAATAATATAAGCTTATCAGCCACCCAAAGCCCTACTCAAAAATATGCCTCTGAGATCACAACGAATTCCCACATCACAGCAACATATTCCCACATCGTATCTTAAAGTTGTTTCCACAAGTGCACACTCAAGCTAGAATAATTCATGCTACAGGAAAATACGATGGTTGGGAATCAAAGAGCCCAATGTGCATCAGCATATTCATGGGGCCTTCAGTGATTTAAAATTCTGGATGTTGACCACTGCAACACTACTCGTTATTACTCTGGAGAAGCACCTTATCCTTCAGGAGTGTTTCTTCATAGGCTGCAATAACTGGTGCTAAAGAGAGGAAGCAATGAAAACCTTGGTGTGCCTCAGAATTCTGAATCTTTCCTTTGGATCCTGACCAGTGACTGAAATCTAAGCTTCTTCTTTCACCAGATGTGAAACACAGAGACATTATCAATTTCTGATACAATCATAATTGTCATCATCACCCGTATAATCTTATTTTTATCCGGATTTTCCTCACATGGAACTCAAGGAAGCATATATAGTGTTCCTGAGTAATCTGTCTCCCATGTAGGCACTGACCAGAGCCCGGCCTGCTTAGTTTCAGCAAGGTTTCTGCAAGCATTATGTGCTTTCAATCAATGCATTGGGATGTTTATCCCTGTTCTATTGTCTTGGAAGCTTGAACACCCCCTCAGTCCTTATTTCTTGGCTCCAGGCTTTTCAAACAGTGGGAGGTTGTGCATTTACTCACAATATTCTACTCAGTCAGTCTGAATCAGCACTGGTTCTTTTCTGTGCACTTCCATATGGGCACATATACTTATTACTTTTAAAGAATAATAGAATCATATAATCACAAGGATGGAAGGGGCCTACAAGACTATCGAGTCCAACCCCCTGCTCAGTGCAGGAAGCCTGATTGCCAGGTGGTCTCTCTTCCAAGTACTAACCAGGGCTGACCCTGTTTCGCTTCCAAGATCAGACGAGTTCAGGCACATCCAGCTCTTAAGATGAAGCATTAGTGCCAGACAGATAGTTAGGGTGCTACCAGACAAGAATTTTATTATGTCATTGCCCTGCCTCATTCATGGATTTTATAGGGGGTTGGGGTTCCGACATCATCATAATCTTCCATTTGCAGCCCTACCATGCTTTCCTACTGCTTCCTTCATCTTTTTTTTTTCTTCTTTTTATGGAAAATCTGTTAAGTAAGAAAAGCTGGAATAGCTGCACAAAGCCTTCTCACGGTTAGTGCTGCAACCCCTCTGTCCATAAGCTAGTCTCACTCTTATGATGCTTACCAAAGGCTATTAAAAACCAGGATCACAATAAAAGAAATCATGACACTTTAGGCATGTCCTTCATTTCTTATATTTAAGATTGTCATTTTGGACCTGATATATCTCCTATGCTCTTTTTTTGGTGCTTCCCTTGTGTTATTCCTTTTTTTGTTCTCCTTTGGAAAACTTGGTATCTTCCACCTGGCCAAATTCAGCAGCCACCTAGATGTGCTTAATCTTCCCAGCTTTCTTCTTCAAAACAATCCTGAATTGTCAGTAGATGGCCCAGCAGTCTCTCACCAGAAACTGCCAAATTCATAGTAATCTATTTTACCAGACCAATTTCTGTTTGTGCAACAGTATGGAGGGTCTCCAACTTAAAAAAGAGAGCTCTTCATCTGACAGTGGGCTGTATTCAATCCTGATCCTATGCCAGCCGCATGGCAACAACTGATGGAACAGTCCCATGCACCACCCAAATCTGCTCTGAAGATTGGGGGTCCCTCCAGAGTAGATTTGGGATGCACATGAGGGAAGGCTGCGGGGGGCGGGGAGAACAAGTGAAAGTCCTCTCATGCAAAATTGGATTTAAGCCAATGTCAGCTTTTTAGAGCAACAGGCATGCCTTGATAAAATATAAATGGTTCCAAGACACATGATACACTGTGGCAAGAATGACAATTCAAAATGGGGAAAGAAAGAAAAAAAAGTAAGAGGATTTAATGTAGGTTATCATAGCAGCTGAAGATGACTCATTTTCACTACCCCATATCCTGTTTTACAGTTCCTAAATCTTTCAGGGAGACAGCTAGAGTGATGTAGAATTGGGCAAACATTCTGCAACTCATTCTGTCATAATCTAGGCACACAAAAGTGAAACAAAAACAGCAGGAAACTATATAGCATTTGTCAACCAAGGCCATGAAAAAAGGAGGAAAATAAATTAATTCAAAGCACTAGAGGCTGGATTAAAATTAAGAACAGTATGGAGTAAAAACCTCCAATTTGAATTTCACAACCCATTAAACTGCAGTCATTTAAAAAATTTACTACAATAAAATAAATGGCAATTTCTCATTACAAAATATGATATTCCATGTGTGAGGAAAAGACAGAGAAGATATACAAATAACTACTGTAGTTAGGTCTGATATCCTAATAACATCCACAAAACAAATCTTTGCAAGTACAAGAAATTAGAATTGCACATCTGTATTTTTTTACCTTTAGAGAAATAGTATAAAACTTTTGAATATGACTGTATTGGCACATCAGCTAATCAAGGCCATAAAACAATTCTGAGCAAAAAGACACACACGCGCGCGTATCTTGTGGAGTAAAATAAATAAAATAAAATAAAATAAAATGATCCCATACTTACCCCATCCCTCAATATAATAAAACATATGTAAACTGGCACATGGGATCCTACAGCTGCATCCACACAGTAATACACAAAGCAAAGCCTTTTGTTAGTATGAATATTTATGAATACAATGTTCAAGTGATAAACCTGGACACATGTATGGCTCACAAACATTCCACTTTTCCTCTTGGAATGCATTAAGATAACTTGATTCACATATCTATATATCTAGGCATGTGTACAGGCTGTGCCAGGTGTGCTCAGGCACACCCTTATGTCTAAAAAAAAAGAAGAAAAGTGCATTTTAATTTAATCACATCATATGCTCTTTTAGGTTTAAAATGTAGATTCTTCTATCATGCAATAAACACTGAATTGCGTAATATAGATGTTGTAGAAATGTATACGAAGCCCGCATTCGCTCGCAGCATTACTATTGGTTCTCCCCTCCCCCTCTGACTACTATTCTAGAAAATTCTTTGACCTATATAAGCAGCCGCGTCAGGCATGCCCAGCACAGTGTCTACAGTGTTTGTAATCTTTGTGTAGGGACCGTATGTCACTCTGCTGAAGCTGCTTCCATGTCATCACCTGGGGCGGGGGGGGGGGATATCTCAGTCAGCCCAGCCAACAGCAAGAGAAACTCCACACAGAAGGGAAGGCCTGTGGCCTGTGATTTATTTTCTGAGGATTGGCCCTCATTCTTACAGGTATGTGTGGGGTCCCAAATCAGTTATCTCCTTGAAAAGAGTTATTATTAGTTTGGTCAACTTGGGTTAGCTCATTATCTGGTTAAAGATAAAGATCATGAAAATTGATTGTATCAATATGCCTGGTTATCACTACAGCAAAAATTTGGTATTTTGTGTCTGGAGCCCGGCAGATACATAGTTTGGAATGTCTTCTCATGCAGGAGTATTTTCCCTCCACCATGCCTGTTATAGTTTCCCTAGTCACAGAATAGTACAGGAAGCGCCAATATGCATACTATGTCTCTGAATGGTAACCTGTATTCTCTACTTAACCATATCCTCTCAAAGTTTGATATCAAAGTGACATACATTTAGATTCTATGAGTCATGCAGATATGCAGATATTATCTATCAATAAACCACATGTTTTGTTCTCTGTTGTGGCACACTCAAATTAACACTAATTACAACTAAGTAATGGAATTCTCAGTGTGTTTCTTAACATTATTTTTATTCATCAGTACCAAGAGTTTCAGTCTCTCTAAGTATGAACAAAAACCTGCATTGTGATTCATCCATTACTCATGCTTCTGGGTAGCATGCAGTGGGGAAATCTATACATTTCTCCTGTCATAAGACGCATAAATTCCATATATATCTGCAACTCTCAAATCTTATAGGAGATGGGAAATCAACAAACTTCGCTTTTCCTATTACATGGAATGTCAAAGCAAAGATCCCAGTTGCTTAGTCCAATTACCTGCTTCCTTGTTGCAACCCAGTTATTTAGAGCAGAGAGAAGCAGCAGGGGACAAGATGTGTGCAACCTTTTCCTGTGTGCTAGTTTTCTAGTGAACCCTCTCTCCTGCAGGGCAGAGAGAGTTCAGGTATGCATGGTGGAGAATAACCATGGGGGTCAGGAAAGTGGCTTCAGGTGAAGCCAAGGGGGAAAGTGGTTGCTTAGGACATTGTCTCCTCCTGAAAGTACAGAGGGTCTTTTAAGGTTTTATTATGCATGCAGCAAGGCTATAAATTTCTATAGAACAGAAATCATACTGTGCACATTCTAAAGTTAACGGCTACTCATGACATTATGTGTGAATGCTTTAATGATAGTATGGTTAACGAGTGCTTTCCATTGTTTTAACGTATTTGTGATAGAAATGACAGGGGAGAAAATCTAAAGGAACTTAAATGATGATACAATTAATAAGAACTGAAATAATTTCCTATGGTTCTTGTTTTTTCCTGATCCTGCGGCTAAAAAATCAACAGGTTATTAGTATTACATTGATTTTTATGTAGAGGTTTCCCCTGAAACCAATAAACACTCCTACTTGAAATCAATGATGTATCTCTTATCAATGTATTCTAGCAGCAGGTATTTCACTGTAAATAACTGTAATTTCTTTTGTGTCTTGGTCAATACTACATCTTATTTTAGCAACCATTGAGCTAATTACAACAGTAATATATTCGTTGTACAACCAAGATTCAGATCCATTTCACCCCAAGCTGACGTTATAGGCAATTCACATACAAGAGGAATAGTCAACATTATATTTGTAACCACATTAGCATCTCCCTACATACCTATAAGCAATGATAACCCAAAGAACCCCCACCCCAAAAGCTACAAAGCATTTATTTAATGCATTTTAAGTAAAAAGACTGTACAAAAAGAAGAACCTTTTTCTTCCCTTATCAGTTAATGATCTTAAAACTGCATCATGAAGGTTCTGAAGAATAACTGTTTTAAAGGGCTATGACAAGATGGGCCATAGCAAGGTAGTCAGAGAAGCTTTTAAAAATTAATTCAAATAATAATGGATACAAATATGAGATACAATCTTTTTAAAAACAAATTATAGCAAACACAAATACTTACTGTTATTTTCTCCTAGCAGAATCTGTACTCACAATGCAAGCTTGAAGTTATTGCCTGTTAAAAAGTAAAAAAGAAAGAATACATTAATTTAAAATACAATAACATCTGAATTATTAGCTGCAGCTAATAAGAATATTTTCAGCTCCATAAATAAGAAATATAACAACCATAATATCTCCATTTTAGTTTTATTCCATGAATTAAGAACAACAAAAGCAGGGCAACTGGAAATTATGTCTTAATACCAAGAGTGTCTTAGTATGAGCTAAGAAATACCACTTAGGGAATTTGAACAAATTCAGGCTAATATACAAATCTGAAAATGAAGAGAAAAGGCTTAACCCTTTGTACAATTCAAATACAAAGCTATAATATTTGGATTTCCAGGTTCTCTTACTATATGATCTGCTGACTCATATGTTCTCAGAGCTTGAATTTAGAGTCCTCTCTTGAAGGAAATATCACAGAGCCTGTTTGTTCTGCTGGGGCAAGTGGACCCAGGGGAGTAGCGGAGGAAGAAAGGCCTCCCCTGTTGCTGGCAAGGTATGCCAACCTCCATTTTAAGATAAATCACAGCAATTTTAAGAATTTTTTTCAGTGTTTCTGTCTACTATTCATCAACATCAACTGTAAAATGAAGTAAACTGATGGGACTAGCATTTAATCAAAAAGACATAGTCACATACAAAGCCTAGATTTTGGAATATCAAGACATTTTTAAATGTAGAGATAAATTAGAAAGTAGCATATTCAATATTTAATGTAAAATATCTAAGATGAGACATTTGCAGGTAGGACATTCTGACAATGGAGATAATTTCAACATTTCACAATAATGTTTACGCACCAGATATGCACTGGTGGTAGCTAGGGGAAAGAAGGACGCGGGTCTGTAACATTGTTCAGGAGGCAGCAACTCAATCCATCCCAAAGAAAAAGAAATGCAAGAAAGCAAAGTGGCTGTCTGAGGAGTAGGGTTGGTGGAGAATTTCTCCCTGAAACTTCGGGGGGCCGAGCGCCAACGTGTTTGGCCCCCCGAACAAGTTTTGGGGAGAAATTCTCCACACCCCCCTGCCCCCCGCACCCCCCCGGGACGGGACTTACCTTTACCGAATGTCCCTCCCAGCGGCGGGTCTGGCCGGCGGTTTGGCGGGTGTTCGTGCGGGGTGGGAGCGGCAGCCGGTCTTTCGACCGGCTGCCGCCGCCACCATTCCAATCAAAGAAAAAAAGAAAACGGCCCTGTGATAGGCTACGTGACAATTAACGTAGCCTATCACGGCTAGATTTGCAAAGTCAGCCGTGATAGGCTACGTAAATTGTCACGTAGCCTATCACGGGTGACTTTAAAAAAAAAGAAAAAAAGTGCATACAGATAATGGCGGCCCCCATAGGGAGCCACCATTCCCGTTCCTTATTTGGTCGCTGTAGTCTACGTAAATCTTTACGTAGACTACGGCGACCAAATAAGGAACGGGAATGGCGGCTCCCTATGGGGCCCGCCATTTGCGTACGCGCTTTTTTTCTTTTTTTTTTAAAGTCACCTGTGATAGGCTACGTGATGATTAATGTAGCCTATCACGGCTGACTTTGCAGATCTAGCCGTGATAGGCTACGTTAATCGTCACGTAGCCTATCACGGGGGCGTTTAAAAAAAACAACAAAAAACTTTTGTGTTCGCGGCCGGGCGAGGCGAGGCGCCTCTTCCCCAGCCTGAATTTCGGCCGGGCGAGGCGGGAAGCCTCTCCCCCGGCCTGAATTTCGGCCGGGCGAGGCAGGAAGCCTCCCCCCTGGCCTGAACTTCGCGGGGGGAGCAGCGAAGCGCCTCCCCCCCACCGCGAACAAGCTTCGAGGACAGGTAAGTGACTTTCGTCCATCCCTACTGAGGAGGCTTTACAAGTAGCTGAGGAAAGAAGGGAAGTGAAAAGCAAAGGAGAAAGGGGAAGATATATCCAACTGAATGCAGAGTTCCAGAGAATAGCAAGGAGAGACAAGGAGGCCTTCTTAAATGAACAATGCAAAGAAATCGAGGAAAACAACAGAATGGGAAAGACTAGAAATCTCTTCAAGAAAATCGGAGATCTCAAGCGAATGTTTTGTGCAAAGACGGGCATGATAAAGGACAAAAAAGGCAGGGACCTCACAGAAGCAGATGAGATTAAGAAGAGGTGGAAAGAATACACAGAAGAACTATACAGGAAAGATCTGAATGTCCCTGATAGCCATGATAGTGCGGTCACTGAACTTGAGCTGGACATCCTCGAGAGTGAAGTCAAGTGGGCCTTAGGAAGCATTAGTAACAACAAAGCTAGCGGAGATGACAGTATTCCAGCGGAGCTATTTAAAATCCTAAAAGATGATGCTGTTAAAGTGCTGCACTCAATATGCCAACCAATTTGGAACACTCAACAGTGGCCACAAGACTGGAAAAGGTCAGTTTACATTCCAATTCCAAAGAAGGGCAACGCCAAAGAGTGTTCAAACTACCGCACAATTGCGCTCATTTCACATGCCAGCAAGGTGATGCTCAAAATCCTACAAGCTAGGCTTCAGCAGTATGCGAACCGAGAACTACCGGAAGTACAAGCTGGGTTTCGAAGAGGCAGAGGAACTAGAGATCAAATCGCCAACATTCGCTGGATCATGGAGAAAGCAAGAGAATTCCAGAAAAACGTCTATTTCTGCTTCATTGACTATGCTAAAGCCTTTGATTGTGTGGATCACAACAAACTGTGGCGAATTCGTAAAGAGATGGGAGTACCAGACCACCTTACCTGTCTCCTGAGAAACCTGTATGAGGGTCAAGAAGCAACAGTAAGAACCAGACATGGAACAACTGATTGGTTCCAAATTGGGAAAGGAGTACGACAAGGCTGCATATTGTTGCCCTGCTTATTTAACTTATATGCAGAGTACATCATGAGAAATGCCAGGTTGGATGAATCACAGGTCGGAATTAAGATTGCTGGGAGAATTATCAACAACCTCAGATACGCAGATTATACCACCCTAATGGCAGAAAGCGAAGAGGATCTAAAGAGCCTTTCGTTGAGGGTGAAAGAGGAGAGTGCAAAAGCTGGTTTGAAACTCAGCATTAAAAAAATGAAGATCATGGCATCTGGCCCCATCACTTCCTGGCATATGGAAGGGGAAGAAATGGAAGCAGTGACAGATTTTATTTTCTTGGGCTCCAAGATCACTGCAGATGGTGACTGTAGCCATGAAATTAAAAGACACTTGTTCCTTGGGAGGAAAGCTATGGCAAACCTAGACAGCATAGTAAGAAGCAGAGACATCACCTTGCTGACAAAGGTTCGTCTAATCAAAGCTATGGTTTTCCCCGTAGTAACGTATGGCTGTGAGAGCTGGACTATAAGGAAGGCTGAGCGCCGAAGAATTGATGCTTTCAAACTGTGGTGCTGGAGAAGACTCTTACGAGTCCCCTGGACTGCAAGGAGGTCAAATCAGTCAGTCCTAAAGGAAATCAACCCTGAGTGCTCATTGGAAGGACAGATACTGAAGCTAAAGCTCCAATATTTTGGCCACCTAATGCGAAGAGAAAACTCCCCGGAAAAGACCCTGATGCTGGGAAAGACTGAAGGCAAAAGGAGAAGGGGATGGCAGAGGATGAGATGGCTAGATAGCATCACTGATGCAATGAATATGGACTTGAGCATGCTCTGGGAGAGAGCGCAGGACAGGAAGGCCTGGCGTGCTATGGTCCATGGGGTCACGAAGAGTCGGACATGACTGAATGACTGAACAACAAGGGGAAAGAAATTAAACACTGACAATGGTCAAAAATAATATAGAAACGAATGGATCTTCTAAACAGCCTTCCGTTCACAGGGCTCTATTAACACAAACCCTGTCAAATAGATTATATTAGAACCTAAAGATTACATTTTCCAGAATCACTACTTAGATTGTACCCGCTACAGAACAATGAATTATGAAATCACAGAGTGACAGATTACATATCTAGCTTTAAGACATTCTGCCTGTTGCAATCAAATGAAATATTTTCCCACTTCTATTTTGCTGCCACCAAGGACATATAGATGATGTTTCTATTCACACAAATTATAGATATGACACGACATAACTGTGCAGATATGACTGTCTCCTTTCAGATTTCCTTAACTTGTAAATTTCTGTGTCTGTGATCATTTTTTTTTACCAAGTCATCTTTGATTTGAAAATGAAGGTGTATTATTTATTCAGAAGTTGCAGTGGGTGGCAGTGGGGAATGTTACTCCATAAAATTCTAGGGGGAAAGGGTAAAAAATAAAACAGAACCGCACCTTACATTCGACTGACTTATATCTGACATGTTGATGAGCCTTAGAAATTAGAGATTACAGAGGTCCAAGTTATTCAGGTTATGCCTACATTTCTTATTAATTGTTTGTGCAGCAATGACCCAGTTCGCACATCATGCTACACTTGTAATCTAGGCTTAATAAGTGAGGCTGTGCATGAGCAGCATACAGCCTTCTTTCTGCCGCTTAAATCATTCCTCACTTCACATGAACAGCAAACCCAGCCAGGATTGAACACTTAAATTTAGCTTCTTGTTATGTATGAACTGGGAACTATGGTAAAGCCAGGATTCATAAATCAATCCTGGTAAAGCAAAGATTCATAAATCAACTTTAAACTTTGTTGTGAAATTTGCTTTTGATCCTGGCTTGTTTGGAAGCACTTAACAACAATACCCAGGTCACATGTAGTAGAAATCTGTACTTAAGTGCTAAATGCTGGTTTATATCCCCACTTGTACAAATGGAGGAGGGAACAGGCAGTGTGCATCCATATTTCTGGCTTTACATTTTGTGCAAATGCATTTCCTTTTTCCTATCTGCCCAGATGTCATCCGATTTTCCAGGAAAAAGTGAGCAGTACCTTTCAGATGTAAGTACAGAGCTTACTTATAGCATCATTAGTAGTTTTTGATCAGGGGAAATCAGTGCTGCCAAGTCTTGGCCTTAGGGATGTACGAATCCTACTCACGCATCCGTTCCAGGGCATTGGCGGTGGGGGGGAGGCGCTCTGTCCCTGCCCCCAGAATCCTCCCTGGACCCGCTCCGCAGCGGCTCCATGGAGCTGCCGGCCGGGGCTGGCTGCAGCCGGCCGCAGCCAGAGTTCTAGCTGAGGCCGGGCTGCTGCGGCCGCAAATGGCAGCCATCGTAGCGGCCGCCATTTGCATGCTTGCAGTCAGCCGTGATAGGCTACATAAGTATTTACGTAGCCTATCACAGCAAAGAGCAGGGATTCAAATGGTAGCCGCTGCGCCATTTGCACCCCTGCTCTTTGCTGTGATAGGCTGCGTAAGTATTTATGTAGCCTATCATGGCAAAAGGCAGGGACGCAAATGGCGGCCGCTACACCATCTGCGTGGCCACCTTTACCGTGGTAGGCTACATAAATACTTACGTAGCCTATCATGGCTGACTACTGTCAGGGTGGAAACTGAGCCCATAGAGCCCCAGAGCAGTTCTGATTCTGAGGAGGAACAGCAATCCGTGGGAGAGGAGCCAGCTCATCCCTCACAGGCACAGCAGCTGGCAGAGATTCCTCCTGCCGGCATTCCTGAGATAGATAGTGATCCTAGCAGTGAGAAAGTGCGGGAACGAGGCTTGCTAGATGCTCAACGCAGACGCGGAGAGTGAGGAGCGATGGAGGGCGCGGAAAGGAGGCGTAGCGCCTGTTTGGCACGCAAGCAACAGCCGCCTCCCATGGATCCAAGGGAAAGAGGGAGGATCTCTCCCTAGCCCATAAGTTCTGGGTCTTCAAGTGACTCTCTTTCAAATGGGGATCAACTGCCTATTCGAAGCTTAGGCCACTCTGCTGTTCCTTGCTTTATTCGCTGGTGATTAGCATCTGAAAGAGTCATTAAGTTGTAAAAGGATTAAAGCTTTGAAAAGAATCCTTTCGTCTGTGTCTTGAGTTGGCTATTGGAGTCTACTGAAAGAGGCCACCAGGGCGCTCCTGACAACTGCAAGCATGCAAATGGCGGCTGCTACGACAGCTGCCATTTGCAGCTGCAGCAGCCCAGCAGCGGCCGGCCGGGAGACCAGCCTCTGCTGCCGCCACCGCCGCATCCGCTGCCAGGTAAGCTCCGTCCTGGGGGGATTCCGTGGGGTGGTGGTGGGGGAGGCCATTCCGCCACGGATTCTGGGGGGCTGGATTCTAAAGAATTTGGCCTCACTGGAGTCTGTGGTGGAATTCCGACATCCCTACTTGGCCTACAACAGTAGCAATGGGGGAGAAATTAACTGGGTTCTTATTTTAATGCAAACATACCAAATTTGCACTTTCCAAACCAATACATGATCGGAAATATAACTATATTTTCATATTGTATTATTTCAGGTCATGGGTTCTGTCAGTGTTCTGCACTGCAGCTCTGAGTGGTGCTGGAGTCCAAAGGTCATCTGTATGTTGCTCCAACAAGGAACAGATCAAGACCGAACCTTAAATAAGAGTTTGATCTACCTTTAGGCTGGCTAGTTCTGCCTCTGTACTGACTGAGGTTTTGTCCCTCAAAGGGGCCTGGCCTGTTCTAGCAGTCTCAAGCTGCGACGATACGGGAATGGCTGTGGCGCACAAGTGTCCTCATGGCAGTAGTCCTCAGAGTCCGAAGATGGCAAGGCAACGTTCTCTGGACAGCAGGGGAGCCAACCCCCAGGATCTTTCTTGGGAACTGACTGAATCCTCTTATGGAGCTGTTACTGCAGGAGTCTCCACTGAGGACAAGTGGTTGGGACCCTGATTCATGACAGTTATTTAGCAACGCAATTTTCCAATTTAAAAAATGGGTGCAAAAAGGTGTATATTAGGGGACAGTGTGCACAAAAATTCATATATCTGAAGAAACAAGCACAAAAATGCATACACATTTTCATGTGCTGTTTATTTGTTTTTTAAATCACAACTGATGCAGAAACAGGAAGAGACAAAGTTAAGGTTGGAAAAATGAGAAACTGAACATAACTGAAATTGACAGATTTGTCTCTTTAAATGCTATGAGGCTCTGAAGAGGATTCGTGTTCTTCACAACCCCCTTCACCTTCCTTCTTCTGTCTCCAGCCACATAAGCAACAGGACCCTGATTTTGCCTCTCAGAAACAGGGAGATGGACACAGGTAAGGTGACTGGAGGGTAAATGGTAGCTGCAGACTGTCTGGCTGCATTGGATCATTTCAAGGATCAGTACCATCTCGAGATCAAGACCTGAAGCACAAATGTCATTGAAATCCCCCCTTCAATTTTGTCCTCAAAATTCTCCTTCTTCATGAAGCCTATGGCTTAAACCATTACATCTCATCTCAAGCTTGAAACAAAGACTGATGTAACAGCATTCATTCCCATCCATTTCTTGCCTCTCCCATTCATTGCTTCTAGAAATGTTGACTAAGCTTTCCTGTCTTGGCTCAGGATATGAGATTCAGGAACCTGTAATGCTCACCTCAAAGTGGAGCTGAACATTATGAAGCCCTAAATTCTTTTCAATTAAAATCTTATCTGGAGCAGAATTCCCAGCTTTGCTTCCTCGTACACTGGACAAACCAGTACAGAAGTGAAGCTCATTATTAATCATGCAGAAAGTATGCTGTTTTACATTATAAGTCAACTATGGGAATGAGATTTACAATATTTTTTACAAACATTAGTAGGGAATTGTCACTGGGAACATGCAACAAAGGACCTTAAGTCACATCATAACCAAAAATAGGGCTCTCCAGGTGTACTATTTTTGCTCTAATAGATAACTAATGGCTCAGTTGCGTTGCTATCTGGCACCTGGCCATACAGTCCCCTTCAATATATTATTCATTTCAAAGAGTTCAGGCCTGTAGCTGCAGTAATCAGATGTAGTTCTTCCAGAAAGGGAAGGGAGCACATATAAATTCTAGCAAACTACTTTATGGCTTGGATGAGATGTTTCTAAAATCATCACCAGTGCTGAGTGATTGGGAGAATGCATTATTGAGCTGCCAATAATACCTCATTCATGAAAGTTTTTGAAAGATACATTGATACTCTAAGTATAACCAGAATGGTCATTCTTGAATAGTTATTTTACTGTTATTTCAATGAAATTCATGTTGAAATAGTTTTAATAAGGAGTAAAACTTTTCAGCAACAGTCTGTGGGCATTTCTATACCAGCCTAAAATCCTGCATTTAAAACGGGGCTTTCTGCTTCTGTTTTAAATGCAGGATCACCACTGACTGCCTTTACATGCGCTTCCTCCCCACTCCCTTGCTTTTTCCCATATCTGATTCTTCCATTATTTCCATTATCTTTCATTGATCTCGCTCCTCTTCTTGCCACTTTAACTCTTTTCACTAGGGATGGGCGGATTCCCCACCTTCCGGTCCATGGGGAGTCCACCCACAGGGGGGGGAGGCGATCCATTCCTCTCCCCAGAATCCTCTTCAGCCAGCTCCGCTCCATGGCAATTCTGCGGAGCCGCCGGCCAGCTCTGAAGTGCCATCAATACAGCCGCCATGCTTAAACAGCGATACGGCCGCCATGCTTAAACGTTTAGCTTAAACTAAGAACTTTACAGCCACAAATGTAGGGATGGCGGAGAATTTCTCCCTGAAACTTCGGGGGGCCGAGCGCCAACGTGTTCGGCCCCCCGAACAGGTTTCAGGGAGAAATTCTCCACCCCCCCGCCCCCCCCGGGACGGGACTTACCTTTGGCGAATGTCCCTCCCGGCGGCGGATCCGGCCGGCGGTTCGGTGGGTGTTCATGCGGGGCGGGAGTGGCAGGCGGTCTTTCGACCGGCTGCCGTCGCCGCCATTCCAATCAAAGAAAAAAAAAACGGCCCTGTGATAGGCTACGTGACGATTAACGTAGCCTATCACGGCTAGATCTGCAAAGTCAGCCGTGATAGGCTACGTAAATCGTCACGTAGCCTATCACGGGTAACTTTAAAAAAAAAAGCGCGTACGGATAATGGCGGCCCCCATAGGGAGCCGCCATTCACGTTCCTTATTTGGTCGCTGTAGTCTACGTAAAGATTACGTAGACTACAGCGACCAAATAAGGAACGCGAATGGCGGCTCCCTATGGGGGCCGCCATTATCCGTACGCGCTTTTTTTTTTTTTTTAAAGTCACCTGTGATAGGCTATGTGACGATTTACGTAGCCTATCACGGCTGACTTTGCAGATCTAGCCGTGATAGGCTACGTTAATCATCACGTAGCCTATCACGGGGGTGTTTTTGGTTTTTTTTTAACTTTCAATTTCGCGGCCGGGCGAGGCGCCTCCTCCCCGGCCTGAATTTTGGCCGGGCGAGGCGGGAAGCCTCCCCCCCCGGCCTGAACTTCGGGGGGAGAGCAGCGAAGCGCCTCCCCCCCACTGCGAAAAGCTGCGAGACCAGGTAAGTGATTTTCATGCACCCCTACACAAATGGCATCCTCTGGATGCCATTTGCAGCCATGTTTTTTCACATGATAGGCTACACAAATATTTGTGTAGCCTATTGTGTGAATGAAAAGCATGGATGCAAATGGCATCCAGGATGCCATTTGTGGCCGTAAAGGTCTTAGTTTAAGCTAAATGCAGCCATTTATGGCTGCATTTACCTTAAACTAAGGTCTTTATGGCCGCAAATGGCATCCTGGATGCCATTTGCGTCTGCAGTCAGTCCTGTTCAGCCAGCGATACAGCATGGCAGCCATATCGCTGGCAATCCGGAGCTGCAGGATCCAGCCAAAGAGGATTCCGCGGGGAGGCGGAGGTAAGTGTTCCATTCCTCCACGGACTTCGGGACGCATTGGAGTCCATGGCGGAATTCTTCGCCATCCCTACTTTTCACAGAGGAAACTGAAGAGGAACACAAGAGTTATTTGATAGCTCATTATCTGCATTGTATTTAAAAATGGAACAAAGTGAATTTGGTGCAGGAGGGTCACGGTAGGGTCGTGGCATCATGTAAAGAGCCTGCAAACTTCCGTGAAGGAGCAATCTCAATCGCAGGATAAAAGCTCCGTGTGATGATGCCCTGTGGCTGTGGGACAGTATGAACTCATGGATCAGTTTAGTTTCAGTAAGATAAGAGTGATTTGCAATGTGGTAGCTTAGGAAAATTAGTCTGAAACTATGTCTGATGTTTTTTATAATGACATTAAGTATGCCTGGTACATTTCTGTACTGGCCTTCTTGGCTCTTATGGGACATTTGTATTATGTAACACCTTCTCCTTCCCCCCTCACCATCTCTAAAAACCATGCTGTTAACTCCCATTGCACATTGCATCTGCACTGTACCATGGTGTTCCTATGCTGTTAGTGGAGTAGTGATTGCCCTAGAATTGGTGTGTGATCATAAGGCCTGAAGCCTTAATGTAGTGATGCCCAGAATCAGGTAGTGGGTTTCTGATGTCTGGTTCTGAGAGGGCCAACCTTGCTTTCTGGTAATAGTTATTTAGGACCAACTCAGTACTGTGCTGACTTCAGTTTTCAATTGCTTACTTTTTTCTACCTAGAAATGCCCCTTGGTCCACTTTTTTAACATTTACAAAGCAAGTTCTCACAAATCTCTTAACTAACATTTGGTAACTGATCCTGAATGTAAACTTTTGCTTAAGACCATACCGTAAGAAATGTTTGTTAGATCAGAGCAAGGTCCACCACAAGCAGGATTTTTTTTGCAAGTATCCACACAAGCTGCAGGAATTTAGGTGGTCAATTAGAAACTGGTCAGTGTTCCCAAGGTGGACCATAGTTTATCTTCTTCCCAACACATTCTGTAATGGTCTACCCTCAAAGGAGGCAGCTATAGATTCATATACTCAAGTTAGGAAAGTGCTTTTTCTCCCGTCTTCTTCTGAAAGCTTAAATACATTTCAAGATCAAAACCATTGTCTTACTTTTTCTTTCTAAGGATTAGTGTGTGTGTGTGTGTGTGTGTGTGTAGGGGGGGGGGGGGCTAAAAAGAACTTCTGGATTCCCAGCATTTATCAGAGTTCACTTTGTTGCAAAGGATCATGTGCAGCAGAATGAACAGCAGGAATTTTAGGAAGATGAGTGATGGGTTACCATAAAAATATAACTAAATCCTTTATGAAAGAACTGTCTGTATTAACTGATTTGTACTGCTGTGGAATGGGACAGAAAATGGTCGATCATTTTTATTACATTTGGAATGGGAGACCTGTAGCTCAAGTATGCAACCTATAACTCACTGCTGGGTTTTGTTTTGTTTTAAACTATCAGTACCAAAGCAACACAAGCCTAGCCATGTCTGCCACACTGATTTATTAAGGAAATATTTAACCTGCCACTCAGTGCATGATTTTCAAGGCAAGAAGCAAAGCAAAAACAACATCAAAAACCATAATCAAGACATAATACAATAAAAATGAACAGAAAGTTGAGCGGCATGTAACAACCAATACAATGGGCTAATATAATCAAATAAGCCTTCAAGGCCCATTGTAAAGGGTCAAGGTCTCTTATCAAAGAAAACATGGGGGATTTCCCTGTGCACCACCAGCCCTCCCAACTGGGAGTGGGTTGGGCTTGGAAGCCAAGTCCCTCCTTCCCTGGTGGAATCCAAGGATGCTATGCAGGCCAGATGGGGAACTTCTGGCTGGATTAGGTCTGCGGGGCAGAGGTTCCCCATCCCAGCACTAGATGTTATGGTTACCAAATAGCAACAGCCGGGTCAGATCTATGAATCTCCATGACCCTCAGTTTCTGAACTATAAGGTAGAATTCAGGTTACCAAGCTACACAAGAAAAAACCTCTCTACACCCTCCCAATTCAGGAAGGGGGATCTATATGCAGAAGCAACCTCCTTTCACTCATGTAGCTGATGTAGACACAGATCTGCATCTGGATACGTATTTCCATCTGCATCATGGTGTAGATTTGGCTTCACTGAAAAAGCTGGATGCATCTTTTGATACCAATCGGAATGCACATTCCCCATTCCAGGGCCACCAACTGTTATAATACAATCTACTAGTTGTCCACAATGAGAGGAGAGCTGAATCAGGTCCTGGTTTTTAAGGACATTTGAGGCGGAGAATTACTCCCCGAAACTTCGGGGGGCTGAGCGCCAACGTGTTCGGCCCCCCGAACAAGTTTCGGGGAGAAATCCTCCTCCCCCCCGCCCCCCGCCCCCCCCCGGGACGGGACTTACCTTCCCTGAATGTCCCTCCCGGCGGCGGGTCTGGCTGGCGGTTCGTCCGGTGTTCGAGCGGGGCGGGGGCGGCAGCCGGTCTTTCGACCGGCTGCTGCCCCCGCCATTGCAATGAAAGAAAAACAAAAAAAACACGTCCCCTGATAGGCTACGTGACGATTCACGTAGCCTATCACGGCTAGATTTGCAAAGTCAGCCGTGATAGGCTACGTGAATCGTCACGTAGCCTATCACGGGTGACTTTAAAAAAAAAAAAAAAGTGTGTACGGATAATGGCGGCCCCCATAGGGAGCCGCCATTCCCCTTCCTTATTTGGTCGCTGTAGTCTACGTCAATGTTTACATAGACTACGGCGAAAATAAGGGCAACGCTATTTGCGTTGCCCTTATTTTCGCCGTAGTCTACGTAAACATTGACGTAGACTACAGCAACTAAATAAGGAACGCGAATGGCGGCTCCCTATGGGGGCCGCTATTCGCGTACGCGCTTTTTTTTTTTAAAGTCACCCGTGATAGGCTACGTGACGATTCACGTAGCCTATCATGGCTGACTTTCCAGATCTAGCCGTGATAGGCTACGTGAATCGTCACGTAGCCTATCAGGGGACATTTTTTTTTTGTTTTGTTACTTTCGTGTTCGCGGCCGGGCGAGGCGGGAAGCCTCCTCCCCGGCCTGAATTTCGGCCAGGCGAGGCGGGAAGCCTCCCCCCCCGGCCTGAATTTCGGCCGGGCGAGGCGGGAAGCCTCCCCCCCCGGCCTGAACTTCGCGGGGGGAGCAGCGAAGCGCTCCCCCCCACCGCAAAAAAGCTGCGAGAAAAGGTAAGTGACTTTCGTTCACCCCTACATTTGAAGCTAGGCCTAAGCTGACCAGTTGTTGGTAGCAGCAGCAAACTCCATCACAACATGAAGATAGCCTAGGGTTAAATTCTGGCTGGGCATATATTGTGTCTCACTATCAAACTCTTGCCAATATGTGAGACTAACAGCTTTAGTAAGTATCATGCCCAATAGCTTCTTTATGTTGTTGTAGAGTGCTCAATCTTTTTTCTACTTATAGATCTGGCAGTCGGTAATGAAGGAGGAAGGTCAGATCTACAGCAATTCCATTTTTGCTGATCTTTAGCACTTTCAAGGAGACAAATTCGCTTTCTGTTTACTGAACCTGTAGAAAAGTGGTGTTGTCCATTTAAAAAATCCTGAGGTTTTATGCAACTACCCCAAAACTGACAATTCGAAAAATAAATAAAGGAAGGAAGGAAGGAAGGAAGGAAGGAAGGAAGGAAGGAAGGAAGGACAACTGTCTGGTGGTGCAAGAATCCATATGTTTAATGTGATATATTTTGAGATACAAAATACTAATTCTAACATTGCACATTTGCAACAGGTGTGTGTGTGTGTGTGTGTGTGTGTGAGAGAGAGAGAGAGAGAGAGAGAGAGAGAGGTAAAGTGTATTTTAATTGAAATGAGTTCTGCATATCTAAACATCAGAACTAGCTGATTTATGGTTTGATAATTTTGGGGTATAGAATAATACAAGTAGGGCCTGCAACAAAATGTGGGGCCTGCAACCCCTAATGCTTAAGAGACATTCTTTTCACGACTGGTGGTTCAAAATGGAGTAAAGAAAAATTGATACTGTTTTTATTTCTCTTTCCTTGCCCCATTGTACTATGTAGCACTAAAGAACTCAAACCCCAAACTGAGCACTTTATTTCTATGAAGACATGGATGGGAGATGTCTGGAGAGTGGGAAAGGGAAAAGGCCCACCCAACCTCCACATTCCTTCTTTCTGAAACCTCTCCATATAGCAGAGGCAGAAGAGTAAAAAAAAAAAAACCCAATGAACAATTGCCCAATCCTAAATCCCCATCTCCAGGATATTACAGAAGTGATTAGGGACTGAAGCAGGCCAATACCCTCCCTTCTCATTTTCTGTCTTTTTCAACTGACATCTCAACAATCTATCAGACAGCTGCCCTCAACATTCTGTAGATGCTGCAATTCATTGAACATAGGATCTTTTTGGTTATTTTTTAATGTATTTTTTTTCTAATCTACAAACTAATAGATTTTTGTGTACCTGGAGAGTTCCCTAAATAGGCAGAAGTCACTACCTTATTTCAGGATGTACCTGTTTTACTTCCAAACTGATATGCATCAGGCCACTCAGTTTTTGTATTGGAGGGAACAACTAGAGACCTGCCACAAAATGTTGCAAGGTATCCTGATCCAGTAACAGATGTAATCCTTTCTGGATTAGATGAAAAGTCCATACAAGCCATTTTCAGTCATTAGGGCTCTTGTCCATGTTTATATCAAACAGGAGAGTGGTGGCAGTTTTTGTTCAACACACATTGAAATGCATGGCTGCAACATGTATAAAGTGTATATGTGTAGCAGGTTTCGTGATCACATACCACAGAAAAGTCTGTAGGCAGAGGTGTGTTTCAGTGCATGAACATCAGTGGAGAAACCCTGGTTTTCCACCACAAATGTAGTGTGCATCTGCCAGTGAACTGCCACTTAGCGATAGGCGAATGAGCCATGTTCAAGGTTGCAAGGATTCTTCAAACTTCTTGCCGCTCGCCTCATGCCTGATTCCCATTTGCACTTGCGATCATACTCACTCTGCATGAATGGGAAAACTGCACAAATCGTGCATTCAATCGAATGAGAAATCTGCACAAATATCCCCAAATTTGCGCAAATTTCTTAATTTGTGCAAATTTCCTCCTTAGACTAAAGTGGAGCTGATTCAGTCTATTGTGGAAATTTGGACATATCGAAATGGGAATCAGGAGCCAGGCAAACACGTGTTTGAAAATTTGCAAATATTTTTGGTGGACATGTGCTCTCACTTGTGCTCGCTTTCAGAGCTTCAAATGGGCCATGCATGCATGTTATGCAAGCAAAAATGGAATTCTCATACACCCCTATTGCCACTGAACAGGGGGTCCCATTGACCTATTGTGGCTAATGACTGTTGACAGTCCATGCATTTTGCTTAATTTGTTTTTTAAACTATCCTGACTAGTGGCTTTCACATCTGATGGCAATGAATTCCATATGATGATGATCTGTAGAATGGCGTCCTTTTGCCTGTCCTGAACTTGATGCCAATCTGTTGCAATATTCTGTGTCTCCACAGTCTGGTATTATGGAAGAGACTACAAAAGGTTTCTCAATCCACTTTCAACAGACAATTCATTATTTTATAAACCCATATCATGTTCCTCCTTAGTCGATAATCCCCATTTGCAATTAAGAGTGACAGACCCAGGAGTGTTTTTTTTTAATTATTATTAATGCAGTTCACTTTCACATCATTCAGTTTCACTTCTCGGCCTCCAGGGAGAAACAGCAAAATCATAAGAGAGTGTATAGCCATACAGAACCCCTTTTCCAACAATTTTAAATACCTCTTTGCATGATTGTTCACATCACAAAATCATCCTGAAATGAGCACTAATGTCTGTAGATTTTTCTAGTGTTGCCATATGTTACCTGAAAACATGAGCAACAAATCAATTAGGTGAGAGAAACATGGCTTTATCAATAGGAGGGGCGGGAGGAGTAAATGACACTGACAGCCATTGTGTATTTATTTTGTTCATAATGAAATTGCGGTGCAATTTGAAAGTCCATGTGTGCAGCTGAGCCATATGGGACGCAGGCATCCCACTTCAGAAACTTCATATATTCAAACTCAGTTACCATAAGGCAACCTACAACATATAGTCTGTTCTGCTCTCTGAGAACTCAGATTCTCCATTGTTTATGTAATGATGAATGATATTTAAAGTGATGATGCTTATCTTAAAAAGGAAGCAAATTCCCCAAGCAATATAGTGGTAGTTTTAGTAATTGCTTTAGTTGTACTTGTTCAAAATATGCATAAATAGCCTAATTTAATTTGTAGAAGTACCTCATGTGAAAATCAAAGCTGCCAGTAACAGAACTGCAGCCTGAGATTCCTTAAAACCTGGTAATTCAAACAGATATGCACATTTTGTGTGATAATGGTTGAGCCCACTTCTTGCTGAATTAGTGTCTTTGTCCTTGCGTTGCACACAGACACGTTTTCAGTGCTTGCTGGAAAAACCCTCCAGTGGATAATAGAACTGTGACTTTAATTGGAGTCATCTTGTTCTTGTACAATGCTTAACTGTACTTTCACCTTAAATATTTATTTTATTTATTATTTACAATATGTGTATACCACTCCAATCTAAAACAGATACCAGAGCAGTGAACATAAAAAGTAAAATAATAAAAAAGATAAAAAGAATTAAAACACGATATAAAATTGTTCTTTTAAAAACAGAATACCAATAAAAACTGTGGCTGGTCAGTTAAGGAATGCTTCCTGGAAAAGAGCTGTTTTCAGGAGGCGCCAAAAGCAGCAGTTCGGGCACCTTCCTGACCTCCAGGGGCAGGGAGTTCCAAAGAAAGGGGGCTGCTGTACTGAAGGCACTTCTTGTGGACTCCAGGCGGGCTATAGGTCCATGTGGAACCACCAGGAGCCTTCTGATGACTTTAGTGGCCTGGCAGGTTGGTAAGGGAGAAAGTGCTCTCTCAGGTACCCTGGTCCCAAGTTGTTTAGGGCTTTGTACACTAGTACCAAAATGGTAAGCCTGACTTGGTAAGGACTAGGCAGACAGGTTAACCTAAACACCTCATTATGCACCTAGAGAGATATTATGAACACTTACAAAACAAAGATAGCTGTGCTGGTCCATAAGGAAAAAAAATCTAAAATCCACAGTTGGGCAATACCTTTATTAGGACCAACTAAAATGCCACAAAAGAATGTACAAGCTTTCCAGTTCTCCAGATCTCTTCATACAGGTAGACAGCGCAAAAAACGAGCTGGGGGGGAGCGGGGAGATAAAAACAAACAAACACATATTGTAGATGTGAGTTCTGAAGCTTAAACTCAGTCTCAAGATGGAGAATGCATACTTAACGAATTAGATGCTAGTAGGTGATGCAGGTTACACCTAGCATTCTGAGACAAAGAAATAATTTCTGAAAACATAATGGCTGGCTGTAACTCAGATCTGTCTCTTGCCTCATTAGAAGCACACAAGTTCTTGGTTAGTCAGAGAACAGAAGTAAAGAGAAACATGACAATCTTTACTATATTAGCAACATGGTACACACAGTTCCCAGGCAAAACCAATGTCTATGCTTTGTTGTTGTTCAGTCGTTCAGTCGTGTCCAACTCTTCGTGACCCCATGGACCATAGCACTCCAGGCCTTCCTGTCCTGCACTCTCTCCCGGAACGTGCTCAAGTTCATATTCACTGCATCGGTGATGCTATCTAGCCATCTCATCCTCTGCCGTCCCCTTCTCCTTTTGCCTTCAGTCTTTCCCAGCATCAGGGTCTTTTCCAGAGAGTTTTCTCTTCGCATTAGGTGGCCAAAATATTGGAGCTTCAGCTTCAGTATCTGTCCTTCCAATGAGCAGTCAGGGTTGATTTCCTTCAGGATGGACTAATTTGACCTCCTTGCAGTCCAGGGGACTCGTAAGAGTCTTCTCCAGCACTACAGTTCGAAAGCATCAATTCTTCGGCACTCAGCCTTCCTTATAGTCCAGCTCTCACAGCCATACTACTGGGAAAACCATAGCTTTGATTAGATGGACTTTTGTCGGCATGGTGATGTCTCTGCTTCTTACTATGCTGTCTAGGTTTGCCATAGCTTTCCTCCCAAGGAGCAAGCGTCTTTTAATTTCATGGCTACAGTCACCATCTGCGGTGATCTTGGAGCCCAAGAAAATAAAATCTGTCACAGCTTCCATTTCTCCCCTTCTATATGCCAGGAAGTGATGGGGCCAGATGCCATGATCATAGTTTTTTTAATGTTGAGTTTCAAACCAGCTTTTGCACTCTCCTCTTTCACCCTCAACAAGAGGCTCTTTAGATCCTCTTTGTTTTCTGCCATTAGAGTGGTATCATCTGCATATCGGAGGTTGTTGATAATTCTCCCGGCAATCTTAATTCCGACCTGTAATTCATCCAACCCGGCGTTTCTCATGATGTGCTCTGCATATAAGTTAAATAAGCAGGGTGACAATATGCAGCCTTGTCGTACTCCTTTCCCAATTTTGAACCAATCGGTTGTTCCATGTCTGGTTCTTACTGTTGCTTCTTGACCCTCGTACAGGTTTCTCAGGAGACAGGTAAGGTGCTCTGGTACTCCCATCACTTTAAGAATTTGCCATAGTTTGTTGTGATCCACACAATCAAAGTCTTTAGCGTAGTCAATGAAGCAGAAATAGACGTTTTTCTGGAATTCTCTTGCTTTCTCCATGAACCAGTGAATGTTGGCGATTTGATCTCTAGTTCCTCTGCCTCTTCGAAACCCAGTTTGTACTTCCGGTAGTTCTCGGTTCGCATACTGCCGAAGCCTAGCTTGTAGGATTTTGAGCATCACCTTGCTGGCATGTAAAATGAGCGCAACTGTGCGGTAGTTTGAACACTCTTTGGCGTTGCCCTTCTTTGGAACTGGAATGTAAACTGACCTTTTCCAGTCTTGTGGCCACTGTTGAGTGTTCCAAATTGGTTGGCATATTGAGTGCAGCACTTTAACAGCATCATCTTTTAGGATTTTAAATAGCTCCGCTGGAATACTGTCATCTCCGCTAGCTTTGTTGTTACTAATGCTTCCTAAGGCCCACTTGACTTCACTCTCTAGGATGTCCGGCTCCAGTTCAGTGACCACACTATCATGGCTGTCAGGGACATTAAGATCTTTCCTGTATAGTTCTTCTGTGTATTCTTGCCACCTCTTCTTCATCTCATCTGCTTCTGTTAGGTCCCTGCCTTCTTTGTCCTTTATCATGCCCGTCTTTGCACAAAACGTTCCCTTGAGATCTCCGATTTTCTTGAAAAGATCTCTAGACTTTCCCATTCTGTTGTTTTCCTCGATTTCTTTGCATTGTTCATTTAAGAAGGCCTTCTTGTCTCTCCTTGAAGTGCTCTGGAACTCTGCATTCAGTTGGATATATTTTCTCCTTTCTCCCTTGCTTTTTGCTTCCCTTCTTTCCTCAGCTACTTGTAAAGCCTCATCAGACAGCCACTTGGCTTTCTTGCATTTCTTTTTCTTTGGGATGGATTGAGTTGCTGCCTCCTGAACAATGTTACAGACCTCCGTCCTTAGTTCCTCAGGCACTCATAGGGATGTACGAAAGTCACTTACCTTTTCGCAGGGGTGCTTCGCGGTGGGGGGGAGGCGCTTCGCTTTCCCCCCGAAGTTCAGGCGAGGGGGGGGAGCCGTCCCGCCTCGCCCGGCCAAAATTCAGGCCAGGGGGGAGGCTTCCCACCTCGCCCGGCCGAAATTCAGGCCGGGGAGAAGCGCCTCGTCTCCCCGGCCATGAAACAAAGTCTAAAAAAAACAAACAAACCCGTGATAGGCTACGTAACGATTAACGTAGCCTATCACGGCTGACTTTGGAAATCTACCCGTGATAGGCTACGTTAATCGTTACGTAGCCTATCACGGGGTTTTTTTTTTTTTTTTTTACACTTTGTAATGGCGGCGGCGGCGGCAGCCGGTCGGAAGACCGGCTGCTGCCCCCGCCCCTGCCGAAAGGCCGACAAACCGCCACTGGGACCCGCCGCCGGGAGGGACATTCGCCAAAGGTAAGTCCCATCCCGGGGGGACAGGGGGGCAGAGAATTTCACCACCGATTTCGGGGGGCCGAATGCATTGGCGCTCAGCCCCCCGAAGATTCGGGGAGAAATTCTCCGCCATCCCTATTTGTCTATCAGGTCTAATCCCTGAAATCTATTCCTCAACTCCACTGTATATTCATAAGGGATATGATTTAGGTCATACCTGAACGGTTTAGTGGTTTTCCCTACGTTCTTTAATTTAAGCCAAAATTTTGCAACAAGAACCTCATGATCTGAGCCACAGTCAGCTCCAGGTCTTGTTTTGACTGACTGTATAGAGCTTCTCCATCTTTGGCTGCAAAGGACATAATCAATCTGATTTCGATATTGACCATCTGGTGATGTCCATGTGTAGAGTCGTCTCTTGTGCTGTTGGAAAAGAGTGTTTGCTATGATCAGCGTGTTCTCTTGGCAAAACTCTATTAACTTTTGTCCTGCTTCATTTTGTACACCAAGGCCATGCCTGCCTGTTATCCCGGTGATTTCTTGACTTCCTACTTTAGCATTCCAATCCCCTATGATGAAGAGGACATATGTTTTTGGTGTTACTTCTAGAAGGTGTTGTAGGTCTTCATAGAACCCATCAACCTCAGCTTCTTCGGCATCAGTGGTTGGGGCATAGACTTGAATTACTGTGATGTTGAATGGTTTGCCTTGGATTCGTACTGAGATCATTCTATTGTTTTTAAGATTGTACCCCAGTACTGCTTTTCCCACCCTTTTGTTGACTATGAGTGCTACTCCATTTCTTCTAAGGGATTCTTGCCCACAGTAGTAGATATGATAGTCACCTGAATTAAATTCACCCATGCCTGTCCATTTTAGTTCGCTGATTCCCAAGATGTCGATGTTCAATCTTGCCATCTCATGTTTGACCACCTCCAGCTTACCTTGATTCATTGATCTGACATTCCAGGTTCCTAAACAATATTGTTGTTTACAGCATCGGATTTTCTTTTCACCACCAGACACATCCACAGCTGAGTGTCCTTTCGGCTTTGGCCCAGCCGCTTCACTCTTTCTGGTGCTACTTGGAAATACCCTCTGCTCTTCCTCAGTAGTATATTGGACACCTTCCGACCTGAGGGGCTCATCTTCCAGCGTCATCTCTTTTAGCCTTGTGATACGTTCCATGGGGTTTTCTTGGCAAGAATACTGGAGTGGGTTGCCATTTCCTTCTCCAGTGGACCACATTTTGTCAGAACTCTCTGCCATGACCTGTCCATCTTGGGTGGCCCTGCATGGCATAGCTTATGGCTTCATTGAGTTATGCAAGCCCCTTCGCCACAACAAGGCAGTGATCCATGAAGGGGAATGTCTATGCTAGTGAAGCTTATTAATATGGTTGAGGGACGCATATGCTACAACCAGCTTCAGACTATGATCTCAAGTGCTTTGTATGGATGATTTGGTTAGAATTGGGGTCTCCAACCTTTTGGGGCTTGTGAGGACATTTGGCATTTTGAAAAAGTGCCCTGGGCACTACCACAACTTAGGTGCTGTAGAAGGGAATCTAATCACAAGCAACCCCTGCCCTTTATCTGTGTGTGTGTGTGTGTGTGCGCGTGTGTGCATGATTATACACCCTGGGTGTGTGCTACTCTGGCTTCTCTCTCTCCCCCCCCATCCATTCATTTGCATGGGATGAGAAAAAGCCCCCTACTGAAAATTAGTTGGGGGTGTGAGAAAGTCACCCTCACCAAGGACCCGGTTGCCTCAAGGGACCTTGGTGGGGAGTGGGTTTTGCCACCCCCTCTAGCCCTCTTTGGCAAGGAGGAACCCCCCTCCCCAGTACAAGTGAATGGAAGAATCCATTGTTTTCCTTGTAGAAGAAAAAAAGAATAGTTTGGCGGGAACTACATTTGAGACCCCTGGGTTTGAACAAACCAGAGTTTCCTGAGCTCATACATAACAGGAAACTGTGGTTTGTTCTACAGTGTAAGAATACAGTGAAAGAGGAGAGGGGAGGAGAAGCACATACATCTCAGGCTTGCTATGGATGATTTCTGATAATTTAAGCCATGGTTTATGTAAACTGGGTCAATGGAAATAATGTGGAATAATATTTAAGGACAATAAGAAAAATAATGAAATCATGTTGTTAGCTACAGATATTTCATAATGGAAGGCCAGTTCAGTCCCTACCATGAGTTTAGCTTCTCATGAAATGAATAAATGAAACATTTTTTCCCAAGTGCCACATAAAATAGGTATATGGCAAAAAATAAAGTGCTACCTTGCCTACTCCAGGAAATATTGAAGCCATTACTGTAATGACACACCATTAAGACTATCCTTTTATGAAGTGTCTATGGCTGTACATTGTCTGGCAAGGCTTTTTGTTGATGTTAAAAATAGCACCAGATCTGCCTTGTCCATCTTAGTGTTCTGATTTGTAGTTCCTACCATATTTGACACCTAAACTCTGCATCATAAAATGTATTGATTAGAATAACAGCAGCAGCAACCTTACATATCCTAGAATAAAGTGGATAGGACATTTTATGCTTAGAGGTCCCTAAGGCCTGAGGTTAAAACTGCAGATGATATCCCTAAGGCTTCTGAGATATCACATGGCAGAAATGGCTTTATATTGCTGAATTTAGAAACATTAACATAACAGAATACAAGCAACAGGCTCTAATAATTACAGCAATCCTATGTAATTCCCTCAAGCAAACACATGTTCTATACAGTATACAAATTGCTATCCTGTTAAATGCATAATTACATTGCTGCAAAGCAATTCATCAGAAAACATAAACCTTTTGTGATAGTCTTGGGGGGCATTTCAAAATTCATTCCACAATACTAACAATAGTGAAGTTTGCTGTACATTCCAAAACTAAACAATAGCTAGAGGAAGGTATTGAACGCTGTCAACAAGTATTTGCATGTTGTCAACAAACACCAAGGAGGATAAGGAACTGCTGACTGTGGATAAGAGAAGCAATAAGGGAGTGAAATTAAAAATGGAACATTTTGCTTTAGTATAAAGGAGAAACCCCTTTACAATGAGGTATATTAAATTGTGGCTAAGAGTGCAATACTATGCATGCCTACTTAGAAGGAAGCACTACTAAAAGTAGTACTGAAAGTTTGGGGGGGTTGATTCTAGGGCTTTAAAAAAAAAGTTATATCAATTGTGGGATAACTGTCAGTTCTGAACCCTGATCTTCTCTGTGTTGTGTGTACAAACCACCTGGCCAACAGTTCTAATTATTATTTATGAGAGAATTTACAACATCAGTGCCCTAACTTATGGCTGTGTCATGGAAAAGCTCTTTATTTATCCAATGTCTTGTTGTTACCATTATATCCTCTATAAGAACAACCTGTTTCCACTGAGGCTAGCTAATGCAAGTATGCACACTGGCTTGTAAAGGAAAGGAAATGTGTGTTTTCAAGTAATTTCCCAAATGTCCTTTGTATGGAAATCACTTGGTGAGATCCTAGTGAACTGCCAAATGACTGTGGCAAATAAAATAACCCCTTTCTTAGTGAGTCATCTGTCCTTTTTCAGGTGATGAATTCTCTGTCCAGATATCTGTAATCGTATACATCAGTTAGGGAGGTTTTTATTATCTTAAGTGAAGATGAAGACTAGTTTCTAAGGAGGTACTCCCAACTGACCTGATCATGGGATTGTTTTAAATATTGGCTGAGGCTGAAATTAGCATCTTAAATTGGTTCAGACCTAGAAGCTAATTGGGCTAGTGTCCCAGCAGCCATCCTTTCCATTTCTCAGGACCTCTGTGTAAATGGAAGGCTGTGTATGGAAGCCTTCAAAAAAATCCCACACTTTCCTTGGGAATTTATGTCTATCTGAAGATGTGCGTATACCTACTTAGTAATTAGACTATTTACTTAGGGCGCAATCCTACTGGGATAGGTAGCCAACTCTGAACTCAAAGGCAAAGGCCTAGCCAATGCCGGGCAGGAGCAGCGCGGAGGGGATTTTCCCCTCCACTTCAGCTCCCTGCATTCACCTTGATTTCGGCTGTCTAGACATGGGATGTCAGAGAGGGGGGGGGGATGCCAGATGACACATAGGAAGCTTCGGAACAGCACTTCGACCTTTCCCACTGCAGCCCACCCCCAGGAACGCCCCATTTTCACCGCTCCGTGCTCCTCCTAGGAGCGCGGAGCCCATCTGCACTTCCTACGAGGCAGCGCAGGAAGGGGTGAATGTTGGTTCCCAGGGAACCAACCTCAGAGCGCGGGCTCTGAGGTCGGTTCCCGGGAACTGACCTATCCTATAGCTGTCTAGCTGCTGGCCATAGGATTGCACCCTTATTTATTTATTTGAAAATAATAATACTAACCAGGTCTTTATCCTATTAGCATTTCAGGACAGTGTACAACCAATTATGTCACAATACTACCACCACAACAATAAAAATAGACATAACGGTTTTAAGATCACCTTTGGAGGCCCTGCCTGCTGATCTGCAACTAAGCTAGGGATGGCAGAGAATTCCACCATCCAAAGAATCCGGGCTTCGGAGTCCATGGCGGAACGGGGCACTCACCTCCACCTCCCTCTGGAATCCGTCTGGGCTGGCTCCTCCATGCAGCGATCCTGTGGAGCTGGCCACTGAGTCCGCATCGTTGGCGATATAGCCAGCCGCCATTGCCGTGCCATATCGCTGGGCTAACTCCGGACTCAAATGATGTCCACTACGCCATTTGTGGCTGTAAAGCTGTTAACCTAAATGCAGTCATTTACGGCTGCATTTAGGTTTATCTAATAGCTTTACGGCCACAAATGGCGACCACTACACTATTTGCATCCCTATTTTTTCACACGATAGGGTATGCAAATTATATTTACGTATATATTTGTGTAGCCTATCGCGTCAAAAAACAGGGACACAAATGGCATAGTGGACGCCATTTGCAGCCATAAAGCTGTTAGATTAACCTAACCAGCAGGGTAGGGAATCCGCCCATCCCTACACTAAGCTCACTAAGGTTCGTAGGCACTAGACATAAGGCCTTTTCAGTGGTGGTCCTTAACCTATGGAATGAATCCCTCCTGAGGAAGACAGAGCTGGCCTCATCTATGGCTATTTAAAAGAGAGTTTTAAAAACTCATCTGCTCTCCATGGCTTTTTTGTTATTCACTACTATTGGAATTTCAAGACTGTATTTTATTGAAAATGGGTTTGTTTGTTTTTATACTGTAAGCCACCTTGGCAAGATTTGTGTCCTAAAAGGAAGCTAAGAAATTGATTGAATAAATAAATAAAACAGTTTTAAATGACTACATGAATGAAAACATTTTTGTCTCTTGCTGCAAGGATTGTAAAGCAGGTGTCAAGTGAGTCTCTTTTTTGGAGAGCATTCCAAAAATGGGATGACACTGCTGAAAAGCCCTCCCTTTTTTTTGTTATTAAGTACTGTGCTGCTGATAAGCGAGGTAACAGGAGCAGTGCTTCACCAAAATATAGGGATGGACGAAAGTCCCTTACCTGATCCCGCAGCTTGCTTCGCGGTGGGGGGGAGGCGCTCCGTCCCTCCCCCTGAAATTCTGGCCGGGAGGGAGGCGCCCCATCCCTCCCCCCCGAAATTCTGGCTGGGGGGGAGGCGCCCCGTCCCTCCGGCCAAAATTCTGGCCGGGGGGGAGGCGCCCTGTCCCTCCGGCCGCGAAACCTCCTCTCCTGCCAGGATGCAAATGGCGGCGGCCGTAGCTGCCGCCATTTGTGTCCCTGCAGTCAGCTGTAATAGGCTACGTGAATGTTTACGTAGCCTATCACGGCTGACTTTGAGAAAAAAAAAGGCGCGTACGCAAATGGCGGCACCCATGGGCGCCGCCATTTGCGTTCCTTATTTTGGCACGTGTAGTCCACGTAAACATTTACGTAGACTTCAGCGAAATATATATAAGGGGGAACGCAAATAGCGTTCCCCTTATATTCGCTGTAATCTACGTAAATGTTTACGTAGACTACACGTGCCAAAATAAGGAACGCAAGTGGCGGTGCCAATGGGTGCCGCCATTTGCATACGCGCTTTTTTTTTTTCAAAGTCAGCCGTGATAGGCTACATAAACATTTATGTAGCCTATCACGGTGTTTTTTGAAAATCTAGCCATGATAGGCTACGTAATCTTTATGTAGCCTATCACGTTTGTTGTTGTTGTTGTTGTTTTACTTGGAAATGGCGGCGGCAGCAGCCGGTCAGAAGACCGGCTGCCGCAGCTGCCGCCGCCGCCGCACCACTGCCGGGAGCCGCCGCCGCCAGGGACATTCGCACAAGGTAAGTCCCATCCCAGAGGGGGCGGGGGGGCAGACCATTTCTCCACCAATTTCAGGGGGCCGAATGCGTGGCATTCGGCCTCCCAGAGATTCGTGGAGAAATTCTCTGACATCCCTACGAAAAAAAATATACAGTCTGGGCCAGAAATATTGGAGCAAGGATAACTGTTTTGGCAGTTGGCCTCTGTACACCACCACTAGGGATGGCGGAGAATTTCTCCCCGAAACTTCGGGGGGCCGAGCGCCAACATGTTCGGCCCCCCGAACAAGTTTTGGGGAGAAATTCTCCGCACCCCCCCGCACCCCGCACCCCCCCCCCCCCGGGACGGGACTTACCTTTGCTGAATGTCCCTCCCGGCGGCGGGTCTGTCCGGCGGTTCGGCAGGTGTTCGTGCGGGGCGGGAGCGGCAGCCGGTCTTTCGACCGGCTGCTGCCGCCGCCGCCACTACAATCAAAGAAAAAAAAAAACGCCCCCGTGATAGGCTACATGATGATTAACGTAGCCTATCATGGCTAGATTTGCAAAGTCAGCCGTAATAGGCTACGTAAATCGTCACGTAGCCTATCACGGGTGACTTAAAAAAAAAAAAAGCGCGTACGGATAATGGCGGCCCCCATAGGGAGCCGCCATTCCCATTCCTTATTTGGTCGCTGTAGTCTACGTAAAGATTTATGTAGACTACGGCGACTATATAAAGAACGCGAATGGCGGCTCCCTATGGGGGCCGCCATTAGCATACGCGCTTTTTTTTTTTTTAAGTCACCCATGATAGGCTACGTGATGATTAACGTAGCCTATCACGGCTGACTTTGCAGATCTAGCCGTGATAGGCTACGTTAATCGTCACGTAGCCTATCACGGGGGCGTTTTTGTTTTTTTTTAACTTTGGAGTTCGCGGCCGGGCGAGGCGGGAAGCCTCCTCCCCGGCCTGAATTTCGGCCAGGCGAGGCGGGAAGCCTCCCCCCCGGCCTGAATTTCGGCTGGGCGAAGTGGGAAGCCTGCCCCCCCCCGGCCTGAACTTCGCGGGGGGAGCAGCGAAGCGCCTCCCCCCCACCGCGAACAAGCTTCGACGACAGGTAAGTGACTTTCGTCCACCCCTAGGAAGACCATGAAAGACAACTAAGGTGGATGACTGCAGAATTCTGCTCATGGTGAAGAGGAACCCTTTCACAACATCTAGCCTGGTCAAGAATGCTCTTGAGGAGGTAGGCATGTCATTGTCAACATCTACAGTCAGAGATGGCTTTATGAATGGAAATACAGAGGCTTCACAACAAGGTGCAAACCACTGGTAACACTCAAGAACCGAAAGGCCAGATTAGCCTTTGCCAGCAAACATCTAAAAACGCCTGCCCAGTTCTGGAATAAGATTCTTTGGACTAAGGAGACCAAGATTAATTTGTTCCAGAATGATGGGAAGAGAAAAGTATGGAGAAGGAAAGGAACAGGTCATGATCCAAATCATACCACATCATCTGTCAAACATGGTGGAGGCAGTGTGATGGCCTGGGCGTGTATGGCTGCCAGTGGAACCGGGTCACTGGTGTTTACTGATGACCTGACTGCTGATAAAAGCAGCAGGATAAATTCTGAAGTGTATAAGGCTATAGTTTCTGCTCAGATTCAGCCGAATGTAGGGGTGAACGAAAGTCACTTACCTTTTCTCGCAGCTTTTTCGCGGTGGGGGGGAGCGCTTCGCTGCTCCCCCCGTGAAGTTCAGGCCGGGGGGGGAGGCTTCCCGCCTCGCCCGGCCGAAATTCAGGCCGGGGGGGGAGGCTTCCCGCCTCGCCCGGCCGAAATTCAGGCCGGGGAGGAGGCTTCCCGCCTCGCCCGGCCGCAAACACGAAAGTAAAAAAAAAAAACAAAAAAGTCCCCTGATAGGCTACGTGACGATTCACGTAGCCTATCACGGCTAGATCTGGAAAGTCAGCCGTGATAGGCTACGTGAATCGTCACGTAGCCTATCACGGGTGACTTAAAAAAAAAAAAGCGCGTACGCGAATGGCGGCCCCCATAGGGAGCCGCCATTCGCGTTCCTTATTTAGTTGCTGTAGTCTACGTCAATGTTTACGTAGACTACGGCGAAAATAAGGGCAACGCAAATAGCGTTGCCCTTATTTTCGCCGTAGTCTATGTAAACATTGACGTAGACTACAGCGACCAAATAAGGAAGGGGAATGGCGGCTCCCTATGGGGGCCGCCATTATCCGTACACACTTTTTTTTTTTTTTTTGAAGTCACCCGTGATAGGCTACGTGACGATTCACGTAGCCTATCACGGCTGACTTTGCAAATCTTGCCGTGATAGGCTACGTGAATCGTCACGTAGCCTATCAGGGGACTTTTTTTTTTTTTCTTTCATTGCAATGGCGAGGGCGGCAGCCGGTCGAAAGACCGGCTGCCGCTCCCGCCCCGCTCGAACACTGGACGAACCGCCAGCCGGACCCGCCGCCGGGAGGGACATTCAGGGAAGGTAAGTCCCGTCCTGGGGGGGGGCAGGGGGCGGGGGGGCGGAGGATTTCTCCCCGAAACTTGTTCGGGGGGCCGAACATGTTGGTGCTCGGCCCCCCGAAGTTTCGGGGAGAAATTCTCCGCCATCCCTAGCCGAATGCTGCCAAACTGATAGGACGCCACTTCATATTGCAGATGGATAATGACCCAAAACATACAGCAAAAGCTACCCAAGAGTTTCTCCAGGCAAAGAAGTGGGATGTTCTTCAATGGCCAAGTCAGTCACCTGGTCATGTCCATGGGTTCCAGACTTCAGGCAGTTATTGACTGCAAAGGGTTTCCATATTAAAGGTATTAAAGGAGATCCTTAAGTTTGAAATGATGTTGGTTTGTTCCATTACTTATGAGCCACCAATGATGGGTGTGTGTGTATGCCACTGGCTGTACTTTCTGAATGGTTAGTGCCCCACTTTTGTCAAACCCCTTGAATTACAGCTGAAAGTCCTGACTTCGCTCCCATCTGGGTGTGTTTCCTTTCAACTTCAATGTGGTAGTGTACAGAGGCCAACTGACAAAACAGTTATCCTTGCTCCAATATTTCTGGCCCGACTGTAATAACGCACGGGCAGGTTTATATGGGATTATTGTAAAGAAGTCTGTAGGGCAGTTTGTACTATTTCAGCAGAACTTCCCTTATAGAACTCTTTTGCTGACTCCCTGAATACTGTTTTTAAGCGGTGTTGTTTTTATTGTTGGATTTTTTGTTAAATTGTTTTAACTTTGTATGCCACCTAAAATATTTGTATATAGGTGGGTTATAAATTGAACGAATGAATGAATGAATGAATAAATAAATAAATACATAAATAAATACATAAATAAATACATAAATAAATCTAGCCCCCACACAATGCTGTTCACTTATTTAGTGATCTGTATGATCACTCTCTCTCTCAAAAAATGCCCAAGATGCTGCACAAAAGTGTTATCTAGGAATGCAAGGGCGCATGAAATGTATACACATATGTGCACATACATGTATTACACACACATATATTAACCACACAGCTCGGAGTACCATAGTATTTGCACAGTATAGGAATATTATTTATTTATTTTATTTATTAAATTTCTTAATCGCCCATCTGGCCGGTCACCCGGCCACTCTGGGCAATGTACAATAATACAAACAGTTTAAAACAATAAAATTATATATTAAAACATCATTTCTAAAATTTCCCTAGCCCACCCCAAATGCCTGCCTGAACAACCAAGTTTTCAACATGTAGCGGAAGCTCATTAAAGAGGGAGGATTGGTGGAGTTCTCTAGGGAGGGAGTTCCACAGAGTGGGGGCCACCACAGAGAAGGCCTTCTCCCTCATCCTTACCAGCCTAGCTGTCCTGGCTGATGGGACAGAGAGAAGGCCATCCAAGGCTGATCTTGTTGAGCGGCCTGTCTGGTGTTGCTGGAGGTGCTCCTTAAGATAGGCTGGGCCGGAACCATATAGGGTTTTAAAGGTCAAAACCAACACCTTGAATTTGGCCCGGAAAACAACTGGTAACCAGTACAACTCTTTCAGCACTGGAGTGATGTGATCACGCCAGCGGCTGTCTTTAATCAGGTGAGCCGCCGCGTTCTGTACCAGCTGTAGCTTCCGAACTGTCTTCAAGGGTAACTCCATGTAGAGTGCATTACAGTAGTCTAGATGAGAGGAGACCAGGGCTAGGGATTGGGGAGAAATTCTCCACGGACCCCAGTGAGGCCAGATTCAAAAGAATCCGGCTCCCCGGGGTCTGTGGAGGATTGGAAGACTTACCTCCGTCTCCACGAGGAATCCTCGCCAGCCAGATCCTTCCTGCCAGCCGGCTCCGAAGTGCCAGCGATATGGCCGCCATTGCCATATAGCTGGTGAGCCAGATTGACTGCAGCCACAAATGGTGTCTGGGATGCCATTTGTGACCATAAAGGCCTTAGTTTATGGTAAATGCAGCCATAAATGGCTGCATTTACCTTAAACGAAGCCATTTGCGGCTGCGCCTTTAATTAACGTGATAGAGGGATTCAACGGCCAACCCTGGTGAAGATTTGAATGAGAGGCAGAGCTGCGTGTCATCCGCATATTGATGACACCACACTCCAAACTTCCTGATGATAGCTCCCAGCGGCTTCACATAGATGTTAAATAGCATCAGGGAGAGGATGGAACCCTGTGGCACCCCACAAGTGAGCAGCCGTGGGTCTGAGACCTCCTCTCCCAGTGCTACCCTCTGGCACCTGCTGGAGAGGAAGGACCAGAACCACCATAATATGGTGTCTCCAATGCCCAACCCCTCCAGGCAGTCCAGGAGGATACTGTGGTCAATGATATCAAAAGCCACTGAAAGGTTGAGGAGAACAAGGAAGGAGCATTCGCCCCTATCCAAAGCCCTCCTCAGATCGTCCACCAAGGTGAATATAAGGCATAGGTTATAAAGGGCCTGCTACTGTATGCCTGCAATACAGTAAAACTGGGTAAACCACAAAAGCTTGGTTTACAGAGGCTGGTGTATGTGCAGCAGGTGGCATGGAAAATTACAGAAAGATAGTGCAATAACAGGAGATGTGTCAGTCTTGTTGTCAAGACAACGGCACAAGAACATAGCAAAAGTACAGTCCCCCTGATAGGGAAATTTGGAGGGGGGCAGGTTGGTGGATAACTATCACTGGGAGAAAGGGGTAATAAACAAGTGATATAAAGGGGAAATACAAATAGATGGGGAAAGGTATGAGTAAAAGGGTATAGTAACAAATAAATGGTCAAAGCCCACACCATGTTCAAGTGTAAAACTATAAAATTAAGGAAATAAACTGGGTGAGGTTGGTACCAGCAAGAAATCACGTCTACCAGCTCATACTGGTATGAGCTGTGTTCTTATAAGCACGTATATCATGTTTTCATCTCATGTTCTACTTTGTTAATAAGTCGGAGGGTACCTGGACTTTATATTTGTCATTTTTAAATGTGTTGCAGTCAGTAAAAACTGTGAAATGCAGCCAGTAGTGATTATGTAGTTTTGGTTTCAGCAACTGTGCTGTTTAATCCAAAGAGCGGCTGGCAACCAAAGACCAAGTTTTCTCCTGTGGGCTGTAGTTGTTCGGACCCATCTGAAACAGGTCCTGAATTTTAAGGTATCCACAGCTGTATGCAATTAAAACAGCTATAAATTTAAGGCAGTATCCAATGGAGCCACTGTGTAAGTGGCCCCTTCTGCCAATTCCATTGTGCAAGCAGGACCTACCGCTTGGGTAATATAGATTTAATGCGTCATATAGGAAGCCCCCAATGAGGAGAAATAGTTTCTGGGTTGGGATAGGTCCTTTATGTGAGCTCCACTGACCTGTCCCATTCCAGAAACGAGTGGTTCCATTCATTTCCAGTTGCTCCCAGAAGCACGAAATCTTTGTGGCACAAGCTGTAGGTCTCACTTGCAGAATTAAATTGGCAGGGGTGCAGTGCTCCATTGAATATTGCCCTTTATTCTTACCAAAGGAATAAAAATATAAAATGCATACTAAAATAAATCAAATAAAAATATCTCAACACAGTGACAAAAACAGAAAATTTGATAAAACATCAATAAAAACTAGAGAAGAAAAACGGCAGTAAAACCTACAGAAAAAAATATGGAAAGCATCAGGGGGATCAGATGTCCATAAGAACACAGGAAGACGCTTTGCAGTAGGTGAGGCTATTTATCCATCTAGCACAATATTGTCTACTGTGGTGGCAGCAGCTTTCCAACAGCCTCAGAGCTCTTTCATTTCACCTGCTACCTGAGCCTTTCAACTGGAGATGCCAGACATCGAACATGGTACCTTCTAAATGCAAAACATGTGCTCTGCTACTGAGCTACGGTCCTCCCCAATGGTTCACCTGCACATCTCCCTAAGCAGGATGTACACCACTGTCTTGAAACACTCCCCCCTTCTGCATATAGATAAAATGAACAGTTCAGCCTCTATGCAAAAGGACAGCACTAGGTTTAACAGGGCCCTCAGTGGTTCCTTCAGTTTTCCCCTCCCAGTGCCTGCCTGTTTCCTCCAAAATCTTACCAAGGGGCAGATGGGGACAGGAGGTGGCATGAGGCAATGGAGGGGATGGATGGTGGTACTCAGAGCTGTGCAGCTCCAGCTGCCAGTTATATTCTAGGCCTAGCAATAGAAAGAGAAGCACAGGATGAGGCATCTGCCACCATCATCTTCCTTATCAGGGGCAGGACCCAGAGGCATTGGGGAAAAGGCAGATAGCGGCAGCTTTGGCCACCTGCTCAGTCACTATTTTGGCGTGGGTAACAGAGCTGACCTAAACGTTCTCCTAATCATGCATAGTGTAGATATGCGTGATAGTTTCCCTTACTCTTGTGTAAGCACATGTGGCGCTAATTTCTATTGGGACCATAGCGCTCCAAGGGTGGGGGAATCCTTCCCCCCTACTGTGTCTTTCCATGAATTTTGAAACCCCTCCAACACTGGGGAATGGGGGTTAAAAAATAAGAAAAACTCAATTGATTCTAATGGAGAGGCTTTGACTTTTTTTAACCCCCCTTGGGGGTCAGATTTTGTGGAATGCTGTGTGGAATCCGACTCAGCGCTGTTCACACTTACACAAGACTACAGAAAGCTATGACACATAGCTACACTATGCATGATTAGGATAATGTTTAGTTTGGCCCACACGTACTGACTGGATCTTAGTCACTTGATTTGATTCATTATTCATATGTGCACTGCATAGTACCCATTGCTAACTCATGTATTATTATTGCTTGACCTTTTGTCCGCTCTTTGTAAAAAAAAAGAACAAAAAACAAACCCACTGCTTTTTGTTTTTCTCTCTGTACTCAGGGTATATAATATATACTATGCTACACACTTAGGTGACCACTTCATGAACCAAATAAAGTGGCCCTGGACCAAAAAAGCTTATGCCAGCAAATACATTTGTTAGTCTCAAAATGCAACAAGATTGTTGCTTGTTGCAGAAACATCATTATACATACTCCTGAATAACTTCACAAGTCTTCGTAAGTGGAGTTTGAACTATGTGCAGTGCAACAGACTAACCTTTGTAGTTTTTTAAATACGGGTTTTTGCTCAGCTAATTCATTTTGATGTTATAACAATGAGCAATAACAGAAATCTGTCTTTATCTTAAAAAAACCAAAAAAAACAGCTTATGGCATATCATATCATGTTCCTTCAGCAAGCAAAATAGAAATGTTCCTGTCTCAGATTAGAAGTCCACCGAGCACACCAAGCACATAATTGGAAGGGTCTGAACATGCCAAAAATTCAAAACTGGAAAATGGTTTTGTCTCATCTCTCTTGTTGCCAACCTGCCCATTAAAAGGGGATTAGACAAATTTGTGGAGGCTATCAATGGCGATTACTCATGATGGCCATATATTAGTTCCAGAATCAGAGGCAGTATGCCTCTCGGTATCAGTTGCTGGGAAACAACAGCAGAGGAGTCACTGCGCTCATGTTCTACTTGGGGCTTTCCCACAGGCGTCCTGTTGACTACTGTGGGAACAGAACGCTGGATTACACAGGCCTGTGGTCAGTTCCAGCACAGCTCTTATGTTCTTAGTCCACTCATTAGCCCTTGCTTTGCTGCCTCCTCCCATCCCCTCTAGATTATGGCAGCAGGAACAAGCCCTATTTGCTACCTAGTGAGAATGCTGCAACTCCCTCCTCCTCTCTCCTTCTCCAACAGCCCAATTTGTCGCTATTGCGATAATATAATGAAGCCAGCTTTTGTATAAGGCCATACCCTGCAGTTTCCACTGTTGTAAAATTCCATTTGAACTCCGCAGGAGTTTTGTCTCACCAAGCTCAACAGGATTAGTCCCTGATTTATAAAGCACTGGATGCCATATCATCTAGGTACTATTTCTAAAAAATTAATAGCAGATTATATAAAACTATCCACAATGAATAATGTTAAACTGACATACCGCTAACACCAGTGATATATTAGTAACCCTGGGGCGGGAGGCAGCAGGAACATTTGATTTTTTTTTCTTTTGTGATTAACCTCAGTAGGGAATTTTCTCTCCCCCCTCCCCCCGCACATTACTATTTCACAGGCACTTCTGAAGTTAACTAGACGGCTGCTGCACAGTGATCTCCATAGGTTTGTTCTTAAAAGCACAGTAAAACCTAATCTAATCACAGCTTCAAAAATATCATACAATAAAACTAATTTAATTACACTTACCAATGGCCACTAGCCTCATTAAAATGTTAATGAGGCATCTAATTATTAAATTGCTTAATGATTGCTAATAGGGCTAAATGACAAAACAAAACTTAACTACAAATTAAAAATGCCCTGAGCTGCAGTCTCATCTTCCTGCCTCCTCCCCACACCCCTTCCTATAGTTTAAGGAAACAAGGTAAAGGTCAGGAAAAGGAGAACAGCAGGGGCCTCACTGAGCATCTCCTCCTGCAATCCCAAATACACACACACACCCATAGCGCTGGTAATGATTGTCAAGAGCACCTTGCGTGCTGGATGTGGGGTCTCCCTCCAATCCCTTTTCCCACACGCAGTGAGGAGATCCACAACTGAACACCGGCGTCAAGTCATGGATTTCACACACTGCACTGAAATGCAAGATAAACAAAGTAGTGCAGAGCACAGGCAAATCTGTGAAGTGTTATATCCCTCCAATTTGGTGCAGTTTTATTACACTGACTGGAATCACTGGCATGGCCTTTTTCATTTGCAACCAAAGCTAAAGACATACATTCTACAGGGTGGTGAATGGTGCATACATGCATTCTCTGCTTTGGAAACAAAAGTCTCGGAATGCATCAACTGCGCGCCAAGCCTCACTCACTTTCACCACACTTTAAAAAGTCTCTTCTCTGTGATAACTTTTGTCAAACCTGGCTGACAAAAGCAGCTTTAAGCTGCTCAAAGTGAGGCATATATCAATGGAAAATGTATCTCCAATGTGAGTATGCATCTTCTCAATGGAAGGAAGTCCAACTTCAAGCACACAGTACGCATGATGTCTTGCCAATTAAAATCTACTTCAGTATGAAAATAACTGCTCACAGACACCAAGGGATTATGGGTAGGGTGTCAGGGTGGACACTGAGCCCATAGAATCCCAGAGTAGTTCTGATGCTGAGGAAGAGCAGTCGCTCCTTCGGGAGAGGAGCGCACTCTTCCTCAGCATCAGAACTACTCTGGGATTCTATGGGCTCAGTGTCCACCCTGACATAGGGATGCTGGATCAAAGTTCCTAGAATATGGGATATATATATCTGCATAATGCAGATATCTGATAATGTTACTCCTTTTATTTGGGTCAGTAAGATGCTATCTTGCAGAATATTTTCTTGGAAGCAGAAACTCCTGAGTGAAATGCCATTACACAAACAGGCACTAAATTCATTTTCAGACTGCATAGCAAAAGGAATGAGCTGCAACACTCTGGTTCTAAACAAGATGCCCAGCCCTGCTGTAGCTTTTCCATGCATTTGAAGATTTTACCAGAGAGTGTCCTGTTGGTAGAGCACATTTAGAGAGCAATACATAGTAATCACTGCGGGGATGTGAGTGATTATTGTTTCAGTAGTTTTCTCGTCAGGTGGAAGTTGCATGATAAGTATTAAAATGTGAATACAATATTTTCAGGACATTTTCAAATCCAACTGTATTCACTGGGATTGATTTGTAAAAATATAGCTCCCTTATACACACATGTCTTCCTTTGTGCTTTTCTAAAGTAGAATAGAGCTTGCAATGAATGGCCATGATCTATTCATTGTTGTTCAGTTGTTAAGTCATGTCCGACTCTTCATGACCCCATGGACCTTAGCACTCCAGGCCTTCTTGTCCTCCGCTCTCTCCCGGAGTGTGCTCAAGTTCATATTCATTGCATCGGTGATGCTATCTAGCCATCTCATCCTCTGCCGTCTCCTTCTCCTTTTGCCTTCAATCTTTCCCAGCATCAGGGTCTTTTCCAGTGACTTTTATCTTTGCATTAGGTGGCCAAAATATTTGAGCTTCAGCTTCAGTATCTGTCCTTCCAATGAGTACTCAGGGTTGATTTCCTTTAGGATGGACTGATTTGACCTCCTTGCAGTCCAGGGGACTCGTAAGAGTCTTCTCCAGCACCACAGTTGGAAAGAATCAATTCTTCGGCGCTCAGCCTTCCCTATAGTCCAGCTCTCACAGCCATACATTGCTACTGGGAAAACCATAGCTTTGATTATACGAACCTTTGTCAGCAAGATGATGTCTCTGCTTCTTACTATGCTGTCTAGGTGTGCCATAGCTTTCCTCCCAAGGAACAAGTGTCTTTTAATTTCATGGCTACAGTCACCATCTGCGGTGACCTTGGAGCCCAAGAAAGTAAAATCTGTCACTGCTTCCATTTCTTCCCCTTCTATATGCCAGGAAGCGATGGGGCCAGATGCCATGATCTTAGTTTTGTTCATGTTGAGTTTCAAACCAGCTTTTGCACTCTCCTCTTTCACCCTCAACAAGAGGCTCTTTAGATCCTCTTCGCTTTCTGCCATTAGGGTGGTATCATCTGCATATCGGAGGTTGTTGATAATTCTCCTGGCAATCTTAATTCCGACCTCTGATTCATCCAACCCAGCATTTCTCATGATGTACTCTGCATATACGTTAAATAAGCAGGGCGACAATGTGCAGCCTTGTCATACTCCTTTCCCAATTTGGAACCAATCAGTTGTTCCATGTGCGAATCTTACTGTTGCTTCTTGACCCTCATACAGGTTTCTTAGGAGACAGGTAAGGTGGTCTGGTACTCCCATCTCTTTAAGAATTTGCCACAGTTTGTTGTGATCCACACAATCAAAGGCTTTAGCGTAGTCAATGAAGCAGAAATAGACGTTTTTCTGGATTTCTCTTGCTTTCTCCATGATCCAGCGAATGTTGGTGATTTGATCTCTAGTTCCTCTGCCTCTTCGAAACCCAGCTTGTACTTCCAGTAGTTCTTGGTTCGCATACTGCTGAAGCCTAGCTTGTAGGATTTTGAGCATAACCACCTTGCTGGCATGTAAAATGAGCGCAATTGTGCAGTAGTTTGAACACTCTTTGGCATTGCCGTTCTTTGGAATTGGAATGTAAACTGACCTTTTCCAGTCTTGTGGCCACTGTTGAGTGTTCCAAATTGGTTGGCATATTGAGTGCAGCACTTTAACAGCATCATCTTTTAGGATTTTAAATAGCTCAGCTGCAATACTGTCATCTCCGCTAGCTTTGTTGTTACTAATGCTTCCTAAGGCCCACTTGACTTCACTCTCGAGGATGTCCGGCTCAAATTCAGTGACCGCACTATCATGGCTATCAGGGACATTCAGATCTTTCCTGTATAGTTCTTCTGTGTATTCTTTCCACCTCTTCTTAATCTCATCTGCTTCTGTTAGGTCCCTGCCTTCTTTGTCCTTTATCATGCCCATCTTTGCACAAAACGTTCCCTTGATATCTCCGATTTTCTTGAAAAGATCTCTAGGCTTTCCCATTCTATTGTTTTCCTCGATTTCTTTGCATTCTTCATTTAAGAACAATGTCTTCTTGTCTCTCCTTGCTATTCTCTGGAAGTCTGCATTCAGTTGGATATATCTTCCCCTTTCTCCCTTGCTTTTCGCTTCCCTTCTTTCCTCAGTTACTTGTAAAGCCTCATCAGACAGCCACTTTGCTTTCTTGCATTTCTTTTTCTTTGGGATGGATTGAGTTGCTGCCTCCTGAACAATGTTACGGATAGGGATGGGAGAGAATTTCTCCCCGAAACTTCGGGGGGCCGAGCGCCAACGCATTCGGTCCTCCGAAGGTTGTTCGGGGAGAACTTCTCCGCCCCCCCGCCCCCCCCCCGGGATGGGACTTACCTTTCACGAATGTCCCTCCCGGCGGCTGGGCCCGGCGGCGGTTCGGCAGGTCTTCGTCAGCGGCGGCACCCGGTCTTTCGACCGGCTGCTGCCGCCGCCATTACAAGCAAAGTAAAACAACAACAACACGCCCCTGTGATAGGCTACGTAACGATTAACGTAGCCTATCACGGCTAGATTTGCAAGGTCAGCCGTGATAGGCTACGTTAATCGTCACGTAGCCTATCACAGGTGACTTAAAAAAAAAAAAAAGCGCGTACAGCTAATGGCGGCCCCCATAGGGAGCCGCCATTCGTGTTCCTTATTTGGTCCCTGTAGTCTACGTAAAGATTTACGTAGACTACGGCGAAAATAAGGACAACGCAAATAGCGTTGCCCTTATTTTCACCGTAGTCTACGTAAATCTTTACGTAGACTACAGGGACCAAATAAGGAACACGAATGGCGGCTCCCTATGGGGGCCGCCATTTGCGTACGCGCTTTTTCTTTTTTTCAAAGTCACCCGTGATAGGCTACGTGACGATTAACGTAGCCTATCACGGCTGACTTTGCAGATCTAGCCGTGATAGGCTACGTTAATCGTTACGTAGCCTATCACAGGGGTTTTTTTGTGTGTGTTTTTTCTTTTGAAGTTCGCGGCCGGGGAGACGGGGCGCTTCTCCCCGGCCTGAATTTCGGCCGGGCGAGGAGAGAAGCCTCCCCCCCGGCCTGAATTTCGGCCGGGCGAGGAGAGAAGCCTCCCCCCCCGGCCTGAACTTCGTGGGGAGCAGCGAAGCGCCTCCCCCCCACCACGAAGCAAGCTGCGAGACCAGGTAAGTGACTTTCGTGCACCCCTAGTTACGGACCTCCATCCATAGTTCCTCAGGCACTCTTGTCTATCAGGTCTAATCCCTTAAATCTATTCCTCACCTCCACTGTATATTCATAAGGGATATAATTTATGTCATACGTGAATGGTCTAGTGGTTTTCCCTATGTTCTTCAATTTAAGCCGAAATTTTGCAATAAGAAGCTCATGATCTGAGCCACAGTCAGCTCCAGGTCTTGTTTTGACTGACTGTATAGAGCTTCTCCATCTTTGGCTGCAAAGGACATAATCCATCGGATTTCGATATTGACCATCTGGTGATGTCCATGTGTAGAGTCGCCTCTTGTGCTGTTGGAAAAGAGTGTTTGCTATGATCAGCGTGTTCCCTTGGCAAAACTCTATTAGCCTTTGTCCTGCTTCATTTTGTAAACCAAGGCCATGCCTGCCTGTTATCCCGGTTATGTCTTGACTTCCTACTGTAGCATTCCAATCCCCTATGATGAAGAGGACATCTTTTTTTGGTGATAGTTCTAGAAGGTGTTGTAGGTCTTCATAGAACCCATCAACCTCAGCTTCTTCGGCCTCAGTGGTTGGGGCTTAGACTTGAATTACTGTGATGTTGAATGCTTTGCCTTGGATTCGTACTGAGATCATTCTATCATTTTTGAGATTGTACCCCAGTGCTGCTTTTCCTACCCTTTTGTTGACTATGAGTGCTACTCCATTTCTTCTAAGGGATTCTTGCCCACAATAGTAGATATGATAGTCACCTGAATTAAATTCACCCATGCCTGTCCATTTTAGTTCACTGATTCCCAAGATGTCGATGTTCAATCTTGCCATCTAATGTTTGACCACCTCCAGCTTACCTTGATTCATTGATCTGACATTCCAGGTTCCTAAACAATATTGTTCTTTACAGCATCGGACTTTCTTTTCACCACCAGACACATCCACAGCTGTGTGTCCTTTCGGCTTTGGCCCAGCCGCTTCACTCTTTCTGGCGCTACTTGGAAATACCCTCTGCTCTTCCCCAGTAGTATATTGGATACCTTCCGACCTGAGGGGCTCATCTTCCGGCGTCATCTCTTTTAGCCTTGTGATACGTTCCATGGGGTTTTCTTGGCAAGAATACTGGAGTGACTTAAAAATTGTGCTGTGTTCAAGGCCACTGCTGATTCCTAGTGCTTGACAGCTTTTACTAGGGCACCACCAGCAGGCCTAAGTCAAGGAGTGGTGAACCTATTCAACATTACTGACAAGTGCTTCATTAATAGGAACCTAGTTTTGATGAGTCGTCTCTTAAAAAGTGCAGAAAAACATATTATGCAATGAGACTAACATGACACTGAACAGGAGACTTACAGGAGTCAGGGTATCATCTTTGCTAATTACGGTTAATATAATATTTATTTGATGCATACAAGAAATGTGTTATCTGAGGAGCAGAACTGAAACTCCTGTTTGTCAAATTATAGTGATTTCTTTTTCCTAGAAATCAAAATAATGCACGTCCAAGAAAATCATGTACTTAAGCTTGAGATGTGAAGTGCCTTGAGTCAATTTGGCACGTATCTTGCTTAGCTACACACACTGTTACAACAGCATTTTTTCCAAGCGGAGATCTGTTCTTGAAAATAGTCATTTGCTTCTTCAGCTAAAATAATGATCCTGTTTTAACAATCTTGTTATGGTGCTATTCACCATAATGCTTTATTTTTAAATTGTCATCCAATCCACTCCAAACTTTTTGTTATATTTAGTATATGACTTTATTCACATATGTACCCACACATCTTCCTACCATTTTTCAAGAATAAAATGAAGCCAGTAACATCTGACATAAATAATGGTTTTAAGATATAGGTTGAATACCAGAGGTTAGGTATTTTTACTAAAAGACCAGAATGGCTTGAGAGCCAGCACTACCTGGAAGATGCCTGTACTCACTGCTGTTTGTTCAGTGGGTGGCTGCTGAACTGGAAAAGCACTGGGAAGAGGGTGGAGGAAAAAGTGTGAGGGAGGGAGACTTCTACAAAGGGGAAGGAAGGGGAGAGAGCTCAGGCCAGTTTCAAGGGTAGGCATGGTCAAACTCCCTCCAAGGACCCACACCACAGCAGAGGCCCCCTGACAAGTGCTTCCTGGACTTTCTCGTCCTCTGCAACATTGCAACCTGCTTGCCTTTTGCTCTGGCCCAGATAACAGTGATGGAGAGCAGTGATGCCTCTGCCTACTTGCTCTCTGCCTGTCAAGCAAGCAATGAGTAGAATTGATGAAAAAGAGGAGGAGGAAGAGCAATAGCATCTGGTGTTTATGTACACCATTTCAGGCCATGGATTCTGTTGATGCTCTGTGCTGCAGCCTGGGTTGCAGATAGGGATGTCAGAGAATTTCGCCACAGATCTTGGGGAGGCCGAATACCAACGCATTTGGCCCTCTGAAATCGGTGGCAAAACAGTCTGCCCCCCCGCCCCCCCGGGACGGGACTTACCTTGGGTGAATCTTCCTGGCGGCGGCGGCTCCGGCGGCAGTTTGGCAGCAGTTCGGCAGCGGTGGCTGCGGTGGCCGGTCTTCCGACCGGCTGCCACTGCCACCATTTCCAGTAAAAAAAAAAAAAAAGAGAGATAGGCTATGTAAATGTTTACGTAGCCGATCACGGCTGATTTAAAAGAAAAAAAAAGCCACCATTTGCGTTCCTTATTTTGACACGTCTTAGTCTACGTAAACATTTAGGTGATTAAGATGGCGAAAATAAGGGGAACGCAGATAGCGTAGATGCTATGCTATTTGCGTTCCCCTTATTTTCGCCGTCTTAGTCTACATAAATGTTTACATAGACTAAGACGTGTCAAAATAAGGAACGCAAATGGCGGCGCCCATGGGCGCCGCCATTTGCGTACGAGCATTTTTTTTCTTTTAAATCAGCCGTGATAGGCTACGTAAACATTTACGTAGCCTATCACGGCTGACTGCAGGGACGCAAACGGCGACGGCTACAGCCGCCGCCATTTGCGGACCCGGCCGGCCAGGATTCGGGGGGGAGGGACGGAGCGCCTCCCCCCCCGGCCAGAATTTCAGGGGGGAGGGATGGAGCACCTCCCCCCCAGCCAGAATTTCAGGGGGAGGGACAGAGCGCCTCCCCCCCACCTTGAATCAATTTCGTTAAAAGTTAAGTCACTTTCGTACATCCCTAGTTGCAGATAGGGATGTCGGAGAAATCCTCTATTGACCCCAATGAGGCCAGATTCTATTGAATCTGGCCCCCTGAAATCCGTGGTGGATCAGATCTCCTACCTCCGCCTCCCTGCGAAGTCCTGGCTCGCCAGATCCTGCCTGCTACTGGCTCCAAAGCTCCAGTGATACGGCTGCCACTGCTGTATCGCTGGCTGGACTGATGGACTGCAGGCGCAAATGGTGTCCGCTACGCCATTTGCGTCCCTGCTCTTTGACGTGATAGGCTATGTAAATCTTTATGTAGCCTATTGCATGAAAAAAACAGGGACACAAATAGCATATTTGAGTCCCTGTTCCTTCGTGCGATAGGCTACATAAAGATTTACATAGCCTATCACGTCAAAGAGCAAGGACACAAATGGCATCTGCTACGCCGGTCGCCATTTGCATCCACAGTATGTCAGTCTGGCCAGCGATACGGCAATGGTGGTCATATCGCTGGGGCTTCGGAGCCGGCCAGCCAGGATTCTGGGGGGGAGGGACAGATCGCCTCCCTCCCCCCGCAGACACCATGAAACGGGGCGGGGTGAGTGTTTTGTGCACCCCTAGTTGCAGAGTTCTGGTATGGGTCAGATTTTAGCAGGGGTCAGGTTAAGTCACCACTGAAACCTCCAAGTGGGGCTGAAAATCGCACAGGGCTATCTGTTACTCCAAAAAGAAGCAGATCAAAACTGAGCCTTAAAGAAGAGTCTGGTCTGCATTAATGCTGGTTGGCTCTGCCTCTACACTGACTGAAGCTTTCTCTCTTAAAGCAGTCTGGCTGGGCAGTTTTAGCAAGCTGCAACCATGTGGGAGTGGCTGTGCCATGCGAGAGTCTTCATGGACGGAATCCTCAGAGTTTGAAGACAACAAGACGAAGTCCTCTGAATGCAGGGGAGCTGATGCCTGGGATCTTTCTGGGAAACTGTCATGGACCAGGTCTCCAAACCCTCGTCCTTAGAGGATCCTAAACCCTTGTCTTCAGAAGAACAGGCTCCAGAGTTAACGGGAGATGATTTGGCCATGGAAAGTCATCATGAGGCTTCCATCTCCGTAGGACTCAGTTCTCCAGAGAGACACCAAGGGATGACTCTTTTGCATCCAGAGGAGGTTGCATTACCATCTTCAGACTTTGACGACCCAGGCCATGAGGGTATTCTCATACCACAGTCATCCCCACACTGTCACAGCCTGAGATTGCTAAAACAGGACAGGCCCCATTAAGAGACAAAGGATGAAGCCAACCAACCTAACAACAGTGTGGACAATAGTGGGCAAGATGGACCAATGCTCTGACTTGGTATAACAGCTTCCTATGTTCTAATATGTCAGGTGATTGATTAATCCCTTTTAATCCCCTGAAAATTCTCTAGTTTTCTCCTTCTGAATGCTCATAAGGAAAGATTGCCAAAATCAAGTGGAAATCAAGACAAGACAAATTCACTCATCACCAAATAGTATATAGTAGATCAAGTCAGGATGAGTTGCAACATATTTGGGTTATGACAAAAAAGAAATACAGGTTGTGCAAAGGTGCTAGAAACTTTTGGGATTAACTTGTCTCTCTTTCTAATAGGGTGATAAAAACTTCAAAGTGCAGAAGGGTATCTGTGAAGTAAGTACCTAATTGCAAATTAAAAACACTTCTAATAAGACTCCCAAACTGTTAGAAAGGCAGAAGCCATGGAATCTGACATATGTTGGTGAAATTTCAAACCTTTTAGCAATAGTTTTCCTATTTAATGTTCTAACAGCAGTAGGATCCCACAGAGTTGTTTCCCACCACCAAAAGATTTATCATTATCAAATGTTTAACCACTTTGGTGAGAATGCAAGTTAGGCTGTTTCTGCTGATTACTGTTTTTTTACCTTACCATTCAATGTAATTTTATTTTCCTTATTTAAGCCTCACTTGTGTAATTAGAATCTGGGAATCCATTAGTGTTTACAGCATCTCTGCTCAGCGTTATAATGTCATTATGACAACACAAATGTCCAGCGCTGTCAGAATACCAAAGCTAATAATTTTGTTTTCCTTCTGATAATTAAATGGTCTATTCAAAGGATAATGAGGGTGATCTTGAATAGATACATTCAATTAATCAGGTTTTTATTGTCACGGCATATATCACTGATATGTTAACAAACCTCAGAGTGTTGCCTGTCTTCATAGGGACATTCTTAAGGTACAGTTCCTTAGGTAGTTCTTCCCACCTTTTTGACATTTCTGTTTAGCAAGATAAAGTGTTTCTCATATAGTACATCTCAGGGTCCAAAAACACCCATTTCTTCTTTTAACCACTGAGGTGAGGACTTCTCTAGGCACGATAACAGGACTACTTACAATGTATGAGGCTTTTTAGCTTAGAAAAAAGGCAACTAGGAAGGGATATGATAGAAGATGAGCATAATTAGGAAAAGAATGGAAAATAATACTGGCAAATCATACTGCCCTTTTGCAAATCTATGTGGCGGGGATCAGTGGAGGCTGGTGACTATGTCAGTGGGGCAGTAAATCCACTCCAGGTTTCAGTCAGAACTAGTCAGAACTCTAAAGGAGTTATCCAAGGTGCTTCAGCACCTTGGTTAGCTCCTTTAGAGTTCTGAATGGTTCTAACTGAAACCTGGAACAGATTCACCACCCCACAGCCATCAGAACCACCAGCCCTCCACTGGTGGGGATGCTGTGTACAGTTCTGGTTACTGCAGCTCAAAAAAGATACTGTAGAGCTGGAAAAGGTGCAGAAATGGGCAACCAAAATGATCAAGCTTAGAAAAAAGGTGAGTAAGGGGAGATATGGTAGAAGTGTATAAAATTGGGTATGGTTTGTAGAAAGTGAATAGGGAGACATTTTTATCCCTCTCTAATAATTGGAACCTGGGGTCATCCAATGAAGCAGAATGGTGGAAGGTCTGGAACATGTGAAAGGAAGCATCTCTACACACAGCACATAGCTAAAGTATAGAATTTGCTACCACAAGATGTAGTGATGCCCACCAACTTAGGCACCTCTAAACGGGGATTAGGCAGATATGTGAAGAATAAGGCTACCAGTATCAGTGGATACTACTAGTCATGATGGCTATATATTACTCCCAATGTGCCTCTGTTGCTAGGGTGATACTCATGTGGGAGCACTACTGTACTCATGTCCTGGTTCGCCATTGTGGGAACAGAAGGATCAACTAGATACAGCTTTGGTCTGATCTAGCATGGCTCTTTTTATGTTCCTATGTACCACCTCTTACTGAATAATGTGAAAAAGTACAGGACGATCCCCCACCATGTGGGGCACAATCACATAAATAACAGCAAAATGCTATTATAATCCCAGTCACTTTTACAGCTGAATTTATGAGATCTGATGTGAATCATATTGATTTTAAGTAAACTATTCAGAAATAGTTTCCTTCCAGGTCTACAGTGCTGGACCAACTTCTCAGTTAATTTTCTGTAGACAAAGTGACTGAATAGGTGCTTAATGTTTATCAGTAATATTTATGCACTGCCCTTCTTTTAGGGAGCTCAGAGCAACAGACATGATGTTCTTTCACGTTATGCTAGCAACTAGGGATGCTTGAGGAATGTGATCTTTGCAAATCCTGGTAAGAAATAACTTGATCCACATGTCCTGGATGGGATTGGACTTGAGTTATCCACTGGCTTTTGAAGTTCTTGAAAGTTCGGATACAACTAATGGCTCAAAATGGTATCAAAATAATTCTGCAGTGCATATTCTGAGAGGAAATATGTTCAGTATTTTGTCTGTATATATGTTGGTAGTTTGAGAGAAAATACATTTACACATACATATTTAAATATATATAGTAAGAACAGACTTATGGATAAACCCATATGAAAGTGAGATGGACTGGCAACAGACCAATTCACCAAACTCTACACACAATCAGCCTACAAGGTACATTGCACTGAGTCCATTGCCCATGGCCATGCAAGCGATTTGTGGCTGTGTAGGGATTTGAAACTAGATGTCTTGTGACCAGACCCAACATTCTTGCTGCTGTACTTGAGCGAAAGTCTTTCCCTCCATCACAGTCAACAAAGACACCTTTTGCAGCCATACTATCTATATACCACATCTAGGCAAGGAAGTTCATTGAATGAAGTGCCTACAAAGTTGAATCACTCAGATATTAAACCTACCAATATTTTCTAATAAAAGGGAGGATAATAAATCCAACACACATTTCCCAAAATTATAGTTTTTCCCATTTAAACATACTGAAATACTGTTTAAGGAGGAAAGAAAAATACTTTAAACTATGTATCTTCTATGAGTATCACAAATATCTTTATTTAATATAAATACAAGCCAAGGGAAAATGAGATGTACCATGATATTCTAATATCAAATATGCAATTTGCAATAGCATTCCTTTATTAAGAATGCCAATTATAATTTCACATAAAATTTAATTGAGGTCATTACCCTCCAGGCGAGTTATTTCTAAATTCTTTCTTTCTTTTTTACATTTTCCACATCAGTACATCTTTCACATCTATATTCTTCTTATCTATTTATAAGATAATAGCAGTCACCCATCACTTGCTTGGTTCATTATGCTATTAAGAAGATACATATTTAAATACATGTATGGAGAATGTGATCTTCATTTATGTAATTATACATGATCAACAAAAGAATATCAGCAGTTTGGATGAAGAAATGTTATGACCAAAAATAGTTTCGCATTCCTTGGAAAAACAAGAAAGAATAGTTTGTACATCTACTTTGTAGCCAGCCTGAAGAACTTGTCACATAGATACCAAGTGACAGGACTATCCCAGGATATTTTTCTGCTTGAGGCGAAGCACAAGATGTCACTCTCCCCTATTCCGTGCACAAAAGCCAACTGGACTGGTAGGTGAACTTTACTTCAACACTAGCCCTATTCGGAATTCAATTTGGATACGAAGAAAATCCATGAGGAGGAGGGGTGCTCTAGCTCCACCTCTCTCCTCACATGTTTTTGTTGCCCCTGTATTCATGGATGGCACCAATATGAAGAGGAGAGCCTCCTGGCTGTAACCATTGAGGCTCTCCACATGAGCCAGGATGCTAGACGGGGCTCTCCCCTTCAGACTGTCTCGCTCCATGAGTACAGGCAGATAGAAACACGTGGGGAGGAGAGGGGAATGGGGAGGGGCTAAAGGTCTCCCACTCCTCACGTGTTTACTTCCTCCACAGATTGAACACCTTAATAAGGCTACTGGTGATAGGACACTGTCTTCTACTAAATATGAGGGCAGCAGGCTAGCCTAGGGATGCAGTGCTGGTCAGGCTGCATGAAACCCACAGCTTTGCCCCCCAACAACTCAACATCACTGCCATCCCCTAGCAACTGTGACATGAAGTGGCCACTTTACTCTGCCTAACCATAGGGCTGTCCCTGCCAAGCAAGCAGCAAAACAACATTTCATGGCAGACTGCTAGGGGCTCATTATATCTCCTGTTCTTGCTGCCTGAGACTGCAATATAACACAGAGCTGTAAGTACCAGGTTAGTCAAAATACATGACTGGTTGACTAAACTAGGTTTGGTGGGTCATGCTGTATTCACACATAAACCTAAGCACAAATAGTGCTGAGTCCAGAACCCAAACCGATCTTTCAACCTAATCTACTTCATAGGGTTAATGTGAAGAAAATATTGTGGGGAGGGGGGAGAGCCATATATTCCTTGGAGGAATTCCTTGGAGGAAACTCAGAGTATATATGAAATAAATAGCACTTCAATTCTCCATACGAATGTGTTCCTGTACCATTCTCTGATAAAGTAGCCCAATGGTATATGTATGTGTAATTCACTCTAGGCCAGAGAAAGGACAAAGGAATATCAGCTTTCCTCTTTGTACTGTCACAGCTAATGATTACTGGTTGATATCCACTCTTTGTTCACAACAACCTCAGAAAGAATTCTAAGCATGAAAAGACTTCCTTTCTCTCAAGTGGAAATTTAAGACGTGAATCAAGATCCAGGAACCCGATTGCTTGTCCTCAGAGGATCCCAACTCCTCTTCCTCAGAAGAGAAGGATCCTGAGTTAACAGTTCAGGGACAGCATTCAGTTACAGAAAGGCATCACAAGGCTTCCACCTTCTCAGGACCCATTTCCTCAGGGAGACTCCAGGGAGTTGCCCTGCCCGCCCCCCTCCAAAGGCGTTCACACTGTTGTACTCAGGGGATCTCTATACCTCAAGTTTATTGTGCATTCATGGTTGCTCACTCACTGAATTGTGCGGGTCCATTACATGATGTCGTCATTGTCCAGTCAATATTCCACTATTTCTTCCCAGTTATCCCGTGTTTTCCTCAAACAGAAAAAATGGGGTATTTTTCCAGATATGCACAAATGGACTGCCATGTCCTCCCCATGTATTTCTCCCCTTGTGTGAATGAAGCACTGAGTGTGGTTGTTGGGGGTGTGGTCATGATGTCGAAGGTGGTGATGAAGGTCTAGTGGGTGTTCAGCCTTCCCACTCCAATGCTATTTTGGCTCCTCGCCATTTTCAGCCTGCCTGTTCAAAAACTGAGTGGCAGAACGGCAGAGCAGCAGAGTAGCGGAGCAGCAGCATGGCAGTGACGGGGGGTGGCAGAGTGGAGGAGCAGCAGAGGGGCTGAGCAGTAGGGACTGGACAAAAGCATGGAAGAGGGAGGTGGAGCCCGGGGAGATCGGTGGGGGGACTGTCCAATGTGCAAGGGGAAAGAAAGGGGCAGGAACCCAGGAGCAAGTATTGCTGAGCCTGGAGCGTGTATAATGCCTCTTCACGGAAACATAACGCTATGGGAATGGCCATCTACAGAGAAGGAAGCGCATGTAAATGGAATCAGTTGTAATCCTGCATTTAAAATGGAACAGAAAGCCCCATTTTAAATGCACTATTTTAGGCTGGTGTAGAAATCCCCTCAGTCTCTGAGGACTCCAACCATGGACACCACATGCCACAGGGGCCCCATCCCATTGACACCATTCAGCTCCAGACCAAAGGTAGTTGCTCTCCCCTGATATACAACTATATATTACATTCTATTACATTTGGTTCACATCAGCTTAAGGGCCACAGAATGATCATTGCATGTTCAGCAGGATTAATGTAGGGATGTACGAAAGTCACTTACCTTTTCACAGCTTGGCTTCGCGGTGGGGGGGGAGGAGCTTCGCTTCGCCCCCCGAAGTTCAGGCGAGGGGGGGGAGGCGTCCCGCCTCACCCGGCCGAAATTCAGGCCAGGGAGAAGCGCCCCGTCTCCCCGGCCACGAAACAAAAAGTAAAAAAAAAAAAAGACCCCGTGATAGGCTACGTGACGATTTACGTAGCCTATCACGGCTAGATTTCTAAAGTCAGCCATGACAGGCTACGTAAATTGTCACGTAGCCTATCACAAGTGACTTTGGGGAAAACTTCTTTGGACTTCTTTCCAAAGTCACCCGTGATAGGCTACATGACGATTTACGTAGCTTATCACGGCTGACTTTGGAAATCTAGCCATGATAGGCTACGTAAATCGTCACATAGCCTATCACAGGTGTTGTTGTTGTTGTTTACTTTAGTTTTTTTTTTTTGCAATGGCGGCAGCGGCAGCCGGTCGGGAGACTGGCCGCCGCCCCCGCCCGCGACAAACCGCCACTGAACCGCCGCCGGGACCCGCCACTAAGAGGGACATTCGTCGAAGGTAAGTCCCGTCCCGGGGGGGCGGGGGGCCGGTGGAGAATTTCCCAACCAACTTCGGGGGGCCGAATGCGTCGGCGCTCGGCCTCCCGAAGATTCGGGGAGAAATTCTCCGCCATCCCTAGATTAATGTCTCCTTTTGATTCTCTAAGAGAGGTCTGTTATTAAGTAGCTCTCTTTTGAGTGAACAGTACTGACTCCATTTTGAGACAGGCAACAAGCCCGGTGTCTTCATCCCCAGCCTCAGCAAAGATGGGAGAAAGGCATAGTAATGGGGTTGAGAGCAACATGCAAGACTAGATCAAGTAATTCAGTTTCTAATGGACTTCTTAAAATGCATTCCCCAAAGGCAAAGTTGGGGGTAAAAATTCAGCAAAACATGAATGTGCTGGATAGCGAAAGTAATATCTAGTAAGTTACCTAGTCAACCACCTGCCATATGCTCCTATTGCTGAACTCAAGCGTTGACACCTGTCTTTAAGACAGTCATTAAGATGCAAGGTCATCTTTTGTTAAGTGAATAAGAGAGAGTAAGTAGGACTTCTGTTTTTGGCAAGTATAGCCATCATCCTCAAGCACCCTCTTTTGCTATACGGGATGGAAGGCCAACTCAGTCTTTCTCCCATAGCAAGCAGCACCATTTCCAGTGCTTCTGAGCAGTGTCTGGTCATCAGTTGTGATGTCACTGCCTTTCGCTGAACTGTATAAGAAGCATCAGGTTGGGGCAGTCCCCAGTCCCCCTCTTCCCAGAAGTGGGGGGTCATGCTGCTGAAATCACTGGGTGTCTCACCCCTGCAGGGGTAAGGTGCCACACTGCTGCTAAAATCACTCAAGAGTCTCTCCTCCCACAGGAAAGGCTCCATCCTGAAATCACTGAAAAAATCGCTAAACTCCTCGCTTGCCAGAGCAAGGTGCCAACAGTGGGTGCTTTGCCTCCCCCATCAAGGGTCTCTGCTTTCCTTCATCTTCACCTAAGACCAGGAATTGCAATGCACGCTACTTCCTGTCTGCAAGAAAGGGCTTCAGCCCAAGGAAAGGTATATTGCTTTTAGAGGTTCTTTGCAGAAATTGTAGCCCCCCCCCCCCCCCCGTGTAGGCTTCAGGAAGACTCCTAACTTGGTGAAGGCTGGAGCATCCCCAATTGGTCTTAAGTGCTAAATCCATTTGCTCAGTGAATTCCCCAAACTAGCTTGTGCATTTGAATCTTTGTAAACCCCAATCAATGTGCCATTGTGACATTATCCTCTCCAACAGTGTCTTGAGTGTGAATCTCTTTGGGTGGGAATTGCCTTCTTCGCCATAGATGCTCTATTGCCAATGTCTAAAGATTCTGTATAAGTGGGTATGTAAGTCTCATTAGAACATGTGCAAGTTTGTACTCAGGTCTAACTAGAGCACATCACGTAACACATCTGTCTTGCTACTTCAGAAGCCAATGATGAAACACTGGAAGGATCATTTGAAAAAAAAAGTTTGCAATAAATCATGAAGAGCTGCTATTAAGGAAACAAGTTATAACCCCACAATGACATGGTTCAGATGTCATAACTAAACTACGGGTTGGGTGTCAGGGCTTCAACTGAGGTTTTGTGCAGTCCAACACATTCCTTTACTCACCAAGGTTGCTGTTATGTCTGAACTGGGCAAACTATGGTTACCACAAACCATAGGGATGTACGAAAGTCACTTACCTGGTCCCGCAGCTTGCTTCGCGGTGGGAGGGAGGCGCTTCGGTTCTCCCCCTGAAGTTCAGGCCAGGGGGGGAGGCGCCCCGCCTCGCCCGGCCGAAATTCAGACCGGGGAGAAGCGCCCCGTCTCCCCGGCCGCGAAATAAAAAAGTGAATGTTAAACAACACACACACACACACATAATAGGCTACGTAACGATTTACGTAGCCTATCATGGCTAGATTTCCAAAGTCAGCCGTGATAGGCTACGTCAATCGTTACATAGCCTATCACGGGTGACTTTGAAAAAAAAAAACGCATACGCAAATGGCGGCGCCCATGGGCGCCGCCATTTGCATCCCTTATTTGGGCCCGGGTAGTCTACATAAAGATTTACGTAGACTACAGCGAAAATAAGGGCAACGCCATTTGTGTATGCGCTTTTTTTTTTTTTCAAAGTCACCCGTGATAGGCTACGTAACGATTGACGTAGCCTATCACGGCTGACTTTGGAAATCTAGCCATGATAGGCTACATAAATCATTATGTAGCCTATCATGTGTGTGTGTGTGTGTGTGTGTTTTTAACATTCACTTTGTAATGGCGGTGGTGGCAGCTGGTTGGAAGACTGGTCGCCACCCCCGCCGAAACGCCGCCGAAATGCCGCCGAAACGCCGCCGGGACCCGCCGCCGAGAGGGACATTCGAGGGAGGTAAGTCCCATCCCAGGGGTGGCGGGGGGTGGCGGAGAATTTCACCGCCAATTTTGGGGGGCCGAATGCGTTGGCATTCGGCCTCCCCGAGATTTGTGGAGAAATTCTCTGCCATTCCTAACAAACCATAGTTAGTCTCCTAACCAGAACTGTAACCTAGAAATGGGTTTATTCCCCCAGGCTTCATTACATTTGGAAATGGAAGCTATGAGCAAAAATCTTGTATCAGCAAAACACTGGTTTTTCTTGGAGAGTTGTGTATTTGCTCATATTGTCAGGCTTCCCATGAGTGCCTTAGAGCCCCTTATCCAGAAGCTCCAGCTGTTGGGTTTCTGCAACATCAGTCTTCCCTTACTCACATCCTTCTGGCAGCAGTTCCATCACACAGCAAAGCGACAGAGGTGGGGAATGAGGAAGGAGGTCTCAGTCATTCTCTTGCCCTCATCCCTGGCATATGAAAAACCACTAGGGCAGTAAGCACAGAGACTTTGGAAAATGTAATTTTCTAAGGACCTCTAACATGCATCAGATCAGATGGCATGAGAAAACCCTATTTCCTAGTATTCCCTGTGCACTTTGCCTTAGACACAAAGGCTAATGGCTAGATTGGAATTATGCAGTCAGCCACAAAATGTCCACAGAATCCATGTTCCAATACCCGTTCTGGGTAATAAACAGTATTCTAGGGGTGGACGAAAGTGACTTACCTGTCCTCGAAGCTTGTTCACAGTGGGGGGGAGGCGCTTCGCTGCTCCCCCCGTGAAGTTCAGGCCGGGGGGGGAGGCTTCCCGCCTCGCCCAGCCAAAATTCAGGCCGGGGGGGAGGCTTCCCGCCTCGCCCGGCCAAAATTCAGGCCGGGGAGGAGGCTTCCCGCCTCGCCCGGCCGCGAACTCGAAAGTTTTTTTTTAAAAAAAAACGCCCCCGTGATAGGCTACGTGACGATTAACGTAGCCTATCACGTCTAGATCTGCAAAGTCAGCCGTGATAGGCTACGTAAATCGTCACGTAGCCTATCACGGGTGACTTAAAAAAAAAATAAAAAAGCGCGTACGCTAATGGCAGCCCCGCGTTGCCATTATTTTCGCCGTAGTCTACGTAAATCTTTACGTAGACTACAGCAACCAAATAAGGAACGGGAATGGCGGCTCCCTATGGGGGCCGCCATTAGCGTACGCGCTTTTTTTTTTTTTTTTTAAGTCACCCGTGATAGGCTACGTGACGATTGACGTAGCCTATCACAGCTGACTTTGCAAATCTAGCCGTGACAGGCTACGTTAATCGTCACGTAGCCTATCACGGGGGCATTTGTTTTTTTTTTATTGCAATGGCGGCGGCGGGAGCCGGTCGAAAGATCGGCTGCCGCCCCCGCCCAGGACGAACACCCGCCGAACCGCCGGCCGGACCCGCCGCCGGGAGGGACATTCGGCAAAGGTAAGTCCCGTCCCGGGGGGGGGTGCGGGGGGCAGGGGGGTGCGGAGAATTTCTCCCTGAAACTTGTTCGGGGGGCCGAACACATTGGCGCTCGGCCCCCCAAAGTTTCGGGGAGAAATTCTCCGCCATCCCTACAGTATTCTGAGGAAATGGTTCAATACACTGACTTCAGAACAAGCCAAACTAACCAAATTTACCAATCACACAAAATCAGATGGGACTGATGAAATAAGCAACAAAAATGTCACAGAAACCATATTCTGATACCTGTTCTAGGTAAATGATGGGCACCAAGTTTATTAACTGTATTAGCCTTCAGCTAATAAATCAACTCCCAAGAGGCTTCCATCATGAGAAAATATCTGCACACGAGAAGGACAGCACTTAAAGTAATAGACTGCTATATTTTTGTATGTTGGCAGTTCAGTCTTGTAGCTCCCTTGTAGCTCCCAAATGCCCAACCAGCTGGCGGTTGGTTGCCTTTTTTTGCATTTGATCTATCATGTGCTGCATTGCCTTGGCTTTTGATTAAACTCGAAGACACAGACTTTACATTTGGAGTTTCACATTCACTCTTTTTACTCCGATTAACCCTATACAGTAATCTTATCTTGTCCTAATAAAAGCCATGCTGTTATCTAATTCCAAACACAACATAGTTATTATTGCTGATGACACTGCTTGACTTTCTAATGGTACTGAAAGCTTCATTGGTGAGAGTAAAAACTGCAAATATGAAGGAATAACATGTGTGAAAGAACTTATCAAATGGATTCTTTTTAAAGGGGAACATACATATTTTTCTTAACAGCCACTGTTTCATAGATATATTGGGGTCCTATATCTTCTTCTCTCAATAAGAGTAACAAAATACAGTGGCTGAAAACAACAATTAAGACTGAGATGTTCGAGTGAGACACATAACAGTTGCCCTGTATTATCTGCATGTGTTCACTTTTATATTTTTTTCAATCATCTGTGCATGCTGTCAGGACATCCACAATGAGTGAAATAAAATTAATCCTAAATGATGCCAATTTTACGGTAAATTAGATGTATGCATGATACTAAAAGCACACTTGGAAGGAACATTAAGGGAGTCTGTGCCAAGAAGGATTTTACTTGCATGTTATTTTCCTCTTCTGATAGCAACAATTTCAGTGACTCAAGCTTGTGAGGGTAAGGAGGGAAAGAATTCTAAAAAGATATGTTAGAAATCTGAATGAATAGCACTTCAGAACTCTTATTACTTAACTCCCACTGGATTCCGTGGCATCCATAGATATAGCCATTCTTTAACACTGGCCTATGACCTGTAGATCAGCAAGTCCAACTACTCCCACCAGTCATTTATGGTGGCCTGCTGTGTTAGGCATTCAAATGACCATCTTTGCTGCCCATTTGTGACTGCAAAGAGCATAGGTATTGTCAAATCACCATTTATGGCTACAGTGCTGATGTCCCATTTGGGACGGGGTGAGTGGGGCATGTCTAGCAAAACTTGAAACTTCTCAGAATTCCTTCCTCATGCTGAAGTTCATGAGACGCTGTGATGGGATGGGCCCCTTCTTTTTGGCCTTGTAAAAGGAGATAAATGAAAAAATTGCTTTGATAAGCATAACAAGCATGCCTTAACTAAACATACAAACAGGCCTCTCTTCAGAGAGAGAAACTAATTTATATTTGCATATAAACTATAACGCAAACAAATACATGTAAATATAGATGTTCTCATTATGTAACACTGATACGGAACTTAAAAACAAAAACAAGCCCCAACTGGGTTGCAAAAACCTTACCCAGACATCTATTCATTATTGGTTGAAATGTTACTTTTTGAATACTGTATACATACTGTATACATAAGCCCCTTCATGGATCACTGCCTTGTTGTGGCGAAGGGGCTTGCGTAACTCTGTGAAGCCATAAGCTATGCCGTGCAGGGCCACCCAAGACGGACAGGTCATGGCAGAGAGTTCTGACAAAATGTGGTCCACTGGAGAAGGAAATGGCAACCCACTCCAGTATTCTTGACAAGAAAACCCCATGGAACGTATCACAAGGCTAAAAGAGATGACGCCGGAAGATGAGCCCCTCAGGTCGGAAGGTGTCCAATATGCTACTGGGGAAGAGCAGAGGGTATTTCCAAGTAGCGCCAGAAAGAGTGAAGCGGCTGGGCCAAAGCCGAAAGGACACTCAGCTGTGGATGTGTCTGGTGGTGAAAAGAAAATCCGATGCTGTAAACAACAATATTGTTTAGGAACCTGGAATGTCAGATCAATGAATCAAGGTAAGCTGGAGGTGGTCAAACATGAGATGGCAAGATTGAACATCGACATCTTGGGAATCAGCGAACTAAAATGGACAGGCATGGGCGAATTTAATTCAGGTGACTATCATATCTACTATTGTGGGCAAGAATCCCTTAGAAGAAATGGAGTAGCACTCATAGTCAACAAAAGGGTGGGAAAAGCAGTACTGGGGTACAATCTTAAAAATGATAGAATGATCTCAGTACGACTCCAAGGCAAACCATTCAACATCACAGTAATTCAAGTCTATGCCCCAACCACTGAGGCCGAAGAAGCTGAGGTTGATCGGTTCTATGAAGACCTACAACACCTTCTAGAACTAACACCAAAAAAAGATGTCCTCTTCATCATAGGGGATTGGAATGCTAAAGTAGGAAGTCAAGAAATCACCGGGATAACAGGCAGGCATGGCCTTGGTGTACAAAATGAAGCAGGACAAAAGCTAATAGAGTTTTGCCAAGAGAACATGCTGATCATAGCAAACACTCTTTTCCAACAGCACAAGAGGCGACTCTACACATGGACATCACCAGATGGTCAATATCGAAATCTGATTGATTATGTCCTTTGCAGCCAAAGATGGAGAAGCTCCATACAGTCAGTAAAAACAAGACCTGGAGCTGAATGCGGCTCAGATCATGAGCTGCTTCTTGCAAAATTTCGACTTAAATTGAAGAACGTCGGGAAAACCACTAAACCGTTCAGGTATGACCTAAATCATATCCCTGATGAATATACAGTGGAGGTGAGGAATAGATTTAAGGGATTAGACCTGATAGACAGAGTGCCTGAGGAACTATGGACGGAGGTCCATAACATTGTTCAGAAGGCAGCAACGAAATCCATCCCAAAGAAAAAGAAATGCAAGAAAGCCAAGTGGCTGTCTGATGAGGCTTTACAAGTAGCTCACGAAAGAAGGGAAGCGAAAAGCAAGGGAGAAAGGGGAAGATATACCCAACTGAACGCAGAGTTCCAGAGAATAGCAAGGAGAGACAAGAAGGTCTTCTTAAATGAACAATGCAAAGAAATTGAGGAAAACAACAGAATGGGAAAGACTAGAGATCTCTTCAAGAAAATTGGAGATCTCAAGGGAACGTTTTGTGCAAAGACGGTCATGATAAAGGACAAAGAAGGCAGGGACCTAACAGAAGCAGATGACATTAAGAAGAGGTGGCAAGAATACACAGAAGAACTATACAGGAAAGATCTGAATGTCCCTGATAGCCATGATAGTGCGGTCACTGAACTTGAGCCGGACATCCTAGAGAGCAAAGTCAAGTGGGCCTTAGGAAGTATTAGTAACAACAAAGCTAGCGGAGATGACAGTATTCCAGCCGAGCTATTTAAAATCCTAAAAGATGATGCTGTTAAAGTGCTGCATTCAATATGCCAACAAATCTGGAACACTCAACAGTGGCCACAAGACTGGAAAAGGTCAGTTTACATTCCAATTCCAAAGAAGGGCAACGCCAAAGAGTGTTCAAACTACCGCACAATTGCGCTCATTTCACATGCCAGCAAGGTGATGCTCAAAATCCTACAAGCTAGGCTTCAGCAGTATGCGAACCGAGAACTACCGGAAGTACAAGCTGGGTTTCGAAGAGGCAGAGGAACTAGAGATCAAATCGCCAACATTCGCTGCATCATGGAGAAAGCAAGAGAATTCCAGAAAAACGTCTATTTCTGCTTCATTGACTACGCTAAAGCCTTTGATTGTGTGGATCACAACAAACTGTGGCAAATTCTGAAAGTGATGGGAGTACCAGACCACCTTACCTGTCTCCTGAGAAACCTGTACGAGGGTCAAGAAGCAACAGTAAGAACCAGACATGGAACAACCGATTGGTTCAAAATTGGGAAAGGAGTACGACAAGGCTGCATATTGTCACCCTGCTTATTTAACTTATATGCAGAGTACATCATGAGAAATGCCGGGTTGGATGAATCAGAGGTCGGAATTAAGATTGCTGGGAGAATTATCAACAACCTCCGATATGCAGACGATACCACCCTAATGGCAGAAAGCGAAGAGGATCTCAAGAGCCTCTTGTTGAGGGTGAAAGAGGAGAGTGCAAAAGCTGGTTTGAAACTCAACATTAAAAAAACGAAGATCATGGCATCTGGCCCCATCACTTCCTGGCATATAGAAGGGGAAGAAATGGAAGCAGGGACAGATTTTACTTTCTTGGGCTCCAAGATCACCGCAGACGGTGACTGTAGCCATGAAATTAAAAGATGCTTGCTCCTTGGGAGGAAAGCTATGGCCAACCTAGACAGCATAGTAAGAAGCAGAGACATCACCTTGCCGACAAAGGTCCGTCTAATCAAAGCTATGGTTTTCCCAGTAGTAATGTATGGCTGTGAGAGCTGGACTATAAGGAAGGCTGAGCGCCGAAGAACTGATGCTTTCGAACTGTGGTGCTGGAGAAGACTCTTACGAGTCCCCTGGACTGCAAGGAGGTCAAATCAGTCCATCCTAAAGGAAATCAACCCTGAGTGCTCATTGGAAGGACAGATAATGAAGCTGAAGCTCCAATATTTTGGCCACCTAATGCGAAGAGAAAACTCCCTGGAAAAGACCCTGATGCTGGGAAAGACTGAAGGCAAAAGGATAAGGGGACGGCAGAGGATGAGATGGCTAGATAGCATCACGGATGCAATGAATATGAACTTGAGCATGCTCCGGGAGAGAGCGCAGACAGGAAGGCCTGTCGTGCTATGGTCCATGGGGTCACGAAGAGTCGGACACGACTGAACGACTGAACAACAACAACATACATATGATGCTATATAGCTTGAGCTGTGCCTCAAAATTATGGTCTGCCAAATTAAGTTCTTCTTAATCCTACTGTACATTTTTAAACCAACAGTTTGTTTGTTTGTTTGTTTTTCTGGAAGAGTTCTGAGCAGTAAACCTGAGCCTACACTGAATACTGAACAAATTAATTCATAGTGATTGATAGTTTACAGTGCACCTTTCCCTTCAAATCTGTTTTCCCAAATCAGCTGCATTTAAAATCACCTGGAACCAGGAAACAAAAAGACATGCTAGTCATGACCGATTTTACTTCCACACCACCACACCATCTCTACTCTGCCTTTCAGCCACTGGCCCTTCAAGGCACATTCATTCATTCATTCATTCATTCATTCATTCATTTCTATACTTCCCAATAGATGGAGCTCTCTTCCAAAATAATAATTAAATATATCTGAAAACAATAAAATACCAAAGCTGCATTTTAAAAACCCAGCCAGTTTGCAAATGCAACAAGAATAGTCCCCATACTGTATCTACTGGACCATATTACTTTGCACAAAAGAGAAAATAAAGAGAAAATAATAACATGATTAAGTCTGCAATCTTATATCTTGTACCCATTTTCCTGGAAGTAAGCCCTATTAAATTCAGTGAGGCTTACTTCTCAGTAGACATGGGTAGGATTGCACTGTAAGTCATACAGACATGGAAAGTATGAACTGATTTATGCATATATTCTCTTGCAAGATCTTAAAAGCCATTGTTACTACTTTAAAGTACAAAATTATCTGATTTCAAGTAATTTCTTGGAAGAAAAGAATGCACCTTCTAACTTGAGCAATGCCTGAATTTGAACAAACATATCCTAATGCATAACACCGCTTCATGGATCACTGCCTTGTGGCGAAGGGGCCTGTGTAACTCAGTGAAGCCATAAGCTATGCCATGCAGGGCCACCCAAGATGGACAGGTCATGGCGGAGAGTTCTGACAAAATGTGGTCCACTGGAGAAGGAGATGGCAACCCACTCCAGTACTCTTGCCAAGAAAACCCCATGGAACGTATCACAAGGCTAAAAGAGATGACAACAGAAGATGAGCCCCTCAGGTCGGAAGTAGGGATGTACGAAAGTCACTTACCTTTTCACAGGGGTGATTCACAGTGGGGGGGAGGTGCTTTGCTTCTCCCCCCGAAGTTCAGGCAAGGGGGGGGAGGCGTCCCGCCTCGCCCGGCTGAAATTCAGGCCGGGGAGAAGCGCCCCGTCTCCCCGGCCGCGAAGGAAAAAGTAAAAAAAAAACAAGCAAAAAAACCCCCGTGAGAGGCTTAGGGATGGCGGAGAATTTCTCCCCGAATCTTCTGGAGGCCAAGCGCTGACGCATTCGGCCCCCCGAAGTTGGTTGGGAAATTCTCTGCCGGTCCCCCACCCCCCCCAGGACGGGACTTACCTCCTGCGAATGTCCCTCTCGGCGGCGGGTCCCAGCTGCTGCCGCCGCCATTTGCAGACTTGTGGTGTTTTTTTTTTCCCCCAAGACGTGATAGGCTACGTAAAGATTTACATAGCCTATCATTGCTGGGTAAAACAAAAACAAAAAACCGCGTACGCAAATGGCGGCGGCGGCACGTTCCTTATTTTTGGTGTCTCAGTCTACGTAAATATTTACGTAGACTAAGACGGCGAAAATAAGGGAAACGCGAATAGCGTAGCGGGCGCTATTTGTGTCCCTTTTTGATTCGCCGTTTTAGCCTACGTAAATATTTACGCAGGCTAAAATGGCGAATCAAAAAGGGACACAAAAAGCGCCCGCTACGCTATTTGCATTCCCCTTTATTTTCGCAATCATAGTCTACGTAAATATTTACGTAGACTAAGACGGCCAAAAATAAGGAACGCAAATGGCGGCGGCCATAGCCGCCACCATTTGCATACGCGGTTTTTTTTTGTTTTTGTTTTTAACCCAGAGCCCTCCGCGGCCGGAAATCCAGCTGCAGACGGCTCTGGCCTGGGCCTGGCCTGCTGCTCTGCAGAGCTGCCGTGGAGCACAGCTGGCCATCGAGGATTCCGGGGGGGGGGAGGAACGGAGCGCCTCCGCCCCCCTTCGAGGATTCCGGGGGGAGGGACGGAACACCTCCCCCCCACCATAAACATAATCCACGGAAAGTTAAGTACATTTCGTACATCCCTACATAAAATCTGTGTTTACTTCAACCACTCCTGAAGCCTCAATTTTTTTTGAGAGAATAACAGAATGCTTACAAAATACTTCTGCCTCAAGAGAAATACCCATCAAAGTCTTCTTTCTACATGCTTTAAAGGTTCTGGTAACAGGGAAGAAAATCAGGACCATGGCAATGTGCTGTTCAGTACTTTGAGTTAGATCAATGGTTCTATGTGTAGAAACAGCAACTTTCTAGCATAGATCTCGCAAACCACATGAGTTTACTCCAGTGCTCATTGACAAATGAGCAGATTTTAAGGCATAACATAAGGTTTGCACTTTCCTCTGAGGAAAGATAGTAAACATATGCATATGTCTTTTACTCTGGGCTTTACTTTGGTTTTATTTTGTTTTAAATGTAAAAATTTTTATATTACGTTTTATTATATTATATTCTGTAGTTTTAAGTTTTGCTTTGTGAATCACCTAGACAGCTTTGGTTATTTGGCAGTATAGAAATGTAATTAATTAATTAATTAATTAATTAATACAGTTAGGATGCAATTCTATGCATGTTTAGACAAAAAAAGTCCTCCCCACGAAATTCTGGCCGGGGGGGAGGCGCCCCGTCCCTCCGGCCGCAAAACCTCCTCTCCTGCCGGGACGCAAATGGCGGCAGCCATAGCCGCCGCCGTTTGCGTCCCTGCAGTCAGCCATGATAGGCTACGTAAATGTTTACGTAGCCTATCACGGCTGACTTAAAAAAAAAAAGCGCGTACGCAAATGGCGGCGCCCATGGGCGCCGCCATTTGCGTTCCTTACTTTGGCATGTGTAGTCTACGTAAACATTTACGTAGACTACGGCAAAAATAAGGGGAACGCTATTTGCGTTGCCCTTATTTTCGCCATAGTCTACGTAAATGTTTACGTAGACTACACATGCCAAAATAAGGAATGCAAATGGCGGTGTCCATGGGCGCCGCCATTTGTGTACGCGCTTTTTTTTTTCCTTTCAAAGTCAGCCGTCATAGGCTATGTAAACATTTACGTAGCCTATCACGGTGTTTTTTTAAAAACTAGCCGTGATAGGCTACGTAAATCTTTACGTAGCCTATCATGTTTGTTTGTTGTTGTTTTTTTTACTTGGAAATGGCGGCGGTGGCAGCCGGTCGGAAGACCGGCCGCTGCCGCCACTGCCGCCGCCACACCACCGCCGGAGTCACCGCCACCAGGGACATTCGAGCAAGGTAAGTCCCGTCCGGGGGCGGGCAGACCGTTTCCCCACCAATTTCGGGGGGCCGAATGCACTGGCATTCGGCCTCCCCGAGATTCGTGGAGAAATTCTCTGACATCCCTACTTCAATGACATCCAGAGCCAGAATTCTTATATACCTGTGCAGAAGACCCTGCCAGGATCACCTTTCCAGGATCAGGAATCCTTCCTTTTAAAAAAATGACACTGGACTCAGAGTCTTGCATGCCTGATACACTCTGTGATCTCATGGGTAGGTGAGGGGTCCTCCTGCAATCTGTGGAGAGCACGGCTGGGTGACTAAGGTCTCGGGAGCATTTAGTGGAGTGGACTATCTGGGGACTCTTGTTGACTCTTTGCGGGGAACTGGTCTAGTGGCACTGAGGTGCTGTCCTCCCCACTTACACACACACTGGTTTTTTTGTTCATGTCTTTCTCATCCCCACTGGCATCTGGACTAGTGCTAAGCTACAGGCCTGGACTACCCCCTTCTTTGTGATCTGTGTTGGGGAATGAGCAATTCCCTGCTCCTTCCTTAGCCCTCTCTGGCTTCTTTTCCCTTGGTGTCTGCTCCTATTACACTTAATTTTCTAGGCTGGTTTTTGCTTCCATGATCCTCCTTATTATACTGGAATATGTATAGCAGGGATGTTTAACCTCAGGCCCGTGGGCTCTATGTCTTCACCTGGAGGTTCCCCAAATGGCCAGGCCCCTGGCATCTAACCACTGATCATGTGATGGTTTCCTGGCTTTTGTGCAGCTTTTCCTTTGTTCCAAGAGGTTGAAATGCCATTCTTAAGGTTTCTTAAGGAGTAAAATTTAGTCTTTAAGCTTAAATATGCTGGCATTTGGGGTGTTTCACCTCTGCCCCTTTTGCCTTTGGCCCAGCCCCCTTTTGCTTTCAGCTCCCCAAACCACTGGAATTCACCTCTCAGGCAGAAAGAGGTTCGATTTATTCCTGATTTATAGGAACATGGCTATAGATGAGTAAGCACTTGCAGAATAAAGAGCTGTCTATTTGGGAATTGGAAAAACCTCTGAAGAGTTATCTTTATCATAAGCCTTCGAACTTGGCTTGTGGTCTTTCTATACAGGATGGGAGGAGTGGCAGAGGAGATCTCTGCCTCCCTGTCCTCCTGCCCTGCATTTTCACTAGGCGAGCAATTTTGTCTGTCTAGCTGGGGAGTCTCAGAGGAGGAGGGAAGGAGGCTGGAGACGCCTCAGAATAGCTTGTATCCTGGCCTCTCCAGTCTCCTTCCCTCCCTGCCTTTCACCAAGGTTGCATTCTGACAACAGAGAGACAGATGGAGCAGTTCTTTCAGCACCCGCTGCAAAGGGGTTGGGGTTGGAGATCCAATTCCCAGCTCAGAGATTGGAGCACTGGCTCCAACTTCAGTTCCAGGAATCCAAACTATCTGATGGCCCCTCAGACTCTGGGCAGGGATCATAGGATTGTTCCCACTGTTCCTTGACTGCTCTAAGCAGTATCAAGCAGGAGCTACACTGGATTTTGTTTATCTGTAATAACCCATAGTTGTTGTTTTTATTTTATTACTCTTGTCTGAGATGCATGCCCCCTGTTCATGAACCCACCAAGGAGAGTTTCATGTTTACCTTTTCATAGTGCTGCAGAAGTGTTCAAACCCAGGCAAGCAAATGAAGTGCCACACTGAGAATCTTAGAGTGAGAGGGTGTTAATAGCCTAGGTTTCTTCCCCTTACGACCTGGGCTTGTCTGGAATTCTCCTCGAATGGCTCTTCCCTCAGTACAAGATAGCTGGCCCTCTTGGACCTGGAAAGGGTCTTTGCAGTGGCCATGATACTCAGTCTCAAGGCTAAGATGGATGAAAGGCTAAAAGGTGAAAAATATCAAAATTGGAATGGAAAAAGAAGAAGAAATTGCAGGTATGTGTGAGTGAGAGAGAGAGAGAGTTTGTGTGTGAGAGAAGCACCTTAATTGGGCTATGTACATAAAAACACACTTTCTTTAATAGACAATAGGGCGATAGAGACTGCTGCTTTTACTGCAGTCATTCATCTATCTGACAGCTTGTGGTCATAGCAACATGGTTAATTGATGGCTGACAGACTTGGCAGCCAACTCAAAAGATTTATCTGGGAAAATTGCAAATAAGTAACTCAGCTGGTCATTTTGTTAAGACAGCACAATGCAAGTAAGTTGAAAAACAGGTCCATGCAATGATACATAATATTAATTTTAATCTTCAGCCTAAATTTGTTTACTCATGTTTGTTAAGAGGTTATCTATAATAATAAAAGAGAATGTATGTCTTTCTCTCAGCACCATAACACCAAAACTGTGAACCATAGAAACCTGAAACTTGACACCCATACTAAGGGGACCCTAGGGGTGTGTACCATGACATTGTTTTGTTTTTAAAATGTATTAATTAGTTTATATTAATTTAAATATGCATTGTGTATTTGAAGCCTGCAGTAACATCTTCAGTCACTAGATGACAGACTTCTCTAACCAGCACATGGCTTTGCACTTTGCAGTCAACACAGTGAAATTGGGGGGAGTAGTTTGAGGGACAGAGATATATGGCCACCCCTCCCCCTGCTGTGGGGCACCCCCCTCAGGGGAATGGAGTTGGGCAGACCACAAGTGAAATATCTGAAAGGAGGAAATAAAGCTTAATGTGGCTTAAATGTAATATCATCTTTAAAAAAATCACTGAAACACTTAAAATTTTTTTTAGAACAATAGCATGCAATTCATTTATATTGTTTAAATTTAAGAAAAAGAACAAAGGTACTGCTGACGCACTAATTAATTTTAGCAGCCCCAAGCACTGTGCATGATTTGCTGACAACCACTTATCTATTTCAACAGAGTTTAACTCTCTTCCTAAGCTTATGGCCCTCCAGATGTTTTGGCCCTCCAGAAAGTTTGGTGATGTATGGCCCTCCAGATGTTTCAGCCTACAGCTCCCATGACCATTGGCTATGCCGACTAGGGCTGATGGGAGTTGTAGGCCAAAACATCTGGAGGGCTACAAGTTGTCCACTTCTGGCTTAGGAGATAAATCCAGTGACAGCAAAGTGTTTGGGGAAATGTGGGAGTGGGGAGTCTTCAAACTACCTTGAAAGAGAAAAAACACCAGTGCTGTGCCAAACCCTGCCCCCAACTTTCACAAAATTCTTCCCTCCCTGTGAAAGAGACATTTTTTTTCCTGCCTCCTTCACAGGGAGGGGGCAACATTTGAATAATTTTCTCATTGTGGAAGGGAGACAGGGGCTTGATTTACTTTTTTAAGTGTAGGAGGTGGTCAAGGCAGCCACTGCAAGCAAGAACAGGTTCTTAGAGCTTCAAAAAAGCCCTGTTCTCTCTTGCAGCAGTGCAGGGCTCTTTGCACAGAGGCTTTTAGCCTGGCAACAGTTCCTGAATGCCCAGGAGACTATATCATGTTGCGTAGTCTCATGGGCATTCCAGGAAGTGTTGCTGGTCTGAAAGCCTTTGTACGAAGAGTTCCGTGATGCTGTGACAGTGCATGCGGCTTTTGAAAAGTAAAACAAGCAAAAAAAGATAGTAGACCTCTCATCCTCTGCTTAAACTTAAAAAGGTAAATTGAATCCCTGTCCCCTCCCAAATGAGATTTAAAAATAAAATAAAAAATCTACCCCTACTCCTCTTTGCTGGAGTCTTCATTTAATCTCCACCCTCCACAAATTGCTGAAAATGAAAGCATTGAAATATTTGGCACTTCTCTAAAATATACTATACACATCCTATGGACAAACATCCAGCTTAGAAGTATCAGTGACCATAAAGAGGAGGATGAAAAGGAGTTGCAACAGATGCTGTGAAGAACCACAAGAAGGGAAGTGGCAGGCAGCTTTAAAAGGCACAGCATATCCGACCAATCTGCGGACTGTCTGAACACAGCAGCCTGTTTAAGAACCAGAAATCTATCCAGTCACTTTGGGCAGCTTTGAAGGGCCACTGAGTAGATGCTGGGACTTTGATTGGCAGAGCAAGGTGTAAAAGACCTTGAATTAAAGAACAGGTTGCCTCTCAGCATATTCTGAGCCTGTGCCTAGGAATTTGTTTTGGTACCGAAACTGAAGTGAGCTCACAGCCCTTTTGCGCAGAAGTCCAATCTTGATTTCTTCATTTCAGCATCCTAATTTAGATGGTAAATGTTATTTGGCAATTAGGAGTCTTAGACTAATGCTGATCTACTGAAAATCACTCAGAGGTTTACTGCTAGTTCCCAAACTACTTTCTGCCTACCCTCTCCCTCCCTTCTCCAAGTTACTAGAAAGGGCAGTGCAGGTTCCAGCACAGTTAAATGGGGCCATTCCTTGGAAGCGTCTTCTTCCTGATGATGTTCAGTCAACATTGTCCACAATTTCTTGCTTTAGCCTATATGCCTTACCAATCCAGGCTCTCTCACTACCTTTTCTTCAGCCCCAGAGGACTACTATCTAGGTTGTGCTCCAACTATCCTGCCAGTCTTTTGCATTATTGGTACTTAATTCACAGAGCACTGCATAAGGTACAGAACCTACTTTTTCCTTGATCACAAGGTGAAATTAGAAAAGGGACAGCAAATGTGGTAGATAAAAATCCAGGAATTAAAGATTTGATCGTTGGAGAAACAGCTTTAGTTAGTTCTAAATGCATGGAGACAGAGTCAAGAAGGAGGACGTCTCCTCCCCTTCTCTCAGTAGGGATATTATCTATTCTTTTAATAATTTAAAAAACAAGATCCAGAAATAGTGTGAGGGAAACCTGCTTCTTTTTATTCCACAGGGGACCAGACAAACAGACATGGTGAAGAGAAACAGTACATAACAGTAAATATCAGATAACTAAGAAAATCGTAGTCAATATTTTTTTCTTCTTCAGTCAGGCTATTTTTAATACACACAGTCCTGTCTCTTTCTAGGAGACATATGTTATTGGAAAGATTAGTTTTGCAGTGCCTATTGCTACTGCCAGCCTGCATCAAAGTAAATTTAGAGATGTGCTGACAGTCTAATACCTTCTATCAGGCTTTACCTGCAGATAAGAGGTGAAAAAACATGTGTTGAAGGCCACCCTTAAAAACTCTAGGCACCCTTGTTTTCTTGTACGTTTTCGAAAAATGAATATTTGTAATACTTTACAGTATGTCCTTGTACTGTATGAACTGTAAAGATCACCAGGTACAAAATGCATTTGTGATTCTTTTAACATTTTACAAGAGGGAAAGTTTACTAAAGATAAAGTGCCCTTAAAACGTGAATACTATGCAAAGCATTGCAGTGACTACCATGAATAGGTCATTCTATGGTCACCCTGGTCATCACGACGCATGGAGAAAATAGTCTTTGTGCAGGATAGAAATGGGGGATGTTATTAGATTAGAGCATATATCCCATTTGATAAGGATACATTAAAAAGCCATTCAACTGCATATGCACACCATTAACACAGTACAGAACTATTAAGACGTTTAGGGTACAATCCTATGCATGTTTAGACAGAGAAAAGACCTACAACTCCCAGCATGCCTTTGTAGGCCTTTTCTCTGTCTAAACATGCATAGGATTGTACCCTTAGTGCATGCTCTGTCTAGTCAAAAATGAATAATCAAGACCAACCAGTGTTTGTAGTTAATTAAGATATAACACTTTTTAGACTATGGCCCAATTCTACATACTGCTAATAGTGTAGGAGCCACAATAGCAATATCCTGTGCTGTTACATTAAGTATCAGAAAACAGGAACTCACTTAGCAGGGCCAATTACATATGCCCTTCCTAAAAGATCACCACTTAGCCAGAATAGAAGACAATGGGGCTGTTTGCATGACATACCATGGGTTATTTAACCCACAGTGAGGCTGTGGTACATGTGGGACATGTGCGGTCGCGATTTTGAATGTGCAATGCCCACTTGGGAGTTGTGTCATGAGAACCTGGCGAGCGTGGGTTATACGAGGGTTAAACAACACTTACATACCCATGGTCTATTATAGGGCTGTGTGAGGGCCTCGCATACCTCATGCTCACCTGGTACTTGCAGGCCCCAAGGCTCATCATGAGCATGTTTTATAAACCTGATCAGTGACTGGCCTGTAAAGATCCACAAGATTGGCTTCAGAAACATGCTGTCTATTTATTTACAGATGCTTACTGCAGCGTTGTGGGATTTTGCTAAAAGCAAGCAACTCTATACTGCTAGCAGGGTGTGAATGGGGCTTAATCTTCATTTTAAAGAAGAAACAGTAGAAATCTAGGTATTTGGTGGTTGAAGTTTTTTTTTAAAAAAAATGGCATGAAATTTAGCATATGAACATATCATAATTAAAGTAAACTGAGTTGGGTTTAGCTTTTCTTATAATTGTTCAGCACTAAAATGGAACTCCAAATTTTTATTCAGTGGCTAACAATGCATTAAGGTCTGAATTAAGATACAAGTTTTGGAACATTTAAATGTTAACCAACAGAAATACAAAAATCCCTAGCCTTATTGTTAGCCTTATTATTGCACTTCACCATAAGGTAACTTCCCAACCTGAGTAATTCATTGTATCATTGACACAAATACATACATCAGTGCAGGTTTTGTTATGGTAGATTTTTACATCTTAAATCAATAGCAATGTTAAAGCTGCATGTAGTTTTGTTTTGTTCTGTTAGGTACATATTTGATAAGGTATATCAGTTCTTCTGATGGTCCACTAGAAGGAGCTAGATGGTAACATCTCAGAGAGAAATTCATTTCTCTTTCTTTAAAAAAATATATAGGGAAAATAGTAAAAGAAAAGGTTAGAAAAAGTTTCCTTGAAGCCCTTTTTCCCCCCAAGGACCTCACCTTTTGTTTAAGATTTTTAGTAATAAATAATTTCTGCAATAATTATCTGGATAAATGATATTTTCCTGAATAACCCTGGGTCAGTATTGAAATAATACTGAATAACCTTGAAAGAAATATGTGTGTCTTGGCAGAAGCGAGTGAGTGTTAGAGAGAACATAAAACTATCCAGATTGTACTAAAGGTGTACAATTCTCTGGGTACTAAATGTGTTGAGGCTTCTTCCTTACACTTGATTACCCCCCCCCCATTTTTACTCATCTGTTCATCTGTCAGCTTCTATATCCTTGCCCTGCATCATGATTCCTTGGTCCGGACTTCCCCCAGATCTAATCCTGCCAAGATGTTTCTCTCTAAATCTAATCTTGCAAAGGCAACACATATTCCATACATCCCTGACAATATGTTGCAATTACCACTAGTCAGGTAGCTTTTACCCTTATTTTTTAAAATGGCAAAATGTTTGGCTTCCATCCAGCACATAGTTACATATTAGAGGGGTAATGACAAAAAGAAAATGTTTTATAGCTGTTTGTTGACTTCCAATGGAAAGTATGAAGATTTGGATTTCTAAATCAAGATCTGGATCTGAGTCAAAGTGGGAGGCCTCCAAATCAGTCCACGCTGAATCAGCCTGTTTCTGAACTGCCGAATCAGTTCAGAAATCTTGTAAGTGATACAAACCCTGTTATGTATGCAGAAGTATCTTAAGTATCTTTGGTTCCTACAATCAGCATGAGGGGCAAAACAGTGTATATACAATAATTCCCTTGAGTGCAATACAAGCATTCTAAAGGGTTGGTCACTCTTCTCTCTTTGCTATGCTTTCTGAGATGCAAACTACACATTACCTTTAATACATGTGCATCTCCACAAGTAGAGGGCAATGAGGATGATGAGGGAGAGGGGGCAGGGCTGGAGCGCTCCCTCACCTCATGTGTTGATTTTAACCCCTTTCTGAATGACTGAATAGGGCTCTTGTCTACCTATTATCCATCTTCTTTCTCTTCATTTGCTCCCTTGCTATCTTTGCCTTTTCCTCATAGATAAACCTTGGGTTACTTCATCTGGGCTGTACCTCTGTTTATTTATTTGATTGATTGATTGACTGAATGTTTGTTACATTTATATCCCACCTTACCTCCAAGGAGCTCAAGCTCATGGCATACATGATTCTCCTCCTCTCCACTGTATCCTCACAATAACCCTGTGAGGTAGGTTAAGCTGAGAGTCACTGACTTATCCCAAGTCATCCAGTAAGTTTCATGGACTAGAACCTGGGCCTCCTGAGTCCCAGTACAACTCTCTAACCACTACACCACACTGGTTCTTGCTGCCCCTTTCTATGTAACTCATTTTCTCTTAATATCTGTATCTCTCCCTCTTTCCAACTGTGAAAGTAGAGTTTGAAAAATGTACTCCCCAGCCTTTGACCTCTGCTGCTCCTGCTTCTTTCCCTTTCATTTTTTCCCCTCTCCCTTGTCTTATGGCTTGTCCTTATTTAGATGTAAAGCTCGTGGATAGGATTTGTTCTTTTTAATATAGCTACACTACAGCTCCTAGCTTTTGATGTGCTTTATACATAATAATTATTTCTAGTATTCTGAATTACACATTTTTCTCCAGTTTTTTGATCCGTTAAAGCAAATGAAGTTTTCTCTCCAAACAAAATTGGAATGTTTAGGATGCTAAAAGCTATGCAGGTCATGAGGCTCCAAATTCACATGCATGAGAATATACTGCATTGACTATATACTGCAAGTTTATCAAAACAACTTTTGACATTTTGGAGGTACCTTAGAATAGTTTTCAAAATATTTTCAGGGGAGCCTATGAGGGGTTTTGAAGACCAATAATGGAAGGCAAGCTTCCATATAAATACAGCAATGCAAACATGTAAGGCAGATGTGGATGCGCTCTAGAGCAGCGGTGCAGAACCACAGGCCTAAGAGCCAAGTCCAGCCCACATGGAGTCCCAGTCCAGCCCTCCAGCCTCCTAGTTCGCCAGGTGGCCACACACCCTTTCCCTGGCCCCACCACCTTTCCCCTGACCATCAAGCGTTTGGTGGTGTGGTGGTGGTGTGTGTGTGTGTGTGTGTTTTCTATTCTGCAAGCTTGAAATGCCTCTCCTAAGGCTTAGGGCTTCTTCAGATGGAGCTTTTATCCTGCAATTGAGATTGCTCACTCATGGAAGTTTGCGGGCCCTTTAGATGATGCTGTGAACCTCCAGGGTGTCTCCTGCCCTAAATGACCTTTATTCCATTTTTAAATAGATTGGAGATAATGAACTATCCGATTACCCCATTTGTGTTCCACTTGAGTTCCCTCCGTGAAAAAGGAACATCTGCAAAAAGAGGAGCTAGATCAATGAAACGTATCAAAGACTGAGATAAGGGGGGGGGGAAGGAGGGGGAAGGAAGCACATGTAAAGGGCGTCTGTTGTGATCCTGCATTTAAAATGGAAGCAGAAAGCCCCATTTTAAATGTGGGGTTTTAGGCTGGTGTAGAGATGCTCTAAGTTACTGGTAGTAAGAGCTTTACATTAAAGTAGGCTAGTATTTTTGATCCTGCTATCTTTTGCCTTGGGTCCAAGTTTTGCCTTCAGCCCTGCCCGCCACTGCGGTGTGGTCCCTAGAGCTTGTCTGAAATTGAATATGGCCCCCAAGCTGAAAGAGATTTAACACAAGCTGAAAGAGGTTTAACACCCCTGCTGTAGAGAGAGCTTTAAGTTACATGGGGCAAATGTGAGACCCACAACCAGAGCCCTTTGCAGTTCTTTTATGAACTGACTATGTATGTGACACTTCCAGGAATCTCCTGCAATATTCAAGGATTACACTGCAGACATCCAGAGGTTCCTTAGTAGACAGGTGACTGTAGAAAGGCTTCCTTGAAATGAAAATGTCTGCGAAGTACAGTCAGGGCCAGAAATATTGGAACAAGGATAACTGTTTTGGCATTTGGCCTCTGTACACCACCACATTGAAGTTGAAAGGAAACACACCCAGATGGGAGCGAAGTCAGGACTTTCAGCTGTAATTCAAGGGGTGTGACAAAAGTGGGGCACTAACCATTCAGGAAGGACAGCCAGTGGCATACACACACACCCATCATTGGTGGCTCGTAAGTAATGGAACAAATGGCTGACAAGCTGCTGCATGGCCAGGTGTGGCCTGTTTCCTGGGTACCCCATGACCAAGCAAGCAGAGAAAAAGCTGGAGGTGGTTCTGAGTGTTACATTTGCATTTGGTAGCTGTTCACTGGAACTCCAAACATGAGGTCCACAGAGGTGTCCATGCGAGTGAAGGAGGCCATCATTAGGCTAAGGAAACAAAATAAACCCGTCAGAGAAATAGCAAAAATAGTGGGAGTGGCCAACACAACAGTTTGGAACATCCTGAAAAAGAAGGAATTAACTGGCAAGCTCAGCAACAGCAAAAGGCCTGGAAGACCACGGAAGACAACTAAGGTGGATGACTGCAGAATTCTGCTCATCATGAAGAGGAACCCTTTCACAACATCTAGCGAGGTCAAGAACGCTCTTGTGGAGGTAGGCATGTCATTGTCAATATCTACAGTCAAGAGATGGCTTTAGGAATGGAAATACAGAGGCTTCACAACGAGATGCAAACTACTGGTAACGCTCAAGAACAGACAAGCCAGATTAGCCTTTGCCAGCAAACACCTAAAAAAGCCTGCCCAATTCTGGAATAAGATTCTTTGGACTGATGAAACCAAGATTAACTTGTACCAGAATGATGGGAAGAGAAAAGTAGGGAGAAGGAAAGGAACAGCTCATGAGACCCACAAACAAGCAGCAGCTGAAGGGAGCTGCAGTAAAGGCCTGGCAAAGCATCTCGAGGGAGGAAACTCAGCATTTGGTCATGTCCATGGGTTCCAGACTTCAGGCAGTCATTGACTGCAAAGGATTTTCATCCAGGTATTAATAGGGATGGCGAAGAATTTCTCCACGAATCTTGGGGAGGCTGAATACCAACGCATTCGGCCCCCCGAAATTGGCGGTGAAATTCTCCACCCCACCCCCCCCGGGATGGGACTTACCTCCCTCGAATGTCCCTCTCAGAGGCGGGTCCCGGCGGCGGTTCAGTGGGGGCGGCGGCTGGTCTTCTGACTGGCTGCCACCGCCGCCGCCATTACAAAGTGAATGTAAAAAAAAAAAAACCACACACACACACGTGATAGGCGACGTAACGATTTACGTAGCCTATCACGGCTAGATTTCCAAAGTCAGTCGGGATAGGCTACGTAAATCGTTACGTAGCCTATCACAGGTGACTTTGAAAAAAAAATGCGCGTACGCAAATGGCTGTGCGCATGGGCACCGCCATTTGCGTTCCTTATTTGGGCCCGGGTAGTCTACGTAAAGATTTACGTAGACTACGGCGAAAATAAGCCGTAGTCTACATAAATCTTTACGTAGACTACCAGGGCCCAAATAAGGAACGCAAATGGCGGCGCCCATGGGCGCCGCCATTTGCATACGCGCTTTTTTTTTTTCCAGAGTCACCCGTGATAGGCTATGTAACGATTTACGTAGCCTATCACGGCTGACTTTGAGGTGTACACTTTTTGGGGGGAAGTGCAATAGACTTCCGCATTTTTAAGAACTCTGCAGGTTCTTGAATATTTTCCCAATGCAATTATTCTTAATTGCATTTCATCTATAAATATCTGGATACCAATTGCACAGTTTATGAAAAAATCTCTGAATATAAGATACGTATAATGTGATGAAGATGAAAAAGAAAAAAACTTGGCTTGAAATATTTTTTCATCCTCTCAGCACAAATTCTTCGAAGATTTTGTAAACTTTGCATTCTGTTCCATAGTACAGAAACAGAATGGAAACTTCCTGTACAGCAGCAGGACATCTTCCTTCTTTAGATAAATTTAGTAGAACGCACATCTCCCATGAAGACTAAATGGATGGGTTCACTGGTAAAGAATGTTTTGCTATAAAGAAAAGGTTCTCTCTATAGCCTTTTAAAAAAAAATCTGAAATCCTTTTTCTTTAATTTCAGCATTTATTTTAGAGTGTTAAGGTATGATGAGGGAGAACTCTTTAAATATTCATTAATTACAAACTGCAAGAAATGCAATTAGTTGAATGGAAGTGTTATGTCTAAACATCCATAATGCGGCATGTTTGAGTTGTTATTTTCGTCTGGTTTTAATATACAAAATAACCTCGAACATTTTTCAATGATTCTTTTTACACTGTAGCTGTCAGACTCATTCCAAATGGAAGAGGGAAAAAAGATGAATGTGCTAGTTTCGAACACTGCCTGATGTTACAATGGACTATATTATACATTTTTATGTATGGAGATGTTATTTATTGAAATATGTAGTACACCATGTTTCAAGGGAAACTGAATTCAGGCCTCTGCTCCCTATCTTTAACAGCTGATCTGTGTGACTGCCACTTATTTTATGCCAAGTCAGGTTAAGAAATGGACATGCAAGACCGATTTGCAGGCACTGCTAACAGTCAGTGGCAGGCAAGGGAAAGAGTAAGGATCTCTCCTCCTAGTTCTTCCCTACAAATCCCCTGCCAGTCCTCTGAAGAGGAAAAGTGATGCCAGAATTTTCAAGATGCAAAATTAGTTTTATTTATTTTAAGTTTATATGTTTAAATGTATATGTTACCTTTAAAGGCTATACACCCCTTCTGGCTCTCAAAGCAAATTGCAAACTAAAATCATCATAAAGCAGATAAACAAAAATACAAAATCAATATCAATATCAGAATTCAACAATACCATCTAAAAACAACAACAAAATAACAAGAAATAAAGAATTCTTTAAAGATCCCATTTAAAAGCCTAGGCCATCTTCAAATTAATGAGGTTAAAGCAGATATGAGTGATAAGGTCTGAAAAACATACAGTTAGGAAGCTAAGCAAATGTCCCATGGGAGAGAGTTCCACAGAGATGAGGCAACCACTGAAAAGGTCTTGTCTTTTGTGCTCACCAGCTTGGTGGATCTTACTGGCAGGCCCACGAGAAGGGCCTCAGAGGTAGGGATGTCAAAGAAATCCACCACGGACCCCAATGAGTCCTGATTCTATCCAGAGAGTCCGTGGCAGAAAAGATCCCTTACCTCCACCTCCCTGCAAAATCCTCCCTGGCCAGATCCTCCCCATCGGCGGCTCCGGAGCATCAGCAATAAAGCCGCCATTGCCATGCCGTATCGCTGGCTGAGGCTGACTCCGGCCGCAAATGGCATCCACTATCCCATTTGCAGCCATAAAGCTCTTAGATTAAGCTAAATGCAACTGTAAATGGCTGCATTTAGCTTAAACTAAGGGCTTTATGGCCGCAAATGGCATCTGCTACGCCATTTCCGTCTGTGGTTTTTCACGCGATAGGCTACCAGCAATGCAGAGATTTAAAATACAGATTTAAAACTTTAGCAAAGCTAAAAGTCTCGAAAGCTAAAATGCTAAAATGCCTGGGAAAATAAAAAGGTCTTCACCTGATGCCGAAAGGAATGCAATGTAGGTGCCAGGCGAACCTCACTAGGGAGCTCATTTCAGAGCCAGGGTGCCACAGCAGAAAAAGCCCTCCTCCTAGTAGCCACCCGCCTCACTTCCTTTGGCAGGGGCTCACGGAGAAGGGCTGAGGATGATCTTAAGGTCCGGCAGGCACATATGGGAGGAGGCGATCCTTCAGATAACCTGGCCCCAAGCCGTTAAGGGCTTTGAATGTTAAAGCTAACATTGAGACAGAATATGTAGTTCAGAAAAGTAAGGTTCAGGGTGAAAAATCAATCAATACCATAGACAACTAGAGTATAATGTTGATCTCCCATGCAAGCAATCAACCTCATAACCAGTCACTTACAGCTCTAGGTAATACCCCTTCTGACTCCTGATTGGTGTTTGTACGTAGAGTCATGAAGCTAAGTAACTGCATATATTCTGGGGACACAAGTTCGACTTCTGCCCTTCTTTGTTTTGTTGTCTTTGAATACTGCAGGCGGGGTGGGTTGTTTAAGCAAGTAATGTGCCATGATTAGCTTCTGAATAGCTTGTCACAATTTCATTCCTCTATCCTGACTCAAATTTAAATATGCATGTGTGTTTCTGTGGGGGGATGTGTATGTATGGGTTGAATAATGTCCTCTTTTAAGTGATCACTATTTTTTCCAGCACAATATACAGCAACAATTCTAGATGCTGAATAAATTGGGTATCTACTCTCTCTCTTTCTCCCTTCTGGTATTTCACTGCATCTCAGCCTTCAGCTGGGGGCTATCTACAAGTGACTTACTCCGAGCTGGCTGCATTTGGAGGTCATTAGGAATACATGATGTTGTATCCACCCCGCAGCCACCCCAGAACGTATCACAGAAAAATCGGATTTCCTGAGGCTGCTTATAGTCTGATTATTTTCCTTAAGTCTGGTTCTCCACAGTATAGCTGTTGTGTGCCCATTTGCCTCAGGTATGCTAGCCCTGCCCAGAGGTGTGCCTTTCACCATGACCCTGTCAAGGGATGTTTCCTGTCCCCATGTTTCTCATCCCTGTGTTTCCCAACTAGGGTTGGCGGAGAATTTCTCCACGAATCTTCGGGAAGCCGAGTGCTGACGCATTCGGCCCCCCGAAAGTGTTGGGGAAATTCTCCACCATCCCCCCGCCCCCCCCCCGGATGGGACTTACCTTCGGCGAATGTCCCTCTCGGCGGCGGGTCCCGGCGGCATTTCGGCAGCGGTTCGTCGGGGGCGGGGGCGGCGGCTGGTCTCCCGACCGGCTGCCGCCACCGCCTTTGCAAAAAAAAAAAGTAAAGTAAAAAAAAACCAAACACACCCGTGATAGCCTATGTAACGATTTACGTAGCCTATCACGGCTAGATTTCCAAAGTCAGCCGTGATAGGCTACGTAAATTGTTACATAGCCTTTCACGGGTGTGTGTGTGTTTACTTTTTTTTTGCGGCCAGGTAGACAGGGCACTCCTACCCGGCCTGAATTTCGCTGGCGAGGGATGGGGCACCTCCCCCCCAGCCTGAATTTCGGCCAGGCAAGGCGGGGCGCCTCCCCCCTTGCCTGAACTTCGGGGGGAGAAGCAAAGCGCCTCCCCCCCACCGCGAAGCAAGCTCCAGGACAAGGTAAGTCCCTTTCATCCATCCCTATTCCCAACACAAACATATGTGTGTCTACTCAGAAGTAACTCCCATTGGTCGATGAGGCTTGTTCTTTGAATGCGCACTTCAGAATTTACAAAAAAAAACCCTCAACCAAAATAGCATATTTAAAGCACTAATTCCCTACAGGCTGTAGCACATAGGGTAGCACTAATTCCCTACTGGGCACCAAGCAATGACTAGCTACACAGCATCAATGCAAGAAGTGCGGACCTATCCCATTCATGTAGCATTAGCAAACAGCAGAATAGTGCTGCGTTGCTGCAACAGAAAAAAAAAATCTAGCCTGAAGTCCAAGGAAACTGAAAATTCCAATGTAGTGAATGGAAGGGATGGACACCTCAACAAAGCAAATTTGGAGCCTGTATCTAAGTTTTGAATTAAGTAGATGTGGAGCATTTTTAAATTAACTTTAATTGTTTGAATTTCGTGTGTGTGTGTGTGTGTGTGAGAGAGAGAGAGAGAGAGAGAGACTATACACTGCTATGCCCTGTGCTATAGCCTTGTGAAGGATAAAAATGGAAATACATACGAACATACACACACATACACACAATTATTAGGTTGCAGTACCATCCATTATTTGCTAGAGCATAATAGAAAAAAAGTGTATTGTTTCATATCACCGGTGCAATAGAACTGGGTTATGGTTATGAAATTTTGAGGGGGGAAGGGCGGGCAGAAGCCTGGTAAATCTGAATAGCTTTCCCCTTGATTTCCCTATGTTCACTTTAATAATTTTAAATAAATGAACAATGTGTTCCATAAATCTGAATAAACAATTGTCAAAGTGCCTCATCTTTAGAGGTCAGTGAAGCTGTCTGCTTAATGGAGTGAACTAGAATAATCTATTTCAATTTTATTTCCTCCTCTCCTTAGTAAATAGTCTTATTTGGATTAATATCATGATTGTATTGTAAACTACATAATAAATAGATATAGCAATTTGTCTTAGTATGTATTAATAGAAGAAAAAGTGTATTAAAGGAAAAAATACACTATAAATTACATTTGTCACCCTTAAGCAATCAGCTAGCTCAAGAGCCCTTGCTCCAAACGCTATTATTCACTCCTAATAGACTTGCTGTTTACCATGGTGTCTTGAAACTCTTCTTTTTCTTAAAGAAAAGCTATTGTGAGGCGATAATGTCTGAGTCCTTGGTTTATATGGATTCCTAGATCTATTTTAATTTGGATTATCACAGTAATTCCATTTATCAATGCCTGTTATTTACAAGCGTTGCGGATGGTGTTTTTTTTTTTTTAATAAATGCAATGTACTGATTTACAAAAGCATGGACATCCTACCAGAATCACACAACAGCTAGACTTTTCCCGTGCTGTACATTCTGCTGCAACAGGTCTGCTTCCGCACACTGTTACTCATATGCAATGTGATATATTTTCCTTTGCAGCCTGAGCAAGGTCACATCTCCTATTTCTCCTGGAAGTGAAAGGGAAACTGTTCTCACAGAAAATGAGTCAGGACAGGGGTATGAACAAATTCCTACCTTCCCTTAGATCTAGAGCAAGCCACTAATTCATTTGGTTCATATTTTAATACAAACCACCTACTTCATACTTCCTGAACTAATATGTGAACTGGAATGCAATTATCCTTTGGCTTCCACACTTTGCCGAATTTTGAAATGCAGTCCTCTGATTAAAAAATGTGTTAAAAAGGTGTACGTTAGGGGGAATTGTGTACAAAATTAGTGAAAATTGCATACAAAAATACATATATTAGGGGAAACTGCTTGCAAAAACGTGTGTGTAAGGGAAAATGCATGTGCATTTTCATGTAGAGTTTAGAAAACATTTGCAAACTGATGTGGAAATGGGACAAGACACATCTGTGATTGAAACAATGTGAACACTATAGAAAGCAAAACAGACAAACTGAATTATCCCTATGGCTGGCTTCTTATGCATTTGATGGAGAAGCTGCAAAACTTTCTGAAAGATATGGTAGTATACAAGTTTTGTTCAGGGAAAAGTGCAAACCTAATCCCTCCTATAAACACTGCATTGGCCACCTAGTCTACCTAGCACTAGTAAGAATGGTAGAATGTTCAAACCACGGACAAACATTAAAATGCCCAAAAAATAAATAAATTCTGGATTGGGACCATGGTGCTTAAGGAAAGGAGGATTTAAGCTTCACCCACCCACCCATTTTTTCCTTAAACTCCACCCCCACATGACCACCAAGGAGAGTTAAAAAAGAAGTCTTAATTGGAATCAATGGAGACCTTTTTAAACAACCCCCCTAGTGGGGATGGGGTGAAATTTCAGCAAAAGATGGGCAGGTGAAGTTTAAAACCCTCCTCTTCCAAAGCACTAGTGTCTGGATCCAGACTGGGACTGCACATGCTTACACAAAAGAAAAGAAAAAACAGCAGCCTCAGACACTATTAATAGAACATGTAGTCTGGCCCTGAAAGTCCTTGAAACGCAGCAACAGATTATGCTCTGGGACCAAAGTCAAAATTAGTTGTAACTTGGGGGAAATTGCTGACTTTCTCGTAGGGATGTCAGAGAAGTCCACCACGGATCTCGGTGAGGCCGAATGCCAGTGGCCGAATGCCAGAAATCCGTGGCGGAACGAAGCCCCCCACCCCCCCACCCCACAAAAGGCGCGCAAAACAGGACACCTACCTGTTGCCATTCGCGTTGACTTGAGAATGGTGGCCGCGGCTGCGGCCGCCATTCGCTTCATCACTATAGCCGTGATAGGCCACGTAAATACTTATCACGGCAAAAAAAGGTAACGCAAATGGCGGCAGCTACGGCGGCCGCCATTTGCATTCCTTTTTTGGGGGCCATGATAGCCTATGTAAATATTTATGTAGGCGATTATGGCAAAAGAGAGGGGCACAAATGGTGTAGTGGCCGCCATCTGCGTTCCTTTTTTTTTTTTTTTTTGCCGTAATAGGCTACGCAAATATTTACGTAACCTATCACGGCAAAAAAAAAAGGAACACAAATGGCGGCTGCCGTAGCGTTCGCTGTTGGGTTTTTTTGCCATGATAGGCTACATAAATATTTACGTAGCCTATCACGGCAAAATACAGGGACGCAAATGACGGCGGCTATGGCAGCCACCATTTGCTTCCCTGCAGGCTGCCCAGCGGCCAGATGTCCAGCTGTGGGTGGCCCCGGCCGGTGGCTCCACAGAATCTCCGCGGAGCGGAGCCGGTCGGAGAGAATTTCGGGGGGAGGGATGGAGCGCCTCCCCCCCACCGCAAATGTCACCCTTCGAAAAGGTAAGTGACTTTCGTACATCTCTACTTTCTCGTGAGTGATTTCTTGGATGTTGTCTTAAAATTACCTCAAATATTGGCTTTGGTAAGTATCTACCAAGATGAGATAGGTAGCCAGGCTGGTGTCTATTTTTACTGCTATGTTAAAAGACAATTGCCATGATCTGTCTTGTATGTCTACCATTGAAATTATTTGGGTAATTAAACAATGTCATCTAGGCATCTGCTGAAAGAGCAGTAGTAGGTCTTTCTCCACCAATAGTAGCTACACTTGGATCAGCCAGAGAGAAATGAATTTAAAGCACAGTGGATAGAGTAAATACTTCAGTCCAGAAGCTGACTAATGATGAAGGCATCTACACTGACTTCTTAACTGAGAATAAGGCACATTTCTTCAACCAGCTGAAGAAGTAGACAAACTTGATTCCTGTACACCTACTGTAGCGATTTCTGGATTCTGCTCAACCCCAAGGTAGCTTGTACAGGTGCCTGTCTTATCAAACATCAGCAATACAGTTGATCAACAAAGTCTTGTCATACAATTAGAACAGAATAGCAAACATAAACACAGAGTGGAACATCTTTTGGTGAATGATTTCACTATGCTTTTAGAATATTTATGATGTATTGTTGTTGGCCACTTTGGGTACTGAAAATGGAAAGGTGGAATGATGATGATGAGTCTTCAGCTTTTTAAATATCATCAATAGTTGTTTGACCTGATCTCGGTGCTATTTTTTTTCTTTGAAATGAAAGGAACAGGAGTTAATCCATTGCTACTGACATTCACAGAAGTTACAGTCGAGTGTTTTTTCCCCCATCATTGAATAGCATTTTGTGTTCTGACAAAAGCCACCTTCTGCCTTATTATGTGAATGGATGAATATCAATTGAAGGACTGAAACTACCTGACATACAAGAAGCAACTGAAGATGAATGCACTGCATTCCAGAACTTAATGAAGAGTACCATTCAAAATTACAAGAAGTCCAGAAGGATACGTAAAAGTAGCTAAATTTAATCTGTGCGATGTAATGGCAAGAGTGTTGGACTGGGAGCTGGGAGATCTGGGTTCTAGTCCCCACTCAGCCATGGAAGCTCACTGGGTGACTTTGGACCAGTCACAGACTCTCAGCCCAACCCACCTCATAGGGCTGTTGCTGTGAGGATAAAATGGAGAGGAGGAGGATAATGTAAGCCATCTTGGGTTCCTTGCAAGAGGAAAAAGGGTGGGATATAAATGCAATAAATAAATGCAATAAATAAATATTAAAAATACAAATTAAATCTAATAAAATGGTAATGAGTGTGAGACATGTTTCTCGTGCTTTCCTTAACTAGGGTGTTGTACAGCCCGAACCCACATTTGCTAAGAACACAGGTCTCACCTATCAGCCCTCATCCCCTCAAAATTTACCCTGTCCCAGTTTCAATTCCCAGGCAAAACGCTACTCTTGATACAAGCTAGCATTCATAAGTGAAAGTGTACAAAACAAACTCCATCTACTTCAAAGCAGGAATGGCTGTGAGGGTGGATACATATCAGTAAATAAATGTGTATGCACAGTGACACAGCAAATCTGATGCTTTTAACCCAAAGTGGAAGATCTGATCATCAATTTTGACTTAGTCATATTGGTACAAGTACAAAATCATCTACCTGTCTTATCTGTCTATTACATTAATATACTGTCTAGTAGCCAAAGCCACTCTGTTTGTCTGTCCGGTACCTTGCTTAGGATCTAACATGCAACCCTGGATCTAAATTTCATCTTAGATTGAAAACTGTGAGATGTAAAAAATATGATCTTTTTTTAAAAAAACAGAAGCGATAAAACAGGGATGGGGAACCTGTGGCCCTCCAGGTATTGTTGAGTCAAATTCCCATTAGCTCCAGCCAACACAGCTGGTCAGTGATGGTGGGAGCTGTAGTCCCACAGCATCTGGAGGACCACAGGTTCAACACTCCTGGGACAGAAGACATAACAAGTTATCTTATGTTTAATTTTTCTTTGCACTAGAAGATTGTTGCCAAATATTTTCATATTTTTTCAATAAAAAATGAAATATGTGCTTTCTACTCTAACTGCATTCCTCTCTTCTCAAGGGAAAAAGGGATTGCTGCTCAAATAAATCTTTACTTGCTACTGACACCTGAAACTATGTTGTAATGGTCTCATCCATTCCTGATTTAAATGATAAATGCATTTATTGCACACAGTGACAAATGCTTTCATATATGTGCATGCTTTCCTCTCAGTTTCCAAAATTTCTGACTAAAGTCTTTAATTTTGCTCAAGTGACAGAAACCTAATGTGTGTGTTTTTCCTCCAAGCACTTCATTTTATTAATGAAAGGGTTTTTTTTTTCAGTATTTCAGTTTTTTTCAATATCCTGAAAAAGATATTCAATTCAATTTTCTTTAAAGGGGAACACTGGTAGGATATTGTATACTTATTTTTATTTGAATTTTAGATGGTAAAACAAAAGTAGAATAGTTGCCAATGCAGTAAAAATCCCTGGTTTTTAAAAGGGATATGCAGGTTATCAAGGTTAGTACTGATACCACAATCCAATGAATATGGTATGTATAAAAAAGTATAGTAGTATAAAAAAGAAAGGTTTCCAGGCTGGATGCGCCTGATCTCATCTGATCGCAGAAGCTAAGCAGGGTCAGCTCTGGTTAGCACTTGGATGGGAAACTGCTTGGGAATCAGGCTTCCTGCACTGAGCAGGGCGTTGGACTCGATGGTCTTGTAGGCCCCTTCCAACCCTATGATTCTATGTTTCTGAACTCAATTCATGGTTCTGGTATTAACCTTTAAAGCCCTACACAGTTTAGGACCCACATAGCTGTTGGACCTCCTTCTTCCCCATCCATCTCCCTGTCCACTGAGATCATCATCTGGGGCTTTTCTCAGGGTGCCCCCACCACCTAAAGTGCAGCAGGTGGCAGCCAGAAAGACTTTTCAATGGTAGCTCCTCGCTTTTGGAATGCCATCCCTAGGGAGGCCCGCCTGGAGCCCACATTACTATAGTTTAGGCACCAAATAAAAACATTTCTATTTTTCCACGCTTTTGAGAACTACTAATGTCAGCATGTTTAACTTTGAATTTAATGCCTATTTAGAAGGGCTGTTGTTGTATTAGTTTGTATGCTTTGTTTTATTACTTTCTGTTTCTATTGTACTTTTATTATTTCTTACTACTTTGCTAGCTTGCTCTTGAAACATAAATTTATGTTGAAGGTATAGAGCATGAATTATGTAAATAAATAAATAAATGAATGAATACATACATACATACATATATACATAAACAATACATGATTTCTCAGAAGTAGGACCCATTCCGTTCAATGGGTTTTACTCCCTGGTAAGTGTGCATAGAATTTCAGCCTTAAAAACAGAGACCAAGGCTGAAGTCCTAAATTCTTCAAACCAAAAGAATAGCAAATATCTTAGAAATAAGGGCTGATAAGGGCTGATATATATTCAAACAATACGTATACTGTAATTTTAGGGCAGTATCCAGTGCTGCCCATATGCTAAGGGGGCCCACCGCTACTGCAATGGGAAACGACCAGATCCTTACGTAAATGGAAATGAGCCCAAATCCTCATTTCTAGAATGGGGCAAGCCAGAGGAGTTTACAGAAGGAGGTCTCCTAATCTTGTTATTGTTTCTGTTCATTTCTAGGATTGCTTTAGGAAGGCTAGCTTCCTGTAGCACTAGCGGTGGGTCCCACTGGTGCAACAGAAACAGCAGGAGCACAACAGCAGTACAGGGTACTGCCCTTATTTCCCTAAAACCAGATCACACACCCAGGGAAACACTATGACCACTATATTATTATAACAGATTTAAGCAGGATGATACCACCTACCTTCTTAACCTAAAGGTGTCAGCTTCCAGATGCTAATGATTCAGTTTATTAATTTTAATGACTCAGTAATGATTCCCTTAAAAATCAATATAATTTGCAATTTCAAAATGAAGTGCTTTATGTCAGAATATCCAAGGAACCTCATGTTTAAACAGAAAAAAGTCCTACAACTCCCAGCATATCTGGCTGGGGAATGATGGAACTTGTAGGACCTTTTTCTGTCTAAACATACATAAGATTGCACCTAAAAACCTTCTTAGACATCTCATCCAGTATTCTTCTTAAAACAGTGGCAAGCCAGATGCTTTTGGGAATCTCATAAGAAAGTAAAGCAGGGGTGGAGAATCTGTGGCCTTCTGTTTTCTTTTAGTAAGTGTCCTCTCTAAACATTCATATACCCATGCACACTCTCAGAGATACATGCACCTAAGAGGCCTTTTAACATTGGTTGTACTGCATCTCGGCAGATTTGTCCCAGTTTCTCTCACGCACACACAGGTGTACACAGGTACACACACAGGAAGTTCATTTTTATTTAGCAGGAATTAAGGTGCACAAATTGTGGGGGATTAACTTGTTGCAATATTAATAAGGCACTTATACAAATTCCAATATAGATTCAATCAGTTGATATAAGATTAATAGTCCTTGGCATATTAAAGAAGCAAAGCATAGAGAAAAATGGAGAAGGACGCCATCCATGCATAGGGGTCAAAATGTGGGGGGCAAAGCTCCAATAACTCTGCTCACTGACTGAGCCAAGGGCTGCTATGCATGAAAAGCTAGTCCAAGGACATGTGCATTCAATCCAGGTTTGAATGGGTTGGGCTAAGTTTTCAAGGGAGTTGCAACAGTTGGATCTAGACGAATTGAGGTCCTAAAGCAAACTGGAAAAGGAAAAGAATGAAAAGAGGTCTGGGAATGAGAGTTGGCAAGGCCAGGGCGGGAAAAAGAATGTATGGTTGCTTATCTTTGACCAAGGGTAGTGTGCCAAGACTAATCCTCATCTACAGCTGCTGTGGCAAAGGATGAGAGTAGGACAGAGGGTGTATCTATGTTAAACACACTCAAATCAATTTCCAGTGCCTTGTATGCAACTTGCTTCTTTCAACTTCCTCTTCCAGATATCCATTCTTCAGAATTGGAACCAATGGGACCCCAGCTCACTTTGTGCATCAACCAGCCCTTACAGAAGAATTGGCTGACCACAATGGGCGTAAAGAGGGAGAGTGAAGAAGCAGAACAAGAGGAAGCCTGGCTTCCTCCAATCCTTCCCACTGGATGACCAGGGCAATGCTTCACTAAAGGAGCCAGGCTTCCAACTAAAAACCTGTTAAAAGGACAGACTGAATTTCTATACACATACAAGTACACAACAACAGAAAAGCCGGTTACAGGGATGGTAGTTATGATTTGTAGGGAAATCACCTCTAGGAAACAGAACAGAGGAATACCTTTCCTGGGATCCCATCAGATCTTTCCTGAAGACAGTGCTGAGGTGCAGAGAAAATCCTTTCCACTATCTATTATCTCGATGGCCAAATTGGAGATGTGCATCAGATTTGGCCAAATCCCAAATCACATTGGGCTGCTTTGGAGAGATTCTGTGGCTCTCTGAGAAAAAGCAGGATTCCCTCCAAGGTACCCAAAACTGAAAGTGGACCTTCCTGAAGCTTTATAAGTACTTTGGAGTAGGGATGTACAGACTGTGTAAAATCTGCACCCTCTATGTTTCACGGATTGTCAGGTGCCTTTTTTTCTGTCATCTGCCCACAGATGGATGTGAAATTTTTTCGTCATGCAGAAAAATATGCAAATAATTACGTAAGTATTTTTGTAACTATTTCCATAATTTACCTTAGTACATAACATTTAGCGTATTGTCCCCCATTCCATTCAACGTTTCCTCAGCATAAACTTATTTATTTTCCTATGAATTGATATGCGTAAATTTCAGGAAGGTAAAAAAAATCATCCGAAAGTCCACGGACTCTGTGCGGCCTGAGGGGGTCACTCCGCAGTGGATTCTGCAGGCTGGATTCTTAGAAATCCAAGCTCATTTGAGTCCATCTCAAATTTCTCCAGCATCCCTTGGAGGGCTGCAGGAAGGCAGATAGTGTTTCTACAAAAAGTCAGTATTTTTGCTTTCACCTTTCCATATGTGGAAAGTTCCAGGGTGGAAATGGGGATGGGAAAGGAGTCGAGTCACTGTCAGGTCTACCTTCTAATCACAGAGAATGGTTTACTAGGTTAAGCCAAAATTCCTGACCACAGATCTCTAATCACTGTGCTTTGGTGCAACAGTGTTATAAAATGTTAATAATAGACTAATAATAATAATAATAATAATAATAATAATAATAATAATAGACTATAGCTATACTCATGTCTTCCTGCCAACCTAGCAGTTCCTGCGAATCTAGCAGTTCGAAAGCAAGAAATTGCAAGTAGATAAATAGGTACCGCCTTGGCGGGAAAGGTAACAGCGTTCCGTGCACCTCGGTGTACAGTCATGCCGGCCACATGACCACGGAAGCGTCTTTGGACAGCGCTGGCTCTTCGGCTTAGAAATGGAGATGAGTACCACACCCTAGGGTTGGACACGACTGGCTGGGGACACCTTTACCTTTTATTTATACTCATGTCTGCTCTTTGATCTTTGTTAGTTCTCTGACTCAACTGAGCAGGAATGTTTAAACACAGAGGGAGAGGTGCTTTGGGTACTCTTTTCCTGATTCTGTCCTTATTCAAACCAAACCCATGCTTATCTTCACCCTTATTCCATCCAGTGGTAGACCATGCTAGATGCAAGAGTTCTCAGGTTCAGCCCCTTGCATATTGAGGAAGGGTTAGGTAAAGCTCCTATCTGAACCTGGGGGAGCCCGGATTCATATTTAAATCCATCTGAATTTTGTATTCTAACATGGCTGTTCCTATGGGAGGAAAAATCATGTATTGGAACTGGCTTACAAAACAGTGAGCAGTTTGCATGAATGCACATACTTTTTGTATGACAGGGAGTACAGTTCTGTAGTTACCTAGGAATGAAGTGGAGAAATATGTATCCCTATATTAGAGGTTTTTGCTTTTTTTAAAACACACACATCTACTTTGTCAAGCCCAGTGATCATGGGAACTTCATAGCCCTTTTCAGAGGATCGTGAATCAATGTGTGAGTGCAGAACAAGGCTGCATCAACTATTCCCACACCAATGTCATACACGCTGCCTTATCCCAAAAAGTGGATAGGAAGATATTTTTTCTCACTCTATTATAATACTTGAACCTTATATCACACTATGAAGCTGATTGGTGGAAAATTCAGGACAGATAAAAGGAAGTACGTCGTTACACAGCAACAGTTAGAATCATAGAATAGTAGGGTTGGAAGAGGCCTATAAGGCCATCAAGTCCAACCCCCTGCTCAATGCAGGAATCTAAGTGAGAGCATCTCTGACAGATGGCTGTCCAGCCTCATCTTGAATGCCTCCAGTGTGGGAGAGCCCACTACCTCCCTAGGTAATTGGTTCCATTGTCGTATTGTTTTAACAGTCAGGAAGTTTTTCCTGATGTTCAGCCAGAACCTGGCTTCCTGTAACTTGAGCCCATGATTCCGTGTCCTGCACTCTGGGATGATCGAGAAGAGATCCTGGCCTTCCTCTCTGTGACAACCTTTCAAGTACTTGAAGAGCGCTGTCATATCTCCCCTCAGTCTTCTCTTCTCAAGGCTAAACATGCCCAGTTCTTTCAGTCTCTCTTCATAGGGCTTTGCTTCCAGTCCCCTGATCATCTTTGTTGCCCTCCTCTGAACCCTCTCCAGTTTGTCCCCATCCTTCTTAAAATGTGGTGCCCAGAACTGGACGCAGTACTACAGATGAGGCCTAACTAGTGCTGAGTAGAGGGGAACTAGTACTTCCTGGGATTTGGAAGATATGCTTCTATTAATGAAGCCCAAAAGAGCATTTGCCTTTTTTGCATCCACATCACATGGTTGGCTCATATTCAGTTTGTGATCGACAACAATTCCAAGATCCTTCTTGCTTGTAGTTTTGTTCAGCCAAGTATTCCCTCATCTTGTAACTGTACATTTGGTTTCTTTTTCCTAGGTGCAGAACTATTAAATTTCATTCTGTTCTTTTCTGCCCAGTGCTCCAGTCTTTCAAGATCACTTTGAATTTTGTTTTTGTCTTCCAAAGTATTAGCTGTCCCACCCAATTTTCTGTCATCTACAAATTTGACCAGCATTCCCTGCACCTCCTCCTCCAAGTCATTAATAAAAATGTTGAAGAGCACTGAGCCCAGGACTGAGCCCTGCGGTACCCCACTCATTACCTCTCCCCTGTTTGAGAAGATCCCAGTGATAAGCTCTCTTTGAGTCCGATTCTGTAGCCAACTGTGGATCCACCGGATCGTTGTTTCATCTAGCCCACTTTGAGCTAGTTTGCTCATCAGGATATCATGGGGTACTTTGTCGAACACTTTGCTGAGGTCGAGCTATATTATGCCTACAGCATTCCCACGGTCCACAAGGGAGGTGACTTGATCAAAAAATGAGTTCAGATTCATCTAGCAGGACTTGTTCTTGACAAATCCATGTTGGCTTCGAGTAATCACGGCATTGTTGTCAAGGTGCTTACAGATGGATTGCTTTATAATCTCCTCCAGAATTCTCCCAGGGATTGATGTCAGACTGACTGGTCTGTAGTTCCCAGGTTCCTCCTTTTTACCCTATTTGAAGATAGGAACAACATTAGCCCTCCTCCAGTCATCTGGCACTTCACCCATCCTCCATGGTTTCTCAAAGAGAATAGACAGCGGTTCTGAGAGTTCTTCTGCCAGTTCCTTTATTACTCTAGGATGCAGTTCATCTGGCCCTGGAGATTTGAACTCATTCAAAGTAATTAGGTGTTCCTTGACCATATGCCTATCAATCTCAAGCTGCAATCCTGCCCCTTCAGCCTGTACTTCGCCTTTTCCAGGGGGCTCATAGACCCTCTTTTGGGAGAAGATTGAAGGGGAATTGAGTAGGAATTGAGCACCTCTGCCTTTTCTTTGTCATCTGTTATCATTTTGCCATCATTATTTACTAGCTGAACCACCATTCCTTTCCTCTGTCTTTAACTATGCACGTAGCTGAAGAAAGCCTTTTTGTTGCTTTTAGCATCCCTCACTAACCTCAGCTCATTCTCAGCTTTAGCCTTCCTGACGCCATCCCTGCAATTCTGTGCTACCTGCCTGTACTCTTCCTTTGTTACTTGGCCTTCTTTCCACTTCCTATATGTGTCCTTTTTTGTTTTCAGGTCATCTCTAAGCTTTTTGTGAAGGCACATTGGCTTCTTCTGTTGTCTTCCACCTTTTCTTCTTGTTGGAATTGTTTGTGATTGTGCCTTGAGAATTTCCTTTTTTAAAAGATCCCACCCATCTTGGACTCCTTTTCTCGTTAGAGTCACTTGCCATGGGACCTTACTGATCATTGTTCTGAGTTCATTAAAATTAGCATTCCTAAAATCCAGGGTATGCGTTTGACTACACTCAGCTTTTGCTTCCCTTAGAACCAAGAACTCAAGTATAACATGGTTTCTTTCCCCCAGAGTTCCCGTAACTGCTCCTTTATCCACTAAGTCATCTCTGTTGGTTAGGATCAAGTCAAGGATAGCCAATCCTCTAGTTCCTTCCTCTACTTTCTGTAGGAGGAAGTTATCCGCCACACAAGTCAGGAATTTCCTGGAGGGGCGATGTTTTGCAGAATTTGTCTCCCAACAAATATCGGGGAAATTTGAAGTCCCCCATTACTACTACATCATGCTTCCTTGAAATGCTGGCTATTTGCTTTTCAAAAGTTTCATCCTCATCTTCTCCTTGATTGCGTGGCTGGAAGGTTCCTTTTATTCTTTTCTCCATTTATTTTGATCCAGATGCACTCGATGGGGCTACCAAGCTCATCCTCCTGTATTTCTGTGCAGAAATATGCATTTTTCACATACAGTGCAACCCCACCTCCCTTCCTGTTCCTCCTGTTCTTTTTGAACAAGTTATATCCTTCAATTGCTGTATTCCAATCATGAGAGTCATCCCATCAAGCCTCAGTTATACCTATCAAGTCATAATTTCTCTCCTGTATTAAGAGTTCAAGTACATTCTGTTTGTTTCCCATACTCCGGGCATTAGTATATAGACATCAAAGACCATATGCTTCATAGTCTGGCTTTCTTCCTACATGTGTCTGAAGACTATTAATGGGTGCTATTAGAGCTGTTCTCTCCGTGGCAGTGCATGACACTTCGTCCATTGTCACCCCCAACTTTACATGTCCCTTCCCCGTAGGATTCAGTTTAAAGTTTTCCTGATGAAGTTCTTCATGCTGTGGCCAAACACATTCTTCCCAGCCTTTGTGAGGTGCAACCCATCCCTTGCCAACAGCCCATCTTCCAGGAAGTATAGCCCGTGGTCCCAGAATCCAAATCTCTCACACCGGCACCACCTTCGTAGCCAGTCATTCATCCGGAGTGTTTTTCTTTCCCTTTCTATCCCTCTTCTAACTACTGGAAGGATGGATGAGAAAACTATCTGGGTCCCAAAGTTCTTGAGTTTCCTTCCCAAAGCTTCAAAGTCTGATGTGATTTCTTCATAGCTCTTCTTGGTGGTATCATTTGTTCCCATATGGATGAGAAGAAAGGGATACCTGTCAGTGGGCTTTATGAGTGCAGGCAACCTTTCAGTCATGTCTCTAATCCGTCCTCCCAGGGGACAACATACCTGGCGAGTCCACAGATCTTTGCAACATACTTGGGTCTTGATCCCATGCAGCAAGGAGTCTCCCACTACTACCACTCTTCTCTTCTTCATGTTGTAGGCCTGGGTTTCATCACCTCTGCTTGACTGACCTTCAGCCTCTTGCTCACTCTCATGCAGATTCCCCTGTAATTCTTCCTCTGCAGAGTGTCCTCCAGTCTCATCCTCAAGTACCTGGAATCAGTTCCACAGCTCCACTGCTTCCACTGGTGCAGAGTGGCGTCTAGTTCTTCTTCTCCTAACTGTCACCCTTTTCCAAGGAGTATCCTCTACTGCATTTTTCCTCACCTCAGCATTTCCCACTTCTGCATCAGCTTGCTGTTGCTCATCAAGCTTCTGGTCTTCACTTTGCTGCTGTAGTTCCACCGTTCTGTCCAAGAACTCTTCGTGTTCTCTTATTCCTCAGAGGGTCGACACTCGCTGCTCCAGTCCTCTTACTTTTTCTTCCAGCAGCATGATCAACTTGCACTTGTTGCAGGTGTAGGCCATGTTGTTCTCAGGCAAGAAAACAAACATTTCACACACCTTGCAGGTCACCACCACTGGAGAATCTTGTCCTTCCATAGCCTCTATTCCCTTTTTGTGTCTAGCTTTCTGATTGTTCTAGACTAGCCTGTGCTTGTTCCTCTACTCAGTAGAGGTTAAAAGCAGAGTCCCAATGGTGTGGAAGTGTGTGTTACAAGAAAAATAATTTTAAAAAATGTTAGCGGCCTCCCCTTTGACATCCCCCTTGACCTCCCCTGGCCAACTCTTGTTTGCTCCCCCTGGTCTCTTGTTGTGGTTGCTCATTCTCTGGGAGCTTGCTTGCTTCTGTAGTCCCTGGACCAGCTGGAGCAGCTTCCTCTGCTCTGCTCAGCTGGGAGGTGGGAAACAGACTGAAGCTTCCTGCCCACAGCTGCTGGGAGTACTCAGGCCACCCCCCCCAATTCAGTTGGAGCTCTCAGGAGCACCTGGTGAGCTCACAGCCACTCAGAAGGATAAAGGACAGCCCCCTGTGCTTCCTGCAGCTCACTTACCTCTTTGCCTCTGTCTCCTTTGTCTCTTCTACCACTGCAACTCCCCTGGCCAACTCCTGTTTGCTCCCCCTGTTCACTCACTCTGGTCGCTCACTCTCTGGGAGTTTGCTTGCTTCTGTAGTCCCTGGACCAGCTGAAGCAGCTTCCTCTGCTCTGCTCAGCTGGGAGGCAGGAAACAGTTAAACAGTGGAATTCACTTCCACAAGTTGTAGTGACAGCCACCAATTTGTATGGCTTTAAAAGGGAATTGGACAAATTCATGGAAGATAAGGCTATCAATGGCTACCATTCCAGATGACTATATACTACCTCCAGTATCAGAGGCAGTAAGCCTATGTACATACACCAGTTTCTGGGGAACATGAGTGAGATGGAGTTACTGTTCTCATGTCCTACTTGTGGGCAGGGATGTCAGAGAATTCCGCCACGGATCTCGGTGAGGCCTAATGCCAGTGTATTCGGCCCCCTGAAATCTGTGGCGGAACGGCCTGCCACCCCCCCCGCGGATCCCCCCCGGGACGAGACTTACCTGGGGCGGATGTTCTGGGTGGCGGCGGCTGCGGCGGCTGGTCTTCCAACCGGCTGCCGCCACTGCCATTTGCAGTCTGGAGGTGTGTGTGTGTTTTTTTTTTTACAGGGACGTGATAGGCTACATAAAGATTTATGTAGCCTATCATGGCTGGGTTAAAAAAAAAAAAAGAAGCGTATGCAAATGGTGGCGGCTTCTGCCGCCGCCATTTGCATTTCTTTTTTTTCGCCGCCTTAGTCTTACATAGAGTATTACGGCAAAAACAAAGGGGAACACAAATAGCGTAGCGGGCGCTATTTACGACCCTTTTTGATTCGCCGTTTTAGCCTACGTAAATATTTACGGAGACTAAAACAGCAAATCAAAAAAGAACACAAATAGCGCCCGCTACACTATTTGCGTTCCCCTTTGTTATTTACGTAGACTAAGACGGTGAAAAATAAGGAATGCAAATGGTGGCGGCAGTAGCCGCCGCCATTTGCGTACACGGTTTTTGTTTTTGTTTTTTGTTTTACCCAGAGCCCTCCGCGGCCGGAAATCCGGCTGCAGATGGCTCTGGCCTGGGCTGGGCCTGGCCGGCTGCTCTGCAGAGCCGCTGCGGAGCACAACCGGCCGTCGAGGATTCCGGGGGGGAGGAACAGATCGCCTCCCCTCCCATCGAGGATTCCGGGGGGAGGGACAGAACGCCTCTCCGCCTACCACAAACATAATCCGCGGAAAGGTAAGTGATTTTCGTACATCCCTACTTGTGGGCTTCCCAGTGGCAGCTGGTTGGCCACTGTGTGAACAAAATGCTGAACTAGATGGACCCTTGGTCTGATCCAGCATGGCTCTTCTTATGTTCTTATTCCCACACCAAATGCCATACACACCAGCCCTTTGTGTCCACATCTACAGTGCAAATGTCTGCAGCAGGGAAGTCGTCACATATACAGCTGTATACATGAAGGCCTCTGTGCAATCTGAGCTTCCAGGTTATGTAGAAGCCTTTGTGGCATAGCTGTATGTGCAATGGCTTTCCTGCTGCAGATGTTAACACTGCATATGTGGATGTCAGGAGGCAGGACAAGCCAGGGCTGGAGTTTGTCATCACAGCCCATTTCTCCACTCATGTGTTGATTCAATGCATAAGTTGTTCTTCTGAGGGGGGCTTATATCTTCTCATTCGCAATATTTGTCGAAAACTCACAACAGAAATTCCCTATCCAGTTTAGGCCACAGTAGGGTGACCATGTGTCTGACATTACAAAGAGTCCTCTATTTGAAGGTGTCCTCCAAGCCTGGTTTAAAGATAAAGAACAATAGGAAGGGACAACAGCAGCCTTGAAGTTGCCAACCAATAGCTAGCACCTGACTGAACAGACTGTGCAGGCACATGGATCTTATGGGCAGATTCTGATGAGATGTATTGTATTTCAGTTTAATTATAGTCATTATTTCTAAATTTACATCCATACATATAATTTAGCATATGCACATTTTATCTGTGTCTGTGTTCTTTTTCTTGGTGATACAGTTCCTCTTTTTCAGTGATGTGTAAGTGGCCACCCAGGGCCCAAATCAGTCCAGTGCCATGGTCAGATGGAGCTGATGATCAGTTCTACTTTCTCCCTGTGCAGAAAATTGAGGGTGAAGTTTACTGCCTGCTCAAACTCCATCATCATAAGCCTCCATGTCTACTGAATACACATAGCACAAATTGGTCTGGATTTCAGCTGTGTGAGGGCACCCTTGGGCTCACTTTTCCTCCTTTCTAACTACATACACTAAGTTATGTAACTTAGCCATATCAAATGTATTGCTTATCATTGATCTTAATAGTGGCTATGAAATATTTTGGTATTCACCAATGAGTGATACAGAAGCTATGTATTAAACCAAGCAGAAAGAGAGCAGCAGGATCATCAGAAGAGTCAACAATCATACCAAGCTGTTGCCTCTCAGCCCTATGTTAAAGACCAACCAGAGTTCAAATTATTTCACACTCCGGGAGTATCATAGAATGATCATTTTTTGCTTGAGTAGTTTATTGTTGGCTTAAAATTCCCTCACATCAAATTAGGACATGAAAATAACCTTATAATTATCCCATCATTTTCAATAAAATATTTTTAATTACTGAAGTTGAAGAGTGCCTCTACCCAGTTATGCAGGGAGAACATTTTCTTCTACCCCTACTGCTACAAAATACAGCAAACAATTTGGCAGCTTGCACCAATTAAAATACAGACCTTTGGAACATACGGTCCAATTAAAATATTTTTAACTACATTAAAAAATAAGTGCAATTTTAAACTCTTGATCTAATGTTCAGGTCTCTAATAGTGTATCTGAACCTTGTAAATCTTGTAAATTTAATTAGACAGTGTTAAGTGCTTTCCAGCTAAAGTTACAGATGTTTCATACTGGGAAAATCAGCAAGCCCCAGGGTTTGTTTGGTCTAGAGTAGTGTCAGATTTTCATGGATAATTTAATGGCTAATAACTCTAATTTTTCCCCATAAACTGAGAGATGATAAATACTGATTACCCTAAAATGATAAAATTAACCCTGTAGGCTTGTGTTCTTTTTCCCAGTAACCATTCAGAAAATAAATTTCTGATACATTAAGGGTTTTGTTGTTGTTGTTGCCAATAGTCCTTGAGATAAATTACAAAGAGACAGAAAAGGCAAACAGAGTGAAATTACACACTTCAAAAAGAATTATGCATCAAGAATAGCTGTGAATATATTTCTTCTGCTGTGCTCATTACCTAACTACTGATGATGTTCTTGGCACTTTGTGCAATTTATGGGCCATAATATATATTTATTATTGCAGTTTTTAAAGGTCCCTTCCTAAAGAATTCACCCATTCAGTGTAGAAAGTAAAGGTTTTAGATTAAGGTGGCCTCTTCACTACTTGCAAAAATTAAGAATTAGAAAAGGACAATGCACTGTTCATATTTCCTTCTACTTTGTTTCTTCCCATGATCTCTATTCTCACAGCTCCTTTCTAATCAGGATACATACCATTAAGGTCTCTTGTACTGATTTGGTTATTGATAAACCTCATTTCAAATAACTCTGCAGCTATAGCTCAGTTACAGTCCACATACTCAGCATGTAAGATCCCAGATTCAATTACTGGCATCTCCAGGTAAAGCTGGAAAAGACTTCCATCTGAAACGCTGGAGAGCCACTGCCAGACACAAGCCACTTTCTTATGCAACATTAAGCCAAAACCCCTGTCTTAATAAGCCAGGATGATGCAAGAGTGGAGCACACATGCATACAGCCACTTTTGTGCAGTTCTGCTTTTCCCTTCATATATGAGCAACAAAACAAGCCAGGATTTGGAGCATATCATCATAGCTTCCCATGACATGCAAATCCAGAACTATGGTTAAGTGCTTGCAAACAAGCCAGGATTGGAAGCCAGCTTTAACTAGGGTGTGATGTTCTAGGGGTTCTCTACAAGGACCTGGTCCTTGAAGGTCACAGGATAGTCACTCATTCTTTCCACTGTATCCAAGGAATATTTGTTATTCCCCCAAATAACTTTCTGCCACCACCTTATGATGTACAGAGAGCAGGGGAATAGTAGGGCTCTCCTATTTATATGCTTGGCTGTGTAATTAAAAACCAGCTCATGGTCTGAGGTAACTTATTCCTAGAATCCACCAAAACTAGAACACAGGTAGTAAAATCAGTAAGCATATATTTGTTTAATGGACTTAACATCCAGAACAATTAGTCATTTGATCAAGAGTAAGAAATAAGGTCTATTTGATAACATAACTCAACATAGCTGACTCCCCTTTTCTGCAACTATCATAATTATTAGACTTTTAGCTATGCCTGCCTTCTTTCCCCCCTTCTATTAACTCTTCTAACTGTCTCTGTCCATCACCTTTTCTAACTGTAACTTCTTAAATGACTCTCCCTGTCACTCATTGCATCCACCATCTCCATGTTATCAATCATTCCTCCAGTCATTCTTCTGTTACACAAGTTTTAAAATTAGCTTAGGAAACCTTGCTAGTTTGTTCCCATTCCCATGCCGAAAGTTATGGGGCTGGAGCCAGCAGGGCCAGTAACGTTAGGGGTGGAGCCAGCACATAACCCTATTCCCCCTCCACACTCTCCTTGAATACATGGAGGCTAATTTTTGAAGGGGGCTTCTTTCTTCATTCACTTTGTTCCTGTCCCCTGCTTACTTGTCCATGCCCTTTGTGCATTTACTTGAAACTCTTTGGAAGGGAAATCTAGTAGGGATGTATGAAAAATTTGTGTGTTTGTTGTTGACCAGAATTTCCCCCGTTTACCTCCCAAACCTGAGTGCGGACCCCAAGCACAATCTGGGTCAAAGTTTGTACATTTCTGAGTTTGCAATGAGATTCAAGGAATTTTAAAAAAGCTTTTGAAAAATGTGCACATTTGAAAATCGAGTATAAAAATATACTTTTCAAAAATGCGCAAGAAAATGTTTTAACCAATGGGAGTAAAATTGGGGGGGGGGAATAAAGGGATGATACACATGTATTCGATATAAAAAAACTTAGGCCACATTTACTGAAAATCTGCAAAGGGAAAATACCTGGGCGGGCAACTAAACTAGCCAGGCAATATAATATATTGGGGAAAATACCTGCTGAGTGGTGTCTGTAAGATTGCTACTAGGGATGTCGCAAGAGTCAGAGGAGGGGGTGGAGTCTGGCAGTCTCCCCACCTCCACCCAACCACCCGGCCCCTGCTTGCTGGGCTGTGGGGGGCTCACTTGCCTGCTTGGCGACTGGCAGGAGGCGCTTCGAGGCCATCTGTCTCTTTACCAAGCTGCCATTGTGTGCAGAAATCGCAGCTCGGTTACTTCCACATATTTAATGTTTGTTTGTTAGTTAGTTAGTTTATTTATTTCATTTCTATACCACCCAATAGCTGAAGCTCTCTGGGCGGTTCACAAACAAAATGTTGCATCTACAGCTGCCTTAAAGGGGCAATGACTCAATATTGCAGGGGTAAAGGGCACAACTGATGCATGCATTTGGGAAAATATGCATGAAAATGCACACATTTTTATGCACCCCCCTCCAAGCTCACAGTCCAATATGGACACAAGTCAGAATGAGTTTCGAGGTGGAATTTGGAGAACCTCAGAGAGCCTGAGTTTTGCCGATTCGCACATGTCTAGATTCCACTGATTTAAATTATGGGTATTTATTTAATACTGATTCAGTATTTTGGTTAACTGTTTTAAAAAGTATACAGAACTTTAAAGCCAATACACGATTTATGCTAAAGCTTGTTCTACTCAGCATCTTACAGGAAACAACAGAGTTAAATCAAAATAGCAATATGACTGCATTTGATCACTGGAAGCATCCCAATTGTCATTATTGTTTTAAAATCAATTTTGCCAAGTGCATACCTTTATTTCAATACTGTAGCATGACATTTATTCTCACATGGCAAGCCTACATTCAAAATACTTTCATTTATAAACTAAACTGACTTGACCTTAGATTTGCAATATTTACTATAAATGTAACAAAAATATTTTCATTTTCAAAGAGCTGTGGTGAAAATCACTGTTTATTTGAATTACAGCATATTCAAATCTAGTCCACTTTGAAGAGTCTGAATCTTTCTTTCTTTCTTTCTTTCTTTCTTTCTTTTTTGTCTTTTAGAAACCTTTTAGGCTGCTAAACGTTACTATTGCTCCTCTATATGGATGAATGTTTCTTCTTAAATCTACTGTACACTCCTGCCTTTCAATGGTAAATTGCAAAACTGATTTAGTAACCTCTGGTGGATATTTTCAGCAAGGCAAATGCTGATGGAATTACTGGGTGCAATTCAGAGCATCTCTAGTCCAGTTTAATCATTGCTGGAAAAAACTGAACCTAACATTTGTGTTCTGGACTGTATCCTTTATGAGAAGTCCTATAAGTGGAAGGTGTCTAGTGGATCATCTAATTCAACCCCCTCTATCCTATATCTAAATAATTTTCACACAGACACTGATATAAATCTTCTCTTAATCCACCCCCCACCCCCGGTGCAAGGCAGCTTCATCCAATGGTTAATTGTTTTTATATTTTGATTATATTCAGTACTTCACAAATAAAAATAGGGATATTTCAGTGGACAGCTGGGGATGTGGCCTGGCAGCTTAGAGGGATTGCCCCAGATTTCCAAGGAGAAAGTAGAGATGAATTAAATGTTTTCTACATGCCATCATCTAGGAAAGTTACACTGTACTATCAGACGATATCGAGGTCTGGGGGACATTGAGGAATGAGACGACTGGTTGCAGGAACTAGTCCCAGGAAGACCCGCAGGAGGCACTACCCCACTAGAGCAGGGGTGAGAAACTTTTTGCCCCTCCAGATGTTTTGGCCTACAACTTTCCTCAGCCCTAGCTAGCATAGCCAATACTGAGGGCTCATGGGAATTATAGGTCAAAACATCTGGAGGACCACAAGTTTCCCACCCCTGCACTAGAGACTCTCATGAGGGAAGAGACCTAGGAGCTAATGATGATTCACCCACACTACCTAAGGAGGTAGCCCTGCCCACCTCCTCTGACTTGGAGGACGCTTCCTCAGAACCCATGTGAGTGCAGGAGGACATCTCTCCAACCACACAATCTTCAGGGGCAGCAGAAGGCTTCCCATCTCTACTGGACTCGGAATAGGGTATTGACCATTTAAGCATAAACAGTTTCCTCAAAAAGAGGTAGAGCTGGAAACACCAACCTCACAGCAGGAGTATGTAAACCCTCAGTCAGTTCCAGATCATTGCTAATGTAACGTCTTGGGTACCTTGTGTCCAGCCTGGTGCTACTGAGCTCCTGCCATGGACCCAGTCTCCTACTTAAACTCCTGCCAAGTTTTAACTATATTTCCTATGGAAATGGAATGGGGCAACACACAAGCTGCTCCTGGAAAAAACAAGCAATTCACAGTCATCTCAAATGTCAACTGTGACAAATATTTGCACCTAAAGTCTTTGTACTATAAACATTTGGCAAGACTCCTGCACTAACCTGCGTAATATGCTACCTTGAAAACATTTATCCAAAATAAAGTGTTATTTGGTCTTTCACATTTCTCTTATAAAGTACTACACTCTCTTAAGCTTGTATAAGGAAACAAATAATTGTTTTAAAGAAACAAATGAAATATGAATATGTATTCCTAAATGAAGGTTGACTCTAGCAAGGCATTCCTACAGAAGTACTCAGGTTAACATGCTGTGACTTTTCACCAAAATTTTCACTGACCTCTTCGCTGGCTGACAAGAGAAAGAACTATTTTCCCAGCTGAACTCAGGAAAAGCATGGTTTACCACCTAACATCAGGAAAAATGTGCATCAGATAAGAATGTTGGGGAAAAGAAAACTGCTTACTGGACTACTGTCAACATATTTGCTTACATATAGTTATGAGGCAAATAAATGGACATAAAATGTTATGGGTAGTAAACAGTACTGAAAAGACACTTTAAATGAAAATAGTCCAAGATCATAAAGCTTATGAAAAAGAACTAAACATTGGTTCTCACAGGACACAACACCTGTCCTCAGGAGGACAATGGCACTGTTCCTCAATGACTTCTCTGCGCTGTTTTGCTACAAGCTCAGTAATGCCATGTAAGAGGGATATTCTATTCCTTTAAAGACAATGCACTCCTGAAACTAAACTTAAAATGCTTTTAAAATGTGTTTTGCTTATAACAATGATGTATTTGTTCAACAAAATGTAAAAACTGCTTAAGCTTTTAAAGTAAAAGATAAGAAGACATGCCTGATCTCAGAGTCATCTATCTAAAGATTCTATGTGTTAAATACCAGGAATCAAATGTTGTAAACTTACAGTTCCTTGGTAACACTTTGCAGCTGGTATATGGCATGGGATATGTTACTTGCTGATCCATAATCTAGCTAAAATCCCATGTCATAATATCCCTACACAAGTACAAATCTGTCACACAACTGAGTAGGTCAAGTCACATATCAGATTAAAAGGAAGAAAGTAAAAAAGACCTTTCTAATCTTGCTGAAAATGCCTTCCTTACCTCAACAGTAGTAAAGAGCTCTGCCACAATGTGAAGCAAAGTTTGCATACCAAGTTGTCTCAGTAAGCAATTTCCTAGCCCTATATCAAGTCCACAAGCATTTACTAGATTTTTTCTAGGGCTTTAAAGAAAACCTTATACCTATGCTCTCAATATATTAACCACAGGAAAGGTAGAATTTCTCTTCTCTCATTTCCATTCTTGCCCAATATCAGTCCCACTTCTTCTTCTTCTCCGTCCCTGTCCACCCACTGGAAAACCATGATCTACAGATAGGGACATATCTTCTTTAATTTTTGGATGAATCCTGCATCCTGAGCATACAGTTTGAGCAAGAACTTCAATGAGAACTGTTACCCCATAAATGTCTGGGAAAAGGTTGGCAGCTTATATATTGGCTGTCCTTGATAGACCAGTTACAGTTGGGTCTTCCTCCTCATGAGTAGACACTTCCTTCCAAGTAGACCCTTCAAGTAAACCTTGGGTGGTGAAAGGGTCTTCTGACAGCCAGACAAACATGCCAACCATAACTCTTAAGCATTCCAACCGGGCTCATCACTGCTGGTACTCTGGTGAGCTGTGCAATGAGGGAACAGAGTCAGGAACCTTGGCAGAGCATGGGATGGGGTTGAAGGGTGTCTTTGGGACCTCAAGGTGAAGTATCTCTGCAGTGGGACTTCTCATGTTTCCCTGTGTCTTCTGTAGGGGTGAGGTTTGCTGAGGAATACTAACCCTCCTGTTCTTCTGAAGTGTCCCCTGGGCTTGGGTCAGCCAGGAGCTTGACACCGGACTTTAGTGAAGCTTTTCAAGAAGAGAAGTTTTATACCTTTTAGCATTCTGAAAAACATTTTAAAATAGTAATAACTCAGCTTTTTTGCAGAGGAGAAATTGAAAGGGTTCCCCCCCCCGGGGAAGGTGAGGGATTCTTCACCTCACTGCACACTTCCTGAATGCACTTCTTCAGCAGCTAGAGAAGGATGCTTTTATTTTTCTGCAGCATGCAAAAACCCTTCATTCCTGTCCCATGAAAAACACCTACATTCTACATTTGGGACAGTGCACAAAATGCATTTGATATACAAACCCTGGGGCAGGGAGGGGGCAGAAGGTAGATCTGCATCTACTGGCTGATTTGCAACAGATCATCAAGGATTCTGACTCCTAATTATTTAACAACAGCAGTAACAAAATGATGCCCATCCAGCCCTAACTTGTACTGCTGAATTGAAGGGAGGTTGGGGTAACCTGGAGTGGACTTTTGTGTGAAAGGACTGTGAACTCTAACAGTCCTGGTGTGTTTAGGATTGCGGCCTTAATTTAGTGAGCAGGTTTGATGCTTGATAACATAATGCTGACAATACAGTGGGCTGGAGATTTTTTGGGTGGTGGAGTTGGTTAGTTGTTTGTTTTGCTTATGTTGTAATTTGCACTGTAAGTGGTTTACAGGTGTAGCTGATGTTTTCATTATTAGTGTTTATAAAGAAAAGACAGAATAAAATGTATTGGAAAGGCTTAAATAGAAAATGAGTGTGTATAATTTCCTTTAACAAAATAGCACATCTGTTATTGGAATAAACAAAAGAAAACAAAAGATTAAATCTGAAAGTAGAAACACGCTTCACGTACATAAGTGGAAAATGCAATTATAGTGTTGTTAGCAGAGGGAAAAATAAAGGAGATAATTGATCAAGAGTAAAAATAAAATGTATTTTCAGATACACCAAGGGCCTAAGCAAAACTGTAAATAAAACAGAAAATTCAGAGAATATTGATTCCCCCCGCCCCCTATTGTGAGGCTCAATGGTAGAGGGCCACTTTGCGTTTTCACATCTAGTATTGAATTGCTGTTTACGGATGGCATATTATGTAATATAATTATTTTCATCATCAATAATTTGAGGTTGGACGGCCCTGATCCAAACTCAGCATGTAGTTTGATGCTAACATGGATTGCCCGACTCATTTAAATGGAGATAGCAGACCCATATGCTTAGGTAATCCTTAAAGGTTTTCCTATTCACCTAATAGCTGCTTATTCATGAGCAGATTTTCCATGCCTGAGAGAATGTCTAACATTGCAATCTTCTATATGGCTACTCAGAAGTAAGTATCATGAGGTCAATGGTAAGTGGATATATTGCAGCCTAAATGATGTAATCATGGAATTATTGTCACACTGGGTTTTTAGGGCTGAATGAAAATATCCACCCAAATTTACTGCACCATTTGCATGTGACTGATGGCATGCGTGTGTAGAATGGAGTGTCAGTTGCTGAGAGGGTCTCCTCCTCCTCCTCCTCCTTCTTCTTAAAGGAAAAAGGAGGATAGATGTTTACCTAAAACTATTTCCCCACTTTAACAATATAAAATGCACCATTTATTACCTAGTTAACATATAAATTGTAGTATTCCGCATATTTGTAAAATGGACAGAGCATGTTTCCTCAGAAGTAAGAACCAGGCTGTTTATTGGTGCTTACTCACAGGTAGGGATGGATGAATCTGTCAGCTTTGTTTTATCCCACATTTTTTTTAAAATCCTAAACTCTTTCCATCCTGCTTATGAAGAAATTTGCAAATTGCGATAAATTCTTATAAAAAGCCTGATCACCCAGCTCAACTAGAGATGGCTGTCATGAGAAAAACCTGTTCACTTTTGGCATGATGGATCCCCGCAGCGCATGCATTGCAAGCCAAGCTGTTCCTGAAACTTTAGCCACTTTTATATGTGCGAGTCCAGACTTGCACAAAATCATGTCCGTAAATACTGCAATTTGCGTAAAATTGCAGGTATAAATGGTCTAATTATTTTGCTCAAATTGCAATTTCTGTAAATAGTTATACCCACGACAATTTTGCACAAATCATGATCTGTGCATATTAAGAAAAAAACCCAGAAAACCGTGAGCTGGCTCGACTGATCATGCAATGAGTTGGGGCAAGCTCAGGGATGTGCAAGCGGGAGTCTGTGGGGCCAAGCTGATGAAACCACACCGAGCCCCATCTCTCTTCCTCTGTCATCCCTAATCTCAATTGGCTAAATTCAATAGGTACAGCTGTTCCCAGCATGTAGAGGGCCATGTTGAACTTGCCTGCTGTGTAGCTGTTACTGATAAGGAGCCTGCCAGAAAAAAAGAGGTGGCAACAGGCAAGGATCCTGTTTCTGACCATCAACTTGCTGTCAGAACTGGTGTGGCCCAACCCACATGCTGGATAGATGGAAGGTGAAGAGAAACAGCTGCCAACAGCTTGAGCCATTCCTACAACCGTTGCCTGAACACCAGGGGACAGGGAAGGCAAAGGCATCAGATCCCGAGGTGGACCGACCCATGCCCCATACTTTCAAGTCTACTTAAGACTAGGGATGGCAGAGAATTTCTCCCCGAAACTTCGGGGGGCCGAGTGCCAACGTGTTCGGCCCCCCGAACAAGTTTCGGGGACAAATCCTCCGCACCCCCCCACCCCCCGCACCCCCCCCGGGATGGGATTTACCTTCGCCGAATGTCCCTCCCCGCGGCGGGTCCGGCTGGCGGTTCGGCGGGTGTTCGTGTGGGGTGGGAGTGGCAGCCGGTCTTTCGACCGGCTGCCACTGCCGCCATTCCAATAAAAGAAAAAAAAAACGCCCCCGTGATAGGCTACGTGACGATTAACGTAGCCTATCACGGCTAGATTTGCAAAGTCAGCCGTGATAGGCTACGTCAATTGTCACGTAGCCTATCACGGGTGACTTAAAAAAAAAGAAAAAAAAAAGCGCATACAGATAATGGCAGCCGCCATAGGGAGCCGCCATTCCCGTTCCTTATTTGGTCGCTGTAGTCTACGTAAAGATTTACATAGACTACAGCAACCAAATAAGGAACGCGAATGGCGGCTCCCTATGGGGGCCACCATTAGCGTACGGGCTTTTTTTTTTTTTAAAGTCATCCGTGATAGGCTACATGACGATTAACGTAGCCTATCACGGCTGACTTTGCAGATCTAGCCGTGATAGGCTACGTTAATCGTCACGTAGCCTATCACGGGGGTGTTTTTTTTTTAAAAAAAACAAACAACTTTCGAGTTCACGGCCGGGCGAGGCGGGAAGCCTCCCCCCCCGGCCTGAACTTCGCGGGGGGAGCAGCGAAGCGCCTCCCCCCCACCGCGAACAAGCTTCGACGAAAGGTAAGTGACTTTCGTCCACCCCTACTTAAGACGGGCCTTCCCCTGTGTGAGGGAGCAAGAAGCCCACCTCCACTCACCTCTTAACTAAGGATCATGCTTGATGCCCCTATTCCAAGGGCAAAAGATAACAACGGTCGTGACATAGGCACTAGGCCTCACAGGGGAGATGTTGGGTACTCAGACAATTGCTATTGACAAGGCAAATCCCCTCAAATCAGTGAAGTCAATTGTGATTCTGGGCAGGACTCTTCAAGGTGCATAGTAGCCCAGGCCTGTCAAGTCATTTTGTCATCTGAGGCAGAAAATCACAGAAGGGCCTGGCAGTAAAATACAACAAAAATAAATTAACGGAGCAATCCTATGGCCTCTAGACAGCAGCTAGACAGCCATAGGATATCTGGTTTTCCAGGAACTGGCCTCCCCTCACTTCTGTGCTGCCTCAGAGACAGTGGGAACAGCTCCGCGCTCCGAACTTGCAAGAGGAGCGCAGAGCGAATGAAAGGGGGCATTCCCGGAGGGCATTCCGGGGTGGGGAGGACAGAAATGCCTGTATATCCAGTGTGTCATACAGCAGCCTCCTCCCCCGCTCTGCCCTCCTGTGGCTAGACAGCTGCAGGAGAAGCACAGAGGGAATGATCCCTTCCATGCTTTTCCTGCCCTGCTTTGGATAGGCGGTCGCCTATCTGGATAGGATTGCCCCCTAAAAGACGCAGGTTGCAATTCTATGTACACCTACCTGGACATGACTAAAATTAGCCTTACTTAATGGAGTGGGGCTTACTGCTGAGTAAACATGCATAGGGTTGTGTTGATAGTGTAAAAAGTGCTCTTAGATCACATATCTTTTTTGCAATTTTATCATGAATGTATCCAAGAACAGGTCTTTGGACCTTACTGAAATTTGCCTTTCTCCTTCCCTCTCAAAATTTGAAAAAGAGTCTCTGTCTTTTATTTCCATTAAAGTGCAAAGACGTTCTGGCTGAAAGAGAGCCAGATGGAACATGATCTGACCTCTCCATTCCCTGTGAATTTGCTTAGTTTAAAAGACAGCTTCATATGGAAGGGGACGAGGGCATAGGGGAGAGATGATAGCTGCAGAAATGAATACATGAAAATATGGGAGAGAGAAGGCATCCAAATGGAGAATCACCTTTGCCGGGAGGAAAAGGCTACAAGAGAGCCACTTTTTTTTTTAATGAGGACATATTCTGCTGTAATGGGTTGCATCCCCTTCTGTCTCCACAGATATCAGCCTAGAATAAATCCAAGTTTAACACACACACATGCACGCAAGCCAGCAAGCCAGAAACTGTTTGTTACACTCAGACTCAGCTGAACATTCCCTCATGGTTAAACAGTTAAGAGATGAAGGAAAGAAGAGCCGTTGGGATTTTTCCCCTTTCTTTTTTCTCCTTATGATCTGTGTAATTAGTGGTTTTGACAAACAGAAGAATTAACCTCCAATTCCTGCTTTTGAAAAGGAGTGGGTAAAGTTCAGCTAGGCATGTGTGTGAGAGAAGCTGTGAAAATGTTTGAAACAGCAGATTAAATTGGTGTAAGAAGAGAAGAGCCAATCCCAGCAGAGCTGTCTCCTGGGCTACAGGTCTCACCGGATATCCCCTCCCATTCCAGGAGTGAATTCAGATTCTTGAGGATCTGCCTACTGCCACAGCCATACTTTTGCTGGGGGCTGTGAAAGCAATGAGGCTCTGGTACCTTCTCTTTGGGTGCTTCTACGTGAAGCTTTTATTGTGCACTCATTCTGCCACATTCACGTAATTTTATGGGGGATCCAGATGTTGTCTTCCTTTTAAAATCCTCCCATGTTCTCCCACCACTAGTCCATCTTTTTTCCTACTTCAGAAAAGCAGTTAATGAGGAAAATATGGAATAGTTTCATAATGCCTTTTGATTGGTACTGCTAGGAGTGGTGAGAAATGGATCTCCTCACTACTTCTGCTTTCACGGCTAGACAGCTGATTTCACCTACCTTCAGGACCTCGGAGTCGGAGCGCAGGAAGCGGTGGCCAGACAACACACAGAATGTGTCATACTGGCATTTTCGACCTCCCCACCCTGGCCCGCCCCCGGGAACACCCCGTTTTCGCTGCTCTGTGCTGCTCTTTCGAGCACGGAACATGGGGCCGATCCGTGTTGCCTACGAGGCGGTGCAGGAGGGGGTGGGGGTTGGGCTCCAAGCACAGGCTCCAAGGTCATTTCCTGGGAACCAACCTATCCTATGACACTCTAACCGTTGACTAGAGGCCATAGGACTGTGCCCTTAGTGTTGAAAAGATAACGCAATGTTCTAAATCCCAGAAGACCATTTACTTAGATGTTCCTTAGGCCCAAACAAAGCATTCGACTGCATTATTTACTTTAGTGTAAGCACACATGGCCCCAATTTGGATTGGGACTGTGGTGTTCCAGGAGGGGAGATTTAAGATATCACCTCTCCTATTTTCAGCTCAAAATCTCACCTATCCAGGGGGAGGGTTAAAAAAAGAAAAAAAAAACCTCAACTGATTCCAATGGCAAACGTTTAGTTTAGCCCTTAATCTGTGTGTTCTGTCCTAGAGGGCATGTGGAGAGTATCCTGCATTCATTACTGAAAAACCATGACAATAATTGAGCTTCTTTGTTGGGCAGTGGCAGAACAATGCTGGCAGGACAGAGAACAGGAGCCAAAGGTAATCATTTAATAGGCCACCGTTAGCCATTACTGTTCTGAGATATATAGCACTGGATTATGACTTTGGGTTTGGGGAGGTTCACATGGATATTATTGAGAGGATTGGCTGCACAAACATATTTGGATTTGGTCCCTAATTTTAGCCCACAAAAGACTAGCATTGAAACAGTGAATAGGCTTTTGAGAACTGATAAGGGCTGCCACTTACTCATCAACACAAAAGAGAATTTGTGCCACCAAACCAGAGAACCAAAAGAGGACACACATTTGCACATCGTATCCTTGAAATGCAAGTGTTGCAGTTGCTTCCCCCATGTCCTTTCCCTACACAGCTGGCAGTGATCACTGTGGGAACAGCAGATGCCATAAAGTCTTCATGGCTAACTTCCAGAATGGGAGTGTCCTGAGGGGGAAAAAGGATCAGTTCTTCTAGGGCACTTGCTACTTTCCTGGGGTATATGGAAAACTTCCCTGGAAAACAAAAAAATTCACCCTTTGATACATTGCACTGAAAATGTAAAAAAAGAACAAGAAAAAAGAAGTGCCATGAAGAAAGAACAACTGCATCCACAACATGAGAAAAGTTTGGATTTAAATGTGGCTTGTTGTGTTGACAGAGGAGAAGTTTCTACATACAAAATGAAGCAAAAAGAATTTCAGAACATAAATAGCGGACTGCTTACCTTCCTCTATTATGAAGAATAAACACAAGAGAACAAAGTGTGTATAAGAACATAAGATCCATGCTCAATCAGACCAAAGGCCTATCTAGTCTGGCATTCTGTTCACACATTGGTCAATCAGTTGCCAGTGGGAAGCCCGCAAGCAGTACATGAGTGCAACAGCACACTTCTGCTCTTATTTCCCCGTAACTGGTATACAGAGGCATACTGCCTCCAATACTGGAGGTAATATATAGCTCTCATGATGACAGCCATTGATATCCTTATCCTCCATGACTATGCCTAATCCTATTTTAGACCCATCCAAAGGTCAAACTAAGTATTCATGTATTATTTACTTTAGTGTAAATGTGCACTTTGGATCAGGGTAATGGCACTCCAGAAGAGGGTGGGTTAAGCTTTCCTCCATCCCATTTTCATCCCAAAATTCCATCCTGTGTCCGTGGGGTGGTTAACAAAGGGGAAAACATTTCCAATGGATTCCTCTCAGCATCCACTTTCCTATAGCTGAAGGCAGTTTGGGCTGGGGCAGTTATTTCTTATCAGGCTTCCTGAATTGTGCATGTATTTTCAGAACCTTCAAACCCATAAAATGGGAATCCTTTGGTTGTATTCAGTTTGTCAGAGCTGGTCAAAGCCATTTCATAAAGAAAGTGCACTATAGGTTTTAACTATTAAAAAGAAGTCCAATTTGATATATACTTAAGCTGTATATGTTGCTAGTATAGACAACAAGCTTCTAAAGAAGCTATGAATTTTGCAGAAACACACATTTTACTGGTACATATACAAATAACCCTGACACATAGATTTTTTTTTGAGCTGCGCATTATTTACAATTTTATCTTCCTTTTATTTGAAATGAGGTTGCATTATGCACTCTAGCTGCATTCATCCATTTAAGAATTGCAAAGGAAAAGGGGGTTTTAGAGAGAGTATTTTTAAGTAGTCCAGTTTAGAATTAAAAAGCTGAAGGAGGAAAAGTGAACTATATAGTGGAGAGCCATCTTATCACCATAACAGTGTCGTCCATGCATTAGACAGGCTTTGCTGGATGAATCATCTAAGCCAGATGTTATCCAGATTGTTTACTCTAGGAAGTCTGTGCAGGACCACTGTGGACTGGTATGGGAACTGACTGGAGAAGATTGATTGGATTTAAACAACAAAACAAAATATGGCATGAAATGCACATCACTGGCTCTTCTGGGGATACTACAAGGTTCTTGCTTATCTTTCTGAACAAGATTCACTGCCAAAGCTTGCAATATTTCTCTGGGAGGTGCTGATGTGACCCAAACCTTTGTGATTCTTGGCCATCATGTTGAAAATTGCGCTATTAATGTAAATATTTACTGTGCTCAATTTATTGGTGGGACTTTGCGTACCCATTATTCAGGCTAATATAATTAATCAAATATAAGATAAATATTAAATTATTGGTAACCAGTTGGCAGGCCAAGATAAGCTGTGTTTGGGATTTGGCTAATGGCTTGGGGGTCTGTTTTTCTGTGTGTGTTCATTTTAGTTTGGTTTTTATGCTTGTACTACTTTAATGCTTTAATGAAAGTCTCTCTCACATACAAGCTTTCTCTAGGCCTGGAGCATCAATAGAATTAACTCACATGGCACATATTTCACAAACATATTTGGATTTGGTCCCTAATTCTAGCCACAAAAGACTAGCATTGAAATTCAGTGAATAGGCTTTTGAGAACTGATAAGGGCTGCCACTTACTCATCAACACAAAAGAGAATTTGCGCCACCAAACCAGAGAACCAAAAGAGGACACACATTTGAATATGCTAATTTATACAGATAGATGCAAATTTGCAAATACTATACCTTATATTAAAACAGGGCTGAAGACAAAGGCCACCACACCAAAAGAATGAGGCAAGGCCAGGCATTTTGTGTGTGTGTGTGTGCCATAAATTGCAGTATATCTTATGCATATTATGCAGATACCTTGTTTTTATATTCTCATTCTCTCTCTCTCTCTCTCTCACACACACACACACACCCACACACACACACACCATTAATCTATTATCTATACTCTTTCTCTCACACATACACACAGACACAGCCCTTCCTCCCTTATCTGCTGCTGGCTCACTGCTGAATGAGCCTCAGGGCAGGCAGATACTGCAAGAAGCATTGGCACCATTTATGCAATCAATCATACTGCTGCCTCTGTACTTCTGCTCATAATGATCAGATCAACTGGAAGTGGATGGAGTACACTCCTTCCCCTCCCAGTGGTGCTTGTAGTTCGGTAAGGAGAACGAAAGCTGGAGGGAGACGAGGACTGAATTCCAACTCCCAGATTGTAGTACACTATGCTCCAACCTTATGTAAATCAATAAAGACAGAAATTTCTAAGGGGGTGGGGTGGGGAAAACAACACCAGACTCATATGCCCTATGGAATTCTGGAATTTGGGATTTGGTGTTTGGACAGATTTGGAACAGGACAGGACAGAAATTTAACACAGAGGGCTGTCTAGGACAGAAGGTGACTACTGGCCATGCTAGAACTAGCATAGCCATAAGTGAACACAAATACAGACTTTGGTAGTTTTGGTATCATCTTAGGAGCTGCTGTCTTTGAGTGATCAAGGCACCTGTCTCTAGCACATTAAGAAGTCAGCCATTACCTATAAATTCAAGATGACAGTTGAGGGACAATAAAAACTATGGGATAGGTAAGGCAAATATCAATTTGAAAGGTTAAACTGGAACAAGGAAAAACTGTAATTGGTTTGTGTCTAAAACATGGTGAGTAAACAAATAGTGGGAATTTAGGATTTAGATCTCATTAACTAGCCCAGCAGGCGACAAAAAAGGTCATTTTCATTATCTAACAGAAACACATAGGTTTAAAAGGGTAAAAAAAGCATCCATGCATTTACTGAACACCATGTTCTGATACCAAGGCATAGTGATATGTTCATGAAGAAATGTTAAACCTCTTAAGGTTTATCAAGCTTAGTTGTGGTTGCTTCTAATCCTATGTCTTTATAATCACGTGACTATCAATACATATAATTAGAAGCACCAATGATTTAACTGGAATTCACAATAAAGTAAATGTGGTGTGAATCATATTTAGTATATTAAATAGAGGCTCCAGAGAAAACAGAATATGGAAATATTCTCAATTTGTTTTTCAATTAATCCACTAGTCATACAAGGTACTAATGACAATCCAAAGCAGTCTTACCAAGCATATTCTTAGTCACGGCCTAGCTAGACTGCAGCAGATAATTGACTATTCTAGCTACCAGACAATATTGATGAGAATAAACCTTTGCCCTTCTCCAAAATGGGAAACCATTTCTATTACAAATTGGTTCCAACTCCAAGAGCACAGATCAGATGAAGCACTTTTATGTGAGTAACCTGCAAGATCTCTAATTATAATTTGGACTTCCACAGCCCTAACTTTTAATTCCTGTTTTAAAAGCTCTGCTGATTTCTAGCTGATTACATACTTACAGTTTGCTCCATTGCCAAACTATGATCTTCAAATAATGTTTACCCTGTATATTTCTACATATATCATTGGAGCTTGTTGAACAGATTTAATCTATAACTGAGAAAATAGAAATTTTTACTAAATCGTAAATATCACATATATTGAAAACTAGTTATGTGCATGGTCAAAAATGTCCATTTCAATGAAAACTTAGGAAGATTATTCAACTGGTACTCTACTCAAAGTGGAAATGTTAGCTATGCATAATATACAAAGAAGAGAAACAAAAAATGGTCAGTGAAGAGTATACAATTAAACAGATTGGGTTGGGTCCAGACTTAGTCATACTTAGAGTAGGCCCACTGAAACCTATTCAACTTAAATTAATGACTAACCCACGTCCCACTTATTTCAGTGGGTCTACTCTAAACATAACTGGATCCATTATCTCTGCAGTCAAAAGAATACCGTGCTGAGAGCTATTATTTTGAAAGCAACATAGTTAAAATGAATTCTTGTGGTAGTGCAGGCAACTGAGAACAAGAATTGTTCAGTTCTGCATTTGTTCGCTTTAGGACAATAAAACTGCCCTAAGTTTATAACTCAATTCTCTCTTAAAATATAAAAATCTTACTCATGGAAAATTAGAATTTCAATATATATGGGAAGCCAAAATTCAATGCTTTTGTGAATTTTTGGAACAGCTCACTGATCCACTGCAACTACACTAGTCATTTCATATAGACTTCTGTGCTTCTAATTTGGTCTTTATTCTTTCTTTAAAAAAAAAAATCAGCTAAAACAAGGCTTTTCTACTGAGCCTAATCCACTGTTGGTGATGTCTTCAAAATTCCCACTGCAGGTGAACTCACAATGCCATCTTTTCATCTGAGAATGACTAAGGTACTACAGCCAGAGGACTAAATGGCCAGGATCCTAACAGATACATTAAGCACACCTAAAGTCTTAGGTATGACCAGCAAAACCCTGTTTTGTTAATTTTTACTTTTTTGCCTCTGAAAAACAAACTCCCATGCCATATTTTATTTAAACTATTTTATATGGCCCATATTTTTTACAGTTTCAGGCCAGTTCACAATTAGTCATCATAATAAGACTACAGTAATAAAACAATAATTAAAATTGATCAATCACAAATTGCTTTTGAAACTCACTCAGGTTCAAAAAAGATTTTGTGGTCTTGGGGATGTGATTCATTGGACTCCAACCCATATCTATTGTGAGAATATGCTTGGATACCATTTTTACATGGAAATGCTCTTTAGCAGGGCTGTGCAACGACCCCTGATGTGCCTCGGAGGCTGTTTCAGGACTTCTGAGGTGGGCCCAACCCACTTCAGGCTGCTTCAGGTCCAACCCAATTATCTCCGGGCTCTGGAACCAAAGCAGCATTCAGCTGGCCGAAGCAGGCTGTCCCCCAACGTGCTGCACGAGCCCCCTGCTCCTTACCTGGACCCTCAGAACAGGTGCCATCAGCCTCTTCAAGGGAACTGCCATTTTGGTTACTTCCTCTATTTCCAGAAGTTGAATCCTGTGTAAATGGCAGCTGTAAGGCTGCCATGTATACAACATTACAGGTGTTTACACCTACAATGTTGCGTCCATGACAGCCTTATGGCTGTCATTTACACAGGATTCAATTTCTAGAAATAGAGGAGGTCGCAATAGTGACTCCCTTGAAGAGACTGAAGGCTGCCGTCGTGCATCCCAAGGGGCTCGGGAGGCTGGGTGGTGGGGGAGGGTGCACAGCAGGGCAGAGGGATGCGCGGCTGACCTGGTGGGCTTCTGGATCCCGTCGAAATGCTTCGGAGCAACCCGGCATGCTTTGGGTTGCTTCAGGCCAATCCCATCTAGCTTTGGGTACAGCACAAAGCAGCCCACTTTGACTTGGAATTCCACTCCAGAGCTGAAGCAGTGCACAGCCCTACCCTTTAGTGTCTATTTCTAAAAAGCTACAAGCATCTTCGACCAGGGGGGTGTCTCCATGAGCGATTTACTCCAAGCTGGCTGCGTTTGGAGGTCATTAGGGATACATGATGTCGTAGCCATCCAGCAGCAACCGTGGAGCTTATTAAGGAAAAACTGGATTTCCCGAGACCACTTAAAGTCCAATTCTTTTCCTTAAGTCGGGTTCTCCCTGGTATAGTTGATGTGTGCCCCAACCCCCGCATTGACCTCAGGTACGCTAGCCCTGCCCAGGGGGGTGCCTTTCACCATGACCTTGGTCAAGGGGTGTTTCCTGTCCCTGTGTTTCCCAGCACAAACCAATTAGTGTCTACTCAGAAGGAACTCCCATTGTAGTGAATGAGGCTTTTCCCCTGAATGCACACACCACAGATCCGCCTCAAATGAAATAACATTTTAAAGCACTAATTCCCTAAAGGGTGTAAAGCACTTTCCTCAAGCTGCGTTGTTTGGTTTATTGCCTTTGGAAGCAACTAATTCAAACCTTTGTTCCTGTGTAGTGTCAGGTTAGAAAGGGGGCTGGTTTCCCCTCCCTGTGTTTCCCAGCACAAACCAATTAGTGTCTACCCAGAAGTAACTCCCATTGTGGTCAATGACGCTTGTTCCCAAAATGCGCACCAAGATTCCGATGAATTGAAATAATGCATTTGGACAGCCTTAATGTCAAAGCTTCGATTGATTGTAGCAAGACAGCTAGAACACTGTGTTCCAGAAAGGATTGTTTATATTTAAGGAAGTGGGGAGGGGAGATTGTTCCTATCCCACCTGGGTTTACCAACACAAGCCACTTAGTGTCTACTCAGAAGTAACTCTCCATTGTGGAGACTCTCTTATTCTCAAAGGAGAAAGGGGGGAGCCTCTTTTATTGGTTGAGCAGCCCCTGCCAGTCAGAAGACATTCACTCCAATGCTCCCAACCTACCCAGAAGTATATTATGTGAAGTGACTTTTACTGGTGGGATGCACTCACTCGTGGAGCCCTCCCTGCACGGAGCAAAGCTGGCTCCTTGAAAAATCCGGGTAAGCCATGATTGGCTTCTCCTTCCATTCCTTCTGCTGTCGTGGAGAACCCCCCACCCCAGATGATTTTATCTACAACCAACTTGGAATGCATGTCTTACCTTAACGCTTGTCTTACCCAGGGCTTCCAGATCCACAAAACAGTCTTTTGATGTATTCAGTCTGCCAGAGATAGCTAAAACTATCTCCTTTTTAATTAACACTTTGATAGTCCATTTCTTTGACCCAAAAAATGGGAGGAGAATCTTCCTGCTTATGTGACACCTCTCTGATTGGTAAAACCTCATGGGCAGTCACCCCTGCACTTCTCCCCAGCCTAAACACAGTAAAATGGAACATGCTTCTTTCTAAGTCTCATCATCATTTGCTTACATTTGGTCCTCCTTTTGACCACCTGAAGATATGTTTTGCATGTTGTAACTCTCAAGGTGACCCCTGTGTTGTGAGTATTCTACCTCAAAGAGTTGAAGGTACATAAGCAAGCTTTTTTACTCTGTTTATTCTCAAGTACCCATTCTGCTTTCTCGTTTTCTCTTTTTATATTCCGTTAATAAATATATTCTTTCAATTTGGAGCTGAGCTTTGACTGTGAGTCTCTGGCGATTCCAAGAGGAGATTCTCTCCCCACCTGCCTAGCCACTTGGCTTACCTACCTATGTTTACCTATTTATGCCTATGGGAAAGAAAAAGGAAAGCAGGCTGCCTGCCTGCAGTGACAAGCCGATAATTAGCTCATAGGTCTGGAGTCCTGCTCACAAGGCAGTTGTGACATGGTGAATTGTTATACCCATCTATGCCTGCTCCCACAGATATGAATGGGAGTTGTGAAGAAACAGGTCTTCGTGAAATATATCTGTGAAACCCCATTAAGTAACTGTTGAGATAATTCCCCCCATGCTGCAAATGCACTTATTGGTATGACCGCCATTTGTGGGATCATTCACAGCAGCAACAATTCGCACATCACAGCCCTTTTAGTGTTAAATGCTTCAGAAAAGTCATGAGTTTAAAAACGTGTGCTGGTTGGCATAGCAAAATATTGGTTTTGCAAGAACTGATGCCTGCAGCCATTTTTAATATACTAACCATAAGGGATGAGTACGTTTTAAAATATTTCAGTAGCATTTAGAGCAAGAAAATCATTTCTCGAATCAACGAAAACTGATTATTCAAAGAATTATATGCTTTATAGTAAGTATCTGACAGGATTTAGCTGTAACCATTAACTACGTTAATAATGGTTTTCGCAACCATTACGCGGTAATAACTACTACATGCTGTTAATATTTAATAGGATATCTACATTTACCTATTTATCATTTATAATATACATCACAAAAGCATTATAAAACATTTATTAAGTATATATAAATAATTTGATGATACTACAGCTATGTGTTATAAATACATTATTAATTCTGCATACATTATTGAAGGACTGCTTGAAACCTCACATGGAAGAAGCTTTTAGATTAGTGGCATTTTGTCACCTGCAGATCTATCAAAGGAGCAGAGCACCTGTATATGTGAATGCACTCTGAGTTATTGATTTTGTTTTTCTGAATTTAAAAAAAATTACAAACTTGGTTTGAGATATGAAGCTGAAGAAAGGGATCACAGGCTATTTTCTTTAACTGAAATGTATATACGAACTCTATGTAGATTAGAATCTCCTGCCTACCTTCCTATGGGCAGGGAATATTTTGTACAGAGGATTATTCAACCATGTGGGTTCTTCCTGCAGCCTGAAGTGGTATATTTCAGGCACATTTTTAGCACATTTGCTGTTTGTGAGAACTAGGTTAGAATGAATGAATTGCACCCTGATAAAATACCTCCTTATCACTCCCTCTTACAGCAAATTGATCTGATAAAGACTGATCAATGGTTGTAGCCAAAATGGTGCCACTGAAAAACAAGAGGAAGAGATCGGCATGCTCTGGGGATCCCCAAAGTTTGCAGAAGTACAAACAATCTTTAGGAGAAAACAATCTGAAGGGGCCCAAAACAAAACACCAAACAACTCTCAAAGCAGCTCAGTGAGAACTGAAAATGCTCAATGGCCATAGAATTCTGGATTTATGTTGAGGGGAACAATTGGAAAGAATGGGATAGTGGAATGCAGTCATCTTAAAGAGGGCACGGCTGGCTTGCTGAAACCCTGAGCAGGAGCACTGCTGTTAGTAGATGAGGATGCACTGCAATTTTCTGTTGCAGGTCCCATTTGTTTTTCAGTATTTGCCATGTAGTATTTTTAAACAGTAAATGGCGAGTAAAGAAACTATTTTTTCTGCTCTAATTCAGTGCTTGGGGTGCAATTCTATCTGGATAGGTGCCAGCATCCAAAATCGGAGGTTGCCAACTATCCTATGCAGGGCAGCCAGAGCATGGAGGGGATCTTCTCCTCCGTGCTCCAGCCGCCCTGCATTTTTGCCTAAACAGGTGATTTCACCCGTCTAGGCATGGCTTCAGGGAAGGGGAGGGAAGGGGCCTGAAGACCTGATAGGAAGCTTTGTAAAGCAGCTTCTGCAGTGTCCTCCCCTCCCCACCCCTGGGACTGCCCCTTTTCCCTGTCTCCATGCTCCGTTTCCAAGCATGGAGACAGAGCCTGAATGGAGAGAGCCGTGCCAGCTACAAGGGGGTGGGGAGTGTGGTTTCTGGGAACCAAGATCAGAGCTCTGCCTCCAACCTCAGTTCCCAGAAATAGAACAATCCTATGGCCCTCTAGACACTGTCTATTAGTCATAGGATTGCTCCCTCCATTAATAAAAATTGTTAACAGCATTCCACCCCCCATAAAATGCCGCCTTCCAACTAATAAGTCAGTTGTGATCATGACCTCATTTAACCAGTGTAAGGAGCTTACTTCTATTCTAATTGAAATGGATGAATCGGACCTTAATTTAGGAAAGACGTCTTTAAATCAATTTAAAGAGATGTAAATGAGATCAGATTGGAAGGCTGTAAACTGTGTGTTTTCCTTTTTCATTGTCTAGCTGAATTTGTGCTATGATACATTAAAACCACCTTATACTGAGTCAGACCATTGGTTTGTACAGAGTGTAGTAGTATACATTCAGAAGTAGATTTCCTTTCCAAGGCCTAAAGCCTTTCTCAGTAGTCCTACTCAAAGGTACATTTACAATTTACCCTCCATACACCCACACTTTTCATTGGTCTTCCAGGTCCAAAGCCAGATGCAGAGGATGAAGTGTCTGGGATTCACTGGTCTTATATTGCCTTATGAAGCATCTGTATTGCTAAATGAATCCTCCCGTGACTTGACTCATGCCTGCTTGTTGCTTGTACGCAAGCTCAGCTTATGATATTGTGTAGCGCATTACTGATCACGGGACAGACCTATTGAGGCATCACACTTAGCTTCCAGTTTCCTGGTTTTGTGGACCTTGAGCAACATGAGATAACCTTAACTCTGGTAGCTTTTTTGATCAATTAATTTCCCTAGTTTTTAAAAACGAAATTTATTATTGCAGTGTTCTGAGCTTTCAGCCTGCATTTTTACAGAGAGGGAGGAAGGTGGAGGCAAGGATATACAAATGGATCACTGCTTGGCAATACATATTGCAGGCATGGAGGTCCCAATACAGATAAATGTCTGACGCAACACTGCAACTAACATAAATTATCTCCATTCACACTAGGGTTCTAATCCAGATCAGGACCTCTGCCTTTACTCTACATAAAAAAGACATATTTAAAGTAATATGTGCTTTGGACCTCAGTGTGGATCATGATAGCACTTGGCCTGGATTTGTTCAGTGAAGCTTCTGAATTTTTAAATGCTTGTTCTCTCAATTAGCTCTCACTGTAGCTAAAATATGGTTTGAGATCTTTAAAATAATTGTACAAGAGCCTATTATTTCAAATAAAGTTTAAAATTCCATCTTTATGTCTACTTCTGTGATCAAGAACTGGTGCAGAAAATGGAAAAAAAAGAGACATGCTAATTAACTGAAGAAGCAATGTAGCCAGTTTATACTTCTCTATCTAACCCACTATAGGGCTCACATCACCATAATATCTGAGCATATGCAAAATTCATAAATCTTTTAAAGGCTAACAAATGTCTAAAGCCATTCAATCAATGCAAATAAATAATTAAAATCTGTGAAAATAAAACGACACCAGGCATGCTGGTAAGCTGTTGTTATTCATAGAAATAATTAAAATAGTCAAGAAGTCAACTATTTCATCATTAAATATGGATGATTCAAAGGAAAGAGTATATAAATAAAAGTGTATTTTATTATACAAGACAGCACTAGCTAAAAAAGAACTTGTACGAAGAAAAAATAAGTAAAATTGGAAGGGAGCAAAAGATCACCAGCTCCAATGGCCTGCTGCGAGGTGGACCAATTGCTTACCAATACCCCACAATTAAATAAACAGCAAAAAAAGCCTTATTTCTTTATTCAAGAAGTATTGATGAAGCAAAAAAAAGGCAAGAATTTTGAATGAAGTGTATGATTACAATATCTTGGAATAATTAGATGCAGGGACAAACTATGAGGTCTCTAGTACACTGCTGTTAACTGTCAGGATGCAAAAGAAGTATATGTCATAACTACTAGAGTAGCATTCTTTGCATGAAAATTGGTTCAGGGATATATATCCTATTTGTTTATTAATGCCCTAAGCACCTTACCTTTTTGCATTGTAACTTTTTGTGTTAGAAGGATTAGACCTTATGCAAAGACCTATGTGTAAGCCCTGTCTCCTTCACTAGTGAGCTATCCTCTTTCTCTACAACTAGGAGCCTGTATTCTAATCATGTCCTTTAAAAGTAAGGTTGGGCTCTTAGGGCAGTATCCAATGGTGGCACAGCATTAGTGCTTAATTATGTTGCAGTAGCATAAATCAATCATTAGCACTTGCTAGTGCAAAAAGGAAAACATGGTGGTAAATCGCCACTTTTTTCATTTGTACTAGCAAGTGCTAATGATGTTGCGCTACTGTTGGTTTATGCTAGTGCAACGTCATTAGCGCTAGAACTGCACCACTACTGGATCCTTAAGAGCCCAATCTTAGTAGTAAAGCACATGATTAACAAAAAGCATCGAGTCTCATAAAATAAAGCTGTATGTTAAGGGAGGACCCTCCCATTTCCTTAGAAGTACTGATCTGAATGATACTACTTCCTTATTCTTAGAAATTCGTTATTAACATGAAATAATTTCATATAATGTTCAGTAACATGCTCTATGAAAATTAAAATGCAATTTAAAAACAATTAGCTAAGCTACATATTGTGTGCTAGAGGCTTATTATATTTCTTACATGCCTTGTTGCAATTCAGTCTTTGCTTGAACAAATACACACTTTGTTTAAGCAACTCAGGCCTACAGAGAAGTAACATTGCCAAAGTTGTTAAGCTGACAAAGAAATAATGTATCTTGGTCCAATAATAAAAGTAAACAGGTAAAAGCAGAAAAAAGGAGGGGGTCTAGTCCACAGAAAAAACAAATGTTAGTGACAGCAAGCTGTTCACTCATACGTTGGCATAGCTTTTATTTTATGTATATAGCTACCTCACCTTCACTTATGGAGGAAAATAAACCAGAATGAAAAGGGTAGAGTGATTTTAGGACAAAAAAGTAGTTATATTTCTCAGTACAGAACTATTCTCTGGAAAGGTTAACCCCTTTTTTAGCTATTGTGATCATGAATAACATGGTGGTGATATGTATGGCCATACAATGACTATTGGGCCTCAAGCTGGATTGTGGTGTTGTGTTCTCTCATAAGTAATCAAGTGGAGGGGGCTGCCAATTATCTTTTCTGGGCTTTGTTGTGTACACACTTAAAACTATTAATTGCATGATAGCAATAAGACTGGGCAGTGTCTGATGCAACACTACCACAAACATAAATTATCTTGTGTTAGTGCACATGATATCTAACACAAAGCAAACAGTTCTTCCTAGTACAATAGACCAGCAAGCACTAATGGCACAGCCCTAGAGGTCTTCGCGCTAGCGTGATATAATTTATGTTAGCAGTAGTGTCACATTGAATACTGTCCTTTATTTATTATTTATTTTATACTCAAATTTATATACCTCTTTTCACAGAGGTATCAGTGCTGTGGACATAAATGTAATACCATCAAAAGAACAATAAAATATAACAATAAAACAATATAATAATAAAAAATGCAGTAAAACTGCACACTCTGTTATGTGCTACAGACCATAGCTGACTGGGTCTTAATTCAGGGAAAGCCTGTGTAAAGGAATGGGTTTTGAGGGATGGTTTTTGAGAAAAGGTCTAAACATCAGAGCTGTGGGGGCTTGTCTAATGACAGTTGGTAAAGCATTCCAGAAGAGGAGTGGTGGGAACTCCTCTAGAATGAAACCATGTTTTAGGGAATCAAAAAGTAGGGATGGCGGAGAATTTCTCCACAAATCTCCAGGAGGCCGAATGCCAACGCATTCGGCCTCCCGAAATTGGTGGCGAAACGGTTCGCCCCCCCCCCCGGAATGGGACTTACCTTTGGCAAATGTCCCTGGTGCTGGCGGCTCCCGGCGGCGGTGCGGTGGCGGCAGCCGGTCTTCCGGCCGGCTGCCGCCGCCGCCATTTCCAAGGTGAAAAAAACCAACAACAACAAACGTGATAGGCTACGTAAAGGTTTACGTATCCTATCATGGCTAGATTTTCAAAAAACACCGTGATAGGCTACGTAAATCCTTACGTAGCCTATCACGGCTGACTTTGGGGGGGAGGAAAAGCGCGTACGCAAATGGCAGCGCCCATGGGCACCGCCATTTGCGTTCCTTATTTGGGCACGTGTAGTCTACGTAAACATTTACGCAGACTATGGCGAAAATAAATGTTTACATAGACTACACGTGCCCAAATAAGGAACACAAATGGCGGCGCCCATAGGCGCCGCCATTTGCGTACGTACTTTTTTCCCCCCCAAAGTCAGCCATGATAGGCTACATAAGGATTTACGTAGCCTATCACGGCTGACTGCAGGGACGCAAACAGCGGCGGCTACGGCCGCCGCCATTTGCGTCCTGGCAGGAGACGAGATTCACGGCCGGAGGGACGGGGCGCCTCCCACCCCGCCCAGAATTTTAGGGGGAGGGACGGAGCGCCTCCCCCCCACCGCGAAGCAAGGTGCGGGATGAGGTAAGGTACTTTCGTCAATCCCTATCAAAAAGTGTCTGATACTACCTATGTGTATTACTCAGGAAAGAAAATCTCCATATTATCCTATGATGAAGAAAAAAGAAAAAAAAAGTATGGACTTGGCTAGAAAGTATGGTCTTGTCTACATGTCTAGAAGTAAAAACAACAAAGAGACTTGTGCACCTGAAAGACCAAAAAATTATTCTGGCATGAGCTTTCGTGGACTGTAGACAACTTCATCAGATGCATGGTGTATGATTGAGAATTTCAGGTTTTTATATGGTGGTTTGTAATTTTTTTTAAATTCAGAAAGAAAATCCATGCATAAAGTACTGATGGTGACAACCACAGTATCAACAGTAGTAATTTACAATGCAGCTGTTGCTGATAACACGAAAATCCTGGCACTAGGTGAGCCTATTAACACATGTAGTGAGGTTAAAAAAATCCATTATCCTGATTGAAGCCTCTGGCAATAGAATTAAACCTGTTCATGAATTCTAACTCAGCAGTCGCTCACTCTAATTTCTCTTTGAAGTTCCTTTGCTCCACAATGGCCACTTTAAGATAGAGGCCCAGTTTTCAAGATCACAGGGTGGTTAATGAGCTATGGTGACTCGTAAACCACACAGTGCATGCCAGTTGTGTCCCATCTCATATGCATAATTACACTTGCTGGGTAGGGCTACTTGTGTCATCCAAACCCATAGAAGTTGGCTTGTTGGGCTGGGTAACAAACCACCCAGAATCTATGGCCTATTGTAGAGTTGTGGGGTGGTTTGTTAACCACCCCAACAAGCTACCCTTGCTGGGTTTGGATCACATGAGAAGCCATGGTGGCAGGGGCTTGGATCAGCAACCTAGCCCCGCCCACTGAAATCCACCATGGCTAATAAGCACAGGAGGGTGAGGTTATCATGTGAACCAGGTCAGAATATCTTGGGAGGCTGAAGTGTTCCCTCAATGGGTTGTGAATACTGCCATTTCTGATATCAAATTTTGATCCATTTATTATTTTCTGTAGACTGGTCTGTTTGCCCTATGTAGAATGCAGAAGGGCATTGCTAACAGAAGATGGCATATATCACATTGGAAGATGTCCAAATGAAAGAGCCCCTAATTTTGTGGATGATATTATTAGGTCTTGTAAAAATGTTTCCAGAGTAGATATGGTGACAGAACTGGCATTTGGGTTTGTTGCAGCGTCTGGTCCCTGTGTTTGTATCCTTACTATGTAGCCTGTTGTTGCTAGTGAGTAGCTGTTTTAGGCGGAGGGCTGTTTATCTGTTAGTCTTTAAAGTGCTACAAGATTCTTTGTTGTCTTTCCTACTGTCTGGAAAATGTCTAGAAATAGATCCAATGGTCTGGGTACCGTTTACTAACTGAAGTAGTAACAGTTCACAAGTGGCTTACCCATTACTTACTGGGCTCATTTTGAGTATACCCAAACATGAAATGTGGGTTCACTATGAAACAGAGATTAAGGATCACATTTTAATCAACTTTAATACCACAGTCCATACATACGCACACTCCTAGCTGGATGTGGAACCACACGAGCAAGTAGGTCCTTCCCTCCCTGATTTAAATTCCAGAACAGCCCAGATATATCACTTTTAAAATCCCCTCGATAAGCTGTTCAGGAGGAAAAGTGAGGAATCTAGTTAAGTTCCTGCTTCTCCCCCTTTCTCGCCAAGCAACCGATAGGTAGGATCTTCGCTTTTTAAAAGTTGCAAAGCTCCAGCTGTTTCATTTGCAGTGTGATGGACTGGAGCTTAAAACATTCTCTTTTCTTCAGATCACAGGACCATTTAGATTAGAGTTGGTAATTTTGAAAGACTCCAATTTACACAACTTTTAAATTGAAAGCTAGTCATACATATGGAACCTTAGAGGAAACATAGTTCAAATGTCATTTACCCTCCGGTTGTCCTGATTTAGAGCCAAAGTGGATGAGATGTCAGAGATCAGTGACTGGATTTCCCATCACTTAAAGTTTTATCAAACAACAGCCATGGGTGGAGGGGTTCATATCTGGACCATGGGGCTCAGACAAGGGAGCTAATCCTTGATGAAAATTGCCCTTCCACAGCAGGTATTGCTAGGAGAAACCTATGTGCACAATTTCTGTATTTTTATAATGAGAAGCCATCTGCTTGTACACATTTTAGTGCCCACTTTCTGCTTGTAGTACATTTAAGTCCAGATTGTCTACCAGGTCATGTTACTGGGGTCTGCTTCTACTTCCATCCACACATACACAGGAGTATCCTTTTTTTCCTGAAATTTTAGAGGGTTTGGTGTTCCTCTCACAGATACAAGAAGTTTCATGATTTGCATTTAATGAATACTTACTTTGGGTCAAGGAAGGAGCAAAGAACAAAAACCTTTCAGAAATGCGTCAGCACATGCAGCACTGAAACCTAACTGAAATTCAGTAAATAACACTTGGTTGATTTACTGATATTGGGACAATACAGTGATTTCAACAGGAAGGGGAAAAGAGAGAGAGAATCCATCCCCCACCCCCCTCTCTGTGTGCTTGAATCATGGAGAGAGGGGGAGAGGGAGGGAGGGAGGGAGAGAGAGAGAGAGAGAGTGAGTAGGCCTTCAATTATCTTCTTACATGTAAGACACAAAAACTGAAGTTCAGCATTAAGACTGGATATTAACACACAATTTATTTTAACGATTATGCTACATTTTTAATCTTCTAATCGATTGGGGAATATTAAAATGAAATGACTAATTAATGTTAAATAATTAATAACCTTTAAACACATCTGCCAGTTGTGATATTTTTAAGTGCTGCATAAACCTTCACTAATTAATCTGTGCAACCCTTGCAGAGACAAAAGAATCCATAATAATTGTGTGTGTGGGGACCTTTTTGACTTATGCTATGTTGATATTGATCAGTAAGCATAATTTACAAAACTGTTATGTCCCTGCTGGAAGACTCCTCCTCAGAGGAAGAACGGGAGGACTAGGAACCACCCACCACCAGCAATGTCCAGGATCTGCTAGTAGACCAGGAGGACCCTGGGTCCTCAGGGGTGACTACCATGAGGGTATCACATATGGAGGACAAGGACTCTGCAGTCTGCCGCAGCAGTGGAGGCAAAGAAACCCCCAAGCCCTTGGAAGAGATGCCACCTGAAAAGACAGGAACTCAGAAGGAACATTATACTAAGCCAGAGGTCTCCTTGTGAGAAAAGATCTATTGCACAAAGGAGGCTTGCTCCCAAGCAGCCACTAACAGATCACAGCTGAAGCTTGGGAGTAGCTCTGGCACCCTCTGCATAAACACAGCAGTGTAAGCCGGAGTTGTTGGAAACTACATTAACCAGACCTTCCTGAATTCAGCCTCCCTTGACTGACTCTTGCTGTATTTCTGGACTGAACCCTGACTATCCTTCGGCCTGCTCCTTGACTGCTGTGTTGCCTTGGGACCTGTTGCCTGGATTTTGAGACCTGGCCTTTTGCCTGATCCCTATTTGTGCTGTCCATCTTGGAACTCTTGGATCCTGGAACCTGCAACCGCCAGGCTCAGATTCTGGAAATCTGACAAATATCACAGGTTTACTCTTCTTCAGAATTCAGGCTTATTACGATCTAACTGCAGTCAATTCCTAAGTGTGGAACTGCAGATTATTCCCATGAAATCCATTATTTCCCTCCAAACGCATATATTCATGTGTTCAGACACAAACATATGCATACACTCATAATCTCATACAGATTCAAAAACACATTTTACACACATAACCATGAATTATGCTTGGGTCTGACCAACTCATTCAATATCAGAACTGGGACAGTGCTTCCACAGGTAGAAAGTTGGCATAGAAATTACTTGACATGGGTAGCCCTGACTCTGAAGCCTCCTCCTAGGAATGGGTGGGTCTGCCAGGTCCTTTTCTATGGACTCCATTTCCCATCTACAAGCATGTTTCATACTGGTTCTGTGCATTTTTTTTTCTTGTAAAAAAAAAGGCATACATATTTTTCCCTTTTTTAAAAAAATGCATTTTTGTACACATTTTTCAAATTGTACATATTCTTGTACACATCCGCCCATTGACTAAAGCATGTTTGCACACATTTTTGAAATGGATGTGCTTTTCTTTGCACATACTTCAAATGTGCACATTTTACTGGACATATTTCTCCTGTTTTGCAGAACGCATTGCAAGTCCTGAAATGTATGGATTTCCAAACGGAAAGTTCATGCAGTCTGCATCCATTTCTAAGTGATGTGGATTGGAAAAATTTGACACAGCAGATTTCTCACATATCCCTGCATACTCTTAAACTTCTTTAAGTTCATTACAAATGAACAAAGGTCATTATAAATCCTGCAAAGTATCTAGGCCACCATTATATCCTCCATAGGTAGCAATGTACAACATTTCGCTCTGACAGATACTGATGAATTACATTCTGTGTTCAAAGGGGAAAAAATGAGAATACACAGAAAAAAACAAACAACATAAAGCCTGTCAGGCACCAAACATCTAGGGCTGAACCAAAACAACCCTTGTTTTTGCAGACTTATTCATGGATTATGAAGCTGAACCATCCATCACTATTTCAAGGTGAGGGGGCTACAAAGTTGGTTGAAGTCAATGTGCATTTTACTTAACATCACTGAAGTTTTAAGGCCAAGTGCTTCCCCCCCTCCCCACCCCCCAAGTTAGATGACTGAGAAGTGCAAGGATGGAAACGGAATATAAAAAGGAAGCATAGGGGGGGGGAGTGCCTCCTATCCAGACAAGAAATTATGAGAAGTTTGGATACTAAGAGTTGAAAGTATTCTATTGACAGTTCCATTACTGGCAGCAACAGTGTCAAATCATTTCTGAAGATGAAGGTCACTTTGAAGTCCAAGGTGAAGATAACTTATTGTCGCACCGAATTCTTCCTTATGACACCCAAGGTTAAAAGTACAGTTACTGTTTCTTTCTTTTTTTTTAAGTTATTATAACATTCCCTCTCTCCCAAAGTTCTCTACCCACCCAACCTTGACAAGAAAAAAAAGTTACGGTGAAAATACCATTTAATATATAAAGCTACCTGTTACTGATTCTGCAGAAACCATACTTGGTGCCCAAATCATCAGTCATGTGTACTAACTATCCCTATAGTTATAAGGCTGCATGTTTCCAACTTCTCAAACATTCTTGTATTCTTGTTGAAAAGAAGCTTTAGACCTAAACTTGCACTGTCAACCCCCCCCCCCCCCGCTACATGTGTCTTTGGGGAACTATTAATCACTCTGCAATATATTCACACATAAATATTTCTAACCAAATTAAATATATAAAGATGTGTGGGAAGTTCCATGACTTCCATGATATTTGGTTCATCTCTATATCAGAAAGAAAATGAATGAAAGAACATAAATGTCTTTTTTGCTCCAGGTACATATATTAGGAAGCTACCTTGTAGTCCCACTGTGTGCAACAAGGGTGAAAAAAGATATGTACGCCATCACTCATTCATTATGAAGAGCATACAATGTGAAAATTACTCTCTGTGTCAGAAAAAGTAACCTGTCAAGTTGTTAAATCACTGAAGCTGGAAAAGTACATGACTTTGCTAGCTGTGCAACTGAAGCCACTAACACTTATCATTTAGCATTCTACTGCTTTTCAGTTCTTGAATTTGAGTGCATTCCTTTTCCCTCTTTGACTTTTTAGATTAGCAAATATTTATTGCTTCTACTTTTTATGAAAGCATGTTCATACATCTTCTACAGTTTTCAGTGTGCTGTGTGTTCTGTTGAATCACTTCTATTTCTGCCCTCCTCCAGCCCAAAGTGCTAGTAAAAAAATCCCAGTATGTCTGACGAATGGCATTTAAATATTTGGGTGTTTTTTCTAGGACAACATCCTGCACCATATTAATTTTTTCCCCCATCTGCTTTTTAAATTCTTACACTGGCCCCACTTCTCTGGGAGGTGAAAAGTTCCAGAGGCATCACGCTTACCCATTTTTCTCCTTTGAAACAAGGTCAATGGAGGCTTATAGTGTTTTGTAATATTTGAGTTTATTTACAAATATAGAGGTTCAACATAGTTGAAGGCATACTGCTGAAACACTGCAACAGCAAATTCCACTGCCTCATATAAGATCTCAGGAGAGAGGCAAGCCCTGTTCAGATGTTATGCCCAAAGAAGGTATATAAATGCATGTAAAGGGCAGGGGCTCTACCTGAATCTACCAGAACCCTGAGATCCATGGCCTCTGAGACCGGGGTCACTTGACAGGCCTGGAGGAGAAGGGGAGAAACACGCAAGGGACGGGCAGGATGATCAGGATGAAAAACCAAGAGTTCCTTCTTGTCCATATTCAACTTTAACTGATGGGAGGATATCCACAAGGAGATGTCTAAAAGGCAACTCATCAAGGAGGTCCAAACTTCAGTATTCAGCTCAGGATAAGATTGGTATGCCTAAGTGTCATCAGCATAAATATGATAGCAAAAACCCAAACGAGAAATAAGTGTACCCAAACAAAGTATATATATATATATAAAGAGAAAAAACAAAAGGGCCCAATATCGAGCCCTGTGGGACGCCAACAGTGAGAAACTCTACTGCCCAGGGAAACTGAGAAAGAAAGGTTTGACAAATAAGAAGAAAACCAAGAAATAGCATTACCAGACACATCCAAAGATACCAACCATGACAATAGAATCTGGTGGTCAAGGGTATCAAATGCTGCCAATAAATCAAGCAGCACTGGCACTGAAGAATGGTGCCAAGCCTTGGCCACCAGGATATCATTCAAAACTCGAGAGAGTGTCATCTCAGTTGAATGTCTGACCCTAAATCCAGACTGAAACAGATCAGTAAAGTCATAACGAGCCAAATAAGGGGCTAATTGAGAGAGGGTAACTCTCTCCCATATTTTGGACAAAAAAGGAAGGAGAGATACTGCTGGTCAGTAATTAGCACATACAAGAGGAAGGGAAGGTCTTTTCAACAAAGGATGGACAAAGGCACGCTTATAAGAAGTCAGAAAATCAACAGTGGTAAGTGAACAATTCATAAGGCAAAAGAGAAGAATGTAAAACAGAATTAAGAAGGAAAGGGATCACTAGGGGCTGTAGTTAGAGGAAGCAGAAACAATTGCCCAGACCTGCTCCTCTGACACCCAAGAGAACTCAAATCGTTCTTCTGAGTCAGCCAAGGAGAGGCAGGACGAACTGCTGCCTTACAGCAGACTGCTAAGTCTAAGCAGGAGCTAATTGATCCAGAGCAGCACTAGTGGCCGTTTGAAAAGCCACAGTCATTTCATCAACTGAACTGACATGTAAATTATCATTAACAGGCAAGAGCTGTGGCCCCGACCAATCCAGAAATGGCCGTAAGGTCTCCTGATCCAGGATTGATGTAAAACTAGTGGGAGAAATACCAGACAGGTTTCTCATAGAAACCATCTGAAAAGGCAAATTAGGGGAACAAAAAAGTGTACAAAAACTCTGCCAAAAGAAAGAAAAAGATCAGAAAAAGCCACTGTCTAAAACAGTAGCCAGACAAAACTCTAAACCCCTACAAATAAGCAAATCCAAAGTTCTACTCCCAACATGAGTGGGTGGGAGAGGACAACACAGTCAAATTATGCATATGCAAACACAGAAGTGGCATCCTCCCACAGCTGTGATTCTTGGTAGATATTAAAAACCCCAGCTATAATACAAGACAATATCCAGAAAACAAGATAACCAGGTGGAAAATTCATCCAGGAAGTCCAATTCCAACATCAGATTTGGGGGGGGGGGTAAATACATGATGGTGGGGATGATGGGTGGTGGATGACGGAATTTTCCCATACCAGGGGAAGCAGCTGCTCTCCCTACACTTGTGCAAGTCTCCTGCTTACTGCGCCCTGCCTCCTTCCTACAGTAGGCAAAGGAGATGGGGTAGGGGAAGGTGGTGGGGTGGGTGAAGAGGCTGAGTCCCCTTTGCTCCTCCATCAGAGAAGTGAAGGGGCCTCAGCAACTTCTTGTCCACATGACCTGCCTCCTTCCGCTATTGTGGGATGGAGGCAGGGTGCATGAGGCCGAAGTAGAACTGACCTAGTCCCCATCACTCCTCCATCAGAGTGACAGCAGCTAGGTTGATGCAGTTTTGCTGCATATGGGACTCCTCTAACCGAAAAACCACACACACAGTGAAGCCTGGTCCACCCAGCGCTTGGGCCAGGAAGCAAATGTTAGGTGGGTGTTGCGATGCCCACCTGATATCATACAGCTTGCAGAGGGCTGGGGAGGTCAACCGTGCCTCCTCACCAAGACTGGTTCTGCACCCCTGCTTTAGATGGTCATGTTGTAAAGTACACAACTAGCATTTCTTGTCTCACCCACCCCTACACTGCCATCCCATGCTTTACAAGTACAACCGCTTTTACACTTCTGGTTGGAGATGGCGTTGTGATTGGAACTTTGCTTCATTTCTCCTGAATTTCAGCTTTAAAAATACCTCTTTGAGACTGTTGTGTTATCTAGGTATTTGCTATTAACCTAGCTTAAGCTTTTGTTTTTCGTTTTTTGCATTTATACCTGCTTGTTGCGCTTTTGGAGGTGAGAGGGGGTATGGCAACACCGAAAGGAAAGAAAAGTTTAGGAGTGCCGCCTACGCCACCAGTGGGCTCCTTGGCAAAAGTTTCTAAAGAAGCATCTAAGGGAGAGGTGCTGCTTGTTTTGATAAAAAAAGTTTGTCTTCACAGTTATCAGTCAAAGCAGATCGATTCAGGATTCCATCACTACCCTTCAAGGGTCTGTAGATTCGATGAATGTTTGTCTTCAAAAGATGGAGTCAAAAGTTAATGTACTTGAAGACCAGATCACTGATCATGAAACTGCAATGAATGCCTCTTATAGTGTATTATCTGCTTGAATTTCTCAATTAGAAGCCCTCACTCGGAGAGCTAATTTGCATATTCTCAGCCTTAGAGAGTTGGCTACAGATCTCTCTGTCTTGCTGAGCTTATGGATACATTTCTGTCTGAGTTATTGGCTTTGCCTTCTGATTTTCCAATCAATATTGAGTGTGCTTATTGTGTTCCTGGTTCTACATGACATTCTAGAGCCAGTTATCATACAGTTTCTACTGGCTTCCACTAAAGAATATCTGCTGTGTACAGCAAGACAGAGAGGAGAGCTTGAGTGGGGGGCAGCCAATGATAAGATTATGGTCTTTCCTGATTATACTAAAGAAATCACTGATAAAAGACAATTTGCCAAGGCAAGAAACCTGGCAAAGCAAATTAATTTGCAATACCGCATCAAATATCCTGCCACATTTTGCAGGGAAGGAGCCTGGGGAAGGAGGACCAGCCAGCAGCTGCACCGGGTGATCCTGAGCCTGAGCCTGCTTCTGCCCCCGCCCACAGGTACTTAAGGCGGGGCTGCCAGAGGCTGCTCGGGAAGGAGGCTGGGGAAGGAGGACCAGCCAGCAGCTGCACCGGGTGATCCTGAGCCTGAGCCTGCTTCTGCCCCCGCCCACAGGTACTTAAGGCGGGGCTGCCAGAGGCAGCGCCTCGGCGTCGCGCCAAGTGCGACGCTAAGTGCGCACTTAGCGTCGCACTTGGAGTCGCAAGATCTACCCACCTGCTTCTCCAGAGACACCAGCAGCCACAACACCAGCAGCAAATAGCAGCAGCAGCAGAGGGCAGCAGCTTTAAAGACCAGGGGAAGGGGCAAACGTGGACTATCTGCTCCTTCTTAGCTGCTGTTCTCTTTTATCTCTTTTATATTCTTTTAAACTGTTGAGCATTTTATATCTTAATATTTTAATATGTGCCTGGGAGGACTATTGGACAACTCAGGGGGTGGGGGAGGTGCCACCATAACTGTGGTCACGGGCAGGGGGAGGTATGGCGTTGGGGGATTAACAGGCCAGCTGAGGAGAAGAGGGGCTAGACACCTTACAGCTGTCCCCTCTTCTGGTTCTTCCCCCAACCTGATGGTTCCTGGCAGCCTTACCAGTCTGCCCTCGGGTCTGGTGGTGCTGCTGCTGAATGCCAGGTCGGCCCAAAATAAAATCTCCCTCATCCATGATTTGATTGTGGATGAGGGGGCTGACCTGGCATGTATTACTGAGACCTGGGTGGGGGAACTGGGAGGGGTCGCTCTCTCCCAGCTGTGCCCTCCTGGGTACTCAGTGCAGCACCAACACCGACTTGAGGGTCGGGGAGGGGGGGTTGCCGTGGTCTATAGGAATTCAATCTCCCTCTCCAGGCTTCCTGCTCATTCGAGTGCAGATCTTGAGTGTCTGTACCTTGTGTTGGGTACCCGGGACAGATTAGGGATTCTGTTGGTGTACCGCCCACCCTGCTGCCCATCAGACTCCCTGCCTGAGCTGACGGAGGTGGTCTCGGACTTGGTGTTGAGGACCCCCAGGATGATGGTCCTGGGGGATCTCAACTTCCATGCCGAGGCCGCTTTATCCGGGGCGGCTCAGGACTTCATGGCCGCCATGACAACCATGGGGCTGTCCCAACATGTCATCGGCCCAACGCATATAAAAGGACACACGCTTGATCTGGTTTTCTCGACTGGGCAGGAGGATGGTGATCTGAAAGTAGAGGAATTAACATCTGTCCCTTTGTCATGGTCAGATCACTTCCTGCTGAGGTTTAGACTTCTGGCGGCCTTTCCCCTCTGCAAGGGTGGGGGACCTATTAAAATGGTCCGCCCCCGGAGATTAATGGATTCCGATGGATTCCAGAGGGCTCTGGGGGATTTTCCTGCTGGTATGGCTGGTGCTCCTGTCGAAGCCCAGGTTGCTCTGTGGAATGCAGAGATGACTCGGGCGGTTGACACGATCGCGCCCAAGCGCCCTCTCCCTCTGAGCAGAGCCCGGCCAGCTCCTTGGTATACACCTGTGCTGAGGGCAATGAAGCAAGAGGGGAGACGGCTAGAACGCAGGTGGAGGAAAACTTGTGCTGAGTCTGACCGAACACAGGTAAGAGCCCACTATCGAGCCTACTCTGTGGCGGTGAGGGTGGCAAAGAGGCAGTTCTTTTCCACCAGCATTGCATCTTCTCAGTGTTGTCCGGCGGAGCTTTTCCGAGTGGTTTGCGGCCTGTTACATTCTGGGCCAGGGAGAGAGACGGTGGAACCCTCGGTAGCACGCTGTGACGAGTTTGCGCGGCACTTTGAGGATAAAGTCGCTCAGATTCGTCATGAATTGGACACAACCATTAATGCAGTTCCATTGGTAGAGGCGTTCAGAGCACCGTCTGGTCCAGTTTTATTGGATGAGTTTCAGTTACTGAGGCCTGAGGATGTGGACAAGGTGCTTGGCCAAGTCCAATCGACCACTTGTGTGCTTGACCCTTGCCCTTCATGGCTTATTAAATCAAACAAGGAGGGGTTGTCCGGCTGGGTCCAGAAGGTTGTAAACTCCTCCTTGAGAGAGGGAGTGGTGCCTGCTGCTTTAAAAGAGGCAGTAATTAGACCACTCCTGAAAAAGCCTAACCTGGACCCAGAGGATGTTAACGATTATAGGCCAGTGGCCAACATCCCCTTCCTGGGCAAGGTGCTTGAGCGGGTGGTTGTAGGACAGCTCCAGGCACTCTTGAATGAAACGGATTATCTAGATCCATTTCAATCGGGCTTCAGGCCTGGTTTTGGAACGGAAACTGCCTTGGTCGCCCTGTGGGATGACCTCTGCCGGGAGAGGGACAGGGGGAGTGCGACCCTGTTGATTCTCCTGGACCTCTCAGCGGCTTTCGATACCATCGACCATGGTATCCTTCTGGATAGGTTGTCTGGGTTGGGAGTTGGAGGCACTGCACTACAGTGGTTCCGCTCCTACTTGGATGGCCGATTCCAGAAGGTGGTGCTGGGGGATTATTGCTCTGTGCCATGGCAATTGTGCCATGGGGTTCCACAGGGCTCTATTCTATCCCCCATGCTGTTTAACATCTACATGAAACCGCTGGGGGAGGTTATCCAGAGGTGTGGGCTGAGGTGCCATCAATATGCGGATGACACCCAGCTCTACCTCTTTTCTCATCAAAACCAGGTGAGGCAGTGGCTGTTCTGAACCAGTGCCTGGGCACAGTAATGGACTGGATGAGGGCTAATAAACTGAAACTCAATCCAGACAAGATGGAGGTACTGTTAGTGGGTGGTTCGTCTGCCCAGCTAGGTGATATTCAACCTGTTCTGGAGGGGGTTGCACTCCCCCTAAAGGATCAGGTTCGTAGTTTGGGGGTGCTCTTGGATCCAGAACTGTCACTTGAGGCACAGGTGAACTCAGTGGCACGGAGCACTTTTTATCAGCTTAGGCTGGTATACCAACTACGCCCTTATCTGGACAGAGATAGCCTAGCTACAGTTATCCATGCTCTGATAACTTCTCGTCTGGATTACTGCAATGCGTTATACGTGGGGCTGCCTTTGAAAACGGTCCGGAAACTTCAGCTGGTCCAAAATAGGGCAGCAAGATTGTTAACAGGGACTGGCCTGCGAGCTCATATTACGCCAGTACTTTTCCAGCTGCACTGGCTGCCAGTCCATTTCCGGGCCCGATTCAAAGTGCTGGTGTTAACATTCAAAGCCCTTAACAGCTTGGGGCCAGGTTACCTGAAGGATCACCTCCTCCCATATGTGCCTGCCCGGACCTTAAGATCATCATCAGCGGCCCTTCTCCGTGAGCCCCTGCCGAAGGAAGTAAGGCGGGTGGCTACTAGGAGGAGGGCTTTTTCTGTTGTGGCACCCCGGCTCTGGAATGAGCTCCCTAGTGAGGTTCGCCTGGCGCCTACATTGTACTCCTTTCGGCGCCAGGTGAAGACCTTTTTATTTTCCCAGGCATTTTAGCTTTCTAAATTTTTATCTTTGCTGTTTTAAATCTGTATTTTAAACTCCTGTACTGCTGCTAGGTTTTATTGTGGTTGTATTGTTATATTGTGGTTTTAATGTTCTATATATTTTAAATTGTTTTATTGTGTGTTGTTTGGTTTTAGTTTTTGTGAACCACCCAGAGAGCTTCGGCTATTGGGCGGTATAGAAATGAAATAAATAAATAAATAAATTTTTTTGAAGGAGTTTTTAAGTTCTGATGCTGCAAAATCATTTCTCACTGGCATTAAAATTAAAACTAAGGATCTGTCTTCTTTAGCTCCCTGAATTTGGACTTCTGTTACTTTTTGGAGGGTTGCTAGTCAGTATTTTCATGTCTTGTTTTGGTTTTGCACAGGAGTTTTCTGATATCAAGTCTGGGCAACATGTCAGACCTAGTTGCATTGCATTCTATTGCTTCTTCCTTTTTGTTCGTTCTCCCTTCTTTCTTTTTCTATCCTTTTTTCTTTATGCATATGTATAACCATGTATATATAATTTGTGTTCCTGAGTGCATCTATTTAATATTTTGATTAAACATAGGTTATATGTAACTATCACATTAAACTGAGTTTAATAAGGTTATGTTTATATGTGTGTGTGCGTGTGTGTGTGTGTGTGTGCATGTGTGTGTGTGTATCTAAATCAAATATTACTTAAAATACCCATTCTTTTTAATATTATAATTACTATTATTTTTTGTTGGTTAAATTTGCTTATTTATAATTTTGCTCTGTGTATGTATTCAATATGCAGGAGGGGCCTAGCTGAATACCATGGTTGCACGTTGGTCCAAATAGAAGGCAAACGTTTTTATTTTTTTGTTTTTGTCAAGGGTTTTTTTTGTTTTCATCTGTTAGGGGGGTACTTTTTGGTATTAAATAAAAGATGTGGACACAAATTGGATTATTTGACTTTTATTTGGTTTTTTTTAGTTTTCAATTATTGTTTATATTTTTGAATAATTTTTTCCCATTTTTTTCTTATTTTATAGAAATATTGCTTATTTCTATGCAATAAGAACTATTCTGATGATGTTTGAACTGGTTAGTCTGAAATGTAAACTATGGATGTATTTGTTATAGCACTTACATTATACAAATTTAGTTATTTGTTGTAAATCTGGAAAGATGTGTTTTGGTTAGGGATGGACGTAGACGCCGTAGTCTATGTAAATCTTTACGTAGACTACCGGGACCAAATAAGGAATGCAAATGGCGGCGCCCATAGGCCGCCGTCATTTGCATACGCGCTTTTTTTTTTTTTTCAAAGTCACCCGTGATAGGCTACGTAACGATTTACGTAGCCTATCACGGCTGACTTTGGAAATCTAGCCGTGATAGGCTACGTTAATCGTTACGTAGCCTATCACGGGGTTTGTTTGTTTGTTTTTTTAACACTTTGTTTCGCAGCCGGGGAGATGGGGCACTTCTCCCCGGCCTGAATTTCGGCCGGGCGAGGCGGGAAGCCTCCCCCTCGGCCTGAATTTCGGCCGGGCGAGGTGGGACAGCTCCCCCCCTCGCCTGAACTTCAGGGGGAGAAGCAAAGCGCCTCCCCTCCACCACGAAGCACCCATGCGAAAAGGTAAGTGACTTTCGTACATCCCTAATCACGGCTGACTTTGGAAATCTAGCCGTGATAGGCTACGTAAATCGTCACGTAGCCTATCACGGGTGTGTGGTTTTTATTTTAACTTTACTTTTTTATTTTGTAATAGCGGCGGCAGCCGGTCGGGGGACTGGCCGCTGCCCCCGCTGAACCGCCGCCGGGACCCGCCGTCGAGAGGGACATTCGCCGAAGATAAGTCCCATCCCGGGGGGGGGGCAGGGGGCTGGCGGAGAATTTCCCCACCAATTTTGGGGGGCCGAATGCGTCGGCACTCAGCCTCCCGAAGATTCGTGGAGAAATTCTCCGCCATCCCTGGTTTTGGTGGAAGGGCAAATAATTTGCTTTTGCTTTTTCAATGCTTAACGTGACTTCATGGAACGTCATGGAATGTTCAATGCTTAATGGGACTTCATGGAACGTCAATTGCAAACAAGCAAAAAAGAATCCTTTCTAAGTTAAAGGAGCTTAATGTTGACATGGCTTTTTTTACGAGAAACCCATTTGATGGCTGCAAATGGACAGATGTTGCAAAGGACTGGGTTGGTGAGGCTTATGTTACAGATACTTCAACGCAGTATAAAGGGGTTGCAATTTTAATTCATAAGCGACTTTCTATTTCAGTCCAACAGGTGATTATTGATATTGAGGAGTTTTTTTGGATTCTGGTAGGGAAGTATGGAAAGGAAAGGTTCCTCCTGTGCAAGCACCGAGTCACTACTGACTCCTAGAGGGACGCCGCTTTCGCTGGTGTTTTCATGGCAGACTGTAGTGGGGTGGTTTGCCATTGCCTTCCCCAGTCATGGCTACCTTTCCCCCAGCAAGCTGGGTACTCATTTTACCAACCTCGGAAGGATGGAAGGCTGAGTCAACCTGAGCTGGCTACCTGAGACCCGGCTTCTGCTAGGATTGAACTCAGGTCATGGCCCATGGGGAGAGTTTCAGTTGCAGTATTGATTCTCCGGCTATGTTTCGCTAAAACTGATTGATATCGCTTATGATTCTTTGATTTTGGGTGAGGACTTTAACGAGGTCTTAGATCCTTTGTTAGATAGGAGTACACCTCCACCTAAGGCCCAATCATGAGACTGGCACTCCAGGCTTACATGATGGAATATGGTTTAATTGATGCTTGGAGAATTTTACATCCTTCCAACAGAGAGTATACTTTTATTTCACCAGTTCACCATAACTGCTTTAGATTAGGCTATTTTTTTTAATCTCTACATCTTTAGTATGTCAAATTAAAGATTCCAAGGTTGACACATTGGTAGTGTCAGATCAGGACCCAGTATGTTTGGAACTCCAGTTTTCTGATATTCCTAAGGCCCCCGGTCTTTAGAGCTTTAATGTTTCTCTTCTCAGTGATGACAAGTTTAAAACTCAGATGTTAGGTGAACTAACAGAGTATTTTAATACTAATGAGGGTACAGTGGGTTCATGTGCCATTGCGTGGGAGGCCAGTAAAGCTTTTATAAGGGGCCGAATTATTTCTTATGCTTCTTATCAAAAGAAAGTTAAAAAACTCAGACGTTTTTAAATAAGAATCTGAAATCTCTTATAACTCATTTTGCCACTTCTCCCACAGCACAATTTTATCAAGAGCTGCAGAACACTAAGAATGAGCTGAATAATATTCTTTCACAGCAGGCGGAATTTACTCTGACTTGCCTACGACAGAAATATTGAGAAAATGGTAGGGATGTACGAAACTCACTTACCTTTGCTCTGTCCCACCCTGTGGAATCCTCGATGAGGGGGGAGGCGATCCGGTCCTCCCCCACCCGGAATCCTCGACTGCCGGCTCCGCTCCGCGGCCAGGATTTCCAGATTTCGAGCCGCGGACGGCCTGGTGCGGACGCAAATGTAGGGATGTCAGAGAATTCCACCACGGATCTCGGTGAGGCCGAATGCCAATGCATTCGGCCCCCCAAAATTTGTGGCGGAATGGCATGCCCCCCACCCCCCCGTGGGTCCCCCCCGGGACGAGACTTACCTGGGGCGGATCTTCTGGGCGGCGGCGGCTCCGGTGGTGGCTCCGGCGGCGGTGGCAGCGGCCGGTCTTCCGACCGGCTGCCACGGCCGCCACCATTTCCAGGCTTGGGGGGAAAAAAAAAAGACGTGATAGGCTACGTAAATCTTTACGTAGCCTATCATGGTTGGGGGTGGGTTTTAAAAAAAAAACTCGTATGCAAATGGCGGCGGCTATAGCCGCCACCATTTACGTTCCTACTTTTTACCATCTTAATCTACGTAAATATTTACGTACACTATGACGGCGAAAATCAAGGGGAATGCAAATAGCGTAACGGGAGCTATTTGCGTCCCCTTTTGATTCACAGTATTAGCCTACGTACAGATTTACGTAGGCTAAAACAGTGAATCAAAAAGGGACGCAAATAGCACCCACTACGCTATTTGCGTTCCCCTTGATTTTCGCCGTCATAGTCTACATAAATATTTACGTAGATTAAGATGGCCAAAAAGAAGGAACACAAATGGCGGCGGCCGGAGCAACCGCCATTTGCATACGTGGTTGTTGTTGTTGTTGTTGTTTTTACCCAGAGCCCTCCACAGCCAGAAATCTGACTGCGGACGGCTCTGGCCTGGTCGGGCCAGGCCTGGCCAGCTGCTCTGTGGAGCTGCTGCGGAGCACAGCCGGCTGTTCGAGGATTCCGGGGGGAGGAACGGAACACCTCCCCCCTCACCATCAACATATTCCGCAAAAGGTAAGTCACTTTCGTACATCCCTACGCAAATGGTAGCTGCTGTAGCGGCCGCTATTTGTGTCCACTATGCTATTTGTGTTCCCCTTTTTTTTCGCCGTTTTATCTTACATAAATATTTACGTAAGATAAGTAGGCAAAAAATAGGGAACGCAAATGGCGGCCGCCGTACCCGCCGCCATTTGCGTACGCTGCGTGGTTGTTGTTGTTGTTTTTTTACATTAGCCATGATAGGCTACGTAAATTCTTACGTAGCCTATCATGGTCCAAGGATGGCAATGGCGGCAGCAGCAGCCCTGCCGCAGCCGGCCAGGAGACCAACTAGGGATGTACGAAAATCACTTACTTTTCAGGGATTATGCTGATGGTGGAGAGGGAGGCGTTCTGTCCCTTCCCCCAGAATCCCCGGACATCCGGCCGCTGGCTAGCAGGGACGCAAATGGCAGTGGCCGTAGCCGCCACCGTTTGCGTCCCTGCAGTTATCCGTGATAGGCTACGTAAATGTTTACATAGCCTATCACGGCTGATTTAAAAAAAAAAACAACGCGCGTTCGCAAATGGCGTCGGCCATGGCCGCCGCCATTTGCGTTCCTTATTTTGGCACGTCTTAGTCTACATAAACATTTACATAGACTAAGACGGCGAAAATAAGGGGAACACAAATAGCGTAGCGTCTACGTTTTCTTTTGTTTTGCGCATTTTGTTTTGAAGTCAGCCGTGATAGGCTACGTAAACATTTACGTAGCCTATCACGGTGTTTTTTTTAAATCTAGCCATGATAGGCTACGTAAATCTTTACGTAGCCTATCACTTTTTTTTAACCTGGAAATGGCGGCGGCGGCAGCTGGTCGGAAGAGCCGCTTCCAGAGCCGCTGCCGCCAGGAAGATCCGCCCAAGGTAAGTTCCATCCCGGGGGGGCGGGGGGGCAGGCCGTTCCCCGATTTCGGGGGGCCGAATGCGCTGGGATTTCGGTCCAGCTCTCGCAGCCATAGGTTACTACGGGGAATACCATTGCTTTAACTATGCAGACCTTTGTTGTCAGTGTGAGATTGTTAAAGTTTCTTCCAGCCATTTTAACTCCAGCCTTGGCTTCATCAAACCCAGCATGTCGCATGATATGTTCTGCGTACAGGTTGAATAGGTAGAGTGAGAGTATACAACCCTGCCGTACTCCTTGCCCAATCTTAAACCAGTCCGTTGTTCCATGGTCTGTTCTTACCGTTGCTACTTGGTCGTTATACAGATTCCTCAGGAGGCAGACAAGATGACTTGGTATCCCCATACTACCAAGAACTTGCCACAATTTGTGATGATCCACACAGTCAAAGGCTTTAGAATAGTCAATAAAACAGAAATAGATGTTTTTCTGAAACTTCCTGGCTTTCTCCATTATCCAGCGGATATTGGCAATTTGGTCTCTAGTTCCTCTGCCTTTTCGAAACCCAGCTTGTACATCTGGCAATTCTCGTTCCATGAATTGCTGGAGTCTATCTTGCAAGATCTTGAGCATTACCTTACTGGCATGTGAAATAAGTGCCACTGTTCAATAGTTTGAACATTCTTTGGTGCTTCCCTTTTTTGGTATGAGGATATAAGTTGATCTTTTCCAATCTGTTGGCCATTCTTGTGTTTTCCAAATTTGCTGGCATATGGCATGCATCACCTTGACAGCATCATCTTGCAAGATTTTAAACAGTTCAGCTGGGATACCATGGTCTCCTGCTGCCTTGTTATTAGCAATGCTTCTTAAGGCCCATTCAACCTCACTCTTCAGGATGTCTGGCTCTAACTCACTGACCACACCGTCAAATCTATCCCCAATATTATCCTTCCTATACAGATCTTCTGTATATTCATGCCATCTTCTGCTTTTCTTGATCTCTTCTGCTTCTGTTAGGTCCTTGCCATCTTTGTTTTTGATCATACCCATTTTTGCCTGGAATTTACCTCCGATGTTTCTAATTTTCTGGAAGAGGTCTCTTGTCCTTCCTATTCTATTATCTTCTTCCGCTTCCGCGCATTGCTTGTTTAAAAATAATTCCTTATCTCTTCTGGCTAACCTCTGGAATTTTACATTTAATTGGGCATATCTCCCCCTTTCATGGTTGCCTTTTGCTCTCCTTCTTTCTTGGGCTACTTTCAGTGTCTCAGCAGACAGCCATCTTGCCTTCTTGGTTTTCTTTTTATTTGGGAATTTTGCTGCCTCCTGAACAATGTTGCAAACTTCTGTCCATAGACCTTCCGGGCCCCTATCTAGGGATGTCAGAGAATTCCACCATGGATCTCCCAAAATCCATGGCAGAACGAAGCCCCCCACCCCCCCGCCCCATGAAAGGCGCACGAAACGGGACCTACCTGCTGCCGTTCGCGCTGACTTGCGAATGGTGGCCGCGGCCATGGCCACCATTCGCTTTATCACTTTAGCCATGATAGGCTACATAAATCACAGCAAAAAAGAAAAAGGCTATGTAAATCATGGCAAAAAAAAAAGGGAACGCAAATGGCAGCGGCTACGGCAGCCGCCATTTGCGTTCCCTTTTTTTTTGGCCGTGATAGCCTACGTAAATATTTCCATAGGCTATTACGGCAAAAGAGGGGTGCAAATGGCGTAGTGGCCACCATTTGCGTTCCCTTTTTCCCCGCCGTAATAGACTATGTAAATATTTAAGTAACCAATCACGGCAAAAAAAAAAAGGGAACGCAAATGGCGGACACCGTAGCCGCCGCCATTTGCATTTGCTGTTGCTGTTGTTGTTTTTTGCTGTAAATATAGGCTACAACATGAAAAACAACAATGTGATAGGCTACGGAAATATTTACGTAGCCTATCACGGCAAAATACAGGGACGCAAATGGCGGTGGCTATGGCAGCCGCCATTTGCGTCCCTGCAGGCTGCGTCCGGAGAGAATTTCAGGGGGAGGGACACAGTGCCTTCCCCCCACCGCGAATGTCACCCTTCGAAAAGGTAAGTGACTTTCGTACATCCCTACCCCTATCTACTAAATCTAGTGCCTTAACTCTATTCTTCACCTCCACTGCATATTCATTAGGAATATTACTGAGCTCATATCTAACTGATCTGTGGGTCTTCCCTATTCTCTTTAGTCTGATTCTAAATTGTGCAATAAGAAGTTCGTGATCTGAACTACAGTCAGCTCCAGGCCTTGTTTTTTTTCTGACTGTATAGATATCCTCCACCTTTGGCTACAAAGGATGTAGTCAATCTGATGTTGGTGTCAACCACCTGGTGAAATCCATGTATAAAGTTGTCTTTTAGGTTGTTGGAGGAGAGTGTTTGTTATGCACAGTAAGTTGTCTTGACAAAATTATATCAGCCTATGTCCCGCTTCATTTTGTTCTCCCAGACCATGCTTGCCTGTAATTCCAGGTGTCGTTTGACTACCCACCTTAGCATTCCAGTCTCCTGTAATGAAAATAACATCTCTTTTTGGCATATTATCCAGTAGCTGCTGCAGATCCTCATAGAACTGATCTACTTCTGCTTCTTCAGCATCTGTGGTTGAGGCCTATATTTGGATCACTGTGATGTTAAATGGCTTGCCCTGAATTCGAATTGAGATAATTCTGTCATGTTTTGGATTGTATCCAAGCACTGCTTTAGCCACTTTATTATTAATTATGACGGCTACTCCATCTGTGGTCCTCTTGTCCACAGTAGTAGATCTGGTGGTCATTTGATGTGAAGTGGCCCATTCCAGTCCATTTCAGTTCACTGACACCCAAAATGTCTATATTTAATCTTGACATCTCCCCAATAACCATATCCAATTTGCCCTGGCTCATAGATCTTACATTCCAGGTTCCTATGGTGTGCTGATCTTTAGAACATCGGATTTGTCGTTCACCACCAGCACTGTCGGCCACTAGCCGTCCTTTCGTCTTTGAGCTACCTGCCTCATCACATCTGGGGCTAGTTGAACTCATCCTCTGTTCCTCCCCAGTAGCATTTTGACCTGGGAGTCCCATCTTCCGATGGTATACCGACATATCTCTGGTTGTACTGATCCATTTAGTTTTCATGGCAAGAATACTGAGGTGGGTTGCCATTACCTTCCCCAGGGATCGTATTTAGTCTGACCTCTCTGCCATGACCTTCTCATCTTGGGTGTCCCTTCATGGTTTAGCTCATGGCATCATTGAGGTGCTCAAGCTCCAGCACCACAGCAAGGTAACAATCTCCTTTGTTGGAGGGTTAGACGGGACCAGGTGGGATTTATTAAAAATAGACATGTTGCTGATAATCTTAGATTAGTTGTTGATCTAGTTGCTTTAAACTCTGAAAGAACTGACCACAGTGGCCATCATTTCTTTGGATACAGAAAAGGCCTTTGACAAAATTCATTGGAAATTTATTTTTACCACACTGACTAATTTTGGTTTTCCTATAGAATTTTTGAAATGGGTTAAAATTTTATACTCAGCTCCAAGAGCAAGAGCAATGACTAATGGTTAGTTTTGGCTTTTTTAAAAAACTTGGGTAGGGCACTAGACAAGGTTGCCCACTTTCCCACTTTGCCCATTGGAACCCCTGGTGTGTGCTATTATTACACAAAATAATAGTATTCATGGATTTGCCCATTTTAGCTTAGAATGTAAAATTAGTCTTTATGCTGCCGATCTTTTGTTGTTTATCTCGAAACTCCAGTCATCGGTTCCAGCTCTGATGAATCTGAGTAATACTTTCGGTGAATTGTCTGGCTGTTCAATTAATTGGTCAAAATCAGAAATAATGCCGATTTGAGATCAGGTATACGGTAGTGTATTAGCCAATTGGCAATTTTGATGGTGCCCAGAGCCTATTGCTCATTTGGGAATAATTATCCCAAGAGATATATCTCAAAAGATTAGGTTAAATTTAAACAAGTTGATTAATGATATTTCACGAGATATAGATAGATGGGCATCTTTAAAGCTGAGTTTATGGGGTAAGGTTAATGCACTTAAGATGAATACTATACCTCAAATTATTTATTTTATATGTGGGATCCCCATAATTATACCTGGCAAATATTTCTGAAAACTTAATGCTTTCTTTTGTAAATTCTTTTGGGATTCCTTCCCATCAAGAATATCTTTGAAAAGGATGCAACTTCCAATAAATGAAGGTGGGTTTGGTTTTCTGGAACTTGCTATATACCATCAGGCTTATTTGCTGACCTGTACTACATTTTGGTCTTTTCCACTCAGATTTGATTTTCCACCTTGGTCGGTGTTGGAATCCTCCTGTCTGGAGCCTCTCTCTAAATGGATGGCATTAGGGTCTGGGCATATTAAGGCAGACAAAGCTCCTCCTGCAATCTTGGCAGTCACATAATGTCATGCCAATTACAGTTTGACCCATTTTCCCATGCCAAATTGACTTTATGGGGAAACCCAGATTTAAGAATTGGAAAGAAAATGTTTTTGTGGCGGACCTAGACAGATAAAATGGTCTTTCCCTTAGATCAATTATTGGGTGTTGATGATGAGTTTTTGCTATTTTCAACTTTGCAAGATAAATTTGATTTGCCTGCTACAGCGGAATGGCAGTATTTGCAGTTGAAACATTTGTTAGTATCTAGATTCAGTCCTGCTGCTTTTACTGCTTCGGAGTCTCTTGTGCTATTGGAAACACTTATTGAGACTGATCAGATATGTTGTTGTTGTTTATTCGGTCAGTCGCTTCCGACTATTCGTGACTTCATGGACCAGCCCACGCCAGAGCTTCCTGTCAGCCGTCGCCACCCCCAGCTCCCCCAAGGTCGAGTCCGTCACCTCCAGAATATCATCCATCCATCTTGCCCTTGGTCGGCGGCGTCGGCCCCTCTTCCTTTTGCCTGCCACTTTCCCTAGCATCAGCGTCTTCTCCAGGATCTCTCTCCTGTCTTCTCATTATGTGACCAAAGTACTTCAGTTTTGCCTTTAAGATCATTCCCTCAAGTGAGCAGTCTGGCTTTATTTGCTGGAGTATGGACTGGTTTGATCTTCTTGCACTCCAAGGCACTCTCAGAATTTTCCTCCAGCACCACAGTTCAAAAGCATCTATCTTCCTTCGCTCAGCCTTCCTTATGGTCCAGCTCTCGCAGCCATAGGTTACTAAGGGGAATACCATTGCTTTAACTATGCGGACCTTTGTTGTCAGTGCGATGTCTCTGCTCTTAATTATTTCATCAAGATATGTTATTGCTGTCCTCCCAAGAAGTAAACGTCTTCTGATTTCCTGGCTGCAGTCAGCGTTTGCAGTAATCTTTGTGCCTAGAAAGACAAAGTCTGTCACTGCCTCCATGTTTTCTCCCTCTATTTGCCAGTTATCAATCAAGCTGGTTGCCATAATCTTGTTTTTTTTTTTGAGGTTTATCTGCAACCCAGCTTTTGCACTTTCTTCTTTCACCTTCATCATGAGGTTCCTCAGCTCCTCCTTGCTTTCAGCCATCAAAGTGGTATCATCTGCATATCTGAGATTGTTAATGTTTCTTCCAGCCATTTTAACTCCAGCCTTGGCTTCATCAAGCCCAGCATGTCGCATGATGTGTTCTGCGTACAGGTTGAACAGGTAGGGTGAGAGTATACAATCCTGCCATACTCCTTTCCCAATCTTAAACCAGTCCGTTGTTCCGTGGTCTGTTCTTACCGTTGCTACTTGGTCGTTATACAGATTCCTCAGGAGGCAGACAAGATGACTTGGTATCCCCATACTGCCAAGAACTTGCCACAATTTGTTATGATCCACACAGTCAAAGGCTTTAGAATAGTCAATAAAACAGAAATAGATGTTTTTCTGAAACTTCCTGGCTTTCTCCATTATCCAGCAGATATTGGCAATTTGGTCTCTAGTTCCTCTGCCTTTTCGAAACCCAGCTGGTACATCTGGCAATTCTCGTTCCATGAATTGCTGGAGTCTACCTTGCAAGATCTTGAGCATTACCTTACTGGCATGTGAAATAAGTGCCACTGTTCAATAGTTGAACATTCTTTGGTGCTTCCCTTTTTTGGTATGGGGATATAAGTTGATCTTTTCCAATCTGTTGGCCATTCTTGTGTTTTCCAAATTTGCTGGCATATGGCATGCATCACCTTGACAGCATCATTTTGCAAGATTTTAAACAGTTCAGCTGGGATACCGTGGTCTCCTGCTGCCTTGTTATTAGCAATGCTTCTTAAGGCCCATTCAACCTCACTCTTCAGGATGTCTGGCTCTAGCTCACTGACCATGGTCGACACCAAAATCAGTCAAATCTATTCCCGATATTATTATCCTTCCTATACAGATCTTCCGTATATTCTTGCCACCTTTTCTTGATCTCTTCTGCTTCTGTTAGGTCCTTGCCATCTTTGTTTTTGATCATACCCATTTTTGCCTGGAATTTACCTCCGATGCTTCTAATTTTCTGGAAGAGGTCTCTTGTCCTTCCTATTCTATTATCCTCTTCCACTTCTGCGCATTGCTTGTTTAAAAGTAATTCCTTATCTCTTCTGGAATTTTGCATTTAATTGGGCATATCTCCCCCTATCACTGTTGCCTTTTGCATTCATTCTTTCTTGGGCTGCTTCCAGTATCTCAGCAGAGGTTGACCTCTGGGTCAACCCAATGAAAAGAGATGTTTGCAGTGAAACTACAGCTAAACCATGTATTAACCATGTCTCCAAAGACACATTCCTTCCTTTGAAATGTTAACATTTCACAATGAGGACATGAGGCGGCCACACAACAAACTTCTCTTTTTATATTATTACTATTATTTATTACATTTCTATATTGCCCCATAGCTGAAGCTCTCTGGGCAATTTATAAAGATATTGTATGACTATTAATATGGCTTATTATTAATGGCCTAGGACAGAGGTGGCTTTCATATGTTTTGGCCTACAAGTCCCATCAGCCCTGGCCAACATAGTCAATGATGAGGGATGATGGTAACTGTAGGCCAAAACATATGGAGAGACACAAGTTGCCCACCCTGGCCTAGAAGAAGCTAGCTTAATAAAATAATGTACAATAGTGATTATATAACCTGCTTCTCATCAACCACAAAATGTTAAATTACAATGTTCATCAATTCTGGAAGACATTTGGATTTTGATAAATGTCTGGAACAGTGGCAAGTCAAAACTGAGGAACAGCCATCAAGACTAATATTTCTAATTAATTGCTCTGTCCGTATCTTTGCTATTCAAAAGTGATACTTGGAGAAGGATTTCAGGAAGATGGTTTCTACCAATTGTAGAGATTGTCATGATTCTCGATTTCTTCTGAAATGTTTCATATGGAGCATGACCAATCAGAAGTGTTATGTAAAAACTAACTATAGGCTTATTTAGAAACTAACTATAAGTTGTACATTCTGAAATGGAATGGAAGCAATGCAATCCTTTTGCTTTTCCTCTATTAAAGAATCAGTTTCTTTTCAAAATAATATGGCTGGAATGGAAACAGCGACAGGCAGTGTTCCATGCATACACAGTGCTTTTGGGGAACATCTGCCAGCAGCAGCCCAGAAAAAGCTGCCACCAAAGCTTTGAGCACATACAGAATGGCATTAAATTAGGTATGAGAACTGCTATTGGCTGGGATATCATGCAACCTCTAGTTGCAAGAATGGTACCACTCTGGGTGCATGTGTGCACAAAGCTCAGTGGAGTCTGCCTTATAACTACTAAAAAACCCAACCCAAGAATCTTATGATACTTCTCTCAGATAAAAAAACCACAATTTTCTATTAAACTTCTCAGTGAAGAAATATCGCGCAGCAGAGAATGAATATTTACGATTGCACACACACATTGCTTTACCAAACGTTTCATGACATAACATGATGGCATCATAAGATTGTTACAGACTATGCAAAAGTTTAAAATAGCAATATAAGACACATTCTGTTTTGAAACTCTATTTTTTTATCTTCTACCAAAGTTTTTATTAAGCAGTGACAACAATTTATAAAGTTTTGCTGAAGTTTATTTTATTTTCATTTCATAAAGCCTGAAGTTGCAATCATGCACACAACTAGCCAGCTTAAATCCTATTGAATTCATTGAGATTTAAACATCTTATGTGTGCAATTGAAGCCGGAATCTGCAATTAGATGAGAGAAATCTAAATTGCTTTTTATTCTTCAACTCACAAACCTCATTGCAGATGGTTCTTTCATTATTTAATTTAAGAAAGCAAAGTCAAAGCCTAACTCCTGTAGTTCCTATAATTTGTTTGTAAAGGACTTTGCATAATAAATGAAAGGATTTTATTACTTATGCTCTATTCCATGTGGAAGCAACGTTCAACTGAAATTATGCAATTAAAGGTGAGAAGAGAGTAATTTTCTGCAAAATCTCTCATGGTGGTTTACCCAGCAGGAGTCCTGAACCTTTAAACACCTTCACAGTAGCAGTCTGTTCATTTATCACTCACAGGGTTTAAGGCAGGATTCTCTTATTTTAGCATTCATTACAAAGTACAGCAAGACACTTTCTCTGAATGTCATAGGTCCATAGGAGGGTTGACATATAGGAAAGATCTCAAATCTAGTAATAGCCATTACTGCTAGTTAGATAATTTTAAGTTAGCTAGATTCCCTGAAGTTTATGCAGTACAAAATTCTGGCTTTCAATGGAATAGCTATATGCTAAACACACGCACGTGCACGCACGTTAAATAGCTGCAGTGGAAAAAAGCATCTGTTGATCACTCTTTCAGATAAGAACCTGGTTTTAGATATGGATGTTACCCAAGCCTCTTTTCTAGCATGCAGCAGTCAGTGAGACAAAAGACAAACATCACTTACTCTCAGCCTTGCTTACCAGGCAAGCCCTGCTATTACAGCATATAGACTTGTAATAAATATAAGCAGAAAATGTCAGAATGAAAATGGGAAGGTAGGCCACCATGAAAACTAGGCCTAAACAGCCCTCCCTAATAGCAACACTAAATCAAGCAGGAAGAGAGTTCCTGCCAAGTCTAAACTACAGACACGAAGTGTAGAAGAATAGAAGTAGCTGTTCTCTCCTGGAAACAAGGCTCTATCTGTCAACTTGGGTACTGTCTACTAGGTAGCAGATCCCCTTATTCCTTTCTCCTCCATCTTCTGAGAGATGACGTTGTCAGCAAGACAAGTAAACAAATTATTGCATGTTCCATTCATAGCAGTGAGGCTTCCAACAACTGTCAGGAGAGTTGAAATCCCCCCAGACTTCCCTGCTCCCTCCTTCACGCCTATCATGTGAAAAACCACAGACGCAAATGGTATAGTGGACGCCATTTGCGGCCGTAAAACCCTTAGTTTAAGCTAAATGCAGCCATTTACAGCTGCATTTAGGTTAATCTAAGAGCTTTACGGCTGCAAATGGGGTAGTGGGCGCCATTTCCATCCGGATTCCTTCCTCCTCAGTGATATGGCACAGCAATGGCAGCCATATCGCTGGATATACAGAGCTGGCCGGCGGTTCTACAGAATTGCCGCAGAGTGGAGCCGGCCCATGAGGATTCCGGGGGGAGGAATGGATCACCTCCCCACCCGCAGACACACCCCCAGGATGGAAGGTAGGGGTTTCGTACATCCCTATTCAATACCCTCACATTTTAATTTTATTTCTTTGCCTCCATGCATCTCTTACTTTACGCGTGCGCGCACACACACACACAATCTACTTCTCTATCTACTGGAATGCTGGGCGTGTAAAAAAGGGAGAGAAAAAAAGTGTTCAGGTCCTTCTGTAGTATTTCATTGGTATGTGACTGCAAACAAATGGGAGTTTTCCAGTATAATAACAAGATCGCTTTTATAATGACTGCAAAATGCATCCTACCCATCAACATATTTCAGTTCAACTAGAGAACCATCAAGTGGAAAGAAAAAATGATTGACCTTGAACAACCTCAAATAAATGGTGCCTATAAAATGTGGTATATCTGTCAGCCTTTCTGCAATAGTATTTTTAATGTACAGCTTCAGTGCTAAAAATAATTTTTAAATGACCACTTTATTCCGCTTCTGAAGCCAGAAAGACCAAACGTTTTAGTGAAATAAATTCAATATAATGCATACGTATTAATATTAATTACTAATTTTATGCATGATATGCTAAATTAATTACCAGTGAACTATTTGAGTGGATATATGCCCTGACTCAGATTGTTTGGGGGTAGAAATGGTCTCATTATAAATATTTAACATGCTGTGGGACAGTCTTGCTGTACTGGTCAACCATTCATTTCCTTTCATCCCCAGAAACTCATTTTTGTTGCACTGAACTGTAACAGATTGCGGTCAACTTTTTAAAAAACCCATCCTTCTAATGTACCTTTTCCCAATTTGCTTTTCATCTGATTGAAATTATTTATTATGTGGTGCACACTATGTTGTTAAATCAGTCTCTTTCTTGGTAGCCTATTTGTTCTGTAATACGTTTGAGATCTTAATCCGCTTGAAAAATATTGTAGCACACTATTCATATTAAAATGAACTTGAGCACACTCCGGGAGAGAGCGGAGGACAGGAAGGCCTGGTGTGCTATGGTCCATGGGGTCATGAAGAGTCGGACACGACTTAACGACTGAACAACAACAACATTCATATTAAAACATACAAGTAGTAGAAAAATATAGGTCAGAATTTTGTATCAGCAGTACTCAACACTAAGATCAGTTCACTCCAGTGTGGTTGCCTAGAGCAGCCCTATTCATGCATTCCAAAGAACATGTAAGGGCTCAAAGTGGGGTTGGGGCAAGCATGTTGCCTCATCGCAGATGTCTCCATTCATGTCAGGCCCTGCCCCTTTATATCCCTGACCTCACCATATGGAGTGGGGAGGTCTGATATGGGGCTCTATGCGTGTTCCATTGAATGTGTGGAGTAGTCTCTTTGCATTCAATTGAACTCAAGCAGAACCTCTGTTCAGGGAATGAAGGGGTGGGCCTGGCACAGAGGGGTAAGGATAGATGGACTCCTCTCCATCCAGTCCCACTGGGCGATCAACGAGCCGCTGCCGTCGCCCGCCTGCCTGAGCTGAATGACAGGAGCTATGGGACGGCTCGGCGACCACCCAGGAAGCACTGTGAGGTGTCTGTCGCCATTGTGCGCAGAAATTGCAGCTCAGTTACTTCCACAAATCTAATGTTGCGTCTGTGGCTGCCTTAAAGGGGTGATGACTCAACAGTACAGACTCAACATAAATTGATGCCTTTTATGCCTGTACATCACCCCTTTTAAGGCAGCCACATGCAACAGTAGATTTGTGGGAGGAACTGAGCTGCGATTTCTGCACACAATGGCAACTCGCTAAGGCGACAGATGGCCTTGCAGTACTTCCCACTGGTTGCCGATTGGGCAAGTCAGCCCCCCCGCAGCCCAGTGAATGGGGTCTGGATGGTCAGCTGGGCGGGGGGAGTCCATCTAAAAACAACTTTGAGTAATCAACTCAAATAACCATAAGATCTGATTAAAACTCATCATACGCTGCCAAATGCATGAGAAAAGGTCTTAACCTGGTACCAAAACGATAATGATGTTGGCGCAAGGCAAGCCTCATTGGGGTGATCATTCCATATTTGTGGGGCCGCCACCAAGAAGGTCCTCTTTCTTGTTCCCACCTTCCGACCCTCCCTCGGAGGAGGCACGCAGAGGTATGAGGTTTTTAAGAGTGAATGGAGGAGAACAAAAGGGGAGACGCTATAACCCCACTGGTAGAGTACATACTTTGCATGTAGAATGTCCCAAGCTTAATCCTTGGCATCTCCACTTAATAAGAACAGCTACTCAGGTAACAGAGCTGAATTTAGGGGAAAGATAACTTGGGAGCCATTGCTGGTTGAAGTAAACATAACTGGGCTAGACAGGCCAAAGGTCTGACTCAGTATATGGCAGCTTCAACATTCATATGTAGAAACCCATCACACATGGAAAAATGGAGCTAAGCAAGATGATCAGCAGCACAGAAGTTTACTGGCCCTGCTACTCTGCAAGGAAGTTCACTATAGTATATATTCTTCTGGCAATGCTAAAACTTCTGAATTGAAATGCGAATGAGAACCCCCACCCCCCGCCACTATATACTATTGTTGCATGTTGATCCCCACCCCACCAAAGAGAAATGTAAGAGTTCTCTTACATTAAGAGAAATGTAAACAATTTAAGATGCCTAATTCTATGTTCTTTTACCAGCTTTTTAATTAGTTACACAACATATTTTGACAAAGGAAATTTCTTGTGTAAAATATAAAACACTGAATTATTTCCAATATGGCATTGGAAAAAAGAAAATCAGCACAGTTTACAATCTTTTTGTGCAAAAATACATGCTACATAATACTTTAAAAATACCCTCACTTATGCAAAATTAATATTCTTGTAGTTGCCAAGAGAATAGTTCTTTATTTAATATAGAGATGCTACAAGTGTGTGTGTAAACAAATATGCAAATATTCAGTACTTTCCTCGTACCTTCCTACATCCTAATTGTTGTGGCTACAGTGGAGTGTGACGAGGACAAACAGACTTGCACAGAGTTGGGTAAAAATTGCCACAATGCTTACTAAATCCAGAGCTTTCATACTTTAGTAGGGGTGTACGAAACCCCACTTACCTGGCTCTGCTGGGTTCCGTTGGGGGAGGCGATCCGGTCCTCCCCCCGGAATCCTCGACGGGGGGGAGGTGATCCGGTCCTCCTCACCGGAATCCTGCCCGGCCGGCTCTGCTCCACGGCCAGTCTGCAGAGCTGCCAGCCAAGCCGATCTGCAGCAGGGCCCCCATCCGCTGCTGGGCTGCTGCAGAAGTAAATGGCATCCTGCGTAGGGGATGCCATTTGCGTCCCAATGCTAGGCCGTGATAGGCTACGTATATATTTACATAGCCTATCACGGCTAAAGCAGGGACGCAAATGGTATCCCCTACGTCATTTGCATCCCCCATGCTGTAGCTGTGATAGGCTACGTAAATATTTATGTAGCCTATCACGGCTAAAGCGGGGATGCAAATAGCGGCCGCTATGCCATTTGCGTCCCTGACTTTTGCCGTGATAGGCTATGTAGATACTTATGTAGCTTATCACAGCAAAAGACAGGGACGCAAATGTCTTTTGCCATGATAGGCTACGTAGATACTTACGTAGCTGTCAGGAGTGCCCTAGCGGCCTATTTCAGTCTACTTCAAGAGCTAACTCAAGACACAAACAAAAGGATTCTTTTCAAGGATTTAATCCTTTTACAACTTAATTACTCCTTCAGATGCTAATCACCAGCGACTAAGCAAGGAACAGCAGAGTAGCCTATGCTCCAGGTTAGGCAGTTGGTCCCCATTTGAAGGAGAACCATGGGAAGACCCTGAACTTATGGGCTTGGAAGAGATCCTCCCTCTTTCTCTTGGGTCCTTGGGACGCGACCGTTGCTTGTGCACCAAACGAGCGGTACGCCTCCTATCCACGCCCTCCAGCTGTCGTCGCTCCTGGCATCTGTGTTGAGCGTCCAGCAACCCCCCTCCCGCACTCTCTCGTTGCCAGGGTCACTATCTATCTCAGGAATGCTGGCAGAAGGAATCTCTGCCAGCTACCGTGCCTGTGAGAGATGAGCGCGCTCCTCTCCCATGGATTGCTGTTCCTCCTCAGAATCAGAACTGCTCTGGGGCTCTATCAGCTCAGTTTCCACCCTGACAGTAGCCTAAATATTTACGTAGCCTATCACAGCTACAGCAGGGATGCAAATGGCAGCCGCCACGATGGCCACCATTTGCGGCCGCAGCAGCCTGGAAGATGACCCAGAACCGCTGCTGGAGCCACCGCCTGGTAGGTCGGTTTCGGAGGGCAATTGCGGGGGGTGGCAGGGTGGCAAGGCCATTCTGCCACAAATTCTAAAGAATCCAGACTCACTGGAGTCCATGGAGGAATTCTCCAACATCCCTATTTAGTAAAAAGGACATGGAACTGAACCTTGTCATTGCTGTCTGGACTGGTGGAAGTAGATGTACACCAGTACAAGCTCTGAGGGGACAAAGATTGGGAGGATGAAAGGCATGAAGTAGTGCTGTGCCGAAAACTTTTCTCACATTTTTTTCAACCATTCTCATTCAATTTGACAGAAGAGAAATTGCTTTCGAAAAGGACTTCAATGGTGAAGAAATTTCAGAGAAACTCTCCTGGGTTGGGTTTGGGTTTCTTGGGCTTACCTTACTTAGGGGGTGGCTGAAGACTGAGTGCAAATGCCCTGCTTTACATTGTACAATCTTCTCTCCAGCAGTCTGTAGCCTCCTCAGCTTCCTACACTTCAATTAAAGCCCGGTTTAAGGCACTATGAGGTAATTCCTCCCACAGGTAGGGATGTCAGAGAATTCCGCCATGGATGTCGGTGAGGCCAAATGCCAGTGCATTCGGCCCCCCGAACTCCGTGGCGGAACAGCCTGCCCCCCTGCCCCCCCACGGATCCCCCCAGGACGATCCCCCCCGCGACTTACCTGGGGCAGATGTTCCGGACGGCGGTGGCTCCGGCGGCAGCTTCGGCGGCGGCAGCTGGTCTTCCGACCAGCTGCCGCCGCTGCTGCCATTTGCAATCTGTTTTTTTAATAATTTCCCCATTCATGATAGGCTACATAAAGACTTACGTAGCCTATCACGTCTGGGTTAAAAAAAAAAAAAAAAAGCGTACGCAAATGGTGGCGGCTATGGCCGCCGGCATTTGCGTTCCTTATTTTTGGCCGTCTTAGTCTATGTAAATATTTACGTAGGCTAAGACGGCAAAAATAAGGGGGAATGCAAATAGCGTAGCGGACGCTATTTGCGTTACCCCTTATTTTCGCCATCTTAGTCTATGTAAATATTTACGTAGAGTAAGACGGTGAAAATAAAGGGGAACGCAAACAGCGTCCGCTACGCTATTTGTGTTCCCCTTTCTTGTCCTTGTCTTAGTCTACGTAAATATTTACATAGACTAAGACGGCCAAAAATAAGGAACGCAAATGGTGGCGGCCATAGCCGACACCATTTGCGTACGCTTTTTTTTTTTTACCCAGACGTGATAGGCTACATAAGTCTTTACGTAGCCTATCACGGCTGAATTCAGGGATGCAAATGGCGGCAGCTATGGATGTTCCTACTAGCCAGTGGCCGGATGTCTGGCTGCTGGCGGAGCTGGCTGGCAGCTCCGCAGAATCCCCGCGGAGCAGAGCCAGCCAGCCACGATTCCGGGGGAAGGGACGGAGCACCTCCCCCCCCCCAGCAGAACCTGGCGGAGCCAGGTAAGCGGGGTTTCGTACATCCCTACCCACAGGACGTTTTCAGATTACAATGTGCAGGCAGCCTGGGAGGCTAGCTGTGATTAGGTAAGCTCAAAAGTATATTTAAAAGCATCCTGAATGAGGCAGAACAATGGAAGCCTCTTTCATGGGGGGAGAAAACTTTCAGGAAATTGGTTGGAGGACAGATTTTGGCAGAGCAATAACTCCTGGAGCTAGACACAACCCTGCCCCAACCTGCACTGCAGTGGATGCAAATTGGGGCCAGGCTGCCAAGACAGAGGATGCTGTTGCAGCACGAAGACCCACAAAACCCTTACCAAAAAAGCAAGAAGCTGTGCTACGAGCCCTGCCAATGGGGAGCCCTACCTGGGAGAAACTGCTGAGGATTCCCCCTCCCCCTGGAGAAATTTGGTGAAATTTGTCTCCCAAATTTCTCTGCGCACAAGTATGGTGGAGAATTTCAAGAGGACATTTGCGCACAGCTCTAGCATGTTCTTGTATATTGTTCTGTTCTGTTCGTGGTGGGTTTTTTTTTAATGGAATTCACTTTTAAAATCTGAATATTGTATTTTAAAATGTTTTAATCTTTGTAAACTGCCCAGAGAGCTTTGGCTATTGCTCAGTATAGAAATAAATAAATAAATAAATAAATACATAAATAAAGCATCAAACAGTTTTAGCTGCGATTATCATCATGAGGCTGTGAACTTTATCACTGTGAGCCTGTGAACTGTGTTCCTCTGTTTTATTGAATGGAAAATCCCCAGGGCCTCAAAATACATTTTTATGGTGTGCCCAGATCCACTCACCCCAAAAATCTATACCAAAGTAGCTGTTCCAACTGCAAGCATGTACAATTTAAAACAAAAGTATCATATGTGTACAGCAACACCAAAAAATGACAATACAAAACTGTGAAATTTTAATAAATAAATATATCAGATGAACCTAACCAACCTGGTGGCTTGGTAAAATTGTCTCTCTAGGTATATCAACTAACAGTCAGCACGTGTCCACAGCACAGCTTAGCAGAACATACAGCTTCATCACCCCAAACCACCCAGCCACCAAACTGCTTTACCAAATCTGTACAAACTCCCTTGCCTGGCTACAAGGGACAGCAATGATAAAAGGGGAAGGAGGAGAATTGCTTTCACCCCATAGCATTTGGAACACTCCTGTGGCAGTGCTCTGGACAGCCAGGGTACTCAAGCACCATGAAGGAAGAAGGATAAAGATGAAGATCAGCCTCCTTCGCTGCCACCACCATTGCACCCATAGGCTGGTAAACAGAATGTGAGTTGAGATTTCTTCTCCAGTTTGGATTATTATCTAAAACAGAACTATGACAGGGGGCAGATGGCCTGGTTCAAAATATGGGTACACTTTGAGTGTGCCAAACATGTATTCCAAACCAGGTAATTACAAAATTCAATAGCATCAGTAGACTCCAGTCTGCCACCCCACCATTTCCCTTTCCAGGCAAATACATCTCATGCGGGTGGAAGGGGGGAGAGAAGCAGGACTAGGGATGTACGAAAGTCACTTACTTTTTCGAAGGGTGACATTCGCGGTGGGGGGGAGGAACTCCATCCCTCCCCCTGAAATTCTCTCTGGCCGGCTCCGCTCCGTGGCGATTCCGCGGAGCTGCCGGACGGGGCCGCCCGCAGCCGGACATCCGGCCACTGGGCAGCCTGCAGGGATGCAAACGGCGGCCGCAGCCGCCACCATTTGCATCCCTGTATTTTGCTGTAATAGGCTACATAAATATTTACTAGCCTATCACGGCAAAAAACCAAAAACAAACAGCGAACGCAAATGGCAGCTACGGCAGCCACCATTTGCATTCCCTTTTTTTTTTGCCGTGATAGGCTACGTAAATATTTACGTAGCCTATTACGGCAAAATAGATGGGTGTAAATGGCGGCCACTATGCCATTTGCGCCCCTCTCTTTTGCTGTATCACGGCCCCCCAAAAAAGGGAACGCAAATGGCGGCTGCTGTAGCTACCGCCATTTGCGTTCCCTTTTTTTTTGCTGTGATAGGCTACGAAAATACTTATGCAGCCTATCATGGCCTCTGCAGGGACGCAAATGGCGTCCCCGCGTTAGCCGTGATAGGCTACGTAAATATGTACATAGCCTATCACGGCTACAGTGATGAAGTGAATGGCGGCTGCGAACTCGGCCACCATTCGCAAGTCAGCGTGAACGGCAGCAGGTAGGTGTCCCCGGGGGGCGGGGGGCGTCGTTCCGCCACAGATTTCAGGGGGCTGAATGCACTGGCATTCGGCCTCACCGAGATCCATGGCCGAATTCTCTGACATCCCTAAGCAGGACATCCTGCTGATGACACTGTAGTCAGTCCCAGTTTGAATGCAATGACAACCCAGTTTTTATTTAAACCCTGGGAACAAGTGGGAGTGGGAAAGCATGCTAGCTCCCGCTGGAGCTAAATAATCTAGGGATGTTCTGTCCCTGGGTTGTTTAGCATTGTGTGTGAACCAGGAACTCTGGGTTGTTGAGGTTTAACCATTGGTTCCAACTCACACAGAGTTCCCGGTCCTCACACAACACTAAATGTTGTTTATCTCCTCCTGCTTGCATACATGTGGTGGGAGCAAACACATTCACTCGCTCCCGCTCATTCACAACAACCCAGGGTTTGTAAAAAATGGAATTTTATGACATGTGAACCAGGTCACAGTGAGCTGCACCATGCCACACTTTCCAGCACTTGACTCTCCTTTCCTTCTCAGCCACACAGTGCCAGGTACGACAGGAGCACATGTCTGATGGCAGGACCCCTTATTCTTAGGGATGGGAGAGAATTCCGCCACGGATCTCGGTGAGGCCAAATGCCAGTGCATTCAGCCCCCCGAACTCCGTGGCGGAACGGCCTGCCCCCCTGCCCCCCGCGGATCCCCCCCAGGATGAGACTTACCTGGGGCGGATCTTCCGGGTGGCGGCGGCTCCGGTGGCGGCTTCGACAGCGGGTCTTCCGACCGGCTGCCACCATCACCATTTCCAGTCTTGTTAAAAAAACACACACACAAAAACCCACACACAAGACGTGATAGGCTACGTAAAAATTTACGTAGCCTATCATGGCTGGTTTTTTTAAAAAAAACACACGACGTGATAGGCTATGTAAATCTTTACGTAGCCTATCATGGCTGGGTGGGTTTAAAAAAAAAAAACGCATACGCAAATGGCGGCGGCTACGGCCGTCGCCATTTCCGTTCCTTAGTTTTGGCCATCTTAGTCTACGTAAATATTTACATAGACTATGAAGGCGAAAATAAAGGGGAACGCAAATAGCGTAGTGGGCGCTATTTGCGTCCCTTTTTGATTCACCATTTTAGCCTACGTAAAGATTTACCAAGGCTAAAACAGTGAATCAAAAAGGGACGCAAATAGCGCCCGCTACACTATTTGCATTCCCCTTTATTTTCGCCGTCATAGTCTACGTAAATATTTACGTATTCAGATGGACAAAAATAAGGAACGTAAATGGCGGCGGCCATAGCCGCCGCCATTTGCGTACACGTTTTTTTCCCCCCCCCAGAGCCCTCCGCGGCCGGAAATCCGGCTGCGGACAGCTCTGGGCTGGGCTGGGCCTGGCCAGCTGCTTTGCAGAGCTGCCGCAGAGCTGCCGCGGAGCACAGCCGGCCATCAAGGATTCTGGGGGGGGGGAGGAATGGATCGCCTCCCCCCCGTCGAGGATTCCGGGGGGAGGGACAGAACGCCTCCCCCCCACCATCAACATAATCTGCGAAAGGTAAGTCACTTTCGTACATCCCTACTTATTCTTCTATTTGTATCTCTGCTTCACTCCAATTTGTATTACTAAAGCTCCATTTTTCCTGTATATGCAGTAACAAGACCAATATTTGGATGTCTTAGTTCTTCAGCTATAAATTATGTCAGCTTGTTTTACGTGTGTTGTTTTTAAAAGCAAAGGTGCTCACAGAGCCAACTACAACTACGGCCTATCTGTAGAATTGAAATCAACAGAGATGATGACCGCTAGTTTATCTGATCAGATTAAAAAAAATATTTGGAAGCATATTGCACTACCTGCAGAAATAGTAAAGATTGCAAAATTATGTATCAGAGATGAAACACTGAAATTCAAACCTTGAGAACATATTCTTAGAAATGAATCCCACTGATTTTCATGGAACTTGCAGGTAAATGTGCTTAAGATCACTGCCTAAATAGTATGCAAACTATTTGAAGGGCACACAAATTTTGAAGATAGTTGATATTATAGATAAATATATATCTTCTACTGAATAATTTATTCACAAGAACAAAACCCAACTTTTACTTGAACAATCAATGCATATTGACCTTGATATTCTGTGACGTAATCCTTACATTGGAGATTTCAGCAGGGTTTTGTGTGTGTGTGTGTGTGTGTGTGTGTGTGAGAGAGAGAGAGAGAGAGAGAGAGAAATTTTCATAAATGCACATCAATTTTTGAGTAAAACTCTGCAAATACTCAATATATGATTAGTGATGGTACTGGTAAAATAAGCTCCATTATATTTGTGCACAAGCATGACTGGCAAAAATCTCTGATCTAGGCAGATGAATTTTTAAATGGGGCTGATATGGTACCGGTGTGAACTATGATTGGGGAGCAACAAATACCACAAATAATGCCAACCCTTCCATCAGAGGAAGTGAACCTTCGAATCCAACCCTTTATGACATATCAATATGACAGGATATGAAAGAGAAAATATAGCTCCCATTTGTAAGAAAAACAGCTCGTGCATGTAGTCTATTTGTGTAAACTATGTTAATCTGCGCCAAGTATAGTTGGCAGTGTAATTTTTAAAAATCCATTTATAATCAATTATTACAAAACAATTTAAAGTAATAACTAATTATTCTAACAGAGCAAAACTTAAAATAGCCTATTATAATATTTCAAATTAATCTCTTTTTAATTCTTCCAACACAGTTTTTCTATGCAACCAATTTAGGATCAGCCTCAAAGTGATATATGTCTTTATAATAGATTAAAAGTGACAGCTCAACAGTAAATCTGGAGGTAAGGTTTTGGGGCTTGCTTGCTAGCAAGTGTCTGATCAGCTTGTGTGTAAGCTAGAAATGGCTTCCACATTAGAAGTACACAAGTGTAGCCATATAACAAAATGTTATTGTATATCGTTTGTGCACATGTGTTAGCTGAGCCTGTGAGAGTTGGGGGAAAAAAGTTAACATGAAGGAAAGGAATCCCTGTTACAATTTTGGAATTACTTCATGTACAACATTTATTTATTTATTAGTTTTTCCACAATTAAAAAGTGCAGCCAATCTCCATGCAAGTCAACAGATCATAGGGATGTACGAAAGTCACTTACCTTTTCGAAGGGTGACATTCGTGGGGGGGGGGGAGGTACTCCATCCCTCCCCCCTGAAATTCTGGCCGGCCGGCTCCACTCCACAGGGATTCTGCGGAGCCGCCGGCTGGCTCCGCCAGCGGCCGGACATCTGGCCGCTGGCTAGCAGGGATGCAAATGGCGTTTGTGTCCCTGCAATCAGCTCTGATAGGCTACATAAATGTTTACGTAGCCTATCACGGCTGATTTAAAAACAACAACAACAATGCACGTATGCAAGTGGCGGCGCCCATGGGCGCCGCCATTTGAATACGCGTGTTGTTTTTGTTTTAAATCAGCCGAGATAGGCTACGTAAACATTTACGTAGCCTATCATGGTGTTTTTTAAAAATCTAGCCATGATAGGCTACATAAAACTTTATGTAGCCTATCACGTTTGTTTGGGTTTTTTTTAACTGGAAATGGTGGCAGCGGCAGCTGGTCGGAAGGCCAGCTGCTGCAGCCGCTGCTGCCGCGCCGCCACCAGGAAGCTCTGCCCAAGGTAAGTCCCGTCCCGGGGGGGCGGGGGGGCAGACCGTTCCGCCACCGATTTCGGGGGGCCGAATGCGCTGGCATTCGGCCTCCCCGAGATCCGTGGCAGAATTCTCTGACATCCCTAACAGATCATGAGGCTTCGGAATGGAATGGAATGTTTGAGCTGGGAGGAGGACAGAGGGAGCAATTTAAGTAGATTGACTTTTGCTGCAACCTGAGAGAGTATGCGGCATTTTTGACTGGCCATTCAAACCAGCCTCAGGCCCACGTCTGACCTGAAATATTAACAACGGACGTAAATATTAATGAATATTTACACTGCAGGGCTTCTCTAAATGACTCTCTCTCTCTCTCTCTCAATACAGGCCCACAACCTGAAATACAGGAATAACAGGGAACTATACTGCAGTGTTGTTGTATATTGTTCTCTCAGCCTAACCTACAATGCAGGGATAAAAGCAATGAATAATATTACACGGTGGCTGTACTTTCTCACTTTGGTTGAACCCTCAAACTATAGCAGGGTGCTAATGCCATTAGATTTGTTTATTTCATTTCTATACTACCCAATAGCCGAGGCTCTCTGGGCAGTTGACAATAACCCAGTGCAGTTCACAGATAACACAGCAGGCTTGTTCAAGCCACTCAGAGCCTAAACTTGTAGCATTTAGCAAGAAGTAACAGCAGGGCTGTCATAAGCCATGCATGGCTGTCATAGGCCACTGTGTCCCAGGTACAGCTAGGGATGTCAGAGAATTTCTCCACGAATCTTGGGGAGGCCGAATGCCAGCACATTCGGCCCCCTGAAATCGGTGGCGAAACGGTCTGCCCCTCCGCCCCCCCCCAGGATAGGACTTACCTTGGGCGAATCCTCCTGGCAGTGGCGGCTCCGGCGGTGGTTCGTAGTCAGCAGCTGCAGCGGCCAGTCTTCCGACCGGCTGCCACCACCGCCATTTCCAAGTTTTTTAACAACAGAAACAAAAAAACGTGATAGGCTATGTGAAAATTTACGTAGCCTATCACGGCTAAATTTTAAAAAACACCGTGATAGGCTACGTAAATCTTTACTATCACGGCTGAGTAAAAACCAAAAAAACCAAAACTGCGCATATGCAAATGGCGGTGCCCATGGGTGCCACCATTTGTGTTCCTTGTTTTGGCACATGTAGTCTATGTAAACATTTACGTAGACTACAGCAAAAATAAGGGGAACGCAAATAGCGTAGCGTCTACGCTATTTGCGTTCCCCTTATTTTAGCCGTAGTCTATGTAAATGTTTATGTAGACTACATGTGCCAAAATAAGGAAGGCAAATGGCGGCGCCCACGGGCGCCGCCATTTGCATACGCGCGGTTTTTCTTTTTGTTTTTTTACTCAGCCATGATAGGCTACGTAAACATTTACATAGCCTATCACGGCTGACTGCAGGGACGCAAACGGCAGCGGCTATGGCCGCCGCTATTTGCGCACCCGGCCAGCCAGGATTCAGGGCAGGAGGGACAGCGCGCCTCCCCCCCCGGTCAGAATTTTGAGGGGGAGGGGGGAGCACCTCCCTGGCCAGAATTTCAGGGGGGAGGGACAGAATGCCTCCTCCCCCGGCCAGAATTTCGGGGGGAGGGACGGAGCACCTCCCCCCCACCGTGACTCAATTTCGTGAGAAGGTAAGTCACTTTCGTACATCCCTTTCCAATCTGCAATAAGTAGAATGGACTTCATTTGGTTTAGAATTTGCATTACCAGGGTTTTTATTTTATTTTTTAAAAAAATGTTTCACACTAAGTAGGAACTGAGTTATAAAAAGTACAAAACCTTTTTGGTGCTACTCTTTGGGTTATTTTGTGGGGGACAGGGGTGTTGACCAGCTGATGCTCAATGCCAGCTGCATAAAAATACCAGATTTCTCCTGTGCTTGCCATGAGCAGCTCTCACCTCTGTTCCTGGGGTCATTTTAAAATAGCTTCTTTGTGTGAACTAGAAAATGACCTATCCAGATAATGAGAATGATTCTCTCTACTCCCTTTTTACCTCTATTTATTTCTTCCTCTCTTTCCAGTCACTCCATTCCCCCTCACACTCAATTGTCAATTTTTTTTTTCTTCTCAGTCTCTTAATCCTCCATGCCATTGAGTCCTTATAGGGCTGTTTTGGAATTCCTCCCCACCCACACACCCACACACACCTTACGTTTCTTTCCTAGAGATTTTTCCCTAAAGCATGGACAAAGATCCACCTCCTACTGTTAATAAGGGGGAGACTGAACAAGAACAACGTATCAATTTTGTTTTTCAGGCAGCTGCAGAATTATGAAAAAGGCATTCAATTTTTTATTTATGTTACTGTGAGGTTTGGGTTTGATTGGGATTTTTTGGTAATCATTTACTGGGTTTGCATTGTCATATGCCAGAGTAGAGATAAAAAGAATGGAATAGTCTTATGCCTCTTATTCAGGTACATAGCATCTAAAAGGCACCACTTATTCAAAGTGTACTACAGAAATGATATATATGCTCATATATGATCAAATAGCTGCCCATGATATTTTTTCATTTTACTTCAGCTGCTTAGTGGCTTGTTGTATTCATCCTCTAGATCGTCTCTTCTTTGATTCATCCATAAAGAAGATTTTTTAACTCTTTTTCAACATACCCAGATAACAAAGAGGAATACTTAACTGATCGGGCATTAGACCTCATTGAACCTTAAAATGAGTGTTTCTCAAAATGAATGCAAATGCAGGGCACCTATATTCCCACAGAATGCTACTGCTACCAGCTGCCACTGTACCTCTGAAAAGGTTGGCTGCATCCATTAGTACATTTACAAAGTACATGCAGCCTTTCCACAGCCTCCATGCCAATGAAAAATGAACTTATTGGCAAATTAAACCAGAAATCATAATTTGAGAGTGTCATGAAATTACTGTTTAACAAATATAATATACTAGGCTGCACTCTCATGGGCATGTCAATTCACACTCTGGGATGGGAGAGTCTCATAATACTACTGTTAACCACGACCACCACCACATTAAAACCACTTAAACCCAACTTTTATTTATTTATTTAAAATATTTCTATACCGCCTGACATGTACAACGTAACCAGGTGGTGTAGAACTTGAGTCTTGCCTGTCCTGGACTGTACTTCTTGTCTCTGGCCCCAGCGGCCTGACAACCTGTTTTCACTTGACTGCTTCCTGACACACCCTGACACTTCTATGATTTTTTTAAAAAAATCTATCCAAGTGTGTGATTAGCATCATATCTGCGACATTAACAAACCAATTACTGTGAGGAAGCACTTAAAAAAAAATCAGCCCTGAACCTACTAATAATAATCTGAAGTATGTAAAGGACTAGGCTGATGAAAGATTTAAAATGTTTTAAACTTTTTAGTTTTTTCCTTTGCAATTCACAAAGTGCTAGCTCAGCAGATTCCTGGGTCACCAAGTTATTTACAAACGCATCCAAATTTGGAGTATCATGGCTGTTGAGAGGATAGCAAGCAAAACAATGAAGTGCAATTTATATGTCAAAATATTATACAAATTAAACAACTAAGTCTATGTTAAAAGGAATGGCCTCGTTTCAGCCCACAACAAATGTTTGTGGGAAGGTTTATACCCTTAAATGTAGGGGTTTATAAAAAGCATACAGACATAATTTTAACTATACTAGCATAAACAGCACCATTATACTAATGTATTACACAGAGGTAGAGCACAAGCACATGCAGATATCTGGAAGGAATAATGTAAGAGACAACGAATACAGAACATAAAGAAAAATATGTCCAGACATAATTTCTAGTGCTTTATTTTAATATTTTCCACAAAGTTAGGGGATAATGTTTTTCATTGTGTTAGACTTGGTTTGAGTTTTTTTAGGTAACATTTTTCTTTCTTGTTTGTTTGTTTTGTATTGGGCAAATTATTTAAGGGATGAGGAATATCCATTGATGTACAACTCTCACTGAAATGAATGGGCGATGCCATGCTTTTTTGTTCAGCACTCTTTCATTTTGGTGGGGTGTGTACAGCAGACTTTCCCTCTGGATCCTGCCCAAAGCCATTATCTTTGCTCATTTCTTTTGACCCTGTACTGTATCTCTGCTTATCAACAACTTCTGGGATGCCTCCAAATACTCAGGTCGCATCCCAACACTTGCCTGGCCAACAGCACTGGATTAACCATTAGGCTCATAAGGCTATGGTCTTAGGGACTTTAATCTTTTTTGGCCTTCAGTTTCTTAGCTCAACCACAAAGCTCCCTGGGTGACCTTGGGCCAGTTATTCTCTTAGCCTTATCTTCCTCAGAAAGTGGTTGTTGTGAGGATAGGGGTGAAGGGAAATCCATGTATAATGCACACCATCCTCTAGAGGGTACCTATATTAGTCTATTGCAGAGAAAACAATAGAGTCTTGTGGCACCTTAAAGAATAACAAATTTATTCTGGCATAAGCTTGTGGACTTCACTTTGTGGCTCACTTCATCAAATGCATGGAGGGTTACTGAGGGTTTCAGGTGTATATAGAAAGTACATATGGTGATGTGGTGGGTGGAAGAACTGCAAAGAGTGAGGTCAGAGGGAAAGATTGCTGAGTTGGACTTCATTAGCAGGTTCAGTTCTATTGCCAGAAGCTTGAATCGGAGTAAACAGGGGGTTTGTTTGTTTTTTGGTCACACTACATATGTTAACGGGCTTAGCTAGTATCAGGACGCTTGCTGTTATCAGCAGCAACTGTATTGTGAATGACCGCTGTTAATAATGTGATTGCCACTGTTATTACTTTCTGCACTTTATTTCCTTCTGACTTCACTGTTTACAGTTGTTCCCTATCTACCTTATGTACCGTATATAAACACCTGAAATTCTCAGCTGCAATGTACTGTACATTGAGCTACCTTTGAAGACTGTTTGGAAACTTTAGGTAGCACAGAATGCAATGGACAGGTTGTTGACTAGGACTAGGATATGTATACGTATAAGTCCAGATCAGACTCGCCTGCATTGGTTGCTAATTTGTTTCCGGGCCAAATTTGAAGTGGTGGTTTTAACCTATACAGCCCTACATGGCTCAGGAACCCAATACCTCAAGGACTGCCTGTCCCCATATAAACCCACCTGGTCCTAGTTGGTTGTAGACACCCTTCTCTGTGTGCCTCCTCCGAGAGAAGCTTGAGGGAACAGGCCTTCTCTATAACAGCCCAGAGTTTAAGGACTGCACTTCCCAAGGAAGCTCATCTGGCACTGGCACTGTCTTCTTTTCAGTGCCAGGCACAGACGTACTTATTTCCTAGGCATCAGATATTAGTTATGGACCAACTGTTGTGGGCTGCTTTTGTGCTTTTCATTCTAGGTTGTGCTCCAGGAAATATTTTGTATTTTGTGAATGAACACTTTTCATATTGTATTTTTATGGTACTTATTTTTATTCATATTATTGTGCTGATTATGGTTTTTTTATATTGAGTGGGTTTTTTGTTATATATATATATATATATATATATATATATATATATATTACACAATTTAATGTGTGTAAGTCACCTTGAGACTGCCTTTTTGCAGTGGGAAGTGACACATGCATTTAATTAATTAATAATAATAACAACAATAATAATAATAACAACAACAACAACAACAACAACTCCATGCATGATGTCCACAAAAGCTTATGTCGTAATACAATTAATAGCATTTAAGGTGCCATAAGACTCTTTGCTGTATACCATCATGAGCACCTTATAGTTAAGTAATAAATAAAGCTATGATTAGTATTATTATTAAACAGAGACTGGCTCAGTAGGACATTTTAAAGTGTAATGTGTGAAAATGCCCTTTAGTACTATGGCTTTCAAGGTATAATACAAACATCAGAGTAAGTGTCATGTGGTGTGGACGGAATACACTCAAGAATGCTCTGAGACAGGATATTTCAGGCCTTGATAATTTATTCAGGGCTCAAATGGCTCCTTCGTCCTGCTTTCCTCATTATAAATCAAGTCTCCTTCTGCTACCAGAGCAAGCAGGCCTTCAGAATTACTACCTCCACAATCATATTTATTTATTTATTTATTTATTTATTTATTGCATTTATATCCTGCCTTTTTTCCCTCTTCCAAGGAACCCAAGGCGGCTTACATTATCCTCCTCCTCTCCATTTTATCCTCACAACAACAGCCCTGTGAGGTAGGTTGGGCTGAGAGTCTGTGACAGGCCCCAAGTCACCCAATGAGCTTCCATGGCCGAGTGGGGACTAGAACCCAGATACTTTAGTGTAACTGTGTATGACCCAAATTCAGATCCTCCCCTTCCAGTGAATGCTGGTCCCAATCCAAATCAGGGTCATGCATAGTTACACCAAAATAAAGAAAATGACCTGAGTTACATGTTACACAATTAATGTAAACTGTTGTTTCAACCTGAAAAACGGAAGAGTGCATTAAGATATCAGATCAAGGTCTACCCTGAAACTGATGAAAGCTTTAGTGTCCTTGCAGATTTTTTACCTAATATTTCAAGATCACAAGTCAGAGCTGGTATCAAATATCTGTATCAGAAATACTGAGATGATCTCCCAGCATATTTACTAAAAAAACTTCACCAATCTGTTGAAATCACATCCTTCTCAGATACTGGGAGAAAAGGTGATGAATGCAAATCTATTTGATTGTACCATATTATCATTGAATCCAATGTGATAAATTCTTTTCCCAGATGTTGAAACTGCATTGCAGCTGTAGTTATGGCAATGATCACTAACTGTAGCAGTGAACATTCCTTCTCTTTTCTAAAAAGGATAAAAATGTCTCTGATCCACCATGACTCAAGAGTGTCTCACTACTTTGTCTCTCGTGAGCAGTGGAAATTACTTTGCCAGCTCTTTGAATTACGACATCATCCATGACTTTGCCTGAGCCAAAGCCAGGAAAAGAACTTTATATAAAAGTCTATCTCGCTCTCTCTATATATGACTGTAGTGAATGATTTATGCTCAAAGATTTTCTCTTTGATTTGAATACTTAACTTTTTAAAAGATTATTTGTTTGAAGACATTATTATTTTATTTTGCAATATTTACTACATACTACTTAGGCCCCTCCTTCCTATTAGTCTTAGGCCCTTCATAACTTTAATCTAGACCTGCTGGCCAGCAATTTAACTTTGCACCTATAGCTATCTCTTTCCAGTTCCTCTGCTATTACTGTTCTTGTCTGTGTACTGCAGTGATCTTCACTATTTTTCAAGCAAAAGCCATTTTGGCTCCTGTCTTCAGCACCAATCACTTGGGGGTCTTTCTCAGGCCATGAGGGACTTCTCGTCTCCTCCCCACCACCCCGCCCTGCTGTCCCTGTCAAGGGATGGCAGCAAGTACCACACTTGGCTGGAGGCCTTTTCAGGCCTCTCCTCCCCATCCCCAACCATCCATGTCATCCAAGGAATGCCTCAGTCACTCAGCAAGTCACCAGGTAGGCTCACTTGCTCCTTAGATTGGGATGGAAATTTTTCTCATCACTGAGAGAGTGCTCTGCTCTAAATCTCCAAAAAAGATCCACATTACTCTCTGTCTTGCCCATGCATTCAGTTTTGCCTCCACATCCACCAGCGCCACACTAAAGCACAGAAGGCAAAGCCTTGTTACAAATATTTTTTGCATGAAAATACAAAAGTATGAAAATACTTCCATTAAATAAAATAATAAAGCTAGAGAATACCTGCTGAGAATGAGCAGCTACTGCAGTGCAAATAAGAGGCGGGGGGCAGACAGCCGAACTTGAGGTGACTGGGAGCCACTAGTGACTCTCAGGCCTTGCAGTGAAGATCACTGGTCTACTGGCTCCAAGTTATTTGGATCCTTTCTTCTATCCCAGCTTTCCCCAACCTGCTGCCCTCCATATGTTTTGGACTACAACTCCCAACATTCCTGACCATTAGCCATGCTGGCTGCAGCTGACAGGACTTAAAATCCAAAACATCTGGAGGGCACCAGGTTGGTGAAGGCTGCTCTAGTCCTTTGTCTCTCGAGCACTCACTGAAACATTCCCATTAGCTAGGATCGAGGACATTTAGAAAGCCTTCCAGAACTAACACTTAGTACTCCTGTTGTACATCTTGACCTTCTCATCAGCAATATTTCAGACCCCACAATCTTCTTTCTATCTCAGAACCTTCTCCATCTTTGACACTTCCCTCCTCCCTTGTCCGGGTTCAAACTAAAACCTTTAGAACAGACAGCGATCTTTTGTTTCAGCTTTATAAAGCAACTTGAAGCAAACATTTATAATGCCTTTAACAAGAGTGAAACTCCCCCTGATAAATTTTATTAGACTTATTAAAACACTGTCTTCAATAAGGTCTTCAGATACCTTGCCTGAGGAGGGAAAAAAACACCAAATCACTTCAAATACTGGTTTAGTCAAAATGTGTTATATGTCCCATGCTCATTCACAATGCAAGGAAAAAGACTCGGCTCTTCTCCCTTCATGACAATACTTGTTTGGCCCTAATGGAGGAGGGGATTGGAAGCCCAAGCCCACATTACTTTAAACACTTTTCTTTGTTAGTCTAGAACAGGGGTGGGCTTGTGACTCTCCAGATATTTGGGCCTACAATACCCACTATGCCTCACTTTTGGCTATGCTGACTAGGGCTGATGAGAGCAGTAGGCCAAAACATCTGCAGGGACCCGAGTGTGTGGTCTAGGATAACTTTAACCTCTCAACCTGCTATGGTTCTGATCCAGATTACAGGGCTTGCACCTGCAATTTATGGATCACTATTTGGCAATATATATTGCAGGTGCCAGGACCCTGATGCCGATTGGGACGGGAGTGGGAAGAGGATTAAAGCCCCCTGTCCCAGCACTAGGGCCCTGATCCAGATTGGGACCCTGAACTTACTCTTGAGTAGAAAAAGAAAAAAGAATAAGTCATAGCTGCTAGCTATGTTTTTAAAGTAATATGTTATTTGGGTAAGAGTTCATATAGCTATATTTTCAACAGTTGCTTTAAAAATGGCACTTAGTCCAGTTCTTGGTTTCTCTCCAATGGTCATTTGCTCTCTAGTTGTTGTTGTAAGCAGATTTAATAACTGGGTTAGTCTGTGCAATAGTCTGTGACAAAGTTGATGGAAAAGATACAATTTTCTTTAGTGAGATTTATTTCAACCTATCATTATCATCATCATCATCATCATCAGAAGCAAGTTCAGAGGCTTCATAACTCTAATTTTCAGATGGAATTGGATGAATGTACTTTATTCATTGGAATATATGAATGAAATGTTCAGTAAAGTATTATTATTATCATTCATGAATGTATATATGAATGTACTTTACAATCCTATCTGGACAGAGATAACCTCGCTACAGTTATCTGATAACCTCACATCTGGATTACTGCAATGCAGTATATGTGGGGATGCCTTTGAAAATGGTCCTGAAACTTCAGATGGTCCAAAACAGGGCAGCAAGATGGTTAACAGGGACTGGCCAGTATGATCATATTATGCCAGTACTTTTCCATGTGCACTGGCTGCCAGTTCAGGTCTGGGCCCAATTCAAAGTGCTGGTGTTAACCACCACCTCTCAAACCTATACATAATGGGAGCGGGGATGACTGATAGTCAACACAATTTATGTCAACTATTGCTTTCCTTTGTCTTCCCATTCTGGGTACTAATTCTCCTGGACCAGTATATTCACTGATAAGGTAGCTTAAAAAACAACAACAACAACAACAACAACCTAATAACACTACCCAGAAAATGAATCAGGTGATCAATCAGAGCTATCTGATGACTACTTATATATGGCCAACTCTGAACTGGGAAAGCCGTGCATATTCTGAACTGGTGCCTCAATGAAGTTATGGCTTGGATGAGGGCTAATAAACTGAAGATGAATCCCGATAAGACAGAGACCCTATGGGCTGGCAGTTTCCAGGTCTGGGAACTGGGCTGTTTGCCTGTTCTGGATGCGGCTGCACTCCCTCTGAAGGTGCAGGTCCATAGTTTGAGGGTGCTCCTGTATCCAGCTTTGTCACTGGCGGCCTAGGTGACCTTGGTGGCCCAGCGCACCCATTACCAACTTCGTTGGTATGCCAACTACATTTGTTCCTGGATAGGGATAGCCTAGCCATTACATGCACTGGTAATGATTAGACTACTGCAATGTGCTCTAGGTGGAGCTACTCATGTGCTTGGTTCAGAATGCAGTAGCTAGGGTGCTCACTGGGACACCTAGCTATGCTCACATAACACCTGTGTTAAAAGAACTGCACTAGCTGCTGATTAGCTACCAAGCCACGTACAAGGTTATGTTATGATCATACAAAGTCCTAAACAACTTGGGACCAGGATATCGAGCAGACCGCCTTCCCTTATACAGTCAGGGCCAGAAATACTGGAACAAGGATAAGTGTTTTGGCAGTTGGCCTCTGTACACCACCACATTGAAGTTGAAAGGAAACATACCCAGATGGAAGCGAAGTCAGGCCTTTCAGCTGTAATTCAAGGGGTTGGACAAAAGTGGGGCACTAACCATTCAGGAAGGACAGCCAGTGGCATACACACACATCCATCGTTGGTGGCTCATAAGTGATGGAACAAACCAACATCATTTCAAACTTAAGGATTGCCTGTAATACCTGGATGAAAATCCTTTGCAGTCAATGACTGCCTGAAGTCTGGAACCCATGGACATGACCAAATGCTGAGTTCCCTCCCTCGAGATGCTTTGCCAGGCCTTTACTGCAGCTGCCTTCAGCTGTTGCTTGTTTGTGGGTCTTTCTGCCTTCAGTCTTGTCTTCAGTGAAAAGCATGCTCTATTGGGTTGAGATCAGGTGACTGACTTGGCCATTGAAGAACATCCCACTTCGTTGCCTTCAGAAACTCTTGGGTAGCTTTTGCTGTATGTTTTGGGTCATTATCCATCTGCAATATGAAGCGGCATCCTATCAGTTTGGCAGCATTCTGCTATATCTGAGCAGAAAGTATAGCCCTATACACTTCAGAATTCATCCTGCTGCTTTTATCAGCAGTCAGATCATCAATAAACACCAGTGACCCAGCTCCATTGGCAGCCATACATGCCCATGCCATCACACTGCCTCCACCATGTTTGGCAGATTATGTGGTTTGCTTTGGATCATGAGCTGTTCCTTTCCTTCTCCATGCTTTTCTCTTCCCATCATTCTGGTACAAGGTAATCTTGGTTTCATCAGTCCAAACAATCTTATTCCAGAACTGGGCAGTCTTTCTTAGGTGTTTGCTGGCAAAGGCTAATCTAGTCTTTCTGTTCTTGAGCATTACCAGTGGTTTGCACCTTGTTGTGAAGCCCCTGTATTTACATTCATAAAGCCGTCTCCTGACTGTAGATGTTGACAATGACATGCCTACCTCCTCAAGAGCATTCTAGATGTTGTGAAAGGGTTCCTCTTCACGATGAGCAGAATTCTGCAGTCATCCACCTTAGTTGTCTTCCGTGGTCTTCCAGGCCTTTTGCTGTTGCTGAGCTTGCCAGTTAATTCCTTCTTTTTCAAGATGTTCCAAACTGTTGTACTGGCCACTCCCACTGTTTTTGCTATCTCTCTGATGGGTTCATTTTGTTTCCTCAGCCTAATGATGGCCTCCTTCACTCGCGTGGACACCACTTTGGACTTTATGTTGGGAATTCCAGTGAATAGCTACCAAATGCAAACGTAACACTCAGAAGCACCTCCAGGCCTTTTATCTGCTTGATTGGTCATGGGGTACCCAGGAAACAGGCCACACCTGGCCATGCAGCTGCTTGTCAGCCATTCGTTCCATTACTTATGAGCCACCAACGACGGGGGGGGGGGGTGTATGCCACTGGCTGTCCTTCCTGAATGGTTAGTGCCCCACTTCTGTCAACCCCCTTGAATTACAGCTGAAAGTCCTGACTTCGCTCCCATCTGGGTGTGTTTCCTTTCAACTTCAGTATGGTGGTGTACAGAGGCCAACTGCCAAAACAGTTATCCTTGTTCCAATATTTCTGGCCCTGACTGTATATACGCAGCCAACCTTTATCATCATCAGAGGAGGCTTTGCTGGTCATCCCAAAAATGTCGCCATGCAATACCTTGATGGTGGGCCTTCTCGTTAGTGGTGTCCACTCTTTGGAAAACCCTCCCCCATTAGACTGTATTAAAGATCCATAGCTGAGATAACCAATTATATTGTTATGTAAATTATGCTTTTCATCTTCTGAGCTAAAACTTGTTGTAAAACTATATAGCATAAAAAAACTCCTTGTTCTAAAAAGCAATGGTGTTCTATAGTAAAACAATTGTTTGACAGATGCAGTTCAGGAGGCAGAAGATGTGGAATCTTTCAAATGCCTTCTGAAAATGCACTTTTTCACCCAGGCTTTCCCCGGGTTGTAATTAAATTAATCATGCTGTTCCATCTTACTGCTCCTTGTATTGTTTGTAACTGGAATTGTTTTTAATATTGTGTTTTTAATATTGTATTTTAAATGTGATTTTAGTATTTATATGTGAACCTCTTAGGGATTCGTTATATTTAGTGGTATATAAATATCACTAATAAATAATAAATAATGAAATACAACTCTAACATGCTTTGGAATAGTTATACTCAAAACAACTAAACAATCTGTCAAACAATTGTTTTACTATAGAACACCATTGCTTTTTAGAACAAGGAGTTTTTTATGCTATATAGTTTTACAACAAGTTTTAGCTCAGAAGATGAAAAGCATAATTTACATAACAATATAATTGGTTATCTCAGCTATGGATCTTTAATACAGTCTAATGGGTATATGTAACAGTGATCATGTATTAATAATTCCTTACCATGGAAGTAATCACATAAAAATGTTAAACAACTGAAGATTCTTAAATGCTTCAGTGCTTCATATACTGTAATATATTTGACTAAGCCTACAAATTGTACAAAAATGCTGCCTGGTACTCCTAGAAGCCTTTAATGATCTGTCTCAGTTGTGTTTTTGACATTTGTATCCTTAGCTTACTAACATACACTTCAAAGCTTCAATAACTAGATTAAAGTAATAACCCACCAAGTGATGCTGCAGGCTACAGTTTTAGATGACACAAATCATCTTTCACTGTTCCCAGCAAAAAATGACTTCTGTTTTTGAACACTGGGGTTACATTTATGAAGTACTATTAAACTGCAGTACCAGTCTACTGTTTTAAAAAAATCTATTGGGGGTTGGACTCAATGGCCTTGTAGGCTCCTTCCAACCCTACTATTCTATGATTCTATTAGTTCACTTAGCTAATGACGCTTTAGTTAAAAATGTTAAACTCATTTATCATTAAACTTGCTTGATCATATACATTTTTGAAATACATTCTCTGTGTTCTGTTTGAAGCCATGGTTATATTACAGTATGATTTCACTAGTAGCCTAAGAGAGCCAGTGTGGTTCAAGTGTCAAATTTTGGATGGAAATATCAGAGTTTAGTTTTTCTTTCAGACTAACCTGCCTCACAGCATTGTTATGAGAATAAAATGAGATAAACCATGTACACCACACTGAGCTCAATAGAGAGTGGGATATATTACCACATTCACACTTCTCAAACCAAAACATAAACCAGAATGCAGTTTACTGTTGAAATCTATACATTTTTTAAGTTTACAATGCCTTTCACAAAATAATATTAATAATAATAAATGTTGGACAAAAATCCATGCAAATTTTTGTGCGGACAAAAGGTAATAATCAAAATCTGATATGGAAATGAGACAGACAAAAACAATTAAAATCCAGTGCAGAAATGAGATAGTGACACAGCAGCAAGAATGGAGTTCTGGACACCACCATCCTTCCTTCCCAAAGGGAATGATTCTAGTGGGCCTAGAACAGGGGTCCCCAAACTTTTTGGACCAGTGGGCATATTTGGGAATTTGAGAAACTGTTTGGGCCCCACCACAAAATGCCTAATCAGCGGATCACTGCTTTGGCATCTACCAGTTGCATCTATGGATCTTAGGCTGTGTCTTAATCAGCCAAAACTTTTGTTTCGTGTCTATTGGATACTTGGGTTTATTTGGGTTCCTTGCAAGAGGAAAAAAGGTGGGGTATAAATGCAATAAATAAATAAATAAATAAATAAATACCACAACATCTCTTTGTCTCTTTAATAAGGTATTGTCTACTTCAGCTAATTGCTGGTGGTCGAATACCGCTAATGCCTCTTTTAACATATGCTTTGGCAATGTCCAGTAGTTGCTTCTTTAGCGGCGCAGGTTATTACACAGATAAATTTTGTATTGGAAAAGTTTTTAATATTCACTGATGTATACACTCTTTTAAATTATTTACCTGCTTCATGGAAATTAACAAATGGCCAGCATAAATGAATTCTCTGTTCCCCTTTGACAGCTAAAGGACTGGTACTACAACATTGGAAGGATAAAGACTCACCTGTTCTGAAGTCTGATGCAAAAGATTGAGGTCCTTAAAACGCTTTCAATTTGAACGAGTGGCATATAGATGCCACCCTCAAATGGATACTTATTTGGATATCTGATCTGCTGTTGCTGAAGATTATGTATAATTGCTAGAAAGCTCTATGCATTCCATACAAATCCATGTACTTATATTCAAAAAATGGGAAATAATAATAAGAACAATTTCAGTGCTGGCAGGCACCATGATGGGGACCCCTTCATGGGTGCTATTGGAGGTGGCCAAGGCTGCTGCGTTGGGGCCCCTGACACATTCCGTATTAATTGACAACAAATGATTCAGAGCGTTTCCAAACTGAATATTCCATATTGAAATATCGCTGGATAGAAGGCTAAAATGAAGGATAGTGGCTTTGCTGAATTCATTAATTCTTTTGATGTTTGTTGTTCGAGAAACGTGGGCTAAAGAAAAAATCAAGCTAAAAGTGTTTTCACCCAGAACAATAAAAGCTAGTTCTTCTATATGAAAAGTACACAGCATGCAGGACTTGCTTGCCTTGTCTACTCCTCGGTGAATGTGACCATTACTTGGCTGCCCCACTGTAATGCGATTGCTATGGCAATCCTGATAAAATTTAAAGCTTGTAGTTTTTTTGCTTTTTGATGTAAACCTACCACCATTACATTATAGGCAGAAAGTGAAGGCCAACTGGGATAAACTGGAACAATACTTTATTATGATGAAATCTCATTATTCTTTAGCTCATTTAATTATTTCTGGAGATCTTAATTCAACTATTGGTCCAGACAATGTCACATTATAGTCTTCTAAATACTGGAATTTGAGGGGTTTGATGGTTGTCCAATCAACTTTACCAGTTTTTCTAAACATCAAAGAATCAATTACTCAGATTCCGGTTTAGCTCACTTTATTAGATGTATGGGTCTGATAATTTTAAATGGGAATCAACAGATCAATAAAAGAGGACAATATGCCTATATTTCAAGTAGAGGAAGCAGTATGATCAATTATGTGATAGCATCAATATCAGCATTGGATTTTTGTAAAAAAAAGTTGAAGTGGGGGATTGAGAGTGATCATTTGCCATTGATTATTGATTTGACTATCCATTCCTCTGTTCATTTAGCTTCAAATCAGTGTTCTTATACATTTGAATTGGTCACCTAAAAAACAAAAGAATCAAATGGGACTCAAAACTGAAAGAGAAAAAATGTCATTATTATTTAATTCCTCTGAGTATGTAATCCTGAAGTCAGAAATAATAGCTCCTAATAGGGACAATGACATTCTGCAATCCTTTGGCAATTTAATTCTTTCTCTTCAGAAGAATATAAATGTTGACAGGGTACAACCAAAGAAGGACTCTGTATTTCTAAATATCTAGTGGTTTGATCAGGAATACAGCCTCATGAAAAAACAACTGAATAATGTCTATCTACAGTATAAAAAAAGAGGGGGACAAATCTTTACCTCAGGCTTATTATAATTTGAAACAAAAATATAAAGCAGTTATTTCCCAAAAGAAATGTGTCTGAGAAAAAAAAAAAGGAATTTAGTATTTTTCGTTACATGCGCCACCTTAACAAAGGATACTAAATCATTTTGGCGGATAGTTACTGAGCCCTTGATGGAATATCAGGAACTCCCTCCCTGCTGTATTCCTCCACAGGTTAGGAAAAGTCATTTCTCTGCTATTTTTCATGATCCTGATTATTCTTTTTGCATAGCATTCCTTCCTTTAATACTAAAACGTGGTACCTGTAACCTCTGGTGAAATTCTTGATTGCCCAGCTTAAATCCGGCAAAGCACCTGGCCCTGGTTCTCCCAATCTTGTAAAACTTAACCCTGAATAGGCTCTTTAATTTTATTAATAGAAATGAAAATATTCTTCAAATCTGGAGCAAAGCAAATATAGTTCCTATCTTCAAAAAAGGTGATGGGCCAAATCCAGCAAATTATCATCCCATCAGTCTGCTTTGAATTATAGGAAATCTTTATGCCAGGTTTCTAAATTGCAAGCTTTTATCCTGGATTCATCATCATCATCATCTTTATTATGGTTGCTGACCAGACTTTGAGAATACAAAAATAAAAAGAGTCTACACACAGCTTTAGAGAATATGCAGTAACATCAGTTATGAAGAGGTCTTATTCACATAGCATTCAAAAAGAATTTAGCAAATCCTCAATTGTATCCTATCCTCTGTTGTCCTAAAATAGTAAAGAAGTAGATTTATATCTGATCTAGTTTCAGACAGTAATTTCTGTCTAATCTCTGTATAGAAGGGGCAGCAAAGTAAGACATGAATAATCGATTTAATTTTGTTCCTTCCGCATGGGCACAGACGACCTAAAAGTCTAATTTTCTGAAACCTCCCTTGTAACAGAGCAGAGGGCAAGACATTAAATCTTGCTAGAGTAAATACACGCTGATATTTAGGGATGTTAAGGACTGAAAAATACTTTGCTTCGACCAGCCCATAAGTCAGAATTTGCACCCCAAAACAGAGGAGAGCAAGTTCTATCCACTGCAGAGCTTAAAACTTATAGGTCATAATCCCTAACCCTTTCAGACATAAGAGCTCTGGCCTGTGTAGCTTCCATCATTAATACAGACTCTGGGCATAAGCCCAGAGAATTGATCTTATTCCAAAGCAATTTCATCCACTCAGAAACATAAGAGTCATTACATATCTTGTAGCCTGAGGATCCAGGGCCATACAAACGGATCCAAAAATGTCATGCACTAATCCAAGCTCTCAAAGTGATTATCTGTAGGCCACTTTCCAACAAGAGAGCAGCAGTTGCCACGCATTTTGGAAGACCAAGAATGGAGTGTATGAAAGCTGCCTGCACAGATTCTATTAAAAAGCTTTGATCCAAATTGCAATGCCATAGAACAACTGCATAAGTGACTTAGCCTTAAAGACTGACTGACTGACTTATTTATTTATTTATTTCATTACTATACCGCCCAATAGCCGAAGCTCTCTGGGTGGTTCACAAACATTAAAACCAAACGGCACACAAAACAATTTAAAATATATAGAGCATTAAAACCACAATATAACAATATAATCACAATAAAACCTAGCAGCAGTGCAGGAATTTAAAATACAGATTTAAAACAGCAGCTAAAAGTCTAGAAAGCTAAAATGCTAAAATGCCTGGGAAAATAAAATGGTCTTCACCTGGCACCGAAATGAATACAATGTAGGTGCCAGGCAAACCTCACTAGGGAGCTCATTCCACAGCCGGGGTGCCACAGCAGAAAAGTAGGGGTGCACGAAAGCCACTTACCTGGTCTCGCAGCTTGCTTCACGGTGGGGGGGAGGTGCTTCGCTGCTCCCCCCAAAGTTCAGGCCGGGGGGGAAGGCTTCCCTCCTCGCCCGGCCGAAATTGAGGCTGGGGGGAAGGCTTCCCGCCTCGCCCGGCCGAAATTCAGGCCGGGGAGGAGGCGCCTCGCCCGGCCGCGAAATAAAAAGTTAAAAAAAAACGCCCCCGTGATAGGCTACGTGACGATTAACGTAGCCTATCACGGCTAGATCTGCAAAGTCAGCCGTGATAGGCTACGTTAATCGTCACGTAGCCTATCACGGGTGACTTAAAAAAAAAAAAAGCGCGTACGCAAATGGCGGCCCCCATAGGGAGCCGCCAATCGCGTTCCTTATTTGGTCGCTGTAGTCTACGTAAATCCGTAGACTACGGCGAAAATAAGGGCAACGCAAATAGCGTTGCCCTTATTTTCGCCGTAGTCTACGTAATCTTTACGTAGACTAGACATGCCAATCTTTACGTAGACTACGTGCCAACGTATTCGGCCCCCTGAAGTAGTTTCGGGGAGAAATTCTCCCCCCCCGCCCCCCCCCCGGGATGGGATTTACCTTTCCCGAATGTCGCTCCCGGTGGCGGGTCGCAGCGGCGGTTCGGCAGGGCTTTGACAGGGGTGGGGGCAGCAGCCGGTCTTTTGACCGGCTGCTGCCGCCACCCTTCCAAGAAAAGTAAAAAAAAAATAACGCCCCCGTGATAGGCTACGTGACGATTAACGTAGCCTATCACGGCTATATCTGCAAAGTCAGCCGTGATAGGCTACGTTAATCGTCACATAGCCTATCACGGGAGACTTAAAAAAAAAAAAAGCGCGTATGGCTAATGGCGGCCCACATAGGGAGCCACCATTCGCGTTCCTTATTTGGTCGCTGTAGTCTACGTAAAGATTACATAGACTACGGTGAAAATAAGGGCAACGCTATTTGCGTTGCCCTTATTTTCGCCGTAGTCTACGTAAATCTTTACGTAGACTAGACATGCCAAAATAAGGAACACAAATGGCAGCGCCCATGGGGCGCCGCCATTTGCATACGCGCTTTTTTTTTCCCCCAAAGTCACCCATGATAGGCTACGTGACGATTTACGTAGCCTATCACGGCTGACTTTGGTAATCTAGCCATGATAGGCTACGTAAATCGTCATGTAGCCTATCATGGGTGTGTGTTGTTGTTTTTTACTTACTTTTTTAGTTTGTAATGGTGGTGGCAGCAGCCGGTCGGGAGACCGGCCGCCGCCCCCGCCCCCGACGAAACGCCGCCGAACCGCTGCCGGGACCCACCGCCGAGAGGGACATTCGCTGAAGATAAGTCCCATCCCGGGGGGGGGCCCGGCAGAGAATTTCCCCAACACTTTCGGGGGGCCAAATTCCTCGGCGCTCGGCCTCCTGAAGATTCGGGGAGAAATTCTCTGCCATCCCTACCTTAACGGCCTTCTTCAGGGGACCTTAGGATTTCAGATTTGGTTTGGGCTTCCAAATCTGACTTGTTTGGGAGGGCTTTGAGATATTACAATGTACAGGTCTGTCCCAATCTAATCCACCTCCGCATTTAGAGATCAAAGACTGATCAGTACGGTGGGGGCACGAGCAAGTCAAGTGCAAGTCGATGAGTTATGCCTTGTCAGGGCCTTGCAGGCTTTTCTGGAATGATGTGTGTCAGGGGAGGGACCCCTTGTTTTGTCACCCTGACAGTTCACCGTTGTCAAAAATTTCAATTCTGGGCAGTCACCAAATCAGCTAATCCATGCTAGGCCTCGGTCGTTTTCGATTCGGAACCCATTCTTTCCACACTGGGGCAGCCTCCATGGCAGCCGCTTTAGGTTGTTCACACCACCATGTGATGACTGTCGGAAGATGGTGCTCCAGAGCTTTCCGGTCGTACATTCGCCATTTGTCTGCTTATTCATGATACTTTGTCTCTTCACTTCCCCTAATGTTTTTACTCTTTAGATCATTGGACTCAACGTATGCCAGTACGGGTGCTCATATGTGGGCACAGTATGGTGTTCTGGGCTGCAAGAAGGGCTTCTACATTGGCCTTCAGATCCCAGCGTCAATTACCCCGACACGTTTTGATCCAGTGGCTTGGCAGATGGGGTAGGCGGTGGGAGTCCTCCCTCCCCACCCAGTTCCACCAAAGTTTGGTCAGTCTTCCTCCACGGGTCCTAGTGCTGCACCGAAGGTGGAACGGCTTGGGCTGCAAGTCAGGTAAAGACCTGATCGAGCAGGCCTTAGTTGATTTGCAGGTGATCTGGCACAACTGGCCTTATCACCTGAAACCGAACAGGTTGTGCGGCTTGGCGGGGGGATAAGGGTTGCCTGGGAGACCAATCCTCCTCACTCACCCCGCCTGGTGTTTGGGTGGCACCGGGAGGGGGTGACAGGGGAAGGTCTACCTCCCCCAGAAGGGGCAGTCCAGAAGGGTGGCGAGATCGACGCCACTCCTCAGGCTGGGTGTGTTTTCACCTGAGAAGCGCCAACTAGTCGCTGGCACAGTCAGGTACTCATCCTAGGTACCCCTTTGCAGATATTCTCAATAAACTTGGCCCAATTTTCAACCCAAGCTTTGTTGTCTGGCTCTTCTTTAACCCGTCTCCGCTCGCAAATGCCCTAACCCTGGCGCTGGCTTATCTGGCAAAGGGGGGGGAGCTGTTGCAGGTGGGTGGGGAGAGAGGACATGGCTGGGTGCCATTGGGTACCCCCCGGTGGCACCACCGGCCAGGGAGGGGCTGACAGAACCCTCTTAAGGCTCTGCGCCCCTCCCAACCATGCTCTCTCACTCTCACTGCTCCCTCCCACTCTTCCTTAAGCAGTGTGGGTTTTTTACTGGTTGCCCTTTTGGGAGCCATGTAGGAATTTTTGGCTCACAGTTCAATTGGCCTTTATTGTGTGTCTTTTTGTGTGTCTTCACACTGTTATTTGGGTTGGTGTGCGTCCAGTAGGCGAATAAGGTCCAATCTCTCATAGGTCACATTTCAGTTGGCGGCTAGGACAGGTAAAAGCAGAAAGAGATTAGGGATGGTGTGCATGCGGAGGCACCTTATGGTGACAGGTGACACCTGAGGCCCCCCGAATGGGTTGTGAGGCTTGGTGGGGGGAATAAGCATTGCCTGGGAGACCAACCCTCCTCATTCACCCCGGTGTTTGGGCAGCACCGGGAGGGGGTGATAGAGGAAGGTCTACCTCACCCAGAAGGGGCAGTCCAGAAGGGTGGCGAGATTGACACCACCCCTCAGGCTGGGTGTGTTTTTGCCCGAGAAGTGCCAGCTACTTGCTGGCACAGTCAGGTGCCCGTCCTAGGTACCCGTTTACAGATATTTTCAATAAACGTGGCCCAATTTTGAACCCAAGCTTTCTTGTTTGACTCTTCTTTAACCCATCTGCACTCTCAAATAGAAGTCTTTTATCAATACCCAGCATTTCTAATTTCGCCCATAACTTATTTCTCGAGACTGAGTCAAAAGCAGATTTCAAATCTATGAATGCAGAAAATAATTGCCCCCCTTTTGGTTTAGAATACTTTTCAGCTAGATGGGCCAAAACAAAACAGTGATCCAAAGCTGAGCAACCAGGAGTAAAACCAATTTGTTCGTCTCCTATCACTTTGGAGTTTCCTATCCAATCCAGAAAACGTTTGCATAACAATTTGTTGTAAATCTTCCCAATTATAGATAGGAGGCTTATGGGAAGATAATTATTGGGATCCTGCCTCTCACCCTTCTTATATATGGGAACTAAAATTGCTTGCACCAAATATGCGGGAAACTACCCGTCCTGTTGCATAAAGTCAAGAGAGGGGCTAAAAACCATGCCCTGGTCTCCTCTCGTTTAGACTACTGTAATGCGCTCTACGTGGGGTTACCCTTGAAGACAGTTCGGAAGCTGCAGCTGGTACAGAACGCGGCGGCTCGCCTGATTAAAGGCAGCCGCCGGCGAGATCACATCACTCCAGTGCTGAAGGAGTTGCACTGGTTACCAGTTGTTTTCCGGGCCAAATTCAAGGTGTTGGTTTTGACCTTTAAAACCCTATATGGTTCCGGCCCAGCCTATCTTAAGGAGCGCCTCCAGCAACACCAGACAGGCCTCTTAACAAGATCAGCCTCAGATGGCCTTCTCTCTGTCCCATCAGCCAGGACAGCTAGACTGGTGGGGACAAGGGAGAGGGCCTTCTCTGTGGTGGCCCCCACACTGTGTGGAACTCCCTCCCTAGGGAACTCCGTCATGCCCCCTCTTTAATGAGCTTCCGTCGTGCATTAAAAACATGGTTGGTCAGGCAGGCATTTGGGGTGGGTTAGGGTATTTTAAAAAAAAAAAATTATGGTAAAATTTTATTGTTTTAAATTGTTTTGTGGTGGGTTGTACATCGCCCAGAGTGGCTGGGTGACCAGTCAGATGGGCGATTAATAAATTTAATAAATAAATAAATAAATAAATAAATAAGAAGGACATTAGCTCACATTGCATTTTAATGCTTTTGAAGGTATACTGTCAGGTCTGGGGGCCTTATTATTTTTGAGTTGACTAATTAAATCACTAATCTCTTTTAGATGGACATCAGGCCACCCAGGTAAATCGTCTATTTTCCCAAGTACAGCACTACAGCTAGATTTACAGAGTCAGGGTCAAAAAAGATTTCGGTAAAATGTTTCTTTCACACCGCTTTTGGAATAGAGAAGTCAGCAGCCTTATTATCAGATTCCCTTATATAGCAAACTCCACCTCTCACTTATATCAGCTTGTTTCTTGGCCTGGATAGTTGCCTTATAAAGTTTTTAAAGTTGAAAATAATTTGCAGGGAGCACGTTTATCATGCTACTTCTATAGTTCTTATATATATTCTTAATTTGTTTCTTAAGGGACATGCTTTACGTCCATATATACGTGGTAGCACGGAGTGGGCAGCTACACGGTTAGCTGTGTTTTGAGAGCTCCGGTGTTCTTGGTTTTAATCTGTTTTAATTTATTTTAATCAGCTTTACCACTCCCTAATTGATTTAACCCAGTAGTAAAGTTACCCTAATCTTTTTTTTTAATGTTTCTATGTTTTTATGTAGGCTTTTGCTTATTAATAGGGGTGCACGAAAGTCACTTACCTGGTCTCGCAGCTTTTCGCGGTGGGGGGAGGCACTTCGCTGCTCCCCCCGCGAAGTTCAGGCCAGGGGGGGCAGTCTTCCCGCCTCGCCCGGCCGAAATTCAGGCCGGGGGGGGAGGCTTCCCGCCTCGCCCGGCCGAAATTCAGGACTGAATGCGTTGGCTCTCGGCCCCCCAAAGTTTCGGGGAGAAATTCTCCCCCATCCCTAGTCTCCTGCCCTGCTGTGGATAGGCAGTCACCTCTGAGTTCCGAGTTCCCCCAAATGGGCCTGATCAGGGCTTGTCAGCTATACCAGCCCTGGATCTGGAATAACTAATTTCCCCTCTTCCCACCTCCTCCCACACTGCTGTCAATGGGGTAGGAAACTAGGAATTGAAATTTCAAGGAAGCACTGGGCATAAAGTCTGGAGAAATGGATCCCTGCCCTCCACAACCTTCAGATCTGGCCAGTAAGAGCCAGCCTAGCTGTAAAAGAGATAAGAGATTCAGGAGTGTTCTGTCCAGCATCAGAGAAAGAGAGTTCATCTACTGTTAGGTCTACCTCTTAGAAGTTCTGTCATCTACATGGTTTGTGAACATCTAAAGTTGCCAAATCAGTAGAGCTCCTTACCTGTATGCAGCCTAGGTGCAACTCACTGGGAAAAGTATGAAGAGGGTTTTAAGTACCAGTTCAAAGGCTAATGTCTGAATAATTATCTGGTATTTGTGATAGCTCATTTCACATTTATGATAGGTCATTAAAAAAAACACACACACACCTCACTGCATATAATACAGCGTTACGTTTTTGAAATTTCTGACTACGAAAAAACAACTTCAGATACAGGGAAAATATCCCCTATCCTCCATACTGTGTGTCCCAATTGCTATTAGCAGGATGTTTCACGTTGTGGCACGTGCAAGCAGCCATTTTGAATACTCAAGCCACAGTGGGTAGGCACTGTTTTATCATGTTGTGCAAACCCAGCAAAGGTGGCTTATACAAAAGTTAAACAGCCCATGGGTTATAAGCCACCCTCTCCGGGTTTGCACAACACAATAAGCCATGGCGACCACCCACCATAGCTTCAATATTCAAAAGGGCAGCTGGCATGACTTGAATCCTGAGATCTGTGATAAGAAGGAAGCTTATAAAAGATGACTTTACCATTCCATCCTCTCCTCCCCCATCTCCTGCACAGCAGACAAGCCTCTCTAGAGAGTAAAAGGATCCCCACATGCACTTCCACAGATTAGTAAGACAGAATGACCCAGTTTACACGGTCACCACGGCTAAGTCGTGATGTGTACTGGGTATGGCTTGTTGTGTCACCTGAATTGAGGCAGCATGGCTTGATTGAGGGGGAAACAAACCTCAGATAACCCATGGCCTTTTCTCAAACAAGTTATGCCACCCAGTTTTAGACGACATTATAAGCTGTGCCTGAGCGGGTAATTAAGCAAATGGTGCCCAGCCCACACCATGGCTTACCAAACTGGGCCAATGCAAAAAATAACAACAACAACAACAACGAAATCTTGATGCAGCTGGGAAATCCATCAATATACCTTTGCTGCATTCTTTTAACGTTACATTGCATTGCATGCACCATCATTAATGAAAAGGAGAGGTGAGGGAATGTCCATAACAAATTAAATTTTGTATCCATAGTTTGCTGCAGCTCTCTGTACAAAATTCAGATCTCATACATATATACACACACATGCATATGTGGGGTGTATACATGGTATGTGCACATACTGAAGGATTCCTAGGGCAGCAGTGCCTCTATGGAAAGAAGACCAGGTAAGTAGGAACATCAAAATCTAGGGAAAAATTCAGAAGAATTCTTAGAAGACTGACCTTGATTCCCCTGAAACCACCATTGTGTGGATATGCTGCCTGGTTTATTGTGGGTCAAGGGGGGGGGGGGGACAAAGTTGTTGGTATAAAACATGCGCCACATTTATTAAACTTGATCAGATCTGCAAAGAGAAACCTAAGCGGGTGTCAAGGGCTCCTTGGAGGGCTCTCTCAGTCTAATCCAGTAGCCAAGTCCAGACGCAGACAAAGGGATTCTTTTCAAAGCTTTATTCTTCTTTTACAACTTACAACTCTACAGGTAGCAACTAGATCTGAGCAGCAGCATCCCTATGCCCTAAGTTGGAACAGTTGGTCCCCGTTTGAAAGGCAATTACTGGCAGCCCCCTGAATATAAGGACTAGGGAGAATCCCTCCCCTTTTCCCTTGGATCCTTTGGGCACAACCGTTATTTGAGCGCCAACCGGGCGCTACGCCTCCTTTCCGCGCTCTCCATTTGGCGCCGCTCTCTGCGTCTGCGCCGTGCATCCAACCAGTCTGCTATCGGTGCTCGGTCACTCCCTGGACTGCTTTCTAATCTAGGAATGTTGGTGGGAGGAATCTCTGTCAGCTGCGAGCCCTGGGAAAAAGGGGCACGCTCCTCTCCCAGGAGCGACTGCTCTTCCTCCGAATCAGAACTACTCTGGGATTCTATGGGCTCAGTGTCCACCCTGACAGCAGGCAACTTCTCAAGGCCAGTGCCTACCTGGCATTATATCAGGTGAGACATTCAATGCCTATAGTGTGGCATCCGTGATTGCCACCGTACAGGACTGCCCAATTCTTGGGACAGGAGGCTTTCCCCTGTCACCCTCCCTCGAGCCTCAAAACTAGGCTTGGCGGAGAATTTCTCCCCGAAACTTCGGGGGGCCAAGCGCCAACGTGTTCGGCCCCCCGAACAAGTTTTGGGGAGAAATTCTGCGCACCCCCCCTGCCCCCCGCACCCCCCCCCCGGGATGGGACTTACCTTTCCCGAATGTCCCTCCCAGCGGCGGGTCCCGGCGGCGGTTCGGCGGGTCTTCGTCAGGGGCGGGGGCGGCAGCCGATCTTTTGACCGGCTGCCGCCGCCGCCATTCCAATAAAAGTAAAAAAAAAAACAAACCGCCCCTGTGATAGGCTACGTGACGATTAACGTAGCCTATCACGGCTGACTTTGCAGATCTAGCCGTGATAGGCTACGTTAATCGTCACGTAGCCTATCATGGGGGCGTGGTTTTTTTTTTTAACTTTTAATTTCGCAGCTGGGCGAGGCGAGGCGCCTCCTCCCCGGCCTGAATTTCGGCCGGGCGAGGCGGGAAGCCTCCCCCCCGGCCTGAATTTCGGCCGGGCGAGGCAGGAAGCCTCCCCCCCAGCCTGAACTTCGGGGAGAGAGCAGCGAAGCGCCTCCCCCGCACCGCGAAAAGCTGCGAGACCAGGTAAGTGGGTTTCGTGCACCCCTACTCAAAACTCTGAGTGGGTGAGGAGAGTTGTCCTCAAAGGTAATCCTTATCTTCCAACAGGGGCCACAACCATGAGCTGGAGGCTTCTGGCATTGCCAGTCACCAGAAATGGTTCCTCCAACTGCTCATCAACCCTATTCCCCACCCAAGGAGCTTGCACATGCCTGCCTATTTAGAAAATCACCTAAGGATTTAAATCAGACCAAAACAACCCGAAATCCACTCCCAACCCTCCTTACAGTGTGAAGCAGGCAAAAACACACATAGCCAAGTCCAATCCAACTATGATCCCAAAATTTCTACTCGGCCCAAAAAGGACACCCAGCATAGTGCATGCCACATACAGGGTGGGAGGGAGCCGCGTTTCAAAGAGAGTTAGAGGGAGGGGCCCCACAGTCTAAGTTGACTGGTAAGACCCTCCCCTCCCTGGTGGCACCACCTTTAAATGCCCATGGTGTTTGCTCATCTCTGCCCTCCCCCACCCCCCAATCCTCCCTGTGGCCAAGCAAGCTGGACACGGGGGAAGGAACTGTTCAAGCTGTAATAGCATTCTGCTATTGCAAGCCTAACTCAACTGGAATATGAAAAAGCTGAAGCTGCTGCGCATTTGTTTTCCCTATATAGTAAATATCTTCCAAGCTCCCATATTTATTTTTAATCTTTAACGATTGAAGTATCTTCACAGCAGTCTGGAAATAATCATTTCCTGGGGTTCCTTCCCAACTTGGCAAAAATTAGAATCTTTCCAGCCCCCTGCTCTTTGAATGACTTGACATTAAAATGGATGTCTTTGATTAACAATAATTTCAAGCTAGATATAGCACCCATCTTGCCAAATATCATAACATATTGAGATCAAAGATATCAGCACAGCTATCTGAAGAATCTTTGTTAATTAACTTCTGCTGCAATACCTACAAGATGCACACCAAATACTGTTTTATTGGTGAATGTAAAAATATGGCTTTGTTTACACTTCACAGGATTATTTGTTACTGATCAACAGATTACAGCAGACCTTGAATTTTGAACTTGGCTGACCACTGACTTTTAGCTCAGAACTATAATTTAGAACTGCTGCGCCTCATCTAATGCTTGACAACACAAACAGGAAAAGATGCCCTGAGTACAATTCTGGATTTCACAAAGTATTGTTTATATATAACAGGCATGGGGAACCTCTGGCCCACCAACTGGATTCGCCTGCAGGGCGGCCCTATCTGGCCTGCCAGGTTCTTCATCAGGTCTTGTTCCAGCTTCCAGCAGGGAAAAGCTCATTATCTCCAATCAACTGCTGATCAGAGGGGGCCTGAGGTAGGGATGGCGGAGAATTTCTCCCTGAATCTTCGGGAGGCCGAATGCCAATGCATTCGGCCCCCCGAAATTGGTGGGGAAATTCTCCGCCAGCCACCCGCCCCCCCCAGGATGGGACTTACCGTGGCCGAATGTCCCTCTTGGCGGCGGGTCCCGGCGGTGGTTCGGCGGCGGTTCGGCAGGGGCGGCGGCCGGTCTCCTGACCAGCTGCAGCTGCCACCATTGCAAAAAAAAAAAAGTGCGGTAAAAAAACCAAAAAACAACGTGATAGGCTACGTAACGATTTATGTAGCCTATCATGGCTAGATTTCCAAAGTCAGCCATGATAGGCTATGTAAATCGTCACGTAGCCTCTCACGGGTGACTTTGGAAAAAAAAAAACCGCGTATGCAAATGGCGGCGGCCCATGGGCGCCGCCATTTGCGTTCCTTATTTTGGCACATCTAGTCTATGTAAAGATTTACGTAGACTACAGCGAAAATAAGGGAACGCTATTTGTGTTGCCCTTATTTTCGCCGTAGTCTACGTAAATCTTTACATAGACTAGACGTGTCAAAATAAGGAAAGCAAATGGCGGTCCCCATGGGAGCCGCCATTTGTGTACGCGCTTTTTTTTTTTTTTTCAAAGTCACCCGTGATAGGCTACGTGACGATTTACGTAGCCTATCACGGCTGACTTTGGAAATCTAGCCATGATAGGCTACGTAAATCGTTACGTAGCCTATCACGGGTGTGTGTGTTTTTGTTTTTACTCTTTTTTCGCGGCCGGATAGACAGGGCGCTCCTACCCGGCCTGAATTTCGCCAGCAACGGATGGGGCGCCTCCCCCCCGGCCTGAATTTCGGCCGGGCGAGGTGCCTCCCCCCCTTGCCTGAACTTCGGGGGGAGAACCGAAGCGCCTCCCCCCCACCACGAAGCAAGCTTCGATAACAGGTAAGGGACTTTCGTCCATCCCTAAAGTTATTTCCCAGAATGAAAAACTAAAATGTCCTCTTTGGATTGCTGTTCAACAGCCAGAGTTAAGCAGGCATGGGACAATCTTAATTTGACTATGCTTCATTTTAGTGTATGTGTGTGTGCGTGTGTGTGCGTGAGCACATCGTTTCATTTTTAATAGCTGGTAATTGAGCCTGGGGAAGGAGTAGGATAGAAATGGAAATAAATGAAATAATTTTAAATTATTTGAATAGTTTTGAATTTAAAATTTCAAAAGATATAGGCTCTGTCCAGGGCAAGTGGGGGACAGACAGGCAAAAAATTAAGCCTGACATATTTCAACTGAAATGTGTTCACGATTGATATTTAAAACCCTCCAGATTTTATCCCTGAAAGTTTTATTTTCGTCATTCAAAATTATGGCAGTATTATAACTCAGTCTTAAAGCTGCCACTTTGCACATCTAATATCCCATGTTCAACTCCTGGCAAATATCTTAGATAGCAAGACCAAAGTAGACCTTTGTTTGAGACACTTTAGAGCGATTACTTTCAGAGTAGACAGTTCTGAGCTACAGTTAGGGCCAGAAATATTGGAACAAGGATAACTGTTTTGGCACTTGGCCTCTGTACATCATCACATTGAAGTTGAAAGGAAACACACCCAGATGGGAGCAAAGTCGGGACTTTCAGCTGTAATTCAAGGGGGTTGACAAAAGTGGGGCACTAACCATTCAGAAAGGACAGCCAGTGGCATACACACAAACCCATCATTGGTGGCTCGTAAGTAATGGAATGAATGGCTGACAAGCAGCTGCATGGCCAGGTGTGACCTGTTTCCTGGGTACCCCATGACCAATCAAGCAGATAAAAGGCCTGGGGGTGGTTCTGAGTGTTACATTTGCATTTGGTAGCTGTTCACTGGAACTCCCAACATGAGGTCCAAAGAGGTGTCCATGCAAGCGAAGGAGACCATCATTAGGCTGAGGAAACAAAATAAACTTATCAGAGAGACAGCAAAAACGTTGGGAGTGGCCAACACACCAGTTTGGAACATCCTGAAAAAGAAGGAATTAACTGGCAAGCTCAGCAACAGCAAAAGGCCTGGAAGACCATGGAAGACAACTAAGGTGGATGACCGCAGAATTCTGCTCATGGTGAAGAGGAACCTTTTCACAACATCTAGTCAGTCAAGAACACTCTTGAGGAGGTAGGCATGTCATTGTCAACATCTACAGTCAAGAGACGGCTTTATGAATGGAAATACAGAGGCTTCACAACAAGGTGCAAACCACTGGTAATGCTCAAGAACAGACAGGCCAGATTAGCCTTTGCCAGCAAACACCTAAAAAAGCCTGCCCAGTTCTGGAATAAGGTTCTTTGGACTGATGAAACCAAGATTAACTTGTACCAGAATGATGGGATGGAAGAGAAAAGTATGGAGAAGGAAAGGAACAGCTCATGATCCAAAACATACCACATCATCTGTCAAACATGGTGGAGGCAGTGTTATGGCATGGGCATGTATGGCTGCCAATGGAACCAGGTCACTGGTGTTTATTGATGACCTGACTGCTGATAAAAGCAGCAGGATGAATTCTGAAGTGTATAGGGCTATACTTTCTGCTCAGATTCAGCAGAATGCTGCCAAACTGATAGGACAGCGCTTCAAATTGCAAATGGATAATGACCCAAAACATACAGCAAAAGCTACCCAAGAGTTTCTGAAGGCAACGAAGTGGGATATTCTTCAATGGCCAAGTCAGTCACCTGATCTCAACCCAATAGAGCATGCTTTCACTGAAGACAAGACTGAAGGCAGAAAGACCCACAAACAAGCAGCAGCTGAAGGCAGCTGCAGTAAAGGCCTGGCAGAGCATCTCGAGGGAGGAAAGTCAACATTTGGTCATGTCCGTGGGTTCCATCCAGACTTCAGGCAGTCATTGACTGCAAAGGATTTTCATCCAGGTATTAAAGGCAATCCTTAAGTTTGAAATGATGTTGGTTTGTTCCATCACTTATGAGCCACCAACGATGGATGTGTGTGTATGCCACTGGCTGTACTTCCTGAATGTTTAGTGCATCACTTTTGTCAAACCCCTTGAATTACAGCTGAAAGTCCTGACTTTGCTCTAGGGGTGCACGAAAGTCACTTACCTGGTCTCGCAGCTTTTCGCGGTGGGGGGGAGGCACTTCGCTGCTCCCCCCGCGAAGTTCAGGCCGGGGAGGAGGCGCCTCGCCTCGCCCGGCCGCGAAATTAAAAGTTAAAAAAAAAAAAACGCCCCTGTGATAGGCTACGTGACGATTAACGTAGCCTATCATGGCTAGATCTGCAAAGTCAGCCATGATAGGCTACGTAAATCGTCACGTAGCCTATCACGGGTGACTTAAAAAAAAAAAAAGCACGTACGCAAATGGCGGCCCCCATAGGGAGCCGCCATTCGCGTTCCTTATTTGGTCGCTGTAGTCTATGTAAATCTTTACGTAGACTACGGCGAAAATAAGGGCAACGCAAATAGTGTTGCCCTTATTTTCGCCGTAGTCTACGTAATCTTTACGTAGACTACAGCGACCAAATAAGGAACGGGAATGGCGGCTCCCTATGGGGGCCGCCATTATCCGTACACGCTTTTTTTTTTTTTAAGTCACCCGTGATAGGCTACGTGACGATTTACGTAGCCTATCATGGCTGACTTTGCAGATCTAGCCATGATAGGCTACGTTAATCGTCACGTAGCCTATCACAGCGGCATTTTTTTTTTCTTTTATTGGAATGGCGGCGGCGGCAGCTGGTCGAAAGACCGGCTGCCGCTCCCGCCCCCGATGAAGACCCGACGAACCGCCGGCCAGACCCGCCGCCGGGAGGGACATTCGCCAAAGGTAAGTCCCGTCCCGGGGGGGGGTGCGGGGGGCAGGGGGGTGCAGAGAATTTCTCCCTGAAACTTGTTCGGGGGGCCGAACACGTTGGCGCTCGGCCCCCCGAAGTTTCGGGGAGAAATTCTCCGCCATCCCTACTTTGCTCCCATCTGGGTGTGTTTCCTTTCAGCTTCAATGTGGCGGTGTACAGAGGCCAACTGCCAAAACAGTTATCCTTGTTCCAATATTTCTGGCCCTGACTGTATATGAGTAATAGTTTGATTCATCAGAAAATTACTTCTATCTTTAATTTCCAAAATAGATGAAGAGAAAGCACTTGGTAGAAACAAAAGTTTCACTCTCTAATCCTGTGGCCCCTAGACAGCGTCTGGGGGGCTATTCTGGATCCAAGGTCAGAGACAGCGCTCTGACATCGGAGATGGGAATCTGTGCTTCCTCCCCCCTCCCCTCACAGCCAGCATGGAGAGAACTGTGCTGGCTGCCTCTCTGTGGTCAGAAAATTGACCACGGAGGAGTGTGTGTGCAAGTGGATGGGGATGGGTCTGGATAGGCTACGATATAAGCTATCCTGACCTGAGCCCACTCCAGCCTCCTTCCCTCCCCCTCCAACGCACCCCAGCTAGATGGGCAAAAAAAAGCCCTTCTAGCAAAAATACAAAGTGGAAGGAGCAGGGAGGTGACAATCGCCAGCTCTGCATTGGATGCTTGTAAGCCTCCAAATTCACCGAAATCATAGAATTGCACCTTGAGTTTCCTGGAAGTTGAAAAAGAGAAGGAGACACCTCAGCTATAGGAAGAATAAAACAGGTAAAACAGACCACTGCTTTACACAGCTAATTTAACCCAAACAGAATAATCTCTTACTAAGTCGCAAATAGGAGGATGTGGTCAAGCAAACTGGATGCCATTTTTTTAACACCAAAAATAAAAAAAAATTAAAACCAGAAATCAGCCATTCATATCTAATTCCTTGCGAACAGAAGGAGACATACAGACAACAAAACACTCTCACATTTGCTTTCCACACATTATCAAAGTAGTTTAGTTAAAAATGCATGATAGCAACAAGTACATTTCTAGACACACTGACTTCACTACATTTCAACCAAATAGAGTAGATGAAGACCCACAGGATAGTTTAGTGGATGTATTTGGCATTTAATTGTGGTTTATAACTTCAGATGTTCATCTCTAACATGACTATATGCATTTCAGTGTAGGTTTCATCCTACCGACCTTATTTAATAAATAATACCTGAATTCACAATAAAACTGTGGATTAATTATATACCCCCTTCCCTTCTTTTCCTCCAAGCTACAAATACTGAATGGCTTTCTTTTGATAGATAGTACTGGTTGTCAGAAATGTGGCACACATTTTCACAACGTAATATATTGTGTTTGCTTTTTTCACTTTAAGATTCCTTATAATGTCAAATAGGCTGGTGGTTTTTTTTTAAAGTACAGCACATACTCTGTCTCTTTAAAGAAAGAAACCAGTGCCTCACTTATCACTTCAAAGCTATTTTCCTCTTTACTTTCTCTGAAATATTACTTTAGTCTCTCAGCCCAACATTATGCTTAAATCCCTAGTAAGACCAAAGCTGTTCCTAGTAGCTGAGAAGAAAATAAATTACTCCATCTATTATATTTCTCTATAATGGGACAACTAGAAAAAAGAAAAAGAAAAATAGAGATCTTGACATGCAGAACAAAATCAGTCCATTTCTTCTAGCGCATGCATTTTTAAAATTATTTTTTGCTATTTGTGATGGGAGTTTCAAGAATTGAAAACCATCTTAGATATTTCCTCAAGTTGAACAAGAAGAAATGCATAATCAAAAGAGGAAATCTTGCCAAAAATGAAAAATGAAGAAAAACATACACAGTCATCTATTGAACTCATCTCACCCCAAACCATATATTATGCCACTGGATTTTGATAATGTATAAAGCTTAGTTGTCAACTTTCTATTTACTTAGTCCAAATCATTAACTGTTTTCCTGAGATTATAAACCAATGAAGCTAACTAATAGTATTTGGAATTCATGGGAAGCCTCTAAGCGCTTCAACAAAAAAAGAAAAACTTGAAAAAGAAGCAAAAAAATTGGAACCAGTGGATCCCACTCAGGGATGGATTTTCAGAAGTAAATGTCTGGTGGGGGGCATTCTAATACCCCTCTCCCAAGGTGCATTGGTCGCAGTCCAAACTAGGGCCCTGCACACTTCCTCTGGAGTAAAAAGAGGGTTCCGTGACATGCTACGTAATTAACATGTTTCCAGGCAAAGATTGTATTAACATTTTTTATCAGCCGTTGCCTCATGCTCAACTTGCAATCCTCTAAGATACCCAGGCCAGATCTACATGGGGCTTTTACACTGGTCCTACTGTGCCCCAAAGTTGATGGAGTCAGCTGATGCATGCCCTTCTCTGAAGCCAGCATGCTGTTTCTAGCTCTAAAACCTGGTGTTTCTGAAACTGCTTTGCTGATGGATTATCCCATCATGGTGCTTTCATGGTGCTTTCAGGGTCTGTGTGAGTTGAAAAGCCCTCGCTGCAGGGTGCTGGAGCACCACTGATTGGCGGAAGGGAAAGGGGGGGCACAGGGAGAGCAGAGTCATGTCTACCTGGAAGTAACTTCCAATTGCACTTTGCGAGTACAGGAGCAGAGGGGTCTGGAGAATTCCTCTGCCTGTTATAATATTCATTGAGCATGGCAGTGGGGAGTGGGAGTGGTGGAGAGCAAGCCTCAAGCCTGCCATTTTAAAACTATGCATCCCAACTTGGAAGTAACTCATCCTCTTTTGCAGTTCACTGCCCGCCAGCAGGTGGTCGGGGGAGTGGTGGAAAATAAGCCTCAAACAGCAGGAGAGAGAAGGAATGGAGGGAGTTAACCTTCAGCTGCTCCCTATTGGGGATGAGTGGGTTTGGAAATACTGTCTCTGTATCTGCACACCTTCGAGTATGAACGCCCCCCCTTCTCTTCTTTTTAACCTTTGCCTCAAGGAACAATGAGCTGGCATGGATAATCATGTCTACTAAGAAGTAAATCCCATTCTTTTCAATGAGGATTACTTCTGAGAAGTCATCAGGTTGCTTTTGGGTTCCCTTTGTAAAAAAAACAAACTCTCCATGCAGCATCATAGTTTTACACTGCAATGCCCTTGCCCTCCCCCACTTCCCACTTCTCAGGTACCCAAAGCTTTATTGATTTGAAGAGCTGATGGCCCCCAAATGACCCCCAATCCCACCAGGACCATCATCATCATCATCATCACTGCTGCTGCTCAGTCATTCACAATATCACTTTTCTGGAGGAGCACTGTTATACACCTCCGCATTACTTCACTGGGGCTTAGGGGCACCACTGCCATTGGAGAGAGACAGAGAGGTGGGAAGGAGGATGTTTGCATGTCTACTCAGAAGTAACTCCTCTATTGCACACAAGCAAAGCAGGGAAAGCCTGTTAATTCATATATACAGGAGTGTGGAACTACAAATTTCTAGATGCTCAAATAACGATTGTCCCCAACCACCACCCCCACATTCTAGGGTTGTGTGAACTCACCGGAGTCCACCCCGTGACCCAGATCCCAGCCCATTGCCAGACCCAGCTCGTGCTGGGACACGAGCCGGCTGGTGGTTTGCAGGAGACTGGCGAGTGCTGTTGCTGCTGCGAGCAACTGCATCCCTCCCTGCCAACCACTGGCAGAGAGATGTGCAGTTGCTGGCGGCAGTGCGATGATGGGAGAGAGAAGCACCGCTTCCCTCTCCTGTCACCCAGAGCAACTGCATCCCTCAGAGAGGGGTGCAGTTGCTCTCTGCGGCAGGATGGGAAGGGAGAGGGAAGCACTCAGGTGAGCACCTGAGAGGGGTACCGTTGTGCTCAGCGGCGGCAGCACAGCAACGGGAGAGGGAAGTGCTGCTTCCCTCTCCTGTCGCCCAGAGCAACTGTGCCCCTCAGCTGAGCACCAGCAGAGAGGGGCACAGTTGCTCTCCACAACAGGATGGGAAAACTTCCCATCCTGCCATCGCCACTCAGGAAAGGAGCGGAGGCCATCACGCCTGCCCAACTCAGCATGCACAGAGTCGGGCAAGAGAAGGAGCTCACGGACTGGCATCTGGGGGGCTAAACTAGCGGGAACTCTCCAAGCTCGAGTCCCCAGATGGATACTCACGACAACCCTACCTCATTCTCATCCATTTCACTTGACTGAGCATGGAAAGGAGAACAGGGGTGAAAGTAACTCGGTGTCTCCTATTAACTTAACAAAGCACAGGAGTGCAGAGAGTGGGGGCAGGGACGTCTCTCCACATGTCCACAACAATTTAATTCAAGTACTTTAATTCACCCTGACTTACCCTGAGAGAGGCAGCACATGAGGGGAGGCGTTCACTAAATGTGCCTACTCAGAAGTAAGTCATGCATGTCCATAGCACTTGACTGAGCAGGGAAAGGAGAACAGGGCAGAGAGCAAGCCTCTGCTCGTTCTCTGCCCTGCCCCTACGCAATTCATGATTTTGTTCTACTTGCCCACCCAACCGCAAACTAATGCAGTTTCAGGTGCTCTTTGCCCAGCGCAAGCGGTTGTTGTTGTAGTAAGGTATACATTGCTTTACTCACTACAGTGTGCTGCCAGAGAAGCAAACCAAAATTGATGAAAATCTAGATTAAGCTGGAAACTTATCATGAAGTGTCTCTATGTGGATGGGGCCCTAGATACTTTTCACATGTACTACTGAACAGCAAAATCTACCTACACTATAGTTGTGCCTTGGGGGTGGGGGGGTTGAACCTAAATGCAATGACTTTATAATTATCTCTATTGAATGGCATCTTGTTGGTTCTGGAGTGTTGAGATTTTGATTCTTTCTTCTCTGGTGTTAACTATCCCTCCCAGCTTCATGACATCTGCATATTTTATAAGCAGACCCAGTATGCCCTCATCCAAGTCATGTATAAAAATGGTGAATAGAACAGGGCATAGGAAGACCCAGCCTTGTAGCACTCCCTCTGTGTTGACGCTCCACCCTCTTGATTTGATGTCTTATCCTGGGTGACATAACCTCCTCCTCAGCTTCCGCTCTCTCTCCAGTTCCCACTGTCTCAGGCAATAAATCGGGGTGTGACCTGAAGTCTTATCTTCCAGCTGCTCCAGTTCTGAGATTGCATATTGCACTACTCATTGGCATGTAATCAGCGGCAGAGTCGGGCTGCGCCAGGTTCCCAGGCCTTGAATTCTCCACTACAATACTGGATTCTCAATCATCCCTGTCTGATTCGGAATCAGAGTCCTCAGTGTTAAGGCTTTCTGTGGTGCCTGGGCCAGTCCTGACATCAACAATGGAGGACTCAAATGGTTTGCTAAAATCAAGCTAAACTATGTCCTGTTGGTCAGTCGACAGGCAAACCCAGGATTGGCAATACAAACTGTTCTGGATGGGATAGCTAGGGATGGCAGAGAAATCCACCATGGACTCCATTGAGGCCGGATTCTTTAGAATCAGGCCCCCTGGCGTCCACGGAGGAATGGACTGCTCCCCACCACCACCCTGCAAAGGCTGGTCAGGACGGACCCTACCTGGCGGCGGCTGGCCCGGGTCCATCGTCTTCATTCTGCAGCCATCCACTGGCGGGCTGCGGACACAAATGGCGGCCGGCGTAGCGGACGCCATTTGTGTCCTTGCCCTTGGCCGTGATAGGCTATGTAAATATTTTTTGTATCCGCTACGCCATTTGCTCCCCTGCTCTTTGCCGTTAGAGGCTATGTAAATATTTACGTAGCCTATCACGGCCAAGGGCAGGGATGCAAATGGCGTCCACAACGCCGGATGCCATTTCTGTGGCAACGGATGGAAGTCCGGCTGCGGATGGGCCCAGCTGGCGGCTCCGCGGACTCGCCGCAGAGCAGAGTCGGCCAGGGAGGATTCCAGGGATAGGGATGGATTGCTGCCTCCCCCCCCCCCCACGGACCCCTTCCGCAGACGGGTAAGTAGGTTTCGTACACCCCTAGGGATAGCATTCCCTCTGAAGCATCAAGGATGCAGCTTAGGGGTGCTCCTGAATCCAGTGCTGTTCCTGGATGGTCAGGTGGCATCCGTAGCCAAGAGGCTTGAAGCACGGATATCTGAAAGACCGCCTCCTTATGTATGAGCCTACCCAAAATTTGCACTCATCATCTGAAGCCACTCTCTGTTTTTATCATTAATCCCCAGTCTTGAACCAACTGCACTGGCTTCCAATTTGTTTCTGAGTCCAAATAAAGGTACTAGTCTCACCTATAAAACACTAAACTGCTTGGGGCCAGAATATCTGAAGGACTGCCACCTGTCGCATGAGCCTGCCCATAATTTGAGATCTTCATCAGAGGCCCTATTTGTTGCACGTCCCACCACCAAAGGAGATTAGGTTGGTGTGTACATGAGACTCTTTTTGTAGCAGCATCTCAACTGTGAACTCCCACACAAGGGAGTTGAGTTTTAGACAGACAGTAAAAACTATGTTTCATCAGGCCTTTGGCTTTTAAAATTGTGTTTGTTTTTCCTTTATGTTGTTGTGGTTTTATTGGAATTTATTGTACATTGCTTTGAGAAAAACAATATATAACAATGTGTAATAAATAAATAATTGTGATTTTTTAAAGATTTCATATTTCATATTGTTTTATGCTGCACCTTGTGGTTTTAATTTTTGTGAACCACCCAAAGAGCTCTAGCTATTAGGAAGTATAGAAATGAATAAATAAAAGAATAAATAAATAAAAGGTAAAAAGTTTTTATCATCCTTGAAGTTGTCTGTCTGTGCCACAAATGGTGTATTGCCAGGAGAAACAGGAGAAAGGGACAGTTGTTCACCCTTGATCTTTGAAGCGTATCTATCTGCTGACAGAATTGAATATGCTACGAGAACACACACACACACACAAATCTAGGGTTTCACTGGAATGAATTCATGATCATGAAATCAGTTTGTCTGATACTGAAGCTCCTCCTAAGAAATGATGTTGCCAAAGGCTTGATTCCTTCTCTAGGGATATAACAACATCCCTAACTGGATGTTACCTTACCCGAATGTTTAGGGTCAAAACGAACATTTGTCAAATTGTTATTTGATTATTTACTTTAGTGCAAGCATGTGGAGCCCTGATTCAAGACTGGGACCACGGTGCTTAGTTGGGGGGAGAATATTCCCCCCTCTCGTTTTTATCCCAAATCTGCTCCCCGTCCCTTGTGTTTGTTTGTTTTTGGTTGAAAAAACATCTCCATTGGATTCCAATCTGCCCTCCTGAATCGCCATGGTCCCAATCCAAATAGGGCTCACATGCACTCACACTGAAGTAAGTAAGCCAAGGTAAATGAGCCAGAGAGTTATGCACTATTAACAGAATGTTCAGTTTGACCTTTAGTTGCAATAGCTGGGAGAAAATGAATTTTCCCAGCAACAATATATTGTCCCCTGCTGTAATACAAAGTGTTTTGTAGTGACTTATTGAATGGGCAATTAAGACCCATTCACTTTACAAAGACCTGCTCCCCCTGGAGATAAAATTGCCAGAACTGGTTTCTTGATATGGATCAACACAGCTGCCTGACTTTGGGGGCTGTCCTTGGGGGGGGGGGGTCTTTGGAGACTGTCATGATGTGTCCCTGCACTTCAACATTTACCACTGCACCATTGATATTAGGGATGGGAGATAACTGGATCGTCTCACTGTCAGAAAAGCGTAGTAAGATTATGATTGTTAAATTAATCACCCGTTATATCCAGCTATTTGGCCCCACATTTTCTCTAGAAATGTCACTCATCAAGGGCTCTCATATGGTCAGCGGGGGATTCTAGATCTGACATTTAATGAAACTGCATGATTCAATGCAAAAATCTTTGCCTCAGTCTTGTTAAACTTATTCCAAAATAAGTTGTACTGAATTCAATGGGACTTATGAGTAAACATGATTAGCATTGTTCTGTAAAAAGGCATTGGATTGCAGCTAGCCTGAGCAAACTTTATGATTTCATAAGTTTGATGTTAAAGGCAGTCAGAAGTCAGTATCATCAATATTAGTCTTTCATTGTGGTTTTAATATTTTAAGATCTGGCCACTGTTATTCATGCCATAATAACTTCTTGTTTAGATCACTGTAATGCGCTGTGTGGGACTCTCCTTAAAAAGTGTTTGGAAGCATCAACTACTACAAAATGTGGTGGCTAGACTTTTGTCCAAAGTGTGCTTTGTTGGCCACATTATATCATTCTTGAAACAACTTCACAAACTTCCAGTTTGTCTCTGTGCACAATCCAAAGTTCTGGTTTTGATACAAAGCCCTAAAAGGTTTAGGGTGAAGATGTCTGAAGGACCACCTTCTTATGTATGAACCTGCCCATACATTACAATCATCACTGGAGGGCCTGTTATATGACCCGCCACCTAGAGAGGCTAGGTTCGCAGGTAATTGAGACAGGGCCTTTTTGATAAAAGCACCCAATTATGGAACTCCCTCCTGAAGAAGGTGAGATTGGGTCCCTCCTCCTCCTGCTTCTGACAGGCAGTAAAGACTATCAGTTCCACCAGGCTCTTAATGTATAATGTTTTGGCTGCCTTTTAATTTCAGTGCTGCTTGGAAATTTTATTGTATGGCTTTGTTCCTTGGGTTTTATGTGAAGTGTTAATGTTTTTATTGTATGTCGCTTTGAGTGCCTGCAAAGTGGGTGTGATTTTTTTCAATCTAATAAATACATACATACATAAATGGTTTTATTGTTGTTTTAATGTATTTGTGGTTTCATTGGATGTCTGATTTGCTGTGCAAATGGCATTTAGCAAAAAAGGAGGTACATAAATAATAAAAATACAAAATATTATGAAATTGGAGGGATTAACTGGCAAACCTAGGTAATTAAAATTGTTGGGTCAAATGGTAATGGAATGCAGAAACTCTGTGATAATTCAATTAAATCTTAAATATATGCAAAACAAACACTGTGACCTTTCATAACACCAGTAATTGGAAATAACATAATCATCCTAATATTTTTAAGGGCATAATTCTATGAATGTTTAGACAGGAAAAAGGTCTACAACTCCCAGCACAGCTGGCTGGGGAATGCTGGGAGCTATGAGACTTTTTAAATGTCTAAACATGCATAGGATTGCGCCCTAAGTTAATTAATATCTGTAGTGAAACAGAAAACCACTGTCTCTATTCATGCCCAAACTGATATACTCAAACTTCATGGTAAGTTCCAATTCCATAGTTTCACTTTCGAGTCACCTTCTAAAATTCCTTTGTCATAGAATGGGAAATTTAAGATTAGCTGTGCAATGTCCTGGGTGATTGAAATGTTTTGCACCAGTTTCTGAATACTGTCATTTATGATGTCGATGTTGTGTTCATTACTATTTTCTGTAGAATATTTGTTCTGTGCAGAAGGGAACTGCTGGCAGGTGACAGCATGTGTCATATTGGACGATGAGTAACCTGTGAACCTGTGATGTTGTGGCTGATACTGTTAGGTCCTGTAATAATATTGCCTGAGTAGCTACAGAAACAGAGTTAGCACCTGGGGTTGTTATAGGGTCTGGTTCCAATGTTTGCATCTCTGTTGTGTGACTGGCGAGTAGCAGTTTCAGATTAGGTGTCTATCTGTAACAAAAGAAGGAAAAGAACTATCAGAGTAGTGGTTTGATAATAAGAAGTGGGGCAATATGATCTAGAATTTTTAACAAACATAACCTTCAGTTGATCATCATGTTGCAAGATAAAGGATGATTTGTTAAGTGACCTGTTCAGTGCTGTCAAGACATTCCTGAGTAAACCGTTGTTGTTAAAATCACCTCATAAAAGGAGGATTTAACACATTTTTTTCACAGATAACTTTTCCAACAAATGCAGCACTATGCTCACTGCCGTGTATAAAATGTTAAGCTTTTTGTGACAGAAGCATTACAAACTAGAAAAGTACTTTTCTGAATTCAAAAATGACAGTCAGGAATGAATGTCAAACTCTTGCAGAAGAGGATGTCAGAACTAATACAACTCACAAACACTGAGACCTCAGAAATATTGAAAATCAAACAAAAAGAATTTAAATGTTTATTCTTCTGATTCTGTAATACTATCCAACATGCACTGAAAATTATTTTGTTAGGAAGTACACACACACACACACACACTACACGTGCAACGCAGCACCAGAAATAAACTTTCTTCTCTAGAAAAAGTAGCAGCACTCTGATCGGTGACATTATCTTCTCTTATTAGCTGATTTGCTGCATTGAGTGCATTCTTTCATTCAGTGCAGGTATTTCTAATATTCTTGAGATTTTGAAAAAGCATGGCTGCAACTTCTTTCTGCAGAGTTCATAAATATGTACTTCCCAACAGTCAAGATCTCATTTAATTTTGTTCATCAGAAAAAAGTTTGTTATATAATCAATTTTATTTATTTAACCATTCCATATTGAAATTACAAATATAATTACAGAGGTGTTATATCAGACTTCCGTAGCTTCTGATAATCTGGTTTACTGTGTTGAATTCATTGCTTCATCTTCATAATAGATGTTTCTTACATACTTTAGTCTTGAGAGAACATTGTTGCAATTTCCTCCTTCCACAACTTAATTTTTTGTTTGTTGCATAATACAGTGGGTGTAATCCAGCCAGTTTACCAGAATAAAGTATCATATTTCATCTACCCTACATATAGTCCTTTTCACATAGGTTGAGTGGCCATCTGTTTCTGGCCATATTTGAAAATGCTTTAGATAATATTCTTATTATTAACTGATGGAATACACAGAAGTATGACAAAAGTACAAGGCACTGGTGTGAATACATGGCAGCTCATAATATTGGCTATACCCATAGAGACACAACAGATATCCATATGCTGCATTTGGGACCCAGTTTATGTGGCATAAGCATTTCCAGTGAGGAAAGGGAACCTACCACTATCTTGTGTCATATCAGGGGCCTTTCAGGCTCCTAGGGACCAGCTACAATTGTCTCCTGCTCTAGCTGGTGTAAGTAGGACTCACTTTAAGAGTGGAAATGCAAGACATAGTTTGCAGTACTTCAGCTAAAGCAAATTTGGTTGACTAGATTTCCTGGGGGAAAGTGTTTTTTAAAAGGAAATTAGATCTACTTTATCTGAATCTTATCACTTTGAGCTTCACCATCAGACACATTTTTATGTTTAATAATTTCCCATAGCAATTAGATCTTGCTTATTTCCTCTTTTGCAGGCTTCAAAAAGGTTTCCTAAAAGCCTCTACTTTTTTTAAAAATGTAAATCATACTTGTACTTTTTTTTAAAGAAAATGTAAAAGAAACGAATCCCATGTTACAGAAAGGGTTTCAGATTTCATACATGTCAGACAACATGCTGAAACATCCTGTCATTTTCTCTACTTAATTACTGTTTTACTCTAGTCTACACAGAAGCCCTATTTGGGTGTTCAATTTACTGTGCATGTGAGTCAGGAATGGGGCTGCACTGTACAGATCTTCCCATGGTGTTGTGTGTGTCATCTGAATCTTCCCGCTGCCATCCATGCATGGTGCATGAATGTCTGCAAAGAGGGGCTTCTGCGTCCACAGCTATACAAGCAGGGGCCTCCATGTGAGCTAGCACCCAAGAGCACATGCAAAGGTCTCCTCTCTGCAGATGTCTGTATTCTCTGCATGGACAGCAAGTTTACATACACAGTAAGCTGAACCCCCAAATAGGAGAGTGATTGGAATAGGGGTGGATGAAAGTCCCTTACCTGTCCTCAAAGGATGTTCGCGGTGGGGGGGAGGCGCTTCGCTGTTCCCCCCGCGAAGTTCCGGCCGGGGGGGGAGGCTCCCCGCCTCGCCCGGCCACGAACGCGAAAGTTTTAAAAAAAAAAAAACGCCCGCTGATAGGCTATGTGACGATTAACGTAGCCTATCACGGCTAGATTTGCAAAGTCAGCCGTGATAGGCTACGTCAATCGTCACGTAGCCTATCACGGGTGACTTTAAAAAAAAAAAGCGCGTACGCTAATGGCGGCCCCCATAGGGAGCCGCCATTTGCGTTCCTTATTTGGTCGCTGTAGTCTACGTAAAGATTTACGTAGACTACGGCGAAAATAAGGGCAACGCAAATAGCGTTGCCCTTATTTTCGCCGTAGTCTACGTAAATCTTTACGTAGACTACAGCGACCAAATAAGGAACGGGAATGGCGGCTCCTTATGGGGGCCGCCATTATCCGTACGCGTTTTTTTTTTTAAGTCACCCGTGATAGGCTACGTGACGATTGACGTAGCCTATCACGGCTGACTTTGCAAATCTAGCCGTGATAGGCTACGTTAAACGTCACGTAGCCTATCAGGGGGCGTTTGTTTTTGTTTTTCTTTGATTGCAATGGCGGCGGCGGCGGGGCGCCACTCCCGCCCCGCTCGAACACCCGCCGAACCGCCGGCCGGACCCGCCGCCGGGAGGGACATTCGGCGAAGGTAAGTCCTGTCCCGGGGGGGGGTGCGGGGGGTGGGGGGGTGCGGAGGATTTCTCCCCGAAACCTGTTCGGGGGGCCGAACACGTTGGCGCTCGGCCCCCCGAAGTTTTGGGGAGAAATTCTCCGCCATCCCTAGATTGGAATCATTTCAATACCTAGGAAAAGAAGAAATATTTTTGGTAGAGGGTGAGAGCACTGACTAGTCAGTAACATTTAAGACTATAGCTGTGCACAAAGCACTGGGGAAGAGTGCAGCTAGCATTATACCAAAATCTGTCCCCAATTTATTGAATATTTCCTTCCCCCATGAAAGAGGCTTCCATTTTTCTTCCTCATTCTCAGGGTGCTTTATAATTTCTTTTCAATGTCTTTGGGTGGCATTTTTGAGTTTATCTTATCATTGTAAAGTGGGAGAAGAAGGTATTGTGCATATTTTTTTACTTTCTATTTCACATCTTTCCATTGTTCTGCAGGCCCCCTGGCTATCTATGCTTCCTGCTCTGAAAAATCCCCATGGGGGAAGAAGGCTGGTGTATCCCAACCTGCTGTGCTGTCATGGCTCCTCCTCCTGCAACCTTATCACAAACACTTCCACTTCTCTTGACATTCACTGGTGTCAAAACTGTATATGAAATGCTCCCGCCCCGCTCGAACACCCGCCGAACCGCCGGCCGGACCCGCCGCCGGGAGGGACATTCGGCGAAGGTAAGTCCAGTCCCGGGGGGGTGCGGGGTGTGTGTGGAGGATTTCTCCCCGAAACTTGTTCGGGGGGCCGAACACGTTGGCGCTCGGCCCCCCGAAGTTTCGGGGAGAAATTCTCCGCCATCCCTAGATTGGAATCATTTCAATACCTAGGAAAAGAAGAAATATTTTTGGTAGAGGGTGAGAGCACTGACTAGTCAGTAACATTTAAGACTATAGCTGTGCACAAAGCACCGGGGAAGAGTGCAGCTAGCATTATACCAAAATCTGTCCCCAATTTATTGAATATTTCCTTCCCCCATGAAAGAGGCTTCCATTTTTCTTCCTCATTCTCAGGGTGCTTTATAATTTCTTTTCAATGTCTTTTGGTGGCATTTTTGAGTTTATCTTATCATTGCAAAGTGGGAGAAGAAGGTATTGTGCATATTTTTTTACTTTCTATTTCACATCTTTCCATTGTTCTGCAGGCCCTCTGGCTGTCTATGCTTCCTGCTCTGAAAAATCCCCATGGGGGAAGAAGGCTGGTGTATCCCAACCTGCTGTGCTGTCGTGGCTCCTCCTCCTGCAACCTTATCACAAACACTTCCACTTCTCTTGACATTCACTGGTGTCAAAACTGTATATGAAATGCTTGCCCCCTCCACTTCAGCTTAGTCCCATGCAATGTATATAGACCACGGTATTGCGAACAGCAGTCCAGGGACAGAGAATAGTTCACTCACCCAACCTTTCATCTGTACAAACCATGTTAGTTTTGGAAAATTCTTGAGGCACTGCAAGTAAATCTATCTAGTAGCAAGCAAAGTAGTATACATAGTAATGGGAGTAGTACTTACTGGAGGTGCTGGCAAATTTATACTGCTGTGGCTTGGGTACAAATTGTGCAAGCTTGTAATGCATGCCTCACAGAATAGGCAAGTATTAGGAGTCCTAAATTCTTCAGCAAGTCAGCTTAAAACCTGACCCTGAGAAGAATTAATGTCCAAGCATCCTCGCTCATACCCACTCACCCCCAAACCCCTTCCCTTTAAGATCCACTTATCTGGTGAGTGTGACCAGTGGTAATAAGCAGCCATGAGAAGAAAAAAGGATGGAGGTCTCTCCCTCTCCTCCCTTCCATCTGTGGCACATGGTGCACTTGTGGTTTTCCCAAGGACTACTGTAATGTCATTCGCCTTTTTGAAAACCATACTTCCCTGGGCAGCTAAGGCAATATTCCTTAGAGAGGGGAGGGAGAGATTTCCCTCCTTCTCCTCCACAAAGCTGCCTGCCACAGTCAGAGTGCCACTGGCAACCACACCAGCAGGTAAGTGGTTGCTGCTATTAACAGCAGAAAGAAACCGCAATCTTTGTCAGGATCACTAGGAGGGTGCGGTTAAGCTGCTCCCCTACTCCATTTATCAAGGAACATTGATCAGGGTTACTGGAGGGGGGTGGGGGAAGTAAGGTTAGAGCCTTTAACCTAATGAAGATCGGGGTGTGTGTGGCAGAGGTGTGTGTGTGTGTGTGTGTGTGTGTGTGAGAGAGAGAGAGAGAGAGAGTAAGAGTATAAACGGGTGTGTGAATGAATGGTGGTCTATGTATGAATTTATCCTGGCCTCACTCACTGCCACCCCACTCACCAGAATCTCAGCCCACGCATGTGGCCTCCAACTTTGAAAGGCTGCCCACCTTTGCATTAAAGCATGCTAGACTGAATGCAGATGGTGAAATTTGGAAGCAAAACCTGTGATTTGATCCAAGCTCAACCACAACATTGTATAGCATTAAAAAAAAAAAAAACAATGACGATGTTGGTAGCAAAACACTTTATACTTTTGAGATCAGAAACTAATAATTGCTGTTGATATATTTGAAGTTCAAGAAAAGTCTTTCATAACATTTGAAATTATGTCTATCTTATATTTAAAGCACAGTTGGCTGGCAATAAAGCACGGGGATAGACTAATTAGAATTAGAAAGTAAAATGTCTGCTGCGGTCACATGGGGCATTGTCTTCATATCTCTTGTGCTTATGATCTACATAAATTACTGGTGAGGTTGCAAACTTACACTGCTGTTACTGCTACAGATAAGAGACCATACTCCATTTGGATTTGTCTGAAAGGACTATTTGATTTGCAAGGTCTAGGTTATCTATGCAAGACTAAGGAGAAGTGCTTTGCATAGCTCCTTTTGGAAACCCAGGTGTTATAAATCTGGGAAAACACAGCACTGTAGGGGTTCTGTCCAACCCTAGGATTCCACCAGTGGAACAGAAACTGCAGGTGGAACTGTTTTTTACCCTCCCACCCCTGCACACACTCAAACCAGCTGTGGAGGGTTGGGGTACGCTCCAGAGCAGATTTGGAAGGCATATAGGGGGCTGTAGGGGAGAGAAGAACAAGGGATGTCTGCTCATGCAACATTAGATTTAAGGCAATGTTTTCAAAGAGACCAAGTTCCCACTCTTGTCCTGAACCATTCTCGTACATCTAGTGTGAAGACGAGTGGCAGTGGTGCAGTTAGGTAATTTTAGACTCAGGTTAATGATCTTTCAGGGGCCCTCCTGTTCTTTAGACAGTACTGTGTATTACTTCAAAATGTGGTAAGCAAGGTCTCAGGAAGAATACGTCAATTGTTTTCTAACATAAGCAAGCCATACATACCCCTCTAAAGCTCACTGTCTCCCAAGTACAACAGTAATCCATACACAATAAGCTTGCATCATCTCTCCCCACCCCAGCACCTCCTCAGATAAAGACATGTGATTTAATCTGATCTCACACAAATTTAGGAACATAGGAAGCTGCCTTCTACTAAGTCAAACGATTGGTCCATCTAGCCCAGTACTGTTGACACTGACTGGCACTGGCTCTCCAGGGTTTCAGGCAAGATTCTTTCTGAGCTATACCTGGAGATGCTGGGCATTGAACCTGGGACTGTCTACATGCAAAGCATGTGCTCTATTTATTTCTTTGTTACATTTATATCCTGCCTTTTCCTCCAAGGACCACAAGGCAGAATACACGATCCTCCTCCTCTCCATTTTTATCCTCACAACAACCCTGTGAGGTAGGTTAGGCTGAGAGTCAGTGACTGGCCCAAAGTCACGCAGTGTGCTTTGTGAGTGAGTGGGGACTAGAACTAGGGATGTACAAAAGTGACTTTCCTTTTGCGGATTATGTTGATGGGGGGGGAGGCGTTCCGTCCCTCCCCCCGGAATCCTGGCCGGGGGAGGAGGTGCTCCGTTCCTCCCCCTGGAATCCTCGAACGGCCGGCTGTACTCTGCAGCAGCTCTGCGGAGCAGCCGGCCAGGCCCGGCCCTACCAGGCCAGAGCTGTCCACAGCCAGATTTCCGGCCGTGGAGGGCTCTGGGTAAAAAAAAAACACAACAACCAAAAAAAAGCGTACATAAATGGCGGTGGCTACAGCCGCCGCCATTTGCGTTCCTTCTTTTTGGCCGTCTTAATCTACGTAAATATTTACATAGACTATGACGGCGAAAATAAAGGCGAACGCAAATAGCGTAGTGGGCGCTATTTGAGTCCCTTTTTGATTCCCCGTTTTAGCCTACATAAATCTTTACTTAGGCTAAAACGGTGAATCAAAAGGGAACGCAAATAGCTCCCGCTACGCTATTTGCGTTCCCCTTTATTTTCGCCGTCATAGTCTACGTAAATATTTACGTAGATTAAGACGGTAAAAAGAAGGAACGCAAATGGTGGCGGCCGTAGCTGCCGCCATTTGCGTACGCGGTTTGTTTTTTTAAACCCACCCAACCATGATAGGCTACGTAAAGATTTACGTAGCCTATCACGTCTTTTTTTTTTTAAAACCTAGCCATGATAGGCTACGTAAATCTTTACGTAGCCTATCATGTCTTTTTCTTTTCTTTTCTTTTTTACACAAGCCTGGAAATGGCAGCGACGGCAGCCGGCCAGAAGACCGGCCGCCGCAGCCACCGCCCAGAAGATCCGCCTCAGGTGAGTCCCAAGGCGGATCCGCGGGGGGGCAGGGGGGGCAGGCCGTTCCGCCACAGAGTTTGGGGGGCTGAATGCACTGGCATTCGGCCTCACCAAGATCCGTGGCGGAATTCTCTGACATCCCTAACTAGAACACAGGTCTCCCAAGTCCCAGTACAGCACTCTAACCACTACACCACACTGGCTTTCTCTACCACTGAACTACACCTCCTCCCCTTTACTCAATTCCCACTCTGTTCAATAGAGCTTAGTGTAATTGAAATAACCAGGTACACCATTTAAAGATATTTAAGACATGGGAAGGACTGAGGACGGAGCGACTTGCCAAAGAAAGGTAACAAATCCAAAGCAGACATTTCTTAAGTATTGGCCCCATTGTACAGACAGATAAGTATACTTATGGTCAAGGCCAGATAATGAGCTCTTAAGCATGCACAGTCTCTGGATTATTGATTGATTGATTGATTGCATTTATACCCCGCCTTTTTTCCTCTTGCAAGGAACCCAAGGCGGCTTACATTATCCACCTCCTCTCCATTTTATCCTCACAACAACAACCCTGTGAGGTGGGTTGGGCTGAGAATCTGTGACTGGCCCAAAGTCACACAGTGAGCTTCCATGGCCGAGTGGGGACTAGAACCTGGATCTCCCAGCTCCCAGTCCAACACTCTTGCCACATACACGCCATACAAACTCTCCGTCCATACACAAGAACACAAATGCTTGTACTGCGAAGCTGATGAATCTAAAAGTAAAAAACAAATCCCTACTTTATACCACAGAAATGTCACCATCCCTCTATTAGTATATATACAAATACGAGCGTTTATTTCTCTGCAAGAGTCCAAGTGTGATTTTATATTGGAGCTATTCAAGAACACGTACATGGGAGTGTAATGCTAAATGCTACCCAGAACATACATTGATGTAGAACTGCTGTGGCTAAGAAACTGAGTGAACTATTAATCTAGATGTCCCCAATTCAAAACTTTACTCTGTTGTGAACTCACTAGCTGGTTTTAAGCAAACTACTCGGCCTCTTAGTCCCTACTTGCAATAGTACTGACCTATCTTACAGGGTTGTTGCTAGGATTATAAAAAGATAATGAAACACTATAATTTAAAAGCACAATGTAAATGCTAAGTAGCATTGAAATAAGAGCTGATCATCATTAAGGATACACCCATGTTTGGTTTATAGGCAGCATAATAGTTTGGAAGCTTAGCAAATTAGCTAGTTAGTGAACATAAAGTAAGAGAGTGCAGCTCCACTTGCCCTTACTTAAAACACAAAGAAGCCAGTTATTTTGCTTTAAGAGGGAAAGAATACTGGACCCTTTCTCAGAAAAGTTATTTGTGCATTATGACTAACCATTTAAGGTTCCACTTACTTCTCACATTTAAGTAGGCTGGCCAGGTGTCCTCTTTTGTACAAGGGCTGCTGAGGAAAGAGTTTGAATTCGATTTGCCCAGTACCAGACGAAAAGGATGAGAGGAGATGGCCAGCCAATCTATCTGTCTTTCTTTTAAAAAATGTAATAAAGCAGTCCAAAGGCAGGACTCTGCAGCAGCTGAGCTGCCCGCCTGCCTGCCGCACAGCATGAATAGAAACTTCAGATGTTTCTGGGAAGGGGAAAAAAGGGGAAAGATATTCCTTCCATTGTGGGTGAAAAGAGGGGCGGGGGAAAGAGATGAGACACATGTATATGGTATAAAACTTGGGCCACATTTATTGAAAGATCTGCAAAGGGGGGATATTTGGACGGGCAACTAATCTATGCTGGCAACTAGGCAGTCATTATAACAGACGAAACATTCTATGCCTGCTGAGTGGCATCTGTAAGATCGCCACCCCCCAGGACTACCCTTTTGGGGGAAGGGAGGCCTTCACCTGCCACCCCCTCCCAGGCCAAAAAGCACCAGGTGGGTGAGGTGAGCTGGCCTCACAGGTAATCCTTATCCCCCCACTGGGGCTGCAAAACCCTGAGCGGGAGTCCTCAACCATCACCTGTGTCACCAAAACAGTGCCTCAGAATGCTCACTATCCCTGTTCATAGTAACAGTGCCTGTCTCTAACAGCCTACCTGGAACGAAATGTGACCAAGTTAACCTAACATCAAAACATAACAAATTAGCCTATTGGACACTCCCACCCTGCTGACAGTGTGGAGTAGGCAAAAAGACCCATTGCCCTGGCCAATCAGACTATGAGCCAAAAATTCCGACTTGGCCCCAAAGGGGTGACCAGCAGAACCCACACTGCATCCTGGGAGGGAGCTACGCTACAAAGAGGCTGAAAGGCGGGGCCCTGTCCACTAAAAACACTTCACGGGCCCCTCATACAGCCAGTGGCACCATACTGCAATCGCCCATGATGATCACACGCCTCTCCCCACACACACAACGGCCCCCCATGGCCAGGCAAGCCAGACATGAGGCATTTTCCTTTGCAGGGACAGTGTACACAAAAAGAAATGGCTACCCCTATAGCTTGCACATATGTTTAAAAAGCATTTAAGGGTGAAATCCTATGAATGTTTAGACAGAAGAAAATCCTACAACTCTCAGGATGTCCCAGCTAGGGATGTACGAAAGGGACTTACCTTGTCCCGCAGCTTTTTTCGCGGGGGGGGGGAGGCGCTTCGCTTCTCCCCCCGAAGTTCAGGCAAGGGGGGGAGGCGTCCCGCCTCGACCGGCCGAAATTCAGGCTGGGGGGGAGGTGCCCCGCCTCGCCTGGCCGAAATTCAGGCCGGGGAGAAGCGCCCCGTCTCCCCGGCCGCAAAAGAAAAAGTAAAACAAAAAACAAAAAAAACCCGTGATAGGCTACGTGACGATTTACGTAGCCTATCACGGCTAAATTTCCAAAGTCAGCCGTGATAGGCTACGTTAATCGTCACGTAGCCTATCACGGGTGACTTTGGGGGGGAAAAAAAGCACGTACACAAATAGCGGCGGCCCATGGGCGCCACCATTTACTTTCCTTATTTTGGCACGTCTAGTCTACGTACAGATTTACGTAGACTACGGCGAAAATAAGGGAACGCTATTTGTGTTGCCCTTATTTTCGCCGTAGTCTACGTAAATCTTTACGTAGACTAGACGTGCCAAAATAAGGAACGCAAATGGCGGTGCCCATGGGCCGCCGCCATTTGCGTACGCACTTTTTTTCCCCCCAAAGTCACCCGTGATAGGCTACGTGACGATTTACGTAGCCTATCACGGCTGACTTTGGAAATCTAGCCGTGATAGGCTACGTAAATCGTCACGTAGCCTATCACGGGTGTGTGTTTTGTTTTGTTTTTTTACTTTTTTATTTTGCAATGGCGGCGGTGGCAGCCGGTCGGGAGACCGGCCACCGCCACCGCCCCCGACTAAACGCCGCCGAAACGCTGCTGGGACCCGCCGCCGAGCGGGACATTCGCTGAAGGTAAGTCCCATCCCGGGGGTGGGTGGGGAGCCAGCGGAGAATTTCCCCAACACTTTCGGGGGGCCGAATGCCTCGGCGCTCGGCCTCCCGAAGATTCGTGGAGAAATTCTCCGCCATCCCGAGTCCCAGCCAGCATGGCTGGCTGGGGCATACTGGGAGTTGTAGGACTTTTTCTGTCTAAACATGTATAGGACTGCACCCTAAACAGGCTTAAGGTGGCTAACTATTTCCAGCACTTGGTACTTCACAGCTAACCCTCCTACAATTAAACAGGCTGTTCACATGTAACACCAGCATTCGGCAGTAAATTGTGGATTAAGTAACCTACAATTTGCTGGGATACACACAAGCCGCTTCCAGTTTGTGGCAACAACCTACGAACAGCCCATTTGCAAGTTCTTAGTGTGATGTCCAAACCCAGACACTTTGGCTTATTTGTGGGTTAAATAACTCAAAGTTACCCTAAGAAAAAAGCCATTGGTTAACTTTTGGGTTGTTTAACCCACAAACAACCCAATGTGTCTGGGTTCAGATGTCATGCTAACAAGCTACAAATGGGACATTGATAGCTTGCTGCTGCAAAATGGAAGCAGCTTGCATGCAGCATGTGCCCCCAGAAATTGTAGGTTAATTAACTAATGATTTCCTAATGAATGCTGCCACTACATGTGGACCAGGTCAAATAAATGCCCTCAGGACAAGGAAGTTTCACTTTCCATTGGCTCAAAAGCTCTGAGCATTTTTGGATCTACAGCAAGCATTTGCTGCTGCTGGTGGTCTTACAGAAATAAGGCCGATGGGCAGCCCTGCTGCATTTAGGACCCCTCCTGCTCATTCTGCTGACCTAGGCCTCAGATATCTGCCCCAAAGTCCTACCCTGATGGAGCCACTGAGAAGTGGGAGATGACCCAGACATATTTGTTTAATCCTTTGATCAGCAAGGCAAATAAGACCATCTGGAGACTCAGGTCATATGGTATGAAAAAAAAAAAATAGCTACAATTCTTTTAGCCTAATATCCTTCAGTAAATTGTGGAAAGGTGCCAGTCATGCCCAAGTGTCCAATGGTTGCTCCCATAAAAGAGAGATCAATAGCCATTTATCCCAGCTTCATCAATTGAAAAAGCATATTGTACACTATGCAGGCTTTAGAATGTAGATTTACAGAGAACTGGTATATATTAGTAATCTGTGACTATATGGCCAGGTAACCAGCAGCTGTGCCGCTGCATATAGAGTCATATGCCAGAAACCTGAAGAGCTTGTGAAATTATTGAGTAGAGTGAGAACAAGGGGGATGTTGGCTGATTAAAGAATTGCCTTTAAATCTAAACTTTGATGGCTGGTGAGGATTTTACCTGTATCACCTTATATTGCTGGCACTACTAAAGATGCCTGTAAGCTTTTTAATGTGAATCATTAAAACCCAAGTTTTAACTCAATACAAGTTGTGAATACAAAACTATTAATACAAAATACTTGTGCTAAATTATGTAAATTGGCTTATTCTGAATTGACAGAGCTGACTTCATTTCAGCATTTTAAGTCCTCCTAAAAGCTTGAATGTATACAGTGCTGAGAAAAAGTCTGTGAACCCCTTAGCAATGTCACATATTTCCAGCCTAAAATGTGATTAGATCTTAATCTAACCCCAGAATTCTAGATAAAGAATAGAAAATCTGAGTAAACAAATAGCACACAAACATGATGCTTTTTCAACATTTATTTATCCACTACTGATTCAACATTCAATACCCATGTTTGAAAAAGTACGTGAACTTTTAGATTCAGTACCTCTTGGCACCCCCTTGAGCAGAAATGTTCAAGCAAGCATTTCCTGTAACTGTTGGTCAGTCTCTCACATCAGTTTTGAGGAATGTTGGTCTATTCTTCCTTACAGAACTGCTTCAACTCAGTGACATTTGAGGGCCTCCATGCATAAACAGCTCATTTCAGGTCCTGCCACAACCCTTTAATGGGGTTTAGGTTCCGATTTTGACTAGGCCATTCTAAAACATGGAATTTCTTCTTCCGCAGCCATTCTTTTGTAGATCTGCTTGTATGCTTAGGATCATTGTCTTGTTACATGACCCACTTTCACTTCAGCTTCAGCTCACAGACAGGTGGCCTGACATTCTCCTCTAGAATCTTCTGATACACTGTAGAATTCATGGCTGTGTCAATGATGGCAAGCTCTCCAGGTCCTAAGGCAGAAAAGTAGGCCCAAACCATCACATTCCCACACCATGCTTGATGGTTGGGATGAGGTTCTTCTGTCTGAACTCAAGAGTTTTTTTCAACAAACATAATGTTTCTCATTGAGTTCTACCTTTGACTCATCTATCCAGAGAACATTGACCCAGGAGTCTTGGGAATCATCTACAGTCAGGGCCAGAAATATCGGAAGGAGGATAACTGTTTTGGCAGTTGGCCTCTGTACACCACCACACTGAAGTTGAAAGGAAACACACCCAGATGGGAATGAAGTCAGGACTTTCAGCTGTAATTCAAGGGGTCTGACTAAAGTGGGGCACTAACCATTCAGGAAGTACTATATGTGATCTTTAGCAAACTTCAGACTGGCAGCAGTGTTCTTTTTAGAGAGCAATAGTTTCTTCCTGGCTATCCTCCCATGAACACCATTCTTGTTCAGTCTTTTTCTGATCGTTGAGTCATGAACACTCACATTAGCTAAGGCAAGACTAGCTGGCAGATTCTTGGATGTTACTTTGGGGTTCTTCTTTTTGACTTCCTGGATGATGTTTGATCTTGGAGAGATGTTCGTAGGATGACCACTCCTGGATAGAGTGACTGGGGCTTTGAACACTCTCTTTCTGTAGTCTATCTGTCTGACCGTGAACTGGGACAGCCCATAATCCTTAGAAATGGTTTTGTAATTCTTTCTAGTCTGATGAGCAGCAATAACTGCTTTTCTGAGGTCCTCTGAGACGTGTTTTGATCGTGGCATGACATGTTTCTGCAGAACTGTATGGTGAAGACCACACTCATGAAGTTTCTGATCCTTTTATATGGTGGGGCCTCTCAAATTCACCCTTGAAGATCTACCTAATTACTTAAACACCTGATTCTAATTATTCCCTTTAACTCAGCTGATGGAACCAGGGGTTCACTTACTTTTGCACATACCCAAATGCTTAAGTACTCATTGTTTGCCTAATTTACGCACGGTTTCATTTCACTAGACACAGAACTGGTCTAATATAAACTCTACTGGATATTAGAAAATGACTGGTTTTGATTCATGAAGGCTATCGTGGTAAAACTATGGAATTTCCATAATTATCATTAGGGTTGACAAACTTTTTCTCACCACTGTAAAGGTGAATATGAGAATACAGAATAGTAACTTCTAGATTGGTTCTATTTTCCTGACCTAATTCCTACCCATGTGGCTTAGGTAAACTCAGACAACCACTTTCAGTAATCCAGCTGAAGCACACAAAAATAGAAGGCCTACTGAGACCAAAACATATAATTCATGTAAAGAATCAAACCTTAAAATTATTTTCTGCATTCCTTGATGAAGAGTGCCTATACTCAAAAAGCATTTGTACAAAGGCATTATAATACTGGCAGTTTTTTAGTTTAAAGAAGTGGTTAGTGAGAAACCTTCTGTCTCTCACTGTACTAGAACTTGAGGTCATCCGATGAAATTCATTGGTTTCAAAACAGAAGAGAGGAAGTACTCCTTCACACAGTATATAATTAAACTGTGGAATTCACTGTTACAAGATGTGGTAACACCCACTAACCTAGATGGCTTTACATTGAATTAGACAAATTCATGGAGGATAAGGCTATCAATTGGCTGTTTGCAAACGATACATATTGCCCCCACACCCAAATTAAGACATAAGACAATATATGGGATGAACAGATTACACTTTATTAAAGCAATCTATCTGCAGTGGGAATAAACATTCATCATAGTGTGTGTACTAATATTTAAGACAGGGTTGGGCAACTTGTGGCCATTCAGATGTTTTGGCCTACACTCCCATCATCCTTTACTGTGCTGTGCTAGCTACGGCTGATGGGAGTTGTAGACCAAAACATCTGGAAGTTGCCCATCTCTGATTTAAGATGATAGCTAGGATGGCTGCATCCTGTCATCATCCTTGTTTGACGACCCCACCTGACTTCAAGCTTTAGATCAGCCACTGTCTGAGCTGTCCTCCTCACAGCCAACCCATTCAAAGAGCTGAGGGAAATACAAGCAGCATAAAGATCAAGCTGCCTGGTCTTTGAAATCACCAAAGCTACCTATGTTTTAAAGAGGCCCCACCCCTTTTTTCTGCACTGATCAACTACAAGAGCTGGGTAGTTCTGCCCACACACAATGGTGCCTCAGGGTGGTCACCATCACCAACACCATTTTGCAATATTCCACCCTACCCCACATTGTCAGTTGTGACCAATTATTGTGGTTTCTTAACACTATCTTAGCCTCACTACTGAGCAACACTGAGAAGTAGGCAAAAATAAAATAAAATAAAATAAAATAACCAAGGCCAATCAGGCAGACAGCAAAAATATCTACTGGGCTCCCATAAAGGACCGTATGTTTTTCTGACTTGTTTTGTACTTCTACTGCATTATTTTTGGAATCAGTACTTGAATGTTTGTTGTTACTTAGGTGACATGGAATCACTGTGACAGTTCATTCAGGGGACATGGCAGGAGCTGTCTTCAAGTAGGAACTCTGACGCTGATTCAGAGGAGACAATGACATTGCCTGGGAAGCTTGCCCCTACCAAGTATGAACAGCTCCATCTAAGCAGGAGCCCATTATACACTCTTGACTGATACAAGACCCACTGTTAGAACTTGACACTGAAAACAACAATGCAGACCACTGAAGTGCACAACCTGAACACAATCACCCAAAAATGTGTGCAACCACTGAAATTCTTGCAAGAACCAGCAATAACACAGCAGGAATCCAAGACTCCATCTACATGGGGGATTTACTCTGGTTCTACTATGCCTCACAGATGATCATGGCAGATGACGTAACCCTCACTCTGCATCATAGGTGTTTTTCTGCCAAAAAAGGCATGAGCAGGGAGAGAGGTGGGAGCAAGCCCGTTGTTTTAAATCTCTGCTCTTACAGAAGGGCGAAGGTATGCAGGGATGTAATGACTTTTAAAGCTGATTGCCCCCAAATGACCCTTATTCCCACTGAGAAAGGGTGAACATGAGGAGAAGTGTTGGCTAAACTACTCCATTGCACTTCACTGAGCATGGGAGTGAGGAGAGGGGTGGGGAGCAAGCCTCCGCTCATTCGCTGCCCCGCACCTAAGCACTTGATGATGTTCAGTTCTGCTTGTTGGACTCCACCCACTCAACCCCCAACAAATGCAGTTTCAGGTGCTATTTGCCCTGTGAAAACAGGTTCTTTAAATGTATACACAGCTTTATTGGCTATGTTTGCATGGGAGGAGCAAGCCCGATTTCATGAAAATGCGGATTAACAGAATTGCCTCAGAAAGCATCTCTGTGTAGTTGAGGCCTAAGACTCCAGTCCAGAGCATAGTCCCTTTTAGCTTTGTCTGTTTGTAAGAAGCTTAAAAGGCAATGCAACTGAGCTTAGCTAAGGCAGAAGGCCATATGAACTTGCCATAAGGTTTTGTTTACAAATAAGAGCCTCACAGATAGCATAGCTGTATATATAGACAGGGATAGTGGGACAGCTAAGGGAGCCAAAGACTGGCTGTATAGGACTGATTTAAGATTGGTTCTATAGGCCTAACAGCAGAGCCATGGTGTATTTTAGGAAGTGGTTGTTCGGTAGCAGAGTCATTTTGTTCCTTGGAAAAGAAAGAAGTATACTGGAATTGCTTTAAGTTGTTACTCCAGATGACCGCAAAGCCACAGGATGCTTAAGGAGAAGCTGGGGACTTTACAAATTCTTTGGAACAAACAAGACTTCAGCAGTGATATTAGTACTGCCAGTAGGCACTAGATTTAGAGTAAGGAACTTAGAGGAAGCTAAACCACCTTATGACAACCAATCAGCAAGCTTAAAACATAATTGTTTCTAAGTATGGTAATAGGCATTTCACATGCTAGCAAGGTTATGCTCAAAATCCTACAAGCTAGGCTTCAGCAGCATGTGAACCGAGAACTACCGGAAGTACAAGCAAGGTTTCGAAGAGGCAGAGGAACTAGAGATCAAATCGCCAACGTTTGCTGGATCATGGAGAAAGCAAGAGAATTCCAGAAAAATGTCGATTTCTGCTTCATTGACTACGCTAAAGTCTTTGTGTGGATCACAACAAACTCTGGTAAATTCTGAAAGAGATGGGAGTACCAGACCACCTTACCTGTCTCCTGAGAAACCTGTATGAGGTCAAGAAGCAACAGTAAGAACCAGACATGGAACAACCAATTGGTTCAAAATTGGGAAAGGGGTATGACTAGGGATGGACGAAAGTCCCTTACCTGGTCCCACAGCTTGCTTCGCGGTGGGGGGGAGGCGCTTCGGTTCTCCCCCCGAAGTTCAGGCCGGGGGGGGAGGCACCCCGCCTCGTCCGGCCAAAATTCAGGCCGGGGGGGGGAGGCGCCCCGCCTCGCCCGGCCGAAATTCAGGCCAGGGAGAAGTGCCCCATCTCCCCGGCCGCGAAATACAAAAGTTAAAACACACACACACACACACACACACACACACTTGATAGGCTACGTAACGATTTACGTAGCCTATCACGGCTGACTTTGGAAATCTAGCCGTGATAGGCTACGTAACTCCCTGGAAAAGACCCTGATGCTGGGAAAGATTGAAGGCAAAAGGAGAAGGGGACGGCAGAGGATGAGATGGCTAGATAGCATCACCGATGCAATGAATATGAACTTGAACACACTCCGGGAGAGAGTGGAGGACAGAAAGGCCTGGCGTGCTATGGTCCATGGGGTCATGAAGAGTCGCACACGACTTAACGATTGAACAACAACAATAGTAATAGGCATAATAGCTGGCGTAGGCTTAAGGGTATAAAAGGAAGGTGCACTTTATGGACAGGGCCCTGCCTTCTATCCAGTCTCAGAGAATACTTCTTTGTGCTCCTTTGAAGAGATTTTGGGTTTCAGAGGCTCTGCCAGCACTTACTTGGTATAAGTCTAACTCTTTCCCTTCTGTTTCTGTATTAAATATGAAAGGTATATGTGCATGTTACTTTTTTCTAATGAAAGCATTAGCTTCTATTTTAAACCACTATCAGTGTGTTTGGAAGTCAGTGCATCTCATTGTCAAGGTAGCCACTTCTCTGGACCTGTGCCAAATTTTAGCAGGCAGGAAACATGAACCTGTCATAATTTTAGAAAGGTGGTTTGAGGAGAAGGCATCAGGAAATTCTAAATGCCCACATATTCTCCACTGAGGGGTAGAGCCTGGAAGAGTCATCAGACCCTACACGAAGATATAAGGGCTAGAGCAAGCTGAAGGTTTCTATGGTTTGGCGGATGTGTTGCTGCAGGAAACCCTGTTGCTCTCCTGCTCTCTGCTCCTAGCATTCTGTTACTTGTCTTTAGGCTTGTATTTACTTGCAATCCTTGGAGGACATCACATACCACTAATGAAACCAGAATGGTCGCAACCCACAAGCCTCAGGAGCACGCAGGGCTGTATAGCTGGGCTATTCTTATGTGAATATGCCAGTGTCTCTACATAGGGCTGCATATGCAGCCAGAGCAATTTGTATATTCATGGCACCTCAAAGACATGTAAGATGGGATTGCGCAAACCACAACAGCCATGTATACCGCCCCATGTGGAGATGCAATTCTGCCTCTATGTGAACAAAACCCAGCCAGAAGCACTGACCCGCTCTCTTTGTTAATTCAAAGTAAGGATATTTGATCAGCTCTCCATGCTTTAACCCTTTTCCTATTCCTCCGTTTTGCCCCTATAGCATAATTATATGGTAATCCATCCTGTGCTTGTTCTGCCAAACCCCCGTCACGTGATGACTATGAATCAAGCCTTGTGTCTCCTGTCTATTTATCATTAACCTGTTGATGTTTTGGGCTCTCTTTTGTTTTTTCATTTTCTGCTACCTAAGTGGGCCAGGTTTTGTATGGCATTTCAAACAATAATGAAGTTATTCATACCATTCCTTGAAAAGTAATTCCTACATCCATCTCTTTTTCCTTATTTATTAAATTAGGGAAAACGTGTCTGCATTATACCGATTCAACTGATAAAAAGCTGTTAATTAACAATAAATAGGTAGGGAAGGAATTAAGAAATGTCACACCAAATTAAAATGTACACTGGAAATTAAACCAAATAAAATATAATTACCACAGGTGCATAGACAAAGTGAGATATGTGATTATCCAAAAACAGACAAGCAGGGGGAGGGATATCTAAACAATTAAGGGTTCAATAATATTTTGGAAAGATAGAAGTCTTGCTGTATATGGAACACATGTGTCAGAAATATATTTAACACACAATCAGTGGCATGTAATGTTTAATAGAGTGGCATGTAATGTTTAATATCGTAGTAAATTATATAAGTTGCAACAGTGTATGAATGTAGCCATTTTTGTAATTGTTCCATCACCTGCTCTTAGCTGGGTGATAAACAAGATAATCAGAAACTACCATCATCAACTGATTCCACATATAAAAGGATCATTTGAAATTGTTTATTTTAATTCACATTTTAATACTCCATTTTATCTAAAAGTTGATTATATAAAGTTGCCTACTAGGTAATGAAATGTTGTGCAAAGGATCAAAGTTCTCCTAATGACAACAAAAATACAACTTTTAATAGCTGAAATAATTACTAATCCTTTATATTAAAGCACTGTTTTAAGTCTGGAAAAATATCTCGCAAATTGATTATTGAATCTAATCTTTATATTTAGCTGCTATATTGGCCAGCTAAAAATACATAAGAGCCTCTCTTCACCAGCCTACAATCCCACATTTAAAAGGGGGCTGTCTGCTTCCGTTTTAAATTCAGGATCACAACAACTCTCTTTACATGAGCTTCCTTTCTCCCCTCCCCTTTCCCCCTCTGTCTCCCCCTTATCTGAGTCTTCCATATGTTTCATTGATCTAGAGCCTCTTCTTGCAGCTTTTCCTTTTTCATAGAGGGAACTCAAGTGGAACACATGCACAGTAATTTGATAGCTCATTATCTCTGATCTGTTTAAAAATAGAATAAGGGTCATTTAGTGCAGGAGACGTCCTGGAGGTTCACGACGTCATCTAAAGGACCTGCAAACTTCCGTGAGTGAGACATTTCAATAGCAGGATAAAAGCTCCGAGTGAAGAAGCCCATAGTGAGTGATAAGGCAACAGACATGAACTAAGCATCCATCTTATATCTGTGAAAGAAAGCAAGAAACTAGGGACTGGATCCAGTGGTGTCATTCATCTAGTACAGGGCTTATACCACTTGTAGCATCTCTATTTTCTTTCCTGTGGAAGTGTCAAATGCAATACTTTGATTCCACTTATGCAAGCCATTACACAAGTGCTTTCACAACTCATTATGACTTAATTACTCTAGGTGTTGCTTACAACAGTTATGATACTAGTACTTGCATAATGAGGAACAATACCACGCCTCATGTAATTTTCATGGTAGCACTGCATTGGATACAATCCTAGGCATCCACATAGACTGAAACAGAGAAGGGAGAAGTAAAGAATAAAATTAATGGAAACAGAGAAAACAAGGTGCTAGTAAAATATTTAAAATTATTTTGAAATCGTGTACTAAGAAAAGGGGATGACTCTGTGCTGTTTTACCCATAGTTACTAGTTCAGCTGTACCATTAATACCACAATGAATGAAAGACTTTCTGAATTTGGAAGAGTTAAAAAAGAAGATCTGTGGTGCAAGGGAAAGGATTCAATGCAAAACTCCAGGCAAAACAAGACTCCACACACTATGGGAGCAATCCTATGGCCACTAGCCACTATCTAGAGGAGCATAGGATTTTTCAGTTTCTGGGAACTGAGGTTGATTCCTAGAAACCACGCTCCCACCCCCTCCCCCACGTAGCTGGCGTGGTTTTCTCTGTGCTTAGAAATGGAGCACAGAGATGGGGAAAGGGGGGCAGTCCCGGGAGCGGGAAGGGGCGGAGAGGAGACCATGGAATCCAGCTTCTCCTATGCTCTGCGCAGCCTCCTTCCCTCCCACTCCCTGAAGCTATGGCTAGGCAGGCAAAACTGCAGGATAGCCTTTGTGCTCCTGCTGCCCTGCCCTGCATACTTGGCAGCCTCCAACTTCAGAGGCTGCCAACTATCTCAATAGGATCGTGCCCTACAGCACCAAATCAGACATTCCTTGTATGTGATAAGCTGCACACACAATTGCTGTGTCTTGAAGGGCTTCTTCAAACTTTTCAGCATTAGGGAAATCTCCATACATGCATTCTCATGGCAGAAATGGAGCTGCCTCCAATATTTTAGCAAGCCAAGAAGCCAGTGCTTTTGAGCTGTGTGTGGGTATTTGAATGACCATGGAGATCTGGGTGTCTGCATTTCTCGCACGTATGTTAACACTTTTACATTGCAAACAATATCTTCCCTTATTTCACAGATAAATTGTATAGCTATGGTAATTTGTTGTTGATGAATCAGTTTTGTAACCACTTTAATGGGATTTAAAAATAATACAGGATTAATGTTTAAAACATGAAGTTGTTTCCCTGTTAAGGGAATAACTTCCGTAATTCTCATAGTTACCAACTCTCATTGAAGGATAATGTGCATGTTGCTTGAAGCATCATGGATCTTTTTTCGTGCTTAGCACTTGTGTGTGCCTGTGCGTGTGTGTGTGCGGGCAGGAATGATATCTGCTGGGGTGGAAATCTGATTCCGTCCTGTTCCTCTGAACCACGTTGTTATACTAGGTCTGACAGAGAGGGAAAATGAAAGGTTGAGTAACCACAGAATTCACTTATGTCTTCTTACTTTAAAGGACCTGGTGCTATCAATCAAATAAAAAAGTTATTTTAAGGTTTCTGAACATTTAGAAGTAGTGACCCTAGAAACAGGAAAGTTGTCTCAATTCCAAAAGGCCTAAAATGTCTGAAAGTTGCTGAATTCTATTCTGTTGATAGATTACCTGAGCCAGAACAGATAAGCAATTAGAATGGTCATTGCTCTGCCAAGTGTGAAGGTCATACCATTTTGCCAGTTGGAATCCTGACAGAGAAGACATGCTGAAGGCTTGAGCCAAGAAATACCACCATAAAGGCTTATTAGCTGCTATGGAAAGGGAGATTCAACATTGTTTTTTCTCTGTTGGTATGGAATTGATTAGTTAATTCTTAATTCTAAGAAGAATTCCATGAAGTTTTATTATGTTTGTCAGGGTGGACACTGAGCCCATAGAATCCCAGAGTAGTTCTAATGCTGAGGAAGAGCAGTCGCTCCTTCGGGAGAGGAGCGCACTCCTTTTTTCCCAGGACCAACAGCTGACGGAGATTCCTCCCACCCACATTCCTAGTTTAGAAAGCAGTCCAGGGAGTGACTCAGCACAGATAGCAGACTGGGGGGGATGCGCGGCGCAGACGCAGAGAGCGGCGCCAAATGGTTCGCGCTCACAGAACGGTTGCGCCCAGAGGATCCAAGGGAAAAGGGGAGGGATTCTCCCTAGTCCTTATATTCAGGGGTCTGCCAGTAATTGCCCTTCAAACGGGGACCAACTGTTCTAACTTAGGGCATAGGGATGCTGCTGCTCAAATCTAGTTGCTACCTGTAGAGCTGTTAAGTTATAAAAGAAGAAGAAAGCTTTGAAAAGAATCCCTTTGACTGTGTCTGGACTTGGCTACTGGATTAGACTGAGAGCCCTCCAAGGAGCCCTTGACAATGTTCCACCTTTCCTTGAATGTTTGCATTCCATAATGACAACAGCATGTTTATTGAAACTGAAAATTTGCTGTCATTTCGATTTTCTCATTTGGGGATATAACAAAATTCATCATCATCACCAATAGCTTATTCAAATAGTATGACACCATATAAAATAAGTATTCATACAACATCCTGATTGCTAATCATATAGCAGAAACGTCATGTGCTGTATTCAAAGAGAAGAATTATCTATAAAGTTAATTAAAATATCTGACTCGCATAAATCATAAAACAACACTTAGTAGCCTTCTAAGTATGTTGATAAAATTATGAGCTGTTAGCTTCAACACTATTGAACGTTTAGTACATAAAACATATACTTTGACAGCTTTAGTTCAATTTTGTTTGTTTGTTTTTGTCTTCTCCTGCCCACCCACCCCAAAGTAATCTCTGTTCACCAACAGAACATCATCATCTCAGGTTTGTCTTTGTTCACTAATGAATCATAAAGAGAGGCTGTAGTGCGAGTAAGATGGTGGAAATTTACTATGGGGAAAAAAATGAAAGAATGTACAATAATTTCGAATCTACTTTCTGGCTAAGATTAAAGGGGTTCGACGGTGCTGCTGAAAGGAAAACTGAACCGGTGCAGTGGATGCAATCAATGCTGGCTCTACATTTTAGGAGGCCCTCAGCAAGATGCCCTCAGTGGTCTGCCTTGAAATGTGAGAACTGCTTCTCACTCATCGTCTAGGTGCCCCTCCCACTCAAATAAGGGAGATCACTCCTCTCCCCCCGAGATGATCTCCCTTTTCCTTAAGAGAGAAATGTCTGGCAGCAATGGGAGCGAAGAGAGTTCATCACACACTCCTTTTAGTGCTTTGAAACAGAAAGGTCGATGCTGTCAGAGTTAAAGGGGCTGTGAAAGAGTCACTCTTTGTTAACACTGATTGTCCCTCCCATGGGAAAATGAGAATTGCTCCAGTATTCTTCTGCATCACCAGCAGGAGAGATACATAGCCCTGCCTGAGATTTGTGGGCTACAAGGGCCTAGCTGGGTTTCTCTGTAAAGAACACTGGCAATTACTTCCCCAGTGAATGCTGGTCCCACCGCTGGTCCATGAGCCTTGGAAGGTGTTTGATCATACTGACAATTGATGGCAATCCCAGGCACAATCCAGCTACTACTGAAATTAAAGGCAAAACAAGAGCAACTCCAAAATGACAAATACCACCAGCCTGCAGAATGTCTCCCTTAAGGCCCTTAATTTTTAAACAGAAAGCATTTCTCCATCCGGACCTGACTCACCATTAAACTATTTATTTATTTAATGTATTTATTATTATGTGTAAATCCCACCTTTTTCGTCTTGTAAGGAACCGAAGGTGACTCCATTTTATTCTGACATCAAACTTGTGAGGTAGGTTAGACTGAGTCAGTGGCTGTCCCGAAGTCATCCAGTGACCTTCATGGCCGAGTAGGGACTAGAACCCAGATCTCTCGAGTCCCAGTCCATACTCTAACCACTACACCACACAGCTCTCGAGATGAGAGAGATGAGAGAGAACAGGGAGTAGCGTGCAAGGTCTGCCACCTCATTGCTGTTCCTGTTGCTCTCAATGAATTGGAGGGTGACTGTCTGCAGTGGAGACGCTGCTGTACTTGCATAGGTTTTCCACATAACACTTACTTTTACTTGGGGAGCCTATGCAAATAGAGCACCCTCCCCGCTGCAGATAGTTGCTGGCTCTGGAGCGGGATGGAACTAACGTGCTCATCCCCATTCTACTTTACAAGATTCTAATCACTTGATGGAAATCAATGGCTGAACAGGGCATGATTGATTGACAGACAGACAGACAGACAAGGTAACTGCATCATGTGTTGTCTGACTACCAAGTAATGCTGTAATACTATGTATGTCTACTTGGAAGTGAGTACTACTGTGTTGAGTGTGATTTATTCCCATGTATGGGAATAAATTCCCATATTGTTTCCCACAACCCAGCTGAGCAGAGCAGAGCAGAGCACAGCAGAGCAAGCTGCTCCAGCTGGTCCAGGGACTACGGAACCAAGCAAGCTCCCAGAGGGCAAGCGACCAGAGCGAGCGAACAGGGGGAGCAAACAGGAGTTGGCCAGGGGAGCTGCAGTGGTAGAAGAGACAAAGGAGACAGAGACAAAGAGGTAAGTGGGCTGCAGGAAGCCCAGGGGGCTGTCCTTTTTCCTTCTGAGTGGCTGTGAGCTCACCAGGAGGTAGAAGAGACAAAGGAGACAGAGGCAAAGAGGAAAGTGGGCTGCAGGAAGCCCAGGGGGCTGTCCTTTATCCTTCTGAGTGGCTGTGAGCTCACCAGGTGCTTCTGAGAGCTCCAACCGAATTGGGGGTGTGTGGCTTGAGTACTCCCAGTAGCTGTGTGGGCAGGAAGCTTCAGTCTGTTTCCCGCCTCCCAGCTGAGCTGAGCAGAGCAGAGCAAGCTGCTCCAGCTGGTCCAGGGACTAAAGAAGCAAGCAAGCTCCCAGAGAGCGAACGACCAGAGCGAGCTGACGGGGGAGGAAACAGGATTTGGCCAGGGGAGTTCGGCATGGGAGGTCAAGGGGTCAAGGCCCCTAACACTTTTCCCCCTTCTTTTTTAACAAACTTCTTTTTCATTTATTTGTCTTGTAACACACACTTCCACACCATTGTGACTCTAGGGGATGTACGAATCCCTTACCTGGCTCCGCGCAGCGGCATCCGCGGTGGGGGGGAGGCGCTCCATCCCTCCCCACGGAATCCTTGATGGGGGGAGGCGCTCTGTCCCTCCCCCCCGGAATCCTACCAAGTTGGCTCCACTCCGCGGTCAAGCCGCAGAGCCGCCGGCCGGCTCCAGCCACCTGCAGCTGGACATCCGGCTGCTGGGCAGCCCTGCAGGGACGCAAATGGTGGCTGTCGTAGCCACTGCCATTTGCGTCCCTGTATTGAGCCATGATAGGCTACGTAAATATTTACGTATTTAATATTACGCCGCCGCCATTTGCATAGGCTGGAGTCCCCCCCCCGCCGTGATAGGCTACATAAATACTTATGTAGCCTATCACGGCCTCTGCAGGGACAAAAATGGCATCCCTGCGTTAGCCGTGATAGGCTACATAAGTATTTACATAGCCTATCACGGCTAGGAAGAGGAGGAAGCGAATGGCAGCTAGGGATGTATGAAATTGGACTTACCTAGCTCCACCGGGTTCCGCTGGGGGGGGAGGCACTCCGTCCCTCCCCCCAGAATCCTCCCCCCGGAATTCTGGCCGGCCAGCTCCGCTCCGCGGGGATTCCGCAGAGCCACCGGCCGGCTCCGCCAGCAGCTGGACATCTGGCCGCTGGCTAGCAGGGATGCAAATGGCGGCGGCCGTAGCTGCCGCCATTTGCATACACGCGGTTTTTTTTTTTTAAGTCAGACGTGATAGGCTATGTAAAGATTTACGTAGCCTAATCACGTCATTTTTTTTTTTTTTAACCTAGCCATGATAGGCTACGTAAATCTTTACGTAGCCTATCACGTCTTTTTTTTTAACACTGGAAATGGTGGCAGAGGCAGCCGGTTGGAAGATCCGCCCCAGGAAAGTCTCATCCCGGGGGGGATCCACGGGGGGGCGGGGGGGGTGACAGGCCGTTCCACCACGGAGTTCAGGTGGCCGAATGCACTAACATTCGGCCTCACCGAGATCCATGGCGCAATTCTCTGCCATCCCTAATGGCGGCCAGGACGGCCGCCATTCACAAAGCAGTGCGGACGGGAGCAGGCAAGCACTCCGTTTCGCGCACCTTTCGTGGGGTGGGGGCGGCAGGGACTTCGCCCCGCACACCTTTCGTGCATTGGGGGAGGCGAGGGCTTCTTTCCGCAACGGATTTCAGGGGTTTCTCACCGAGATCCGTCGCGGAATTCCCTGACATCCCTATGTAGGGATGGACGATGGTCCCTTACCTGACCCCGCAGTTTGCTTCGCGGTGGGGGGGAGGCGCTCCGTCCCTCCCCCCGAAATTCTGTGTGCAGGGGGAGGTGCCCCATCCCTCCCCCTGAAATTCTGGGCGTGTGGGGAGGCGCCCCATCCCTCCGGCCGAAATTCTGGCCGGGGGGGAGGCGCCCCGTCCCTCCGGCCGCAAAACCTCTTCTCCTGCCGGGACGCGAATGGCGGCAGCCGTAGCCGCCGCCGTTCACGTCCCTGCAGTCAGCCGTGATAGGCTATGTAAATGTTTACGTAGCCTATCATGGCTGACTTTGGGGGGAAAAAAAAAAGCGCATACACAAATGGCGGCGCCCATGGGCGCCGCCATTTGCATTCCTTATTTGGGCACGTGTAGTCTACGTAAACATTTACGTAGACTACGGCTAAAATAAGGGCAACGCAAATAGCGTTGTCCTTATTTTCGCCGTAGTCTACGTAAATGTTTACGTAGACTACACGTGCCCAAATAAGGAACGCAAATGGCAGCGCCCATGGGCGCCACCATTTGTGTACGTGCTTCCCCCCCCCCCGAAAGTCAGCTGTGATAGGCTACGTAAACATTTACATAGCCTGTCACGGTGTGTTTTGAAAATCTAGCCGTGATAGGCTACGTAAATCTTTACATAGCCTATCAGGTTTGTTGTTTGTTTTGTTTTTTTACTTGGAAATGGCGGTGGTGGCAGCCGGTCGGAAGACCGGCCGCCGCCGCACCGCCGCCGGGAGCTGCCGGTGCCAGGGACATTCGCACAAGGTAAGTCCCACCCCGGGGGGGGGCGAGGGGGCGGACCGTTTCTCCACCAATTTCGGGGGGCCAAATGCATTGGCATTCGACCTCCCAGAGATTCGTGGAGAAATTCTCCGACATCCCTATGTAAGCACCTTGAACACAATGTAGTGATTACTCGAAGCCAACATGGATTTGTCAAGAACAAATCCTGCCAGATGAATCTGATCTCATTTTTTGATCAGGTAACCTCCCTTGTGGACCGTGGGAATGCTGTAGACATAATATACCTTGACTTCAGCATAGCTTTCGACAAAGTGCCCCATAATATCCTGATGAGCAAACTAGCTCAAGTGGGCTAGATAAAACAATGATCCGGTGGATCCACAGTTGGCTACAGAATCGACCACAAAGAGTGCTTATCAATGGGATAGGGTTGGCGGAGAATTTCTCCCCGAAACTTCGGGGGGCCGAGCGCCAACGTGTTTGGCCCCCCGAAGAAGTTTCGGGGAGAAATTCTCTGCACCCCCCTGCCCCCCGCACACACCCCCGGGACGGGACTTACCTTTCCCGAATGTCCCTCCCGGCGGCGGGTCCCGGCAGCGGTTCATCGGGTCTTCGTCAGGGGCAGGGGCGGCAGTCGATCTTTCGACCGGCTGCCGCCGCCGCCATTCCAATAACAGTAAAAAAAAAAAACACACCCCTGTGATAGGCTACGTGACGATTAACGTAGCCTATTACGGCTAGATTTGCAAAGTCAGCCGTGATAGGCTACGTAAATCGCACGTAGCCTATCATGGGTGACTTTAAAAAAAAAAAAAGCGCATACGCAAATGGCGGCCCCCATAGGGAGCCGCCATTCACGTTCCTTATTTGGTTGCTGTAGTCTACGTAAAGATTTACGTAGACTACAGCGACCAAATAAGGTACGTGAATGGCAGCTCCCTATGGGGGCCGCCATTTGCGTATGCGCTTTTTTTTTTTTAAAGTCCCCCGTGATAGGCTACGTTAATCGTCACGTAGCCTATCACGGGGGCGTTTTTTTTTTTTACTTTTTATTTCTTGGCCGGGAGAGGCGAGGTGCCTCCTCCCCGGCCTGAATTTTGGCTGGGCGAGGCGGGAAGCCTCCCCCCCGGCCTGAATTTCGGCCAGGCGAGGCGGGAAGCCTCCCCCCCAGCCTGAACTTTGCGGGGAGAGCAGCGAAGCGCCTCCCCCCCACCGCGAAAAGCTGCGAGACCAGGTAAGTGGCTTTCGTGCACTCCTACAATGGGACCTTCTCAAACTGGGGAGAGGTAACGAGCAGGGTACTGCAGGGCTCAGTCCTGGGCCCAGTGCTCTTCAACATTTTTATTAATGACTTGGAGGAGGAGGTGCAGGGAATGCTGATCAAATTTGCAGAGGACACAAAATTGGGCAGGATAGGTAATACTTTGGAAGACAGAAACAAAATTCAAAGTGATCTGGATAGACTGGAGTGCTGGGCAGAAAACAACAGAATAACATTTAACAGGGATAAATGCCAAGTTCTGAACTTAGGAAAAAGAAACCAAATGCACAGTTGCAAGATGGGGGACATGTGATTCCACAACACTACAAGTGAGAAGGATCTTGGAATTGTTGTCGATCACAAGCTGAATATGAGCCAACAATGTGATGTGGCTGCAAAAAAGGCAAATGCTATTTTGGGCTGCATTAATAGAAGCATCGCTTCCAAATCCCGGGAAGTACTAGTTCCCCTCTACTCAGCACTGGTTAGGCCTCATCTGGAGTACTGTGTCCAGTTCTGGGCACCACACTTTAAGAAGGATGCAGACAAGCTGGAGAGGGTTCAAAGGAGGGCAACAAAGATGATCAGGGGACTGGAAACAAAGCCCTATGAAGAGAGACTGAAAGAACTGGGCATGTTCAGCCTTGAGAAGAGAAGACTGAGGGGAGATATGACAGCACTCTTCAAGAACTTGAAAGGTTGTCACAGAGAGGAAGGCCAGGATCTCTTCTTGATCATCCCAGAGTGCAGGACACAAAAGAATGGGCTCAAGTTACAGGAAGCTAGATTCTGGCTGAACATCAGGAAAAACTTCCTGACTGTTAAAGCAATACGACAATGGAACCAATTACCTAGGGACATGGTGGGCTCTCCCATACTGGAGGCATTGAAGACGAGGCTGGACAGCCGTCAGGGATGCTCTGACTTGGATTCCTGCACTGAGCAGGGGGTTGGACTCGATGGCCTTGTAGGCCCCTTCCAACCCTACTATTCTATGATTCTATGATTATATGTGTAGGATGACAGGCTAAGCCGCCTGATGCATAACCAAAAAATAAAAAAGATGAACCTTCTCTGCTGCGCTTCTTCCCACCAAGAGCACACAGTCCAATCTTCCCCTTTTGTGTCCAGGCAGCTTCATAACTTCTGAGCAGTTGGAATTTTCATTAATATTATATAACACCTCATCCATTGAGCCAACAGCATGTGTGTGTGTGTGTGTGTGTTATTTCAATATACTGGAGACAGAGCTCTCACAGTTTGTTGCTATGAATGGTTCAAAATCTTCAGCGTGCAGTCAGCCCCGTTTTTTCTTTCTTTCATCCAGTTTATCTGGATTAAAGTTCTTAATGACAAAAACACTTTTTAAAGCAAACCAACATTTTCCTGTGATTGGATTTGGTATCTTGTTCATCTCTCGCTGACTATAGCAAGTATCTAAAACATTATTTAAAGCTGGCTTTGACCTCACAAACAAATATACAGAATTTGTTGCAATTCAGTCAGATTATTACAAGTAATTGGTCATTGCTCCTCCAAGATGAAAGTATTATCTAACAGTACAAGCATACTGTACTGGCTTTGACCTCACAAACAAGTATATATAAGTATCCATTTGTCTACTCAAATGTAAGCTCAGCTGAGTGCAACTGAACTTCCTCCCAGGTAAATGTGCATAGTACTGCAGCCTAAATATTGGTATTCCAACTTCAGGAGTTGCACAAGTTCTAGTCCTATACCCTGTGATTCACCATTAGCAAACAGGAGGTTTTGCTTGCATCTTTTCCCAGCTGTCAATATTATATTTTAAAAGGGAAAAAAGAGAGCTGCCAAATGCACGTTAAAGAGAACAAATGAGTACATGGGCTTAGGGTGCAATCATGGTTATAAATGTTTATATTAATTTAACACTGACCAGATAGATTTGTGCGTCTTGCTGGTGGTACCTTGGTTATCGAACAGCCTCCCAAGAGTCTCTCATTTAGGCCAATCTTTATGGATGTTTCAGTAGGGATGGGAGAACCAGGGATGCTCAGTGTCACTGAGGTTCTCTGAATTCTACTTTGAAGCTTTATTCGTTTTCACTTCCATTTTTGTTAATGATCTGTTTTTGTTTTCATTCTAATGGGAAAAGTGTGCATTTATTTGTGCATTCCCTCCCTCCCTTGTTGACTGAAGGGTGAAAATGGTGATTTTTTAAATGTGCCTTTTTTAAAAAATATGAATTTTTGAACATGATTGTAAGTCCAGGAATGTGTGAGCTCCCCCCACCTCCAATGTGCTTCCATTCACATTCATGTTCAGGCTTTTGAACAGGCAAATTCTGATTTACAAACTGAAATGAAATTCTCATACATCCCTACTTTCAGCACTTTTTATTCACCCAGGCCTTTTATATAACATTCTTTTTAGCCTGGGCTTCTCAGTTTAAAATTCTGTGTTTTTATTGTGTTTAGTTTCAATATTTTTTTACTATATTTATTTGTGATCAATTCAGAGAACATCTGTTATGGAGAAGCTATATAAATACAGTAATAAATAAATAAATAAAATGTAAGAACGATACCTTCCTCTCTGTTATTGTCTCCTTTCCTATCCCACCTTGCTCCCTCATTTTTGCAGACAAACATGAACACAAAAATGAAGTTATTTTAGTATCATAATCTGGAAAAAAGATTTGAACTTTCTAATATTACTTGAAGACATTTGATTTGAGAGGCGAAATTGTATCCATCTGTTGATTTATAGAACAGTATGTTTAGACAGAAAAAAGTCCCACAACTCCCAGCATACCCCAGCCAGCCATGTGTGTTGGGCGATGCTGAGAGTTGCAGGACTTTTTTTCTATCTGAACATGCATAGGATTGCACCCTTAGATCTAAGAAAGTCTTAAAGTATTATTTCTGTTGACAAATATGTCTCTCCTTGTCCTCAGATGTTTGTTCACAGATACGGCTGGAGCAGGTGGTGCTAATGGGAGACAATGGTTCATTGGCAGCATAATAGATTTTCCAATGCATAAACTGCTAAATTCTTCAGCAGTCATCTCATTAAGCAGTAGGAGAGCAAGAGACAAGATGGAAATTTAGGAGTAGTTGGCATCAGCACAACTGCCATACTCTCTGGGTGACTGTAATTCCTGTATTTCCCAAATGCAATCCAGATTTAGAGTCCTTGATATAGTAACATCCACAGCAAAAATGACATTCATATGATCTATAATATACAGGAGATAGCTCTATTATCTTAACTGAACTTCTGAACTCTCTTTCCTATATATGAATCTCCATTATCTATATCAATGCAGTTTAATAAGTGCCAGCCTACCTCCCAGGAAATCTGTGATTTGTTCATTTTGTAGAAAAATGTTGTGTTACAAACTGTGAAAAGATAAATAAATAAAATGAGTCCACCATTTATACATGAGTCCACTATTTATACAGCATATTAATTCCTTAAGCTCCTATTTTGCCTACTTTCAAAGTATATGCATGTCTAATTAATTATACATTATATGTAATGAACAACAGAAATGGACATTTCCATTTCTGTGTAATTCAAGGCCAGATATTTGACGTTTCATAGTAATATAGTTACAGTGTATTATCTGTAATACAGATAATGACTTCATCCTATATTATCACTTGTATCATGAAACACTGTGAATATTAATCATCACATCCTCTAACAGAAAACTCAGGTAAGTCCTGACAAGTTTAAAGCAAAAATGGGGCTAATGAGAAGAAAGAGAGAAGTTAGCAGTATGTTTAGGTGAACTCTGAAGTCTGCAAAAGTAAAAAGCATTAAAAAAAAATTAAAAGGAGAGAGAAACCCACCCCCTCCTCAGTGAGAACTGAGAATACCACAGAATATTGAATGACACTTGGAAGTGGAAAACTGGATGGGGCAGGGGATCAAATGGAGTATCCTGGATAAAGGTATGGGTGGCTGACTGGCACCCTGAACAGAATCACTCCCATTGGGAAATGAGTACACTGAAACATTTTGTTGCAGTGACCCTTGTAAGAACAAAGCATCTTGTGGCACCTCAAAGACTAACCGGTTTATTGTGGCAGAAGCTTTGTGGTTTAGAACCCACTTTGTTAGAGGCACGAACGGGCATAAACAGTGGGCTATGAAATTTATGTGGTATCTCCAGATCTGTGGCATTTCTATGCAGACCCCAAATGCTTACAAGGAAAGAGCTGAGTGACCCATCCGCATCAACAGTCACTTTCATAATGCTATGTTATGCCAATTTACCACCTGTAGAGGGAAAGAAAGCCCACTGCTATTAGATCTGTGCTGAACTGAATTGAGTTTGCTGGTAATTTTTGTTTTATCAGTTTCATTCTGCAGCCTCCCTCTGAAGCCTTTTGTTGAAGTAAAACGACTTTGAGGTCAGCAACAACATAGTGTCCTGGCTATTATCTTCAGGATGAGGCACTGAGCTGTCATAGCTAGCGCAAGCTTGCCCATACCTCACTGGTTTCAGGATGCTCATTTAATGTATTAAAATTTCGTCCCTCACTTCTTCCAAGGTGTTCAGGTGGCATACATGGTCCCCACCCACAATGATCCAGTAAAGTGGATTAACTGAGATATCCTGGTTGGCTCAAGGTTACCCAGTGAGCTTTGTGGCTGAGGAGGGATTTGAATATTGTTTGTGATGTCAGCTTTCTGTTCACATGACTTCTTTGTATATTACATATCACTGTTTTGACTTCACCACCTATATAACACTGTTTTCAACTGCCTCCCGCTGAATAAAATCAATGAAAAAGGCTGAAATCATCCATGTGTAGTGAGAGGAAGCAAGTCAGAATGGCTTAAATTCTTATTCATTATTATTTTCCCTGTCTGGATACATGTGCTGATTTATATATGTGCATGTTCAAACAAATACACACTTTGAATACTTGAGAAGCATGACAGAGTGGAAGAAATGTACTTTGAGAGCCTATGGCTTTGAATTTTAGACCACCCATTTTTTAATCCAAAATGAATTGGTTAGTTACCAGTCAGATTTGGAAGTTGGTGAGGAATCAGCATAACAGCTAAGAAAGCCATTCCTCTCAAACTTCCATTCTTTTCACAAGCAGTAACAGTTTTTACAATTACTGATTTTTAAATTTATGGTTATAACTTTATATAGGGATGCAATGCAAATACCAATTAGTTGGGATACAAGTACGTCATAGATATTTATGTAGTTGATCTTCATAAGTTGATTTATTGATCTTGTTTTCTAAGGTTATTAATTGACTGGATCCATTCATTTTATTACTGATTTGATTGGTTAACTGAAGAATGTTTGAGACTAATATTTCAAATTTGTCTGTTAAGGGGTAGATTGACTCTGAGAAACTAGAACTGAGACCTCCAGGATGTCATAGAACTGTTAAACTAAGGTCAGAAGGGTTTGAAAAATAGCCATTTTGTGTTATCCCATTGATTTCACTCCACTAGGAATTTCAAGGCTTAATACAGCCCAGCAAGGTGCAGGGTTAAAAATACCACATTGTACGTTTCAGAATATATAATTAACCTGTCAATTTGTGGCTTTTTCTTTCCAAATTTCACTTCCTGGCTTCTTTCTAAATATGAATCCAATGTATATATTAGAAGTCAAATGACTTTGTGGAGCATTATGTCAAAAGTGCACTGACAATGTGAGAGTCCTGTATCTGTTCACGATTACCAAGTTTGTTTTAAAATGTCTTCTTTCTGAAAATGTCCACTGCATGATTTATATGGCTAATTGGAGTTGTACATAAAAGTTGTTCCTTATCTTGACAGTTATGAGTTATTACACCTGAGGTGCTACTTCCATAATCAGGTATGACATGAATTCTCCTATGCAAGTGGATAAGGTGAACACTGATGAATCTGACATTTCATCCATAATTGATTAGGGAAGTAATAGAATATTCTGAGAAACACTTTCATAGACACGCATTTGCTGCTAAACTGCTATTTTTCCTATTCTACACAGTTGTTTCACACATGAGTCTTAAACCAGGCTGAAAACCCAGCCAAATATTCTAAAAGGCGATGAACTTAGGAAAATATTAAAAATACAGGTCAGCATATTCCTTTATATTATCATATGCCATAAAAGTATATAAATACATGAAGTATTGCACATAAGGCTAAAAAGTATTGACCAGGTTACCTGAACCTATTTCTTTTGCTATACAAACTATGTGGTCTTCTGCTAATAGTTTCTATCGTCTTGGTTTTGAAAATTTTTAGTTGTGTTTTTGATGTTGAACTTAATTGTGATTGCGTTTTTAGAATTAATGGATGTATTGGTCTTAATGTTTTGTTTTTATTGTGTACATCACCTTGATAGCCTAGGCTACAGGATTACTTAGGGAGCAATCCTACCAGGATCGGTGGCTGACTCCGAACTTGGAGGCGACTGCCCATCCAATGCAGGGCAGGAGAAGTGCGGAGGGGATAGCCCCCTCCACACTTCAGCCACCCTGCATTTGTGGCTAGACAGCCAATTTTGGCTATCTAGCCATGGGAAGGCAGAGCGGGGGGAGCAGCTGCCAGACAACAAGTTGGATGTGTCGTACTGGCATTTCCGCCTTCCCTGTTCTGAACACCCCATTTTCACTGCTCCGTGCTTCTCTTCAGAGCGTGGAGCGCGAGGCCATTCCATGCTGCCTATGAGGAAGCGCGGGAGGGAGGGAAGGTTGGTTCTCAGGGAACCAATCTCGGAGCACGGGCTCCAAGGTCTGTTCCTGAAGACCGACGTATCATATGGCCATCTAGCTGCTGACCAGCAGCCATAGGATTGCACCCTTATAAGCTTAATAAATAAGTATTGTTTCATTGCTTCTTAGAATGGCACACAACCAGATGGGGGTACAAGGAATAAAACATGTCATATATCCTAGGACATCATACATTTAGATTATTTCAAAAACAGTATCTTGGACAAGCTAAATTAGCATTCTGATGGTATATAATCTTAATTGTATTCCGAAGCACATATTTGAAGGGGACTAATAAAGGAAGTAAACTTTATTTTGTTTTAACTTTAACATGATCTGCAGATATCCCACTTCTCCTATCGGACAGTTTGGTTCCATACTAACTCATTTCTCTAGAATTGTTTCCCTTTGTTCACTCACATTTACAGAGTATCCAGAATTTCTTTATTTAAAATATTCATTGGATCCGTTTTAGGGTAAGTACCCTCAAAAGGCAGCTTCAATACAATATTAAAGTACAATTATAAATCAAAACAAACTTCTTACTAAAATCATCATAATACACAAAATTATAATAGTGAAAACTAACTATAACGATGGGCTACATACAGCAGCATGTGTGTAGCTTCGACTTGTACAGTAGGACATCCCCTTCCTCCTCTTCCTCCTGCACCCCCCCCCCCGCATGTCCTTCAGATCTGCTCTGAAATGTCCCCCAACTCTCTGGGGCAGATGAGGGGGAACAGGGGGGAGCAGGGGGGAATGCAGGGGAAGTAGGGATTTGTTCCATCTGTGTCTCTTTCACTGGTGGACAGAGACCATTGGACACAACCCAGCACAAACAAACATTATCCAAGCAGTGTAATAACATTAAAAACCAGAAAACCCTTAAAAACTTTTAGCTAATTAAAACCTATAGGGCCACAACAACTTTTTGCAAGAAAGCCATCTGGAATACATTCGTTTTTAGTGTCACTGTTGTTAGGCTCTGGCATCTCAGTATTGCAATTATTTTTAAAATAATAAACACAATGGCAGTATCAATCTATCTAGTCTGTACTAAAAGCAGTTGAGGCTTTGGGGCACCGGTGCCTTTAAACATACACTTTGCATGTTCAGCCCATTTTATTGCTTCCTGATGAATGCAGGGGGGAGATAGTGATTAATAGACTCTTAATCGCCCCTTGAACATGCCTACTGAAGTTCAAATCACACCTGTTAAATATGTACTATGCAGCTCCATATTTGTTTTTAGTTTAGTCAAAAGTAAGCATGGAGGCTCAATCCACACCAGGACCACATTGCGTGGGGGGATTTAACCCTTCAGTCCCCAGCCGCAACTACCCAGATTTTACTGTGCCTTTTACTATCTTTAATTGCCACACAGGGAGAATCGCAATTGGTGTTTAAAGGATTAAACCTTCCCTCCCTGGGTACTGCAGTCCCAATCCAGATTTACCTTCCCTGCACTTACTTTTGAGTAAACAAAAAATGCATAGGGAGATACTACAAATTTAATGTAACACATAGTTTGACTCTTTATTCTCCCAATATAAGCTTCCTTTCTGTGGATGGAAGAAGTTTTAATTACTGGTTTCCTCTCGTTCTTTCTTTTTTCATAGTGAAATAGCTCTACCCAAAGAAAAATTAGTAGGCTCTTCATTACTAATTCCCCAAGAGTGCTTCATCAGGAAGCAGTAAAATGGATGGAACCTATAAGGAACAAACTTTTAATTAACATTGCTGGGAACCTTTTCTGAATAAGATGTACTTGTGAGTAAATATAGGAGAACCTTGGCCATGGGAAAAGTACCGCTCCATAATATACTGTCTTATTAAGCACTTGTGTGGCATATCTGATTTAGTTCTACTTGTAGCTAAATGCAAAAAAGAATGGAAGTAATCATAACTATAGTATCATAAGGGCAAAATCCTATGGCCGCTAATCAGCAGCTAGATGGCCATATGATACGTCAGTTCGCTGAGAACCGACCTTCTCCCCACCCCTCCTGCACTGCCTCATAGGCAGCACGGAATGGCCCTGTGCTCTGTGCTCAGAAGAGAAGTGCAGAGCAACAAAAACAGGGTGTTCCAGGGGGGATTCCTGGGCAGGGAAGTCGGAAATCCGGTACAACACATCCAATGTGTTGTCCAGCAGCCTCTTCCCCCGCTCCGCCTTCCCGCAGCTAGACAGCCAAAATCGGCTGTCTAGCCGCAAATGCAGGGAGGCTGAAGCACAGAGGGGACGATCCCCTTGGTGCTTCTCCTGCCCTGCATTGGATAGGTGGTCACCTTCGAGTGGCAGAGGAGATCGTTGTCTCCCCATCCTCCTGACTTTGCTAGATGGGCTTTACAGAACTGACTAGGTCAGGAATTGGGCTATCATCTGTCCCTTAGTTAGTGTAAAATATTTGTATGGACTAGACATGCAACAGTACATAGCACGACATGCAACACTACTGAATCACTGGCACTTGAACTGTACAGATACTTTAAATATTTGAGTGATGTTGTTAAGTAATTTATTTATTTATTTATTTATTTAATGCTTAATCCTAACCCAGAATAACTGAAGTACTTTGGGCAGATTACATAAAGCTAAAAGAACAAAGTACAATAGAAAAACAACAACAAACAGCACAGGGAAAACAACAACAATGTAAAATATATCAAAACAACCATAAATCTAAAACCTTGGGGCAAAATGAAAGGTCTTCGCTACAAAATGTCTGTGTCCATCACTAGAATTCAACTAGCAAAACACATATGAGAGAACTTTAACAGTACTGCTCTCTTGCATAATACATTAGTTTAATTTAAAATGCAATGAAATATACTAATGCTATGCCAAAAGCAGTGAATGGAAATTTTTGGCACATTCACTGGGGCTGGGGGGTAAGATGAAAAGGGAGCAGTGAATAAACCCCATGATCTTTGGCGGGCTGCCAAATTTTTAAAACTTAATCTAGAGTAAAGGAACTTACATTTATAATGGCTGGCAACAATGGTTCTCTCCCTCCCTGTTTTCCTTTTAGGGTGCAACCGATGCATGTTTAGACAGGGAAAAGGCCTACAATGCCCAGCATTCCCAGCCAGCATGGCTGGCTAGGGCATGCTGGGAGTTGTAGGTTTTTTCTCTGTTTAAACATGCATAGGATTGCACCCTTAATTTCTTTTTCTGCAGTCATGTCACCTCAACATGTTTCTACAGAAAGACACTGCATCACAATGTACAGTCTTTCCAGGGACATTATTTAGGGAGGGGGGTGGCTATTCCCTGTTTTAGCCCAAATAAGAAGGGAGAAGTTTTCTGGTACATATATTGATAGAGGTGGTGGAATCCATTCTAGCAATTTTAAAATATTTTAAATTAACAGAGATATGACATTCTGAAAAAAACATTCTATCTTGTTACTTCATAGATGGTAACTATAAAAATATTGTATTGTTGATATCTCACACTGCTACTTCAAAGAGAATTTTTGCTTCAGTTCAGTGTGTTAACTTGGATATTGTAATCTTTTGGTTTGTTTATAACAAGTAACAGTTACTGTACAGTGAGAACATATTTGTCCAAGCAGTCTGAAAAGGTTGGAATTATATGGCTCCTGCTATTTATGACTATCAATCATAGCCTCCAGGCACTTCCTAATGAAACCCTTCACTACTGGTAACTATTTTCAAGCTGTCAAAATGTGCAAGTAGAACAGAAACAAAATATATTTAGTGCCTAGCTTATATGCATACACAACATACACTGGTAGGTTTGGGGAACCTGTGGCCCTCTAGATGTTGTTGGGCTGCAGCTCCCATAATCCCAGACCATTGCCCATGCTGGGTGGGGGTTGATGAGAGTAGAAGTCCAAAAATATCTGGAAGGCCACAGGTTCCCCATTTGGATTCACTGATTATGACAAATGATGTCCTCTCAATTTAACGTTATTGAAGGAGTCACAGGACATATGTGACATCCATTCTAAGAAACTGCACTGGCTGCATGAGAGTGGTCAGCTTTGATAGTAGTGACCATTTGATATGGGTAGATGGGACTGGCAGCTATATATTTCTTCACTTGCTCTCCACTCACACTCAGCACAACCAGCTGCTTTTGCTTTCCAGTTAGTTAAAGCGGAAGACCAAATTACAAAAATCATTTATCAGTATTTGACTGGCATGTATCTCTCTCAGACATTCTTGTACTTTGAAGCCGTATCATTATTTTGCTTAGTTCTTCTACCAACACCACGATGTTGTTTGACTTTTCTGCATCTGGACAAAATACCTCATTATGGATAAATACAAAATAATAAAGGAAGGTATGCAAATTCCTAATGAAATGCTTAGAAATATTTGTATAAATGATATGCAGTAGAAAACATCAAGGTAAAAAAGCACAAACAAACCACTGATTTGGGGCAGGGGTGAATAAGAGCCTGATAAAACTACCACACTAGTCCTATTTGGACATTTCCCTTCCTGTGATTGTAATGATGCGGAGAAGGAGAGTGGAGCCACATCTCCTGGCTCCATTCCTACCCAGCCCCACTCTTGCTTTCTACTCATGGGGGGGGGATGTATGTAAAGGGGAGGCAATGGTTCCCAGTCACAGGGACAGCCTACATGTGTACATACATTCCCTCAACACATGGCCAGCAAAGAATGGGGCCTGCTCATGCGGCCATGTTCTCCCCCTCTATGTGCTTACATTTATTTATTTATTTAAATTTCTTACTCACCCATCTGGCTGGTCACCTGGCCACTCTGGACGATGTACAATGGTACAGTTTAAAACAGTAAAATTACACATTAAAACATCGTATTTCTAAAAAATACCCCCAAATGCATGCCTGAACAACCAAGTTTCCAATGCACGGCAGAAGCTCATTAAGAGGGGGACACGGGAGTAGGGTTAAAGAGTCTAAGCCCCTACACATCTTACCTGAGTGAAAGGACAAAGCTTGTAGAAAGGACTGGCCCTGGCTTCCATGCATTAGCATGGTTTGCTGAAGCTACATGCATAGACTTCAGCATGGTTCGGGATTCCCTGGAATCTGGAACCCATGGACACTTAGTGATGAACTAGCAGTTGAGTAATGAATAATTCAGTGGCAGAGCGCATGCTTTGCATGTAGAAAATGACATTTTCTCTGAAATTCCCAACCAAATTTGAGCCATGATCCACAGAGCCATGCAATACAACCTTGAGTCTAGCTTGGTGTATCACTTAATAAGCCTCATTTAAAATTTAAAGGTGTTCCAAAAGCAGTTGAAGGTTTAAGTGCAAGGAGCTGTAACACACCCTCACTCACTCCAAAAAAGAGGTGAGCTGTTGCATGTGCCAAAAGGGTTTTTTTTTTTTAATTGCAGCCAACCTTCTCCAGACAGGTGGCCTCCAGATGTGTTGGACTGTAACTCACATCAGCCCCAGCCAGCATGGCCAATATCCAAGAATGCTGGGAGTTGTAGTCCAAAACATATGGAGGACACCAGGTATAACTGATTGCTATACAACTCAGAATCAACAGTAGGGTACCTGGTTCTCTACATAGTTCAATGTGCTCACTCACTGCACACCAACTATGTAAACCCTGAGCTTTTTTCTACTAGTTTACTGCCCGTTAGCATGGCTATCAACATGGGGATGATAGCAGCAGCAGACTGGACAGAACTCCTTACAGCACCTATCATGTGATTACGCGGCACCATGTTGTCATCCCCCCCGCCGCCCTTTCCCAGAGGAATACTCTATTTTGGCACTAAGCTGTTGAACAGGAAACATGTGAAATTACCATACATGTTCTGAAGAGAGATTTATATAGGGATGGCAGAGAATTCTGCCACGGATCTCGGGGAGGCTGAATGCCAGTGCATTCGGCCCCCCAAAATCTGTGGCGGAATGGCCTGCCACCCCCCCGCCACCCCCCCGCGGATACCCCGGGACGAGACTTACCTAGGGCGGATCTTCTGGGTGGCGGCAGCTCCGGCAGGGGCTCCGGCAGCGGCAGCGGTGGCGGCTGGTCTTCCGACCGGCTGCTGCCGCCGCCATTTGCAGGGTTTTGTTTTGTTTTTTACACCCATGTGATAGCCTACGTAAGTTTTTACGTAGCCTAAAACGTCTGAGTAAAAAAAAAAAAAGGCGTATGCAAATGGCGGTGGCTACGGCCGCCGCCATTTGCGTACGCCTTTTTTTTTTTAACCCAGATGTTTTAGGCTACGTAAAAACTTACGTAGCCTAAAACGACTAGGTAAGAAAAACAAAAAAGCGTACGCAAATGGCGGCAGCTACGGCCACCGCCATTTGCATTCCTTATTTTGGGCCGTCTTAGTCTACATAAATAATTACGTAGACTAAGACGGCGAAAATAAGGGGAACGCAAATAGCGTCCACTACGCTATTTGCGTTCCCCTTATTTTCGCCGTCTTAGTCTACGTAAATATTTACGTAGATTAAGATGTCAAAAATAAGGAACGCAAATGGCAGTGGCTGTAGTTGCCGCCATTTGCGTACGCGGGTTTGGGGGTTTTTTTCCAGAGCCCTCCGCGGCCGGAAATCTGGCTGCGGACGGCTCTGGCTTGGCTGGGCCTGGCCAGCTGCTCCGCAGAGCCGCCGCGGAGCACAGCTGGCCAAGAAGGATACTAGGGGGGAGGAACGGAGCACCTCCCCCCCTGTCCAGGATTCCGGGGGAAGGGACGGAGCGCCTTCCCCCTGTCCAGGATTCCGTGGGGAGGGACGGAACGCCTCCCCCACCACCATTAGCATAATCCGTGAACAGGTAAGTGATTTTCGTACATTCCTAGATTTATATGCTTAAACAGTGATGTGTCACATAATCCTATACATGTCTACTCAGAAGTAAATTTTATTGAATTCTTTAGGGCTTACTTATATAAAATTTTCTTTAAAACAAGGATTCTTTCTACTAACAAACAGCAGCTGATTTTGTAGATAGTTAGGATAAAAATTATATCTAAAGTTTATCCATATATCAAAATCCAGAAATGGAGTGGAGAAAATGTTGACTACTTAGTCTTAACCAGCCAACACTTCCATTTTTCTATGCGAACAAGTTTTAATTTAAAATTTAAAAGAACAAACTGAATTCGAGGGCAGAACTAACACAAACTTTACTAAGGGAGCAATCCTATGTTCTCAGATTGGAGCCTCCAGGATCAAAGGCTCTGCTTCTTCCGTTGCCAGCAGAGTGGAAGTCAGAAGTGGGACTTATAGTGTTTTCTTCCATCCATTGACCAAATATTCATTTAGACACGTTCCCTTCATGCCCACTAGTCCACCCCCAAAGTATCCAGTTTCCCTCTTCTACAAGGTGTTGTAGAAAGTCCCTCTTCTACAATTGGAGTTCCTCCATGATGGCTGAGAGGAGCCAAGAAGAGGCCTCCAACATTTTAATTTTTTTTTTAAACCCTCTTCCAGCTCTGTCTACTGCCCCAGAGAATTTCATCTTAACAATCCTATGGGCCCTGGGATGCTGACTAGGGTCCATAGGACTGATCTCTAGCTAGCAAAAATAATTTATATCACATTTTATTGAACATCAACTCAAACTTCACAGATTTATCAATGGTTAAGAAAAAATTGGAAAGTAGTTTTATTGATCAAATTAACATATTTTTAAGAAGTCAGCAAAATTCACAGGCAAACTAATTTATACAGAAGTGGTCTCTTTTTAAACACTTTTGGAATCAATCATCAATACCAGGATAAGGTTTTACCCTATCCCTTTCATTTTTGTAATTAAATTATTACTTAATATAAAGTTTGTTGTAAACTCTGCACTTTACATGTAAAACTTCTATCTTGTATGTTAATCCTTATAACTTGTTTAATCTGTATTTATATTGTTTTATTATCTTTCATAATGAAATTAAAGAAGTATTTGTCAAATCAGGTTTAGTTACTGTAATAAAGTTTTAATAATTTTAATTGTGATCTAGTTTACCATTCCCTGATATGGTAAAATGTTTTCATTAAATTGATCCTCTGAATTTCCTTAATATCGTAATTTTTAATTTGTAATTATATGTATTTGTCAAAAATCAACATGACTTACTTTGTTTCTATAGCACAGATTTTATGTTTCTTACTAATATTTAATTATTTACATAAAATACTTGTGTGTTTTTCTAGCTTATAATATATTCTAGGTGTATCATCTACTAGGCATTGTCAAGTATAAGGTTCATTTCCTTTGCAAATTTTGACTGGAATTGTCTAATCATCCATTATTCTCTTAAGAGACAGTTTGCAAAATCAAATTTTTGGCCCAACATCAAATGTTCTTGTTGATAAATTCTTGAAATGTCTCTAAATAAAGATCTAGACAGTCACAGAACTGGTAGTAAGCAAGTAACAGTTTCTCAAGTAAACACACCTTCCTTGATTTGGACCCATTTTGTATTTATGTCATTACAGAGCACCCGTTGTATTGCACAATAACAAACATTCTTGGTTTAAATTTGGGAGTAAGGGCTTTGATGTATTCTGTGTTTACCCTTACTGTAATGAGAGAAAACATAAAAAATATTCTTTATAATAGGTTGGTTCCAGAAATCCCATGAACAGAATTCTACTCATGAAGTAATACACACCCCTCATAGAAGTGGGGGAGGAGGTGATTTTCCACAGTTCCACCTTGCATCTTCCTGCACCTCCCAAAAATCAGCTTAGGAGTGTTGGAGGACACTGCAAGGGAGGCTGCAGGGGAAAGAAGGAATTAGCTAAAATCACTTCCACCTTCCATGAGCAGAAGCCTCTGCTGGGTTGCATTCCCTTCCACAAACAAAAGAAGACCTTCCATGCAATGAAAAACTACTCTGGACCCAGAGAGAGAAAAAGAGAGAGAGAGACGGAGGGGGGGGAGAGAGAGACAGAGAGACGGGGGGGGGGAGAGGGAGAGATGACAGGACAGTTCTGTATTTCAGAATGCCAAAATACTATATAAGTGTATTTCCTATTCTGCAGTCCATATAGCACAATTTGAGATTTCTTCCTTTAGAGAGCAATCCTATGGCTCCTAGATAGTAGGAGCCCACAGGATAGTTCAAATTCCTGGACCTGAAGTCAGAGACAGCGCTCCAACCTCAGACCCAGGATTCCAAGCTTCCCACCCATGCCCCCTCAGAGCCAGCACAGAGAGAACCCTGCCAGCTGCCTCTCCGAGGTCACAAAAGAAACCTCAGGGAAGAGGGAAAAGGGGGCAGTTCTGTGGGTGGGGAGGGGAGAGGACTGGAGAAGTGGGGATAACGACCCTTGCCCAGCCTCCTTCCCTCCCCCTCCGCAGAGCCCTAGTTCAACAGGCAAAAATGTCCATCTAGCAAAAACGCATAGCAGAAGAAGCGCAGAGGCGATGAGCATCGGGCTAAGACTGTGCCCTTAGTTGCTTCCAAGTAAGAATTAACCATATAACAGAGCTATATAACACAGGAATGAAAGCACAACATGAAATGTATAATATACAAAAATGGGAGAGACAGAGAGACAGAACATTCCTTTTTAATTCATATTCAGAATTCGTATTTCTGCAGCAGCATGACTCTTCTACTTCATGGAATAACTTGCCCAGCAATGAAGGATCCCATTCCTTTTCACCCTTTTCAGTGATAGCATGGTTGCAATCCAACATAAACTAGGAACTCACCTCCGAGTCCGCCAGGGGATCCGTGGGGAGGGGGAGGTGATCCGTTCCTCCCCCCGGAATCCTCCCCGGATGGCTCCGCAGCAAGTCCACAGAGCTGCTGGCCGGGTCCATCTGCTGCCGCCCTGCCTGTCTTCAGACACAAATGGCATCTGCTACACCAGACAGGCAGACAGACACCAGACAGGCAGGAGCAGATGGGACAGGTGGCAGTGGACGGACGGCAGCAGGTAGGATCCGGCTCCACGCGGATTCCCCCAGGTGGCGGAGGTGAGTCTTTCGTTCCGCCGCGGAATCCGGCCTCATTGGAGTCCGTGGCGGAATTCTCCGCCATCCTTAACATAAACAAGAAGCCCTAAGCCTTTACTTTCTTAGTATATAGGCTTTCTACTAACAAGTCCTGCAAAATTATCTATGTATTACCAGTGGTGTTCCATGGCTCCCACTCAATTTAAGAAATGCTTTATTTGAACCAAAATATTTTCTTTTATATGATATATAGATTGTATTAAAGAAGTGCTATTAGGATAATGCTATCCAAAACTTGATCTTGGATAATATCCAATTATGAACTTTATTTGCCAGTTAGCATTAAGAGTCTCCTGGACAGGAGGTCAAATCAGTCAATCCTAAAGGAAATCAACCCTGACTGCTCATTAGAAGGACAGATACTGAAGCTGAAGCTCAAATATTTTGGCCACCTAATGTGAAGAGAAGACTCGCTAGAAAAGACCCTGATGCTGGGAAAGATTGAAGGCAAAAGGAGAAGGGGATGGCAGAGGATGAGATGGTTAGATAGCATCACTGATGCAATGAACATGAACTTGAGCACACTCCGGGAGAGAGCGGAGGACAGGAAGGCCTGGCGTGTTATGGTCCATGGAGTCACAAAGAGTCGGACATGACTTAACGACTTAACAACAACAACAACAACAACAATTAGATTCATATGCGTATACAAAAGCTATTCAAGAACTACTTGCTGTATTACCAAGTCTATTCACATCATTTCTTACTGTCTGAAAGCCAAATCTGATGTATGCTCTTCAACTTATTGTGATAAAGATTACAAGTCCTTGGAACTGAAGGGAGTATTCAAAGAAGTACAGTTATTGAGGTCTGCAAAGCACTTGACAAGCAACAACAGACCTCCATACAACCTGTATGCCTCTATACAACAATTTGCCTTGGTGAGTCTCAAATTGTGCAGACTTGTATAATGGATCCATATGTCAAAAAAATCTACTCAGCTTAAAGAGGATGTTTCAATAACCTCCTTTATTTCTATGTTTTTGTTCCACTTCTTAAACCATATTCCCTGTTGTATTCATACTAAAATATTTTTTTTAAAAAAATAGGTCATGCTGTAGTATTTCCTTACTGCTTACTTTAAGATTCACTACTTTAAAAAAATATTGATCCTAAATTTCTAGTAATTCTGCTACTAGAAATATCTAGCAATTCTGTTACATTGCTAGTAATTCTGGAGATATGTGCTACATCAGGGGTCCCCAAAGTGCCCATGGGGCCCTCTAATGGCACCCATGAAGCTCTCAATTCCCTGTACCCTTCAAAAAGTTATTTTTAATAAAATAAGTGAAAAACATTAGGGCACCGGGTTCTCCTTCCTGTTCCTGAACCTGCCACTGATCTACTGTTCACCAGGCAGGAAGAAAAGGAAAGAGTTGCTTCTTGGACCCACGCAATGTTCCTCCATTCATACAGACCATTCCCCTTTGTTTGCTCTCTTATCTCTCTACTCCCAGCTTCTAGCCTTGCTATTATTCACCACCTAACACCTTTACTCATTATTTGTCTCCCCTTCTCATCCCTAGCCTTGCTCTTTCTCCCACTCATACCATTATCTTGCTGTTTCTCCTCACTCCTAGCCTTGCTCTTTCTGTCCCTTCTACCCCTTTTCCTTGTTAGTTCCCCTTCCCTCCCATCCTCTAGCCTCACTATTTCTCACCCCCACCCCTCTTTTGACTTACCAGGCTCCCAGTAACCACATCCGTCATGGGAGCCATTCTGTGGTCATGCCCATAGCAGTTTCTCAAATTCCCAAATGTGCTGACAGGTCCAAAAAGGTTGAGGACCCCTCAGCTACATGGATGACTTGCAGTTAATAAATGTTGGGCAACATGTCTAGCACTCTTTGCCCCTCTTCCCATTGCATACAGTCCTTTCTAGTTTTAAATGCTATGAAATGTGGAATTTTTAAAGAGACCCGTGTCTGATTAGTTCATTTTTGCCTCCATTTCCTGTATCTGATGAAGTGGACTCAAGTCCATGAAAGCCTATGCCATAATACATTTGTACATTTGGCACCTTTAAGGTGCCAGAATACTTCACAGTTTTTGCTGCAACAGATTATCATGGCTAACCCTCTGGAAATTAATATATCTGGTTTTCTAAGCAAATATAACAATACTATGAGATCATCAAGTGATAATTTTATATTTTCTAGTTTGATCACTTTATTTGTTCTGTATGGTGTATTAATTGCAATGGTCTGTGGCTAATGCAAATACATACATACATACATACATACACAGTGTGTGTGTGTGTGTGTGTGTGTGTAGATAGACAGATAGATAGACAGACAGACAGACATAGATGCATACCTGACTCCAGCCAATCTCAATCTGACACTCTTCCATATCTTGACTCTCTCTTCACTAGCTCTTCACTTCACCCAATCACCAGCTCCCCTCTGGGTCCAAGCACATCCAAATCCTCTACCATTTAACTTCAAAGTCCTAACTTTTCAAAGATGAGACAATTAGTTAAAAGAAAATTAAAAGGGTCAAATGGCTATAAGATGCTTGGATGTTATTCAAAACCATGATAACAGAGGCTAAAAAAGCATACGTAGCTCAGATTAGGAAAGGCACAAAAAGTCCAACAAGAGACCTCTATGGTAGAGAGGCAGTCAAAGAAATTGAAAACCAAGAAGAATGCTTAAAATGGAAGTCCTGCCCAAATTAAGAAACTAGAAAGAGCACCAATTAAGTTAAAGGAAATTTGAAGAGCATATTACTAGAAACAAAGACAAACAGTAAAAGCCTTTTCCGACTATATCAGAAGCAATTAAATAACCCAAACCTTTATCCTAAATTGTTCTTTTCTTTTTTAAAAACTCTATTTATATTTATCCCAGCAGTTACACTGTTGCAGTAGAAAAGATGTATTTTAAAAAATAATAAATGATGGCAAGAGGTCATGGTTTTATATATTTTAAAGTAAGAAGAATGGGGCACGAATGTCCTTAAAATATCTTCTGCTGTGAAGACCAACACAAAGATTTCCTTCAGCTTTTCTGCAATCTATTATACCTCAGTAATCATTTCATTTCTTTGTCAACTAGTGGTCCAATAGTCTCCTAGGTGTTTCCTGCTTCTTATAAAAACAAGATTAAATGATTTAACATCTCCTTTTCAATAAAGGCACCAGTGGCAGAATGGATTCCTCCTTCCCACTATAGTCTTCTGTGCATGTATTAGGCACTCTCCGGAGCATATTTCTGGGGATACAGGGGTGAAGGGAAGAAGGGGGAAGAATTGTGCTTGCATATATGGATGTCAGTCACCCAATGTAATTTGTAGCTAATTGTTAATTTTACATCAATCGCACATAAAAAAGAAAAAATATATTAAATAAGAACTTTTCAGACAGTATATAAACCTCGTTCTCAGTGGCCAAAAGCTTATCCACACACACATTCCATTCCTGTGGAAACACTTTCAGTTCTTCACATGGGGCTCTTTGGATCCTAGCTCTAGTTTATTTCTGGAGTCTTTAAAATGTTGCTTCATCAAATACATTTTTATACTGTGGATTGAAATACATTTCTGATTCTCTTTAAATTTGGATTTTGTTATCTCCAGTGTATGTGAAAGATTAAGCAATGTAGCTTTAATTGAACAGAGTTCTTTTACTCAATGAGAATAAATGTTTCTTAAAACATTGTTATATGGAATTATGCTTTTGCCACCCCATGGAGAAGGAGTAACACATATGGCTGTATTAGTAAACAAGAAGTGTGAAGGCAGAAAGAAAGTACAAGCTTTGTAATGCTTTTTACCTGCTGCCACAGATTCTGATTGCACAGTCAATATGCTCCTGTGGCTGACTAGATGTGAGTGATGGATTCTGGATCAATACACTGCCATATATTTTCCAGAGGGACTGCAATTACTGACTTGGAAAGCACTCTAGCAAAATTTCAATATTAAGTCAATAAAGTAAATGTCTCTATTTTGATCCATGTTATCTTAGATATGGGTAAAGATGTTTTAAGCTGCTTCTTAAGACAGGTTAATGAGTGTATAGAGTTTTTGCAACTATAATGTTATATAAATATAGGAAGTAAGGCAGCCAAACTAAAAAAAATGTGATTTTATGGAATACAGTATTTATACTAGTTAAATAAATATGCCAGAAAGCATCTTGCATGGAACAAAAAAGTAATTGTCTACAAGACTTTAATCTTATGCACAACTGGTGGGGTATGCATGGAAGCTTTTACAATTTCATTTTATTGTACTGAATACCATAATAAGATATGAAACAGCTAACATAAATACTTCTGAACACTATTCTCTCATTTACAGTCTATCTACAAAAGTACCCAGCCAGTCCCCACTGAAGATAGTTCTATAGATGCAAAATCCATGAGTTTTTGTATATAACCCAGTTTGTCTCAATAATGGGTTTTATTTCAAGAAAAATATATTTTCATTTATTAAATCTACTTTAACTGTACATTTAGTGTAGAATGTAGAAGCAAGTATCAGTATAGAAGGAGTAGCTATACTGATTTTATTTATTTAAAAAATTATCCCCCTTTTCTTTCATCAATAATCAAAATGGCTTGAAAGTTGAATAGGGTTGCAACCCCACTGAACTCAGTGGGACTTACTTCTGAGTGGACATGTATAGTGTTTGCACCGTTAAACAGTAAAAGAACAAATATATAAAACATCATGGACAGCCAGATAAAAGATGGACACATTAAATTACTACTACTTCTATTACTACAACTACTATTACTATTAATAATAATGCAGAGTTTCCCAGATTGGCAAGGAAGAAAACGGATAGCATTTCTATAGATGTCCATGAAGTGATGTCTTTCCTTATCCTTCATTGGTTATTGGGGACCTTCCCATTGAGTTCCAGATGCCTTTTGCAAGGCTAGGTTTATCTGGAACCTGGGGCCTGTCTACATGAGCGGTTTTCTCCGATGTTGCTGTGGCTTAAAGTCATTAGGAACACATGACATCACTGCCACTCTGTAGCAAAGCCAGCATTTCCAGCCTGAAACCCAGAGTTTTTTCAGAGGCATTTTGTGCCGTGTTTACCCTTTAAACCAGCTTCCGCCCACTTCCAGTGCAGTGCACCCCATATCCCTGAATTAAATGCAGCTTCTTATGTATGTTGGCCTGGGCAGGGCAGGCGGGGGGCTCTGCTGTTGCATCACCATAGGTGGGCTGCCCCCTTTGATTTTATTTTTTTCCTGCTGCATCCCTGCTTTGTGGAATGGTGGTCGTCAGGGTTTGGGGAACGTATTGCCCTCAAGTGCACTTGAGCAAAGACCAGACTCCCACCAAAAAGTAAACACAAGCACAGCATCCCTACTTGGAAGTAAGGGAACAGCTGATTACCCCAGTTTAATTTTTAATTCAATTTGCTCCACATCATTTTTTTTCAAGGGTGCCAGGTTGGGGAAGAAACTGGTTGTCTCCTCACATATCGCCGAGCATGGAAAAGGGGGCTTTGGAGGGAAGTGAGCCTGTTATTCTCAATGGATGCTGCTTCTCTGCTGCTGCTGGCTCTCCCAGTGCCTCCTCTCCTCCCTCTCCTGCATACTCTAGTTTTCACTGTATTGTCCTATCTATACAGCAAAACAGCGAAATACTGGGTCTGTAGACTCCCGCTCCTGGCCACCTCCTCTCGCTAGATAGCTAGTAATTGAAACAGCACCGCTCCAATTTTCTTAATGGGAAAAAGATGCTACAGATTCTCAGCGGGAGGAAAGCAGACAACAGAGGCTGCAGACTGAGAATGGGTGAAGCAGCTAGATCACTGTATTTACTCCCTGGAAGTGTACAACTGGGGTTTTATGACTGGGCAACACAGGCTGCAGACTGTCAATGGGTAAAGTGCTAGATCCCTGTATTTACTCCCTGGAAAAGGAGAAAGGGGATGGGAGCTCTAACTTACTGACTGATGGCTGGAATAGGGCAAAATTGCACTGGTGGAGTGCTCCCATAGGGAGCCTTCAGATGCTGTTGGGGGTAATACTGTGGTAGCTGGGGGGAGCCTGGACAGGGACGGGAAACAAGCCTGCAGGTGCTGCTCATTGGTTGAGCGGCACCTACAGGGTTGAGTAATACTCCTCCCACCCAAGTCAGAAGTATGTTGCCTTCAAGTGCTGTGAGACCAATGCAAAGTAGATTTTTAAAGTACGGTACACTCAGCTTTTCTTGCTTCATGTGTCCCTGATGGACCAAAGCTGATTCCATGAAAATCCAGGTAATACTCCAACGTGCTTCTCATTATGTTGTAGTGAAGATCCCACCCCACCCACCCCCTAAGTGTGTGAGAAACAGCTCGGGGAAAACAAAATTTGGAGCAGAAAACTAGGGGATGGGTAAAGGGTTAATAACCTCTTCCTGAAATAGCTTTTTTAAAAAATAGTAATAATTGTAAATAAACACACCCACTCCAAATTCATTACACATATTTGCATAGAAGGCACAGTTTACTCTTGAGCGGCTGCAATACATACTGTGTATGTTTATGTTTGGTTAATGCTTTTATTCATCCAACTCTCACTGACTTCTGTGTGGTATATATGGACTGAAATTAATACGAATTTTTAAAAGGGGATGGAGCTTGAAGCATGTAAGCAAAGTGCAACACAGCCGCACATTAGTACACTTGATCCAAAACTCAATCTCGAACTACCGTTATTGGATAAATAATAGTAATTGTTTGGTCTCTGGGATTTCAAAATAGCAATAAGCAATTAAGTGATTTGGACTAGAGCTGTGCACAAATGGCATCTCATAATTCTTTAGCCTATTTTTGGGCAAAGAAATTAGGGGGACAATTTCATCAAATTTCTCCTAGGCGACGAGAAATTATCCAACAGCTTCTCACAGATAGGGCTCACTATTGGTAGGGGTTGTAGCCCAGGTTGTTTCTTCTTTCCTAAGGGTTTTTGGTTTATTGCACTGCTTCTGTAGGTGGCAACAGCATCAAATGGGGTGAGGCTTCCACTTTTTTGAGGCAGAGTTTTGAATTTCTTTTGGTGGCATTTTTGAGCAGTGGAGAGATGTGCAATAGAGAGAGAAAACACTCACTGCGAGGTGAGGTGGCCGAGGGTGCCGTGAGTGTTTTCTCTCTCTATTGCACATCTCTCCACTGCTCTGCAGCCTCCCAGGCCACCTGCACTTCCTGAACTGAAAAAGCCCCATGGGAGGAATTTCCTCACGATGTCTTCCTCATGATGGCTTTAACTGAAGTGCGGGAAGCCGAGGAGGCTACAGGCTGCCGCAGAGATTGCTGTACAATGACAGGCAGGAGGACACTCATGCACACTCCTCAGCCACCTCATAACTAAGGGGAGCGTAAGAACCCCAAACCTAACCTATGAGAATTTCTCCAGAATTTCTCCTCCTTTGAATTTCTTTTCAAATGTAATTTCTTTTCTATCAAATTGAATGAGAATGTCAAAAAATGTGGGAGTAATTTTCAGCACAGCACTAATTTGGACCCAGTAAGTAATGAGAGATACAGACAAAAAAAGAATGACTTCTTGTTGGGGCAGGGGAAACCTTGCTGATTTATCATTTTATTCAGCTAATGGGTATGATAAAACACAAATGGTATGTAGTTATGCGGAGAGAATATTTCATTATGATAAAAATCAGTCTGCCAAATTTTAATGCATTTGAGATTTTTATGATGAAAGAGGTGAAAATGGCTATGATACAATGATTGTGCACATTCTTCCACCCACAGACAGAAGCATAACTACCATCCAAGTCTTAATATACATTCTCTATAATGTAACATAAATATTCTTCCTTCTACTTTTGCTTTGAGCCACAAAATTTTACAAGTAGCAATAAAAAACAAGGCTATTCAACAATTAAAGGGCAAATCAGACTGATCTGTGCAGCAACTGTAAAGTCCTTTATTTCAATAGATTCTACTCTCATGTAATACGCAGATGAAGGTACTTTTAACGGCTCATTATCACAAGCTAGCTTATGTATCTCTAGTTGATGAAATGTGACAAGCCCACATGTACCACCATGAGCTCCTTGACGAAGAGCAGAACACCCACTTCAGTAGGATTGTACCCTTTCCATGCATGACAGCCACACGTTTTAGAATATACATACCTTGCTTTTTATACCTTGCCAAAAATTCATAAGGGAGTCACCCCACCCCACCCCTCCAAACAGACAACAGTGTGAGGATGTAATTCAGTATTATAACCACTCTCCCAGTATGTGGATCACTTCCTAAAACCTTTCATACCTTTAATGCCGTCTTATGTACGTGATTACTCTGATTAACAAACTCGAAACTGATAATATAGAGACAGATATTTTGATCACTATGGATGTAAGATCTTTATACACCAAGATACCTCAGAAAAGATGCCCGAAAAGTTATAGAACAAACATTGGAAAGGAGAACAAAAAAACATCCTCTACCCACTGTCTTCTCTTCCTTGCAGAAACAGTGCTTGTCAAAATTATTTTGAATTTGATAATAGGTTTTACTGGCAAATTAAGGGGGTTGCCATGAGCTGCTCTATGGCCCCAGAAGAGACCAACTTATGTATGGCATAATATGAAAAAGAAATCATCTGAGGACCAATATACAACAAAACGTTTGATATGGCTGAGGTATATTGATGATATATTCACAATTTGGAAAGGAGGTGAAGAGGAGCTGCCTACAACAATTCATAATGTGGGTAAATACCGGGGATAAAAACATCAAATATAATACTCATTCTTACACCCTGGAAGTATACTTTTTAGATCTCAAAGTGAGAAAAGAGGGGGAACAACTTCCCACTACAATATTTATTTATAGAAAGCCCACCGACGTTTCTGCATATTTAAAATACGATAGCTCATACCCCAGCACCCTAAGGAACAACCTCCCATATGGACAGTTTCTATGACTCAACCAAAACACTTCCAACAGATCAGATTTCAGGCAGCAATCACACATTCCCTCCAAGCATTTACAGGAAAGAGGATACCCTGAGCCTATAATAACACAGAGCTTTAAACCGCAGAAAAAGGCCACAGGCTGAACTGTTAATAGATGCAAAAAGAACATCCTCAGACCGAATCAACTGTGCTTTAACATTTGACCATATTACCAACAAACTGCAAGGGAACATAAAAAGATATTGGCATAAAATACAACATATTTCAGGTTGCCAAGAGAAACCACTAATTTCCTTTAAAAGAACCAGGAATATCAGAAATTTTCTGATAAGGAATGAATTTAAAGAACACAATAGAAGTTTAGCCAATGTCTTGCCAAGTGCTTCCATGCCTAGGGGCCATCACCCATGTGGACAATGCAGCTACTGCAAATACACCTCCAAAATTACATAATTTGAAAATCCCTCCAATCAACAGACATAGAATTAGAAGCATTTCACTACCTGCAGTAGTGCCTTTGTAGTTTATGCTGTCCAGTGTAAATGCCCTAAGCTTTATGTCGGGAAAACAGTAAGACCCTTAAAAAGACGGATAGGGGAACACCAGAGTAACAACCGAACAGGTGCCCCACTTGTAAGCCATTTTCCAGAACAAAAGCATTCTCCCACAGATCTAAAATTTTGGGCATTGAATCAGCTAGATATTAAGGAAGAAGAAAATCTGTTGAGGAGAGAAGCTGAGTGCATTTTGAGCCTAAACATTTTCTCTCCGTGTGGTTTAAATGAAGACCTGGAATCTTTACGACTCTTACGACGTCATAGAATCATAGAATCATATAATAGTGGGGTCAGAACAGGACTATGAGACCATCAATTCCAACCCCCTGCTCAATAAAGGAATCCAAGTCAAAGCATCCATGATAGATGGCTGTCCAGTTTCATCTTGAATGCCTCCAGTATGGGAGAGCCCACCACCTCCCTAGGTAATTGGTTCCATTGTCGTATTACTCTAACAGTCAGGACTTTCTCCTGATGTTCAGCGGGAATCAGGCTTCCTGTAACTTGAGGAAATAACCATTATTCCATGTCCTGCACTCTGGGATGATCGAGAAGAGATCCTGGCTTTCCTCTCTGTGACAATCTTTCAAGTACTTGAAGAGCACTATCATATCTCCCCTCAGTCTTCTCTTCTCAAGGCTAAACATGCCCAGTTCTTTCAGTCTCTCTTCATAGGGCTTTGCTTCCAGTCCCCTAATCATCTTTGTTGCCTTCCTCTTGAACCCTCTGCAGTTTGTCTGCATCCTTCTTAAAGTGTGCCCAGAACTGGACACAGTACTCAAAATGGGGCCTAACCAGTGCTGAGTAGAGGGGAACTAGTACTTCACGTGATTTGGAAGCTATACTTCTAGTAATGCAGCCCAAAAGAGCATTTGCCTTTTTTTGCAGCCACATCACATTGTTGGCTCATATTCAGCTTGTGATCGACAACCATTCCACGATCCTTCTCGCTTGTATTGTTGAGCCAAGTATCCCCCATTTTGTAACGGTGTATTGGGTTTCTTCTTCCTAGGTGCAGAATTTGGCATTTATCTACTAAATTTCATTCTGTTGTTTTCAGCCCAGTGCTCCAGCCTATCAAGATCACTCTGAATTTTGTTTCTGTCTTCCAGGGTATTCACTATCCTGCTCAATTTTGTGTCATCTGCAAATTTGATCAGCATTCCCTGCACCTCCTCCTCCAAGTCATTAATAAAAATATTGAAGAGCACTGGGCCCAGGACTGAGCCCTGCGGTACCCTGCTCGTTACCTCTCCCCAGTTTGAGAACATCCCATTGATAAGCACTCTTTGAGTCCAATTCTGTAGCCAACTGTGGATCCACCTGATAGTTGTTTCATCTAGCCCATTTTTAGCTAGTTTGCCAATCAGGACATCATGGGGCACTTTGTCGAAAGCTTCGCTGAAGTCGAGGTATATTATGTCCACAGCGTTTCCATAGTCCACAAGGGAGGTTACCTGATCAAAAAATGAGATCAGATTCGTCTGGCACTGCATTGTTTTCAAGGAGCTTACAGATGGATTGCTTTATCATCTGCTCCAGAATTTTCCCAGAGATTGATGCCAGACTGACTGTCTGTACTTCCCAGGTTCCTCCTTCTGCCCTTTTTGAAGATAGGGACAACATTAGCCCTCCTCCAGTCATCTAGCACTTCACCCGTAGTCCTCCATGATTTCTCAAAGATAATAGACAGTGGTTCTGAGAGTTCTTCTTCCAGCTCCTTTATTTCTCTAGGATCAGTTCATCTGGCCCTGGAGATTTGAACTCATTCAACATAATTAGGCGTTCCTTGACCATATGAAATAAAAAAGTAAAAAAAACATACACACACACACACCCGTGATAGGTTACATGACGATTTACGTAGCCTATCACGGCTAGATTTCCAAAGTCAGCCGTGATAGGCTACGTAAATCGTCACGTAGCCTATCACGGGTGACTTTGGAAAAAAAAAAAGCGCGTACACAAATGGCGGCGGCCCATGGGCGCCGCCATTTGCGTTCCTTATTTTGGCACGTCTAGTCTACGTAAAGATTTATGTAGACTACGGCGAAAATAAGGGCAACACAAATAGCGATCCGTCCCACCCCCCAGAATCCATCCGGGCCGGCTCCGCTCTGCAGCAATCCTGCGGAGCTGGCCACCGGCTCTGCTTCGCTGGTGATATGGCCGGCCGCCATTGCTGTGCCATATCACTGGGGAAGGGGAAGTGAGTCTCTGGACGCAAATGGTATAGTGGACGCCATTTGTGTCCCTATTCACGTGAAAGGCTATGCAAATATGTGTGTAGCCTATTGTGTCAGAAAACAGGGATGCAAATGGTGTAGTGGAAGCCATTTGCGGCTGTAAAGCTGGTAGATTAGCCTAAATGCAGCCATAAATGGCTGCATTTAGGCTAATCTACCAGCTTTACGGCCGCAAATGGCACCTGCTACGCCATTTACGTCCGGAGATTCACTTACCCTACTGCAGCAATATGGCAGGGCAATGGCGATATGGCATGGATTATTGGGGGAAGCAGAGGTGAGTGCTCCGTTCTGCCATGGGCCCTAATGGGGCTGGATTCTTGCAATCCAGCCTCATTGGGGTCCATGGTGGAATTCTCCCCATCCCTAAGAACCAAGAACATAGTTACTTTGCCCCAGATTTCCCATAACTGCTACTGTATCTAATAAGTCATCTCTTGGTTAGGATGAAGTCAAGGATAGATGATCCTCCTGTTCCTTCCCCCTCTTTCTGTAGGAGGAAGTCATAAGCAACACAAGTCAGGAATTTCTTGGAGGGGCCATGTTTTGCAGAATTTGTCTCCCAATGGATATCAGGGAAACTGAAGTCCCCCATTACTACCATATCGTGCTTCCTTGAAACGCTGGCAATTTGCTTTTCAAAAGTTTCATCCTCGTCTTCTCCTTGATTGGGTGATCAGTAGTAGGCTCTGATCACCATGTGTCTTTTATTCTTTGCTCCATTTATTTTAACCCAGATGCTCTCGATGGGGCTACCAAGCTCATCCTCCTGTATTTTTTAACAAGTTATATCGTTCAGTTGCTGTATTCCAGTCATGGGAGTCATCCCACCAAGTTTCAGTTACACCTATCAAGTCATAGTTTCCCTCCTGTATTAAGAGTTCAAGTTCGTTCTGTTTGTTTCCCATACTCTGGGCACTATAGACATCGAAGACCATGTGCTTTATGGTCTGGCTTTCTTCCTACATTTTTTGAAGACTGTTATTGGGTGCCATTAGAGCTGTTCTCTCCATTGTGGTGCATAAGCCTTGGTGCATTGTTACCCCAACTTTACATCTCCCTCCCCTGTAGGCTTAGTTTAAAGCCCTCCTGATGAAGTTCCTCATGCTGTGGCCAAACACACTCTTCCCAGCCCTTGTGAGGTGCAACCAATCCCTTGCCAACAGCCCATCTTCCAGGAAGTATAGCCCGTGGTCCCAGAATCCAGCTCTCTCGCGTTGGCACCACCTTCGTAGCCAATCATTCACCCAGAGTATTTTTCTTTCTCTTTCTATCCCTCTTCTAAATACTGGAAGGCTAGATGAGAAAACTATCTGTGTCCCAAAGTTCTTGAGTTTCCTTCCCAAAGCTTCAAAGTCTGACATGATTTAGTCATAGCTCCGCTTGGCGGTATCATTTGTTCCCGCATGGATGAGAAGAAAGGGATTCATGTTAGTGGGCTTTATGAGTGTAGGCAACCTTTCAGTCACGTCTCTAATCTGTCCTCCTGGGAGACAGCACACCTGGCGAGTCCATGGGTCTTTCTGACAGAGTTGGGTGTCGATCCCACAGAGCAAGGAGTCTCTCACAACTACTACTCTTCTGTTCTTGTTGTTGTAGGCCTTGGTTTCATTGTCTCTGCTTGACTAACCATCAGCCTCTTGCTCGCTCTCATGCGGGGTCCCCTGTAATTCTTCCTCTGCAGGCTGTCCTCCAGTCTCAGCTATGCAAGCAAATGACCTTCTTCAAGTATGAACATTTATGAATATAATTTGTTATTTTAAATACTCTAGTTCAACTTTTCTGGCCAATTTAACTGTTTCTTCAGGGGATGGCCATCCCATCACTTCAGCCCCTCTTTCTGATACTAATTTTCTTGGATCTGGGAGGCTCAGACTCAAAGTACATACAACTTCATGCATGGCCTCCAACCTCTACCACTGCTTTCCTAGGTCAAATATCTGTCCCACTGCTTGCTGTTTCAGCTATCAGGGAAAGCCAAGCACAGGAATCAACGGCCACTGCAATTTTATCTGGGCTCTTAGGGCCAAATTGAGGTCTAAAAGAAATATGTCCCCACATCACTTGGCACTTTCTCACTTGCTATGTAGTGAATGCCTCCCTGACATTGCTCCCTTCAGTTCATGAAGCCAAGTGCAGCTGTGGCAGAGCTGCTATGCAACTAGAATACAAGGCTGATCATGTGTTTCTTTTCCTTCTGCCTTAAAGGATCAATAACTCTAAAAGCAAGGAGATATAGAGAAGGCAGTAAATGAAGCCTCACATAGTATTGAGCAGTCCAATCTCTCTCACATTCTGATTCTGACTCAGAGGCTTCTCCTCCTTATTGTTTTGAAAGTAATAATGGCCTGTGGATAGAAGGAACTTGAGGGTACTACTCATGTAGCCACCACAACAATGCATATTTTGTCACTCAGGTGCTCACATGGTGACAACTTATCACCCCAGGAGAATGATTAATGATATATTTCAAACCTTTGATAGGATGATCAAAGAAGGGTGTTCAGAGCTCCAGGAGACATCAATATATTGCCCTGAAAATGTGAATATATCTGCAAAGAACTACCAGCATAGCAAAATAAAAACAACAAACAAAAAAACCCAACAAGAAGAAATTTAACTTTCCAAGTAAAAAAATGAAACTGCTACAAACAAATCCCAACTGAACTGGAGGAGTATTATAATCCTGTTAAATCTAGTATTCGGAGAATACTATAACCACATGGCACACTTTGTATAACCAGAAATTATACGAAAGACTTAAGGAATAGAAAATGGTTAAGTCTCCACTTTACATAAGTCAGTGAAACACAATATTGGATTAGGATGCAATTACATCACTTCACAGAGAGTGCTGGTAAGGAAAGAACATTAAATTAATATGATTTCAGTGAAGTCATCTTCACGTTTACTTTTAAAACTATGCAGCTTCACATCTACAGAAGAGAGTAATTTACCTTGCTACAAATTTTATTATGGAATATTTTACATAAACCCCAGATTGATTCAAACAATATTAGTCAGTTTTTAACCATTATTTATGTAGTTAAAAGATTTTAAACACATCTTTCAGGGTGCAGTGCCCTCACAAGACAGCTTACAATATTATAAAAACACAATACTGGTTTACTGGCTAGGAGTGTGATCCAGAAAGACTATGGTTAGATTTTCGGCTTGGTTGGCCTTATACAAGCCAAATGTACCTCCTCCACCACCTGCAAAATGAGAATACTAATACTGGCTTATTTTATAAGCCATTGTAAGGATTATTCAGATAATGTATATTACTGCTTTAAGCACTTGAAATATGCTATATGCTATATTTATTCTAAATATTAAGGGCTGTTTTCTTGATTAAAAATCTTATATTCTTTGGAATGTCTATTTATTTGATTTTCGATCAAATAAATAGCTCTGTTGTGCACAGTCTGTTCTGAAAGAATTGGAGACTGAAAACAGTTACAAAGGAATTCTTCTAGTTAGTATGTTAGAAACAAGGGGGTTAAGTATTGTAGTTCTCCAACAGCCATTTTAATTAATCGTGCCATCAATGCACAGCTACCTTTTTTACAGCTACCATTGTTTTTTCAAGAAATAACTTAAATGGCTGAATGCACAACACTACACTATTAGTTTAGCAGCTAAAACCCGTAAATGCACTAAACTAAGTTCAGTTTAAGGAACTAATGGAAACCATTCTTGCTTAGCTCAAGAAAACTATTTATCAATGAGTCAAGAAAAGCATCATATGATTATCATGGTTAGTCAAGCCCACCTATAATTGTTTTGGAAAACATCTCAAAATGGTAATAAAATTGAGTTGCTCACAGAAGCTGTTGCCACCTGGCTGGTTTTATTCTGCTCCAATGAATAATTATGTTACATCAACTCAGCCACACCTAAAATACAATGTCAGAACTGTCATTTTCAAGAACTGCCTTACTAGATCAGATGAAAGGTCAAGTATTCCAGCACTGAGTTTCCAATAGCAGCTAGCCAGATGCCTCTGGGAAACCTACAATCAGGGTATGAATGAACAAATTTCTTTTTTTTGTTTAGTTTCTAGGGATCCTTGAAAATTTCATTTGTTCCACATTCTGAAGTGAAATGCCCTGATTTGAACCTCCTGATTTAATTTGTAGATAAAATCAGTATAAATGTATATTTTATGATAAAACATTATAAAATATATATTGTATTATAAAATGTTTATAAAATGGGTGTTTTACAGAGCTGGGTCCCTCTCTTTTTACCATTTGTGGGGGGTGAGAAGTGAAAAGAAATTGCCTGAAAAACCAGGAAAGGCAGGAGAAATTTCTGAGACATTTTCAACCGGGGGAGGGGGGGGCTTACTTTACTTATTAGGATGAGATGGCTGAGGGTTTTATTTATTTTCTTTAGCATTTATTAAAAGTTCCGGCTACTCCTCACAGCCAGAGACTTTTTACTGCAACCTCTTGCACCAGATCAAGAAAAGGAATTAGTGATGTTCCTGAAGTCCTCTATGGTATATATTGAACAATTAAAACTAAAGTTAACATGTCCCAGTTCAGAGTCAGACCAGGACTGTGTGGAGAGGATTAACCCATCCCTCTGCATGTGCTACAGTCTTAATCCAAACCAGATCCTCCATACATAAAAGCTACAGATGTCTCAGTTGCAGTCATGAGACATGCATTCCTGGGTGTTTGTGGAGGTTCCTGTTTGGATCAGGAGGGTTAACTCTTCCCTCTGCAGCCACAAATCCTATCCACAATGGTGCTACATGTGCCAGCTTCACTTAGAAAAGCATGTCCCATTGGCACCAATGGGACATCTTTTCCAATTATAGCTACCTTGTGTGGGGGCCACTGTGGATTGGGATTGTGGCTGGGGAGGGAAAGTTTAACCTTCCCCTCCCCATGCACAGTGGTCCTGATCGAAATAGGATCCTCCACACATGGCATTTACAGATAGGAAAGCATGGGACAAATGGGACATCTTTTACCAAGTGTAGCTGATATGAGGGGAGACTGAGGGGAGATATGATAGCACTCTTCAAGTACTTGAAAAAGGTTGTCACAGGCCAGGATCTCTTCTCAATCATCCCAGAGTGCAGGACATGGAATAATGGGCTCAAGTTACAGGAAGCCAGATTCCGGCTGAATATCAGGAAAAACTGTTAGAGCAATACGACAATGGAACCAATTACCTAGGGAGGTAGTGGGCTCTCCCACACTGGAGGAATTCAAGATGAGGCTGGACAGCCATCTGTCAGGGCTGCTCTGACATGGATTCCTGCATTGAGCAGGGGGTTGGACTCGATGGTCTTATAGGCCCCTTCCAACCCTACTATTCTATGATTCTATGTGTGGAGATTCTGGTTTGGATTAGGACTGCAGCACATGGGGAGGGATGGGTTAATCCTCCTCACATGCTGTCCCAATTCAAACTGGGGCACCTTCACTTTAACATTAAGTGTTTAATATGGACCACAGAGAAATGTCGCTAATTTCTCTTCTTGGTCTGATGCAGGAGGCTGCAGAGGAAAGTCTCTCTGGCTACGAGGAGCAGCCAACAAAGCTTTTTAAAAGTGGTAAAGAAAATAAAAACCTCCACAATCTCATCCTAATAAATAAGGTAAGCCCACCACACCCCAGTCAAAAATTTCTCAGAATTCTTTTATGCCCTCATGAAAGCCACCCCCATCCCGCGCTTTTCACAAGCAGGCAAATGGTGTCACAAAAATTAAAATATGTATAGATTTTTGTGCAGATCCCTCACCCCTAATAAACATAGATTAATGTGGAAAGAGGACTAGACAGACAGACAGACAGACCATATATATGAATTAACACATGCAGAACTGACTTGGACTGAAAATAGAGTGAAATGTAAATTTCTATCTCTACCATGTAGATCAGGGATGCACAACTTTTTTGGTCCTTGAGGCCACATTGGGTGTCTGCTGATATGGCATACGTACATGCGCTCACATACAGCTCACACACATCCTTCTCACTCACTCACCCCAACAGAAACAGATCTTGGTCTTGCAGCAACAGCATCAAAGAACTGAAGCCACCGCAATCCAATCACCAAAAAAGAGGGTAAAAATGCTCTAGAAACAGGCTCTATGGTTTCTGCCATAGAGACAAGAACTTAATTCCTAGAATGACCCAGGAAGTAGGCAGGAAAAACTGACCACTGCTTCCTGGGACACTATACAAATGAAGTTCCAGGCTCTATGGCAGGAATCATAGCACCTGTTCCTAGAACACTTTTTCCTTTCCCTCCATTTTTTCACTGGTGGCAGATGATGGGAGTATGGGGGCTGCAAGACAGGGCTTGGGGGGGGGGTGTCTCTCCCTGATCTAGAGAAATTACATTCAGGTGTATACTGCTTCTGAACATGAAGATACTAGTTATCATGGTTAATAGCCATCAGTACCCATCTTTTATGAATCTGATTAATCCTTTTAAAAGCCATCTAGCCTAGTGGCCATTACCACAATTTAGGGAAGTGAATTCATCTTCTGTAAAAAGTAAAGAACTAATGGGATGGGTGAAATAAGAACTGAGGTAGGTGCAAGTACATGGCACCAAGAGGAATTTTTTTCTTAAGCATTCTAGGCACATGGGAAGATTTTCATTCCAATCATGCAAGGGAGATCAGATATCAGGCTCGTGTCCCTGCATGCTAGGTTCCCTGTAAGGATTGCCCCCAATGTGTGCGAACTTGTAATTAATAAATGTAAAAATGAAGACATAACTACATGCTGCACATTAAGTATGATGTGTAGTTTGGCCTTGACATGTAGTGGGTAGGGTTGTGAGAAGTGGGTAGTTATGGAATGAGCCAAATAGAACTGCCACCTGGCTATATTAACAAACTGCCCGGCTTGAGTCCAAATTTCAACTTGCTCAAAGCACTGTGTTGGGGAACTTTTTCCTGGTGAGAGCTCTACACACTTCAAACAATTCAAAAGGATTTTGGAGATAGTTGCTAATCTTACACAGATTGAATAAATGGGAAATCCAAATGGAAGTCTTACATATAGATTACAAAAAAAAGAAGCTTTCAACTAATCCTTTATTTACTTTTTTGCAACATCCATTGTTTTAAATTGTTTTTATTATTGTATATCGCCCAGAGTGGCTGGGTGACCAGCCAGATGGGTGATTAATAAATTTAATAAATAAAAATATGAAAAATACCCACTGTAGAATAAGTGACATAAATGCAGTTAAGTGCCACACAATATACATAAAGTAAGGTAAGAGAAAGAAATCCACACATTTTAAAGTTGGCATGTCTAAATCTCATCTCTAACAGAAGCTTCCCTATCTTTTTAAAACATGCAGATGATTCTCACTACTTTGATTCTGAAGGTGTGGTTTGTATAGATAAAGGCCAAATATTGGCTATAAAATACATGAAAGTTTCACTAATTTAATCTTTTAGGAGTGTATATTTCTAGTAACCTCAGTCAGGCTTATAAAATTAATCCTCTCAGCAGTATTTCAAAACTGGAAATGATTAGTTGAATAGGAATAAATTATGTCTTTCCCAGCCTGGCCATACAGCAAAAAGTTAAAAGTGAACAGGGCTGACAAAAATTCATTTCCTAACACTATTAATATGGATAACTACAGAATCCCAGAGGAAAGCTGGATAAGGACTATTAAATTTGTGTTGGTTGATAAGTTCCCCTGAGTAAATAAGAAAACTTGCTAATATAAATTTTACATGGTACATCATTATCTTCTCTCTTCCCTTAAGACTTACCAGGCATTGGTTCAATCAAAATACTGTGTTAAAAAGAATTAGGAAGAAGGTTATCAGTTTTTCATGTAACATGAAGAACAATAGTCTTTAAAAGTAACCATCTGCAAGGAATCAATGGAAGTCTGCAAACATGGGTGGCTGCTTAACAAGCCATCAGGGGAATACAGCTGAAATGAAATTCTAACACTGCTGTGTAAGAGGAAAATGTGTATAGGAAACTACAATTCAATTCAAACAACTAGGGGTCCCCCTTTTCAAAATGGAGATATTGTCTTGTGTTTTCATATCAGACTGTCTGAAACCTAGAAGTGGGGGTGGGGATTAACTGTTTCCATCAAGTGGAAATTTCTGCAGTTACCTGCAGAATCTCGGTTAAAGCAAGAAAACCACAAACCTGATTACTATTGGGCAGAGAAAGAAAAAGATTTATCAAAAGATCTGTTGGGAATTAGTGATAACATCAGCAGGGAACCAGTAGTTCTCCAAACAATAGTCTAGGCAACCTAGTGATTGCCAAGAAGCCAAGCAGAGCGATAAAAAGCAGCAGGAAAAAGGGAACCAGCAGCAGGAAACAATGAGAGTTGCCAGGGGGTCCATTGAAAAGTTAATTGAAGCAACAAGCTGAGATCCACAGCCAGAATGCATCACTGTTGAAGAAAAGCAACCACAGAAAAAATGTAGACCCACAGAAGAGGGATAAAGAGAGAAAGGCAGACACACAGTCCATTGCAAGAAAAAGGTCAGCAAAGTGACATGAAGGAAAGATGTCCAACAGTAATAGAAAGAATTGTGAAAAGAAAAAACTCAAACGCTGTCTATGACAATTATAGAAGTGTATGAGTAGAAAGGACAAAGAACGGAGTCCTGCTATGCTGCACACACTGTATGCCTGACAATTTCACAGTGCCTCAGTAATGCTGGCCTCTATTTATTTCTAAGATTTATTAGTCACCATATAACTAAGAGCTCTCAGGGAGACATACAATAAACATAATAAACAAAATAATAAGCATAAATAATAAACAAAATCCACATTGAAAACAGCATAGTAAAATAATCAGTTAAAAGCAGCCGAATAGGCTTTAGAAAATAACTAAAAATATAAAAGGTAAAGCTACACAGAAATACAGAGGATTAAAAGGCATGAGAGAATAAAAAGGTCTTTCCTTGGCACCAAAAAGATAATAAAGGAGGCACCACATAGACCTCTCTGGTGTAAGTATTTCATAACTGCTATCAAAAAGTCACACCCCAAGTAGCCACCCACTGCACCCCAGCATGCAAAGGCAGTAAGAGCACGTAGGACTTCTGATGACAATCACATGGCATGCATAAAACTATATAGGATGAGTCATTCCTTCAGATACTGTGTCCCCTAGCTGTGAAGGGCTTTGTAGGTTAACACCAGCTTTGAATTTGGCCTGGAAATGAACTGGGAGCCAGTGAAGATGATACAATACTGGCATAATATGATAATAAACCCCACATCCAGCCAGTATCATAGCCATCATATTTTATAGTAACTGAAGTCTCCTGACCATCCTTCAAAGGCAGCCCTATGTACAATGCCTTGCAGTAACCAAAACATTGAGCCTTGACCATAGCTCTTTTTTGTTTTGAGTCAATTCTATACAGTTACCCAGTAAGCTTTCATTATATTGGTTAATGCTAGGGAAAAAATGAATTTTTACCCATTAGACTTCTAAGGTTGGTGCTTTAAAAGAAAGTAATACTTGAAGCAAGCAATACACTAATGAAAACTAGCAACTTGAAGGTTCTAATGAATGTAACAGAAATGCCCTCACCCCAGCGCCAGCTTGTCTGGCTGAAAGGGGGGGGCATTGCGGGCGGGTGGGGTGACAAGACGTAGGGGCCTCTGATTGGTGCACCCCAGTGGCACCACCATGCAGGGAGGGGCAGGCTGAGCTGCCTTAAACTCAGCTCCCCTGTCCAATCTCAGCTCTCTGGCTCGACGCAGCTAGAGAGAGTTACAGCTCTGAAAAGGAATGAAGGACACCTGCCTGCTGGAGATCGGCTTCGTTGTCGTTCCAGCTTCCCGGACTCCACGTGCATCAGCGCGCCTAAACCGCTCCAGATCGATGCTTGCCTCGACTACAGCGTTGCCGGTGCTCGCGGCGGGGCGCTCGCGCTCCGGCGCGGCTGCCTCGGGCCCGGCGCCTGCCCTGTTGGCGGGAAGTGCTGGCGTTGGTGGCAGTAGGTGCTGGGGAGCAGCGCCTGTCGCCACGGGCGGTTGCGGGCCCTGGCACATGCGGCGGTGGCCCGCCCGCCTCCCCTTCCTTCTTCCCGCCTTTAGCTCGGCGCGCCTACCCAGCCCCAGATTTGCTGGGGCGCTCAGACTTGGGCGCTGCCCCCTCCTCGGCCGGCTCTTGTGGGGTCGGCGGGTGGCCCAGCGGCGTGCGCCCGGATGTGGCACCCATTATCCTACTCCCATACGGGGGCGCCGGCTCTTGCGGCTGCGGCGTGCCCACCCCCCCTTGTCTTCCTCCTCCTCAGGCGGTTGCGCCTGTGTCCCGCTCCCCTGCGGGGGCGGCGGCATTGATGGCGGCGGCGCACCTGCCCCCTTATTCTGCCTCCTCCCCGGGGTCGTGGCGTGCGAATGCCGCCGTGCCCCTGGGGCGCCGCCGCTCGCAGCGGGGCACGCGAACTTGGCCGCCGCTCCCTCCTCATGGGTCTTGCCGCGCCGGCAGTGGCGCCGGTGTCGGCGCCGGCGGCAGGCATCAGGGGGCAGCCCCTGTGTCTCGCTTCCCTGCAGGGGCGCCGGTGCTTTCGGCAGTGGCACCCCCCCCTCCGTTTCACCTTCTTCCTCCTGCGCTGCCGCAGGCCCCGGGATTGACTCCCTCAGGGCACGCGTGCTTCTGCACCGCTCCTCCAGGCCGCGGTTTGCCGCGCCGGCCTTTCCAGCGGCGGTGCGCATTCGGGTGCGGCGCTGGATGCTGCCAGCGCTTCCGGCATGCGAGACGGCTGCGCTTGTGTCCGCAGCATGCCCGCCCCCCCCCGATTTGCTGGCTCTCGGTGCCGCCCGGGGAGCGCAGAGCGCTCGCGGCGGTGGCGCGTGCACCCCCCCAAGACAAAGCAAACACACACACCAAACAAAACAAAACAAACAGTAGTAGTAATAATAATAATAATAATTAATAAAAATTAAAAAACAATGGGGGGAAGAAGGCAAAAGGAAAAAGAAAAAAGGGGGGGAAGGAAAAAAAGAAAGAAAGAAAGAAAGAAAGAAGGAAGGAAGGAAGGAAGGAAGGAAGGAAGGAAGGGGGGGCAAGGCAGTGCCCGCGTTCAGGCCCGGCTCCCGTGGCCATGGGCCCTTCCCGCGCCTTTTGGGCACCGGTTTTTGCAACAGGCGACAATTGCCCCCTCCCTCCGCACCACTCACCTCTTTAGTTGTTATCGGCCGCGGAGTGTGGCCCTCCTATCTAGAGGCAGTCCCCACTTCCCATCCCAGGACTCTCCACCTTAGTTTGATCTCAGGTCTCTAGATCTCGAGACCTGTGGGGTGTTGTCTGTTGCCCTCGAAGCCCAGTGTGTAGCCTCCTGCTGCATTTACTTCTAGGGGTGCTGGTTGGAGTGTTGGACTGGGTCTGGTACCCGGGCTATTGCTTCGTTCTCGCCAACATCGTGCCAAGCTTAACCCACCTTATACATCTTGCCCCCCAAGAAAGGCCAAGGTAGAAAGAAAGGGAAGGGTAGGGCCCCGCCTCCCCTCCCCAAGATACCGCTGCCAAGGCCCAATTCTGAGTCTGATGAGGAGTAGGAATGTACGAAAGTCACTTACCTTTTCGCAGCTTGCCTTCGCGGTGGGGGGGAGGCGCTTCGCTTTTCCCCCCAAAGTTCAGGCGAAGGGGGGGAGGCTTCCCGCCTCACCCGGCCAAAATTCAGGCCGGGGAGAAGCGCTCTGTCTCCCCGGCCGCGAAACAAAAAGTAAAAAAAAAAAAAAGACCCCGTGTAAAAAAAAAAGTAAAAAAAAAAAAAAGAAAGCGCGTACACAAATGTAGGCGGCCCATGGGCGCCGCCATTTGCATTCCTTATTTTGGCACGTCTAGTCTGTGTAAAGATTTACGTAGACTACGGCGAAAATAAGGGCAATGCAAATAGCGTGCCCTTATTTTCGCCGTAGTCTACGTAAATCTTTATGTAGACTAGACGTGCCAAAATAAGGAACGCAAATGACGGCGCCCATGGGCCGCCGCCATTTGCGTAGGTGCTTTTTTTTTTTTCAAAGTCACCTGTGATAGGCTACGTGACGATTTACGTAGCCTATCATGGCTGACTTTGGAAATCTAGCCGTGATAGGCTACATAAATCGTTACGTAGCCTATGCACGGGTGTGTGTTGTTTTTTTTACTTTAGGTTTTTTTTTTTGCAATGGCGCCACCCCCGCCCCCAACGAACCGCTGCCGAACCACCGCCGAGACCCGCCGCTGGGAGGGACATTCGCCAAAGGTAAGTCCCGTCCCGGGGGGGGAGGAGAATTTCACCGCCGATTTCGGGGGGCCGAATGCGTTGGCACTCGGCCCCCCGAAGATTCGGGGAGAAATTCTCCACCATCCCTAATGAGGAGGCAGACCCGGTAATGGCATCAATTCTTGCTTGTTTGGAAGCCGATGAGTGTTCCTCGGGGATCATTCCCCCTCCCCTGGTCAGGCCTTAGAAGCCCTCGGCTGTCCAGCCCAAGCGAACACGAAAGCAGACCCAACGCTCGCTACTACTTTTTCTTTCAGCTTGTCTGGACACTCTTGAAGCCTCCACTTCTTCTTCATTAGCTCTTCCGGATGGCTCACCACCCACGGTTGAGCTCCTCCCTTCTGCAAGCTCCTCTTCCCCGAGTGCCCAAGCATCAACATCTAAGTTGCAGGTCAAGGATCAGAGCACAGCCACAATGGGTGCAGCTTATCTGGATGCTGTTGAAGCCTCCATCTCCTTCCTTGTGGTTTCGCCCAGGCGACACACCACAGCTGGGGCGGTCCGCCCTCCTGGGGCATCTCCATCAGGAGCACTGCAGGCGGCATCATCTTCCTTGCTCCCGGGGACCCGGACATGGCTGCCTTGGATATGGGTGAGATGACTGCACCTTGCCCCACTTGTCCAGACGGGCGACCTGCAAGTAGGGATGGCGGAGAATTTCTCCCCGAAACTTCGGGGGGCCGAGCGCCAACGTGTTCGGCCCCCCGAACAAGTTTCGGGGAGAAATCCTCCGCACCCCCCGCCCCCTGCACCCCCCCCCCCGGGACGGGTCTTACCTTCCCTGAATGTCCCTCCCGGCGGCAGGTCCGGCTGGCGGTTCGTCGGGTGTTCGAGCGGGGCGGGAGCGGCAGCCGGTCTTTCGACCGGCTGCCGCCCCCGCCACTGCAATCAAAGGAAAAAAAAATAACGTCCCCTGATAGGCTACGTGACGATTCACATAGCCTATCAGGGCTAGATTTGCAAAGTCAGCCGTGATAGGCTACGTGAATCGTCACGTAGCCTATCACGGGTGACTTTAAAAAAAAAAAGTGTGTACGGATAATGGCGGCCCCCATAGGGAGCCGCCATTCCCGTTCCTTATTTGGTGGCTGTAGTCTACGTAAATGTTTACGTAGACTACGGCGAAAATAAGGGCAACGCTATTTGCGTTGCTATTAGCTATTTGCTATTTGCAAATAAATAGCTATTTGCTATTTGCAAATAAGGGCTATTTGCGTTGCCCTTATTTTCGCCGTAGTCTACGTAAACATTTACGTAGACTACAGCAACTAAATAAGGAACGCGAATGCCGGCTCCCTATGGGGGCCGCCATTCGCGTACGCGTTTTTTTTTTTTAAAGTCACCCGTGATAGGCTACGTGACGATTCACGTAGCCTATCACGGCTGACTTTGCAGATCTAGCCATGATAGGCTACGTGAATCGTCACGTAGCCTATCAGGGGACTTTTTTTTTTTTACTTTCGTATTCGCGGCCGGGCAAGGCGGGAAGCTTCCCCCCCCCGGCCTGAACTTCGCGGGGGGAGCAACGAAGCGCTCCCCCCCACCGCGAACAAGCTGCGAGAAAAGGTAAGTGACTTTCGTCCACCCCTACCTGCAAGGCCATGGGGTTGCCACTTTAGCTTACCTCCCTCGGGTGGCTGGCCCTCCCAATGTCACCTGCAACTCCGTCAGTCACACCCCACGGCAGCCCCAGCCGCTGAACTCAACATCTTACAGGGTTCTGCTGGATTAACTTACGATCCCTCGCCCTGCCCCCGCCCGCTTGGGCATCCACGTAGGTGGCATATCAGATCCCTACGCTAATCTGGCAAGTTGGGATGCCACCAGGGCTACTCCTTCTCCTAATGGCTTTCACCTGAGGAGGTGTGTGCCCAGCTTACGTCGAGGCCTTTCACAGGAGGGCCGCCATTGATCTTTCTCTGCACAGGAACCTGTTGGACCAGGACCTTTCGCTCCACTTTTGTCTCATTCCCGGCCTGTTCGGCAACAGATCTGGCAGTGGCCACATTCACCAGGCTGTCTCCCACAATGGCCCTTCGCCTATGGCGGGTCCACTGCTTCAGCACTACTGTCTGTGCTGGGAATACAGCCCCAAGGGTGCATACTCCCAGAACCCAAGCCTTTTCCATCACGAGTGCTCCCTTGAAGCAGTCAGTACTCGTTCTCCCCTTGTCCAATGCCTGGGGATGGTAGGGTCCCCCCCTTGGAAAGGCCAAGGCAGTAGGAAGCTCTCATGGGCCCATGCCCAGTTAGGTTGGTGCGGCTACTCCGACTTTAAGATGCTACCCCAACAGGGGGAACACGTTTTAACTTGGAACACATTTCTATGCTAGGTTCTAGGACCTCGCCCCCTCTTCTAGGTCAACACACTCCATCCTTACATCGTGAGCAACATTGCTCCTCGCCAGGCGTCGACAGGTTCCTGACAGGTTAACAAGGCAGTACTGGCAGAAGGATTATAGCCCCCCCCTTTTTTTCCATACCCCGTTATCTACTCTAGGGATCTCCCTTCTGGAAATGGTGCCCAGGAAATCATCTAGGGAGTTTATCCTGATTTGTAACCGCTCTTCCCTGAGGGCCAGCCTGTTAATCACGAGATTCCTGATCATCTGTGTTCAATGCGACACACCTAGTCGACGTGGCAGTTGTCTTGGTTCAGGATCCTGTCCACAGGTCCCTGGTGGGCATATGCTACATGAGTCCAAAGACGGTGGTCAATGTTCTGACCTAACGCGAGTATTGCTTCCCTTTCCTGTTACCTCGGTGTCCCTTAGCTCACAAAGGCTCAGGGCTGGTTGCCCACATCAACATTCAGTAAAGCCAATCTGATACCCGTAGGCATTATACTAGCCTCCCTCAGGACAACTTTCAGGTCCTTTGAGCACAGCTTTAAGCACTTATACATCTTCCTAGGGTTTTCCTTTGGGGGGGCCATGCGAGATATTGTAGGGCATCTTCTTTTCACAGTTAGGGTAGCGGCCCCTGACCGTGCCTTCTCACGCCGGCCCAGTTTGGGCAATGTAGGGTCTGTGGCTTCCGCACCATCGAACCAGGGTCACTTCTGCTGTGTGCAAATATCCATAGGCATGGCTTCTATTTGGTAGGGCTTTAATGGCACCTCCTTGCGGAGGCGTGAGCCGCTCCTCAAAGCCGGACTGCGGATTCACTTGGTTCCGCCACCGCCCAAGGTGGTTTCGGGCTCTTAGGGCAGGTCCGATCGTGCTGTGGGTAGTGGCCTGTAGAGTGGTGGCCACAGCCTCCGAGCAACATTTTCAATGACCTTATAGACAAGTCAGTACCCCCCCCTTCGTATGGCAACGTGACCACGTGATTCATTCTCTGTCCTCCTGAAATCAGAGAGTCATGTCATGTGTCAGTGTGCCTGCACTCCAGTGTCGGTGTTACAACATCTGGTTCTGGGTCTACCATGTGCCGGGTTAGACAAACCAAATGGTCGACGCTTTGTCATGAAATTAGGTCAATGACTTCCGGGCTTTAGCCCTGCGGGTGCTCCATTCCCAGATCCCATCCTTGCAGAGACTGGGAGACTGAAGCCAGGCATGCCATCCTGCATTCCAGGGCTCTCCGTACAGGAGCCACCTGCGACAGAGCAGGTAGGGTGTGCTGCGCATTAGACAAAGCTTCACTGTTAGGATTCATGACCTTATGTATAGATCATCGGCTGCAATTTTGTGCCTCCTTAGGACAACAGACTATATGGGACTATAAGTCGCAAGCTGGCCACTTAGCCTTCCGGCCCACAATGGTGGGATTCTCTGACTTCAGGTCAGATTTTGGGTTCGGCTAGGGATGGCGGAGAATTTCTCCCCGAATCTTCGGGGGGCCCAGCGCCAACGCATTCGGCGCCCCGAAATCGGCGGTGAAATTCTCCGCCCCCCCCAGCCCCCCCCCCCGGGATGGGACTTACCTTTGGCAAATGTCCCTCCCGGCGGCGGGTCCCGGCAGCAGTTCGTCGGCCTTTCGTCGGGGGCGGGGGCGGCAGCTGCCATTACAAGGTAAAGTGTTAAAAAAAAACACAAAACCCTGTGATAGGCTACGTAACGATTAACGTAGCCTATCACAGCTAGATTTCCAAAGTCACCTGTGATAGGCTACTTAACGATTTACGTAGCCTATCATTGCTGACTTTGGAAATCTAGCCATGATAGGCTACGTTAATTGTTACGTAGCCTATCACGGGGTTTTTTGTTTGTTTGTTTTGTTTTTACGCTTTGTTTCGCAGCCAGGGAGACGGGGCGCTTCTCCCCGGCCTGAATTTCGGCCGGGCAAGGCGGGAAGCCTCCCCCCCCAGCCTGAATTTCGGCCAGGCGAGGCGGGACGGCTCCCCCCCCTCGCCTGAACTTCAGGGGGAGAAGCAAAGCGTCTCCCCCCCACCGCGAAGCACCCCCGCGAAAAGGTAAGTGACTTTCGTACATCCCTAGGTTCAGCGGGCAATATAGGATTGGGCATAGATGTGGCCTGCTTTTAGTAAATTTAGCCACCCTCTCTCCCCAGTTACCCCTTTTGGGTTCTGGGGGTAATAGCACTCCATTTGCACTTTCCAGAAAGATGTTTCCCTGTCCACGCAGCAGCCTTAATGGCCTTCATCAACCCCCCCCCCCCTTAGGAATTCAGGGTTGGTCTGGGCTCCCAAGTACGACTTGTCCCGGCAGGGCGTTGATAGAGTTCAAGGAGCATGTCTGGCCCAATGTAACCCACTTATGCATTTGGTGTTCAAATTGATCAGTATGGCAAGGGCACAGCAGTGGCCCATGGCCAAACGCAAGTCAATGGGTAGTGCCCCGTCGGGACCTTAGGGTTCTATGGAATGCCGTGGGTCTGAGGAAGGGCCTCCATTGTATCAATTCAACGGCTTACTGTTGACATAAGGGCAGTTTGGGCAGTTTCTACATTAGCTCTACCCCGCTAGGCCTAGGTAATTTTGCAGTTTAAGAACCCACGGTCGTTACATTGAAGCAGTCTCCATGATAGCCGCTGGAGGTTTCTCTCTCAGGCACGTTATGGAAGTTTAATGGGGGCTTCACAGCGCTCCGGCCTGCGTTCGCGAGTCATCTGCTTCTTCCTGACACAACTCTCACTTTGCTTGCCCCAATGTGTTTATTCCCTAGACAAGCAGACTTATCGTACGCCGGAACGGGAGCCCTTACATGGGCATGTTATGACGTCTGGAGCTGCACGAAGGGCTTGTACATCAATTTCAGACTTCAGCTTCTGTCACACCATCACATTAAGATCCAGTGGCTTCCCAGACGAGGCATGTGGTGGGAGTCCCCTCCTCACTCTGTTCCACCAAAGTTCGTCAGTCTTTCTCCGCAGGTCCAGGTGCTGCACATTGAGAGGGAGGACTTCGGTTGTAAGCCAGGCGAGGACCTGATCGAACAGGCCTTGGTTGAGATGGAGGTGGTCCGGCATACCTGGCTGAAAGTAGCCTATTGCAGCCCTCACTGCTCCCATGGATCATTGGGAAGGAATGGAATGACGTTGCCAGTGGCAGGGCATATCAGAAAATGCACAGAGAAATGGCTTATGGCCTATGCGAATGAGGTGATGGATGCACCACCCGCTAGGGAATTCTGTGGACATGGAGGAAGCGTTACAGGACGGATGGTATCTGCCTGTCTCATGTAGTGTATATCATATTTCTGTCTGATCTGCAAAGGGGCCTGTGGGAAGTTCTTCTGCGCAGGTGGGGGGAGTTTCACAAGCTCTAGGCTTGTGACTCCTGTGGCGGCTAGGACTGGAAAAACAGGAAAGTAGGGATGGTGTGCATGCAGGGGCACCTTATGGTGACAGGTGACGCCTGAGGCCCCCCAAACGGGTTGTGCGGCTCGGCGGGGGGATAAGGGTTGCCTGGGAGACCAACCCTACTCACTCACCCAGGTGTTGTGCGGCACCGGGTTGGGGGTGACACCGGAAGGTCTACCTCCCCCAGAAGGGGCAGTCCGGAGGGATGGCGAGATCACCGCCACCCCTCAGGCTGGGTGTGTTTTCACCCAAGAAGTGCCAGCTAGCCGCTGACACAGTTAGATGCCCGTCCTAGTTACCCCTTTGCAGCTATTTCAATAAATGCGGCCCAATTTTCAACCCAAGTTTGTTGTCTGCGTCTTCTTTAACCCATCTCCGCTCGCAAGGGGCTGCTCTTTCAATTACCAAGAATGCAAAGTAATTATGCTGTCTCTTCTCTGCATAACAAACTAGTCAAAGGCTCTATGGTATAATATCACAAGTAGAAGAAATAGCAGCTGTTGTTCCTTCAAAATATTGCTCATTGACCTTCCTAAGGTAATACATTTCTGTGCTTGTGTGTGTGTGTGTGTAGCAGAATCAGGTACAAGTGACCACTTTACCACACAACTGGATCTAGTGAATGATAAAAATTGTCATTGCCATCGGCAAGAATCCCCTTAACGCATGATTGGCCCCACCCTATACCACATCTGAGGCTTGGACATCTGCAGGAGAAAGCCCATGTGCATAGACTTCCACGTTCCATTGTAGGCTTTTCTACAATGAACTGGATGGTATAATGTTCCAGCTTCAGCAGAAAGCATGCACATGTACTCTTACCCCTGCAGATGTCCAGACACAACACATGGATACCAGGGTCTGGGAGAAGGAGCTACACAGGGGCAGGGGCAACAACATGGCTCCAAAGCCCCTCTCTATGAAGTTTCATGCAATTCATGCACGTAAGAAACTAAGACCAAATAGATAACTGGTTTACCAAATGACTACATGCACAATCAGAAGTCACCACTCCACTGAGTAAATTGGTAGTGATGGACAGATTTCCTACCGTTCAGGACAACAATTATGTGTATATCTGGAGAAATATCTGGGGGAAAATTCCCGCATCAATTTCTGACGTTATTGGGCTATAGTCCAGAAAAGCTCATGCCAGAATAAATTTGTTAGTCTTTAAGGTTCTACAAGACTCTTGTAGTGGAATTCATTGATACAGTGAAAACTATTAATTCAGTTTTATATTGCTAAAGTCATATCGGCTCTCCCTCCCTCCCAAGTCCAATGTAGCGCTCCTCCTGTTACTAGACCTGTGTGACGTCTCTCTCTCTCTCTCTCTCTCTCGCTCTCTCTCTCTCTCTCTCTCTCTCTCACACACACACACATCACCAATTGTTTACAGTGGTTGCACTCTTAGTCAACGTTTCATGATTTGGCCTACTAAATCTAGCCCGAAGAATATTTAAGAACATTTCACGACATCACAGAAGCCCAGGCAATGCTTAGTGGGAGTTGCAGGGGACAATCAGCCCCCGTTTTAACCAATACTCCTAGACAACTGAAATATATTTTTGGTACTGTTTACCCAAAGCCACCAGCATAGCAAAATGCATGGAGCCAATATGAAAGTTGTGCTTGGACCACATACCAAGGCAAATATGACAGAAGAAAAAGAAATAGATAGGAAACTTTATAGAAAATACTGGCAGTAAGTTTCAGAATCACTGTTTTCTTTCAAAACTGAATGCTTTCATACACTGAAGATAATTACAGGGGGGAAGGCTTTTCTAAAATTATGTTCAGTCTAATGTGATCTTTCTCTGTTCTTAAACAGCAGGATTTCTCCTATACTGTACATGCCTTTATAATTACCTTACTTGAATGTAATACTTTAATGAAGATGAGTTTAATTAAATTAAATTTCTCCCTAGTGGTAACTCAATCAAAATGCATTCTACCCTCATTATATTATCAGTAGGAGTCCAACATTACAAGGGCTATAAGAAAAGGATGTTTTAATGAGAGTGGTCATTATGTGCTATACTTGAGGGTAAGTTACAGACTTTAAATGTCATAACAGACAAACTATATATTAAGATGAAAGGGTATACACTTTAGTTCCTAATTGGTATAATACATTAGTTTTTTTCTATTCTAGGTATTACCATTAAATGGTATAATAGAATGCAATACTTACTGATGAGGCACATCTATTTGGACTGATACATTGAAAGAGGATGTAAGAGAAATAAGTTCAATAACCACTAGTGCAATTTTCTTGACATATTGATAATTATGGCCATGACATTTAAAAATTCTACTAATGCAAACACCATCCATGCAATGCATGAAGGCCTTGTAACACAAAACATTGTAGATAATGCATAAGTTTACTTCAAGTTCATTTTAAAGGCTGGTAGGTCAAGAAAAATTATTGGCTCTTATGTAAATAAATTGCATCCATAAAACCAAAAGATAACAGTGTTAAGAAATCTTATTGTATTGTAGTTCTATTTAATACCATTGAGTTTTAATACCATGATTAGAGCAAATAATCAAATTCTTCCATAATAAGCCAGGATATACACAAGCTTTGAGCACCCATAAGCAGCCCCTTTGCTGCTGCTTTAGTCCTCCCTTTCTGTAAGCAGCAAAACAAACCAGGAACCATTTTTAACCATACCTTCCCAGTACACTTGAACCAGGAAGTATGGCTAAATGCTTCCCAAATAAGTCAGGATTCAGAAGCCAACTTTAAACTACACTAGAGCTCACAGATCCCAACTACAAATATAATAGATAGATACACAAGCTTCACTCTGGCCAACATTACAGGATATACAGGGATTCAAAAGTGCAAATCACTCACACTTGTACAATACCTTGGACACAATGTGGAAATCATAGTTTGTGAAAAATGTGGCTGATAGAGACATCTGTCAGGATCAGGAATCATGTAACACAAATTCTGAAAGAGGTGCATGTGTTGCCTATCTTAAGGATGGATGGGCGCCCCCTCATCCCAGTTCTCCGGGCACTCACCCAGCCCCTGCCCCTGCTCCCCCTGACCTGCGCTCGAGCCCCACTCCTACTCATCGAGCTGCCCACACTCACCCAGGCCCTGTCCTCCTGCGCTGCTATCACTATGTTACAAAAAAACATGGTGATTGAAAAAATTAGCACATAGACTTATACGCAAAATGGCACTGTGATTTGCCAATATACGCAAGATTACAGGCATATATACCTCATTTACACCTATAATTGTGTGTATATGGGCAATTCATGGCACCATTTTCCATACAAGTTACACATGCATTTTTGCGATCACCATGTTTTTTCAAAACATGGCAATCTCTGTGCAGGAGCCAGGAGGACAGGGCCTGGGTAAGTGCGGGAGGCTTGGCGAGTGTAGGGGGTGTGTGTCAGGCAGGGGCTTGGTGGGAATGGCTCAGGGGGCACAGGCAGTCCGCCAGACTACTGGACCAAAATGGGCACCCGCACCATCCCTACCCTATCTGTTTCCAGGCGAATTCAAAGTGCTGGTATTGACCTAAAAACGCTGCACAACTTGGGCCCCAGGTATCTGAAGGAATACCTCTCCCTGTGCTCTTAGATCTGTGGGAGGATGCCCATCTCTTTCTATCAGTGGGGGAAGTATATCATGTGGTGACATCAAATAGGGCCTTTTGGAATGCCCTCCCCAAAGAGGTAGTCCTGGCACCAACTTAATTAATATTTCAGCACCAGGCTAAGACCTATGTCTTAGCTTACCTTACCTTACCATTTATTTTTTTACTTACTCTTTACCTTACCATTTATGAGCAGTTACTTGCTGCTGCAATGAATAAGACTCGATATACTGTTGAATATTTCTATTCTCTGCTACTTATTTGTTTTATTAGAAGGTTCTTGTATTTTATTGTTGGTGGTTTTAGATACTGTTGTTAACTGTCCGGGGGGGGGGGATGGTGATGTCCTGCTTATGGCAATTGCGGGGACAGAGCTTCAGGGATCCAGTCATTTCCTAAAACAAGATCTGTAGGCAGTCTAAAGTCAGACACAGGGAAATCCAGAAAACAGTAAGATTAGCAAGGAAATATAAAAGCTGGTTCTCAGACACTGTTCTAGCATCTAGTGCCTGGAGCCTTCAGAGCCCCACACAAAAGCACTGCTGCTGCGATTAGTACCATCTGAGAAAGGTGTACTCATGAGAAGGACCTTGCTTATTAGTAGACCTTTACTCACAAGGAGTCCCTGTTCCTCAGGTGATAATTTCTGCATCTGGCTGAATCTTGACACCTGCACTCCCTGGGATTAGATGGCAACTCAGTGTCTCCCTCTGTGTCAGAGAGAGGCCAGCTAAGGATGCGATCCTATCAGCTGTGCCTTTGATGACTGGAAGCCTCTGAACTCAGAGGCTTCCAATCACGCAATGCAAGGAGGGAGGAGCATCAGAGGCAATCTTTGCCTTCCCATCTTCCCACCCTCCATTTTTTGCTAGACGGGCTTTTTTCCCATCTAGTAATGGTGGTTCGTAGGGGTAGGGAAGGAGGCTGGAAAAGGCTCAGGATAGTTTGTATCCTAGCCATTCCTGTCTGCTCCCCTCCCCACTTTTCTGACCTCAGCGGGCAGCCAGTATGGTTCTTTCTCCACTGGCTGTAAGGGGGCAGGTGAGGGGCACTGGATCTCTGACTCCCTCTTGCAAGGTTAGAGTGCTGTCTCAACCCCCCCCCCAGGGGGGGGGGAAATCTCCAGTATCCTGTGCCTCTCAGACAACATCTAGAACCCATAGGATTGCTCCCTAAGTTAAAGTCAATGGCTGTTTCCCTCCAAGCCCAGGATCCCTCTGATCTTACTCAAGGCTGTAGAGAAGGGCTGTAGCTCAGTGGTGGAGCACATGCTTTGCATGTAGACGATCCCAGGTTTGATCCCTGGCATGTGGCATCACTAGATTAGGACTGTAAATATTCCTGCCTGAAACCCTGGAGAGCCACTGTCAGCAGTATCAACAATACTGGGTTTGATGGACCAATGGACTGACTTGGTATGAGGTAGCTCCGTGTGTGTGTGTGTGTGTGTGTGTGAGAGAGTGATTGTTTTTTACTGTCCACATCTATAGCACCTAATGTTTGGATTTGTTTTTGTAATATCCCACTTCCCTTGGCACTCCATTTTTAAACATCCATATAGAAAAAAGGCTTCTTTCATACCATAGCACATAGAAAAGAGGATCATCATTCACAGTTCAACAACAACAATCATGAACCAAGATGTTTTTGCATATCATTGGTTCCAAGACAGCCAGGCCCATCTTGGGAGAAGCCAAGGAGCCATTCACTCAAGAGCTTTACAGCCCCTGAGGGGAAGTCACTGTTATTTCAAGAGGGTGGAATTGCTTACAGCATGAGTAGGGCAACCTTTTTCCTTGGAGAGCCAGTGTGGTGCTAATTTTCCAGGAACTGCTAGGATTGGACGAAAGTCCCTTACCTGATCCCGAAGCTTGCTTCGCGGTGGGGGGGAAGCGCTCCGTCCCTCCCGCCGAAATTCTGGCCAGGGGGGAGGCGCCGTGTCCCTCCCCCCCGAAATTCTGGCCAGGGCAGAGGCGCCCCGTCCCTCCCCCCTGAAATTCTGGCCGGGGGGGAGGCGCCCCATCCCTCCGGCCGCAAAACCTCCTCTCCTGCCGGGACGCAAATGGCGGCAGCCATAGCCGCCGCCGTTTGTGTCCCTGCAGTCAGCCGTGATAGGCTACATAAATGTTTATGTAGCCTATCACGGTTGACTTTGGGGGGGAAAAAAAGCGCGTACGCAAATGGCAGCGCCCATGGGTGCTGCCATTTGCGTTCCTAATTTTGGCACATGTAGTCTACGTAAACATTTACGTAGACTACGGCAAAAATAAGGGGAACGCTTTTCAAAGTCAGCCGTGATGGGCTACGTAAACATTTACGTAGCCTATCACGGTGATTTTTTAAAAAATCTAGCCGTGATAGGCTACGTAAATCTTTACGTAGCCTATCACGTTTGTTTTTGTTGTTTTTTTACTTGGAAATGGCGGTGGCGGCAGCCGGTTGGAAGACCGGCCGCCGCCGAACCGCCGCTGGAGCTGCCGCCGCCAGGGACATTCAAACAAGTTAAGTCCCGTCCCGGGGGGGGCGGGGGGGCAGACCGTTTCTCCACCAATTTCGGGGGGCTGAATGTGCTGGCATTCGGCCTCCCTGAGATTCGTGGAGAAATTCTCTGACATCCCTAGGAACTGCACACTGACAGTGGATGGTGCCAGAGCCACCACATATTTCCTCTCCCCATCAGAGGAGTATATCTTATGCTGAGGTATAAGGCAGCTTCCTATGATCCACTTCCTAAGGCCCCCAGACACAGGCAGCTCCTCTGCAATGCTTGATTCTGGGGGCTCCAGGTCATCCTCCGGAGGAGTCCACAGGGTGGGTGCATAGACAGGTGGGATATAAATACAGCTAAATAATTAAAAAAAACTTTTAATATCCAAACTGAATCAAAGCAGTTGATATTTTTATTTTTTATATATTTTTAAAAAATGCCTTATATTTTTAAAAAATGCATCCACTTTATTTCTTCCATAACAAAGTTTGCCTTGATCATTATGTAACATTTGAGAAAATGCAACCAATCCAGAAGATGGCAACTGGAGTGTTAACTGGAGGTTGCCTAGTGCTGGCTCAACCAAATAATCCAAGTGATCTCTTGATGACACCACATACAAGGACATGGTACACAAACCAGAAAACGTTCCCAGCCTAGCCAGACTAGAAAATTCTTGTTCATGTCCTCATCAGTGGGTGGTATCTCCCTCTCTAAAATGTGGGGCTGGCAAAAAGGAAGTTGAGAGGGGGAATCAAGAGGGTTAAATCCTTTCAAAAAGCTTGGAGGTTACTCAAAACCACAATAACAGAAACTCAGCTAAAATGTATACCACAGTTTAGGAAAGATAGCACCAAATCCAAGAGGTCACCGGCATGGTTAACAAGCCATGTCAAGGAAGCTATTAAAAGAAAAGGCTTCCTTCAGAAAATGAAAGTCTTGCCCAAATGAGGAAAACAAAAGGGAGCACAAGCTTGCACAAAGAACATGCAAAGATACAATAAGAGATGCATGCAGACAATTCAAGCAGACACTTAAAAAAGCATTTTGAGGAGCGTATTCTTTAAATACATCAGAATTTTAAAAATTCTTTAAATATATCAGAAGCAGGAAACCAGCTAGGGGGGCAGTTGGTCCATTGGATGTCAGTGGAGTTAAAGAAGGATAAGGAGATTGCAGAGAAACAGAATGAATTATTCTCATCTGTCTTCACTGCAGAAGACAAAGGACAGATACCTGCGCCTGAACTTATGTTTTTAGGAAGGGAGTCTGAGGAAATGAGGCAAATAGTGGTGACAAAAGATGAAGTTCTCAACCTTATTGATAAATTGAAAGCAAGTAAATCATCATCATGGTATCCATCCTAGAGTTCTTAAAGAACTCCAATACGAAATTGCTGATCTTCTAACAAAAGTATGCAACATGTCCCTAAGATCAGCCTCTGTACCAGATAGGGTTGGCGGAGAATTTCTCCCCGAAACTTCGGGGGGCTGAGCGCCAACGTGTTCGGCCCCCCAAAGAAGTTTCGGGGAGAAATTCTCCGCACCCCCCTGCCCCCCGCACCCCACCCCGGGACAGGACTTACCTTTCCTGAATGTCCCTCCCGGCGGTGGGTCCCGGTGGCGGTTCGTCGGGTCTTCGTCAGGGCCGGGGCGGCGGCCGATCTTTCGACTGGCTGCCGCCGCCGCCATTCCAATAAAACTAAAAAAAAAAAAAAAAACCACCCCCGTGATAGGCTACGTGACGATTAACGTAGCCTATCACGGCTAGATTTGCAAAGTCAGCCGTGATAGGCTACGTAAATCGTCACATAGCCTATCACGGGTGACTTAAAAAAAAAAAAAAAGCACGTACGGCTAATGGCGGCCCCCATAGGGAGCCGCCATTCACGTTCCTTGTTTGGTCGCTGTAGTCTACGTAAAGATTACGTAGACTACGGCGACCAGATAAGGAACGCAAATGGCAGCTCCCTATGGGGGCCGCCATTTGCGTACGCGCTTTTTTTTTTTTTAAGTCACCCGTGATAGGCTACGTGACGATTTACGTAGCCTATCACGGCTGACTTTGCAGATCTAGCTGTGATAGGCTACGTTAATCGTCACGTAGCCTATCACGGGGGCGTGTTTTTTTTAACTTTTTATTTCGCGGCCGGGCGAGGCGGGAAGCCTCCCCCCCCGGCCTGAATTTCGCGGGGAGAGCAGCGAAGCACCTCCCCCCCACCGCGAAAAGCTGCGAGACCAGGTAAGTGGCTTTCGTGCACCCCTAGTACCAGAGGACTGGAGAATGGCCAATGTACCACCAATTTTTAAAAAGGGATCTAGGAGGGATCTGGGAAATTACATGCCAGTTAGCTTAACGTTTTTCCTGGGTAAATTGGTTGAAAGCATTATTAAAGATAAAATTAGTAAGCACGTAGAAGGACAAGCCTTGCTGAAAGATAATCAACATGGTTTCTGCAAAGCTGAGTCCTGTCTCACTAATCTTTAGAGTTCTTTGAGAGTGTCACTGTGTCAATAATCATGTGGACAGGGGTGATCTACTAGACATTGTCAAAAGACTTTTGGAAATCCAAGTAAACAAAGTTCCTCACCAAAGACTCCTGAGCAAACTTAGCATTCATGGAATAAGAGGAGAGGTCCTCTTATGGATCAGTAAGTGGTTAAAGAACAGAAAGCAGAGAGTAGGAATAAATGGGAAATTCTCCCAATTGAGGGATGTAAATAGTGGAGTCCCTATTTAGCGGCGGATTCCAGGGGGAGTACCAGATTGCCTCCCCCCCCGCGGACCCCCAGCGGAGCCAGGTAGGTGGGGTTCGTACACCCCTATAGAATACTGTGTACAGTTCTGGTCACGGCACCTAAAAAAAAAAGATATTGAAGAGTTGGAAAAAGTGCAGAAAATGGCAACTAAAGTGATCAAGGGGCTGGAGCAACTTCCTTATGAGGGAAGGTTAAAACAGCTGGAATTGATCAGCTTGGAAAAAACGGGCAGTAAGGGAAGACATGATAGAGGTCTACAAAAATTATGCATGTTGTGGAGAATGTGTATACGGAGACATTTTTTCTCCCTCTCTCATAATACTAGAACCCGGGGTCATCCCATAAAACTGACTGGTGGCTTTCGATACCATCAACCATGGTATCCTTCTGGGATGACTGTCTGAGCTGGGAGTGGGAGGCACTGCATTGCAGTGGTTTTGCTCCTACTTGGATGGTTGGCTCCAGAAGGTGGTACTTGGGGAATACTGCTTGGACCCATGGATTCTCCAGTATGGGGTTCCACAGGGGTCAGTTCTGTTCCCCATGCTATTTAACATCTACATGAAACTGTTGAGTGTGGTCATTCGGAGTTTTGGGGCACGCTGTCATCAGTATGCTGATGACACGCAGCTCTATTTGTCCTTTTCATCTTCTTCATGTGAGGCTGTGGATGTGCTAAAACGGTGACTGGCTGCGACAATAGACTGGTTGAGGGCTAATAAACTGAAACTCCATCCAGACAAAACTGAGATGCTCTTGGTGGGAGGTTCTTCTGATCAGATGGACAGTGCTCAACCTGTTCTGGATGGGGTTGCACTCCCCCTGAAAGAGTGGGTTTGTAGCTTGAGGGTTCTCCTTGAGCGATCTTTGTCACTGAGGCTCAGGTGGCCTCAGTGGCACGGAGTGTCTTCTATCAATTTCAGTTGGTGGCCCAGCTATGCCAGCTATCTGGACAGGGATAACTTGGCTTCAGTTGTCTGTGCTCTGGTAATCTCCAAGTTAGATTACTGCAATGCACTCTATGTGGGACTGCCTTTGAAGATGGTTCAGAAACTGCAGGAGCCTCGTGTGGCGCAGAGTGGTAGGTGGCAGTATTGCAACTGAAACTCTCCCCACGACCTGAGTTCGATCCCAGCGGAAGCCGGGTCTTGGGTAGCCGGCTCAGGTCGACTCAGCTTTCCATCCTTCCGAGATGGGTAAAATGAGTACCCAGCTTGCTGGGGGAAAGGTAGTCACGACTGGGGAAGGCAATGGCAAACCACCCCGCTATAGTCTGCCATGAAAACGGTGTCCCTCTAGTGTCCCTCTAGGGGTCAGTAATGACTCGGTACTTGCACAGGAAGAACCTTTCCTTTTTTTTTCCTCCAGAAACTGCAGCTCGTTCAAAATACTGCTGCCAGATTGATAACAGGGACTAGAAGGTCCAAACTAGGGATGTTAGAGAATTCCACCACGGATCCCAGGGGGGCCGAATTCCAGTGAATTCGGCCCCCCAGAATCTGTGGTGGAAAGGAGCAACCCACCCCACCACCCCGTGAAAGCCCCCCCAAACGGAGACTACCTGGGGGTGGCTCCGGCTGCGGCTCTAGCGGTGGCTCCAGTGGCGGCGGGAGTGGCTCCAGCCACTGCCGGGCTGCTGCGGATGCAAATGGCGTCCTCAGTAGGGGACGCCATTTGCGTCCCTATGGTAGGCTGGTGCCAATATTATCTTCTCAGAGCCAGGTTAAGACCTTTCTCTTCTCCCAGGCATTCGGCAGTGTATGATAAGTTTTAATCGATCCTGGAATGTCTTATGGTTATTTGCTTTTGAGATTGTTTGCTTGAAGTTGTTTTAGATATATGTTTCTTTTGTGTATATTATCTGCTCATGTTTTTTTATGTAAATGGTTTTTAATTTCTGTATATTGTATTTTTAATTTTTTAAATCTTTGTAAACCTCCCAGAGAGCTACGGCTATTGGCTGGTATAGAAATGTTTAATAATAATAATAATAATAATAATAATAATAATAATAATAATAATAATAGGAGATTCAGGACAGATAAAAGAAAGTACTTCATACAGTGCATAGTTATGGAATTTGCTACCACAAGACATAGTGATGGCCACTAATTTGTATGCCTTTAAAAGGGGGTTAGACAAATTCCTGGAGGAGAAGGCTATCTATGTCTTCTAGTCATCATGGCTATATGCTACCTCCTGTATCAGAGGCAGTATGCCTATGTACACTAGCTGCTGGGGAACATGGGCAGGAAGGTGCTGTTGTACTCATGTCCTGCCTGTGGGTTTCCTGTGGGCAGCTGGTTGGCCACTGAGTTAATGGAATGCTGGGCTAAATGGACCCTTGGTCTGATCCAGCATGGTTCTTTTGCTGTTCTTATCATTTTGCTTCACAAATACTTTAAGGATATAGCCTTGGCTTCTGTATAAAACATACGAAATCAAGAGAAATTCTTAGAAAATAGTTTAACTTCATGCTTTTTAACTAAATATTGTCTCCTGAAGGAGGAAACAGAAGTCATACCATTTAGCAAGGAAGTTGCTCAAACTACATTGTAAGTGATACAGCACACACACATTCATGTTTATACTTAGCATTAAAGAATGAAATGAGAAACTTACAGAGCAATCCTATGGTCCCTAGACAGCATCCCAGAGGCCATAAGGAGAGCCAGTGTGGTGTAGTGGTTCGAGTGTTGGACTGGAACTCTGGAGATCTGGGTTCTAATCCCCTCTCAGCCATGAATCTCATTGGGTGACTTTGGGCCAGCCACTGACTCCCAGCCTAACATACCTCACAGGGTTGTTGTGAGAATAAAATGGAAAGGAGGAGGATCATGTACACTGCCTTTGGTTCCTTGAAAGAAGAAGAAAGTGGGATATAAATGTAACAATAAATAAACAAACATGTAAGGGATCCTGAGTCTCCAAGTCCCTACCCACAATCCATGCACAGAGGGAAAGTTAAGTAAGCCCTGAGGAGTGTCTAATGGACATTCCCTTTTTGGAGGACCCTGTTTGGGGGGAAAGTGGCTGTGCCATTCCTTCTGCCCAGCCAGCAGGAGGAACAGAAGGGCTTAGAATGGGACGGTGCTTCTGAGATTGGAGCACTTAATTGATAAGGCTCCTCACCTCTGTTGAGTGCTGCATCACCAAGTTTTCAACTTGACAAAAACAAAAATCAGAACTTGTATGCTTTCAAGCATTTCATGCAAAACATTGATTAAATTAGCATTACACATAATAATGTTCTGATTTCCTTTGGAGAAATATTACATTGTGAATCCAGAAAGACTTTGATGAATACCCTATTAAGACAAAAGCTCTGCTTGCTACAGTATTGCTTGTAATCTTATGCTTTTTAGGTAGCAAGCAATAATAAAGCAATAACCTTATGTCATCTGGAAATGAGTAACAACAAAATAGCTGAAGGACAGTTATTGACAATTGTCCTTGCCAGCACACCAAGGGCCAAAGACAATCCCCTCCTGTGGATGTCTTTCCCCCACCCAAGTTCTTCATGAATTTCAAAAGGCAGCAAGGTGTCCCTTCATGAGACAAGCCATGCCTGAGATCCACGCATGTACAATAGCAACATTTGCATGGCAACCCAGTCCTCCACTGAGGGCTTCTTTTTGAGGCTTAACTGATAAGAGGAGCCTAGGGGAATACTTTCATTTGCATGAGGATTGGACGCTGCCCCTTCTAGTAGTCTAGGACTAAGGCAGAGGGAAAAGGGAAAAGGGAAACTCTCCGTTCCTCCCCCTCCCCCACCCCACCCCTCTTAAAACTATTTTCTATTAAAAGTTGCTCAGGACAGAGGCTTGGAGAAGGTGGGAAGGAGTACAACTGTGCCAGACTCTTAGGCTGCAATGGTCGCTCTGTGTGTGTGTGTGTGTGTGTGTACACATACATACATATATATGCTTAATTTGGAGGAAGCCCAATTGAAAATGTGGCATTATGTGCATGCACCACAAAACTGAGACTAGCTTAATGTTTGTGTGCCCACAAGAGGACCACTTAGCCCATGCCCTTATTTCTAATAGGATATTTACTCCCTCCTACACTGCAAATGAGGCTTTTAAAAAGCCCCCATTAGTGAAAATTGAGGCTTTTTAACAGCCTAATTACAGCATGAGGGCACGGGGGGGATTGCTGTTAAGGAAGGGCTAACCCTCCGTAGCCCAATGCTATGACCCGGACCCCCCAAAATCACCCCTCCCCACAGCAATCAGGAGAAGACTGATGTGTGAGTGTGAGTGAATGTGTGAGTTTGTATGTGCACGTGTGTGCATGCATGTGAGTCTGTGAGTAAATGGGATCTGGGCAATCATGCCACCAATAGTGGCCCCCACATTGTGATGCATCCCCCGAAATGCCCACAGCTCTTGGGCTGAAAGAGGTTCCCCATCCCTGTTATAGGTATATCTAATTTGATCATTTAGCCCTCCAAGTTTATTAGAATGGACGTTAATTTGGTAAGTGTTCATTTTCATCATACCAATTCTCAATAAATATATATATTTCATGCATAGATTAGTTTTCTTGCAGTAAGCATTTGCAGAAATAACTGATGCTGGGTGGTTGATCAGCACTGAGTTGTTGATAAAATAAGTACTGGTCATGTTTGCACATAATGAGAACCAAGGAATCCTAGTTTAAACCATGATATATATAAGCTGTGTGTGCTGGTGCACATAGCTCTGTTAGCTCGCCCCTTCATTTGAACAGGTAAACAAACAGCAAGGAGAGAATTTCACATTCCAAAAAATGCAAGGATTGCAAACCAGCTTTAAACTATGGTTTGTTTTCAGCTTAAAATCCTGTCTTGTTTGGATGCAGTTAACCATTATCCTAGCTTTAGACATCACACAAAGCCCTTCCCTTCCTGGTTTGTTTACTCACTCACCTGAAGAGAAGAGTGAATGTATTTTATTTATTATTTATTATTTATTAATTACATGTATATCCCGCCTTTTTTCCTCCAAGGAACTCAAGGCAGCGTACATAATCCTCCTCCTCTCCATTTTATCCTCACAACAACCACCCTGTGAGGTGAGTTGGGCTGAGAGTCTGTGACTGGCCCAAAGTCGCCCAGTGAGCTTCCATGACCAAGTGGGGACTAGAACCCGGATCTCCCAAGTCCCAGTCCAGCACTCTAGACACTACACAATGACTTCTGTGCGCTGGTACTCAGCTCATTCACATTGTGTTTTATTAAGCGAATGCAGCCAATGTGTTTGTAACGCACAAACAAAATTAAATAAAACGGTTCTCAAACATGAGGGCATTACTAATGCAGCATCACTAGTAGACTTTTCAACTGTGTTTTAATATACCACCATCTCATCTTCAACTGATTGATAAAAATCAACATTTTGTCTCAATAATGTAACCGAGTAATTGTCAGAGGCAAAGCAAAACCATTTTCAGCTGCATAGGTAAGCGAAGTGAAAAAGCAGAATGAAAAACTTCAGTTTTGAGTTAACATAAATACAAGTTGAGGCTACAACTTCCAATTCTCTCTCTCACACACACACATATACACACACACTTACTTAGGGCGCAATCCTATTCAGATAGGCGGCTACCTCAGAGGCAACTGCCTATCCAATGCCGGGCAGGAGAAGCATGGAGGAGATCATTCCCTCTGTGGTTCTCCTGCCCTGCATTTTCGGTTAGACAGCCACTTCCAGCTGTTTAGCCACGGGAGGGCTGAGCAGGGAAGGAGGCTGCTGTATGACACATTGGATGTGCTGTACAGGCATTTCCGCCTTCCCACCCCAGAACGCCCCCCGGAACACCCCTTTTCAGCCACTCTGCACTCCTCTTGCAAGCGCGGAGCACAGGACTGTTCCACACTGCCTCAGAGGCAGCGCAGAAGTGGGGGGAGGTCGGTTCTCTGGGAACCGATCTTGGAGTGCAGGCTCTGAGGTCAGTTCCCGGAAAACCAGATATCCTATGGCCGTCTAGCCGCTGTTCAGCAGCCATAGGATTGCTCCCTCCCTTACTTAACTGATGGGCACAAGCTTGTAAAAAGAATAAGCTTTAAGTTATCAAGGCAAGAAAACTGAGGGAAGGTTGGGGTGGTACTAGGGATGTACAGATGCCCCACCATCCATTCCGGTGGGGAATCCATGGGTGGGGGAGGCGATTCATTCCTCCCCGCCTCCCGGAATCCTCTGGAGCGGCTCCACTCCATGAGGATTCCAGGGGGGGGTCTGGCTTGGGGGCCGCTTACCTTGCTGCCTGCCGGCCAGAACTGTTCACCTCCTCCTGCCAATTGCCATTTCTTTTTTTTAAAAAAAATGGCAACCAGCAGGATGTGTCCATAGACATATATTCAAATAGAGTAGGGATGCACGAAAGTGACTTACCTTTCCGCGGATTTTGTCGATGGTGGGGGGGAGGCGTTCCGTTCCTCCCCCCGGGAATCCTGACCTACGTACATTTACGTAGCTTATCACGGTGTTTTTTTAAAATCTAGCTGTGATAGGCTACGTAAATATTTACATAGCCTATCACGTTGTGTTTTTTTTAACCTGGAAATGGCAGCGGCAGCAGCCATTCGGAAGACCGGCAACCACAGCCGCCGAACCACCGCCGCCGCCAGGAAGATCCGCCCAAGGTAAGTCTCGTCCCGGGGGGGGGAGGGCGGGCCGTTCCGCCACCGATTTCGGGGGGCCGAATGCGCTGGCATTCAGCCTCCCCGAGATCCGTGGCAGAACTTTTGCACATCCCTAAAACAGAGCCATGAATCTTGCGTAGAAGTCTATGTGTCCATAGGCTTATACGCAAGATTCACGGCTCTATTTGCATATAAGTCTATGTGTCCATAGGCTTATACGCAAGATTCACAGCTCTATTTGCATATACGTCTATGTGTCCATAGGCTTATACACAAGATTTACGGCTCTATTTGCATATAAGTCTATGGGCACATCCTGCCGATCGCCTTTAAAAAAAAAAGAAATAGCAATCGGCAGGGAGGAGGCGAATGGCTCTGGCCAGCAAGAAGCAGCCGAGTGCCATTCTGCCTCCAATCCTTCTGGAGGGGAGGTAAGTGGTGCCGATCCGCCGCAGATTCCCGAGGCCGGATTAAAGAGAATCTGGCCTCATTTGAATCCATGGCAGATTTCTCCAACATCCCTAGGTAGTACCTAATTTAGGGATGTCAAAGAATTCGGCCACGGATCTCGGTGAGGCCAAATGCCAGTGCATTCGGACCCCCAAAATCTGTGGCGGAATGAAGCCCCCCTGCCCATTTGCGCCCCTCTCTTTTGCCGCCGTAGCCGCCACCATTTGTGTTCGGTGTTTGTTTGTTTTTTGGCCGTGATAGGCTACGAAAATATTTACATAGGTCTGTTACCCAGAAAACCTCCCTCATCCATGACATGATCCTGGATGAGGGTGCAGACCTGGCATGTATTACGGAGACCTGGCAGGCCGAGGCTGCTGCTCCAACCCTTGCAGCCATGTGTCCAGCCGGATTGTCGTATGCACAGCAGCCGAGGGCTGGGGATCAGGGAGGGGGGTGGCTGTTATCTACCAAGAGTCCTTGGTCTTCACCAGACCCCCTCTCCGGGAGACCAAGGTTGCTGAGTGCATGTACTGGAGGTTGAGCCCGAAAGGCAGTCTGGGGATTCTGGTCGTGTACCGTCCACCCCGCTGCACGACTGACTCCCTGGCCAAGGTGCTTGAGGTGGTCTCTGATGTGCGTGTACAGTCCCCTAACTTATTGGTGTTGGGGGACTTCAACGTACATTCAGAGGCCATCCTCACAGGAGCACCTCGGGACTTCATGGAGACCATGGCCTCCTGGGAGCTGCACCATATTCTAACTGGGCCCACCCATGTAGCCAGTCATGCTATAGGGGTGCCAGAGAATTTCTCGCCGAAACTTCGGGGGACCGAGTGCCAACGTATTCGGCCCCCCGAAGTAGTTTCAGAGAGAAATTCTCCGCACCCCCCCACCCCCCGCACCCCCCCCCGGGATGGGACTTACCTTTCCCGAATGTCGCTCCCGGTGGCGGGTTGCAGCGGCGGTTGGGCAGGGCTTCGACAGGGGCGAGGGCGGCAGCCGGTCTTTCGACCGGCTGCCGCCGCCATTCCAAGAAAAGTAAAAAAAAAAAAACGCCCCCGTGATAGGCTACGTGACGATTAACGTAGCCTATCATGGCTAAATCTGCAAAGTCAGCCGTAATAGGCTACGTAAATCGTCACATAGCCTATCACGGGTGACTTTAAAAAAAAAAAGAAAAGCGCCTACGCAAATGGCGGCCCCCGTAGGGAGCAGCCTTTCGCGTTCCTTATTTGGTCGCTGTAGTCTACGTAAAGATTACGTAGACTACGGCGAAAATAAGAACGCTATTTGCGTTGCCCTTATTTTCGCCGTAGTCTACATAAATCTTTTTACGTAGACTACAGCGACCAAATAAGGAACGGGAATGGCGGCTCCCTATGGGGGCCGCCATTATCCGTACGTGCTTTTTTTTTTTTTTTTTAAGTCACCCGTGATAGGCTACGTGACGATTGATGTAGCCTATCATGGCTGACTTTGCAAATCTAGCCGTGATAGGCTACGTTAATCGTCACGTAGCCTATCACGGGGGCGTTTTTTTTTTCTTTTCTTGGAATGGCGGCGGCGGCAGCCGGTCGAAAGACCAGCTGCCGCTCCCGCCCCCGCCCCGCACGAGCACCCGCTGAACCGCCGTCCGGACCCGCCGCCGGGAGGGACATTCGGCGAAGGTAAGTCCCGTCCCAGGGGGGGTGCGGGGGGCGGGGGGGTGCGAAGGATTTCTCCCCGAAACTTGTTCGGGGGGCCGAACACGTTGGCGCTCGGCCCCCCGAAGTTTCGGGGAGAAATTCTCCGCCATCCCTAGTCCCATCAGCAAGGACAGCTAGACTGGTGGGGACAAGGAAGAGGGCCTTTTCTGTGGTGGCCCCCGCTCTGTGGAACTCCCTCCCTAGGGAACTCCGTCATGCCCCCTCCTTAATGAGCTTCCGTCGTGCATTAAAAACGTGGTTGTTCAGGCAGACATTTGGGGTGGGTTAGGGTATTTTAGAAAATGATTTTATTGTAGAATTTTATTGTTTTAAACTCTTTTATTGTATGCTGTACATCGCCCAGAGTGGCTGGGTGACCAGCAAGATGGGCGATTAATAAATTTAATAATAAATAAATAAATAAATAAAACATAGCCTATCATGGCAAAATACAGGGACGCAAATGGTGGTGGCTACGGCAGCTGCCATTTGCGTCCCTGCAGGCTGCCCAGCTGTCCGACTGCGGGCGGTCCTGGCTGGTAGCTCCGCAGAATCGCCATGGAGTGGAGTCGGCCGGAGAAAATTTCGGGAGGAGGGACGGAGTGCCTCCCCACCACCACAAATGTCACCCTTCGAAAAGGTAAGTGACTTTCGTACATCCCTAAGTCCTAATGCTGTCACAGTGCTAGCACAAATGATGCTGAGCTAGCAGAAACCAGCAGGACACCATCATTAGCGGTTCCTAGGCAATGGGAAAAAGCAGCAGTTTGCCAACGATTTTTTTCCGCAGTTTGCTGTCATAATTTGGAAACAAATTGCCATTTTTTCCCTTTGCCAAGCAAATGCTAATGACGTTGTGCTAGCATTGGTTTGCACTAGCACTCTGACGCACTGGATACTGACCTTAGAGTAATTCTATGTAGGGATGTCGCGAACGTTTGTTTCCAGCTTTGTGTTTGATGATCGCCTTGCAGTTCGGCCTCCCAAACTGGAGTTCAGGAACCCTCCCTCTCAGCCAGCCCTGCTTGGCTGCAGTCGAGCAATCCCCCGAAATCTCCGGCGCTATGGCAATCCTGTTCGCATGCTTTTCCTAGCTCTTGCTGAGCAGCTGCTTGGTGAACACCTCCGGTGGCTATCCCTTCTTGCTTAATTGTCCCTGATGTGTGCATCTGGATATATGTGCATTTTCTGTGTGAAAAAAATTGCACAGTTGCCAGGTTCCTTCTGATCTGGCGCATTTACTTGATTCCATATATGCGCATTGGATGAAAAAAATTCATAGTGTATCTAACAGGTCCCTTCTGTTTTTGTGCATTTAGTGAATTGAGAAATGCCACAGCTACAGAGAGATCCAGGTGCTGGGGAGACGTTGAGGAGGGGAATAGAAAAAGAGGAGAGCAAGCAAGCCCCTTCCTACCTGAATGATAGTCGTTTCATTCACACTGAAATGGGCCATTGTCCTCAATTTCTGCGTAACAATTACAAAGTACTATTCCTTAACTAGGGATGCACGGAATTGGCCTTACCTGGCTCTGCCGAGTTCCGCTGGGAGGGGAGGTGCTCCGTCGCTCCACCCAGAATCCTCGCTGGGGGGAGGCGCTCTGCACCTCCCCCCAGGAATCCTGGCCGGCCGGCTCCGCTCCGCGGGGATTCCACAGAGCCACAGGCCGGCTCCGCCAGCAGCCGGACATCCGGCCACTGGCTAGCAGGGACGCAAAAGGCGCCGGCTGTAGTCACCGCCGTTTGCGTCCCTGTAGTCAGCTGTGATAGGCTACGTAAATCTTTATGTAGCCTATCACGTCTGACTTAAGAAACAAAACAAAACGCGCATACGCAAATTTGCGTTACTTCTTTTGGGCCATCTTAGTCTACATAAATATTTACGTAGACTAAGACGGCGAAAATAAGGGGAACACAAATAGCGTAGCGGATGCTATTTGCGTTCCCCCTTATTTTCGCCGTCTTAGTCTACGTAAATATTTATGTAGACTAAGACGGCCCAAAAGAAGGAACGCAAATGGCGGCGGCCATAGCCGCCGCCATTTGCGTACGCGCGTTTGTTTGTTTTTAAAGTCAGACATGATAGGCTACGTAAAGATTTACGTAGCCTATCACGTCGTTTTTTTCTTCTTTTTTTTAACCTAGCCATGATAGGCTACGAAAATCTTTACGTAGCCTGTCATGTTTGTTTGTTTGTTTGTTTTAACACTGGAAATGGCGGCGGCGGCAGCCAGTCGGAAGATCCGCCCAGGTAAGTCTCGTCCTGGGGGGGATCCGCGGGGGGGGGCAGGCCGTTCCGCCACGGAGTTCGGGGGGCCGAATGCTCTGCCATCCCTATCCTTAACACTTGCAAGTTGATAGCCACTGAGCAAGAAGATGTGTGGGGCAAATCTCTCATAAAACTTAGAATTTGACTCCAACATTTCAGAGAATATGTTCACAAGCAGAAAATACAGAAAGAAAAAGATAGTTTCTTCATTCATAAATCAATATATGCGTGCATATCTTTAGGCAGTGTTTTTCAATAGGGAAATAAATTATTGTTTTACTGTGTGCTTTTTGGTTGTAATTTTTGTGAATGGTGGCCCAGAGAGCTTCGGCTATTGGGCAGAATAGAAATGAAATTCCTAAATACATACATACATACATTTATACATAATAAAAAGGGCAGTGTGGTCTTGATCTCTTGGTTGTGGTGGCATTTTGTGTGACAGCCCAAGAAATATGCCCATAATGGTGAAACCACTGTCATACTAGAGGGAATTATATACTGTATATATCTACATACCTATGTAATTCTTTCCTCCAGTGCCTCCTTCCCAGTCATGCACACAAACCTCATTTTCCACAATTAAGCTTCCAGCAGTTCTGTCACTGCTTGCACAATGGAAAGATTCAACTGAGTTCCGCTAGCACTTCAGTCAGCAGAATAACACCATTGGATACTGCCCAAAGAAAGCAGAATAACCTTAATGAGCATGTAGACCATAGTTAGAGCTTGTATTGAGCCCTCACAGAAGACCAAACTACCCTAGGACAAGCACTTATGCCAAGGTAGCTTTGTTTTCTGTATTACCTTGCCAAGAATTATTCATCTTACAATGGGGCAGTCTGATTGTGAGACCAGTGCCAGTCAAAGAAAGAAGACTTACTTCATATATGGGTATAATTTATCCTGAATACATATATGGATATAATTTGTCCTGAAGACATATTTGTCCTGAAGACATTTTGCGTTGTATTTTATTCTTTTAAATATTTGTATTGTATTTCATATTTTTAACTATTGTATGGCCTTTTAGTTAATGTTTGTAATCCACCCAGAAAACATTATTGGATGGATCAGAAATAAATACACAAATACACAAATATTCTGAATGTTATATAGAAAACACTGAAAATTTAATTTGTACTCATTTAACAGGCCCAGAAAAGCTGAAATTTTCTCTTTATATATGGCTCCAACAACAGTGGTTTACTGATCATAACAAACTAACATAGAAAACATATAATTAAAATGAAGACCTTTTTAGTAATCAGTAATATTATGCAAAGCACTAAGTAACAAATAAATTAGACCTGCATAATTAAATAAAGTTAGTAGTTCTCAAGATAATTAAATAAGGTCAGCTATTCTTCAAAGCTACAAACAAATTACTGCAGATTCCAAACCAGATATAGGCATAACTTTTCACTGAAATGTAAGCTTTCAGAACAATATGAACTTAACTCCTGAAGATCAACAATAAAAAATGAAGCCTATTTCAAAAGGCTAGAGAGAGCTTACATGGAAAATTTGCTGTATGCTTCTTTCGTTTTCCTTTCATTGTTCAGTTCACAAATCTTAGGAGGCTTCAGGCTCTAAGATTTTTCTGATCCTACTGAAAGTTATTTTCAGAAAAGCAGAATAAGCCAGGCCAAAGTTCCCTTGAATTCTTTAAAGGTATATTTTCTTAATGTTTCTATAGACTGCTGAATTGTTTATAGGTAGAATATCAAACATCTGCAATAATAAATATGGATAACAAAAGAATGCAAGTGGATGACAATTATTGACAAACTATTGCAATAGTGAATTGCACAGTGCTACCCAATAAATTCTGAACTTGGGTCTCCCAAGTCCAAGTCTAACCCAGTATCCAATGGATCAAGACACATATAAATAATTCAGAATGATGTACAGAACCTTGGAAGGCTTGAATATAGAGTACAAGATATGCTGTTACCTTATAAAATCTTACAAAGTGTTGAATATATTAGCATATACATAGACAAACACTGTGCACCTAGAAATAACTATGATACAAATAAATATCAAGGGAGGGGGATGACTTAAAACTCAACGTCTTTGAAACAGCAGTAAAGGAAGCTTGTCATAAGCAGCAAGCTTTGCTGCTGTACTTAGATTTGACATGTGACATATTGTGTAGTTAAAGAACGAATGAACACAACACACTCTTTTCTGCTATGTGCATGTTTTATAAGTCATATCTATTTTAGTTTACTGAAAAACAACTTGTTTATACTTGTCTTTTCCCCATGAATACCGCAAGTTGAATTTAGTCTGTTTCCCTGCTACAATAAATTTGCCATCTGTACTCTTTACATCTTAGAAAGTTCAGAATCGCCAAAATCCTTTACTAAAAGGGACTATTGTTACCAAACAGCTCAGCCCTACTTGCATTTTAAGTATACTCCTAACTCCTTGACTCCAGAGACTTCCATGTTGCCCAGGCAAAGTATGTCAAGTAAAAGCAGTAAACCAGATTTAAATGGCCTGTCCTCTCTTTTGTTATCCTCATTCAGTATTTTTGTTTCCACTCCTAAACAGTGGTTGAGACCTCAAGAATATACAGAGGCACTCCTCCTGCCCAGTCCCTAACTAAATCAAGCCAACGAAAGCATCCTGATTGGCCATTCAGAGGCCTAAAAAGTGAATGCTCCATTCCAAGACATTCCCACCACTAGTAAACTCATTAATACTCATTAGCAGGTGTTAAGGTTCAGGACCTACACCCTGAATTTGCACACAGACTTCCCTCTTTGTACTCACAACCTATGGCAAGCCCACTCATGTCCTAGATACCTCTTTGCCCCTCTTTTGATCAATGGGGAAAACCTGTCCCCTCAACCAGAGTCTTCAAAAGGAATTATTTCCAGTAAGAGTTGAGCTTTTGCTACCCCCACAGGACAGTTCATCTCCCGTTGTCAGCTTTCCCCTTCTGCCACCATCTTCCTTCTTACCCTTCCTTTTCCAGCTCCATTTTTATTATTTTATATTCAGAAAGCTATGGTCATTGCCAGCTTACAGTCCCCATCATCACCTTTAACAGAGGACCAGGATTTTTGAGGACCAGAATACTTAATGACCAATAATCATTAAAGAACAGTCACAATAACTCTGATAATTCCAGTCCACAAAATGAATGGCAGATATCCAAGGAAAAGTCCCATTTTGTTCTCTTTGCCTTGGAATAAGTCATATTTGTGTTTCAATCTTTTCTCTATTCAGGCTTTCCTTCCTTTTCACTACCCTCCACTTGACTCCAAGAAGGTTTTATGATATCCATGTCTCCCTGGGTGTGGTTATCTACATTCAGGTCCATATTTCTATCTCAGTTAAACCCTTCATGTGTCTATCCAACAACTTGTACCCTCCTATCTCCTTATTTGGGACAGCTTCTCCTCTTCCTTCTACCATCTAAAACCCTCACATGCCACTCCCTCTACCTTAGTCCTTCTCTCCATTCCCAAACTCCTCCATAAACGAGACAGCTGCCAGTCCTATCTGAATGCAGCCTATGTGTATACTCTTTCAATATTTGTACATTGTATCAGGGCAGCCTCGGATCAACAGGCCCACTCATTCAATGAATGTATCCATGGATTGGGCCCACAAACTACATCAGCCATAAGCTGGTAGTTATTTTCCCTCCCACTACTGTCAATAGCAGGTAAAACAGGGGCGAGGGGAGATTAGGAGGTAAAAAGATAAACATACATTGTTGTTGTTGTTGTTGTTCAGTCGTTCAGTCGTGTCCGACTCTTCGTGACCCCATGGACCATAGCACGCCAGGCCTTCCTGTCCTGCGCTCTCTCCCGGAGCATGCTCAAGTTCATATTCACTGCATCCGTGATGCTATCTAGCCATCTCATCCTCTGCCGTCCCCTTCTCCTTTTGCCTTCAGTCTTTCCCAGCATCAGGGTCTTTTCCAGAGAGTTTTCTCTTCGCATTAGGTGGCCAAAATATTGGAGCTTCAGCTTCAGTATCTGTCCTTCCAATGAGCACTCAGGGTTGATTTCCTTTAGGATGGACTGATTTGACCTCCTTGCAGTCCAGGGGACTCGTAAGAGTCTTCTCTAGCACCACAGTTCGAAAGCATCAATTCTTCGGCGCTCAGCCTTCCTTATAGTCCAGCTGTCACAGCCATACATTACTACTGGGAAAACCATAGCTTTGATTAGACGGACCTTTGTCGGCAAGGTGATGTCTCTGCTTCTTACTATGCTGTCTAGGTTTGCCATAGCTTTCCTCCCAAGGAGCAAGTGTCTTTTAATTTCATGGCTACAGTCACCGTCTGCGGTGATCTTGGAGCCCAAGAAAGTAAAATCTGTCACTGCTTCCATTTCTTCCCCTTCTATATGCCAGGAAGTGATAAGGCCAGATGCCATGATCTTAGTTTTTTTAATGTTGAGTTTCAAACCAGGTTTTGCACTCTCCTCTTTCACCCTCAACAAGAGGCTCTTTAGATCCTCTTTGCTTTCTGCCATTAGGGTGGTATCGTCTGCATATCGGAGGTTGTTGATAATTCTCCCAGCAATCTTAATTTCGACCTCTGATTCATCCAACCCGGCATTTCTCATGATGTACTCTGCATATAAGTTAAATAAGCAGGGTGACAATATGCAGCCTTGTCGTACTCCTTTCCCAATTTGGAACCACTCGGTTGTTCCATGTCCGGTTCTTACTGTTGCTTCTTGACCCTCGTACAGGTTTCTCAGGAGACAGGTAAGGTGGTCTGGTACTCCCATCACTTTAAGAATTTGCCACAGTTTGTTGTGATCCACACAATCAAAGGCTTTAGCGTAGTCAATGAAGCAGAAATAGATGTTTTTCTGGAATTCTCTTGCTTTCTCCATGATCCAGCGAAAGTTGGCGATTTGATCTCTAGTTCCTCTGCCTCTTCGAAACCCAGCTTGTACTTCCGGTAGTTCTCGGTTCGCATACTGCTGAAGCCTAGCTTGTAGGATTTTGAGCATCACCTTGCTGGCATGTGAAATGAGCGCAATTGTGCGGTAGTTTGAGCACTCTTTGGCGTTGCCCTTCTTTGGAATTGGAATGTAAACTGGCCTTTTCCAGTCTTGTGGCCATTGTTGAGTGTTCCAAATTTGTTGGCATATTGAATGCAGCACTTTAATAGCATCATCTTTTAGGATTTTAAATAGCTCGGCTGGAATACTGTCATCTCCGCTAGCTTTGTTGTTACTAATGCTTCCTAAGGCCCACTTGACTTCACTCTCGAGGATGTCCGGCTCCAGTTCAGTGACCGCACTATCATGGCTATCAGGGACATTCAGATCTTTCCTGTATAGTTCTTCTGTGTATTCTTGCCACCTCTTCTTAATCTCAACTGCTTCTGTTAGGTCCCTGCCTTCTTTGTCCTTTATCATGCCCGTCTTTGCACAAAACGTTCCCTTGAGATCTCCGATTTTCTTGAAGAGATCTCTAGTCTTTCCCATTCTATTGTTTTCCTCGCTTTCTTTGCATTCTTCATTTAGAAGGCCTTCTTATCTCTCCTTGCTATTCTCTGGAACTCTGCATTCAGTTGGATATATCTTCCCCTTTTTCCCTTGCTTTTCGCTTCCCTTCTTTCCTCAGCTACTTGTAAAGCCTCCTCAGACAGCCACTTTGATTTCTTGCATTTCTTTTTCTTTGGGATGGATTGAGTTGCTGCCTCCCAAACAATGTTACAGACCTCTGTCCATAGTTCCTCAGGCACTCTGTCTATCAGGTCTAATCCCTGAAATCTATTCCTCACCTCCACTGTATATTCATGAGGGATATGATTTAGGTCATACCTGAATGGTTTAGTGGTTTTCCCTACGTTCTTCAATTTAAGCCGAAATTTTGCAACAAGGAGCTCATGATCTGAGCCACAGTCAGCTCCAGGTCTTGTTTTGACTGACTGTATAGAGCTTCTCCATCTTTGGCTGCAAAGGACATAATCCATCTGATTTCGATATTGACCATCTGGTGATGTCCATGTGTAGAGTCGTCTCTTGTGCTGTTAGAAAAGAGTGTTTGCTATGATCAGCGTGTTCTCTTGGCAAAACTCTATTAGCTTTTGTCCTGCTTCATTTTGTACACCAAGGCCATGCCTGCCTGTTATCCCAGTGATTTCTTGACTTCCTACTTTAGCATTCCAATCCCCTATGATTTAGACGACAACTTTTTTTGGTGTTAGTTCTAGAAGGTGGTGTAGGTCTTCATAGAACCGATCAACCTCAGCTTCTTTGGCATCAGTGGCTGGGGCATAGACTTGAATTACTGTGATGTTGAATGGTTTGCCTTGGATTCGTACTGAGATCATTCTATCGTTTTTAAGATTGTACCCCAGTACTGCTTTTCCCACCCTTTTGTTGACTATGAGTGCTACTCCATTTCTTCTAAGGGATTCTTGCCCACAATAGTAGATATGATGGTCACTTGAATTAAATTTGCCCATGCCTGTCCATTTTAGTTCGCTGATTCCCAAGATGTCGATGTTCAATCTTGCCATCTCATGTTTGACCACCTCCAGCTTACCTTGATTCATTGATCTGACATTCCAGGTTCCTAAACAATATTGTTCTTTACAGCATCGGATTTTCTTTTCACCACCAGACACATCCACAGCTGAGTGTCCTTTCGGGTTTGGCCCAGCCGTTTCACTATTTCTGGTGCTACTTGGAAATACCCTCTGCTCTTCCCCAGTAGTATATTGGACACCTTCCAACCTGAGGGGCTCATCTTCTGGCGTCATATCTTTTAGCCTTGTGATACGTTCCATGGGGTTTTCTTGACAAGAACACTGGAGTGGGTTGCCATTTCCTTCTCCAGTGGACCACATTTTGTCAGAACTCTCTGCCATGACCTGTCCGTCTTGGGTGGCCCTGCACGGCATAGCTTATGGCTTCACTGAGTTACGCAAGCCCCTTCGCCACAACAAGGCAGTGATCCATGAAGGGGTAAACATACATACATAGCTGCAATGAGCTGACTGGTCTTAGGAAGCAGCACTTCCTCTCCTACAGCATCTCACCACCACCTTACAATTGCTCTACAAAACGGTCGAAGTATCCAAATTGGCAAATTACAAGCTTTACCATAAAATTAATAAAACACTGAACTGATAGTTACATTTTTCCTGTTCAGCATTTGTAAGACTGAGAAATATATTATGAAATATCACTCCCATCATTAGTAACATGGGTAACAAGCTGATGCACTGGGAAAGCATAAATAAGTGTAAGTGGAAACATACATTCCAAGAATGATTTCTTGCATATTGGAGCCGGGGGAAGGGAGGCATAGCCTGATGTGTGAAAGGAGCAAGGAAGGATCTCCTTTTTGTCTTGTACCTATTCTCTCCATTCCAAGGAAGATTTGTGGCAGGTTCTTGCTTGTAAAATATGTTTTATTGTGTATAACAGCACTGAAACTTAATTTGTTCTTAAATCAGGATTGGAGATCTGAGTACCACCTTAATCCATGACCTCAACACTGCACAGACTGAACTTTACTATCTGTCATATTAATTGTATATAGCCTTATACTAACTACTAGGCAAATCTTCTAGGATTATTTAAATTATTTCTACCCCAGTTTTCAAACAAATTTTTGAAGGTGGCTTATATAGAATATGTATGTATACACAGAGAGACAGACAGACAGAGCACAACATACAATATAAAAGTGACATAAAAATCAAAAGAACACAACAGTATTAAAAACCAACAAAAAAAAACAATAGACTCAGTCATAAAATACCTTCTGGAATTAAAATGTTTCAAAAGCCATCTAAAACCAAGGGAGAGCCAATGAAATTGTATAGCTGATCCCTAAAGTTCATGGCTTCAGATTCAATTTCATTTTTCAACTAAAAATAACAAATGGCATATTTGACTAGTCTTCGGACTGAAGAAAATTCCACATATTTGCAGGTAATGAAAGTTCTCTTGTACCACTCTACTTGTACAGTGAGACTCAGACTTCCTGGGTTTCCTGTAGCACCAGCTTCTTTGCTTATTAATATGCATATTCTTAAGGAGCCAACACAAAACCCCATCAACAAAATGAATCTTTTTCTAGCAGGTGGAACATTTGAATTGTATGTTCCTCTAATTTATTGCACAAGTGGCAGATGTATGGAAGCAGAAAGGGACTATTTATAGGGGTGGAGATACAGGGATGAAAAGAGAGTAATGCGAGCAATTCTTTAATCTCAGGAACAAAGGAACACTCCTCCAAGTGAATGCATGGATTACCACTGAGCAGGTTAGCCTGTGCTTAAGATATAGGTGGCAGAAGGAGTAAAACAGAAAGAAAAAAGGTATCCTGCCCTTACTTTATGGCAACATAAAGTTCATGGCAACATAAAGTAGTGTTAGGAATGGTATTTTATAGCACGTTCCCACATGCACAATTAGTACAATCTTTTCCAAACAATATGCACTAGGCAAAACTGAACATCACACAAGAAGTGGACTTCCACTTGCACAATAGGGCTTTCCCTTCTAATTCTCTCCCTCTCCCACAGCCTTCTACGCCTCAACAATCTTCTCTGAAGGCTTCCCTTTCCATAAGGAAAAGATTTTGAGGGAATGCAAGGGCCTGGGGGGGCGGGGGAGATAATCCACTACTCCATTCTATGGATGGAAGCCATTCTGTAGGTGAGAGGGGATAATTAAATGGTTTTTAGGGTTGTTTAAGGTTCTACTATGTCTTTGTGAATTTTTTTTTTTTTTTGGTAAACCACCTTGATCAGTTTTTCTAGAAAGGTGGTATAGGAGTGTGTGTGTGTGTGTGTGTGTGTGTATATGTGTATATATATATATATATATACACATATATATATATATATATATACACACACACACACACACACACACACTCCGCAGGATTTTAGTTTAGCTTCAATAGCCTCTTAACAAAAAGTATTTTTCTATACAGTGTACAACTTTGAATTGATTGGATTGTTACTGTTTTCTATATTTGACAAGTTAACCCTGGTTTACACTTGCAAGATTGGCAGCAATGTTTAAGTAGAACTACAGCAAGATTGAACCCCTTTTAGATATAGCAGTGTATTCATTAATCAGTGGTAATTTAAAATACTATAAATGAATTCATCTTCCACTGTGGTATCTCTCCAGTGAGTAATTTCAGTCTTTAGTTGACGTTATGAAATACATTAAGTACCTACATCCCAATATTAACTTCAGGAGAAAATAATATCTGAATATAAAATATTTTGCATTTCATATTGCAGTATGCAACAGACCACAATATTCAAAGGAAATGTTTTAGGAACCATTTGAGGTTAAAGTCAAGAACCTGGTAATGAAACATCGATACTGGTTTTTTAATGAATTTTAATATCTATGCGCTATCTTACAAGCTATGCTCTCTACTTTATGGAAATCAACAAAATATGTTCCATGGTTGTTATTTACTTTGGAAATTAACTGTTAATACATTTAAAATACTAAAGTTTCAGAAAGCTGCATTTGCAGCTTTCAGGCATTTTATGATATATATCTGTCTACATGCTAGTGCAGTGAAAGGTTCAACATGTTCAGAAATTTCCCTCAACCATTTGTTCGAGAATGTTTACTTGGATGTAGTCCCGGAGATATAGACGATGCTTTGGGTATTACAAATTATATGACTGTGTTACTGTTTGGGGGGTAGTGACTCATCAAGTGCTCCCCCCCCCATTATCACTATAACAATAAGGTACACAAGAAATAGTGAGTCAACTGATATATAGCCTTTTATTCAACCATTATACCGTTACAGCATAGGAAAACCAAAGAGACATGAGGGCAAACCACAGTGAGATGGGTATCAAGGCAAAGATAGGAGGCATTCTTTTTGCAGCAGGCTTACATCTGTTGGGAGCCGGCAAGGTTCCAGGGGTGCAGGACCCAAATAAATATAGCCTCACCTCGGATTCCTCAGCTTCAGCTCTAAGCAATGAGAGGACACTCTCCCAGGTGAGTTGTTGGAGGTTCTGGCAGGTACTGATTGGTCCTACCCCCACAAAGCCTTGCTAGCTTACTAGTAGGCTAGTAGGGGTTCTGCAGAGTAGGAGCCAGCGACTGCCTCTCCTGTGGGTCCATTCTCCCAGCCACTCTCATTTCTATGGTGCTTGCTCATCCTCTCCACTGATGTGTCCCAACTTACCATCTCTCACCCTCTCTCCAGGTCTGTCCAATTTTTCCATCCAACCTGCCCCTCTCACTCTCCCTTCCTCCTGTTCCCACATCTTGCGTTGTCTTTCCTACTCTGTTTTCTCCGGCCCTCTAGTCTTCCAGTTCTCCTCTACTTCTCCTCCCTCCCTCCTTTCTTGCCTCTCAGGGTTTAAGTGTCCATGCCATGATGTACAGGCACCCCACCCACGCATCTTTCTCACTCTTCACCAGATCTGCACTCTGACATCTGGGTTGGCTTGCAAGTCTCCGAAGTGCAATATTGGTAGGAGCCTTGGCCATCAGAGTCCGCCAGTCCCAGAGTGGCTGTTCATCAGACTGTGGTGCCCACCTGGATCATCAGTTGTCTGAGGGTGACACAGAAGATGAGCATAGTAGGCCTTCTCTCTTTCCCGCTGTTGAGATACCGAATACCTGAGCGCTCTCTGTCTTTTTAAGTATCAGGCAAGATTCATTACTGGCATTTCTAGTACTTTAGAAATGTATAGTCTAAATTAACGCTGTGCCAAATCCTGCCCGCTATTTTTGGGAACTTTTTCTCTCCCTGTGAAAGATGCATTGCTTTTTCTGCCTCTTTTGCAGGGAGAGGGAGAACTTCAGAAAATTTTCTCCTTGGTGAGGAGGACAGGGTTTCCACATACCTTTTTAAAGTGCAGACAATGACTCTTCTCCAGCTGGGAGTTTTTCATGAATGCCTATTACCTGAACAGCTCTATCATATCTCCCCTTAGTCTTCTCTTCTCAAGGCTAAACATGCCCAGTTCTTTCAGTCTCTCCTCAGAAGGCTTTGTTTCCAGTCCCCTGATCATCTTCGTTGCCCTCCTCTGAAAGCCCTCTCCACTGTGTGTGTCTGCATCCTTCTTAAAGTGTGGTGCCCAGAACTGGACACAGTACTCCAGATGAGTGCTAACCAGTGCTGAGTAGAGGGGAACTAGTACTTCATGTGATTTGGAAGCTATACTTCTAGTAATGCAGCCCAAAAGAGCATTTGCCTTTTTTTGCAGCCACATCACATTGTTGGCTCATATTCAGCTTGTGATCTGCAACCATTCCAAGATCCTTCTCACTTGTAGCATTGTTGAGCCAAGTATAGCCCATCTTGTAACTGTGCATTTGGTTCCTTTTTCCTAGGTGCAGAACTTGGCATTTATCCCTATTAAATGTCATTCTGTTCTTTTCTGCCCAGTGCTCCAGCCTATCAAGATCACTTTGAATTTTGTTTCTGTCTTTCAGGGTATTAGCTATCCCACCCAATTTTGTGTCATCTGCAAATTTGATCAGCATTCCCTGCACCTCCTCCTCCAAGTCATTAATAAAAATGTTGAAGAGCACTGGGCCCAGGACTGAGCCCTGCAGTACCCTGCTCGTTACCTCTCCCCAGTTTGAGAAGATCCCTTTGATGAGCAGTCTTTGAGTCTGATTCTGTAGCCAACTGTGAGTCCACCTGATAGTTGTTTCATCTAGCCCACTTTCAGCTAGTTTGCTCATCAGGATATCATGGGGCACTTTGTCGAAAGCTTTGCTGAAGCCAAGGTATATTATGTCCACAGCATTCCCACAGTCCACAAGGGAGGTTACCTGATCAAAAAATGAGATCAGATTCATCTGGCAGGTTTTGTTTTTGACAAATCCATGTTGACTTCAAGTAATCATTGCATTGTTTTCAAGGTGCTTACAAATAGATTGCTTTATAATTGCTCCAGATAGATTGCTCCAGAATTTTCACAGGGATTGCTGTCAAACTGGTCTATAGTTCCCAGGTTCCTCCTTTTTGCCCTTTTTGAAGATAGGGACAACATTAGCCCTCCTCCAGACATCTGGCCCTTCACCTGTCCTCCATGATTTCTCAAAGATAATAGACAGTAGTTCTGAGAGTTCTTCTACCAGTTCTTTTATTACTCTAGGATGCAGTTCATCTGGCCCTGGAGATTTGAACTCATCCAAAGCAATTAGGTGTTCCTTGACCATATGCCTATCAATCTCAAGCTGCAATCCTGCCACTTCAGCCTGTACTTCACCTTTGCTGGGGAGGGGTCATAGACCCTCTTTTGGGAGAAGACTGAGCCGAAGTGGGAATTGGGCACTTCTGCCTTTTCTTTGTCATCTGTTACCATTTTGTCATCCTTATTTAATAGTTGAACCATCATTTCTTTCCTCTGTCTTTTACTATGCACATATCTGAAGAAAGCCTTTTTGTTGTTTTTAGCATCCCTCACTAACTTCAGCTTGTTCTCAGCTTTAGCCTTCCTTGACGCCATCCCTGCAATTCTGTGTTACCTACCTGTACTCTTCTTTGTAATTTCGCCTTCCTTCCACTTCCTCTGTGTGTCCTTTTTTGGTTTCAGGTCATCTCTAAGCTTTTTGTGAAGCCACATTGGCTTCTTCTGTTTTCTTCCACCTTTTTTCCTTCTTGGAATTGTTTGTAATTGTGCCTTTAGAATTTCCTTTTTCCCTAGGGTATTCTGCCCTGAGTTGCTGGGGCTGGGCCTTAAAAGGAGTGGGGAGAGGCATGGTGTCTCCTTAATCTTGGTTGCTTATGGATCTGCTGTCAGCCGGAGGCTATTCTGGGAGGCCCGTACTTAGGTATGTGGAAGGATAGGCTAGCTAGTTTTGTTATTTTGCTTGGGGGTGCAGTATATAGTCTCTCTGTGTATTTTTTGGTTTCCTTCTAAGCATTCAGCTTTGTAAGCCTCTGTACAACCTGGGGGTGCGGTATATAGTCTCTCTCTGTATTTTTTTGGTTTTCTTGTAAACATTCAGCTTTGTAACCCTCTGTACAACTTATCAACTCCACTCTCCCCTTTCCCCTGTTCTTTTCCTTATAATAAACATTTATCTAGCTCCAAGTGGGTGTGATTCCTTCTGAGTAACCTCAGTGCTAAGTTCAGTGCCTCTTGGCTAGAGAGGGTGGCTACTGGATGTCTTTCAGGGGCTTGAGACCAGGTTTGGCCTGTCCTACCTTGCAGGGACATTGGAGTTAGCTCCAGTGTTCCTTCACAACTGTATTGCACATTCCAGAAGGTGCACCTCATAATACCTTACTGTGTTTAGAGTATGCTGGTGCTCCTTCCACAGAAGGAAAGTTAGGGTAACAAGCCACTGTTTTAAAACTTTCATTAGTTCAGAGTACCATTTAAGATGGGTTTTTTTTTCTTTTCTGACCTGTGAGGCAAGCAGAAAGAGTGCTTTGCTAATATACTATGTGTGTGTTTTGTTTTGTTTTTGTAATCTCCTTGATACCCAAGAGTTGTCACTAAATGTTTCAAGAATTTAAATCTTGCCTTTCATGGAAAATTTCTAACTCCTTCTAATTTCCTTATATTTCCTATTAAAATGCTGTACTTTACAGACATTGATAAATTAAAGGGGATTTTATACAAGGCTAGTAAAAATTAAATATGGTTGGTTATCATTATTAAGATAATCTAAGGAATTTAATAAGCATATGTGAAGACACACACACACTTATGTATCTGAAAAAGAAAGTTGAAATGTTATTTATACACTCAACAGATCTGTTCAGTGATATTCAAAGTATTTTAGCTACTCAGTAGCTGAAGGACTAGGAAAGACATTGTGCAAGTCCAAGAGGAAATCAGCTGGTTGATATTATTTTGTAATACCAGTAAGCATAAAGATTGCATCTTCCAGCCACAGCAGCAGGACATTTTGCTAATCAGTTTGTTCCTTGTCTTGGCAATGTGCTCCCTGAAAGTCAAGGTAGAATTCTGTGCAATACCCAAAGACAAGGAAGAATCCTGTGTAATACCACAAGACAAGTGTTTGGATGTATGGTCTGGCATCTGTCTCTTTAGGAAAAAGCTGAGTTTATTAGTCTTTGTGCTAGTTAAATGGAGACAGCTAAAAGCTCTATTTATAAGACTAAGTTTGATATAGTGGACCCTCTCATGCCAGCATACCTGAGCATTCTCTTCAAGTGTGATTACCATGTTTTCCATTCAGTTTAAGGTAATTCACACTGGCAGATATAGGCTCAGATGAGATACCCTGTTCTAAAAGCATGAATATAGGAAAATGCAATCATTGTAGGTATAAACTGTAGTCTGTTTTCACAAGTACACCACCACTTTTGAACTGGATACATGATTGCTGTACATTTCATGGCTGCCACAACTGCAGGTGGTTTTAAGAGGTCCATTACCAACATTTTTCCCATTTGGAACAGAACTAAGAATGTGTTCTATATCCAGCAGTCTAAGGAAGACAGTTAAACTAACATAGGGAAAATAATTGCTTTCCCTTCACATCCAGCTCATATGAAGTGGCACAGTTAATGTGTAAAAGGAGTGAGGATGCAGTGGAAGAGCTTACGAAGTTCCTTTCAATGTCTGTCAGCAAGAACATATCTTGCTGTTATCTTCCCCAACCATAGCATGATGCAATCAAAGCAGACAACACAGATTGGATTATCAGTAGATTCTCTCTCTCTTTTTTAAAAAGGTGGCTGTGCTAATTATGCTGCAAGGCATAATCATACCCTCAGATTTCACAGATGAAAACAGGGATGATCCTATGGACATATATACTTGTACGAAGTCAATGGCAAAATCTGTAAGACTTGATATTTAAGCCAGTGAGAGGGTTTGATGGAGCCAACACAATCCACACCATTTAACATCTATATGATGTCATTGGGAGTGGTATTATTAGGAAATTGGGAGTGCAGTACACTGATGGCACCCCTCTATTTCTCTGTTACATATGAATCATGTGTTGCCATGCAAGATCTGAACCAGTATCCAGAAGCAGTGGTGGGCTGGATGAGGGCCAATAATCTGAATCCTGGTAAAACAGATGCCCTGTGGGCAAGTGATTCTTGGATCTGGAACCTGTGTAGGTACCCTCTTCTTCATGGGGTTTCACTCCTCTCAAAAAAGTAGGTTCATAGCTTTGGGGGTGCTCCTTGATCCATCTTTGTCACTGCATGCTCAAGTGGCCTCAGTGGCTAGAAGCACCTCTTACCAGCTTTGGCTGGTGTGCTAGTTATGCCTGCTCCTGGATGGAGAAAGCCTGGCCACAGTGACTTATGCACTAGTAAGCTTGAGATAGTATCATTGCAACCTATGGTATATGGAATTGCCCTGGGGTTGGTTTGGAACCTGCAACTAGGGCAAAATGCAGCAGGGCTAGGATACTTGGTGGAACATCCTACTGTGCACATATTAACAGTGCTGAAAGAATGCACAGGTTGCCTATTTGCTCCTGATACATACCTCAGGTTTTGTTGCTGGCACATAAAGACTTAAAACTATGGGACCAGGCTCTCTGAGAGAATGCCTCCTTCTGAAGTCAAAGGAGCCCCCCTAGTCATGCCGCATTTAGTGCAAAGGACGGCCTTCTCCATGGTGGCTCCTATATTGTAGAAAGAACTCTCCTTAGAGATTCAGTCAGCAGATACAGTGCAGGTGTTCCACCAATTAGTAAGGATGTTTCTATTCATGCTGGCATTCCCCGACACTAATTCTTAGAATGGATGTTACTGAATTCTTGGTATTTGCCTTATATTTTATTGTATCAATTTTATTTTGCAAATCATTATTGACTATGATAAAAGGCAGTCCATAATTTTAATTAATAAGAAATAAATGATAAACAATTGACACTGCAAGTGTTATGGACTCTGGAGATAAGTTTGTTCTCTCTCTCTCTCCCCCCCCCCTGTCACAGACACCCAGTGCAATTAGTTGGTAGTCAACTGAGAACAGACAACTTCAAAAAACACATAATTTATTTGATATAATTAAAAAGAAGTGCAGGACCTACTTCGTATTTTTCTAGAACTCTGATATACACCAATCAGAGCCAGGTGTAAAAGACTATGAATTAAAGAATTCTGAGCTTAGGAATTTGTTTTGAGTACCAAAGCTGAACTGAACTCACCGTCTTTCCACACAAAAATCCACTCCAGGTCAACCACCCTAGGTTTTTTCATTTCAGCAGTATAATTTCAGGGAGGGGGACAAGGGTGGAGAGATTCATTTGTTGTTGCTATGATTAAACAACTGGGAGTCAGAAATCCTTGCTGAGGATTTCTACTTCAAATTACCCCGATATCTGTCAGGACATCCTGGTCTACCTCCTACTTCAAATTGCCCAGACATCTATAAGTAGATCCTAATCTATCTTCTTCCCAGTCATGCTCTAAAATACCCTGGTCTTTTCCAGGTTAGCCAGGAGATAACTTGCTTGATACAGCAGAGTAGTTTTGTCTGCTTAGTTTCCCTGATGTTCAGCATGTCAGTCTGCAGCCATGGTCCATGAGCTAGGTTCATGTCAGGACAGGGCTGTAGGGGGCTGTCTTCCTCAGGAACATTCCATGAATTTTCAGCTTTCATTTTTATGAAGTGTATGTCTCTAGTGTATGAATCTATTCAGTTTGGAGCTATACCATGCAGACAGTATTTTATGCAACGCCTCACTAAGAAGCAAAGTTGCTCCTATCTTCCAACGTTCTGGTCAATGAGAGCAAAGACTGGCATAACTGACAAGAAATAGGTTCTAATTCTTAAATTGTTATATTTTTAAATAATAAATGCAGTTAACTTTTTAAAAACATCATGGTGACCTGTTTTCTGCAATTATTCCCAACCTTCTCAGCCCCTTATCACGAAACCCATGGACACCCCCCACACACACCTATTCTCTTTAAATTAACTGACAAGCATCTTTAAAACATATGTTAGGAAGGCACATAGCAGCACTGCAGAACTGAATCACATCTACTGATATCATATACAACAACAGGTTCATGCAAGTTTTATGCAAATCCTGTTGTGCGTGAATAAAACATACAACTTAACTGCAGTCTTCTTGCTCATTATAAGTTTCCATGGTGACCCTCTGTGATTACCTATGTATATAAAAGTGCATTCTGTTTACTCAAAATAGCTTTAGTTCCTTAAGATTTGCATGCCTTGGGGGACTTCAGCAATGTTTATTCATTTTAATAATATGCTGTGTTATTTGGGGGAGGGCAAATATATACTTTATTGTTTCTCTTTTTAGTGTACAAAATTCTTTACAATTTTTACCTCATTTATCTCACAACTACCCTGTGAAGTACTTTTAAGCTGAGAAATAATTACTTTTTGTAGCCCCCCCCCCCCATCAAATTTCATGGCTGAGCAGAAATTTATACTTTGGACTCCACCCTCCATATGAAACTTAAGACACAATCTATCCAATACTAATCATCAGAATACCGGATCACTTATCTATTTATTGAAAATATTATATACTGGCCTTCAATCTGAAACATTTTGAGGTGGTTTGCAAATAGCATTAAAATACAATAAATAAAACAAACAATAAAGCAATAATTAAAGGCAGCACCAAATAGTAAAACAACCAGCAAAAATAAATTCAGAAGGACTCAATTCTAGCTTTTCAACATGATATAGTTTCTAGTAGCTAGAATTAAGGGAGGAATCCTTCATCAAACCATGAGTAACTTTGGGAAGATGATAAAGGCAGCCTGTGCAAGGTTTATTTTGCATACTATGGAGACACTAATTTGCTCTCCAACTGTTAAAATTACTAGGGCTGTGCATAGACCCCCAATCAACTTTGAAGGCCAATTTGGCCTGATCCGCTTCAAACCAATTTAGACCCAATCCGATCCGCTTCAGACTCCGGATCCAAAGCAAGATTTAGACATCCAAGATATTCGGATGTTACATTTTCCCATTGACTTGCAGTGGAAAACGCAAACAGCCATAACATTTTTTAGATTTTGTGATAAATACTTGAAATATGGATACCTGGTGTATGCCCTGGCCGTGGGCTTCTAAGTTTTAGGGGTACTGAGAAAGTGATAAGTCAGGTCCAGGTTTGCTTACAAGGAGATTTTTATTGAGTACTTACAGTGAACAGGTGTACCCAATGGTTGGATCAGACGAAGCTCTGAACCAAGAGCTGTGCTGCAAGATGACTTTTGTATCATATACGTATGTTATTCAGGCATAGCAGTGAGGCAGTATGACAGGTGCAAGCATTAATTAGAGTTCATCTACAACTTTCCCAGCATAGCCTAGCAGTGCTTGGTAACATATTTAGCAGAAGCAAGACTATCATGATTTTCTCAGCATGGACACCTGTGGCTTAAGATAAACATAGCTTTACTCTCAGGCGCATCCTAGGCTCTGATAAGATAAACAGATAAGAAAAACAGCTCATTAGTTCTGGAATGTACTGAAGGGGCACTACAGCAGCCTTTGACTCATCTTATGAGCCCAGAGGCCCAACTGCAAGAAACTGCAGTTAATAAGCAAAAGCAGAGAGCATTATGGGTCTCTAAGCATCTCTAAAACTACTTTTAGCTTGCTTACAGGCCTGGGGGCCTACACCTGGCAACCCCTATGGAGGTGACTAAACCTACCATATTTCAGACAGTTTGGTCTAGTAGCTTTTTGCTAGCCACAGGTAACATTTGCTTTTTTCAAGAAAATCTGTCAAAGCAAAGAGTTATAATTTTTCAGTTCTTCCACATAAGTGCATGAAATTTGGGCACATGGCAGCCCATATGGAGGCAACTGAACCTGCCAAAGTTCATACAGTTTGGTCTAGTAGTTTTGTGCTAGCCATGCATAAAGTTTCCTTTTCTCAGAAACTAAAAAGGTGAAGAAAAAAAAAACCTGCCAGCCAAACAAGGGATTAGAGGTCCTGGAGATGTTTAAGGTGACAATTAGGAGGTTACTATTCCTAATCTCTGGTGTAGGTTTTTTTAACGTGCAAAAGTACTTTGCTTGTGTCTGTCCTGAATCTGCTACTGACCTGAAGTTCTCATTAAGGGAAGAAAGAAAAATTAAACATATCTTTGGCTGCAAATTGCAATACACATTACCCGGAAAAGTCACACTGACTGAACTTAGTGGGGCTTATTTATTAGTTGCACTGCTGCACTTTCTCTACTCCATATAATTTTATAAACCTCCCCCCGCCCACATATTTGCCTTTCTTCTAATTAAATGGCCCAAACACTGAAGCCTTTTACAGAGGAGTTTTTTGTTTTTTTTTAATACATATAACCTAGCCTGATCGTATTCTTCTTATGGTCATTTGGGGTACACAAGGCAAAACAAGCGACAGGCAAAGTGTCTTGGAAATCAGCAAAAGTGATGATGCTTCATATTATGTGTATTGTGTAGTGCTTTGCCCCATGGTATATACTGGACAATGTATTAGTGTACTGCTTTGGCCACACACAGTTTGCTTGTGCACAATAATGTGTATGGTGCACTCACATAGCACACCCGTATGCACTCGCACTCACATTCTTTGGTTTTTTATAAGCATATAGAGAGGTGAAAAATGGGAGGGAAGGAATAGTAACTGAGAAGGTGGGAGCCAAATAACAAGTAGTACAAAGCAAGGAAACAACTGCTGGGTTAAAAGTTCAGCCCTATTAGCAGCTAGATACATTACTTTCCAAGGCTCAGTTCCCCATTCCCAACTCTTCTTCTCCCCCTCCCTTCTCTAGCAAGTTGTTACATTCGCTCAGACAGTCTGTCTGGGGTTCAAAATATTCAGAAGTGATCCAAAGCACTACGGATCTCTTCAACCCACTTCAGACCCACTTTGGATTCAGACCAAAGTAGTGCACATCCCTAAAAATTACATCACAAAGAACAGATTTTAAAATATTTTGATTTCTCCCCCCACCCCTTACAAAGCATTCAAACGTTTTAAAGATAGTGAGTGATATCAAGAAATGCAGCAAATAAAATTGCTAAGGCAACCATTTGTACCAAACAAACACTACTTCTTTATTGGAGGTTTCAAACTTTCAAGTTGTAGAGAATTTTTCATCAGGCACAATGAAATAAAACTGGTTAATTTTTATATAGAGCAAAGTATGTAACAAGTGGCTAAATACATTTGTGTTTTAAGCATTCAAACAGAATCTTCACCTCGGCATCATTACAATTATTGATCACATTCTGCTAGCTATTTTTCTTTCACCCAGCCAAAGCAAATTTATTATTAATGTTTATATACCACCTTATTTGCTAAAAACCCATCCAGGAAGTGCTCTCCAAATGCTTTCTCCTCAATTCAAAAGTTTGTTTTAAATGAGGTGTAATCTGTGCACTATCGCTACTTTTTATTCATATGGCACCATGCATATGCTTACTACCATGGATTCAGTCCTGACTTAGCCATACATAAAGTAGACCCACATTCCCTATTCTCTTTATAATTCAATTTAATCTTGCTTTATTATTATAAATCTAATTAGTATTGTCTTAACATTAAGTCATCATTTTCACAACCCAACTTGTGAAACAGTCAAAGTTGTCATACATTTTAAATTAGTGTTTTTTATTTCATATCTATAAACAGCTTTGATTGATGTGTAAGGGAATTAATTCCCAGCAATCAGCCATTGTGGGGAGAAGCTAGAACTTTTTACTACTGAAATGGGAAGTAATCCTTAGGGATGGCAGAGAAATCCGCCACGGACACTTGGAATCTGTCCCCCCAGAGTCCATGGCAGAACGGACTACCTCTCGCCAGCCACTCCCTGAAATCCCCCCAGGACAGAACCTACCTGGCTGCAGCTGGTCCAGGTCGCTGTCTTCGTTCCGCAGCCATCTGCTGACAGGCTGCGGAATAAAATGGCATCCGGTGTAGTGGACGCCATTTGCATCCCTGCCATTGGCCGTGATTGGCTAAGTGAATATTTACGTAAATGGCCGGATGCCATTTGTGTCCGCAGACCAGCTGCAGCCGGAAGTCCAGGTGCAGCCGGAGCTGGCTGGCAGCTCCATTGACTCCCCGTGGAGCAGAGCCAACTGGGGAGGATTCCGGGGGGAGGACCGGATCGCCTCCCCCTGCCACGGACCCCCCCCACACAGACCCCAGGTAAGGGGATCCATGCATCCCTAGTAATCCTGACTCTTGAAGTCGTCCAACTAGATGAGTGTTATTTTCTGTAATTACTGCGAGGACTTGAAATCAGCAGGCACTGAGCAGACAGAGATCCGGCTAGGACTAAACTCCAGTCTTGCCAAGAGTAGTGGAAAGGAAAGCTTACCTCGACTGACTTACTCAGAACAATTATGCTGCTTTCCAGGTAACATTCCATGTGACAAGGGGAAACACTTTATTACAGATTCCATAGAGCGAGAGTTGCCAATTGGCTAGGATTACATCTAGTGAATACATATGTTTCCCACTGTTTGATCATGAAAATTGTTACCTTGCGTGTTTCCTTGTTTGCACTGGTGGCCACGAAAGTAAGAGCTAAATTTTGTGGCCATGGATGGGAGGGCCTTGCAATTTCAAGATTTGCAGTTCATGCAACAAGCGGTGACTGTCAATTTGAGGAGCTCCAAGACCAACCAGGGTGGCCCTGTTCCCAGCCCAGGTGGCAGAGCTATGTCCAGTGAAGGCCACCGGGGACTTTGTGATTCAGTATTCCTGGCATCTTTTTTGGCACAGGAATAGGTTGCTCCTGACCAAATATCAGTGCTGGGCTGTTACAAGGTTAGCCCTGAGGGCTTTAGGTTTGGAGGAGTTACATTTTGGTACATTCTCCTTCCCTCCTTCCATATTGGTGTGGCCTTGACAGCTGCTTCTGTGAGCTTTCCCCTAGAAGGAGTGCAAGCTGTGGGCAGGTGGTGCTCTAAGGCCTTCCAGGTATATGTGAAACCACTTGCTGCACCAGAGACTTGATGCTTTTCTGGGATGAGTTCTCACATTTGTTTTGTTTCCTTCAGATTGCTGGAATGGATGGGAGCCTGTGCAGGTGCTCATCTGTGGGCACAGCATGGTGTTCTGGGCCAGTGGGTCCAAGTCAAGCTGTGGATCCCAGCTGGGACTCAGCCGGTTTGCCACCATTAGGGATGGGAGAACTCACCCCATCCCATGCTGCATGCCACATGCTGGACCCCTCCTGGCCACCTGACCCTATTTGTGGCATGTGCCCAGCTAGCGGCAGTCCACTGGCACCCAAGAAGTGGCACGCGGTTTCCAACTCTTCCGCCAAGCCACCATTTTGTGCAAAATGGCAGCTTGGCCTAATTTGACCACTTAAGCCTGTAATTTTGTGTAAATGGGCCTCTTTGCAGCCGCCATTTGTGTAGAATTGTGATTTATGGAAAAGGCCAAGCTGCCATTTTGCACAAAATGACAGCTTGGCAGAGCAGTGGGGACCACTACACTTCCACAACTCAGCGTGCACTGAGTCAGGCAAGCACAGGGCTCTGCAGACTGGTATCTAGGGGGCCAAGATGGCAGGAATCCTCTGAGCTGAAGCCCCAAACCCGATGCTCATGACATCCCTAGCCACCATTCAGTGGTTGGGCAGATGTGATATGCAGTGGGAGTGCCTCCTTCCCACACTGTTCTACCAATGTTTGGTGCATATCCCCCCCAGGTTTTGTTGTTAGACCTAGGGGGAACAACCTTGGTCTATTAAAGGGTAAAGCCCTTATTCTGCAGGTTTTAGCCAGTTCTGATGTTATCCAACAACGTTGGCAGGGCGTGGTTATTGTATGGTCCAACTTGATCTCTCGCTTAGGTGGCGTGATGGGATTGACCCTCAGGGGCTCAATTGAGCTTGTAAGAAGTTTGATAGAGAAATAAGGTTTGAACTGTTGAGGCAAAGAGATGGAATTACCCTCCATGAGGATATTTCACATTTTAGGAGGAAACTATAGAGAGGATGGCATATACTTATCTGATTTGGGCAACAATATGTTTATGGCAGATCTGCAGACAAACCTGCTAGATTTAATTCAGAGGTGGTCGAGGGTGAACAAATAAGCAGAGGCTTGTCATTCTCCTGTAGCAGGTATGGGCAGGAACCTTTAGTGGGGTTAAGGTGGTAAGCATCCCGAGGCACCTTTACCGTGACAGGTGATGCCTGAGGCTCCCCACTCAGGGCTATCAGGCCCAGTGGGAAGATAAGAATTGCCTTTAAGGCTAATTCATCTCATCCACTTGAAGTTTTGAAGCCACAGGAAGACATGACACAGGAAGGACTCCCAAACCCACAAAAGGTAATTCTGGAGGGTGACGATCTCATAGACACTGCTCAGCAGGGATAGGGTGTCTCGCCTGATACACTGTCAGGGTAAGTGCAAACAGTCAGGGCAGGAAATATTAGAACACGGATAACTGTTTTGGCAGTTGGCCTCTGTACACCACCAGATTGAAGTTGAAAGGAAACACACCCAGATGGGAGTGAAGTCAGGACTTCCAGCTGTGATTCAAGGGGGTTGACAAAAGTGGGGCACTAACCATTCAGGAAGGACAGCCAGTGGCATACACACACACCTATCGTTGGTAGCTCATAAGTAATGGAACGAATGGCTGACAAGCAGCTGCATGGCCAGGTGTGACCTGTTTCCTGGGTACCCCATGACCAAGCAAGCAGAGAAAAGGCCTGGAGGTGGTTCTGAGTGTTACATTTGCATTTGGTAGCTGTTCACTGGAACTCCCAACATGAGGTCCAAAGAGGTGTCCATGTGAGTGAAGGAGGCCATCATTAGGCTGAGGAAAAAACATAAACCCATCAGAGAGATAGCAAAAACATTGGGAGTGCCCAACACAACAATTTGGAACATCCTGAAAAAGAAGGGCAAGCTCAGCAACAGCAAAAGGCCTGGAAGACCACAGAAGACAACTAAAGTGGATGACCACAGAATTCTGCTCATGGTGAAGAGGAACCCTTTCACAACATCTAGCCAGGTCAAGAATGCTCTTGAGGAGGTAGGCATGTCATTGTCAACATCTACTAGAGACAGCTTTATGGATGTAAATACAGACGCTTCACAACAAGGTGCAAACTACTGGTAACGCTCAAGAACAGACAGGCCAGATTAGCCTTTGCCAGCAAACATCTTAAAAAGCCTGCCCAGTTCTGGAATAACATTCTTTGGACTGATGAAACCAAAATTAACTTGTACCAGAATGATGGGAAGAGAAAAGTATGGAGAAGGAAAGGAACAGCTCATGATCCAAAGCATACCACATCATCTGTCAAACATGGTGGAGGCAGTGTGATGGCATGGGCATGTATGGCTGCCAGTGGAACTGGGTCACTGGTGTTTATTGATAACCTGACTGCTGATAAAAGCAGCAGCATGAATTCTGAGGTGTATAGGGCTATACTTTCTGCTCAGATTCAGCCAAATGCTGCCAAACTGATAGGATGCCGCTTCATATTGCAGATGGATAATGACCCAAGACATACAACAAAAGCTACCCAAGAGTTTCTCAAGGCCAAGAAGTGGGATGTTCTTCAATGGCCAAGTCACTCACCTGATCTCAACCCAATAGAGCATGCTTTTCACTTACTGAAGACAAGACTGAAGGCAGAAAGACCCACAAACAAGCAGCAGCTGAAGGGAGCTGCAGTAAAGGCCTGGCAAAGCATCTCGAGGGAGGAAACTCAGCATTTTTGGCCATATCCATGGTTTCCAGACTTCATGCAATCATTGATGCTTTGACTCGGATTCCTGCATTGAGCAGGGGATTGGACTTGATGGTCTTGTAGGCCGCTTCCAACCCTACTATTCTATGATTCTATGACTGCAAAGTCATAGATACCTTTTCATCCAGGTATTAAAGGCGATCCTTAAGTTTGAAATTATGTTGGTTTGTTCCATTTCTTATGAGCCACCAACGATGGGTGTGTGTGTATGCCACTGGCTGTCCTTCCTGAATGGTTAGTGCCTCACTTTTGTCAACCCCCTTGAATTACAGCAGAAAGTCCTGACTTCGCTCCCATCTGGGTGTTATTTCCTTTCAACTTCAATGTCGTGTACAGAGGTCAACTACCAAAACAGTTATCCTTGTTCCAATATTTCTGGCCCTGACTGTAGATTAGCAGCCCACAGAAGTTCCCCCTTTGCAGATCTCCTAAATAAAATGTGCCCCAAGTTTACACTATAGATCTGTGTTTCATCTCTGTATTTCTCCCCACCCCCTTCCTTTCACTCACAATAAAATTACTACTGGTGTCTCTAAATTGGCTAGGAAAAAACAAAGCAACCTGGCTATCATAGTTTTTTTTTATGTTAAATTGATAACAGCTGACAAAGAAAAGGCAGAAGTACTCAATTCCTACTTTGGCTCACTCCTCTCCCGAAAGAGGGCCTATGACCCCCCTGGCAAAGGTGAAGTACAGGCTGAAGGGGCATAATTGCAGCTTGAGATTGATAGGCATATGGTCAAGGAACACCTAATTGCTTTGAATGAGTTCAAATCTCCAGGGCCAGATGAACTGCATCCTAGAGTAATAAAAGAACTGGCAGAAGAATTATTATCTTCGAGAAATCAAGGAGGATGGGTGAAGTGCCAGATGACTGGAGGAGAGCTAATGTTGTCCCTATATTCAAAAAGGGCAAAAAGGAGGAACCTGGGAACCACAGAACAGTCTGACATCAATCCCTGGGAAAATTCTGGAGCAGATGATTTGGGATGGCGGAGAATTCCACCCCGGAGTCCGTGGCGGAACAGACCACCCCACCCCGCGAAGTCTGACTCAGCCAGCTCCTACCTAGCACCGCCGGATCTGGGTCCGGACGGTTCCATCCGCAGCTGGTCTTCGGACGCAAATGGCATCCTGCCTAGTGGACGCCATTTGCATCCCTTCCCCTTACCGTGATAGATCTTTACGTAGCCTATGTAGCCTATCATGGTAAGGGGAAGGGATGCAAATGGCAGCTGCTAGGCCGGTTGCCATTTGCATCCGAAGACTGGCCGTGGCCAGAATTCCAGCTGCGGCCGGCTCCAGCCAGCAGCTCCGTGGCCTTGCTGCGGAGTGGAGTGGAGCCAGCCAGGGAAGATTCCGGGGGGAAGGACCGGATCGCCTACCCCCCCACAGACCCCCTAGAGGACTCTAGGTAAGGGGGTTTCGTACACCCCTACAGATGATGAAGCAATCAGTCTGTAAGCACCTTGAAAACAATGCAGTGATTACTCGAAGCCAACATGGATTTGTCAAGAACAAATCCTGCCAGATGACTCTGATCTCATTTTTTGATCAGGTAACCTCCCTTGTGGACTGTGGGAATGCTGTGGACATAATATACCTCGACTTCAGCAAAGCTTTCGACAAAGTGCCCCATGATATCCTGATGAGCAAACTAGCTCAAAGTGGGCTAGATGAAACAACAATCAGGTGGATCCACAGTTGGCTACAGAATCAGACTCAAAGAGTGCTTATCAATGGGATCTTCTCAAACTGGGGAGAGGTAATGAGTGGGGACACTGAAAGAACTGGGCATGTTTAGCCTTGAGAAGAGAAGACTGAGGGCAGATATGATAGCACTCTTCAAGTACTAGGGTGTACGAAACCCAGTTACCATTCTGGTCCGGGCATCCGCGGGGTCGGGGGAGGCGATCTGTCCCTCCCCCTGGAATCCTGCCCAGCTGGCTCCGCAGCAAGTCTGGGGAGCCACCGGCCAGGCCCATCCGCAGCTAGGGATGTACGAAAGTCACTTACTTTTTCGACAGGGTGATTTGTGGGGGGAGGGAGGCGCTCCGCACCTCCCCCCGAAATCCTAATCCGGTTGGCTCCGCTCTGAGGAGATTCCGCAGTGCCACTGGCCAGGGCTGCCCACACCCGGACATCCGGCTGCTGGGCAGCCTTCCAGAAGAAAAAAAACAGTGTACGCAAATGGCGGCGGCTATGGAGGCCGCCATTTGCATTCCCTTTTTTTCCGCTGTTTTAGCCTACGTAAATATTTACATAAGCTATTAGGGCGAAAAAAAGGGGAACACAAATAGCGTAGTGGGTGCTATTTGTGTTCTTTTTTTCCTGCCACTTTCGCCTATGTAAATATTTATGTAAGCTATTACGGCAGAAAAAAGGGGAACGCAAATAGCGCCCACTACGCTATTTGCGTTCCCCTTTTTTTTGCCGTAATAGCTTACGTAAATATTTACGTAGGCTAAAGCAGCAAAAAAAAGGGAACACAAATGGCGGCCGCCGTAGCCGTCATGATTTGCGTATGCTTTTTTTTTTTTTAGCTTGCCGTGATAGGCTAGGTAAGTATTTACGTAGCCTATCACGGCAAAGGCAGCTACGCAAATGGCGTGGTGGCCGCCATTTCCGTGGCTGCCTTTGCCGTGATAGGCTACATAAATACTTACGTAGCCTATCACGGCAGCCTGGCCAGACGCAAATGGCGGCCGCTATGGTGGCCGCCATTTGAGTCCGCAGCAGCCGGCTGAGAGACCAGCTGCCAGAGGCGGCCCCAGAGCCGCCTCCAGAGCCACCGCTGGAGCCGCTGCCAGTGGAACATCCGCCCCAGGTAAGCTTCGTCCTGGGAGGGCTTCTGCGGGGGGGTGGGGGGTGGGAGGCCATTCCGCCATGGGTTTCGGGGGGGCGAATGCCAGTGCATTTGGCCTCACTGAAATCCGTGGTGGAATTCTCCGCCATCTCTATCCGCAGCCGAACTTCCATCAGCAGCCGGGTTGCGGCCGCAAATGGTGTCTGGCATGGGGGATGCCATTTGCGTCCCTGCTCTTTGCTGTGATAGGCTACGTGAATATTTACATAGCCTATCACCGAAAAGAGCAGGGACACAAATGGCATACCCTATGCCGGACGCCATTTCCAGCCGCAGTCCAGGGCAGCGGGCGGATGGCAGCAGTGGATGGACCCGGACCAACCAGCAGCAGGTAGGGTCCGTCCGGGGAGGATTTCGGGGGGGAGTAGTCCGTTCCGCCACGGACTCCAGGGGCCAGATTCTAAGGAATATGGCCTCATTGGAGTCCGTGGCAGATGTCAGGGTGGACACTGAGCCCATAGAATCCCAGAGTAGTTCTGATGCTGAGGAAGAGCAGTCACTCCTTCGGGAGAGGAGCGCGCTCCTTTTTTCCCAGGACCAACAGCTGACAGAGATTCCTCCCACCCACATTCCTAGTTTAGAAAGCAGTCCAGGGCGTGACTCAGCACAGATAGCAGACTGGGGGGGGGGATGCGTGGCGCAGACGCAGAGAGTGGCACCAAATGGTTCGCGCTCAAAGAACGGTTGCGCCCAGAGGATCCAAGGGAAAAGGGGAGGGATTCTCCCTAGTCCTTATATTCAGGGGTCTGCCAGTAATTGCCCTTCAAATGGGGACCAACTGTTCTAACTTAGGGCATAGGGATGCTGCTGCTCAGATCTAGTTGCTACCTGTAGAGTTGTAAGTTGTAAAAGAAGAATAAAGCTTTGAAAAGAATCCCTTTGTCTGTGTCTGGACTTGGCCACTGGATTAGACTGAGAGCCCTCCAAGGAGCCCTTGACAGCACATTTCTCCACCATCCCTATCAAGAACTTGAAAAGTTGTCACAGAGAGAAAGGCCAGGATCTCTTCTCGATCATCCCAGAGTGCGGGACATGGAATAATGGGCTCAAGTTACAGGAAGCCACATTCCGGCTGAACATCAGGAGAAACTTCCTGACTGTTAGAGCAATACAATAATGGAACCAATTACCTCGGGAGGTAGTGGGCTCTCCCACACTGGAGGCATTCAAGATGAGGCTGGACAGCCATCTGTCAGGGATGCTCTGAGTCTGACTTGGATTCCTGCATTGAGCAGGGGGTTGGACTTGGTGGTCTTATAGGCCCCTTCCAACCCTACTATTCTATGAATCTATAAATTATAACCAATATAGAAATTAAAAAGTGAATCTGCAACTTTTCAGAAAATCCAGAAAAACAGAGCAAGATCCAAACCATTTAATTAACTCAGCTGGACAGTAATGTTAATTAAAATGTCAGAGCTATTAAGGGAAACAGGACAGGGAATACTGTGAATCTGTGAAGTTTATAGCACAGAATGTGCTACTTTACAATGATGCCACACTTCCATGTTCAAGATAATGTTAAAAAGGGTCAGAGATCGTTCCAGTACAAAAATACATTGGGAACTAATTGTGATGGATTCAGTCTGATTTCAAGCTTTTCATGACATACAGTCAGGGCCAGAAATATTGGAACAAGGATAGCTGTTTTGGCAGTTGGCCTATGTATACCACCACGTTGAAGTTGAAAGGAAACACACCCAGATGGGAGCAAAGTCAGGACTTTCAGCTGTAATTCAAGGGGGTTGACAAAAGTGGGGCACTAACCATTCAGGAAGGACAGCCAGTGGCATACACACACACCCATCGTTGGTGGCTCATAAGTAATGGAACAAACAAACATCATTTCAAACTTAAGGATTGCCTGTAATACCTGGATGAAAATCCTTTGCAGTCAACGACTGCCTGAAGTCTGGAACCCATGGACATGACCAAATGCTGAGTTTCCTCCCTCAAGATGCTTTAATGCAGCTGCCTTCAGCTGCTGCTTGTTTGTGGGTCTTTCTGCCTTCAGTCTTGTCTTCAGTAAGTGAAAAGCATGCTCTCTTGGGTGGAGATCAGGTGAGTGACTTGGCCATTGAAGAACATCCCACTTCTTGGCCTTCAGAAACTCTTGGGTAGCTTTTGCTGTATGTTTTGGGTCATTATCCATCTGCAATATGAAGCGGCATCCTATCAGTTTGGCAGCATTCGGCTGAATCTGAGCAGAAAAAGTATAGCCCTAGACACTTCAGAATTCATCCTGCTGCTTTTATCAGCAGTCAGGTCATCAATAAACACCAGTGACCCAGCTGCATTGGCAGCCAAACCATGCCATAAGACTGCCTCCACCATGTTTGATAGATGATGTGGTATGCTTTGGATCATAAGCTGTTCCTTTCCTTCTCCATACTTTTCTCTTCCCATCATTCTGGTACAAGTTAATTTTGGTTTCATCAGTCCAAAGAATCTTATTCCAGAACTGGGTAGGCTTTTTTAGGTGTTTGCTGGCAAAGGCTAATCTGGCCTGTCTGTTCTTGAGCGTTACCAGTGGTGTGCACCTTGTTGTGAAGCCTCTGTATTTCCATTCATAAAGCTGTCTCTGACTGTAGATGTTGACAATGACATGCCTACCTCCTCAAGAGCGTTCTTGACTGGCTAGATGTTGTGAAAGGGTTCCTCTTCACCATGAGCAGAATTCTGCTGTCATCCACTTTAGTTGTCTTCCGTGGTCTTCCAGGCCTTCTGCTGTTGCTGAGCTTGCCAGTTAATTCCTTCTTTTTCAGGATGTTCCAAACTGGTGTGTTGGCCACTCCCACTGTTTTTGCTATCTCTCTGATGGGTTTATTTGTTTCTTCAGCCTAATGATGGCTTCCTTCACTCACATGGACACCTCTTTGGACCTCATGTTGGGAGTTCCAGTGAACAGCTACCAAATGCAAATGTAACACTCAGAACCACCTCCAGGCCTTTTCTCTGCTTGCTTGGTCATGAGGTACCCAGGAAACAGGCCACACCTGGCCATGCAGCTGCTTGTCAGCCATTCGTTCCATTACTTATGAGCCACCAATGATGGGTGTGCGTGTATGCCACTGGCTGTCCTTCCTGAATGGCTGGTGCCCCACTTTTGTCGACCCCCTTGAATTACAGCTGGAAGTCCTGACTTTGCTCCCATCTGGGTGTGTTTCCTTTCAACTTCAATGTGGTGGTGTACAGAGTCCAACTGCCAAAACAGTTATCCATGTTCCAATATTTCTGGCCCTGACTGTATGTTAGAAAAGCTTGTTTCAGAAAAGAATATGGAATGGTTGAATTATTTGAATATAGATACATATTGTTGTGACAGTATGCCTGATGTATTGGCAATAGGTCAGGATGGGTTTTCTCCCTATCACAAGTCTTCTATGAATTGGGTTGTTCCCAGTTCTTTACTCTGTCTCCTAAGAGTTTCTAGAGCAGTTCTATCATTAATTTCAGAATTAGCGCATGTGCAGTTTCCTCTTTCCAGTTTTCTATTCATTTGTGCGATTCCCCCCTCCCTGCATCTGCTTCACGGTCAGACGTGTACCACCACCTTCACTGTAATGCTCATAATCTTTTTTCTTTTCTTCAAGAGGAGCATGTGTATACTTCAGTGCTGTACCAACAGAGTCCATATATGCCCTTTAAACAAACACTTGACTAACAGGAAACTGTAAGAGATATTGAAACTGACTGAGGCTGATGATTTTTACCAGAGACAAGTATGACCCCAACCCATACAGCTTCTGATTGAGTCACTTGCCTGATCAGCCAAAAGAGCATTTTGTTGTTGTTAAGAAAAGCATTTATGTGCATCAGTACACAAAGTAAATGCTTCTTGTGTACAGATTCTTGTAAGATTTTCACATAAGATCTCTATTATGGTAAGGCTGCTTCTATTTCTGCAAAGCAATCAACCCATACATATGCCCACTTTCGTAGAAGTATCTACAAATCCTAGAAATGCAAGCCAGAAAAATGATAGAAAGCAAATGCATCAGTGTCGCTCTATGGCTAGACAAGGTAATAGAAACTGCTAAATCTGGAGGGAAATTTCAGATAGAACACTACTAAATTATTTTCAAAACCAGAATAGAACAACATAAATCCTTCAGATCATTTACTATTGACTCAGATAGTATTGAGATCTAGATCTAGATATATATATATATATATATATATGAGAGAGAGAGAGAGAGAGAGAGAGAGAGAGAGAGAGAGAGAATGTCACCAATTTACTATGTGTTCTATAGCTCCTTTTTCCCTCTGTAACTTAAGGCTTGGTATCAGCTAGTAGAAAATTAACATAAAAACTGAAAGACTTCCCTGGATAAGGTTTAAGCAGAGACAAATATACATTTCAAATAAATCACTGTAGAAATTACAGTGAAAAAAAATACTTGACTCAAATTTTCACTTTCTTATACCCACACAGACACTGACATTATGCAGCAGGAATTCCTGCCAGTTAGAGCACATGGTAATGTATTAAATCTAGAACTATCATAACTTAAAATCATGCAAAAACATTTGAGAACCAAATAACTAAAACACAGTAATACAAAAGTAAAGAGAAAGTATTCCTTAACTGCAATATACATTAGTCTGATGAATAAGATTAGTCTATAGCCAGTGCCACAAAATCACCATTTATTAGAGTATTTTATACTACTTTTCCAAAAGTTCAAAGCAGTGTGTGCAAGCCAAAATAAATAAATAAAATGGAATGTAAAATGACAATCATACATGAAACCAAACACTTCAGAAAAATACAGTTTTTTTCCAAAAGGTTTGAATAGAAAAGTTTGATGACCCATGTGAAAGGACAGAGGAATAGAATATAATCCTTCCTTATATGTTCTAGGATATGGGTCCACAGTTACAGAGCTATTGCCTAAAGAAAGATAAACTTGTTGAATGGACAGCAAAAACAGCAGAGCTGACTTAAGCTCATTTGATGAGTGGAGTCACATCAGGTTGTATCATGCAATGGTTCATCCATGTTAGAGATCCTATTGGTGTGTGATTTCTTTTCTTTCTTTTTTGCTGTAAATGTTACAACACACATAAAATATGCAGAGTACCTACAACGAAGTCACAAGGTGCACCCATAGGCTAGCATCTCCTACTGCAATTGGATCTAGCTAGCAATGTCAGTTACCCCATAGTTAGAGCATTTTGGTAAATTTGGTCTGTCATAGTTTAAAATTAAAATTTCAAAAATACTGACAGTCCGTGTGCAAGATACATATAATATGGATAAAGCAAACTTGCTTTCATCAAGTAGCAACCCCAAAAATTTTCTACTGGCAAGTATCAATGTAGAAAAGTCATAATTGTTGTGAACTGCCAGAGAGCTTTAGCTATTGGGCAGTATAAAAATAAAATGATAGACTAAGGGAGCAATCCTATGGCCTCTAGTCAGTGGCTAGTTGACCATCGGATATGTGGTTTTCCGGGAACCAACCTCAGAGCCCACACTCCAAGGTCAGTTCCCGGAGAACTGACCTCCCCCCACTTCCGAGCTGCCTCGGAGGCAGCGCAGAACAGCCCCATGCTCGACACTTGCAAGAGGAGTGCACAGCAGCTGAAAAGGGGCATTCCCAGAGGGCATTCCGGGGTGGGGAGGGCAGAAATATCTGCACGACACATCCAATGTGTTGTACAGGAGCCTCCTCCCTCGCTCTGCCCTCCCGCAGCTAAACAGCCGTAATCAGCTGTCTAGCCGAAAATGCAGGGCAGGAGAAGCACAGAGGGAACGATCCCCTGGGTGCTTCTCCGGCCCTGCATTGGATAGGCGGTCACCTCCGAGTTCAGAGGCGGTCACCTATCTGAATAGGATTACGCCCTAAATCACATTAGTGCAAGTGCATGTTGTTGCTGTTGTTGCTGTTCAGTCATTAAGTTGTGTCCGACTCTTCATGACCCCATGGACCATAGCACGCCAGGCCTTCCTGTCCTCTACTATCTCCCAGAGTGTGCTCAAGTTAGGGATGGCGGAGAATTTCTCCCCGAAACTTCGGGGGGCCGAGCGCCAACGTGTTCGGCCCCCCGAACAAGTTTCGGGGAGAAATCCTCCGCCCCCCCCCGGGACGGGACGTACCTTCCCTGAATGTCCCTCCCGGCAGCGGGTCCGGCTGGCGGTTCGTCCGGTGTTCGAGCGGGGCAGGAGCGGCAGCCGCCCCCGCCATTGCAATGAAAGAAAAAAAAAAAACGTCCCCTGATAGGCTGCGTGACGATTCACGTAGCCTATCACGGCAAGATTTGCAAAGTCAGCCGTGATAGGCTACGTGAATCGTCACGTAGCCTATCACGGGTGACTTTAAAAAAAAAAAAAAGTGTGTACGGATAATGGCGGCCCCCATAGGGAGCCGCCATTCCCGTTCCTTATTTGGTCGCTGTAGTCTACGTCAATGTTTACATAGACTACGGCGAAAATAAGGGCAACGCTATTTGCGTTGCCCTTATTTTCGCCGTAGTCTACGTAAACATTGACGTAGACTACAGCAACTAAATAAGGAACGCGAATGGCGGCTCCCTATGGGGGCCACCATTCGCGTATGCGCTTTTTTTTTTTTTTAAAGTCACCCGTGATAGGCTACGTGACGATTCACGTAGCCTATCACGGCTGACTTTCCAGATCTAGCCGTGATAGGCTACGTGAATCGTCACGTAGCCTATCAGGGGACTTTTTTTTGGTTTTTTTTTACTTTCGTGTTCGCGGCCGGGCGGGGCGGGAAGCCTCCTCCCCGGCCTGAATTTCGGCCGGGCGAGGCAGGAAGCCTCCCCCCCCGGCCTGAATTTCGGCCGGGCGAGGCAGGAAGCCTCCCCCCCCGGCCTGAACTTCGCGGGGGGAGCAGCGAAGCGCTCCCCCCCACCGCGAAAAAGCTGGAAGGTAAGTGACTTTCGTTCACCCCTAGCTCAAGTTCATGTTCATTGCATCGATGATGCTATCTAGCCATCTCATCCTCTGTCGTCCCCTTCTCCTTTTGCCTTCAATCTTTCCCAGCATCAGAGTCTTTTCCAGTGAGTCTTCTCTTCGCATTAGGTGGCCAAAATATCTGAGCTTCAGCTTCAGTATCTGTCCTTCCAGTGAGCACTCAAGGTTGATTTCCTTTAGGATTGACTGATCTGACCTCCTTGTAGTCCAGGGGACTCTTAAGAGTCTTCTCCAGCACCACAGTTCGAAAGCATCAATTCTTCAGCATTCAGACTTCCTTATAGTCTAGCTCTCACAGCCATACGTTACTACGGGGAAAACCATAGCTTTGATTAGACGAACCTTTGTCAGCAAGGTGATGTCTCTGCTTCTTACTATGCTGTCTAGGTTTGCCATAGCTTTCCTCCCAAGGAGCAAGCATCTTTTAATTTCATGGCTACACTCTAGGGGTGTGCGAAACCCCGCTTACAGTGAGGTGATCCATTCCTCCCCCCCGGAATCCTGCCCGGCCAGCTCCGCTCTGCGGCCAGGCTGCAGAGCTGCTGGCCGGGCCAACCCGCAGCAGGGCCTCCAGCCGCTGCCGGGCTGGTGCGGACGCAAATGGCATCCTGAGTAGGGAACGCCAATTGCGTCCCGATGGTAGCCCATGATAGGCTACGTAAATATTTACATAGCCTATCACGGGCTACCATAGGGACACAAATGGCGTCCCCTACTCAGCACGCCATTTGCGTCCGCACCAGCCCGGCAGCAGCCAGGGCCGCTGCCACCACCGCCGGAGCCGCAGACAGGTAGGCTCCGTTTCGCAGGGCTTTTGCAGGATGGAGGGGCGGGGGGCTCCATTCCGCCACGGATTCCAGGGGCCTGAATTCCCTGGAATTCAGCCCACCTGGGATCTGTGGTGGAATTCTCTAACATCCCTACTACAATCACCGTCTGCGGTGATCTTGGAGCCCAAGAAAATAAAATCTGTCACTGCTTCCATTTCTTCCCCTTCTATATGCCAGGAAGTGATGAGGCCAGATGCCTTGATCTTCGTTTTTTAATGTTGAGTTTCAAACCAGCTTTTGCACTCTCCTCTTGCACACTTAACAGGAGGCTTTTTAGATCCTCTTCGCTTTCTGCTGTTAGGGTGGTATCGTCTGCATATCTGAGGTTGTTGATAATTCTCCCGGCAATCTTAATTCCGACCTATGATTCACCCAGCCCAGCGTTTCTCATGATGTACTCTGCATAAAAGTTAAGTAGGCAGGGTGACAACATACAGTCTTGTCATTTTCCAATTTTGAACCAATCGGTTGTTCCACGTCCTGTTCTTACTGTTGCTTCTTGACCCTCGTACAGGTTTCTCAGGAGACAGGTAAGGTGGTCTGGTAGTCCCATCTCTTTAAGAATTTGCCACAGTTTGTTGTGATCCACACAATCAAAGGCTTTAGCGTAGTCAATTAAGCATAAGTAGATGTTTTCTGGAATTCTCTTGCTTTCTCCATGATCCAGAGAATGTTGGTTATTTGATCTCTAGTTCCTCTGCCTCTTCGAAACCCAGCCTGTACTTCTGATAGTTCTCAGTTCACCTACTGCTGAAGCCTAGCTTGTAGGATTTTGAGCATAACCTAGGGATGTCAGAGAATTCTGCCATGGATCTCAGTGAGGCTGAATGCCAGTGCGTTTGGCTCCCCGAAATCCATGGAGGATCGAAGCCTCCTGACCCCACCACCCCATGAAAGGCACACGAAACGGAGCACTTACCTGGTGCCGTTCGCACTGTATTGTGAATGGCGGCTGCATTTGCAGCCGCCATTCGCTTCCCCATTTTTGCCGTGTTAGGCTACATAAATACTTACGTACCCTATCGCTGCTAACGCAGGGACGCCATTTGCGTCCCAGCGGAGGCTGTGATAGGCTACGTAAATATGTACATAGCCTTTCATGGCAAAAAAACAGGAACGCAAATGGCAGCTGCCGTAGCCACCACCATTTGCGTCTGCAGGCTCTGCACGCCTGCGAATGCACCTGGCTGGCGGCTCCGCGGAGTTGCCGTGGAGTAGAGCCGGCCGGGTTAGGATTTCAGGGGGAAGTGTGGAGTGCCTCCCCCCCACCGTGAATCACCCCCTTCAAAAAGATAAGTGACTTTTGCACATCCCTAGCATAACCTTGCTAGCAGGTAGGGATGTACGAAAGTCACTTACCTGAACCCGAAAGGTGATTCACAGTGGGGGGAGGCGCTCCGTCCCTCCCCCTGAAATTCTGGCCAGGGGGGAGGCGCCCTGTCCCTCCAGCCGCGAATCCTGTCCTGCCGGGACGCAAATGGCGGAGGCCGTAGCCGCCGCCGTTTGCATCCCTGCAGTCAGCCATGATAGGCTACATAAATCTTTATGTAGGCTATCATGGCTGAATGGAAAAAAAAACACGAGTATGCAAATGGCGGCACCCATGGGCGCCGCCATTTGCGTATGCACGGTTTGTTTTTTTCACTCAGCCGTGACAGGTTACGTAAACATTTACGTAGCCTATCATGGTGTTTTTTTTAAATCTAGCTATGATAGGCTACGTAAATCTTTACGTAGCCTATCAGGTTTTTTTAAAAAATCTAGCCATGATAGGCTACGTAAATCTTTACGTAGCCTATCACATTTTTTTTTTTACTTGGAAATGGTGGCGGCAGCAGCCATTCGGAAGACCGGCCGCCGCCGCACCACTGCCAGAGCCGCTGCCGCCAGGAACATTTGCACAAGCTAAGTCCCGTCCCGGGGCGGGGCGGCAGACCGTTTCTCCACCAATTTCAGGGGGCCGAATGCGCTGGCATTCGGCCTCCCTGAGATTCGTGGAGAAATTCTCTGACATCCCTACTAGCATGTGAAATGTGAGCAATTGTACGGTAGCTTGAACACTCTTTGGCACTGCCCTTCTTTGGATTTGAAACATAAACCGACCTCTTCCAGTCTAGGGGTGGACGAAAGTCACTTACCTTTTCTCGAAGCTTGTTCGCGGTGAGGGGGAGGTGCTTCGCTGCTCCCCCCGCGAAGTTCAGGCCGGGGGGGGAGGCTTCCCGCCTCGCCCGGCCGAAATTCAGGCCGGGGGGGAGGCTTCCTGCCTCTGCCCGGCCGAAATTCAGGCCGGGGAGGAGGCTTCCCGCCTCGCCCGACCGCGAACGCGAAAGTTAAAAAAAAAAACAACGCCCCCTGATAGGCTACGTGACGATTCACGTAGCCTATCACGGCTGACTTTGCAAATCTAGCCCTGATAGGCTACGTGAATCGTCATGTAGCCTATCAGGGGACTTTTTTTTTTTTTTCTTTTATTGCAATGGCGGCGGCGGCAGCCGGTCGAAAGACCGGCTGCTGCTCCCGCCCCGCTCGAACACCCACCGAACCGCCGGCCGGACCCGCCGCCGGGAGGGACATTCGGCGAAGGGAAGTCCCGTCCCGGGGGGGGTGCGGGTGCGGAGGATTTCTCCCCGAAACTTGTTCGGGGGGCCGAACACGTTGGTGCTCAGCCCCCCGAAGTTTCGGGGAGAAATTCTCCGCCAACCCTATTCCAGTCTTGTGGCCACTGTTGAGCGTTCCAAATTTGTTGGCATATTGAGTGCCGCACTTTCACAGCATCATCTTATAGGATTTTAAATAGTTCCGCTGGAATACTGTCATCTCCGCTAGCTTTGTTGTTACTAATGCTTCCTAAGGCCCACTTGACTTCACTCTCTAGCATGTCCGGCTCAAGTTCAGTGACTGCAACATCGTGGCTATCAGGGACATTCAGATCTTTCCCGTATAGTTCTTCTGTGTATTCTTTCCATCTCTTCTTAATCTCTTCTGCTTCTGTTAGGTCCCTGCCTTCTTTGTCCTTTATCATGCCCGACTTTGCACAAAACATTCCCTTGAGATCTCCGATTTTCTTGAAAAGATCTGTCTTTCCCATTCTATTGTTTTCCTCGATTTCTTTGCATTCTTCATTTAGAAGGCCTTCTTATCTCTCCTTGCTATTCTCTGGAACTCTGCATTCAGTTGGATGTATCTTCCCCTTTCTCCCTTGCTTTTCACTTCCCTTCTTTCCTCAGCTACTTGTAAAGCCTCCTCAGACAGCCACTTTGATTTCTTGCATTTCTTTTTCTTTGGGATGGTTTTAGTTGCTGCCTCCTGAACAATGTTAAGAACCTCCAACCATAGTTCCTCAGGCACTCTGTCTATCAGGTCTAATCCCTTAAATCTATTCATCACCTCCACTGTATATTCATAAGGGATATGATTTAGGTCATACCTGAAAGGTTTAGTATTTTTCCCTAAGTTCTTCAATTTAAGCTGAAATTTTGCAATAAGAAGCTCATGATCTGAGCAGTCAGCTCCAGGAAGTACATGTTACTGATTTCTAATGCAATAAATTTTGTTAGTAACTGTACACTTAAAAGAAGTGATTTCTTAAAGGTAATGCAATGGGCTGATTTTCACTGGTGTGATCCTAGGTTGCAAATATCTTTTTAAGAGCCGCTTTAAATAGTAATTTATATGAATTTGGTGGATTTCTGAGCGTGATGCATGGTGGAGAATTAATGGCTTTCATTGAACGAGTGTAATAGTATATAATAGGGTAACTATCTTCCGTGATCTGGTGGTAGTTGGGGCAGGAGGATGTAGTCCACAACAAATGGAATGTGGTTTTCTTTCAAAGGGTTATCCTCCTTTATGAAGCAAAGGCTATCCCTGGATATTACTGATGCTCAATTGATATTGTAGTTAATAATGTGACTAAGGTATCTGCATTGTTGGAGATATTCCTCAGGTTTATTATATCTTTTTAAGTTTTCTTCATTATTGCAAATGTGTTTATCCTTAGAGCCAAACCATATATAATGTTTTTCTTTATATGCTTCAGATGACATAACTTGTAGTTAAGGTACAGATGGGAATCCATAGGTTTACAATGTAAGTCTGTGACAATTCGATGGTTTTCAGTGGTTAAGAGGGCATCCAGGAAGGGTAATTTTGAGATTTGCCCATGCCTAGTCTCATATACATGAAGAAGCCCTAGTGTTCCCAATGGTGAATGCATATTAAAATGTAATGTAAGCTATTTTATGGCAGAAAACTTATTTTCCATGACTAGAACATGCCTCCAGTTGCAAACTCTTTTGCCCTCCAGACTGTATAATCACTTGTAATTTTATGGACATCAAGACACCAAGACTTCACTTTCTACAGAAGAAAGCATGATCACTTGGTTTAACTAGGTGGTGGGCAAGTTGGGGCCCTCCATTGTTTTGGCCCACAGCTCCCATCAGCCTTAGCCAGCATAGCCAATGGTGATGGATTATGGGAGTTGGAGGCTGAAACATTCGGAGGGCCACAAGTTGCATAGTCCTGTTTTAGTTAATGAATGATAGATTTTTACAGCTGATTTTGATCATCTATATAATAATGAATAATTAATATGGTTGTCAAGACCAAGTGTCAAACCATTTTCTTGCAACCGACATTCTATTTTGGGATAATACATTTGGCTCCCTTGCAACAGCAGTACTAGTTGGGAGGAGAAAGCCAGGAAGGCTTGGAAAGTCAAGTACAATCCATGAGCTTCATGTTGCCTATTTGGTACTGCCAGCAATTATACAATTAACTCTTCATAATAGTGATTTACGTTCTAGATTTCTTTCTTTTTTTAGTTCCTAGAATCGAGAAACTAAAAGGAATAGAAATGTATGTAAGAAAGAACTCATCTAAATACTTTGGACTATGCTCCCATAATTAGGTTCAGTTTTTTAAAATTGATGAACATCCATACTGGCAACCTGGTGAAACACTATGATATAGTAAAATGCTCTTAGCAGGAGATATTGGAAGCTGAGCACACATTAAAGTTCATCAGCTCATCTGGGGATAGGACCTCTTTGTAAATTGCCAGAATAATTATTTTTTGGCCAGGTGTTAAGTCTGGCATTTAAATAGTTTGATATTTATGGGAAACTTTGTGGGTCCCAAATTGATGACTCTTATCATTTTAGATGCAGAGTGAAATAGATAGCTTTTAAAACTAGAAAAATATAATATAAAAGAACTGCTTCCAGCATGTTATTCCATCTCTGCAAGATGGCAAAGTTCACTTACTTCATTTTAAAACAATATTCACTTGCATCATAAGACAAAGTTCCTATTAGAGCCTAAATTTTAGCTTATTTAACAGGAAGAGACAAGAGTTACCAAATCCTCTCCCTAAACCAGGGGAGAGAAACCCTTTTTTTCTATGAAGAGGGGTTGACCCATGCAAAAATCAATTAAGGGTCAGAGCCACCAGTAGGTGGAGACAGAATTAAGATATAAGAATTCTAAGCTTGCCTCCTATTATGATTTGATATCTGTGTGTCCTTCAGATTAATCCTGGCAGCCTGCAGAGGGAAATGTTCACTTCAGAAAATCAGCAGTCAAGATTTGGAAGGGTAAAGCAACAAAATCTGGGAGTAGAGGTTAGGCTATTTTAAATCCACCAAGAGAATAAGCTGCCCATAAGGAAAAGCAAAATGTACACAGATTTTTAAGTTGTAAGAAATGGGCATATGGCAGACTTTAATGTTATCTCTCTCTCTCTCTCTCTCTCTCTGGGGTTTTGTATGCAATGTCTTGGCTGTGCCCAAGCTTGTGTGATCCATAAAGACAATTCCTTATTGTAGGTGGTGCCAACTGTATTATGGCCCTCTTGAGGAGGTGAGTTTGTGGAGGAACATACACCTCTGGCTTCTGGACCACTTTCTGGAGAACAGTGATCCATGAGAATACAGAAGTGAGCCATCTCTGCCCTAAACTGAAAACACTGCACCAGTCCCACTTTGCCCCCTTCATATCCATGTAGTCTAGATGCCAGAAGAAGAACGCATAAGCAAAATAAGGGTGATACAACACCAAGGTTCCTGCTGACCAATGAGCTCAAAAGATGAGTGACACCATGCAGCCCTGAGAAGGGTGCACAAGTGGCAAAATCCCAAAAACTACTGAAGTACTAACTTAATTTAAAAGGTTAAACACTGTACACATTAATTTTATAGCTCAGCAAGGCAACAGAGCATACTGCTATCTTTAATCTTTCACTTTCAGGGAATTCAATTTTTTTTTTTTCTCACAGTATGAACAGAATGATCAGACAAAGGGAGCTTTTGATCACAAAGCTAACTACACAGACTTTTCTCCTATTAAATTACATTCCATATAAATTATTGTTTTAAATTTTTATAAGTTACCAATGCCTGAACTTGTGCTGGCCATTTGGAACTAATTAAATATTCTTTCTTTTATTATTATTCACACAGAAACACTGGGCTGATCAATCATCTTATTGTCCGTTGAACTGTCAAATCTAAGCATGCTGATGACACTCAAAATTCAGCAGTTTGTTGGTAGTATCTATTACGTTTGTAATGGCCATATGTAAAATCATATAATGGCCCCCTTTATTGGGTAAAAGGGTTCCTGAGGTCTGAAGAAGGGAAGGTTACTAGAAGAAACGTGCAGTAGAGACTGAAGTATTTTGAAAAAAATAGGTGTTTATATGTGTAGAGCTAACTGGGAAATATGAACAACAAGATCCATGTGATTAGCTGAGTTCAGGAAAACCCACTGAACAAAGAGACTTCCAAGATAAGCCTAAAACCTGAAGCAAAGGTCATATAAATCAGGAATGTTACCAGCAAGTGAAGTGGTGGTCAAGGCTTCTAAGGGAAAGGTGATGCTCTTTAACATCAAACCGTAGACTTTCCAGGGAGGGAAAAAAGCCAATCACAACCAGGACACGTAATCAACGGGTGTGTTTTTCCACATTGTGCAAAGGCTCAGGAGAAAAAGTATTTAAGATACATCAAAATCAACAGGATTCAGAGGAAGGCACATACACCGGAGAAACAGTCGAATGCAGCACACCTCCCACTTCTTGAGTGCACAACCTGATTGGCCATCAGGCTCTGTTGCTCCCACATTGCTAACTATCTGAGTGAACATGGAAAGTTTGAATGGACTGAACTGAATTGCATTCTATCAAAATAAATGTGCTCTAGAAACTGCATTAGGGTTTTGAGTCTCAGTCTGTGTCTCACCCCATAATCCCAGCTGCTATTCTTAACGTGTGTATGTGTACCCAGTTTGGATGGCTGATTTTCATTTGTTCTTCTTTAAACTGAGATGGATTATGTGCAATCTGCATGACTAAAGCATCTAAGTTCGTTATTTCTGTGCATGTTCTGACTTTGGTTGATTTAACTCTTTACTTTTTGAAGGAAATGTAAATGTCCCATTTCCAGTGTTCATGCTTGTGGAATGTTGTCACTTTACAATTTAGTTACTGTTTTCCAAACCAATCAGTAAATGTTTGGATTTGAAATCCTTCAACAAACCAATCACATTTGAAGAAAGAAAGGTTAATATCAACCTCTATACAGCCAATCAGAGTGATGTACATAATGTAGTGATGCATGACATCATGACACATACCATGATGCTATACTAAAGATCCCAAGATTCACTTTGTTGAGATGCATGCACAACAATTTGTATATGTACACAAGACCTTGGAAAAAATGGAAAACTTTTGTTCAAGATTGGATGGAGTAATTCATAACTTGATGAGCAAATTGCAATTTCTGTTGGGGTAACTTCATCCACACTAGTAAAATCAAGTAATTTACTATATTTCATAATATCTGGATGGGTTTTTGTATGAAACTATTGTTCTCATTATCCCTTACTCTGTGCCATATGTCAATGCACTGGTTATTTTATAAATGTTTTTGTGTGTCCTTGACCAATATTTGAGGACTTAAGGCTTAAGTTACTTGGATGTTTGTTTGCACAGTTGTCCAAACAGCCTGTGCTGCATTCCTATTCATGTCGTGCAGGGTTTGGAGTACCAGGAAAGAGTGAAGCCCCAGCCATCAGCAACTAAAATAGCAGGAAGAAAAAAGAATCTTGTAGCAGCTTAACAAGTAACAAATTTACTATGGCATAAGCTTTAATGGACCATAAACGCAGAATGACATTCCATGCATCTTATGAAGTGGGCTCTGGCCTGAAAGCTTATGCCACTAAAGTTGGTATAAGTTAGGATGCCACATGACCTTGCTATTTTTGCTGCAACAGACTAACGCAATTCCCCCTCTAAAATTGTTGTTGTTATTAATTTTCATTTCTATACCACCCAATAGCTGCATCTCTCTGGGCAGTTCACAACAATTCACAAAAATACAATTACAGCATTCTAAACATTATGCAACATTAAATACTACAACATTAAAAACACAGCCTAAAAACATTTCACATACAAAATTTCAAACCATTTACATAGCTAAAAATAATTTCAGTAAACAATTTCAATAACAAACCTGTTCAAGACAGCTGACATAGGTGCCCTATCATATGCCATTAAACGCCTGGGAGTAGAGAGCAGTCTTAACCTGGCACTGAAATGATGACAGTGTTGGGGTCAGGTGGACCTAAGTGGGGAGCTCATTTCATAGTTGGGGGCCACCACTCCCTTCTTGCCACCTTCTGAGCCTCCCTCAGATGAGACACTCAGAGGAAGGCACAAGACGTTGAATAATGTACTTACCTGGCTGGCCCACACAGATCATGGCAATTAGAGTCAGGAAGTACATGAGTGTGTGAAAGTATTTGTCACCATTTTTGTAATGGATTTAAATATATTATGGCATATATTTTCTACGTTACTTTTATGGTAGCGACAGAGATAAACACTGAACTTAAGAAGATATATTATAAGAAATTGCTTTAAAAATCAAGGTAGGTCCACCTTACACAGGTAAAAGCAACCCAACTTCAGAGGAGGACCGAAAAGTTCAATTCCAATTATCTGTCCTTTTCAGAGGTTATGAGTTGGGGATGGTAGTTCCAGTGGCAACAATTTAAACTCCCCCCCCCCAATGGTTTTGGAGGGAGGGGGCCTTACAAAAGCAGTGGAGGGGCTTCCTATCTTTATTATAATTTTTTGCAACTTTTTAGCCTTTCCTGCCATCCTAGCATTTTCACGATGTGACACACACAAAAGGAAAATAAAGGTAAGAAGCCCTCTGCTGCTATCATAAGCCTCAACTCCATCAAGAGAGCTTCGGCTATTGGGTGGTATAAAAATGAAATAAATAAATAAAAATAAACTTTTTATATATGTAAAGGAGAAAAAAAGGAAAAAAAACCCTCCCACCGCAATTGTAAGCTCCAAGTTCCCCATCCATGAAATACTGCAAATCACTCTGCACCCCTTCGTACAGATTTGGGTGTCCTCTGAAAATGCCCCTCCAAAGTGGGCAACCCCCAAAACTGGGAGTTAGAAGACCAGTCCTACCACCAGTGGATCTACATTAATGCCTTGACAGCTGTGTATTAAGAGTTTTATCCTGAAGATTGTTCTCTTTTGACATTTTGCTTTAACATTCATTCTAACCACGATTCTCAAAGGCTCAGTACAAATAAAAACAAAGGCATAACATCAGAATGTTATGGAATGAATTTCTAAGTTAGAGAAAGAAAAGTGGCATCGTATCACTAACTCTTGGCATGCTTGAGCTGTAATATGTCAGGATACATCCTATGCCTAAGTGATACTATATTGTACACTACTTGTAAAACCACCCTTTAGCTCAGTTAAACACTACCCTGGTATTAAGCATCAAGTTAAAGGGCTGTTAAGCTATTTGTTGACAGTTTCCTACCAGTTCTGGTTTGAGTTGCTTTCACCATGTCTTTCAGAACTGTTCTATCAGGCTGACACCTTCCTCTTCAAATGCCAACAAGTGCCCATCCTACAGGAAACTGCAACCTAAAACTAGTCTATAAAACCAAAATATTTGTACAGTGCATATTCTACACAATCTTTCTGATACTTGGGAAGTTTAGTGCCATTGATCATCATGTGACTTTTCTCAAACACAAACAAACCCTGCCTATTCTGAGTCTGTTGCTACTGAGTAACATCTCTTCTCTCTCTTGTGTTGATCCATTAATTATCCCATCTGGATGAGAATTTCTATGAAGTGCATATTGTTACATGTATCACATTTCCCCAACCTGTGAAAAGTCCAGAGGTGGCATTATGGGACTTAGTTCCTTTGTACAAGGGTATGCACTGAAGACCTATGGTGTTTTGTAATAAGTGCTTTATTTGCAGATAAGCAAGCAGAGCAGAGTGGAGTGGAGCCAAGTGGACAGTACATGCCCCATAAAAATTAGGAAAAATCTTGTTCTGACACAACCCCATTTGCTTCATGAGTTCTACTTGTCACTGTCCTAGGGAAGAGTAGGATGACTCAACTCTGCAGTGATTCTCACTGATGGGCAAGTGTCTCTTGACACCATTTTAAAAGAGATAATATGTAAGTGCCAATGAAAATGGAGTAGTCCTTTCCCAGGGTCTCCTGTCTTGCCCAGTTCAAGGGCCACCTCATATCTGCTGTCAGTTTTGCAAAGATTCTTCCCCCCATCTCTCTCTCCTTGCCACTCTGTTTTTTGATTCCTGTCCCACTCTGACTTATGTCCTGGTTTAAACTGCTGATCTACAGCCTATAGCAAGACTTTACCCACTCACTTTCAGCATGGACTGCCACTCTTATATTTCCTCTTGCACTGGCCTTCAGTTTTCTGGTCCCTAAGGTGTCCTGTCAGCTTTTAACCCTTCTGTCTGCTGGCAAAACCCAGGACAAATAAAGCCTCATAATTCTCAACTACTGACTTCAGTATTTCACAGTCGAAGGATGCAATCCCATGCATGTTTAGACAGAAAAAAGTCCTACAACTCCTAGCATTCCCCAGCTCTGCAAGCTGGCTGAGTTCTGACTGGCATATCTGTAGCTTGGCTTCTGGGACAGGTTTGACTCCTTGTCAGTCCTGAACAAAGAAGGTCTTACCACACCATGGCAAGTATTCAGAACATGCTTAAACTGTGTTTGGGAAGTTCTCAGGTTGCTTTAAGATACCCCATTTGCTTCTGGGACTGCTACGGGAATGTTTCCTTTCAGAAGTGCTATTACTTGCTCTACCTTGCCTCAATCACACCAGCACCTCACATGAACGTTACATACTCTGTACTTCCCTAAGCAGTGGAAGTCCAAAGGGGTGGGGGGGTTCGTGTTGTTTCCGCACTGTTTTATTTACAAATGTACAAGCAGAGCATAGCGGAGGCAAATAGACACTCCTACAGAAGATAGTACACCCGCTGTCATTTCTTTGTATTCGTAGAAATTAACTGTTTCAGCCAATCCCAGTTTTAAAAAAACCCTATCAGTTCCTTTGTCTCCATCTGTTCCCAAATTTAAAACTTCTACTGAAGTTTTTACTCCCCACTTCCTATAGAGCACTACTTACTTCCAGACCTCACCTTGTAGGTAAATAGCCCATTAGGAAGACATCTCCTGTCATTAGTTTCCACTGAGGAAACATGATTACACCTGACTATTTACAGACAATCAGTTTTACAAAGGATGGTCACTCAGCAGTGATAACATAACAATATTGTCTCAAAACACTTCAATTACATATTTCTGTGGAAAAATCCATATTGGAAGATGATACAAAATATGAAAATTTCAAAAGTATGTAATTTAACATGTTTTCTATTCTCAAGTAGAGTTCTTCAATCGTAATTTCCTGACTGCACTGGAGTCTTTGCAACATGTTCCTAAAGATTTTATAGCTGCTCCCCTGAGCTCCAATTGCTTCAGCTAAAAGCTTTAGGAAATAAGCCTATGCATCTGCCTGCCCTCAAGGAGAGTTTTTACTAACTTCACTACACTATTCACCATGCTCCTTTATACTCTGCCTTGCCTATTAGACACCTTTGCCAACATCTTTGCATTAAAAGTGCTCCCATAACACAGTGGAACTGCTGCAATTATGCTTCTACCTTTACTATAAATGGAACAAGCAATTTTAAAATTTCCATTTATGTGCTTGTATAGCAGCCATCAGAACTTGTAATACTTAAGGCTGATTCTAATATAATGCTTTTTGGGGGTGGCATTCTGAAACATTTCTATCAGCATGCTTCACTTTTCTAGAATCCAACTCCAGAGAACGTGTTTCACAGATATGCCTATGCATGATCAAGAATCCAGTTGAAATAAATCACTCAGTCTTTCTCTGATGAGAAGACACGTCATATAAATTGACCCTCAGAAAGAACAGGAAGTGGATGGTGTTTTATTATTTGTATACCTAGGAGCAAAAAGATATGATAAAAGAAAATCAAACTGATGGCCAAAAATAATGAGAAATACCTGGCAACAAATTATTTCCATGCACAGTGTAGTGTTTGTGCTACCCAATTATTTTTCTGTGAAGGGAAAGCTATTCATTCTTGTCGCAGATCCTCTTGGAGCTCTCTGCTGCTGCTCTTTACAGATGTTCAATTTGCAGCAGCAAAGAAAAGCGGGGGATTATTTTTGAATAAATGTCTTAGACAAACCTGTAAATGGGATGATTGCTTACTTATTATTAATTATATGTCTACCCCATTGTTTGGTTCATTGAGTGGCTTATAATAAAGTCACAAACCAATAAAACCAATAAAATCATAAATTCTGAGCTATAAAACCATAAAGTAACTACCAGCAAATGACTCTGTTCAATAAGCCTTACTTCAGTTATCATATTATAATCTATTTGCCTTTCTCTCTCCCCACAAGTCTTTGGAAAACAGATGCTGGGGCAAATTGGGGTTCATCATATAGTTGTCCTGGAGTTTCTTTCTGATATTTCAATGTTCAACCAAATTCTTCCACAGCACTATGTTTTAAATCTTTGCTGTCACCAGCCCCTGAAAACAAGAATGAGAAAACTCAAACTGGGCTTTAAGAAAACTTGAAATGTAAAATTGATCCTGAACAAATGTAGAGAACGTTGTTCTGACAGCTAAATGTTTAGTGGAGTTAGTGTTATAAATCAAACAAATTTACAAACAACAAAACAAGCAGCCTATTTAACCCAAAGAAACTGCTTCCCTCAGTCACTTACGTTTTCTCACATGTAGATCTAGATTACTCTTTGAGCTGGTTTGCATGTCACTGTGGCAATTCCTGGATTGTTTAATACAGGAATTGCAGGGACGAGCAGAGCACATGAGCGGCACACTCATCATTTCCACTTTTAATTAACAATTAGGGATATAAGAGAATTCCACCACGGACTCCAATGAGGCAGGATTCTTTAGAATCCGGCCCCCTGGAGTCTGTGGCAGGAACGGAGCACACACACACACCTGCCACCCTGCGAAATTTTCCCAGGACAGACCCTACCTGGTGTCGGCCGGTCCGGTCCATCCGCTGCCTCAGTCTGCGGCGGCGAATGACTGCCCCGGTCTGCGGCCGCCATCTTCCTCCCTACTTTAGCCATGATAGGCTACGTAAGTATTTACGTAGCCTATCACGGCAAAGAGCAGGGACGCAAATGGCAGCCGCTACGTCATCTGTGTCGCTACTCTTTGCTGTGATAGGCTACGTAAATATATACATAGCCTATCACGGCTACTGCAGGGAAGCAAATGGTGGCTGCTACGCCATTTGCATCTCCGCGTTAGCCGTGATAAGGCTACGTATATATTTACATAGCCTATCACGAAAACAGCAGGGACGCAAATGGTGTAGTGGGCGCCATTTGCGCCCCTGCTCTTTGCCGTGATAGGCTATGTAAATATATACGTAGCCTATCACAGCTAATGCAGGGACGCAAATGGCGCCCGCTACACCAGACACCTTTTGCAGCCACAGCCCGGCAGTGGACAGAAGTCCAGCTGCGGGCGGGCCCGGTCGGCGACTCCGCGGACTTGCCACAGAGCGGAGCCGGCCAGGGAGGATTCCAGGGGGAGGGACAGATCGCCTCCCCCCCACTGTGGACACCTCGGACCGGAACAGGGTAAGTAATCCACCCATCCCTATTAACAACCCAGTTCTTGGGTTGTTTTGTGACATGCAAACCCGGAAATTCTGGGTTGTTTATGTATCAAACAACCCAGAGTTAACCCAAAAACAAACCATGGGCAATTGTTGGGTTAACTGAGACGCTGTATCCACAACAATGGAAAGAGAAGTGAAGGGAGGCTTACCCGAATTTTTTCAAGGAATTGGCTTTGGTGCACTTTGGTCCGCGCAGGGATCCATGAGTGAGCACACTACTCCAGCATAAGTCACTTCACAGAACGTACTTCCAGGTGGGGTGGGGGGATTGGAATAAACGTCATCAGACTGGCAGGGGCAGCTCAACCAATAAGAAGGCCCCACCCCCCTGCCACCCAGATTCTCCTTTTTACTTTCCCTGATACTCCCATGAAGCGATAGATGGAAACATAGCCTCATTGACCACAATGGGAGTTATTTCTGAGGAAACCCTTTCCCCAAGCTATGCCTGATTCTGCCAATTTTTTTCCCCTCCCCCTCTAGAACCACTATCTAACTTTGTCACTATCGCATGATAGCACTAATGCATGATAGTGACCTAGTGTCTTTAAAAAACCCTTTGTATGTGTGATCTTTAAAAAATTCTTCCTTTCTGGATGGGTGATTTCTTTCATGTCTCTATGCCTTTATCACACATTTGCTTTATCACACAAGTTCTATATCACTCTATCGTACAATTGCACAATCGCATCATAGCACAATCATGTGATAAAGGCATAGAGACATAATGAAATCACCCATCCAGAAAGGAAGTTTACAAAAAAATCACACCTACAAAAGGGTGTTCCATGTCACTAGGTCACTGTCACGCATTTGTCCAGCAATAACTATGCCCCCAAATAGTGGCACAGTGAGGTAGGGAATATAGGTATTGCTGGACAAATGTGAGATAGTTACATACTGAGATAGTGAGATGGGGGGAGGTGTAGGTACTGCCGACAAAAGTGCTATTTCGGTATAACATTTAAATTTTTTAAAAGAAGTTAGAGGCTGCCCAGAACATACCTATGCTTTGCGGCGATGGCCACCAGAGTTTAGTGGTAAGCAAGGTGAAGTAAATGCCAAGAGGTAGTGCAGAACTCTGTCAGCCAGTCCTGAAATGGTGGAAACAGCTGGGAAACACAGGCAGGGGAAGACACACCCCTGGGCAGGGCTATCATGCCGGAGTAAATGCGGAGGGTGGTGCACACCACAACAGAAGTGCAGACAAGCTGAATTAAAGAAAACAATCAGACTAAAAGTAGTCTCAGAAAAACCGTTTTTTTGGTGCGAAACTCCAGAGTGGCTGCGAGATGGCCATGATGTCATGTATCCCTAATGATGTCCAAATACAGCCAGCTCAGAGTAAGTTGCTTATGGAGACACCCCCTGAGTTGTTTCCCCTTAAACCAGCAGTCCCTAACTTTTTTGGCACCAGGGACCAGTTTCGTGGAAGACAATTTCTCCACAGACCGGGGGGGGGGGGTTCGGGATGATTCAAGCGCATTACATTTTTATTACTTTGCAGTAATAGGCTACCTAAAGATTTATGTAGCCTATTACTTGAAGAACAGGGATGCACATTTACGTCCCAGCAGCCGGAAGTCCGCCAGCGGCCGGAGCTGGCTGGCAGCTCTGCGGACTTGCCACAGAGTGGAGCCAGCCGGGGCCGGCGAGGATTCCGGGGTGGTGGTGGATCACCTCCCCCCCTGCTGCCCCCCCGGACCCAAGATAAGGGGTTTTGCACACCCCTACACTTGCCTCCTACTGTATGGCCTGGTTCCTAACAGGCCACGGACCAGTACCGGTGGCCCTCGGGTTGGGGACCCCTGCCTTAAACAACCCAGAGTTTCTGGGTTTTCATGTCATGAAACAACCCATGAATGGAAAGTTCCTGGGTTGTTAATTAAAAGTGGAAATAAGTGCATGACTCGTGCACTCTGCTCATCCCTGCAATTCCTGGGTTAAACACAGGAATTGCCACTGTGATGTGCAAATTGGGTCATAAAGTCTTCCCCATTTTGATGGGCAACATTTACAAGTTTTAGGAGAAAAGGCTGTGTAAGGGGTTCTGATTTTAAAAGCTTCAGGGTTACACGAGTAGGGAATGCAAAACTTTTCATCTACTCAGTTTACTTCTCTACAGCTCAGTTGCTGGCACTTTTCTCCCAACAAGACCTTTGCAAGAAAAGCTCTTAAAGGGAGGGGCTGCAGGAAAAGTTTGACTGTCACCACCCACTCACTTGTTTTGCTTATAAAATCAGCGCCCCTGCCTCCTTTTTGTATGTGATGTAGGCTGTTCTGCATTTAAACATATGGAATTATTCCTGCTAAATCTAATTTAGCTCTTATAGAGGATTACATCATGTTGATATACAGAGCACAGGTTATCATAGTAACCTAATGCTGTGTATCATATTATATATATAAAAATAAAATGATATACATGATATATCTATAAAAGAATATGTTAGTGTATCACTTTTTACTAGGGATTTACGAGATAGATTTTGCTCATTTTTTTTTTAAACTGATGCTTGAGCAGCATAGACGTTTCAAAATTTTTTGCACTTCAGAAGTTAAAAGCTCAAGCTTTAATATCAAAACAGTATGTCTATTTACTCCACATCAAACAGTCTCCTATTGCTCTATGGTTCAGTGCTGGCTTGTTTGGTCTGCGCCAAACAGTGCCTGATCTGACATCACGTATTTCCAACCTGAAACTTAAAGAAATGTTAAATGATCTTTTTCAAAAGAACGTGCCAAACAGCGCCTGATCTAATATCATGTGATGATTTTGACCTCCGTTACCTGTATCCTCCCACTTACCCTTTTATTTTGGGTTTGTTTTTATTTGTTTTGCTTCACAGGCAGGCTTCACAGGACACTACTAGGCCTTGGGGCGGTTACTAGGAGCAACGGCCATGCTCTCCCCGCCCCAGATTGTATTGTTTGGAACAAAATGAATCAGAAAGCAAGGAGGGAGGGGTTGCTGCTGCTCCTTCCGTGATGCCCTGAGTGCAGGTGGGGTGTGCATGTGACGGGGGGGATAGTGAGTGGGGCACAAGACCAGCACCATACTGGATGCCTCTGGCTCAGGGCAAATGAGAGAAAGGCAGCATTTGTTCTTCTCTCCCTCCCCCACATTTGATCTTTTGTTTTTCAGGCCAAGGTGAAGATGGTGATGGGGGTGGGGCTTCTTGGATGGGGGCTTGGGACAGCCCCTTTCCCTACAACGAGGAGGGGTGGATCTGTCTATACTTTCATGTAATGGGAGGGGGTTCTTATTGGAAGGAGAGAGGCTAATTGTGTGGGTGAATGAGAGGGAGGGAGGTGCATTAGAAAACCCCATTTGCTATGGCAGGAGTGGCTTTCTTTAATGTAGTGGGGAAAGGTCATATTATTAGGGTACTTCCTGAAAGGAAGCTGATGCAGGACAGAATTAGAAAGCTGAGGGAGGGGAAGAAGGAAATGCCCCCTGAAAGTTGTTCCAGTCGCAAGGGAAACGGACAAACATATTTGCATCCAGTCTTTCTCAGACTACAGTGACACAGGCTTTACCCTAGTATATAATATGATATATATGTTATGATATTTTGAATTTCAACTGAAATGAGATGAATGCCATCTATTTTCACAGAATTGAGTTTTGCAATGTTACCTGCTTGGGTTCTTTTCTAAAGGTTTAAATTTAGTTTTAAGCAGTTCATCCTTGTGAGTGTTCTAATAGGGATGTCGGAGAATTTCTCCACGAATCTCCGGGAGGCCAAATGCCAACGCATTTGGCCCCCCGAAATTGGTGGAGAAACAGTCCGCCCCCCCTGCCCCCCCTGGGATGGGACTTACCTTTGGCGAATGTCCCTGGCGCTGGCGGTGCCCGGCGGCGGTTCAGTGGCGGCGGCCAGTCTTCCAACCGGCTGCCGCCGCCACCATTTCCAAGTAAAAAAAAAACGTGATAGGCTACGTAAAGATTTACGTAGCCTATCATGGCTAGATTTTCAAAAAACACCATGATAGGCTACGTAAATCCTTATGTAGCCTATCATGGCTGACTTTGGGGGAAAAAAAAAAAGCGTGTACGCAAATGGCGGCGCCCATGGGTGGCTACGGCCACCACCATTTGTGTCCTGGCCGGCCAGGAGGATTCGCAGCCGGAGGGACGAGGCACCTCCCCCCCAGCCAGAATTTCAGCCGGAGGGACGGGGCGCCTCCCTCCCAGCCAGAATTTCGGCGGGGAGGGATGGGGTGCCCCCCACCCCGCCCAGAATTTTGGGGGGAGGAACGGAGCGCCTCCCCCCCACCGCAAAGCAAGCTGCGGGATAAGGTAAGGGACTTTCATCCATCCCTAGTTCTAAATCGAATGTGGGCAACCTCCAACACACATGTGGCCCTCAGAGAACTTGTGTAGCCCACCTGGATGTCCAAGTCCAAGAACCATCCCCCTGATGTCACTACTGAATTCCTAATCACAATTATGCTCCCTCTAATACATACAACAGCTGTTGAATGGGCTGAGGGGAGGATATAATTCACATTCTGAGGCTGGCACAGAGGGAGGTGAGGGTTAACTCTCTCCTCTCTGCATGCAATTTCTCCCCATGAGTGTTTGTGTGTGTGCATGTGTGCGCAAGTCTCTCTGTGCATGTGAGTGTGATCAGATCCAGTATACATGACTTATTTCCTTTTTTATCAAGTAACAGAAACTTCTGTGGATGGCAATTAACCAAACAACTTTTAACATATAGTGTTCCTCTTATATAAATAGGGAAAATGTTTAGGTGAGTGCATTGAAAAAAACTATTAGGGTTGTTACTAAAACAAACAGGAAAATATGCTATGGAAATTGTGTCTAAGGAAGCACAGTTTACCAAGTTTCCATTCTCCTTTTGATGCAATAGGTTGATTTGGGCAGTCTCTTTTATACCATACCATACTATACCTTTCTCTTTCTTTCTCTGACCCTTATCAGTCTATAACTAGCCAAGCTGCAAACAGACCAAAAACAAGTTTGCTTTCCTTATGTTTTTAGAGTCTCTAGCCTAGTACTCTAATTAGAAATAAAACACTTGACCCATAAAGGAAATGGCAGGAAATCTGAAATGAAGGCATTATCTAGCACTTCATGCTCCTTAGTGATGCCATTTTAAATATTTCAGACAGCCTATAAATAATTAAAACCTCACCACAGCAAATTATGTCCTATTATGCAAATAAACAGCCTCCTCCCCAGTTTCATTAGAGTTTCTAAATGACAAGCTGAGCAGTTTAAACATGGTAACGTACCGCACTGAGCTGAGAAATCTTTCAATATTTTTTTAATTGTTAGTGCCAAGTTTCATGTGGATTTTTCCTCTAACACTTTAATTTGCATGAACAAATAAACCTTTAATAAACCTTTTGTAAGTGGTGAGAATGCATCATTTAATTAAATTTGATTTGTTGTTAGACTATTGCACCTCATGAATATTTAAGGTCTGCAAACTCACTCTGGCTAATACAGGAATTCATTCTGTTCCTCAGAAAGAACATTATTCTTATGCAACACCTGTCCTACACACACCTTCCTATTTCCTTTTAGAAACCATATTTCAATCTCAGATGCTACCAGGAATGTACATAATATTTCCCTCTTTAACAGGGACTCATCCTCGATGCACATTTGCAGCTTACAGTTAGGTTAGCCACTTTTTCACTTCAAGAAAAAGGACAAAAGAGGACACCAATTTGCATGAAATGTGTATGTGCTAATTTATATTATAAATCCAAAATTATTTTAAAAATTACTATAATTTAAATAGAAATACATTTCATCATAGTGTGGAAGACTGTCACCAAGTGACCCGTTTTCTTGCTCAATGTGCTGGCCAGATACTAACTGTTGATGGGACACTGCTGTTTTAAAGCTTTAGCTTCAAGACCCCTGCCCTTCTAAATATTTAACTTTAAAAACGGACTTGGACTGGACAGCCCTTCAAATAGAAGACTGTCCTCAGACAGCTTTCAAATAGAGAACTGTCTTGTGTAAAGCAGAATGCATGGCCATCCTACCTAAAATATAGAAAAATAAAAGTGTCAGGAACATGCGGATATTGATAAATACATTATTGTATGATTGGATAAGAAGCAGGGGAAGAAAATAAAATATTAATAGAAGAAATATGGCCTCCATAAGAGAAGGAGTGATCCATCATTTTTGAACATAAGCTCTATTAGTTAACATTAAAACATAGTTTTTCAGACTCAATAAATTTGTGCTGTTCTACAGTGTCTAAAATGCAAGTCCTTACTCAAAATATTGCTATCTAGATATTTCATATGATTTGCAAACTGAAGCTTATTTCATTATGTGGGTAACATATTTTAAGGCTGGAGTCACAACATTTAATATTAACAATTTAATAATAGAGTTATCTAGAAACCAGTTTTCACCATTAAAAAAAAACTGGATGTGTTAGGACACTTGCAGGAGGGCATGTTCAACTTAAAGCCAGAGTGTTAACTACAGGTGCTTGTCACTACTCCTTCATGCAGTATATACAGTCAGCATAAACTAGTAGATCTCATATGATGGACTGGGTTGTTTGCCAGCATATTCCTAAAATATTTTGGGAAAGTGTTTTGCAGGATAATAATTTCCCAAGCCATTTCAAAAAATGTTCTTGAATTCCTTTTTACACACTGGAATTCTTTTCAAATTGGACCCCAGTTGTTTCATTATAAACAATAGGGGAGCATACTATTCAAGTGCTTTCCTGCTGAGAAGCCAGAGAGAAACAGATCTAGGCACTTCTGCCACACCAGACTTAAAGGGGCAAATGCAAGAATCGCAAAGTAAATCATCCACTGTACATGTTAATATCAAAACAAATGCCAATAGTTTATTATATAAATGAATTATATCATATTAACCTTATAATTATTTACTTTAGGACATTAAGTAATATGAAGCATCACATATTTAATAAAATATATTTTTTTAAAATGTCTGAAATTAACCCAGTTATAGTAAAACTGTAATAAAAGTGCCCTATTCTCAGCAATTACACATATTAATTTCAAAGAAAGCAACAACTTAAACAATAAATACATTAACCATGACACTGATAACAAGGTACATATTGACACAGAAGTAAATAAATGTATATTTTTTAATGGGATAGATATTTAGAGAGCAAAGTGATCCTAAAGTTACATTCCCCGGTAGGACAGTATCACTTCCAAGTTACCCTGTTCTGGAAAAACACAGCACTACTTTGGCAGGAAAAATACATGGAAGCATAGTGATGCCCTTGCCCTGGTAGGATGCTACCACTGGTGACACCCTTCTGGTACAAAGTCCAAGAAATGGGCAGATTGTGAACAAATTGAGAGAAGAGCAGAACTTAAGAGAAATCTTTTGCTCAGTCATGATTCCCTTCTTCCCTGCATCAACATATAATTACACCATGCAAAATATGTAAACACTGAAACATTTTATTTATTATTTATGTCTTTAGAAACATTCATACCTCAACTTATCTCCAGGGAGTTCAAGTCAGCCTACAAGTCAATAAACTAAAAAAAGGCGACTGACTATCCAATGCAGGGCGGGCAGAGAGCGGAGGGGATCTTCTCCTCCACAGTCCGGTTGCCCTGCATTTGCAGCTAGACGGCCAATTTCAGCTTTCTAGCAGGGCGCCTCAAAGCGGGGTGGAGGGAGGCTGGACAGTGCATACGAAGCATTGTAACAGAGCTTCCACTGTCCCCTCTCTTCCCCACCCCCAGGAACGTCTCCTTTTCGGCCACTCCACACTACTCTTATGAGTGTGGAGCTGGGAACGAACTGCACCACCTACAAGGTGGCAGGAGAGGGAAGAGGGGAGTCGGTTTTCTGGGAACCGACCTCAGAGCGGTGGATCCAAGCTCAGTTTCCAGAAAACAAAAAACCCTATGGCCTTCTAGATGCTGTCTAGTGGCCATAGCATTGCGCCCTTAATGTACAACATAAACACTAAACATTTAAACACACAAACTGCAGCGAAAAACCAGCAAAGCAACACCAATATAATTAAGATGTTTAAAAGAAATGGAGACAAATTAAAAATAGCAAATTAAGGGTGCAATCCTATGCATGTTTAGACAGAAAAAAGTCCAAGAACTGCATGCTGGGAGCTGTAGGACTTTTTTCTGTCTAAACATACATAGGATTGCACCCTAATTTTACCTTTTAAATGCCTTCCTAAAAAGTAAGTCCTTTGCCCTCTTAAGGAAAGTCATGAATGGGGAAGTGTGATGACTCTCCCCTGTAAGAGAGTTCCAGAGCCTTGGCTAGTCCCAGCCAAGACATATCTCAGGGGTTGTTGGGACATAGAAGGGGACCCTCAATGCTGACCTTACACCATTTGGGGCTTTAAAGGTCATCATCACCAGAACTTTGAATTGTACTAGAAACAAATTGGAAGCCAATAGAGCCATTTCAGCAACAGAATCTCAAGCTAACTGCATGCAGTCTGTTAATAATCCAGCTGCTGCTTTCTGGACCAACTGTAGTTTCTAAATACTCTTCAAAGGCAGTCCTATGTAGAGCAAGTTGCAATAATCCAGGTATGATGTAACAAGCCATGTGTTACCCTGGCAAGATCTGTATTCCTAGTACCACCTTCTGAAACCTGCCATCCAGAAAGAACAGAAGCTATTGTAACACCATACTCCCAAGTCCCATCACTGAGAGCTCACCCAGAAGTACAGTATAATTGGTATCAAGAGCTACTGGGAGGCTCAGGAGAACCAACGTGGACACACTCCCCCTGTCAAGTTCCTCAGGTACATCATCCATCAAGGCAAACAAGGCTGTCCTGTTCCTAAACTGGGCCTAAATCCTGGTTGAAGAGGATCTAGATAATTCTTTCCATCCAGAAAAACCTGGAGCTGAGAAGCCACCACACAGCAAGCATCTTCCCCCCAAATGAAATATTAAAAGACTGGGCAGCATTTTTTGAGCATGGTGGGACTAAGGGAGGTTTTTTTTCAGCCTCTTTCCAATATGCATGGACCACACCTTCCTGCAGTACGGCATACATTACTTCCACCACCCATTCGACCAGTCCACCTTGGATGCTTTTATTAGCCAGGATGGGCAAACATGTAGTTGGCCTCACCTCTCAGAGTATCCAGTCCACATCCCTCAGACTACACAAATTCGATATGTTTCCATTTAACTTGACAAGCAGATGCTGAAGGTCCATCTACTGGTACTTCTGTAACTGCAGCGTGTAAGTCAGAATAGATATCAAAGACTTTAAGCACAAAATGCCTCACAAAATGGTCACAGCGGTGGCATGCGGTGTTTACTAATGAACTCAAAATGGCAATTTCAGTGGTCTAAAGGGAAACACATTTTAAGGTCTTATGTAACTGGTATTTGACAACTTTGAAATAGAATAAAATGAAGAATTTAGCAACCCATTTGTATTAGAGCCTCGTGTGGCGCAGAGTGGTAGGCAGCAATATTGCAACTGAAACTCTCCCCATGACCTGAGTTCGATCCCAGCGGAAGCTGGGTCCAGGTAGCCGGCTCAGGTTGACTCAGCCCTCCATCTTTCCAAGGTCGGTAAAATGAGTACCCAGCTTGCTGGGGGAAAGGTAGCCATGACTGGGGAAGGCAATGGCAAACCACCCCGCTACAGTCTGCCATGAAAACGCCAGCCCAAGCGGCGTCCCTCTAGGGGTCAGTAATGACCCGGTGCTTGCGCAGGAGGACCCTTTCCTTTTCCCTTAAATTAGAGATGTGAGGGACCAACAGCAGATGGTTTTCTTATGTGATGAGTATGTAAAAAAACGCATCTCAAATATATTGGAAGGAGGTGGTTAACACCATAAAAAGAATCAAATGTAATAGAATCTATATAGTACCATTAAGATTACTTCTTGGATATATAGCTGATATACTGCAAAAATAAACAGCAGATAGCGTATAATCTGATTATAGCAGCAAGAATAGAAATGTACTCTAAATGAAAAAAAAAATGTATGGACCAGTAATACATGATTAATAGGATAGAATTTGATGTATGTCATAAATTTAACTCATTTAGGTGGCAATTTTATGCAAACCTGGGACTAAGTCATTTGAATTCAGTGGGGCTTACCTCTGAGTAGGAAAGCATAGGCTTGTGCTTTTAGTCGGTTTTCAAGGAGGTAGGGAAAAAGAGATGATATAAGGAATTTTGAGTTGAACTGGAACATGACACTTTTTGGAATGTGTATTTTCAAAAGAACACAATAATCAATATTTGATATCTCTGAAGGAAATATGCAGTGCAATCCTATGCACGTCCGCTCTTAAGTTCACTAGGACTTACTTTCAGATAAGTGTATACAGGATTTCAGGGTTGTAGAATGCAATTTGTGTTTGTGGATCTTTACACACTATTTTAATAGTTATGCTGGTTGCCTTGGGGGGCCTATGCTCAATAGGTGAGATATACATACTCTACATGCCATAAATAAATAGTCACAGCAGGCTACCAAGCAATCCTCCCCTCCATCTTGAGAACTAAGATGTAAATGTCCTCTATCCACTGCCCAGCTTTGAGCACATGCAATGGTGGTGGGGAAGTAAGTTTTCTTTACTGCCATCATCGCCACAAAGTAGGCTCCAATATGATCTCAAGCTTGTGTTTGATCGTATTCATTACAACCCTTCCACTACCATCACTCTAGTCATTTTATCCATCATTTCATTGTAGTCATTTCCTCAGACTACCAAGAAGTTCACTTAGGTCTGCATCCAGGGAAAAGATGTTCAGGAACAATCAGATCAACTACCCAGGTAGACTGCCCCACACGGCTACCCAACACCTACTCCCTTTTTCACGTCTTCAATAGAAAATAGATTTCTAACTCGGTCATCAGTCACAGCACACTAACAGAGGTACATAGGACTTCATATAAGGCAAGAAGCATAGTGCTACAACACTCTGTCTTCAAATCCACAGAACTCTGCATGCACAAGTGAGAACTTGGTACACTGGTTAAAGGGCACTTTGCACAAACAGCAAAAGCTTAGAATGAAGTGGATTAGGCATATTGCTAACACTTTACATCAGCTGTCCCCAAACTGGTGCCCTCCAGAAGTTTTGGTCTACAACTCCCAGCATTCCTGACCACTGGCCATGTTGGCTGGGACTGATGGGAGTTAAAGCCCAAAATATTTGGAGAGCACCACATTGGGAAAGGCTACTTTACAGACCCTCCACCTCAGAACTCCAGATACAAGCATCTAACAGAAATCCCAGTGCTGTTGTAACAAGGGTTTTAAGGAGAAAGAATCCCGCACTGATAAGCCAGGGAGCGGGATCCTCACTTTGGCCCACATGCCAAAGTGGGAAGCTCAAACACACATCCAATTCCACCATAATGTGAACACTCAGATACTCATTACTATAGTGTGTTACCCCCTACAATGTGGCAAAACCATGTATTGCTTAACAGTCTTCTGTTCCTCATGTAACAGTGTTTCCTGCATAGAAAGACAGGTGTTTTAGGTCACAAACTCCCAAATCCAAATAAGCTCCCACCATGCACAGCTGATGGCAATCATGGGTTACACTCCATCCTACCTATTCCTACTGCTTGCTAAACACTTTAGTTAGATGTATGTTTCTTTGTAGGGCCAGAACCAGGGGACACAGAGCAAAACATACTGACTGCAAGTGATAAGTTAATGTTACAGCAACGGCCATGTTAACTTCTCCAATAGGTGACTATCCAAATACAGACATCTAGCATTCTGTCACTTGGAGAATGGACAGCAGGGCATAGAAGGGCACCTAGGTGGCAACAGCCTTTCTCAATCAATCACAGTCACAATTTTCATCTGTGTCACTGCTACTTTTCACACTGCCCATATATCTGTGCAGGTAAACAGACAATCCCCCAACACTCAGAGAGCCAAGCATATTCCCCACACCATATCAAAAAGGCCACTAGTTGAAGCCACAGCAACAGCAGTAGTGGGAAGCCAACTGTTCCTGTGTAGGATTCCCATGCTCGTCTTCTTATCCCATGGTCACCTTTGCCTCTCAGGCATGACAAACAGCAATGCTAGAAGCATAGCAATACCCAGCGTGGGGGTGGAGCAGTGGGGAAAGCTGGACCTGCCACCTTGCTATTTGCCATACACCTGTTAAAAGCTCAGTGATGCTGCAAGAACATAGAAGTTTGTAACCCCATTTCTATCTCTAGGCTTCTTCTCATAGAGCTTTTACCCTGCTATTGAGACTGGTTACTCACAGACGTTTGTGGGTCCTTTAGATATCGCCGTTAACCTCAAGAGCATCTCCCACACTAAATGACCTTCATTCCATTTTTTGAAACCTCAAAGATTATGCGTTACTGAATTACAGTGTTTGAGTTCCACTTGAGTTCCCTCCGTGAAAAAGGAAAAGCCGCAATAAGAGGAGCTAGACCACAGCGCCATCTAGCAGCTGATTAAACATATGGAAGACTCAGATAAGGGGGGGAAAGGAGGGGGAAAGGGGAAGGGGAAGGAAGCACATGTAAAGGGAGTCCATCGTGATCCTGCATTTAAAGGAAACAGAAAGCCCTGTTTTAAATGCAGGATTTTAGGCTGGTGTAGAGATGCTCTCTGTCTTGTGGAACCGAGGGACAAACTACACATTACATTTGCTGCGTAGTTATGGGTAGTTTTCAGTTTTTTGACAACTTCCCTATGGAAGGGGTGGACAATCTGTACTCTAGCATGGGGGTAAAGAGGCTTTAACCCTTTGCCCTCCAATGTAGATAAATGCAAGGATGAGGGAGATGGCCCTGGCAGGAAGATGCCCACCCCCATCCACCTCAAGTGGCTGCTACGGTGATAAACCAAGCAGTGAAGTTTCCATGATATGGAAAGGGAATGTTGATAGAAGTCTTTGGGAGAGAAAGTCAGCAGGTACTGGCCATTATCAAGAAGAATACAGGGAAGGTGTGGGTGTGGAATGGAGAGGGCTTAATAAAAGGCATCCTGCGGCATGACTGGGTCAACACCCTGAATAAGACCCCATTTGCCCTTGCACCATTCTCTCTCTGATGTTAGAGTGTGTGTATTCCCAACTCTTTATTATTTATTTATTACAGTTATATCCTGTCTTTTTTCCTCCTAAAGGAGCCAGAAGAGGTGCATATAATCCTCCTCCTCTCCTTTAATCCTCACAACAATGCTGTAAGATAGGTTGTGACTGGCCCAAAATCACCCAGTGAGCTGCCATAGCTGAGTGGGGACTAGAACCCAGATCTCCCAATTCTGAGTCCAACACTCTAACCACTACACCACACTGGCCCCCCTTCCCCACTTTCCAGTATAGAGCCTGTACTGTTCCAATGGGTTACAGGCCACATGATGCCCCTTTTGTTCTGATCAATATGGTTGATATTGCGATGCACAAGAACAGGGAGGGAACATTACATATCATAGGCTGGGTTCCAGCCCAGGCAGACCATAATAAGCCCAATCATGCAAAATGCCTAATCATGCCAAGAGAATTGCAACTACAATATACCAGTGGTAGATCTGACCTAGCAGGGCCATAAAAGCCCTCTGCCTAGCCTAATGAAAAATTTTACGGTAGATAAAACCCCTCAAATCTGTGCCTGGCAACTATCACCTATAGCAAAGGAGGTGATGTTTCCAGTAATTCCGTTTACTCATCATTCATTCCCTAATCTCTTTTAAACCCTTGTTTCTCCATTCCACATACAATAAAAGGATTATGTACATCATACCACTCAGCTTTCTGAGGGATAACAGATTTAATTACTGTTTTTTCCTTCTATGAAAACTTGCATAGATATCAGCATTTTTTGTGACATGGAGTATTTTTGGTAGTACTAGAGTCTCATGTATCTGCCAGGTGATGTAAGCTCATGTGATAGAGTCTTATTAAACTGTGTTCCAGCTCAAATTTTCATTATCAGTTCTATTTTTAATGAAAAATAATGCAATCCAATGTTCAATACTTATGTTATGCAAAACAACAGCAACACATACATGACTGGTACTTGCTAGGTTCACACATACGCACACACACCTAATTTGAAAAATATTTTTAAAACGAATCAAAGGTACTGTACAGTATTATTACAATTTGGTTGCAGTTCTACAGACAGTGTATACATAATGGCAGGTCCAATATCATCAACACTCATAATTTTGTATTTCATTCTCTTAAGCACGTAAATAAATGCAGGCTCAATTTCTAAAAAAAAAAAAAAAAATGCTTTTTGTTTTTGCAAGGCCCATGTCCTACTTGTTCAAACTATCTGTAAAGATGCAAAGGTAAGAAACATTATCTTCTCCATTTCAGATATACTTTGTTCCTAGAAAAGCATGAAAGAAATGCATCAGGCTTTCACTCTAAAAGCATCAGAGCACTAAACCGTCAGCCAATCACTTGCCATTGGATTACGCTTCTCAGAAGCCAGCTGTAAGGACAGGAAGGTGACTCACCAGTCAGTCATTAGTCATCTTCATTATACTTCGGGCCACTGCACAGGGATCTTGTACTGGTTGAAAGCAAAGCTGTCACTGAGCTAGGATCTGGGGAAAGTTCATAGAGGCACACTAATTATTAGGAAACTGCAGCATCGAACGATGACTTGTAGGTGTAGAACAGCCTCCACAGATAAAGCATCACAAATAGAGATTTCATTTTATGCTACATCGTATTTAAATACTTTTTTCCATGCAGTTCACATGTTCAGCTGTGAGTTGGGGGGGGGGAGTCAGACAGACAGACTTGCTGAAGTTCGGTTAATACTTGGATTGACTAGAGTTGCAGTGGATTAAATATGGATAAAGTATGCAAATGAAGCCTCCTGCTGTAGACCATGCCAACTGTCCACCTCGCTTCAGATCAGAGATACACACACACACACACACACACATTTTCCTCTAACTGGAAAAGTGAAGGCACGATCCACGTATTTTAGAAGATGCACATGAAATGCAAAATGTTCTTCTTCATAAGAGTAACAGCAAGGGCAGCTGCAGCTAAGCATATAGAGTAACAATCCACAAAGACACAACACAAAAAGAAAAAAGGATAGTGAGGGAAAATGGTGTAATGCAGCTGCAAGTTACTGGCCTTACATCAGCCTTCGGATGCCTAGCTGGAATCTGCTAGCTTCTTGTCACTCCCAAAACTGCAGGTAAGGCTCAGGGGGACTGATACCCCACCCCTTGAGCAGATGGTTCTGCTGTTCTTTCTCACAGGGCATTTAGTTCTGAAAATGGAATAGTTAGATTCAATTTCAAAAGTACCCCGATATGGTTTCATCAGAAAAATGAATGAAATATTCCTGCATACAAGGCAAAATGTTCCATGCAGCAGACCCTTTTCTGTCTGGGATGGAATCTGATATGGAATACAAGGGAACTGAAACATAATATAATAGAATATATGAAACATAAATCAAATACTTTATCAGAAAAGAGCAAGCAGGTCATCATAAGGAAATTTATTCGAGTCAGAGCTCAAATATAATGTATTATAAGTGTACACCCTGCATACTTTATTTAAGCCTGAAACTATAAGGAAATAAATCTGTAGAGAAAGAGAGTTGAAGCATGTGATTGCTTTTCTCTCATTTGTTTTACAAGAGTACCACTTCTAGTAAGTATTATTTTATGCCCAATTATGAACAGTTACTTCAGTTTAACGAATGCACTTTAAATCCATAATGCTTTTTTTCACATTGATTTTTATTCTTCAACACCAAGCACAAGGAAAAGCTATACTAGAATCCAGCATACCTTTAGATGACAAAGGAAAAGATAAATCAAAGATAACTAATATTAATACTTAACAAAATATGAACACATCTTAAACACCAAATGCACAAGATGTGATATCAAAACGAACTCTTAATAATTTAAAGCATAATTACTGGTACTTGACAAATTATATGTCAGGAGCGCTCTGGCGGCCTCTCCCAGTAGATCCCAATAGCCAACTCAAGACACAGACGAAAGGATTTATTTTCAAAGCTTTAACCCTTTTACAACTTAATGACTCTTTCAGATGCTAATCACCAGCAACTAAAGCAAGGAACAGCAGGGTGGCCTAAGCTTCAAGTAGTCAGTTGATCCCCGTTTGAAAGAGAGTCACTTGAAGACCCAGAACTTATGGGCTAGGGAGAGATCCTCCCTCTTTCCCTTGGGTCCATGGGAGGCGGCCGTTGCTTGCACGCCAAACTAGCGCTACGCCTCCTTTCCGCGCCCTCCATCACTCGTCGCTCTTTGTGTCTGCGTTGAGCATCTAAGAAGCCTGCCTCCTGCATTCCCTCACTGCCAGGGTCGCTATCTATCTTAGGAATGCTGGCAGGAGGAATCTCTGCCAGGTGCTGAGCCTGGGAGGGATGAGCTGGCCCCTCTCCCATGGAGAGCTGTTCTTCCTCAGAATCCGAACTGCTCTGAGGCTCTCTGGGCTCAGTTTCCACCCTGACATTATACCTTCCAAATTTACTTTTTAATCTTCTAATTTCTATATTGGTTACACTAAGGGGTATGACAGGGTCACTTTTATAACATTTTTAGTGCAGCCTAAAAGCTGCTTAAACTGATTTCCATGTGGCTGGGGCTCCATTGAAGCTACAGTAACAACTAGGGATGTTAGAGAATTCTGCCACGGACTCCAGTGAGGCCAGATTCTTTAGAATACGGCCCCCTGGAGTCCATGGCAGAATAGAGCAATCCCCCCCGCCACCCCACGAAACTTCCCCGGGATGGATCCTACCTGTTGTAGGCCATCCACTGCCCTCATCTGCGGCCGCGAATGGCAGCCCCGGTCTGCGGCCACCATTTCCCTCACTACTTTAGCCATGATAGGCTACGTAAGTATTACGTAGGCTATCACGGCAAAGAGCAAGGATGCAAATAGCGAGCTGGCTGGGGAGCCGAGCCAGCTGGGGAGGATTCTGAGGGGAGGGACGGATCGCCTCCCCCCCACCACAGATGCCCCAGAACAGAACCAGGTAATGGATTCGTACATCCCTAGTAACAACTGGACTAAAGCTGGGCTGAAGTAGTCAGCCCAGACATTCATTAGTTTCAGGAAGGTAGGGAAAAAGGATTCGTCAAGATAATAATAACCCTTTGAAAATCTGCTATTTTGTTGTTGTTGCCGGAGGAAGGGGTTAACATTATTTAAGCAGAGATTTTTGTCCTTTCCCCGCTTACTTAAACAAGAAAAGAAAAAGCTTTTCTGAAAGCTTAAGCAGCAACATTGCTTCAGTTAAAGCAGCCCAATGGCATTCCCATTTGGCACAGAACGGCCCAATAATAATGATGCTACATCATCATATACTGTCATTACATGGGCTTTCTTGAGAAAAAATATGGCTGCTCCCCCTGGCAAATATTGTTTGCTTGTTTAAGAAAGGAGACCTGTGCTGCCTCACCTTAAATAATGGTAATCAGCCGCCAACAAAAATTAATTGATTTGGACTCTCCACCAAATGTCACTGAAAAGTCCCACTTTTGTGGAGCACAAATAGAGCCAGTGTGGCGTAGTGGCTACAGTGTTGGACTGGGAGCCCAGAGATCCGGGTTCTAGTCCCCACTCGGCCATGGAAGCTCACTGGGTGACTTTGGGCCACTCACAGACTCTCAGCCCAACCTACCTCACAGGGTTGTTGTTGTGAGGATAAAAGGGAGAGGAGGAGGATCATGTAAGCCGCCTTGGGTTCCTTGCAAGAGGAAAAAAGGCGGGATATAAATGCAATAAATAAATAAATAAATAAATAAATAAATAGTCTGTAAAAGTGTATGGAAGATATCCAGCTTTCAGAATAGATTGTATGGTTTATGAAAAAAGTGCCCATTCCTGTGATATATCCCTTCAGAAGAGCTTCAGCTAACTACATGAGAAGCTCATCCATTTGATGACAACTGTATAGAGCCCTGGCCATAAAAACCTTTTGGGGTTAACTATGGGTACAATCCTATCGGGATAGGTGGCCGCCACCAAACTCGGAGGCAACTGCCTATCCAATGCAGGGCAGGGGCAGTGCGGAGGGAAGTCGAAGTGGGGGTGGATGCCAGATGACACATAGGAAGCGTCAGAATGGCACTTCTGCCCTCCCCACCCCCAAGAATGCCCCATTTTCACTGCTCCATGCTCCTCTTAGGAGTGCAGAGCTGATCTGTGCTGCCTATGAGGCAGCGTGGGAGAAGATGGAGGTTCTCTATCTTATGGCCATCTAGCCTAAGGGTACCTGACATGTATTTAAGTGAGGTGTAAACACGAATATGAAGCCTTGGTTTTTTAAAAATAAAAGGAGGAGCAATGTCCTAGCTCCTGTACTGTTTGTTCATGTTGACATTGCAAAAGTAAGCCCGGTTACCTTTTAGTGTATGATTTTTCACTACAGAGAGTATGACTATGGACAGTGCTAAATACTCCACTTCTTAAAGCATGTGTGAACAATTTAAAAGGTATGTATGTTCACTTGAATAACCAATACAAAAGTACCTAACTCTATATGTCTATGTTTATGTGAATGCAACCATAGACAAGAGGAAGCGCAGATATAGGTTTGACCCCCTAAATTCTAAATATCAGCAAAAAAAAAAAAAGAGAAGATGGGGGAGTACTTTGATTTTAAATTAGATAAGAATGATGGCTTGTTTTATACATTATGACAGCCATCCCACTCCAGTCATGTTTATAGTCACAAATGCCTTGAGAAAGTCAATAACACAGCATAAGATCAACCAGCATCAGGCAAATGAGTGTACTTGGTGTGCAAATATAATGCACAAGATCTCCTTTACTGTATTGGTGTAGATACAATTAGAGGACAACCCTCACAAATGAGACCCCACACTTTTGATGAAGTTCTTATCTTATGTTATGTATAATGTTATGAAGCTCATGCTATGTATATACATGCTAAATATATGTTAAAAGTCTGCTAAACATACTATTGCTTTTGCAATTTGTTGACAAAAGCTATGTATTGTTATGAAGTCATATATAATAGTATGCACACATTCACAGATGACCTCAATGGCATTCAAAACAGTATTTTCAGTTAAGGAATTCTGCTGTTAAGGTATGATTCCGTTAAGATATGGGCCATGCAAAATGCAATTCAAGCAGTTACTGGAGGTCAATTGAACAGGAAGATTAAAATGCTAGGTTGGCTTGAATTATCAATCTATCAGTTACAAGCTTCTTTAAGTCAAATATCATTTTCTCCTACCCTTCTCCCACACTAATTTTAAAACAAAGGCATTTTTGCTACTTTTATTATATAAACTATTAATATAATAGTTTATTATATAAACTATTATTTTAAAAAAGGAAATTTGGATTTCTTATTTTGAAAAGCATTCTGGATCTGGCAAGATATATTATCAGTATTGAGGCAGCAACCCAAATGTTCTTGAAAAGGAAATTTTAATGTGTGAAAAAAGGAAGTTGGCTCACTCTGCAAAGAGCAACAATTGCTTATTTGTCTCATAAGGTAACACTGAACCAGTCCAAACGACCAGTGCAGCCTACTATGGCTTATTTACGCCATGGTGGGTTGAGGCACATGTTGCCCACCCTTTTGAATATTCAAACTGTGATGGGCAATCGCCATGGCTTATCATATCATCCAAACCTGGCAAGGATGGCTTATGCAAGGGTTAAAGAACCCCTGCACAACCGTAAAACAGCCCATGGGTTATGCAAGCGTTATTTAACCCTCGCATAAGCCTTCCTCACTAGGTTTGCACGGCACCATAAACCATGGCACCTGCCCACTGTGGCCTGAATTTTGAAAAGGGCAGGTGGCACACACTGCAACCCACCATGGCTTAAATAATCCACAGTGGCTGAAGTGATTGTGCAAGCCCAGTCACTGTGTGATTTCTTTTTGAATATACTGCATTATAAATTGAGAAGCGACTGACTGCAAGTCATATTCCAGACCATATCTCACTCTCATTTCAGAGAAAAACAGCTGACAGATATAGGTCAGAGTACCTCCATTCTCCAGCTAAAAGGATCAAGTAGCTGGTGACGGGAAAGACCACTGAATGGCAAAGAGAACATGTGCTTATGTAAATAGGCCTCCCAGCTGTGTAGCTTGAAGCAAAGCTTCATGAAATGCAGAATAAAACTTCTCTGGAAATGAGGGCGGGGGAAAGAGAGGAAAGAATCAGTAAATCCAGAGTAATTAATAATTCTCTAAAAGAACAGATTGTGGCAACTGAGCTTAGAACTTTTTCAAAATATTTTTTCCTATATTTCTTTAGAAATACCATTGACCAAACCAGGCCAATGCTTTGGTAATCATATAGTTTCAGCGGAGATGTAAACCAGGCTTTCCCTCATACACATAGCCCTGCCTTTGCTCCCCCCACTGCAGTGTGAGCAAACCAGCATCTTCTAATTCCCCATAGTTTCCCATTTTATCTCAATATGGAAACTATGGCTATTAGGTTCAGAACAAGTCAGGATCTGAAACCAACTTGACACTGTAATTTAACAGTCTGCCTTGTTCTGAAGCTGGCATATGCCCATCCAAACTCAGCCAGTATATCTTCCTCGATTACTATTAAAATATTTAATGTATCATTCTATAGGGATGTAGAACAGGGGTGTTGGACTTATTTCAGCCCAAGGGCTGAATTCCATTTCAGATAAACTCTTGGGCCCACATCCCAGTGGTGAGTGGCAAAAAGGACAGGGCCAAAATTAAAAAAATACCAGCATATTTCAGCTTCTAACTGCCAGTAACTAAGGCTCAGGAGAGGCATTTCAACCTTGGCGAATACGACAAAAACTGCACAAAGGACAAGAAACCACCACATGTTCAGTATTTGGTGGAAGGGAGTGTGGCCATCTGGGGAACTCCAGAGGGGTGCACTGGGATCCCAGGAGGGCCAGATTTGCTTCCAGGGCCTTAGGTACTGTACCGCTGGTGTAGAGTCTACACAGAGGTGAAAAACGCCCCTTTATGGAATTAGAATTTCTTTCCTACATAGTAAAAGATCTGCGATCCATAAAGGAAAAACTACTAAATTAGTTTTTTTTAAGGGTGATTCTATAAATTTCCTCCGGTCAAAGGTGGGTGGGTCCTTAAACTGTCTTCCGATATGTATATCATTCATGGAGGAAGATTTATGATACTGCTGAAATGTTGACCCATCGACACCTATAACATATGTAGATCTCTGTGGGGTATATTATTTTAACTAGTTTTGCAACCACATCCTACACAAAAAGGTCATTAATCGGAAGTGCTGATTCAATAAGGCATAAGATGCTGTCAGTGAAAAGAATTAAGATGAAGAGATAGAGGAGGAGAGGGGGACTATTTCAAAGCTGCCTAATAATAGCAAAGACAGGTAATATCCTGAAATGTAGAAATCAGATCTGTACGAATAAGCATTTAATGTTTCCAGGATGTATTCTCTTATATATTTAGAAGGCAAAACAGCTGCTTCATGTAGTATTTTACATTAGATCAGCTTTTTCACATGAAGCAAGGTTACAGTCATTGAATTTACAAATAGTTTATAATGTTATTTTCTGGATAAAGACAATGTAACTCTGAAAACTGTACCGCCCTGTATCCCACTGCTGTAGACTGTCCTGTCCTCCTACCTTGTACCATAAGAAACCGAGCCCTAGTTACAGAACTGGAAGTGGTCTTCATGTGATGACTTGGCACCAATTTGAGTTACCTAGTTGCTCCTCGTGTGCAGCATCTCCATGCCAGAAGTCATACCCTTTCTGGACGGTAATGCTAGCATGAATACACCATGTGATGAACTAGAAGCAGAGACCACTGCTATACATTATGGCTTCAACAGGAGGCTGCTGGTCTTTTTCCTTTCCAGTAGTCAGCACATTATTTCCACAATATGTATACCAGCCTAAAAAGGTGGGTTGAATAAGTTCTATAAAATGGCTTGACAGCCTCCAGTATTTTAAATTGTAGCAGATCTGCCAAATTATATTGTTTTTCTTTTCTTTTTTTGAAAATACTTTTTATTCTATTTTTTATCTTTATAAAGGAAATAAACAATACCAACAACCTAGTCATTATCTACAGTTTCCAACAATACAGTATGCTTAGGAGGACAGCAATAATGAAAAAGAAAAGAAAAACAGAAGAAGGAAAAGGAAGAAGAAAGCAAGAAAGAAAAAGAAAAAATATAAAAAGTTACTTAAAAGGATTAAATTTAAACTCCATTACACACTAACGTCAAATATCATTCTACTTAAAAGTTATACCTATAACATTGCCAATATTACAATTCAGTGCAGCATAGATAATCAACCTTACATTTCAATATCATATCATCAGTCTTAAGCAAGAGAGCAAGCCTACAATTCATTTCCAAATTATATTGTTTTTCTAAAGGATGGTCAAACCTTCTCCCCACGATTTTTTATTCTTCAGTAAAGCAGTACATGCAGGCATGCTTGAGGAATTTATTCTTTCCAAATTATGTACAAACTGACCTATCTGCACCTCCTGAAATAATGGGTGGATGGAAATATAATTATCCTTAGGATTTCACAGCTCTCTGGATTTTGTGATATAGTTCTCACCTAAAAACAAACAAACCCCAAATGCATGGAAAAATGTGTATTTTAGGATAAAATACAGTTAGAAATATGTACTTTGAGAGAAAATGCATTCAACAATGTGAATTTAAATACAGATTTAAATACAAATATTTATGTCCATTTTAAAATAAAAAATTGCAAATTCATGCAGAAACAGGATGGAATACATGCAAACCTGACTCAAACTAGACTGAGGGATGGATTAATCCATCCAGTGCTAAATACATATATTAATGACAATAAAAATAAGATGAATTCTGATCCTTAACTAGAGATCCTATAGTATTACAGGAAGAGAAAAGTAGTAATCTTGACCTATATGTTGTACCAAATTACATGCATACCTATATATTCCAGTGGTTAGAAAGGAAAGGATATCCACTGCTTTGTGCCTCTTTCATTTCCCATTCCCAGAGACATTTTTATTTATTTAGTATTTATATACCACAATTCAGGATACAAATCCTACCAAGGTGGCATCGAAGTAACATAAAAATAATAAAATCACAATAAACTACATTAACAATTTTTTATTATTTTTTTTACCAAAATAATGATCCTTTCCATGAAACAGTTGGTGGAAGATAGTCCTGGGGGCAGGGAGAGTCCAGCTGGAAAAAGAGATGCCTGGTGTTATCTGCATCTCTCTCTCTCTCTCTCTCTCTCGAAATTTTTCCCACATGACAGTTGATAGCAGATAGCCCTGTGATAGTGGTGGCGGCGAGTCCCTGCTCTCTCTCCTGGACTCAACATTAGGCCCTACTGAATGTCAAACTGACTGCAACCCCTTCTTTCTGGTTCTATCAAAGCATGGTCAGGAAGGACAATTCAGCCCTTCCCCTCACTCTAAAATATGCCTGCTTCAGAAAGAAAGGTTTGATTACCTTTAGCTTCCTATTAATCCAAAAGAGACAAAAGAATGCCTTATACAGCAAAATTGGCTATGGACAAAAAAAAAAAAATCACAGAGGGAAGAAAGTGTATATGAAAACAACAAGATCTCTTGTTTTGGTTATTCAACTCAATGTGAAGGATGAATATTTGAAGGAGTAATGGCATGACAGGCCAACATTCTAGCACAGATGACAGTGAATAAGAGCAGAATGAGACAGACCTGTGAACAACCAGTAGAGAGAGAGATGGTAGAATTATTAGGTTCAACCAAACTTACAACATGGAATATAAAATTGTGTCTTTGGGGGAAAGGGTTACTTTAATCGGACCTTATGAATCCAATGGCAAAATGATGGTGAGAGAGGAAAGATAGCAGGAAGTCCATCATCCCTGAGATGGGGAGCCACCAGGGCTGGAGGGGCTCTTGGTGTGTGCTGCAGCCTCGGGTTTTGAAGGCAGACTATACCCTAGCAAAGCTGCAGGTGGTGACATTTAAAGCATCCTAAAGCATCTAATGTTTTCACTAGAATTGCATATAAACTCTTATTTTCAGTCTTACAGACTTCAGCAGACAAAGAGTGTAAATGGCATCTAGCTTTCAGAAGTCTAAGTGGAGGAGGCTGTTGGAGGTGCTGCAGGAACGCTGATATAAGAAGTGCTCTCCCTCTCTCTAGCTTGCTTGTTCTTGTTGTTGCCTATACTACCCACAGAGAAATAGCCACCTCCACCCCCACTGCCATGGAAATGTGTTACAATCATCATACCTAAGTGACAAAAGATGCTCATGTCCAAAGAGGGCAGGAGCTTTTCCTCACCTGGAGGGATGATGGTAACAGCAAGAGTTACATGCCTGTTCAAGAAGTGTCAAATACACCTACACATTCAAATTTCGTAATGCATTTACTGCCTTATACTTTTTTAAAAATCTGTTCATACAGTATAACTTTAGCATGCAATAAGTCTCATTTTTTTTTTCTTCCCACGCAGGTTAAGAGGAAAACATCTATAACTACATAAAATGCCTAGCTTTCACAATGAAGTATCTTCTTTTCTTCAGATTTGTGTTTACAATAACAAGTATAAAGCAAAGATGCTATTGAAAATTATAATTAAACTTCACCTGAAATAACATGTTATTTTATTTATGTTCACGTGTATACATTTTCTTAGCTTATTTCTAAACTCGCTAACTAGTTCACTTTTTAAAAGTGGGTACCCTATATACCAAAGAACGGCAAGAAAACGCTTGATGGAATAGGCTTAATACAAATAAAGTTCTGAAGAGCAAATCCATTTCTTTTCCATTCTAGCATGAGATAGAAGCCTTAGGTCATCCTTCCCCAACCTGGTGCCCTCCGGATGTTTCGGACTACACCTCCCAGAATTCCTGGAGACTGGCCATGCTGGTTGGGGCTGATGGGAGTTGGTCCATAAGATCTGGAGGACACCAGGTTGGGAAAGGCTCCTTAGTTTTATAAATAAGTGGCATGTATTCTTAAGTAGTTAAAGATTTCTTAACTTTTTTGGCTGGTGTTCAAGTCTCTCCCTCTCTCAGCATCTTTATTCACCAGCTTCTCCTCCTCCCCCCCCCCGCCCACACTAAGCATCCCCATTCCTTGATTGCAGCCCACCACCAGTGCAACTGATGATGAACATAACACAACATTCCCAAGGGGCAGGGGTGGGAGAAAATTGTCCCTGTGAAAGTAAAGATGTTTCAGCAACCTTTTCTCCCTACCCATTTGAATTGGCCATAAGAATGTGAATAAAAATGCCCTTTCTGAGAAGGTACTTCATATAGGAATCTTGACTCGATTCACATAAAGAAGCAGCCAAACGCTGACTGTGAAATCACACCGTGAGCCGTTTGTATACAATGAGACATGTTCCCCAATTCCACCTGCTATTCCATATCCTTGTTTTCAAGAAAACAGAGAGCAAAAGCATATATAGGATGAAGGTGGCATGAACACTTTAGAAAGGTCTCTTCCACTATAGCTGTGGGTACATCATTTTTATAACTGTATTCATTATTAACGGTGTCCTCTGTTCCTTGCTAGAAAGACTTGTTCCCACTTTTAGTCCAGTTCTATTTATTTTAAGGGACCTCAACAATATGGAAAAAATCTGTCATAAAAGTTAGATTAATCAGCATGTTTCTTTGTATTGCCTCAAGCAGTGTGCTTCGTAATTGGATAATTTGTCTTTGCTTTCATAACCATAGTGGATGGAATCAGGGGACAGCTCAACTCATTTTGTCAGAACAGCCATACATTTATTCAGAAGGTTACTTTGCAAGATGAAGTGTGAGAATTTGACACTGTGCTGTTTGGTGCCACTGTGCTATATTATGCACATAATACAAACACACAAGGAACAGTTTGTAATACATTTGATAAGTGAAAATTGTGAAAAAATTGAAAAGCAAACTTACTTCCGGAGGTAGCTTTGCTGACAGTTGGCAGGTTTTTCTGGTGTGACAGATACTTGTGCTATCATGATTGTTCAACTAGAGCCTTCCCCTCTCACAAAAATTAAAGTAAATGAACTGTCCAATTGTTCTCAAATTAATAGCTCTTATCCTCTTATCTTATTCAAGGGCTCCTATAGTGAACTGTTTTTATAACATGAAATTGGAAAATTATCCCAAAAGCATTAATAAGAGAGCTTTTATCCTGCTTAGACATGGGGGGGGGGGTGCATGCACACAGAATTGCATATATGCAACTACTACATATTCAATATAGTGTCCAAAACAGTTCCCACATGCATGGAGGGATTTCTCCACATGGTCAGGATTGTCATGGTTCCCTATGACATGGAAAAATCCCTTCAAGTGTACACTTGCATTCACAGTCGTCGTCCCCCAACAGCAATGTTTATTTCTATTTATTTTTGATATAAGCTGCCCTATAACAAATGTTCTCAGGGGTGGCTTAAAAAATGCACAGTGTTTGGGTATACATGATCTCCCTCCCTCCTTGGTCAGATAACAGCTGAATAGGGGTTATATACTCCAAGGTTTTTTTAAAGTTTATATTACAAATATGTAAGTAACTTGAAAAGCATGAGAACTATATCATTATCACATGTTACCAAGTAGAATTTCAATAATTTAAGTTGTAAATTTGCTGGGTATTCATACTGCAAAAAATAAGATAAAAAAGCATTGCAGATGCCTGAACTGAAACAATACTGTGGAATAAATTCTGACACCACTGCTGCATTTTACACAAAGGACATCATTTGGATGCCGCAGAGTATCCACAAGTGCGTTTGGCTGAGTGCCATACTTCAGTAGTAGATTATTCACTTTGCATACAGGAAAGCATGGCTCAGGTTCTAAACTCAATCCTGCATCTCCAATTAAAAATTTCATGTAACAGCTCTGTACATATCTCTATGTAAGGTTTTGGGAGACTGCTACCAGTAAGAACAGACAACACAGGACTAGATGTATGAATTTCCTGTCTCTATACAAGGCAGCATTATAACTTTGTAAGATGTTTTAAATTAGATTATGTTATTTGTAACTCAACATACACTCCAGGGATGGGGAGCCTGTGGCCCTCCAGATATTGGACTACAATTCCAATTGTACAATTCCACCGGGACGGGACTTACCTTCGGCGAATCTTCCTGGCAGCAGCAGCTGCAGCGGCGGCACGGCAGCTGCGGCGGCCGGTCCTCTGACCGGCTGCTGCCGCCGCCATTTCCAAGTTAAAAAAAAAACAAAAAACAAAAAAACGTGATAGGCTACGTAAAAATTTACGTAGCCTATCACGCACGGCTAAATTTTAAAAAACACCGTGATAGGCTACGTAAATGTTTATGTAGCCTATCACGGCTGACTAAAAAAAAAACGCGCGTATGCAAATGGCAGCGCCCATGGGCGCCGCCATTTGCGTTCCTTATTTTGGCACGTCTTAGTCTACGTAAACATCGACGCTATTTGCATTCCCCTTATTTTCGCCATCTTAGTCTACGTAAATGTTTACATAGACTAAGACGTGCCAAAATAAGGAACGCAAATGGCGGCACCCATGGGCGGCGCCATTTGCATACGCGCGTGTTTTTTTTTACTCAGCCGTGATAGGCTACTTTTTTGTTTGTTTGTTTTTCTTTTAAATCAGCCGTGATAGGCTACGTAAACATTTACGTAGCCTATCACGGCTGACTGCAGGGACGCAAATGGCAGCGGCTACAGCCGCCGCCATTTGCGGAGCCAGCCGGCCAGGATTCGGGGGGGGAGGGATGGAGCACCTCCCCCCCGTCCAGAATTTCGGGGGGGAGGGACGGAACGCCTCCCCCCTGGCCAGAATTTTGGGGGGGAGGGATGGAGCGCCTCCCCCCCACCGCAAATCAATTTCGTTAAAAGGTAAGTGACTTTCGTACATCCCTAGAAAATTCACTGATCCAACCTGTTGTAGGTCCTGGAAGAATTCCCATCTAGTTCCAATGGGAAGCCAGTCCAATATCCCACTTTGGTTCTCAGTCATGGATGACTGACTCTCTCTTATGTGATAATAAACATATACAGTTTTCTTAGGGATGCATCAACATTCCACTTACTGACACTGTGGACTAAAGCTGTAAAGACTGCAGTTCTAACACTGAAATCAGTGGAAATTACTGCCCAAGTGAATGGCTTGTGTCTAAAGAACTATGAGCATGATAGTGCTACCCATTCCCTCTTCAACCCCTTGCGTATGCTAAAAAGACACTTGAGACCCTCCAGAATAGCAGGCCAAATGGCATGGGGGCCTCCAGCTAGAATTGGCTGAGGAAGTTGAGGAATCCCCCTAGTGCAATTAGAAGCACCTTCCATTTGTGCTGGGGGTCTTTAGATACAAGCCATTATGGTAATTGTTTTGGTGCCAGTTTTTAGATAACATGAGCAGATAAATTGTTATCATATTCACACAAATACAAATTGAAAATTAATCTGTCCTAAAAAGTCAACCAGCCTTAAGACAAAGGTAGGTAACATGGTGCTTTCCCAATGTTTTGGACAACTCCCATCAGCCCCAGACATGCCACTATTGCTCAGAGGTTATGGGAGTTGTAGGCCAAAACATCCGGAGGGCATCAGTTTGCTTAACCCAGCATTAAGAAGAAACACAACATACTTAATACACATGGTGAATCACATTTTAATGCTTCACGCTTATCAAAATCTTATACCTAAAGTAAGAAACAAAAGTGTCTCCAATTTTTAGAGGGAAAATTACCTACAGTAAAGAAAACATCTCCTGTATAAAATAGCATATGGTAGACTGTACATGACAAACACAGGTTATACTCAATATCAACACTTCAAAGAAAAGAACTACTAATACTGCCATTACCAAGCAATTTAAATCATGATATAATCGCACAAACAGATGGAACTAGAAAGCTTGCCAGAGTCTATTAAGCATGTAAAGTAGAATGACAGATAACCGAAGAGGTTTTTTCCCCCTGTGATCAGAGAAGTAACAAAACATAAACAAAGTAGGCCAAATACAGCATTTTATTGTGTATATATGGGAGGGTCAATGTAACATTGGAATCAATAATCAAACAGCGAAATTTAGAGGCAGCTAAGTTTCCAATAAATTTAAATACTCCCATATTCCATTACAAATCTGAATTTTTAATGATGGTTATCACTTGCAATGGATGGTGCTTGTTCTACTCCTGTTTCCATAGCTGTATATCCCTTGATTATTGGTGAGGGGGACAGAACCTCGGTTTTTACTTTAATAAATAATCAGTCAATCTATTATTTTATTTATTTATTTAAAACATTTGTATCTTGCCCTATATCATTAAGATCTCAGGGTGGCGTACAGACAGAATCAGTTTAAACCATATAAAACAATAAATAATTTGTTGTTGTTCAGTCGTTCAATCGTGTCCGACTCTTCGTGACCCCATGGACCATAGCACGCCAGGCCATTCTGTTCTGCGCTCTCTCCTGGAGGGTGCTCAAGTCCATATTCATTGCATCAGTGATGCTATCTAGCCATCTCATCCTCTGCCGTCCCCTTCTCCTTTTGCCTTCAGTCTTTCCCAGCATCAGGGTCTTTTCCAGAGAGTTTTCTCTTCGCATTAGGTGGCCAAAATATTTGAGCTTCAGCTTCAGTATCTCCTTCCAATGAGCACTCAGAGTTGATTTCCTTTAGGATTGACTGATTTGACCTTCTTGCAGTCCAGGGGACTCGTAAGAGTCTTCTCCAGCAACACAGTTCGAAAGCATCAATTCTTCAGCACACAGCCTTCCTTATAGTCCAGCTCTCACAGCCATACATTACTACTGGGAAAACCATAGCTTTGATTAGACGGACCTTTGTCGGCAAGGTGATGTCTCTGCTTCTTACTATGCTGTCTAGGTTTGCCATAGCTTTCCTCCCAAGGAGCAAGTGTCTTTTAATTTCATAGCTACAGTCACCATCTGCGGTGATCTTGGAGCCCAAGAAAATAAAATCTGTCACTGCTTCCATTTCTTCCCCTTCCATATGCCAGGAAGTGATGGGGCCAGATGCCATGATCTTTGTTTTTTTAATGCTGAGTTTCAAACCAGCTTTTGCACACTCCTCTTTCACCCTCAACAACAGGCTCTTTAGATCCTCTTCGCTTTCTGCCATTAGGGTGGTATCATCTGCGTATCTGAGGTTGTTGATAATTCTCCCAGCAATCTTATTTCTGATCTGTGATTCATCCAACCCAGCGTTTCTCGTGATGTACTCTGCATATAAGTTAAATAAGCAGGGCGACAATATGCAGCCTTGTCGTACTCCTTTCCCAATTTGGAACCAATCGGTTGTTCCATGTCTGGTTCTTACTGCTGCTTCTTGAGCCTCATACAGGTTTCTCAGGAGACAGGTAAGGTAGTCTGGTGCACCCAACTCTTTCAGAATTTGCCACAGTTTGTTGTGATCCACACAATCAAAGGCTTTAGCATAGTCAATGAAGCAGAAATAGACGTTTTTCTGGAATTCTCTTGCTTTCTCCATGAACCAGTGAATGTTGGCGATTTGATCTCTAGTTCCTCTGCCTCTTCGAAACCCAGCTTGTACTTCCAGTAGTTCTCGGTTCATATACTGCTGAAGCCTAGCTTGTAGGATTTTGAGCATAACCTTGCTGGCATGTGAAATGAGCGCAATTGTACGGTAGTTCGAACACTCTTTGGCGTTGCCCTTCTTTGGAATTGAAATGTAAACTGACCTTTTCCAGTCTTGTGGCCACTGTTGAGTGTTCCAAATTTGTTGGCATATTGAGTGCAGCACTTTAACAGCATCATCTTTTAGGATTTTAAATAGCTCAGCTGGAATACTGTCATCTCCGCTAGCTTTGTTGTTAGTAATGCTTCCTAAGGCCCACTTGACTTCACTCTCTAGGATGTCCGGCTCAAGTTCAGTGACTGCATATTAAACCATTAAAAAGCTAAAACCAATTAAAATATAAAACAATAAAAGTTGAAACAGTGCACTACTTTAGGAAATGTATTTAGCCCTCAAAGCCTTTGGTAAAAATCCATGTTTTTACTTGGCGCCGAAATGAAACCAATGTTTGCGCCAACTGGGCCTCCAAGGGGAGGGCATTCCACAACCAGGGTGCCACAGCAGAGACGACGCTCTCCCACATCCCACCTTAGCATATGTTTCACACTGGTGGGACGCAGAGGAGGACCCCTCCAATAGATCTCAGTCCTCAGGCAGGCATATATAGGGAGAGGCACTCCCTCAAATATCAAGGTCCCAAGCCGCTTACGCTTTTAAATGTCATCACTAAAACCTTGAATTCCATCTGGAAATGTATTGTAGAGAGCCAGTGCAGTGTAGTGGTGAGAGTGACGGACTGGGAGCCGGGAGATCCGGGTTCTAGTCCCCACTTGGCCATGGAAGCTCACTGGGTGACTTTGGGCCACTCACAGACTCTCAGCCCAACCTACCTCACAGGGTTGTTGCTGTGAGGATACAATGGTGAGGAGGAGGATAATGTAAGCCGCCTTGAGTTCCTTGCGAGAGGGAGAAAGGCGGGGTATAAATGCAATAAATAAAATAAATAAATTGGCAGCCAGTGCAATTCCTTTAAAACTGGTGTTATATGATTTTTATGAGATGTTCCGGTCAGCAGTCTAGCTGCTGCATTTTGCACTACCATGATTCCGAGTCATTTTCAAGAGCGGCCCCACGTAAAGTGCATTGTAGTAGTCTAATCAGGAAGTTACCATTGCATGTACTACTGTGGCTAGGTTATTCCTGTCCAGGAAAGGCTGTAGTTGGTGGATCAGCTGAAGCTGGCCCCAAGTACTCTGGGCCATGGAGCCCACCCGGGGTTCCAGTGACAGGAATGGATCTAGGAGTACTCCCAAGCTACACACCTGCTCCTTCAGGGGGAGTGCAACCTCATCCAGGATAGGTTGCTTACCCAATTCCAGGACTCGGGAATCACCAATCTACAGAGCTTCCATCTTGTCAGGATTTAGCTTCAGTTCATTGCCTCCAGGCACTGGTCCAGCACCTTCACTGCCTCAGCTGACTCCGACAAGGAGAAATGGAGCTGAATATCATCAGCGTACTGGTGATGTCCCACCCCCAAACTCCTAATGACCACACCCAGTGGCTTCATATAGATGTTGAACAATATGGGGGATAGAATAGAACCCTGTTGCATCCCACAGCTTAATAGCCATGGGGTAGTAGAACAGGAATCCCCCTATACCACTCTCTGCAATCAGCCCTGCAGGTAGGGGCAAAACCACTGTAGCACAGTGCACCGAACTCCCATCCTGCAAAGCCAATCCAGTAAGACACCATGATTAATGGTGTCAAAAGCCACTAAGAGATCCAGGAAGATCAACAGGGTAGCACTCTCCCTGTCTTTCACCTGGAGTAGTTTGTCAGTCAGAGCAACCAAGGCCATTTCAGTGCCGTATCCTGGCCTGAAACCAGACTGAAATGGGTCCAGATAATCAGTTTCCTCCAAGAACAACTGAAGCTGCCCAACCACCACACACTCAAACACCTTGTCCAAAAAGGAGATATTAGCAATGGGGCGATAGTTCTCACATACTTCTGGGTCCAGGGAGGTCCTCTTCAGAAGAGGGTGCACTACAGCCTCTTTCAAGGCAGCAGGCACCACCCCCTGACAAAGTAAAGCATTTACCTAGGGTTGCAATCCTCTCCACTTACTTGATAGCAAACAGTGGGACTTGTTTCCAAGTAAACGTGCATAGGCTCAGGTTTAAGAGCTATTTCCTTTTTCACCTTGGCTTTAGATATAAATGTAATAGTTTCAAAGCTCATGACAGTACCTGTGCAAAAACATGCATATCGAATTGCACATTTAAAACTGCACGATTACCTCAAAGTATTAGGTTGGAACCAGACCTAGGGTGCAATTCTATGCATGTTTAGACTGAAAAAAGTCCTACGCTTCCCACCATTCCCCAGCCAGCATGCTAAGAGTAGGGATGGGCAAACAAGAGATATTCCAGCTTGCTAAAACTCTCCAAAATTCTCCAAACATCAGCTTGCTGCTCATCTCTCCTTGATTTGCACTCGTGTTTGCAATCATTGTTCATTTTGCATGAACTGAAATATTGCACAAAATGAACAGCTAATGAATGTGAAAGTTGCGAAAACAATTCACAAATTTCCAAAATTGTGCAAATTTCCCCAATGATTACGGTATGGGTGATTTAAAATGTGTGCATTTTGAGAAAGTTCCACATTTTGAGAAAGTTCCACATTTTTCAAATATACATTTTGTTAATGTGAAGGCAAGTTTTGGAATTTGTGAACATTTTCAGAGAAAATATGCTCCCACTCGCATTCAGGATTGTGAACAGGGCATTTTCGAGTGATTTGTGAACTCAGATGAAATTCTCATTAAGAGTAGCTCCACAGAACTCAATGGGATGTAAGTTAGTTATGATTAACTTAAGTTATGATTTCAATGGGTTTGCTCTAAGTATGACTGGATCCAATCCACTGGTTTTCATTTAAAGCGAGGATTCCTAAAACAAAGCAATTACAAGTATTTAGAGGAATATGAGTTGACTAGTGTTCTGTATTCTGATGTAATTAGACACCTAGAATGACATCTAGTGGAATCTGGAACCCCACTGGGAACACTGAATAAACATACACCCTGGTCTTTGTCTCTAAATCCAGAAGTTAATCTTCCCAACTGGAGGTAGCTAGCCAGACCTTTGGAAATATAATTTTAGAGTTGTTAAGCAGCTGGGATAATATTCTCATTGGCTGACATGAGAAATGAATTTTATCCTCCCATTGGCTAAAACAGTCTACATCCATTAAGGGTCCAGTGTTTACTGATCACACATTACCATAAATATGTGAGACTGCTCTCAGCCTTTGTCTTTTGGCAATATCTACTTAGGAGACCAGTTATGCTTTCTCTCAGACCATTTTTCTAGAAGGAACTTTACTTATGCTCTGAAAAACGCAAGATTCTACTCAGGTAGGTAACACATAACTAGCTCTGTTTGATTGATTTTATTTTCTTATTGTGTATGTGACTGTTATTTTCCTTTGTTCTTCTCTCCCCACTCGCTTTTCCCCAAATCAACATCTTTTTTAGATCTGGGCATTTAGCTGAATTGTCTTAAAATTGAATTTTTCAGTAACACCTTCCTCTGTGCAATGCTGCATGGTTGCTAAGTTACCCCACATATTCTTGGGCTATTTCACAAAGTTTTGCTATATTCTATGTTTTCTGGGCTTTGCATAAGGAAATCCGAAGAGTCTTCCACTGTGTGTAGGTGTGAGGTGGGGTGTAATTTTAGGCCTTGGGAATAGAGCTTACAATTTTCTAATTTATTTATTCATTCATTTCATTTCTATACTGCCCAATAGCCGAAGCTCTCTGGACAGCCTAGTGTGTTCAACAAAGATCAGCCTGTGATTGCAGCTCATTGGTGGTGGTGGGGGGGGGCCTTTACCTAAGAATACCACCAGTATGGAAAGTCATCTCTGTCCCAGATCCATCACATGCTATAACAGTAATGTACCGAACACAGAATATGAGCTAACATATGTCTACCTTAGAGAGAACACTGGTAACCCTAACATTTTACTTGAATGCATGAGGTAATCATCAAGAATTTGCAATTTGTCTCGGCTTATATACATAATGGCATCTGTGCTATTGTAATCCTATATTGTAATATTGTAATTCTACAATGCAATCCCATATATGCGTACACAGAAGCTTTAACTGGATTTACTCCCAGTATAGGACTGAAGCCTAAAATAGACCTTGGAAAAGATCCACTGCCCATGCTTAGACTTTATTTATTTATTTATTTATCATTTTTAGACCACCAAATAACCCAAGTTCTGTGGGTAGTGTACAAGTAAATTAAAAGTATAAAACACTGACCAAAAAATGTACATAATAAATCCAGGATACAACCAGCAGCAAGGGGTAAAACCAATGCTATACATAAAGTGAAAATAAAACCAGAAGCAAAAATAGTGCAAAGATCTAGAAGCATGAAAACATTTCTTAAAATGCCTGGGAAAATAAAAAAGATCTTTACCTGGAGCCGAAAGGACTAGAATATGCTTAGATTACAATCATATCAGTTTCCAACTGAAGGCCAAACTAGATGTTCTTTAAATCATTCATAGCAGAACTGTGTGTGACTGACTGGCTTACCTTGGTGTAAGTGGATTCCAATGGAGACTTTTTACACCCATGAGGAGGGAGATGGAATTTCAGCACAAAAACAGGTAGGGGGAAGATTAAATCCTCTCTTCTGGATTGCCATGGCCTCAATCCAAATCAGGGCTGCATGCCCTCACATGGAGATAAGACAATATGCAACCTTCCCAGTGCAATTGTATTAAAGGAAGTGGGGGGAAGACTAAGAAAAGAAAGTAACTCAGACAATCCTTAAAGTTAATGTAGTAGGTAATGCCAATGACTTAATGTCACTTAATGTTGATCAATAAGTAAGTCAGTCACAACTGACTGATTTCAGTGAAATCACTCACTGGGGTAATAATGAGCACTCCCTGCTCTGGAGAGTGACCGAGATGATAATGACTCAGGGAGGAAATTTTACTATTTGTTTGAGACAGTTTAGCTCAAATTATGTTGTGGAGATATAGGAAGCTGAGCTAGTCATTCCATAGGATAATGCTTGTTCAGTTATCTATGTTAATCTGAACAAGCAGAGATCCCAGATTAAAAAGAAGGTTGGAGGAATGGTTGGAAGAATTTAATTTTCTCTTTTGGACTGCAAGCCTTGCACTCACTGAGAAGTTTTAAAACTGAAAGTGTTATTCATAACTGTGAGGGACCAAATACCAATAAAGAAACTGAAATAAAAGGGGCAGGGAGGGGTTCCAGCAGCCTCCAGAAGCAAATTCCTGGCCATTGTGAGACCCACCCACCCACCCCCAAAAGGAAATCTCACAGTGGCCGAGATCTGCCAATATTTCAAGATTTCACAGTGAGACTTGGGAGGAGGCAATAACAGGACTTGTTCCATGCCTGCCAGCCTCAGCGTTTAGCCAGCAACCTATATGGTTGGAGTCACGGATTCAGGAAGGAAGAGTGAGGCCAAGTGAAGGACAAGTCCTCTGCTTGTTCTTCCTTCTTGGGTCCCATTTGCAAATGGGGAGGCTGGTCCAAGCCATCTATAAAGGTGAAAAGTCCAAGGGTTCACAGGCTTGCCAATAATATGAGTTCATTACAAGGGATGGAGGACACTGTTAGTTCTAAAATACAAAAAAAAAGAAGAAAAAGCATATTGTCAGGCCCACAACATGATCTGTTGGTGCCAAATGTGAGGATCTTACCTTTGGGAAAGGTCCCTAAGAAGACCCAGGGTGTATATAGGCTGATCCATTACTTTACTCAAAAGGGAACTTGCTTAATGACACCATGGACCCAACGCTATGCTCGATGAAGTATGCATGCTTTGACACAGCAGTTGCCATGGTCTGATCCCTGGGAAAAGGGGCAATACTGGCAAAAATTTAACAATGACGGGGTTCAGATGCCACACTGTTGGTGGCAGGTTGCATATTCCAGCCCCATTTGGGGATTATCATGTCAGGCGAACCTTGCAGGCACGGGATATGCTAGAGTTAAACAACCCTCACAACCCTAAACAGACTATGGGTTATGCAAGGGTTGTTCAACTCATGCATAGCCCACACTCGCTGGGTTTGCATGATACATCAACCCCTGTATGGGGGTTGTATATTTGAAATGGCAGCTGCATGTGGCCCACAGCCTCACCATGAGATAAATAACCTGTCGTGGCCTGTCATGTCATGTGAACAGCCCCATTAAATCTACCTTCAGGCTCTTGCTAGCATACCCTGATATTTTCCACCTTTTGGGATTCATGTTCAATGGTGCCTTTTATGGTACAATCATCTCTTGCTCTGCCTTTAAATGTTTCAGCACATTCTTAGAGTGGTACATCCATCATATGGCAACCAAGCCATCACACAATGTGGATGACTTTGTCTTTGCAAGAGGAATGCCACTACAGACTGTGCCAACACTCTGTTCCCTGTCCAAGACTCGGCTGGGGAATTGAGGGAGCCTATAGCCCATGAAAAAACAGGGAGCCATAGTAGTTATGAGTAAAGGTGATTACCTTCAGGAAGCTTATCGCCAGGTCCATAACACTACCCATTATATGCTGTCAGCAAAACCTAATCATTGAAGTAATAAAAGAAATAGTGAAGTTAGTGGATAAGGAGCTCCTTACAGGGTATATAGCTAAGTCCACACATAACTATTTACTGGAGTATGAGGGGAGGGTACCCAGATTTTATCTTCTTTGAAAGAAGATAAAATGGAGATTCCCTCCTTCACCATTTCTCCACCAGTCCCAGTCAACATCATGCTGTATTTAATAGACGCTGCAGCAACATTTAATCCAGCACCTGTGTCCACCTCTTTATTGTCAATGCAATAAATTGGCAGAAGTCCAAAACTTTTCTCCTTGTGTTTGGTGGTGTTTCTACTACACACGAGCAGATTAAATATAATATTATTGTGTTATCATGATGGGACTAGACTTTACAGATGGCTAGTACAAATGAATGCTTGGCTACCAAGCCCAGCCATGATTTATAGATTCTAGTTCAAAATATTTAGAGCAGGGATGGCACGGGCGCCCGATTCCATTTAGGAATCCAGCAAAACCTGCCTGCAGAACCTGCTTGCTGAGCCCCTGCCCCCACTCATCCCCTGCCCATGCTCAGTGAGCGGCCCACGCTCACCCCGGCAGCCTCATCAAGCTGCACGGTCACCATTTTTTAAAAAATAAAATAATCGCAAAAAGTGCATATTTGCATATGCGCAAAAACGTGCATTTTGCAAATGTGCATATTTGTGTATGCTAAATGCACATTTTACCAATGCACATAATTGCATATGTGTGAAAATGTGCATTTTGCATCGCCATTTTTTTTTTTTTTTAATGGCAACTGTGGAGCTCAACAAGGCCCCCAGGGTGAGTGTGGACTGCTCGCCGAACATGAGAGGGGCTCAAGTGCGGTCCAGGGGCCAGTGAGTGGAGGAAAGGGCTGGGTGGGTGCCCAGAGAACCCAGATGGGGTTGGGTTCACACATCCCTAATTTAGAGAGAATAAGCTTTTTACATGCTGGCTTCTATAGTGAGTTTATGTCCTTTCACATGTTAAAAATTCAAAAGGAGCTTCTGGAGAAGGGTGTGGGTGTGGGGCCTGACTGAAAACTGGTTACAATAGGATTTTAATTATTGGTACAAAAACTAGTATGTGTGACCTAGGCCCCGTCTACATGGCACTGTTTTCGCCCTTCACTCTGTTGCAACTGCACAGAATTTCAGCTTCAAATTACCTTCTGCTGGGATACACTCGCGATTACTGCATGCTTCCCTAACAGATTCCGCCATGCCCTCTTTTTTTGCCACTATACTTTAATGTGCAGCTGTGCAGTCCCATGAGTGTGGGGTGTGACAATTCATTGGCTGTTTTGTATTTTAGGGGTTCTGTTGTGTCTTTCCATCCCTTGTTAGGTAAAAAGTGCGTGTTCTGTGCTCCTTCATTTCCACATCATCTGTTTGTCAGTTCCCCAACCTGAGACTCTCGCGATGGTTTGCACTCACAAGCATGAGCAGTACGTGCATACCCATCAGTCTGAAATGGTGGCCAGAGTGAAGTTGGTCCTCCCCCAAGACCCCCTGGCCCTTTTGCACTGAGTCCAAAAGCAACCCCTGCAAAGATACGAAGCTGCAAAATGTGCGGAAGTGTGATTAAAGAAATAAAAACGGCTTTCTGTGCCTCTGTAACTGTGCAGAACTGTGAAGGAATGGGGGGAGTAAAGGGGCATCACAGAGTGATGCAAGCACTACACATGCCTAAAGCATACCCACTGCAAAATGCAAAGTCGGTTTGGGGAAGTGACAGATGGCTCACAACTGCGAGGAAACCTGCAGCAAACAAAAAACATTGCAGCAAAACGCCTCCTTGGAAATCCACATTTTCCAGGAGAAAACCACAGATGGCTGTGAAGTGGTGACCAAGTCGTCTGTCCCGAGGGACCTTGTCTCGCAGCTGCCCAGAGTAAAAGGCTCGTGTAGATGGGGCCCCAGTTTAATGTTATTTCTGGAGGGGAGCTGTATGGAGGGATGAGTGAAAGAGAAAGGGGCACACTTTCTTGTGCATGTGACTGACGTGCACCAACACATGATTGTTTTGTTGAACATGAATAGGCATATATAAAATACCACCACATGTAAATAATTATACAACATCAGAAACAGTACTGTGCTTCTTTATGTATGATGCCCTCCAAACACAGAGATACATAAAGTCACAGAATCATGTTGTCTTCCATGAACACAATCTGTACACCCAGATACTGAAATGAAACACAATTTGCCAGTATACTTCTCACCATTTTTGAGACAATCTATTTCTGAATTATGTATGAATAATTCGGCTTGGAAATACTGAATGTGATAACCTATTATGATAACCTCTTATTTAAAAGGAGAGGCATGCTTCATAAGAGAACTGACTTCTAGGGGAACACATTGTACATTTACACCCTTTTTGTTTGTCAGATATTGTTTGTAATGCAAACAAGTTTTTGTCACTCCTGTCTATCACATCTGCATCCTCAACTTTAAGTCTCTAAAATGTCTTCTGAAAATTGTACAAGGATTTTGTTTAAAAACTGTAATTTACATGTAAAAAATGTTGCCATACACAGCCGAGACAGAGACAACAGCTATATTTACTTAGCATATTAGGGAGAACACTGAGATAATCCAAGATTGACAACTATATTATTCATGGAATGATAACAGTAGCATTAGTATCAAAAAAACAAAAACCAGTAGCTGGGCTCAACATTGTCAGAGTTCCTTTGGGGTCAGCAGTGGACAAAGACACCCAGTATTTCTTTCTTCATACACATGTGCATTGCATTATCTCACATTTCTTCCACTGTTCATTTTGCAACAGTTTATATTATCCTCTTCAGATATTATCCACAAATTCATTCACCAGGGACAGTAAGAAGAATGCCCAGCAACACAGATTCTGTTCCCTGAACTCACACTTGTGGTACTATCTGGAGAGGGTAAGAAATAGTCAGCATTTATCATCTGCTCCATACCCAAGCACAAAATAAGGGAAAATTCTGACACTCTCCCCAAGCAAACTACATGTTGAAGACTTAGGAGAGACATGGGAATTGGTGATGAACATCAAGCCTTGGCTAGTAAGCCAAGCAGTTATTTGTGAAGCCATGCTCTTTTTCATGCAACTGTTTGCTTGTTTCTCTACTGCCAATGCCTACAAACTTATGTTTGCATCATTAAATCCCACAACACTGAACCGGAAGACTAATGATGATGGAACTGTACTAACATAGGACTGAAAAGTCAGGTCTTACTTTTAAATCTTTTTGCACTCTAGTGGCAATGCAAGCAGTGTAAGGAGAACATGGAAGATTCAGTCTACATGCATACATTATCACCACAGAGTGAGTGATATACACATTATGTATATTGGTACTAATATACATAATTATAAGCCGCGGTGGCTTAGTGGTTAAGACGCTGAACTGCAGACTGGAAGGTTGGCAGGACAGCAGTTCGAGACCCAAGTGCTGCGTGACAGAGTGAGCTCCCGTCTTCAGTCCCAGCTTCTGCCAACCTAGCAGTTCGAAAGCAAGAAATTGCAAGTAGATAAATAGGTACCGCTTTGGCGGGAAAGGTGACAGCGTTCCGTGCACTTTAGTGTTCAGTCATGCCTGCCACATGACCACGGAAACGTCTTCGGACAACGCTGGCTCTTCGGCTTAGAAATAGAGATGATCACCACACCCTAGAGTTGGACACGACTGGTTGGGGACACCTTTACCTTTACCTTTACTTACTATTTAAGTCCTACAATGTAAAGCAGCCAGTAAAATATGAAAGATAAAAGTGTTAAAACAAATTTCTGAAATCTAATTACATTTTCAGTATTTATGGTTCATGCATGAGTGAGAAAGACAAATAATATCACAGTGCAGTAGACAGGATGGATGGACCAAGATCTAGGAGATTTGGTCAAGCCCCAAATCTTCCCGGACTATTTGAGTCGCCTTGGGGAAGCCACTATTTCTTAGCCATGTACCTATCTGCAAAATGGGAATAAAAGTGACCAATTTCACAGAGCAACTGTGTACAGCAGACGTATGCCACCTGATTCCTTCCAGATATTTTGGACTAGATTTCCGATAAACCCCAACAAGCATGACAAACATCTGGAGGCACCAGGTTGCCTACTCCTGCTATATACATGCACACAAATGTAAAGCACTTTGGAAATGAGTGTACCCATTCTTCGCTATTCCAGTGACATATGCATATTTGATTATAAATGTCATTAAAACAGTTAGCTTGAAAATATGAAGAAGTACAAAATACTATGACATTAAGCATTTTAAAATAAAAAACATATGCTAGTAATTAATGAAAAGATTCAGTAATCCACATCCATTTGCAAACATCACCAGATCAGCTTCTTGTCAAATATGAAGCTGCTCCCGATCAGTTTCTTGATCCCTAAAAGCACTCCTGTTTTAAAGAGAGGAGTTATTTGATTGGATCTGTAGAACTATTGTCCTGGGAGACATCAAATTGCCATTCAAAGAAGAAATGCTTTCAGAAATCATTCAAAGTTGGCCCCATGTCCTGAAAACCACCAAAGGCTAATTAGTAGGACACTTAAAAGACTGATCCATATTGTGGTTAATGTGAGTAAACTGGCACATATCCAAATATTTCATCTTAATTGGGTTATAGATGGGACTACTAGGGCATAATCACAAAGTAAAAACTGGTAACAATCCATAAATCCCCAAAAAGTACTACCATGCTTGTTTAGAACATATACCTCTATACACATCGGTAGCCATCCTGAATACAAATTATGGTGGAAGGTATGTTGGATTTATCTCTAGTGCTAGACCAGGGTTGAGGGACATGTGGTTCTCCAGATGTTGGTGGACTGCAACTCCCATCAGCCCCAGGCAGCAGAGTCAACAGTGAAGGATTATGGGCACTGGAGTCTACCAGGCCTCACCTTCCCCATCCTTGTGCTTGGGGAACATTTTCCCTCATGGTCCGCACTGCATTCTACTTGTCAGAGTGTTGAGCTGGCCCAGTTACAGCACAAATAACTTTAATCTAGGTAGTAGAGTGCTCTTGTAAGGAATTCAGAAGGGAACACTGATGAGGTTGGAGCTTTTTCCAGAAAAGGGGTTTTTATTGAGAAAATAAAACAAAAGGGCAGTTTACAGTTTAACTACTGAAGGCTATTCCATAGAGAACGAAGAGAAACATAGGAAGCTGCCTTATAATAGGTCAAACCACTGGTCCATCTAGTCCAGTACTTTTGACACTGGGCTGGTTCACACGATCACTACAGGTTAAACAAGCCACCATGGCTTGTTCAACCCACGGTGATCATGCAAAACAGGTTTGTTAACTGTATGACACATTTACCCTGCTCTTCAGCTGACAAGGCTCCCAGAGTACCAGAAAAGGATTGATGGATGATGGGGTACACAGCCAGGCACCCAAAGCCAGGAGTCTCAAGAGTCTCCTGAAATCACACTGAGTTCTCAGCTCCACACCAGTTATGTATGATACTGAACTGTAAGTTTCCCTCTACTGCCACCCCATTTCTGCATGAAGAGGGTAGAGAATTTCTGTAACTTTCCCAGGGGGCACAAAAATCACAGCAAATTCAGATGGGAGGTTTACTTCTATTTTCAAGCATAAATGTGGAAATGAAGAGACGAGACACAAGTCATTGGTATCAAACTGGGTCACATTTACTGATCGATCTGCAAAGAGGGAGACCTGGATGGGCAATTAAACTGTGCCAGTCACTAGCTGGGTACTATATCAGGCAAAACAGTCAAAGCCTGCTGAGTGGCATCAAAGACATTGCTACCCTCAAGACTACCCCTTTGGGTGGAGGTAGGCCTTCCCTTGTCACCCCCTCCCAGGCTGCAAAACACGAGGTGGGTGAGGTGAGTTGGCTTCACAGATAACCCTTATCCCTCTGCTGGGCCGTGAAACCAAGAGCGGAAGGTCTCAAGCATCACCTGTCACCAAAACAGTGCCCCTGAATGTTGAGGAGGGGCACTGGAGAGCTAAGAGAGCATCACAATCCCCTCCCCTCCCACCCCTGCTGGTGCCACTAGAGTCCACCAATGGAGGCCACCCATGTCTCCTCACCCCACCACTGCCTGCAATGCCCCTTCCCCTGCAGCCAGGCAAGCCAGATGCGGGGTAGGACATTTTTATGAGGAGGTGAAATTTACTTTTTCTTCAGTATGCTCTATTGCAGCATGTTGTAGGTTAAAGGACAGTGTCAAAATAAGGTAAAATATTTTTTCCAAAACAAGTAAATAGCCTACATTCCAAAAGATGTATAACAAACGTAACATTCTCTTAATTCTGTATGTTTGATACATTTATAGATTCTCATGTGTCAGTTAACACACACACTGACAGGAGCACCCTAGCTGCCTCTGCAGTCCCCACCAATAGCCAACTCAGGACACAGACGACGAGGAATTCTTTCCAAGGCTTTATTCCTTTATTACTTTATGACTCTTCCAGAATACTAATCGCTCGCACCAAAGCAAGGAACAGCCCTGGGGAAAGACAGCTGAGTAGCCTAAGCTCCAGGTAAGGCAGTTGTTCCCCATCTGAAGGAGAATCACGGGAAGACCCTGAACTTATGGACTAGGGAGAGATCCTCCCTCTTTCCCTCGAGTCCTCGGGATGCAACCGTTGTTTGTGCGCCAAACGAGCGCTACACCTCCTTTCCACACCCTCCATCACTCGTCGCTCCTGGCGTCGGCGTCGAGCATCCAGCAAGCCCCCCTCCAGCGCCCTCTCACTGCCAGGGTCACTATCTATCCCAGGAATGCTGGCAGGAGGAATCTCTGCCAGCTGCTGTGCCTGTGAGAGATGAGTGTGCTCCTCTCCCACGGATTGCTGTTCCTCCTCAGAATCAGAACTGCTCTGGGGCTCTATTGGCTCAGTTTCCACCCTGACACACACCCCTCAAAACTATATAATATACACTCCACAGAAATACATGATACATGAAACATGCTCAACAGAATGGCATTTGTATAAAGGAAATATAGAGAGAACACGTTTACAGTAAAGTCAAACTATCCACTTTTATTTGTTAAAGTATGCATCGCTGCCTGCTTATTAAGAACTACAGGTATCACCAATTTCGATCTGGAGTAGCATTACACTGACTCAAAGCTTAGCGCTTCCTTCCATTAAGCTATTCTCACAAGCATGCACAAAAACACCTATACAAAACCTTCATTCTATGAATGCCTTACGACTTTCCCACGCCCAGCCCAACTACAGCATGTGCCAAGAGGAAGCATGTGAAAAATAATCCTACACTGATTTTCTCTTTTTAACTCATGGTTCAATCCCAAACTTGAGCTGGTCTACTACAATATAGCATTCTATACAGATAAATATGTTTACTCTCGCCCACACAAAGCATCAGCAAAAATATGGCACATGGCAAACACACACAAATCTGAATTAAAATGACTTATAGGGAGCAGACTATTTCTCATGGTGCAGAATCTGTGAGGGCCATCTGGCGGCTTACAGATTTGTGAGCATTCCTGAATTAGTTTATTCATGCTCCCAAGATAGGGCTTTGTTCAATCAGATGGCATTAATTTTCTACAGTATGTGTGACTTTCTATGCATGCCCTCAAACAAGATGTTTCATCCAACACCAGCATGGGGAATAACTTCCAGCTACCATTGCCTTAAGAGTGTTTCCCCATAGAACTAAGTGAATGGCACTCAAGGGAATATTCATTTATTAGACATCAGCTGCTCTCAATTGGGATCCCCTTGGAAGTATTTTCCCTAGCCCTTGCAAAGCAATTCATTTTAAAGATTCCCAAAGAGAACTATACCAAGTCAATTAAAGATCCTTTGAGAAGAGTCACAAAAATGCATGTCTCTGAACTATAACAGTAGTTGTGTTCAGTTCTAACTCATCCCTATTTTGTAAGACACCACTTTTTGTCTTCAGTTGGCTGCCATCCAAGCTGTATGAAAGAGACACATGCATTAGCCCAAAGTCATAAAACATTGTGTTACAGACTGATACTATTTTGAAAATGGTGCTTATGAGAAGACAAGACAGTTTCTAGTCCCTATGTATGTCATGTTTATTAACTGAACCAGATTTAAAACAAAAACAAAAAACAGGATGTCAGTGAAAAGAAACATACAGCTCCAGCGGAACTCTAGAGTAAGCCCTATTGGGAACTAGCATTTAAACATTTCAAATTACTGCTTTCCATATCAAATGTCAGTGGCCCTCTAATCTTTTATATTTATCAGGTATTTCTGTGGAATAACCAAATATAGCCTGAAATACAGATAGAGAGGCCCCTCTCCAACCTATACGGAATCCTGGTAATAATTCCAGAACATATATAAAAAATGTAGACATTAGGCACAATGGCTTCTTTAGAATTTGTGTGCTTCATCTTCCTACCTTAACTGACCCTGATGGAAGCTGTATTAAATTAGGATTTTTTGCTAGTTGTATAGATAGGATGGGTTAATAGAACTTCCACTGGCCTACACAGTTTCAGAACATGCATTCTAAGGATCACAAAAGCAGGCTTTGAAACATCAGTGCTGCAGACACACACAGACCATATTTGAAGTGCACACTGAGGCCTGGACTAGTAGAGGTATCCTTATTTGCTCTAATGTAGGATATGCCCATGAAACTGGGATGTTCAGTATCTCCAATAACTGCAGTGAATGAAGACGTCCTTCTGAAAGTAGAAACTATATCTGATAAAACAACCAGAACTGCAAGGTTTGTCCAGTGAGGAGGAGAATGGATCCATTTTTAGCAATGCAAATTGCAGGTATGGGGGGACCACAGCAGGGCAGTGGTTTAACCTGCCCTGCCTTCACACCAGGGTCACAATCTGGATCGAGTCACCCACACTTAATTTTGAGTAAGGAAAAATATGTAGTCGCTAGCTGCATCATCAAAGTAATGTGTAGTTTGAACCTAAGGTGCACAGTTCTTTTGCAGCTGGCACTTCAAATTAATAGAGAACATTATAAATGTGAAATACAGGGCTCAAAGATATATTGATAGATTTAATGACAATATTCTCATGAAACAAAATGAAATTGTGTGACCCAACTCACCCATGCAAGACTCAAGAGAATATATGAAAACAAGAACTGTTTAACAAAAAACCCATCTTGTTTAGTTTCAAGCTAAAATATTATTTTTAGTCAAGAGATATTTGTTCAAAGAAGATTCCTGTTCCATATCATGACTGCATACCTATCACTTAAAAGGTTCTCTTTAACATACTCAACTTACCATACATTTACATTTTTCTGATGCTGTTGGGTGCCCTTTTGTTCCTTTGGCTGCCACATGTTTGGTGCTATTTTTTTTCTTTCTTTTCAGTTACTGTTTTAGGCCTCATTTCTGCACACTGACATGGTAGCAGCTATGACAACTAACATGGTATTCTTACAGAATCCCTAATGTCACTTTGTCATTAACATGACACTTTCTGTCAAAGTCATGTATGTTGCTTATTAAATAGTAATAAAGGCAAGCAAGGTCATGTACCATGAGGCAAAGAAGAAAAACGGTACCAAGAAGCAGCAGCCTGGAATCACAAGGGCACCGAGCTGTATGCATGATATGTTCATGATGAGTGAAATGGGATATGCTTTTCAACATGCATGAAAACAAACACAAAACTATGCTAATAATCTACGATTCGCTATAGTACTTATTTCCTTGATAAGGCCTCGAGTTTAATAATATTCAGAATGATTTTAAATCTGCATTAGTTATTCCTTGATTTCCCCCAGACTGAACTATATTTCCAATTTTGATGCAAGGTTCTTTCACTCCCAAACCTTGACAAGCTAAAAAAAAAAAGGAACAAAATTCTTTAAATTCCTCAGATATTTTATGTTCTGTTCTACTCTGAAAAGATTTCTATCACAAATGCATCTTATTTGATATTCTTTGCTTTCCTATTTCCCAAAATTTATACTGTTCAGTAATACAATTAACAGACTGAATTGCTATGATAAAGACCATTCCCTCAGCTCTGTTAATCTCTCTTCTGTTACGAAAGAGAACAAGCACACAAAAATATACTGAGTCTGAAGTTTTGAGAATAATGATTTCATGATCATCACTGCATAATTTCAACACTTATTTGAAGTCTGCTGGATTCCAGGGTAAAATGCATTTGGTAAATTGATTCTCTGCATGACTGCTCTACCCAGATTTTCCCACAATATTCTGTTAATTTCTGAAATGGAGTATAATAGTTTTTGAACTCCGTTTTACAATGATCTTCATGACCTGACCCTTGTCATTTAAAAACCTCCATCACTTCATAAAAGTTAATAATACACTCCAAGAATCAAGTTTTTAAAATGACATTACTGTCATTTGCTGTTCTATTTTGCCTTTTTTCTTTTTTACCACTGAGTGCTAATAAGTGCTTGCTGCTGAAGAGGTTTACATTTAACATCTGTCACTTGCATCCAAAAGTAGCACCTACAGGAAACTGTCACATTGTTATTCTCGTCTGTAACACTATTGAATCTGTCTTGCATCATTTACATACAGATAGTTATAAGTATTCATTATTTCTTTCTGCTGACTGCTTCACTATTCCAGTGTATAATATCTTCTAATGAGCATTAAGAAATACATTATTTGGATTTATGATAACCTAACAAAAATCAAAATATACAACAAAGGAATACCTTACAATGTATTTTCATTTTTTCCCTACTTAAGTCTAAAGCTTTAAAAGGCTCAGAAGTTGCTAACAATTTAAAAGAACAATATACTTTTTAAAAAACACCAGAGATCATACAGGCATTGGGGGAGGGGGCTTTTTTTTTTTAAGGCTCACATGAAAAACTGTACTGCTTCTGTAACTTGGCAGTTTATAACTGATCACTTTTCTTTGGACAAACAAATATGCTAGTTTATCAGTTTTAGTCAAATCATATCACACTTACTGTAGCTTGTGTAAGTTATCATTTGGAATATTACCACATTTGTCCTCCACAAACAAATAATAGCCAATTTCCATGGTCTAGTAAAAATTAAACCTCACTTTACTGTTTAAATGCTGGCCACAGAAGATTTCCATTAAAAAAAGCCTTGAAACCACAGCTTATTAAAACATAAGTAGTATGTCAACACTAGCAATGAAGGTCATGGCATTAATAAAGCTTCAACTTCCTTTGGGTTATTACTGTTACATTTGATACTTCACTACTGAGCAGGAATTATAGGCAGGGGTGAATAGGAGAGGGTTGCCTGCAACAGCTCTTATGAGGGGTCCACAGAGACAGACTCACATGTCAGTCCACCATGGGAGCTAATGGTTAGCTGCACCTCCAGGTGTGTGGTGATGGAGAGCATGAGCAGTTCACACCATCTATATCCCTGAGTCATCTGGCAAGAGTGCTGGACATTCCACTGTTAGCTGGCTGTTGGCAGCAATCACAGGTCCCTGCCTGCATTATGCCACACACATAAAAGCGGTCAGTAAAGTTGTGGTTGCATGTGTATTCTTGTCCTTTCCTCCAGGACCATCACTGAGAGCACAAACAAAAGCATTGCTTAACACCACCCAGGACTAGCAAGTTGTATAAGGTTCGAGGCCCACAGCTTTCTGCATGGGGAGAAAGTCAGGACAAATATGGCACTGCCTCTAGACACAATCAAAAACCATATGGGAGCATAACCGAATCAAGATACGTATTTGAATGGGTTAGGGAGGAGTTCCCAATTCCACTGCTGGCATAAAGCCCCAGCAATGTTGGTGCAATGTCACAAAGCATTCACGCAAATGCAGCCTGTCACAGGACCGGCTGTACAAGTTATTTTTTGTTTCCTGAAAAATGAAGTTTAAAGCACATGTGTTGGACTGGATCTAGATCTGGGCCCACACCCCTCCTCCCCAGAGCTAACCCTCCAGCCCCCTGAATGGGTCAGGTCCTACAGAGGGTCAGCTGTGGTATAGGGGGAAAGGGAGATCCCCCAAAATCAGGTAGAGGCATCATCGTGTGCAAAGCCCTTCAGCCAATGGAAGGAAGTTCATTGATCTAACCCATTCATTACATATCCATTCAAATACATTTTTACATTATAAACACCCAAACTGCCTCAGGTTAAACTGCCTCCTTCTTGCAATAGTTTTCTATTGTAACTAAACAAATATATTTATATTATAATCTCTAAACCATATGGATTGCTGAATTTACTTGAGCTAAAATATTCCCTAGTAGTTAAATTAAGGGGTGTGAATGTGCACATGTGAAGAAAGCAAATAATGTAGTCAGGACTTGCATAGTATGAACCACAAGAAAAGAGTTTCTAGGGGCAAGAGGCAAAGGGGCCTGGTGAGTCTGATGCATCCCAAATGAACAACAAGATTCTGCACTATATTCCAAATATTTCTTTGAACATACAGATACAAAGACCAAGACAAATGTCCCATATGGATATCAGTTTCATGAAATAAATGAGCTATATACCTCATTAACATGGTCTTGTTAATGTTAATATATGTTAATATACCTCATTAACATATGCTTTTCACATGCTTGTTATAGCATAATTGCTTTGGCAGGAAACCCCAATTTGCAGTGGGCTACCAAGCCTGCAGAAAAATTGACACATGCACTCAAAACACATGTGACTGAGTATACAGTATACATGGGCTCAACATCCTTTACAGGAGCGACGTGTATAGCAAACTTTTATCAACTCATTCAGTGACAATACATTTTAACCTCCTTATGGCTTGTGTGCATGTGTCTGCATGATTAAGATGTCAATCAGATGATTAGACATAAATTCGTAATTATAAATGGATTTTCTATTTATTTATTACAAAACTTGCTGTGATTAAATACTTCATTTTTTCTCTGCACATGGAAGAAGAAATCGAAAGTAGTGGGGGGATATGCTTAAAAGAAACAAAAACATATGGAAATAAGGAATATACTAATGCAGATCATAGAGAAAAAATAGGACAGAACTATGCAAACACCACCTTCAATTTTCCTAAAATTGTCATTCTAAGGCCAAAGTTCTTCCTTTGCCAAATCCTATGAAATTGTTTCAAAATCCCTGGATTCCATGACTGGCATCAAGCACCACCAAACAGCTGTTATTGTTACACCTAAACACTCATCTGGGTGGTCTATAAGAAGAGCACAATGACCACAAAGGTAACTGGCAAAGTTTGTTTTCCCCTGAGCACCATTACTAGGTTACAGAACAGTATCTTCAAGAATGTTAGTATTTATCATGCAGTACACATAAAGCAATGACAGCCTTTTGTTGAACAAAGCTACTAGCACTAAAAGATTAGGAACAACAAGAACAAAAAGACAGGTTGAGCCAGAAATCACAAGCTTATTGTCTCTGTCTCTGTCTCTTACACAATAAGCAAATTAGACATCTCTGCACCAAATCTAGAACAGACTAGTTCTGTTCTGAATCCCCCGCCACTCAGCTTCATTGGATGACCTTGGGTTCCAACATAGTGAGAGGGAGAAGAAATAATGCATGTCTCTCTATCCAGTTTCCTCATACCACGTATAGTTGGATACACCTCCATTATGCCCCCCACCCTGCCTCGCTCCTTTAACTTGCCTGTTGTCCCCTAAACTAAGAAACAGGAGTTATACAGGAGTTACTCCAGCTCTGATCATTCTTGTTGCCCCTTTTCTGCACATTTTCCAACCCTACAGTATCTTGTTTAGAGGTGCAGCAACCAGGACTGTATGCATTAATTCAAGTGTGGCCCAGCCTTATGTGTTTCTTTAATTTATTTATTTATTTATTTCATTTCTATACCGCCCAATAGCCAAAGCTCTCTGGGCGGTTCACAAAAACTAAAACCAAACAACACACAATAAAACAATTTTAAATATATAGAACATTAAAACCACAATATAACAATACAACCACAATAAAACCTAGCAGCAGTACAGGAGTTTAAAATACAGATTTAAAACAGCAAAGATAAAAATTTAGAAAGCTAAAATGCCTGGGAAAATAAAAAGGTCTTCACCTGGCACCGAAAGGAATACAATGTAGGCGCCAGGCGAACCTCACTAGGGAGCTCATTCCAGAGCCGGGGTGCCACAACAGAAAAAGCCCTCCTCCTAGTAGCCACCCGCCTCACTTCCTTTGGCAGGGGCTCACGGAGAAGGGCCGCTGAGGATGATCTTAAGGTCCGGGCAGGCACATATGGGAGGAGGCGATCCTTCAGGTAACCTGGCCCCAAGCCGTTAAGGGCTTTGAATGTTAACACCAGCACTTTGAATCGGGCCCGGAAATGGACTGGCAGTGGGATTGGGCAGTGGGGTTCTGAAAGCAGTGGCAGGAAGGTGGAAGATGAAATATGGCAGCAAGAAACCAGGCTGGAGTTAAAAAAGGAAGACATCTATATATACTAACATTTACAGGAGGGACAGAGAAAGAAACTGCAAGATTTGTACCTTGTAATATAGGCAGTATATAACATAAAGGAAGTTGGAGGACAGTGTTTTGCCCATTTTGTTTTGTTTATCTTTTTGGCTTGTTGACCACGCAGAATTTTATGGAAGTTGCTGTTATTTCAAAACAAGAATTAAATGCATTGTCTCTTATCCAGTGTGGCTTGGACAAATTCAGTTCCTGCACTGTTATTCTCAAGACCAGCAGTCCCCAAACTTTTGGGCACCAGGGACAGGTCTCGTGGAAGACATTTTTTCCACGGACCGGGGGGGGGGAGGGACTGGGCTGCAGTAGGGGTGTGGGAACCCCCCTTACCTTGGGTCCGTGGGGAGGGAGACGATCCGTCCCTCCCCCCCCCCGGAATCCTCGCTGGCCCTGGCTGGCTCCACTCCGCAGCAAGTCCGCGGAGCTGCCAGCCAGCTCCGGCTGCTGGCGGACTTCCAGCCGCTGGGACGCAAATGGCATAGCGGACGCCATTTGCGTCCCTGTTCTTTGCAGTAATAGGCTACGTAAAGATATAGGTAGCCTGTAACTTGAAGAACAGTAGCCTATTACTTGAAGGCTGGAAGTCCACCAGCAGCCGAAGCCGGCTGGCAACTCCGCGGACTTGCCACAGAGCGGAGCTGGCCAGGGCTGACGAGGATTCCGGGGGGGGGAGGGACGGATCACCTCCCCCCCATGGACCCAAGGTAAGGGGGGTTGTGGCCCAGTTCCTAACAGGCCACAGACTGGTACCAGTCCATGGCCCAAGGGTTGGGGACCCCTGCTCAAGACTAATAGCTTTCACAGCAACAACAGGTGACATTTGTATATGAGGGTACAAGGTAAATGGAAAGGAACTTCTCAAGTGGTGTCAGGAAACTAGTAATACCAGCAACAGGCCTCTCACTCCTACAGAGCAAGAGGTCATAAAGAGGACAGGGATTTGGAGTAAGACCAGCATTTCTTTACATTATATTTCTAAATTGCTTATTTAATGTTTTTAAATGAACAACAACCAACTTGCAAGCTATGTTCTCTGAAATTGCAGAAAAAACAGCAGACACTGAAAATGGACAGGGCTCTAGTCAAGGGGCAGTTCATGCCCCCAAAATCACCAAAAGTTTTTCTTCTCTTGTCCTGCACAGGAAGCCAAGAACACATGAACCAAGAGACTACCTTTTGAGTGTAGTAAACCTATTTTGAACAGGGGCATAAACATAGGGAGTACCAACCATGTCTAAGAGTTTGGACAGGGGAATGATTTGAATTCTATTCTTAGAATGCCAGGACAAGGAGGAGAGAGTCAGCTAAATCTCAACTAATTTCCAGTAAACCTAGCCTCCTTTTTTCATTTCATTTCTTTTCTCATTTTTTGCTCTTATTTGACTTGTGGTGGTGTTGTACTGCTCTGGCTTTCTTTTTGCTTAGCTGTCTTACAGAAATAACTTACTATTTTAGGGCTGAATGTGAAGGTGATCAGAGTACACCTTCCCTCTTTCTCAGCTCCATTCAGGGTTGTGAAAGTACAGAGAAGGGCAATTTCTTCTCACATTCTTGGGTAGGTCTGGAAAGTTCTGAGGAAAGTCTCTGAGGGGTGGGAGACTTTAGCAGAGGGAAGCTCTGACTACTACTCTTTTTTGTTTTCAGTTTTTGTTCTTTCTTGTTTTTATTTAAACAGTTTTTGTTGTCACTTTTTTGTTTTTTTAAGGACTTTGATTATTGATATACTAATAGGATGTTTTCCAAAATGGCCTTGAATGTTTATTTCAAATGCCTGAGGGAATGTTCTGTATATGCTCAGAAGCACCTTCCTCTTTTTCTTGTTTTCTCTACTAGAGTCCCAATGGATTCAGTATACTGACAAACTCACACTCCCTCCCCACTGCACTTCCACTGTTCTTTCTCACACTTCCCTTTGGGTTTTTCAACTCCCCCCACCCATTTTAAATTAAAGTCTCTCTTTATAGTCTTTCCTTTATAGCCTTCTTTCTTTATAGTCTTTTCTTTTCTCATAGCCTGGAGAAGAGTGTATTCCCGAGCATGAGAAAAGTGCCTGCCATCACATCCATGCTGAGGATCCTACAAAGGTTTGAGCCTCAGTACCTATAACGTCACCTCAGATTCCTCGGCATCCAGCATCCCATCTAGAAAAGTAAAGCAAGGAAGTTCCCCCCTCCGAAAAAGACACCCGCCCCTGCATACACACACACTATAAAGAACAGGGAAGACATATCCCCCTCTCATCCTGCAAACACTCCCTTCCTCCCTCTGGGAAGTATCTGGGAAATATCTGATTCTAGATGTTGTGGGTTGAGATATCTGTCTGGATTTGAGGGGAAAAGCACGGAGTCGCTACAACTTTCATTTGTCACGTTGTTGTCCTTTGACACAAAGTCTTGACACACATTGCAGGGAAAGGGAGGGGAGATCAGCATGGCACATACAAAAATGCATAGTTCAAATGACTGCAGTAAAAACTTTATTTAAAAAAAAAATACAATTTTTGACCTTCCTATAACCCTGTGAAATAGGTCACACTCATTCCAACTGCTAAAGTTTTCAGACAAAGCACTAAAAGAATTTCTGCATTCCATGTCGATACAACACACACACACACACACAATCCCCAAATGATGCCTACACCAGTGTAGTGTAGTGGTGAGAGTGACGGACTGGGAGCCGGGAGATCCGGGTTCTAGTCCCCACTTGGCCATGGAAGCTCACTGGGTGACTTTGGGCCAGTCACAGACTCTCAGCCCAACCTACCTCACAGGGTTGTTGTTGTGAGGATACAACGGTGAGGAGGATAATGTAAGCCGCCTTGAGTTCCTTGCGAGAGGGAGAAAGGCGGGGTATAAATGCAATAAATAAAATAAATAAATAAAATACACACGCTAGTGCTTCACAAGACAACTGTTAGCTAGCGTCCAGTGAGAAATTAGCTAAAATGTATGTTCACAAAGAAAGCTTCTCCTTACATCTCTGGCAGAGGAAGGACAGGGTAGTGAATCATCCTACCATTCACCACTGTGTAGGGTTGACACCTCTCAGTTTTTAACCAGGACAGTTCAGGAACTGAAAATCTATGTCTGTTGCTATCTGCATACTCAAACTCCGGCAATGATCTCTTGATCCAGTCTTCCTCTGCTGCCACGTCACATGCTTATCTTTGTTCACACTGTGGCAGAGCACATGCAGTATGACAACACAAGACTTCAGTAAGTCAAGTGACTGCAGGGGAGTATAAAATTGATTGCCCAAGCCTCTAGAGGTATTATTGTATGCATTTGAATAGGGGCTCTTGCACCAGCAGAATCAAGGTGAGCTCACCAAGAGGCCACCATTTGGAAGCCTACACCCCTCTCCAAACAGAAGCACCTACACCCAACCTCTGCTTAGCTGATCTGTAACGAAGGAGGAGGAGGAGGAGGAACTAAGATTTTAGTCTGGAGCTTTGATCTCAAATGGATAGAAAGCAGAACAAATATCTTGCAGAAGGTGCTATATGCAGAATTTGTTTCTAATAAAAATGTGCTTTATATTCCTGTGACAAATTCATATGAAGAAAGATGGGGTGAGGGAGCTATGTTAGAAAAAAGATGTGAAGCTGACTTAGTATAAAAACTTTGGGTCTGCAATATACAATTCCTGCTAGCAGCAGAAATATGAGTTATGTGTTCTCCACCATGGGTAGTATTTGCACAAATGAATGAAGTTGCATCATATTGATATAAAGTGTGCAGTTCAATGCAATGCAATTTTGACATGTCTTGGAGTAACTTACATAACATATGCCAGAAACAATATTATATGAAATAAAAATATGGAATGCTATTTAAAAATATATATACCATAACACTTAACAGGTATAACTAATGATTGCATCACACTAGCTTTCATTCTTGCAATTTTAAAACTATAGCTACATACAAACAGCTTTGCACTGTATAGTGTCTCTAGGTTCAACTGGCATGCATATGAAGTTGCTGTGAAGTGCATAAAGTAAAAAAAAAGTAATCCTCTAAATATAAGATCTTGCATTTCAATGTTAATGTGATACTGAGGTTATTTATATTACTCAGTTTGTCATAAATACAAATGATATGCATTTTAACTGTTGTTCATTGCCTAACAGTTTAGTACTATGTCATTGTTTAAATTAGCAACACTACCTTTAATGACGCTTTCAATTATGGTCGTCTCCATGTTTGCCTGTGTACACAAATTAATTATAGGCTAGACACCAAATAAAATATCATCATGGAAAATGTATTTCATTACATCTACAATTATTTCATCTTTATTACCAAAGACCTTCTCACACTTGCAACAATACATTATGACTTACTTCACCAACTGTGATAGGCTACTATTTGTATCTTGACTGTGGTAACACTACTTAACTATTTTATTGGTTCTAGGAAGTCTGTAATGTCCTAACTCATAAAATTAAATCTTCATTGTCTCCTGAACCAGGGCAGTTGAGAAGGTCCTCTATGAGATAAAGTATTTGGTTATACTTAAAATTATTTTCTTAATAAAATTAAGGTGCAATCCTATGCACATTTAGAGAGAAAAATGACCTACAACTCCCTGCATTCCCCAGCCATCTATGTCTAAACATGCATAGAATGGCACCCTAAGGGTGCAATCATATGGAGATGGTCATCAGCTTCTGAACTTAGAGGCTGACAACTATCCAATGCAGGTGGCTGGAACCAGAGGTGATTCTTGCCACCATGTTCTGTCTGCCCTATATTTTTGGCTAGACAGGCAATTTCGCCTGTCTAGCTGGAGACCTTCAGAGCAAGAGAGGGGAGGCCATGCATAGCACATAGGTGCATAGGAAGCTGCATAATGCAACTTCAGCACTCTCCTCCCTTCCCCGCTCCCAGGACCGGCCCTTTTCCCTGTCTCCATGCTCCATTTCTGAGCACAGAGACATAGCTGGCACAAAGAGAAGGGAGGGGTGAGCACAGTTTCTGGGCTCCAAGGTTGGACCCCTAGTTCTGGCCTCAGAGCCCAGAAACTGAAAAATCCAAGCACTGTCTAGGGGGCATAGGATTGCTCCCTAAGTTATTTAATTTATCAAGTTTCATCTCTTTGAATATTTCCATTGGGGCACATTTTAGGATAGTACACAAACATGGCTCTCCATTGTGCTATATAAAACAATCTCATAACATCAAAGGATTTTTTTTCTGCATATCTAAAAGGTGCTGTCAATAGCCTGGGTGTCCTGCCATTTGAGCAATAAAACTATAGAAAAATTTACTCTGCACATTTGCTGTAATATATTCACCTATGTCCAACTCAGCAAAGTAGTAATAGCTCTTGGCAAGACGCACATTTATCTTGGCTGAAAAGCTGTCAGTAGCAACATGGTGGGTGTCAATTGGCATGAAGTATGCGATGCAAACACATTTGCCAATTACATGCATTAGGGCCTCATAATGACTGATGTCACCAGTGTAGTGTAGTAATAACTTATCTTAAGGACACTAATTGTGTTTTTTTCCCTTTAGCTGAATTTATTCTTTCCAAAGTTGCAAATGAAACCTATAAAGAGTTTCATATTATATTTCACAAACCCCAGGCTCAGTATAAGGATCAAATGGCAAGTTCAGGTAAACAGCCTAAATAGATACTAGGAGTCTCTAGGTGACCAAGTGAGTGATTTGAGCCCATCATTAACAACTGTCTGGCTTGGTTTAACAGGAACACCAAACATTAGTATTCATTTATTAAGAAGACACCTGTTGAGGAAACTCTAATGCCATGAGAAAAAAGTTTCAAGGAGGAAAAGGAAAAGCAGTAGAAATGTACACTCAAATTAGAATCTGGGAAGATATTTTGCCAGATAAATTCCAAGTTCTCTCTAGACATCAGATGTGACTTTTTCTGTGCTGGAAACTTATACCAAGGCCAGTTTTATTAAAAATGCCATCTTTCACCTTGGATTGTATCACTTTACACCATTTACACCATGACCATGGTGACAGGGACCATCTACACTGGGATTCTAATACGATTACACTGGAAAACCCTTCTCTGAAATTATTAGGGTTATGAAATCAGACAGATCTGGGCCATAACATGGGAGAGAATGCAAACAAGAGTGATGCAGAAAGTAAGGCTGTCACTTGATTAGCCTTAGGCCCAGTCTAGACAGTTATAGAATGAGTTAGTGAAGTCCTGATGTGGTAGAATGAAATGCACCACTTCAGGCTACAGGTAGGGAAGATACAATTGTAATGTTCTACTGTGTGTGTGTTTTAAAAAACATGCCCTACTAGTAGAAACTAGCATAAGAGAGATTCTAGCCTAGCCGTCCACTAATGCACTAGTTGTTAGGGTTAAGGTTTGCACATAGAGAATTCAATAAAGGCATCCTGCATCTTCTATCCCATCATTTTTCTATGTGCTGTTGAACAGATGATTTGTGTTTGTCAATTAAGTAAATTTACATTAATTAGTGGATGCATTAAGATTTATGTACATTTTACACAATCGTATATAAGAATTTTATTTAACAGAACTGTAAACTTTTAACTTTTTAATTGGGATCAGGAACAAGGAATTATCTTTTCAGGTATAAATTTGTCACATTAGTACTCTTGATAAGCTAAGGACTAGTAGTTCACAAATGGGGGACAGGATTTATTGAGTTAATTTACTTGATCATCAACCTTTTTGCCCAATCACAAGCCCTTCCTATTACACCTCCATCATGGTTGCAGGAGGGACTGGACTCTGGAGTAAAACACAAAGTGCTGGTGCTTATCTTTAAACCATCTTCAGCCATATAAGCCTGTCCAAATATTACCTTTCATTACAAGCCCTCCACCTTGTGCAGTCAGGTGTGTAGACAGGTCATTTTCAGTTGTGGCACTGGCACCCTGTACCTGGAATTGCCTTCCCAGAGGGGATTGCCTGGCACAAAATTTGATACCGTTTCTGAACCAGGCAAAGAGCTGGTTCACATTTGCCCAGGTCCAAGTGTTTATCTAGTTGGTCTCTTACCATTCTGCTGGTTTCATGGTTTTTTTTTATATATATACACACACACACACACACATACATATACGCATACACACACATACACACATCTATGCATGCTGTTATTCTGTAACTACTGAGTTTTTCAAACTGAAGTGTGGCAGTGAAGGGATACAATGGGTTGCCCAGACTCCCTGCAGTGTAGGCCATATTCTGCACTAATTGAAGTTTCCAAACTGTTTCCAAAGGCAGCCCCATGCTCAATGCATTGTAGTAATCTAAATAGGTGGTTACTAGGCATGGATCATGGAAGCCAGGCTCTGTCCATGTGCCTCTAGTAACCAAGATGGATCAAAGAGCACCTCCAAGCTTCTGACATGATCTTTTAGGGGAAGTACATCCCATCCAAAACATGATGCATACCACTTCCTGGGTAGATGATCTGGTCACTAAGAATATGTTTGTTTTGCCTGGAGAAGGTTCAGTTTTATTGATCCGCATTTAGCACCTCCACTGCCTCACCCGGATGTTAAGAAAAAAAGAAACAGAGCTGTGTGTTATCAACATTTTGGTGGCGCTAAATTCCTGGATAACCTCACTCATTGGTTTTCTGTAGATGTTTCAGTAACCCAAAATATCAGTACCATGGGATTGAACAGAAATCCACCACCACCACCACTTCTGAAAATTGCAGTCAGGGTATGAGCAAGGATATCGTAAGAATAGTGCTTCCCTATACCCAGTTTGGATAGCCTCTCTAGAAGAATAGCATGGTCAGTTGTATCAAAAGCCACAGCTGAGAGGCCCAGGAGAATCATTAGGGTTGCATCTCCCAATTTCTTTCCTGAAAATGGTCATCCAGGAAGACCAAGGCAGTTTCAGTGTCAAAAACAGGGGTAAATCACTATTGAAATGGGTCAAGGTAATCAGATTCATCCAAGAGTCCATGGAATTGATTGGCAAGCATTCACTCAAAACACCTTGCCCAGGAAGAAAGAATCAGCCCCCTGCCTTTTCTTGTTAAGATCTATGGTTCCAGAGAAGATTTTTGTGCTGCCTTTTTAAGTTGTTAAAGAAGATGATGACTTATAACTTAATAAAAACTACTCATTATGAGAAAGCAAGGCCACCATTTTAAATTTTATTTTAAATTCTTTATTAGTATAATCCACCAGAACTAAAAACAGTACCATAGTTTTCAAGCCAAGTCACCGTTCCACCAATTAAAATTAGCTACCTCCATTTAATTGACACTTACGTTGATCTGCTGATTAAACTGATAAAAGCTTGTAGGCTGAAAACTATGTTCAATAAATTAGTTTACAATAAATGTGTAATAATCAGACTAATGTTGTTCTCATTATCGTAACCTCTCTCTGGCAGAGGTGGTTCTTTTGCTTCGGGCATTTTAATTCTTCCAGCAACACTCAATTGACACCATTTGGGCCAACTGCCAAACATTCACTAGTCTGTTTGTATTGACATAACCTCATTGAACTCTGCAGCATAGAATGGGATCTAAACCAAGAGCGGCACTGCAGAAAAGAACAAGGAACAAAAATACCTAATGTTCTATTCCTATGAGATGAATAACATTACTCAAGGTAGTTATATTACCAAGGTTTACTTAATTTAAAAATTACTAGCCTAGAGAATTTTGACAGTGAGGCAGATGTTTTGAATTACTAGCTTTAGGACTTTTAGAGGGTAGTTCATCCTAGAAATTTACCTTCCACTCACAGTTCAATATTACAATATTCTGACAAGGCAATAACTAATTTAACAAGGAGAAACTGTATAGCTTTAAAGGTCTTGACAGTCAAAACGTTTTAGTTATTTCACTGATGTCATAATTGAAGCTGGTTCTCTGCATTCTTCAATGTACAGCCCTACTACACTTGAATGTACACTTTTCATACCCAGTTATTTTTTTCCTGTATACTTGGCCTTCTAATCAGAGCTCAGCCAACTATAACTTTTTCTCCATGTGTGTCATTTTGCCTACAGAAAATGCTCTAGTATTTTCCCCTTGCTCTTTTTTTCTAGGGATGGGGGAGAATTCCGCCACGGAGTCCAATGAGGCCAGATTCCAAGAATCCGGCCCCATTAGGGCCCATGGCGAACAGAGCACTCACCTCCGCCTCCCTGCGGAATCCGTCCATGTCGGATCCGTTGCTGCCTTGATCCTGCAGAGCCAGCCGCCTGCCCCGCATTCCTGGCGAATGTCGATATGGCCGGCAGCCATTGCTGTGCCATATCGCTGTAAGTAGGTCTCCGGACGCAAATGGCATAGCAGACACCATTTGCAGCCATAAAGCTGGTAGATTAGCCTAAATGCAGCCATGCAATAGGCTCACGTGAAAAAGCAGGGACACAAATGGCATCTACTATGCCATTTGCGTCCGTAAAGGTCTTAGTTTAAGCTAAATGCAGCTGTAAATGGCTGCATTTAGCTTAAACTAAGACCTTTACGGACACAAATGGCATACTGGATGCCTTTTGCATCTGGAGTCAATCTGCCCAGCCAGCAATATGGCAATGGCAGCCATATTGCTGGCACTCCGGAGCTGGCCTGCGGGGAGGATCTGGCCGGCGAGGATTCCTCCAGGAGGCGGAGGTAAGTCTTACAATCCTCCACAGATTCTGGGGGGGGGGGGATTCTTTTGAATCCAGCCTCACTGGGGTCTGTGGAGGATTTCTCCCCCATCCCTAGGAACTTCCCATTTCTCCAGATATATATAGTATATAATTCCCGCTAGTGTGACAGTGGTATCACCATTATGGGCATATATTTCTTGGGCTGTCCTTTTGGTTCTCTCAAAGCCCAGTGGTCACTCCGGCCAAGCCGAAACACAAACACACAAAATGCCACCACAATCAAGAGACCACGACCACACTGCCCTTTTTATTATTTATTTATGTTTTTATTTTTTTAGGTATTACATTTCTATTCTGCCCAATAGCTGAAGCTCTCTGGGCCACCGTTCACAAAAATTACAACCAACAAGCACACAGTAACTAGGGATGTACAAAAGTCACTTACCTTTTCAAAGGGTGACATTTGCGGTGGGGGGAGGCGCTCCGTCCCTCCCCCCGAAATTCTCTCCGGCCAGCTCCACTCCGCGGCAATTCCGTGGAGCCGCTGGCCAGGGCCACCCGCAGCCAGACATCCGGCCGCTGGGCAGCCTGCACAGGGACGCAAGTGGTGGCAGCTGTAGCCGCCTCCATTTGCGTCCCTGTATTTTGCCATGATAGGCTACATAAATATCTATGTAGCCTATCATGGAAAAAAAGAAAGAAAAACAGTGAACGCAAATGGTGGGGGCTACGGCGGCCGCCATTTGCGTTCCTTTTTTTTTTTTTTGGCTGCGATATGCTATGTAAATATTTACGTAGCCTATTACGGCAAAAGAGATGGGTGCAAATGGTGGCCACTACGCCATTTGCTCCCCTCTCTTTTGCTGTAATAGGCTACATAAATATTTACGTAGGCTATCACGGCAAAAAAAGGAACGCAATTGGCAGCTGCCATAGCCATTGCCATTTGCGTTCCCTTTTTTCTGCCATGACAGGCTACGTAAATACTTATGCAGCCTATCACGGCTTCCGCGGGGATGCAAATGGCGTCCCTGCGTTAGCCGTGATAGGCTACATAAGTATTTATATAGCCTATCACGGCTATAATGAAGCGAATGGCGGCCGTGGCCACCATTCGCAAAGCAGCGTGAACGGCAGCAGGTAGGTGTCCCGTTTCGCGCACCTTTCGCGGGGGGGGGCTTCGTTCCGCCATGGATTTTGGTGGTCCGAATGCACCGGCATTCGGCCTCACCGAGATCCATGGCGGAATTCTCTGCCATCCCTAAGTAAAACAATAATTTATTTCCCTATTGAAAAGCACTGTCCAAAGATATGCGCGCATATATTGATTTATGAATGAACTATCTTTTTCTTTCTGTATTTTCTGCTTTTGAACATTTTCTCTCAAATGTTGGAGTAAAATTCTCAATTTTAGGAGAGATTTGCCCCATAATAGCACATCTTCTTGCTCGGTGGCTCTCTCAACTTGCAAGTGTTAGGGAATAGTACTTTCTAATTGCTCTGAAGAAACTGAGGACAATGGCCCATTTCAATCTGAATGAAACGACCATCATTCAGGTAGGAAGGCCAGTGCTTGCTCTCATCTTTTTCTATTCCCCTCCTCAACATCTCCCCACCCCCCACAACACCTGGATCTCTCTGTGGATGTGGCATTTCTCAATTCATTGAATGCGCAAAAACAGAAGGGCCCTGGCAGCTGTGAAATCATTTTTTTTACCCAGAAAATGAGCATATATGAAATCAAATACATACACAAAATCAGAAGGGCAATGGCAACTGCAAATTTTTTTTTCGCACAGAAAATGTGCATATGTGCAGATGTACACATCAGGGGTCCAAATGCACAAAAATGAAGAGACAGCCAGCGAAGCCATTTGCCGAGCAGCTGCTCGGCAATAGCCAGGGGAAACACACGAACAGGCACGCCATAGTGCCCGCGATTTTGGGGGATTGCTCGACTGCAGCTGACCAGGGTCAGGCGTAGGGATGTCAGAGAATTTCTCCACAAATCTCAGGGAGACCGAATGCCAGCGCATTTGGCCCCCCGAAATTGGTGGAGAAATGGTCTGCTCCCCCGTCCCCCCCCCCCCGGGACAGGACTTACCTTGTGCAAATGTCCCTGGCGGTGGCGGCTGCGGGTCTTCTGACTGGCTGCCGCCGCCGCTGCCATTTCCAAGTTAAAAAAAAAAAAAAAGTGATAGGCTACGTAAAGATTTACGTAGCCCATCACGGCTAGATTTTTAAAAAACACCGTGATAGGCTACATAAATCTTTACATAGCCTATCACGGCTGAGGAAAAAAAAACACGCGCGTACGCAAACGGCAGCGCCCATGGGCACCATTTGCGTACGCATTGTATTTTTTTCACTCAGCCGTGATAGGCTATGTAAACATTTACGTAGCCTATCACGGCTGACTGCAGGGACGCAAACGGTGGCGGCTATGGCCGCCGCCATTTGCGTCCCGGCAGGACAGGATTCGCGGTGGGAGGGATGGGGCGCCTCCCCCCCGGCCAGAATTTGGGGGGGGAGGGACGCCCCAGCCAGAATTTTGGGGGGGAGGGACGGGGCACCTCCCCCCCAGCCAGAATTTTGGGGGGAGGGATGGAGCGCCTCCCCCCCACCGCGAATCAACTTTCGGGTTCAGGTAAGTGACTTTCGTATAGCCCTAGTCAGGCGAGAGGGAGGGTACGTGAACTCCAGTTCAGAAGGTCGAACAGCAAAATGATCATTAAACAGGAAGCTGGGGAGGATTCCGGGGGGGAGGGACAGATCACCTCCCCCCCCACAGACTTCCAGCCAGAACGGGGTAAGTGTTTCGCACACCCCTAGGAATGGGGCAGGGGAGCAAATAGCTTATCCTGAGAAATAAAAATAAGCATATCTCAATAGTATGCATGAACACACAGACACACACCCATAGACATATAGATCCTTGTTTCAAGCATGGAACTCCTAGCTTAAAGACTTGAAGCATGTCTATAGGCTCTGAGGTAAAGGCTCTGGCAGTATTACATTACTAAGTTCAATGGGGCATACTCTAAGGTAAGTATAGGATTGTAGTCTATGCCAACTCACTGGTAGGGGTATATGAAACCCCACTCACCTGCGTCCATGGGGGGTCCACTGGGGGGGGGAAGGTGATCCGTTCCTCCCCCCCCCCCGAATCCTCCCCGGTCGGCGCCGCTCTGCAGCGACTCCGCAGAGCCACCAGCCGGGCCCATCTGTAGCCGAACCTCCGTCCGCTGCTGGGCTGCTGCGGCCACAAATGGCGTCCTGTGTGGGGGACGCCATTTGCATCCCCCCTGTAGCCATGATAGGCTAAGTAAATACTTATGTAGCCTATCATGGCTAAAGTATTTAAGTAAAGTATTTACGTAGCCTATCATGGCTACAGGGGGACGCAAATGGCGTCCCCTATGCAGGACGCCATTTGTATTTACGTAGTATTTAAGTAAGTATTTACGTAGCCTATCACAGCAAATAGCAGGGACGCAAATGGCATCCGCTACGCCATTTGCGTCCACGCTTTAGCCATGATAGGCTACGTAAGTATTTATGTAAATACTTACATAGCCTATCATGTCATAACATGACAATTTTAACAATTTTGAACATGACAATTTTGTCACAACATTGGAAAAGTCTCAGCCCCTTACTACAACAGAATGGCTGATCAAAGAACCTAGATTTTACAGAAATAGATAAGCTAATTGAGGATGGTCATAGGAAGGAAAAGACTTTTCCTTGTAGGAAGCATGCTAAATTGCATCCAGAAAAACCACATTTGTCCTCATTCAATATGTTTGCTAATATGAAACAATGTGCAACACCTAGTGAAATCTGAACACTTCAAGAGCAGTAGGACTTCAATGGAACAGAGTGAAGGACATTCATAACTCTCCAATTGAGATTAAAGGGTTTTTTAATCTCAAGAATGCTTAACTCAGTCCACATCAATTCCACCACTTTTTTGAATTAATCTGTGAATTGTTTTTTAAAATGTTATGGGTGTTCATGTTTAGATATATATTTTGAACAAATTTTAACACAAAAGACACAGTTCTAAATGTTTTTTTACTGTAATTTTGCTGTATTTTACATTTTTGAGCCAAGAACTGCATTGCAAAATCCAGAGAAGTGCAAAATCCGAATAAAAACTGTGTTCCAATAAGCACATTAGTCAGGATGTGGCGATCAGGTCAGTTTGTATCAGAATTCACTAAGAATAAATTGCTCAAGAACCACTAGTTGTATCATAGCCAACAGACGGAAGATTTAATCACACACATTTTGTTCATCAATGGTTTGATTCAATGGTTTGATATCTCCAAGAACTAGAAGAGAGAATCAAAGATGGTAGATGAATATTCTTACTCCTGACAGTCTAAGATCAGATTTCAAGAAAAAAGGGGGGATCCAGAAAAGCCCATGTGTGTATGTGATATGGTTCTGTGTGCAGACAGGTATAGGTAGTTTTCTTCCCAGCAGAAGCAGCCCTTTGCATCTCATGATGCATTGCTCTTAGTGTCTCCTGACCTTTGAGGGAGAGCGGGGGGCCAGTGCTGCCTCTGAAAAGTCATCTTATGCTGCCTTTACATCATTCCAACCTACTCTCCACTTCATGATGAAATTTTCTTAAGTGTGGGTGCTAAGAGCTGAGCCAAAATTTCTTAGACTCTTTTCTAACATTTTCTTTTTTTCACCCCCCGCCCACAGGAAAGGGAGGCTACTTTGCAGAATTTACTTCAAATATTCTTCACAATTCTTTTGCAGCAGCCACCATTTTCCGCCATAATGTCCCAGAACAATACCAGGTTCCCCCAGGGCATTGTGGAGGATGCAAAATGGCTGCTAGGCTGCCAACATAGTTACCGCCACTACTAATGGTAAGCCCCATCCCTGAGAAACTGCTAGAGAATTCCTCCTCCCCTGGACAAATTTGGTGAAATGCCTCCCATTACTCTGCTCAGAAATAAGGTTAAGAAGTTTGAGAGGCCATTTGAAACCATGGTAACTACTTCAAAGTGTGTATCACTTTTTAGATTGGAGGGATAGCTATTAAAATAATGAGCACACCCTCTAAGGTATATAAATCAGGACCATTCATCAAGTGTTTAGTGCAAAATATATATCATATTTCAAGCTTATCACACCATAAGGAAAACTTGAAGCTCGTTTGTTTTTAAACATGCACCTCCGAAACATGTCACTAAATTTGCATTGTAGCAGATGGAGCTGGAACCACAGTAATTCACTGAGGAAGACAATTGCCCTTCCCCAGGCTACATTATTTGAATCCAGATTCCTAATTGCCTTATATTCCATAAACCATTCTATTTGTTTTTCATCTCTAGGATATACCCCCAGGCCTTGATATAATTCTAAAAGGTTTCACACCTTTCTATTCTGTGAAAAAAATTATACTTGTGCAAGAAATCACTTGGTCAATATTAACATCAGAGAGGGTCTAAAGCTAACTTTTATACTGCTATAACTTTGGGGGTGCCTATTCCCTCCACCAATTGCACTCAAGAGTGGCTTACGCTGCTTTGCAAGTGGCCATCAACTGCATTTTTGGGACAGTTTATTATAAAAACTTAGCCTTAGGGCTTCAGTCCAGTTAAACAAGCATGCTAGGTTTTAACAAGACACCACAAAGCAGAGGAAATCCACTTAATTTTCATCAATAATGCATGGGGTGTGTTTGGTTTTTTTTTTGTCTTGCTACTCACTTCAGGATAAGTTGAGGAGATGCAGAAAGAAGAGCTGGCTAGTAAGTCAATTGAGAAATGAGGGAGCTAGAACAAGGGATTTGGTTGAAGAACAAGCAAAGGTGTTATTAACTCCCTAGTGATGAGAGGAGTTAATTAAAGGGGAAGGGCTGGGACATGAAAGGAATGGGTGTTAGCTTTGCTTGCTTGAGAGAAGTGTCTTTATAAACATCTGAACCATACTTCTCTGTGTTCATGGAATAATTCCTTCTGGAACATGAGTGTGTGAGATTTGGCTCTAGAATTAGCGGAACCTTTTCTACTATGCAGCCTTGGCTCTATTCTGCTGGAGGACAAGCTGCCGTCAGACCTGTAAAGCTGGCCCAGAAACTACCACATTTACCAAAATACACAAGAGCACAGAACGTGCATAAGCAGCATCCCTCTAGCGGTCAGTAATGACCCGGTGCTTGCACAGGAGGAACCTTTCCTTTCCACCTTAATAAGGTACTGAGGAGGGAGCAACAGAAACAAGGTCAGAACCATTCCAGAGGAGTTTATTCATTAGAATAAAAACCGTAAGTAATTATGCTTTAACTATTGAAAGGAGGGATAGGTGGGAAGCAAGGAGCAAGGCAATGGAGAGCCTAAGGAGGCTGCACAGTGGTGCTTTTGTGTATGAAGAAAGACAGAAGAAAGAAGTAATGGAAAATGGAAAACTGGCAGGAGAGAGTTAGTTATATCTTTCCTTCCTTTCTGATCTCTCCCATTAGGGGGAAAGGGGCAGGGTTGCAGAGGCAGATGAAAGCGGCATTTCCCAGGCCAAAGACACAGCACTGATTGGCACCAAAACCAGAGTCACCAAGAGTGGATATGGCAAGCTGCCTATCAGCAAGTTGGGGGAAGTCCAGAAAAAAGGGTCCAAGTGAGCACTTAGTGGGTTCTTCAGCAAAGGGGAGAAGGTCATGGGCAATATAGAGGGGCCAGTAGGAACTTCCCCTAACACACAACAAAAGTGTTGTGAAGAACAGGAGAGTCTGGGTTTCAAAACAAAATCCATGGCAATTTCCAGGTGCAAAAAAAGGGGGAAATGACTGCCTGCCCTTCTAGACAAAGGGAGATGCTTGGCTTTTTGTGTTTGTCAGTATATAATGAAAGGTCATACAAGAGCTCAAGGCTCTGAAAAGCCAATTAATAGATGGCAGTGCCTTTACTGATTTTGGAAAAAGAGGTAATTTGACTTTTGCACTTCCAAGAATGCCCAGGCTAGCGTAAAGAGAACTGGACACTTTCTTTTCCATTCCAATAGAGGATATCAGCAAATGCATTCTGTTCTAATTTGTTAGACCTTGCCAGCTAACATTTCCAGACAAAATGGAAGCCTGAAGTCCAAATAGACACTGATAGAATAGATGGGCATTTTGCTAGTATAGTAAATAATGGTTTGGGAGAGGGCCAAAAGGCATGAATTATGGAGAAACAATAAGGTAGAAAACATGAGAAGTGTGGTTTTTGAGAGCTTAATTTTAGCCAGACTGCAGCTTAATACAAATTTGTACACCCAAGCATGTGCAGAGTTAAGGTGGCTGGTAAACAGAACAGGACAGAAGCAAGAGGCTTAAGCTGAACCTGGGTTCAGCCAATTATAAAAACTACTTTTTTCTACCTCTGTAACACATATAGACACTCTGACTCTTTCAGACTCAAGATTGCCATCTGTTACATTGGGGGCGGGGGAGAACACTGACTTACCCCAGAACAAGCTTAACCTCAATTAAGTTTGTAAAACACTTGCAAAGTGAAAGATAAATGGTTGTAGTTTAGAAGTGGTAAAAAACAAACACAAACAAATATTCCTTGTCATTGTAAAGTTAAGGTCCCCAGAAACACCTGTCAATGAAGTCTGTTAGAGACTTCAGGGGCAGGCATGCCAGATATAGTTCACCCAGCAAAAAGCTTTGATTAATGAAATCTTTTTTAAAAAATAAGGACTTGCCTGATTTAGGTGGAGGTGAGAAAAAGGCAAGGTCCATGATTCTAAACTCCCCCTCCCCCCAAAAAACAAGTTGGAAGTGCTCCAGAGGGGAGCAGCAATTGCCTTCAAACAAAATGTGGCAAAGGTTCACGCATTTCATAGGGCTGCCTTCAGCTTAGTTTTATACTCACAGGACTAATCCATTTGACACCCAGGCAGATAGATCTGCATTATCTCATATGTTTTTCAGAAATACCAGGAGAATATGGATGAGATACTGGAAAAATGTGTACTATTTTTTGGCGGAAAGGTGAAGTATAAATTAAATAAATAAACCACTGGCTCATGGATTTCTTTATTCATGCGTATAGATAACTTCTGCAAATGCAGGAGATACCCAAAGTAGCACCTGTATTAGTTCTCAGTCATACAGAAAACATATTTCTTCCACCAAATAATTGTGTGGTTTTGTTGTTGATCATCTTTTAATGTATCTGAAACCAGAAAATAGTAAGAGCCAGAAAGGGAAACTCCTGGTGTCAATAATTTTATTCTTGCTCTGTGCTGTAAGTGAAGAACTCAATTTTCTTTTTGTGTTCTGTGTGACCACTTCATTTGACTAAAATGAAATGGCATGTAGTGATCTAACTACCTGTGCCTGTGAGTCTTGTTATCTCGAGATAGCTCCAGCCTTCAAGGCCAGAGTAAGACTCAGTTAATTGGGACTGAATGACCTCAGCTGCATTCCTGTGGGACCTTGCCCCACTTCTTTACAGGGTTTGGGAAGCTGCTGTAGTCGACTTGTGATTGGCTCTTCAAATCTTATTTGAGTTCTCAGGGGTCTGAGAATAAAAGAGGCTTGGAGTTGCCCATTTGTTTTTGTCTACCTGTAGCAACTTGTTTTGGGGCTTATGAGCTCTTGGATCTTGGACTGGGCCCTGTCCTATTGGAAGATCTGTACTTAAGTAACACATAGGAAAGTTTCAGTTATTGCTTTGTTTTTGCCTGGAGAATTGTTCTGAAGATTTTCTCTGATTCTTGTATACCTTTTAATCCCTTTCCATTTTCCCCTATGTAAATAAACTTCATCTCTACCTCTAGAGCAGTGTGTGCTGTCTTCCAGGTAAACCTTAGTACTAGATTCAGAGCCTTCTGCTTGGCTAATTTCTACCATGTAAAGTTTCAGGGTTGGGGCTCGAAATAGAAGATGCTAGCTTGGACCCTTCTTTCTGCATCCGAAGTGTGTCCCGAAAGATCTGAGAGTCCCCTCGTTCGGGCTTAGGTGGTTATACATGGAGGGGGGCAGTCTACCTGGGTAATTCTTTGTCACTGCCTACAATGAAGGGAGTTTGGGCACCCCCCCCCCTTCACTTCTAGCTTTTTAGAATGGTTTATTTTGTAATCTGTGGCCCTTGTCCAATTGTAGCTTTTTTTTATTACATGAGATAAGTTAAAGATTAATCTTGTGGAAACCTTTGTTAGATATTCCATTGTTACCATGTTTTAAACTTAAATTGTTGTATATATAAAAGAAAAGGCAATACTGACCACTTGAGATCTGCAATATACGCAAGTATCAAAGAATACTGCACAATTAACCATTGTCAGACCGGTATAGCTTAGTTATTATGCAGTCAACAGCAATTTCACTACAGTAGGCTGAGATACCTCCTTCCTGATTGAGGTGATAAATCTGTGAATAACCTGTACAAATTATTGCTTTAACGGGTACACATAAGGTTTTCCTATAGCTATCCTAAAGTAAAGTTACATTCAAGTTTTGCAAGAGGAACAGAATGAAGTTTGGACAAGGGATAAAGAGAATACAAATGTACTACAGCGGGAAGAGTTGGCGAGACTGATTGATGCGTCTGCCTGAATTCATGGAAGTGAATGTATGAAAAATAACCCCAGCTGTCCAGACTGGCATTATATAATGAACAGGCAGTTGTATTTCCTTTAATTTGCCCTAATGTTGTTGCTATTAATTTGAACAGGGAGGTAGTAGGCTCTCCCACACTGGAGGCATTCAAGATGAGGCTGGACTGGACAACCATCTGTCAGGGATGCTCTGACTTCCTGCATTGAGCAGGGGGTTGGACTCAATGGCCTTGTAGGCCCCTTCCAACCCTGCTATTCTATGATTCTATGAATGAGCAATTGCACTAACGCTGATAGAATTTTAGACATGAAGCTGCAAAAAGGTTGATCAGCATTTAATTTCCCCTCCACAGTTCAGATAAACTCCAATCAGGCAAGTTCCAAGAGAAAGCTCTATCTTGTCTCTATCCATGGAAACCACTTTTTGCCTCTTTACCACTTATTTTCATATTTGCTATATATCTGCAAAAACAACAGGTGAGGGGGCAGTGGAGAGAAATGTACCAGGCCATGTGTGTTGAAGAGATGATTGAATTAGCACTTAACACATTAGAAGAATAGAGAATTTGCCATTCCATGCTATTTAGTGGGCAACTCCCTTTGCTGACAGCAATATTTGTGGGAGGGGATCATTCAAACCAATTTGTTCTTGCAATATTTACCTTTCTGTTTTTTCATTTTTCTTATTCTACACAGTACTTCACAATTTCAAAAGCTGTTTACCCAGCAGTGATTCTCAGGACATTTCCTAATAACTCTATTCAACAGTGGCCCTAACAAAACCAATACTATACTAGGTTCCAGTTTTCATATAAAGTTCCTAATAATTGTTCATGCGCTAGTTATATAAAGTGCCTGTGCCAGCAAAGGATATTAACATACCTGCTTCAGTACTTAACATACATATAAGGTTCAAAGAGAAACGAATGTGCCAAACCGACTTATAAGGAGCCAAGCAAGTTAATTTTAATCCTCTGGAACATACATATTCATGCTGTTTAGGATAGATATCCCAAATGAATTAAGTAGGACATGAATTCCATAAAATTGCACACGTTTTTTGCTTAACAGGTAGTTATCCTGCCCCTATCCTCTCTCTCTTTTTTTTTTTTTAACTTTAATTATGATCCTTAGGGCTGTTTTTTTTTACCATCTGCACCTCTAGCAGACTATTTCAAATTGCCTCCACGCTTACTGTCTTGGTATAACCTTTTTTATTTTGCCCTTTAACCTGCTGTTAAACTATTTCACTAATAAAAAGCCTGTACTTTCTAAAAGTTCAGTTATACTTTATACCACCTGAGAAAGACACCCACTCCTATTTTACTACATGTAGCTGTAATGTACTTTCTATTTCATACCAATATGCCTTTTACTCATTTCTAAATGGAAAAGGTGACACTTGGTTTCCCTCTCACCTCTTGGATTCAAAAAAACCCATCAGCTGCTTGAAGTGAAGGCACAATTAATTCACTGTTCAATTCCATGGAGTTATGAATACTTATGCAAAGGTTATTTAAAGCAACAACTTCTGTATTACTAGTAGTGTGATTTATTTTTTAACTCTATGGTATATCAAGAAGTTGCCATAATTAGCCAATAAAGGATTTACTTTTTCTCCATGAAACCATCCTACTAAGCACAAAGAGAACTTTCATGAAGTAAAACAATACCGAATCAGGCCATTGGTCCATCTCGCCCGGTATTGTTGACAGTGATCCGGTTCACACAATCGAACTTGGGACCTTCTGCATGCAAACTACCACTAAGCTATGGCCTCTCCCCAATGGGGCTTTCACATAAGTTTACTATTAAAGGGGGGGGGAATCCTCAGCCACCTCACCTCATAAAATCAAGGTATATATAACCCTCATGTAATGCCTACCCCTAAGAGCCTTGGAACGTGGGCTGTGTAAAGTTGGAGGGACATGGAATGGAGCAAGGATACAGAAAAATGCTAGTTTGAAAGGTAAGATGGTTGGTGCCAGAGAAGAGGAGGCGCCAGCAGGATGAAGGAGGAAAACTGAGGAGGAAATTTACAGAAACCATGGGCATGGTGAAGAAGAGAAAGAAACAGGTAAAGCAGCCTTCAGCTAAAATAAGAGTCAACCTCCATAACAGAGACAGGCAACAAAAGTCTAACACAATTGGGACAAGCAACTGTTGTTAGTCGAGCAACAATAACTATGCGCTTTGCATCGAACTGTGGCTTAAAGTTAGAGTTGTTCATATTTGGTTTATAGTTCAACTAGGCATTTGTTAATATTGTTATTTACCAAACATTGTAAAGTTAAGTAAATACTGTTAAATATTTGTTTGTCTCTTAAGTGATTGCAATCTACTCCTCCTCATCCTAGTTATAGAAACCTGAAACATTACACTCACACCCCTCCACCGCTCCCGAATTCTTCTGAAATAATACCCCCTCTGAAAAGAGCTATTTGGCTTGGAGACTTCTCTCTACTCCCACCACCCTCCATTTCCAATCACCATTCTTTTCCTTTCATTCCTCCCTGGGCCAGATCTACATGGCAACAGAATGTTGAACACTTTCATGTTTAATGCAGATTTTCATGAAATCAGCTTTGGTCTGTCAGGGACACAAGTAGCCAGAAAAGTGGAATACACAGTACCTTAAAACACACTTTCACAAGACACACTGCACATCAATCCTCCTTACTTTGGGGTCATGTGGGCGGAGTCCCGCTACCTGCTCTGAACGTCATCAAACACATAGATACTGATGAGCAACTGAGAGGCTTGTTCGCGACCCCTGTCTGCACTCCCCTGCTCAAGGAAGTTTGGAAGCACTGAATTAAGCCCCCATAGTTTAACCCCACACCTCTTCCTTTTCATCCACCATTGGGCTATTGTAAAAGTTAAAGATTAAAGATGAATGGAGAAAACAGGCAGCAGTCTATGATTGGTCAAGCTTCTAATGAGAAAGCAGTCCTACGGGGGGGGGGGTTCAGTTTTCTCAGTGGGAGAAAGACACTACAGAGGTGGTGGGGAGGGCAGGCGGCAGCAAACCGGCAGCTCCTTAAAGCACCCCTTCACTAGCCCTGTGACTCGCTTTCTTGCCTCTGCTGCTTACATCTGAGTAAACCTAATGGGCTATTCTTCCAACCCCTGCTCCCAACTTGGCACAGACACACCCAGTATGCAGGATTTAATTCGGGCGAATGGGGCACACTGCAGCTGAAGGTAGAGGCATTTAAGGTAAAATATGCACTAAAATGACTTTCAGAAAATGTGCATTTTAGAGGGGGAACCAGCAGGGTGGCTCCAGCTGGCCATGATATCATCTGTCTCAAAGTAAATCACACATGTAGACTGGCTCCTGGTCTTGCTTTCCCTTCTGAATTCCAACCAGAGCAACCCTTTGAATTCTCAAAAGGCTTTTTTTCCTCCTTCTCTTTTTTAAAACATGAAATTTTATTTTATTTTGAATAAAGTTGACAAAACAAAGGCAAGAAAAAAAGAAAAACGTACATAATAAATCAAAACACTAAAAAAAACCAAAAGGAATTGAGTAGTTATAAATGTTATCTATTTTATTTCTTATTTATTTAAAATATTTCTTGGCCACCTTTCAGAGAAGAAGCCCTCCCAAGGCAGCTTACAGAAATAAAATACATAAAAACAATTAAAATATTAAAAGTGATAAAAACATAATAAAAGCCAACAATAAAACCAGCAACAATGTTAACAGCAGTAACAGCAAACTAGCAGTCATATCAAAAGAAAGCCAAGATAAAATATGTTTTTGAGGCCTTTTTAAAAGCCTGCAATGATGGACCTCCGAAGCATGACGGACCTCCGATGGCAACTTGTTCCAAAGGTGTGGGGCCACTGCAGAGAAGGCCCTCTCACAGGTGGTCACCTACGTAGGGATGTCAGAGAATTTCACCATGAATCTCGGGGAGGCTGAATGCCAGCGCATTCGGCCCCCGAAATCGGTGGCGAAACGGTCTGCCACCCCCCCGCCACCCCCCCGGGATGGGACTTACCTTGGGCGAATCTCCCTGGCGGTGGCGGCTCTGGCGGCGGTTCGGCGGCGGTTCAGCGGCGGCCGGTCTTCCGACCGGCTGCCACCGCCGCCGCCATTTCCAGTTAAAACGAAAACAAAAAACAAAAAAAGGGATAGGCTACGTAAAGATTTACGTAGCCTATCACGGCTAGATTTTTAAAAAATACCGTGATAGGCTACGTAAATGTTTACGTAGCCTATCACGGCTGAGTAAAAAAAAAAACCGCACGTACGCAAATGGCGGCGCCCATGGGCGCCGCCATTTGCGTTCCTTATTTTGGCACGTCTATTCTACGTAAACATTTACGTAGACTACAGCGAAAATAAGGGGAACGCAAATAGCGTAGACGCTACGCTATTTGTGTTCCCCTTATTTTCGCCGTAGTCTACGTAAATGTTTACGTAGACTAGACGTGCCAAAATAAGGAATGCAAATGGCGGCACCCATGGGCGCCACCATTTGCGTACGCGCGGTTTTTTGTTTTACTCAGCCGTGATAGGCTACGTAAACATTTATGTAGCCTATCACGGCTGACTGCAGGGACGCAAACGGCGGCGGCTACGGCTGCCGCCATTTGCAGACCCAGCCAGCCAGAATTCGCGGCAGGAGGGACGGGGCGCCTCCCCCCCAGCCAGAATTTTGGGGGGAGGGACGGGGCGCCTCCCCCCCCGGCCAGAATTTCAGGGGGAGGGACGGAGCGCTTCCCCCCACCGCGAATCAATTTCGTCCTAAGGTAAGTGACTTTCGTACATCCCTACCTACATGGCTGCTGTCACAGGTGGGCAAATGAGAAGGGCCTCTCTTTCTGATCTTAAAGTGTGGGTAGGCTGATATGGATGAAGACAGAGTCCTTCAAGTAACTTGGTCCCAAACCATTTAAGGCTTTAAAGGTCAAAACCAGCACTTTGAATTGGGCTCATAAATGCACTGGTAACCAGTGCAGCTGGTGCAGTATAGGCGTTATGTAATCAAATAGCCTCACGCTCACCAGTACTCAGGCAGCTGCATTCTGCACAAGCTGGAGTTTCTGAACTGTCTTCAAAGGCAGCCCCACGTATAGTGCATTACAGCAGTCCAGCCTGGACGTGACTAGTGCATGGATAACTGAGGCAAGGCCCATCCTCTCCAGATAGGGCTGCAGTTGGTGTATCGGCCTAAGCTGGTAGAAAGCACTCCTGGACACCGCAGCCACCTGGGCTTCCCCAGTTAGCTCAGAGTCCAGGAGGACTTCTAAACTGCGCACTTGGTCTTTCGGGGGGGGGGGTGCAACCCCATCTAAGGCCAGTTGTAACCCTCCATCCGAAGTAGTTGGTTTCCCAACCCACAGTACCTCCATCTCGTCTGGATTAAGTTTCAGCTTGTTCACCCTCATCCATCCCAAAACAGCCTCCAGACACTGGTTCAGGAGTTCCACAGCCTCCCTGGGATGTGCAGATGGAAACGAGAAGTAGAGCTGAGTATCAGTTAGTCTATAACTGATATGTTTATGGACCATTACAGTAAAGCTGCCTAAGAAGGAGCTCAGTACCTAATGAAAGTAAAAATACAATTATACAATATATAAAAGGAGCATGTGTGAGTATGTCATTCTGTGTGTATTAATCAGAAAAAAATACAGGCAACTGTACTTGGTTGCAATTTTATCAAAAGTTTCAAGAGTTTCAACACAGGAAATAACTGGAAACCATATCATTCTTTGAGTTAGGATTCCTTGCTCGCTGCACTTGCTTAGTTTATATGTATTCACAGTCTCCCAAATTATGTATTCATAGTCTCCCAAATTTTATTGATCCACTGCTATTTAGTTGGTTGTTTTGGAGACTTCCATGATATACATAACTTTGCAGCTGCATACCATTGCTTAAGAAAGTCTTTATGCAGGTATCCCGGATCATTAAGTTCAAAAAGATGAAGCAGCATTGCTTTGGGCATTACCAGTGGTCTAACATGAAGAAATTTCTGACAATAATCAGCAACCATGTTCCAAAACTCCCACACTGCAGAACATTCCTACCAAAGATGAAAGTATGAACCAATGAGCTCCTTCTCTTCATCCAACTTTTTAGGAAAAGTGGGTTCACATGGTTGCAGAGGAAGGAATCTGTGACTAATCTGTTTGTCATTTGCCGTTATCTAGCAATAGAATGGTAAGCTTTAATAAAAACTGGAGTTAATCCGGGGGGGGGGGGAGAGGGATAAATACTGCTCATTTATACAATCCTACAGATCAACTCAAAGTATATCCCATTATGTTCAAAGATGCTTTCTCCCAAGAAAATGTACTGCAGCCCAAGTTATTCTTTGCAACCTAATCCTCTTCATGTTTACTCAGAAATAAGTCCGGAGCTGTGAGCATGGTACTGCCTGGAGGTTTAATGAACTGCCCATCCCATTCCACTACACTGACTTGGGTACCCTTTCAGCTCAATCCTGAGCCTGTTTTGTCATTTGTGCTTTGTCATGGACTCTAGCTTCAGTGGTGAGGGAAAGTCACTTCGTATATGCTCAGAAGTACTTTCTCTGTAACGTAGCCCTAGTATTGAAAACAGGCTCCTTAGCTGAATTGTGGTGAAGTCTTGGCACAAATTAAGTTATGGGGAGGAGGAGACAAGGAGAGCTTGTACATAACAAGGGGAGATAGCATCTGTTTGATGAAGCACTGCTGGAGGATTGAAAGATGAGGAGGCACTGCTGTTGGAGAGAACAGAATGTATGCAGTCTGGTTGTAGTTTTCTTGCAACAGGTGTGGTTGGTGCTTAAACTCTAAAAAGAGAATTCTGAGGCTTTAATCTGTGTGGGATATATTCCACTTATTCCATTAAGTGTGTGGGCAGGGGTAAGCTGCAATTTCTCAGTGGTAAGAGAACAGCATTCTGCAAGACTCAGAGGCACTCTTTACTTCACTGTTATTTTTTTGCTAACAGTGAAATGTACATAAATTCTAGTAATTCTAAATTTGCATACATACACATACTCACGCATACAAAATTATATTTAATTTATAAATTATATGTTTTTGTTTGTGTACATACACATGTGCATATACCATGAATGGACAACATGCAGCCTGCGGGCCATATGTAGCTCCTGCTGCCCCCAAAATTGTGTGTGCATGTGTGTTTACACACACACACACCCCTCTCAAAATGGCATCTGGAGTGGCCATTTTGAAGCTTGTCTGGCCCACCAAAAGGGTCCAACATAGCTCAAAAACAGGAACATCTTGATCCTTTTGGTGTTCTGCAGCTGCTCTGGAGGCCATTAACATATATGTATTTTCTCAGTGCCATGGGAGGGGAGTAGAGCTGGGGGCAGGTGTCTGGAGAATGAAAATGGTTCCCAGACCTCCCAAAGTTGCCCACCCCTACTATATACATATACATATGTATATGCATACAGATGCAAATTTATGTCATGGGGTTGTGCCCTGGCTTTTTCAATGCACCTGATCATGACCACTTCCTGACTGTTACTTCCTGTGACTTCCTGATTGAAAACTTCCTGACTGTTAGAGCAATACGACAATGGAACCAATTACCGAGGGAGGTGGTCGGCTCTCCCACACTGGAGGCGTTCAAGACGAGGCTGGACAGCCATCTGTCAGGGATGCTCTGACTTGGATTCCTGCATTGAGCAGGGGGTTGGACTCGATGGCCTTGTAGGCCCCTTCCAACCCTACTATTCTATGAGTCTATGATTCTATGACCCTCAAAAAATAAGTGGTAACTTTATATTTCAGATCATAAAATGTATCCTTTTGAAATTATTGCATTCTCTTGTCTATCAAAACACAGCAACTCTAAGCGCCTACCCATGTAAAATGTTCATATCTCAAATACAGTGTTGTTCACTATTTCAAAGAAAAGAGGAGTCTTTTCCAAGCCAGAGGAATTCCCAAAATAAATAATCTAACTGTGGACCAAGAAATCTACAAGATCTCAGTCTTATTAAGAAATTTTGTTTTCAATACAATTTAAATGCACATAAGGCTAAAACAAACAAACAAAAAACACCCCACAATATTTTAGACCTAAAGACAATATTTTGGTCTGGCAGTTGGAATGTTCCAGCTATATTCTTAGAATTATACGGATAGGCAAAACTAGAACAATATTGCAAATGCATTCCCTTGATTATCTCTCAGGGAGCCCTATAAGAATTGAGCATCTTGTAAAAAATAGCTACAACATATCTGCCTATCCAACTGCATTACACAAAAGTGCAACAAAAACGTTTTACAATTGTTCTCAGTCATTAGTTTCAATTAGTTGACATAATATAGCATCTATTGGGTACTTACAGCCTTTCCTTTTGGATGCTAAGCCATAGGCCTTCTTGAAGACATATACAAAGCAAACTTGCCACAAAAGCTCCTAAAGGATTTGCCAGTAAGACCTAGAACTTCATCTTGTCACCTCTAGTTCCCTCAGTACTTCAGACACAGGTGTCTCTTCTCCATCTTCTGTACTGAAGATAGACAGAGAATTCATCCAGCTTTTCTTCAATCTCAGTATTGTCCTTTAGCACAACTTTCACCCCCTTGTTATCTGACAGTCCAGCTACCTCTCTTCCTGCTTTTTAAGTTTTAGCAATATGCTCCTTAGATTCAAGAACAAAGGCAAATAGAGACCTTTAAATTTAGGAGCCAGAAGATCATTTCTGATTTTTTGCAAGAGTGCTCTCAACAGAATGGAAAGGACATGAACCAGATTGAAGGGGTCTAGGGAGCACTTAAAGGAGACAAATTTAAGACAGCAGATTTAGTGGGTAAGACACATTTAAGTAACTTTGAGACAATGGCAATGAAAGTTATTGGATGATAGAAGGGATGGAGAGGTCAAGTGAGATTTTAAAGAAGGGAATAAAAATTGCATTTTTGAAGGCTATAGGCAAAGAACAAGACAAAGTGAAATTGTGGCAGAAGTGTTAAAAAGAGGTGGTGAATGGAGTCAGATGAGCAGGTAAGAGATGTTATCAATGCATGGCATCAGAGTTAAAGGTAGAAAAGAAAATTAGGCATTATATGGACAGGGAAAAGTAGCATCAGGAAGCAAGGGCAAAAGTCAAAGCAAACCAAGTGAGAAGGAGATAGTATACTGAGAAATGCTAAAATGTCGTGCTTTAGCCACAGCAGATTAGAAACAGAGAAATATATAAGTACACACTAGTTATTAGGTCAATTGCTACAGTACAGCCTCCATCCAGGGAAAGTTAATTGTGGTGAGATAAATGAGATTTAGGCATGTATAAGTTTGGATCAGTACCTATATATTACAAAGAGAGAGAGAGAGATACATACACACGCATAACAATTTAGCCCAACTTACATAATTTGTATTTATTGTTCATCATAAATTGTTCATCCCTTCATAATATCATCACTTTAAACATTGGAAAGTGCAGAAGATACATGGATCAACATCTAAAATGAATAGTATCATCAACTATTTGGAGAAGCACCTAAATAAGACCAAAATTTCAAAAGATTATACCACTAGGATTGTACAACAGTCCTCAGAAATCAGAAAGCAAGTGGAAATCATGGCCATCTATTCCATGTACAGTTTATTACATCTGGGAGAAAATTAAATAAACTTTCACACCCTCAGCTGAAGAAGGGGCAAGCTTGTCTTCCTCCTAGAACATTTCTGCAGTCACTACATAATAACCTTGTCAGATTACTACACTAGGAACCTACCTTAAGTACTTCAAAACATCACTATGTATATTAGTGCCATGCTGAAAATTTCTCCCACATTATTTTCAACCATTCTCATTCAATCAGAAAAGAAATTACTTTTGGGAAAAAATTGAAGAAGAAATTTCAGAGAAATTCTCATGGGTTGTGTTCGGGGTTCTTGTGCTTCACTTACTTAGGAGGTGACTGAGGTGTGTGTTGGAGTTTCATGCTTTTCACTGTGCAATCATCTCTCTGCACCTGAATTACAAAGAAGATGTATCCACAATCACCCCTCAGAAATTTAACGTTTGGAACATCCTGGGTAAATGTACTGAAACCTAAAGAATAATAACTAGAGCGGAGCCAACATTTCTCAGAAGACATTTTCTCAGAAAAGTCCTGACATTTTTCTTTTTCCTACTCCCCTAGAAATAAAATGCCACTTTGCAGAATTTCCCCAAATTTTCTTCCCCATATTTTGGTGGGGGTTGCCTTTCCTCCCTCCCCCCTCCCACACAATGCCCTGGAATGATGCTAGGTATGGGGTATTGTGAAGAACGCAAAATGGAAGGCAGGCTGCCAACACATTGTTGCCACTTGCAGTGGCAAAACCGCTTAGGAGAAAAAAAAAAAAGAAGAGGCTGTGCAACAACGCTTGCCAGTGATGAGCCCTACCTTGGAGAAATTGCTGGAGAATTTCTCCTCCCACCAGAAAAATTCTGTGAAATTCTCCTCCCAATTTCTCTGTCCACAAATACAAGTGGAGAATTTTGATAGGTCATTCGTGCATACATCAGTGCTAGACCAAAAGTTCCCAATTGCATTTGGGGGGGGGGCACATTCACTGGGGCTTGAGTGCATGAAAGACAGGGCAAAGGTGACAACAGTCTTCAGTGGCCTGGCAAAACCTTTAAACTTTCAGGTGGGAGAAACTTACATTTATGACAGCCGACAGCAGACACTTTTCTGCCTGCTTCTCTTTTTTCTTTTAAACATACATTTCACCACTATGACAATGCCTACTGTGTAAGGATGCAATTCATTATGTAGCCTCCTTCCAGAGGCATTGTTTGAGGGGTGGCAGGAAATGGCAACCACTCTCTCAACAATGCTCCTGAAAGGATTCTGTGTCATGAAGTAGAATCCTTCTACATGATCCTGGAGAGCCCCAGGAGTGCTGCCACTGCTTGCGGCAGCCGTCAAATATATATTTTAACGAGGGGGAAGGGAGATAAGCCTCTACTGCAGACTATTATAAACATGTGTTCCCCTGCCCCCCCCCAAGTTTAAAGATTTAATGGGTCCACCTGAGGAAGTGTCAAATGTGCCTCTTGCCTTCCACAGTCAGAGAACAGAATGGAAAGGCTGGGAAGACTCGGAGGGACTTTCAGCTCAGCATCAATCTGTACAGTTTACACAACTGTGTGCAACTTGTTACTTCAGACTCAAATTGTAATGAAGTAACACCTGAAGCAATTTTGTTAGGACTGTAACAATTTAAAATTACGGTCGAAGTAACCAACTAGTTTTCAAATACTACATTCAGCCTAAACCATGGCAGCTTCAGAATAGATCTTTAAAGATGCCTGAGAAACAAGCTACTCACAATAAAACACCGTGGTCATTTTCATTTTATTTATTTCCTTTCATTCTTCTTTTTGGGTAATCAGATTATGAAACAATTAAGTACACCCAGTTTCATCACTTGACCTAATAACTGACATCAAAGTATACTTGTATATTTTGGGGGAATGCATATATAATCCAATGTCAGCAAGAGAATGTCTGCATTTAGTATGTGGAGGCAAGTAAACTTCTCTTGCATTTGGATGATCCACTCTCCACCAGTAGCAGCCTTGCAGCTAGTTTTCTGCTAGTCCACATGAGGAGAGTACATTATTCGACTCATCCTGGGGGATATGTTCCATTGTATTCTCCTTGCTGAAGGATGCCCTTTCAGTAGAAGAACACTCATTCCTTTTTATCATTGACCTACTTCTCACTGTATTCTGATGAAGTTCTGAAAAGTAATTGGCACCATTCCCACACACTAACAGGAGGCTGAAAGCAAGAGACTTTCCTGTCTCTTTAGCTACATTCAGTATTTGTTGGAATGAATGGGCATGTTAAAAAGGTGCATACATACCTTAGTATGTTGAATGCATATTAAGTCAAGGTCACACTAGAACCAATCCATAGTTTGATGCATCTGTCCACAGAATAAGTTAGGTACTACCACAGGGAGTAGCTTCCAAATAAACCCTGCCTATATATTACCTAGTCTTGCATGCACTACAGCTAACTTCTATAGACCATGGAGAAGAGCCATAACACATTGGTAGGTCCCATGTTTGTTCCATCATCACAGGTTCCGTCTCCAACATTATTAAAAAAAACCTTGGGAACAGGGCTTCAAAACACCTTTGCTTGAGACCTTGGAGAGCTGCTGCCAATAACCCGCATGATGGACTAATAAGGCCTAATGATCTCAGTCGTAAGTATGAAACAGTATAAGGCAGTTTCATATGTATCTAGCAGGGTTCATGGTGCCTCAGTTACAAGTCTGTGTTAAATCTATACCTAGTTACATTAGAAAAATCTGTAGTAATTCTGAAGTACTTACCCTATAAGGAAAGAAACTGCAGAAGGGATGGCAAATTGTTTCAAAATGTCTCCTGCTCCTCTCCTTTAAAAAAAAATAATGTAAGGGCAAATTCCACATTATTAGATTCTGTTAAAGCAGTTTCTTCCCACACTTCTCTAGTATTGTCACTAGGAAGCCCACATAAGCTGGCAACTTACATCGTTACTTCCCACACCAACAATTTAATCTCCCCATTGAGAACCAAGGATATTAGCATGGGAACAGCTAGATCAGTTGCAAATCCTAACTGTTTCTAACTGTATTACCAAAACAATACTAAAGTCACCCCATGGTAGCAACTCCTAGATAGCACATAACCGAACTGTACATTATATGAAGCATGCTTTTAAAAAGCACGCTCAACACTGCTACTTTTATTCTGAAGGAAAAGAAGCCTCTCACTGCCCTGATCAGAAGCATGGTGAGTAGCTGCTGCTTTTCCTTCAAAATAAAAAGCAGAAAATTAAGCATGCTTTTTTAAAAGTGTGTCTAGTGTAAAAAGTAGTTTGACTCTGAATTAGTAGTTTGACTCTGAATTAGAATCAGCGTGACCCGCCACATGCTACCAGTCACTGTTGGATATTGCCCATAGCAACCAGACTATGGCATCTCAACAATAAAATGCCAGTGGTGCAAGAACTAACTTATTTGGTCCGTGCTTTACAGTAAAAAACATTAACGGACAATGATGCTACAGAATGACAGAATTAATTTGGGGGCGGGGGGGGAACAGAAGACTGTGTGGGAAAGCTTGACAGCTTTACTGTAAGAAAATCGGGTATTTAGGTTTCACACCTAATCTGGGGAGTTTGTAAAACAGGTTTACAATACATTTGTGTCCAATTTATAAAACCAGGTTTAATTTATTTACTATGATCAGGAACAAGATCTGAAAATGACAGACCTAGAGGTAGAAGAAAAAAATATGGGGGAAAGGGAAAGGTTGGGGAAATTTAAATCACTTGTTACTTATTGTGGCAGGATAATTTCTGTAACTTAGTCAAATTATTGCAAGACTATTCGTGTAACTTAGTCGAATTATAAGCAAGTAATAGAGTTCTACTGGGAAATGACAAAAATGATAAAAATTATGAAGGAAGTATTGATTAATTTAGTCCAGGTTCCAATTTGAATACCACAATTAATCTTTATGGGGTCTGCGATCTCACCATACGGTCTTATCCTTTCCATGTTTACTACTCAGAAATACGTCTCGCTTAGGGGGACATATTTCTAGGTAAATGGATTACAGCAAGAATCACTCCTCTGAAGGAAGGTTTAATGTTTGAAAGAGGTTTACACAAGTCTATCTGCAAATCAGATAATAGTATGCTGAAAATTCTGGACACAACTCAGCCTTTGAGTTAAAAGTTCCTGTAAGTTTCCCCACTGTGGTCTCTTCATTTCACTTCAAGGCATTTCAAGGACTCTGTTGCCACCTACATTTAGAGTGAAGATGTAATATGCATGGTGTTGCTAAATCAAGAAGAGAAATCAAAAGTTGTCAGACTAGAGCAAGAGTCTCTGACCTAGGTAGACTCAATAGAACTGTTCTCTTCATTTTTAGAAAGCTTGCTAAAATGTTTATTTCGTCTTCTGTAAAGTACTTGGGCTTAAAGGATAAATGCTTTTAAATTTTGCGACTCCCTGTATTTTAATTGTATTTTAATTGTAGGTTTATTGCAGTTTTAATAATATTGTTTTTTTTTATTTTTCAACTACTTTTAATTGTACTATGTGGTTTATAAGCCACATGAGACCAGTTTGGTGAGAAAGAAGAATAGTGATTTAATTATATGCATCCTTTACCTTCAATTTGATGTTTTATTGTCAATGCCACTCAAAGCCCAAAAGCAATACTGTACCCAACAAGATACTGTGACATTCATACTGAAATTGATCTGGATATCATACAATAATAAATATTGACTTTAAATTCTTACGTTTGTAAGAATGGAAGGGAAAACTGGAGACAGCAAGCATCTGCATTTGTACTACATGGCACATAAGGCATAAGAATCCTTAGCATTTCCTTGTGCCTGAAAATGTTTCTAGAGCATATGGTTGTTAACCAAAATAGAAAGTTTCAGAGAACTGTCACTGTCTCAGGGTCCAAAGTTATGGCTAATGTTTGGTAATAGCATGGAAGGGTGAATTGATACATTTTCCAGTGTCAAATGGTCAGACTCCTGCCCTGTAATTCCACCTTCGTCAGTAATTGCCTCCCCATGTCCCCAAAAGGATATTATGCTAATCTATGCACCTTCTTTAAAGTTCCAAACTCTAAAAAACAAGCCATATCTTTAAAATAGAATTATATAAGATTAATGTATTCAATATATGCAGACACACAAGGTCTGGCTCACACCGCTATTTTTCTAACATGTGAGGAGAACAATTGGGAAACTAAATTAAGATTGTATTACAACCTGATTCAGAGAACTAACTTGGCTGTCTAGAGAATAGGGTACAGATTACTACAAAGACTTGTTCCCCTAAGCTACTACTGCTGACTAGCTAAGTGCCCTGCAATAGCAAGGGACTGTTCACACTTATTCTCCATTCAAAGCACTAGCCAGATTACAATTTCACATGGTTCAAAGACATATTGCTACTCACATTAACTTCTAAATTGACTTAGGGAGCAATCCTACAGTCCCTACATAGCGTCTGGAAAGCCATAGCATTTTTTAGATTTCCGGATCTGAGGTCGGAGTCACCAAGCCAACCTCAGAGCCAGGGATCCAAGTTCCCCACCCTCTCCCTCTTGCAGCCCGTACGGAGAGAACCACACCAGCTGCCTCTCCAAGGTCGCAAAAGCAACCTCAGAGAGGAGGGAAAGAGGGCAGTTCTGTGGATGGGGAGGGGAGAGGACTAGAGAGGCCGGCTTATGCTCCTCACAGCCCCAGCTAGACAGGCAAAAAAGCCCATCTAGCAAAAAATGCAGGGCAGGAGGAGCACAGAGGCAAGGATCATGTCCGTGCTCCTCCCACTCTGCATATGCCCATCAGCTTCAAAGTTTGCCCTTAGCTGCAAAAAGTGCTTCTACAGATGTGGCTTTTATCCTGCTACTGAGATTGGTTACTCATAGATGTCCTTTACGTGATGTTGTCAACCTCCAGAGCATCTCCCACACTAAATGACCTTTGTGGCATATGCAAAGAGATTGCATATCAGAGATTCTTTCAAACTGTATTGTCAGTACGTTGGCAACCACTGATCACTTGTCTACTGTGTATACAGTCAGATTTCTTTTACAACTAGATGCCATCTATAGCCAGTTCAGTACTTCACTCTGATATGGGTAATACAGAATGTTAGCTCTTAAGAAACACTCTTTTAGACAAGATTTGTCTTTTATACAAAGTATTAGCATAACAGTACTAAGTACAAGAACTTCTGCATGTATACATTCAAACACATGAAACATCGAACATCATTTTTAAACAAGGTTTCTAAGCAGAGTCAAGTACATTTGCTAGTTTCTAATGATAATCGATATCAACCTTCCTAGGTTGAATCTATAGGCAACACATTAAAGAAAGCTTATCCTAAAGGATAGCTTCCACTGTTGCATGTTCTGAGTCTCATTTATGTACTTTTTGGATGCTATAAAATATGTCTAAACTATTTTTGCCACAGTTTATATTTCTTATCCAAGAATTCTAAAGATAACTTTTTTTTACTTTAAATCTTCATATGTCTAAATATGATTATCGAATTTTGAAGTCTCTTATAAAGATTAATGTGAATACCAACATAATTATTTAAACATTTTCGCTTTCGTTGACATATTACAGTTATGTTTTTGACACATATTTGACATCTTGTCTTGTGAGCTTGTTTTTCATACATATTTACAGTCTGGAGTGAGGCCTCTCTTGGTCACTTATCTTACGGCCCATTTGACTTAATAGCTTTATGATACTCTACTAAGTGAAAGTCATAACCCTAAATTTAACATTGACACCTTTTTATCTGGATTCCTTCCTAATTAGTAAAAAGGCACTAATGATCTATTTCTAACAGTCTGGTACAATTGTCTGTCATCTGGCAAACTTCAGAGATAAAACATTTTAATTACTCTTGGGTGAGAAGAATGTAGTGGATGGTATTAGGCATTGGAATCTCATTTTTAATTCCAGAATTCTCTTAGAGGCATTTGATTTTAGAATTTCCTAATCAAGATCATGTAAATATGAAAGATTTGCTTCATCTGCCACACCTTTATCCGATTTTTTAGAAGATGAGCTAAGCAATTACAGTGCACTGAGTTCCCTCATGAAAAGAGGAAATCCTGCAATAAGAGAAGCTAGACCACAGCACCATCTAGTGGCTGTATAATGAAACAGATAGAACAATGCAGAAAAGGGAGAAAGGGGGAAGGGAAGGGAAGGGAAGGGAAGGGAAGGGAAGGGAAGGGAAGGGAAGGGAAGGGAAGGGAAGGGAAGGGAAGGGCAAGTAAAGGAAGCTCATTGTGATTCTGCACTCAAAACAGAAGCAGAAAGCCCCGGTAAAGTTGCAGGATTTTAGCCAGGTGCAGAAATGCTCAAAATCTTGCAAAAGTGGTCTATTTTTTAAAAATGGTTCTATGATAATGTTTCAGAAATGTATTACTTGAGATAAATTTCCACAGCTGCAAATATTTGATATTTTCTTTGGAAAGCAAAATAAGGTATAGTTGATGTATTGCTAATACTACTGTTTTGTTTTTGTTTTTCTGGAACAGCAAGTATCAGTGAAAGACTTAAAGGCCTAATAACACCTGCCTGTAGTTCCACTTTTTATGTAGATATTAAGCGACTGATTCAGTACATTGTTGGATTTCAACCAAACAAGATCAAGCAGCTCATCTAAAAGAATTCTCCACAATAAAGTACCTTAATGTGATAGCTGAACCACTAGATAAGATATATGACCTCTATATAAAGTGATTATTGACTATGAGAAGCTTTCAATTTAGCTGAAAATGGCTTTGTGTAAAAGCTCTCAAGAGGCAGTGACAAAGGTTATCTTCAGTGCCTTTAACATATAGTAGAATGAAATGGTACTTCCAGCAACCTTCTTTATATCAAATGATCACACTAAAGAAAGAAAGTAAGTCACAGTCGATCACCTCTTTCCATATCCATTCTTTGCATGTCCAGATGGCATCTGCCACCAAACAGTGTGGAAAGGTACTTCACTGGCCAACTTGTGACCCTAAGACTGTTATCCTAGGCTCGTATGGAAAAGAAGCCCAATGAAAGCAAGGGAATTTGCTTCACAGTAAATCTATTTAGAATTGGAGTCTGTACACAAAAGCGTAATGCTTAGTGAAGATTAAAACATTTGTAGAATAATGGGAAAAATATATTCTAGTTCATACAAGTGTTTCAAATAAAGCTTGAAGCATTTGTCAGTTTCAATTTCTCTCACTCTTATTTTTATTATATACAAACATATTTAACACATCTTGATTAAACAAGACAATGGGCCAGATCTCAACAACCATGAGTGGTGTTTCAGTCAAAGTATGGGGCTTTTCTGTCCCTCCTCCCTGCTGGAGGCTTCAGTACCAACTGAAATACTGTTCGTGAGAGCTGGGGAACCCCCCCCATTTTTATTGTGAGTTTTAACAAACAAAACAAAAACATAACCAAAATAGAACAAAATAAAAAATACAACAGCATATTCTAAAATCCTCATTTTCAAATATTACAATATTCAAGAATAGGGGTGTACAAACCCCACCTACCCAAGTCTGCCAGGGGGTCCACAGGAAGGGAGGTGATCTGTTCCTCCCCCCCAGAATCCTCCCCAGCTGCCGCTGGACTGCCGGATTGCGGACGCAATGGCGTCCAGCATAGCGGACGCCATTTGCATCCCTGCTCTTTGCCGTGATAGGCTACGTAAATCTTTCTGTAGCCTATCGCATGAAAGAACGGGAACGCAAATATGCTATTTACGTCCCCGTTCCTTCATGCGATAGGCTATGTAAAGATTTACGTAGCCTATCACAGCAAAGAGCAAGGATGCAAATGGTGTCCACTACGCCAGACACCATTTGCACGCGCAGTCTGGCAGCAGATGGACCCGGACCCGGAGGCAGCAGGTAGGATCCGGCTGGCACGAACTTCATGGGGTGGTGGAGGTGAGTGGTCCGTTCCGCCATGGACTCCGAGGTTCTTAGAATCCGGCCTCATTGGAGTCCATGGTGGAATTCTCTGCCATCCCTATTCAAGAAAGGGGAAAAAACTGAAAAAAAATAGGTTACACATACACTTCAGTAAAAGCAGACCAAATATCCACATAAAAGTCCATCTGCAAGTTACGCCTATATACCACTCTTTCAAATGTTGCTAGTGTTGTTAGATCTTCAGTCCATTGCACTATAGGCGGTGGGCTTTTATCCTTCCAGTATCATAATATCAATCTTTTAGCAACCAAAAGGGCACGAAAAATCAATTTACATTGACCATATGTTACATTCCAAAAAGCAGGTAAGTAATTTAAAAGAACATTTATATCAGTAAATATTAAACAGCTTTCCAATACAAAATTTAACCATATAATAACTTCCTACCAAAAGGAGGCAACCATTGGACATTTCCAAAACATACGAAGAAGAGAAGCATTGACTGCATTACACATCCAACAATTAGCCAAATTTGACAAGCCTTTATTAAAAAGACGTTGTGGCATCCAAAAGACATGAAACAAGTTTTTGCTGAATAAGGCATAGCCGAAGATCCATTGAAATGTCTGATACAGACGCCAAAACGGCAGTCCACTGTTTAACAAAATAGATTGTTCCAGTTCCCTGTTCCATTCCTATTGTAACCACTTGTATCATATTTATTCATTGATAATAAATATTTATAAACTTGAATTGTGGGTCAATATATCTGATCAGCTTCAATAAGTATTTCCAATAGCAAAGGAGACTCCAAAGCAGTAAAAGCAGCAGGACCGAATACCAACAAGTGCTTCAGTTGCAACTACTGCCATTCCCCTGTAGCAGTCAAATCAAATTGATCTCACAAACTTGAAAATAACAAAAACTCATCCTCAACCCCCACTAATTGATCCAGAGTAAAGATCATTTTATCTGTCCAGGTCTGCCATAAAAACATTTTCTTACCAATTCTTAAATCTGGATTTCCCATAAAGTCAATTTAGCATGGGAAAATGGATCAAACTGTCATTGACATGACATTATACGCCAAATTTCTCTAACTGCCAAAATTGTGGGAGGAGCTCTTTCTACCTTGATATGCTGAGAACCTAATGCCGTCCATTTAAAGACAGGCTCCAGACAAGAAGATTCCAACACTGACCAAGGTGGAAAATCTAATCCGAATGGAAAAGACCAAAATATAGTAGAGGTCAGCAAATAGGCCCAATAGTACATAGTTAGATCTGGAAAACTGAACCCACCTTCATTAATTGCAACCTTGTCTGGTACCCTGCCCAAGTAAAATAAAGACGCTGAGAATAAACCATTGGTCATTACTCTCACTCTAGGAACTGAGTATAAAATGTTAACCCATTTCAAAAATTCTATAGGAAAACCAAAATTAGTCAGTGTAATAAACATAAATTTCCAATGAATTTTATCAAAGGCCTTTTCTGCATCCAAGGAAATGATGGCAGCCTGGTCAGTTCTTTCTAGGGATGGACAGAACACTTACCTTCCGTTCCTTTCTGTTTCCGCTGGGGGGGGGAGGCGCTCCGTCCCTCCTCCCGGAATCCTCGACGGGGGGAGGTGATCCGGTCCTCCCCCCCCCGACTAGGGATGTACGAAAGTCACTTACCTTTTCACAAAATGTGATTCGAGGTGGGGGGGAGGCGCTCCGTCCCTCCCCCCGAAATTCTGGCTGGGGGGGAGGCGCTCCATCCCTCCCCCCCGAAATTCTGGCCGGGGGGAGGCGCTCCGTCCTCCCCCCCGACATTCTGGCCGGGGGGGGAGGCGCTCCGTCCCTCCCACCTGAAATTCTGACCGGGGGGGAGGTGCTCCGTCCCTCCCCCCCCGAATCCTGGTCGGCCGGGCCCGCAAATGGCGGCGGCCATAGCTGCCGCCATTTGCGTCCCTGCAGTCAGCCGTGATAAAAAAAGTAAAAAAAACAACAACAACGCACGTATGCAAATGGCGGCGCCCATGGGCGCCGCCATTTGTGTCCCTTATTTTGGCACGTCTAGTCTACGTAAACATTTACGTAGACTATGGCGAAAATAAGGGGAACGCAAATAGCGTAGACGCTATGCTATTTGCGTTCCCCTTATTTTCGCCGTAGTCTACGTAAATGCTTACGTAGACTAGACGTGCCAAAATAAGGAATGCAAATGGTGGTGCCCATAGGCGCCGCCATTTGCGTACACGCAGGGGGGGGTTGGTTTTTTTACTCAGTCGTGATAGGCTACGTAAACAATTACGTAGCCTATCACAGTATTTTTAAAAAATCTAGCCGTGATAGGCTACGTAAATCTTTACGTAGCCTATCACTTTTTTTGTTGTTGTTTTTTTACTGGAAAATGTGGTGGCGGCAGCCGGTCGGAAGACCGGCCGCCGCAGCCGCCGCCACCGAACCACCACCGGAGCCGCCACCGCAAGGAAGATTCGCCCAAGGTAAGTCCCGTCCAGGGGGGGTGGGGGGGCAGACTGTTTCACCACCGATTTCGGGGGGCCGAATGCGCTGGCATTCGGCCTCCCCGAGATCCATGGGGAAATTCTCTGACATCCCTACCCCCGGAATCCTGCCCAGCCGGCTCCGCTCCGCAGCCCAGCCGCAGAGCCGCCGGCCGGCTCCGGCCGGCCGCAGCCAAACATCTGGCCGCTGCGCAGCCCTGCAGGGACGCAAATGGCGGCTGTCGTAGCCACCGCCATTTGCATCCCTGTATTTAGCCATGATAGGCTACGTAAATATTTACATAGCCTATCATGGCAGGGGGAAAAACCCAGCATATGCAGATGGCGGTAGCCACCGCCATTTGCGTACGCTGGGGTTTTTTCCCCCTGCCGCGATAGGCTATGTAAATCCTTACATAGCCTATCACGGCCTCCGCAGGGACACAAATGGCATCCCTGCATTAGCCGTGATAGGCTACGTAAGTATTTACGTAGCCTATCACGGCTATGAAGAGGAAGCGAATGGCGGCCGCAGAACGGCCGCCATTCGCAAAGCAGTGCAGACGGGAGCTGGTAAGTGCTCTGTTTCTCTCGCCTTTCGTGGGTTGGGGGGTGGGGGCTTTGTTCCACGACGGATTTCAGGGGGCCGAATTCACTGGCATTCGGCCTCACCGAGATCCGTCACGGAATTCCCTGACATCCCTAGTTCTTTCAGAGTTTAAAGCAACTAAATCAACAACTAATCTAAGATTATCAGCCCCCTGTCTATTTTTAATAAATCCCACCTGGTCTGGTCTGGTCTAACCAATACAGTCATGACTTGTAATCTATCAGACAAGATTGATGTTAATATTTTGATATCTATGTTAATTAATGATATAGCTTGGTAGTTAGTGCAATAGGTATGGTCCTTTCCTGGCTTACGAATCACAATAACATAAGCATCACTTATTGATGAACAAAGGGAGCCAGCTTCGAAAATATGATTATAGAGGCAATACAGCTTTGGGGCTAAAAAACTAGAGAATGTTTTATATAGGGATGTTAGAGAATTCCACCACAGATCCAAGGGAGGCCAAATTCCAGGGAATTCACCCCCCCCCCGGAATACGTGGCAGAACGGAGCAACCCACCCCACCACCCCGCAAAATGGAGCCTACCTGGCTGCGGCTCCAGGGCCGCTTGCGCCCCTGCTCTTTGCCATGATAGGGTACGTAAGTATTTATGTAGCCTATCACGGCAGCCTGGCAGGACACAAATGGCCGCCGCTATGACGGCTGCCATTTGCGTCCACAGCAGCTGGCCGTGGCCGAAACTCCGGCTGTGGACGGCCCTGGCTGGCGGCTCTGCGGAGCTGCCGCAGAGCAGAGCCGGCCCAGGGAGGATTCCGGGGGGAGGGACAGAGCGCCTCCCCCCCACCGCGAATCCAAGCTGCGAAAAGGTAAGTGACTTTCGTAATCCCTATATACTATACAGATCAGAGTAAAACTTTCAAAATTGCGAATTTATATCTGAAGGAGAAGTATATATTTTGCCACTCTCATCTTTAATAGCTGAAATGACATTCTGATGTTGATGCCGTTTAAGATGATGTGCAAGGATCTTATTAGGACGTTCCCACTTCCACAATATTTCTGTCATAGAAAGATCAGAACAAATTCCGCCTGTTGTGAAAGAATATTATTCAACTAATGCTTAGTATTCTGTAACTCTTGATAAAGTTGTGCTGTGAGGGAAGTGGCAAACTGAGTTATAAGAGATTTCAGCTTCTTATTTAAGTACATCTGTTGAGGTTTTTTAAGCTTCTTTTGATAAGAAGCATAAGAGATAATTCGACCCCTTATAAAAGCTTTGCTAGCATCTCATTCAATGGTGCACGAACCTGCTGTAGCCTTGATAATATTAAAATACTCTGTTAGTTCAGCTAATATCTGGGTTTTAAACTTCTTATAATTAAGAAAAGAAACATTAAGATGCCAAAGACCGGGGGCCCTAGGAATATCAGAAAATTGCAGTTCCAAACATACCGGGGTATGATCTGACACTACCAATGTGTCAATCCTGCAATCTTTTAATTGACATACTAAAGTTATAGAAATCAAAAAACAGTCTAATCTAAAACAGTTATGGTGAACTGGTGAAATAAAAATGTACTCCATCAGCAGAGTGTAAAATTCTCCAAGCATCAATTAAAATATATTCCATCATATAATCCTGGAGTGCCAATCACACAGCAGACTGAGTCTTAGGAGAAAATGTACTCCTATCTAACAAAGGATCTAAGACCTCATTAAAATCTCCACCCACAATCAAATAACCATAGGTAGTATCAACCAGTTTAGCAAAACAATCATGAAACGTAGCTGGAGAATCAATATTTGACCTATATACATTGGTCATAGCAATTAATTTACACATATACTTTCCTACCAAGATCAAAAAATGCCCCTCAGTATCAAAGATCACCTGTTGAACTGAAAAAGGAAGTTACTTATGAATTAAAATTGCAACCCCTTCACACCATGTTGAAGTATCTGTGACATAGGTCTCACCAACCCAGTCCTTTTGCAACACCTGAGCTGGGGAATATCTGCTGAAAGTGAGAGTCAGTGGAAGTAAACAGACCACACCCTCATGTAAGTGAGAGTCCCTTCCAAAAGGGCCCCTTTGGATCCAACACAATAAATGCAGAGTATATGCAACACTGGCAAAACACCTGAAGTTCTCCCGCAATCTCTTATTATTAAAGGGGCACGGGACTATCCTATTTTTAAGGTGAGTTGCAAAAACAAAGCAAAACAAATCTGCCATTTTAAGCCTCAAAATTGTACTGCTTATAAAAATGACACCTGTAGCACTAATAACTTGAAACCTGTTATTAATCATCTATCTGATAAGTTCTACAACTGTGACTGCTTACAACCAAGAAACAGGCATGGGTCAAATCACAAGACGATTCCTCTAGCAATACAGTAAGCAGGGCTGTTCACATGTCACACTAACCCATGGTGAGTGACAAGCTACAAAGAGTAGGTTGTTTGACAAACAACCTACAGTGCTCCTTTCAGATAATCTGACAAGCAACTCAGCATAGTTTATCCCCCCCCCTTTGCCCCTCTTCCCCCTGTAGTCCTCCCACCCAGCCGGGCAGGTATCCCAGCTTCCTTTGTGGTGGAAACCATATCCCGCCAACCTTCACACTCCTGCTACATCAGCAGCCTGTTTCTGATTGGTCTGCTTCTAGGGATGTACGAAAGTCACTTACCTTTTCGAAGGGTGACATTCACGGTGGGGGGGAGGCGCTCCGTCCCTCCCCCCAAAATTCTAGCTGGGGGGGAGGCGCTCTGTCCCTCCCCCCCCGAATCCTGGCGGGCCAGCTCCGCAAATGACGGCGGCCGTAGCCGCCACCATTTGCTTCCCTGCAGTCAGCTGTGATAGGCTACGTAAACGTTTACGTAGCCTATCGCGGCTGATTTAAAAGAAAAAAAATGCGCGTATGCAAATGGCTGCGCCCATGGGCGCTGCCATTTGCGTTCCTTATTTTGACACGTCTTAGTCTACGTAAACATTTACGTAGACTAAGACGGCGAAAATAAGGGGAACGCAAATAGCGTAGCATCTACGCTATTTGCGTTCCCCTTATTTTCGCCGTCTTAGTCTACGTAAATGTTTACGTAGACTAAGATGTGTCAAAATAAGGAACGCAAATGGCGGCGCCCATGTGCGCCGCAATTTGCATACGCGCGTTTTTTGTTTTTTGTTTAAATCAGCCATGATAGGCTACGTAAACATTTACGTAGCCTATCACGGTATTTTTTAAAAATCTAGCCTTGATAGGCTACGTTAATCTTTACGTAGCCTATCACGTTTTTTTGTTTGTTTTTTACTGGAAATGGCGGCGGCAGCTGGTCGGAAGACTGGCCGCCGCAGCCGCTGCCAAACTGCTGCCGAACCACCGCTAGAGCCGCCACCAGAAAGATTCGCCCAAGGCAAGTCCCGTCCCGGGGGGGCAGGGGGGCAGACCGTTCCGCCACTGATTTCGGGGCGAGATTCTCTGACATCATTCTGCTTCATGCTAGGGGAATCTGCTTCATGCTAGGGGAATCTGCTTCATGCTAGGGGAATCTGGTTCACCTTCTACCAACTCTGCCTGTTCACAGCCCAGTGTCAATCCTTAGCCACTGCCCCACACCCAAGTCACCCCAATTTCCAAGCCCAATTCCCAAACCTTGCCACCTCCCCATTCTCCAACTGTTTGTTTCCCTTTCTCCCTGAAGGTTCCCCAGATGCAGCAGGAACAGTTTGCTGCAATGGTTGTATGAAAAGATCCTCTGAGAGGTAGTGACATTTTACCACCACCCTCCTCCTGGGTATCTATGCTTAGGGATCCCAGAGCTGTCTATGGTGCTGAACTCCCCAGGAATATTATTAGTCCCTGAGAATTGCCCCCTTACCCCAAGAGGGAAGTATAGATTAGGGGCCAACAGCAACCCGTGGGAACATTGCCTCCAAAATGGGGGCCTCCTTGAAAGTTTGCAGAAATGCAACAAAATTTAATATACAGGTTCCCCATATGGAGAGCCACCATATGCACTGCTGGATAAATGCACGACTTTGCATCTTCATGGAAAGCAAGGATTTATCCACATGTGAAAGCATTTGGGAACCATAGGGAGAGGGGAGCTGATCTGCAGTCAGAGACACAGCTGAATGTGGCAGGAAAACAAATTTGCTCCGCCGATTAGACATACGTGTGAACAAAAGCAACTTAGCAACTTTGTGAATTGCATCACTGAAGATAGGGGGAGGGAGGAGTTGGATGGTGAAGGGGTTGGAGTACTGGTGGCAGGCACAATCTGTTGCTACGCAGATTTCAGAAACAGACATCACTCAAGGGGAGCAGAGTGACAGCATTTTTGGCCGCTCTTGCTGAACAGCTCTGTAGATGATCGCCATAACCCACGCTGGTGTAGCAGACGATATGTTTACCCCACCGTAGGTAGAACAACCCCTACTGCAGAGTTGTTTGGGGAAAACAATCCACCATGGGGGGTAAAACAGGACACAGATGACATGCTAACCCATTGTGGGTTGCTCCGAAAAAACAAACCATTGTTGGCTGACGTGTCATGTGAACCCAGTTTAAGGTTCAGATGCTTTATTAAGCAATACAGAACAAGGACAATGTGGGGCATCTTTGCTGGTACCGGGTACTCCATCCTCTCCAACTAGATTTCGACCTGAAAGACCAAAGAAGAGTGTGGGGGCATGGAGGGTAAGTTGTAAGCAAAAGCAATTTGTGATATTGTGCAAATTTGTCACTGATCATGGGACACGTCTGTAAGGCATGAGCCTTAGATTACAATTCTTCCGGCTTTGTGGAGCTTGAGCCAACATAAGATAGCCTTAACTCTAGTCTTAAACTGGCAGGTTTTTTGATCATTGAATAAAGATATTACTCAGAACATAATCATGTGTATCAACTTCATTATGCGAAGGACATCTCATATGAAAGTGTATACCCTATCACCCTGAAAATATCTGTTGATTACAGTAGATGGACTCAGGGGCCTGGCTCAGATCATCGTATATTGATTTAATAAGTCAAAATATGCATAAGCCTCATGCCTGAACACACAGGCCCTTCTTTCCCTCTTCCCTTTTCGATGTGCAACAATTAGTCCTGGAGATCTTCAATTAACCATAGTTTCCCATTACATCCAAACCAGGAAATGTTAGTTTCCAAGTTTGGAACAAGACAGGATCTTAAACTAACTTCAAATCATCACTTAACATCCCGATGTGTTCTAAAACACAGTTTCCTGGTTCAGACATAATGAGAAACTGTAATTCATTGAAGACTTCTTGGCTTATCACAACATGCAGAGAAGAAAGGAAGGGAGCATGCAAGCAAAAGGCTCATGTATATGTTGGCTGAATAAGCCAAGACTGTCTACACTAGGCCAGGAGCTGACTGATAACTATATCAGTCCACAGAAACAACTCTTCTGATGAACTGCAGTCTTCACTTATTCATTTTATATTTATAAACTTTATATTTTATAGACCTCGGAGGAAAGAATCAGAGATTTAACCCCCCTCCCCTTGATAGCTAGTGTGGAAAGAACTGTACCAGCTGGCCTCCAAGGTCAGAAAAGCGACCTCAGAGAGGGGGAAAATGGGGCATTTATGTGGGTGGGGAGGAGAGAAGACTGGAGAGGTCAGGTTATAAGTTATCCTGAGGTCTCTCCAGCCTCCTTCCTTCCCGCTCCAAAATGCCTTCTCCAGATGGGCAAAAAAACCCTCTGACGAAAAACTCAGGGTAGGACGATGGGGAGACCGAGATCACCTCTGCCGCTCCTCCCACCCTGCATAGGATGATCATAAGCCTCTGAGTTCAGGGGCTTACAATCACTGAGGGTACAACCCACAGGATTGCACCCTAAATATTTGTTGTCAGAGACATGGTATAAAAATGTTAATATCATCCCTGAGAAATCAGCCTCCCCACATTTGCTTTCAGATAAATGGAACATAGTTTTTATCCTCCATGGGGCACTCCTACTGAGTAGTAATTTTATATTGATTTTCTATTATATTTACAGTTAAACTCATTTTCATTGTCATTTTCAATGGGCTCTTCCATGTATTTTCTCATATAGTGGTCTCATATATGTATGACTTAAAATCCCAGTGTATTCTAAACGATCGTTTCCTGGTTGAGACATAATGGGAAATTGCAGTTCACTGAAGACATCCTGGCTTATTGCAACATGCAGGGAAGGAAGGAAGGAAGGAAGGAAGGAAGGAAGGAAGGAAGGAAGGGGTAGCACAAGCATGGAGCACACAAGGAAAAGTCTTGTGCATATGTTGGCTGAATAAGCCAAGATTGTTTACACCAGGCCAGGAGCTGACGGATATCAATCCACAGAAGCAACAATCCACTTTTCTGAGGAACTGCTGTCTTTGCTTATTCATTTTATATTTATAGACCATATTTTACATTCACAGGCTTACGAACAGTAACTTGCCTACAGCAACTAACAAGTATTTCCAGGTCATCAGGTTGAAAAGTTTCATTAAAAAAATAGTAGGTTCTATTTTTCTTTATACCTGCTGGTGGGCCACAAAATGACTAACTTAAGATATGTGGGCAGATACGGTTGTAAATATTTTTGTAGTCTACTAGTTTAACAGACATCTGCAAGTATGCACTTTTGCTACAGTGTTGTTTGGTGACTTTTCAACTACCTGACCTTATTTTCAGTACTTCTGAAAATCCAGAGGGATATTTTATTGGTTTTCAAAAATATCTTCTACATGCTTACTTATAATCAATACCTGGGACCAATAGACCCATTTGCTAATAATCAGACTTTGCCACAGCAAAGGACAGAAATATAAAATAAAAGGATCAGCTCAGACACAATGATAACCCATAATTTCCCACTAAGTATACAAATTGTGGTAAGCCTGGGATGCTCCCCATCCTCTCTCTTCCTCTGGCACAAGCATTCTATTAACGAAACACAGGTCCCCATTATGTCTGAACCTGTGGAACTGAGGTTTGTTAACAAGAAGCGGGCAACTTCAGGAGGTCCAGGGGTGCACCCGCCCCCATTGGGCTGAAAGATGCCACAGAGTCTGCGGGAACTGTGAAAAAGAAAAAAATCAATGGTTAACTGTGGTTTAGTACTAAGAGGATCACGTTTAGCTTCAAAGCAAGCTAAATTTGACCCTTATATAGTGCTCAACAGCATACAAATTTAAAAATATTGCTTTTCTGTTTTGCTACCGTTGAATTTGGCAGTATGGCAGGGGGTACATGCAGCCCATGGGCCACATTGCCCACCCCTGGTTTGAACTCTGATTACTGAACAAGCCAGGATCTGATCCTCACTTGTCTGAAGTAGAATTTGAACACATTACAGTTTATTTATTTATTAAATTTGTTATATTTATTTATTGAATTCATTAATCGTCCATCTGGCTGGTCACCCAGCCACTCTGGGAGATGTACAAAGTATATAATAAAACAGTTTAAAACAATAAAATTCTACAGTAAAAACATTTTCTAAACTACCCTAACTCACACAAATGCCTGCCTGAATAACCACATTTTTAATGCGCAGTGGAAGCTCATTAAAGAGGGGGCATGGCAGAGTTCCCTAGGGAGGGAGTTCCACAGAGTGGGAATTACAGTTCCTCAAGTTTGGACATGTAGCTAATTTTAAAAAGTATCCGATCTTTTCCACTAGTTTGCAGCATAAGAGGAAGGCAAAGGACAGAGAACACACAACTACAAGGGGTGTAGCTCACGTATGGAGAGGGAAAACTTCGCATTATATTGACCAGCCCACGAAAATGTGTAACATGGAATGTGTTAATTTCAGTGTTTTATTGGGTTGGATCCACATTTAGAGAACAATCATAGGGTCCCTAGACAGAAGATCCGTCCCCAAACTCTGCCCCCTTGCAGCTAGTGCAGAGAGAACTGTGCTGGCTGCCTGAGCTCTGAAATTTACCTTGAAGGAGGAGGAAAGGGAGCATTCTGGTGAGTGGGGAGGGAAGAAGACTGGAAAGGCCAGGATACGAGATATCCTGAGTCTCCCCCAACCTCTTTCCTTCACCCTCTTATGCACCCTTGCTAGATGGGCTGAAACGTCCATCTAGCAAAAGTCACCAAACACGGGTGAGCTATCATTTGCACCATCACTGTGGCTTAAACAAGTGCGTGCTGAGTACCATTTGTCTTATTACCTGCTTGGGCACAGCTTGTCATGTCATTCAAACCCAGGAGGCATGGCTTGTTTGAGAAGACAACCCTCAAATAACCCATGCCCTGTTGTTGGGTTATTTGAAGGTTGAAGAAATTATTCATTGGCCAGTGGCAGTGGATTATCTAGGTTCTTATGGTGGATAAGAGACTCATACTACAGGGGTGGAAGGGCAAGATACCCCCATCAACCATACAGTGCGCTGGGGATCTCACAGCTCTTGCCTTCTTCAAAAGAAGGTATTTCCAAAGAAACATTTGTCAGCTTTGCCCTGACAAAAATACCAATGTATGGTTGGTATACCTCAGCCTTTGTGAGTAATTTGGACCAGTCATTTTATATGGATGACTTTGTTAGTAATTTGGACCAGGAGTCATTTTATATGGATTTGGATTTTGTATGGTATTCATTTATTTTATTGCATATGTATATGTCTGTACCTATCTATAGTTTCTCTTTGTTTTTCTTAATTTTATGTCATTCATTTTGTGAGAGAGAACTTGGCTATATTTGGAAATGTAAAAGTTAAATAAAATTGTGATTATTAAAAAAACAACAACAAGGAATTAGGGAGCAGTAGGTTCTACAGTTTATACTCAGAAAGCCATGGAACCAATTGATCCAAAATTTCGCAAGGTAGGACAGATGGATGGTCCGTGCCAATTCTGAGATGGAAAAGGTACGAAATGGCTTATTTATAGAAGTTCAACCTTTGATAAATGACCTCCAGCAGTTTGACGGGTATTATCAGTGGTGGTAGTGAGGTGGGGTGTGGGGATGTCAGGAGAGTTTGCGCCAGGGCTGTGCATAATATATGGAGAAAAACTGTACTGATGCTTCAGAATAGGCAGTAGCCTCTAGCTACTATAGGACTACTTTTAAAAAAGAGAGAACAGTTTTGCATGACCTTTGCTATACATGACTGAATTTGTAGACACACACAAACCTGTAATAGAAAGTGTTTACTCAGTGTGCAGCAGCTATGAAAACAGAAAATTCCATACTAAGGATTATCAGGAAAAGACTTGATATGGATTTGCTAGTATCATAACACTCTAGACAAATGTATGGTGTGCCCACGCTAGGGTACTATGTACAAGTCTGGTTGCCCCATCTCAAGAAGGATATTGTAAAGCAGGAAAAAGTACAGAGAACAGCAACTACAATTGCATGTTCCCTATGAGAAAAGGCTAAACTATTTGATACTTTTTTTTTCTTTTTTTAGAAAAAGCAACTAAGGGGAGACATGACAGAAGTTTATTTTATGCATAAAATGGAGAGAAGGTTTTCTCCCTCTCTCATAATTCCAGAATGTGAAACTGATTGGCAGGAGAAAGTACTTCTTTACAAAGCAGATAATACATTCATGGAAACATCTGCCACAAGATGTGGTGATGCCTACTGTCTTAGATTTTTATGGATGATTAGCAACCATTTATAGATTTGTCATGATAGCCAAGGACCCACAAATGATGTCCTGGTTTAGTAACGGGTTCAGAGGCAGTATGGCTTCAAGTACCAGTTGCTGGAGAGCAACAATAGGAGGGGGCTACTGTTTCCATGTCTCACTTGATGGATGGGTGACAGGATGCCGGACTATGCACTATTGGTCTGATCCAGAAGGGTTCTTTAAGAAAAACAACTCTTTTGTTACACAGAAACGCACCACTTGAGCAAAAGAGTGTCTCCTACGTGCATACCCGGCCTATGGAGAGCTTGTCTTAAAAAGAAAAAAAGGGGTTGCTCTCATTATTTATTACACCTATGAAGCAGGTGCTTCAGCTGCAGTTTAGGTGGCCATGGCACTATTGAACAAGAACAGCAGTCCAGCCTAAATTTGGCATTGGTGATCTAACTTGCATTCTGCATCTGCGTGTTCAATTTCTAATTGTCTTCGGCTGCAGTCCTATGCATTCTTACCTAGGAGTCAGTTCCTTGGAACATGGTGGGCCTTCCTTCTGAGTCCACATCCATAGAATTATGGCGTTTTTGGCTAGTCTATTCATCTAAATGTTTGTCCCAAAGTCCAGAGGAAAGTTAGCAATAGAATGATATGACATTAAAGTATCGGAGAACAACTTGAGGATGCAGAGAGAAATGGAAGATTATTTATATGTGGCATTGGTATACCACTGAATGTAGTAAAATCCCTCAGTGGTTCACAATATTAAAATACATTTAGATACAATATTAAAAGCTTAACATTAAAACAACTAGAGTAAAACAGTTTAAAGAGCAGCAAAGTGGAGTGGCATAATTAGTTTATTTATGGCCCAGGGAAAGAAAGCCTGTACAATACTACAAGGTTTGAGTGACCCCAGGAGCAACAGTAGTAGGGAAAAATATTTCCACTTCTTGCTCTGAGCAAGTACAAGATGTGGCAAAGATATAGCGACTGATAAGAATTAAGATGCCCCATAATGGGCTAGGTTAATTTGGCCTTTTCAAGACTTAATCAAGTTGTGGTCCAGTTTGCAACAATCTGCTGCCTTTTGCCTTTTGCCTGAGATGGGGTTGGAGGCAACTCTTGTTTATTACGTCAAAATAATACTGCACTCACTGAACTCCTATCTGACTACTTAAGACTAATTCTTTATTTTCAATTTGCTTTTATGGATCTGCTTATAATGTTAATGTATTTTTAATGTCTACTTACTTCATTATGAGAACACATATATGCAAAATAGCTGCTAGAGATGATGCTAATTATTTGTTTCCAAGAAGAAATTATATGTTAAACTATTTTCAAGGGTTGCTTATATGGTTTAGACCAGACCATATGCTTCATTGTAGGAATCTGACTCATTGCCAACTGTATCTGTCACACTGAAAATCATGCAATTATTAGTTTACAAGTAAGAATTAAAAACAGATTTTGCTTTCCAAAATTACAAAAATAAGATGGAAACTTGCAGTTAATGTTAATTGCAGTAGTAACTGCTTGCACGTTGTTGATTTGCTAGAGCTAGACATTAGCTCTAGTAAATTAACAAACAAGTTTGCACTAATTCAGTGCTTGAATTATTAGCATGACGAAGCGCAGGTTAGTCCCAAATGAGTAGGTTTTCAAAAGCAAACTTGAATCCAATACACAGTTCCCAAAGTGAGCATCCCCACTGATTCTTACCACAGAATTACAGGTTTCAGATATTAGGCTCAATACTTATAATTTCCTGTACTGGGCAACAGGCTATTGGGAATGGATCTCATGGAGTGAGATTCAAGCACCAACCTTCTCCTGAAAGCCCACTCATCTGCTCCAGAGTTTAAACCATAGGGGCAATTTGATGGTCCCTTTGGCAGTATTCTAGGAGCTGTGAGCTAAGTCTTTGTTTACATCTTTTTTCATTTTTATTCAGTACAGATGGCCTGATCTGGATCAGGACCCTAGTTTGGGGATAGGGGATGTCTATCAACCCAATCCAGATTGTGCCACTGCACCTGCAATTTCTATTGTAAAATAGCGATCCATTTGCTTTTAGGGATGGATATCACCCTCTGTAATGCTCAGACTGTCAGGTTTTTGAGGTCACATTTATTCCATCCCATTTCTATATGCATATTTTTTAAAGTGTAATGAGATTAATATCATTTTTGTTCACATTTTTGTAGGACATATATTAATGTATGGATTTTTAAATGCATTTTTTCAAGTACTTTATGTTGCTGAAATGCTATTGTGTGCACTTTCCTCAAATATATGCATTTTGTGCCAACTTTCCCCTGATATGCAAATGTTTGTGTGCATTTGTCACCAAGACAAGCTGCATTGAAAAGCTTGCAAATGTGTAAGTTTCAGAAGACATCTCTGTCTAGGCTCAGAACCCAACTTGTGGCCCTCCAGATGTTGCTGGACTTCAACTCTCATCACGTGTTAGAACCCCCCTGGTTATTTTGATGATATTTTATTGCTTTTATAATTGTTTTATTGTTTTAATGATTGGGTTTATTGTATTTTATCATTATTTTATCTTGTAAACTGCTTTATTTTATCTTGTAACTGCTTTTTTTTTCTAAAAAAAATGAAAAGTGGTATAGAAATAATCTGAAATAAGAAATAAAAATTGGCTGCATTGGCTACAACTGATGGAAGATGCAGTCCAGCAACATCTGGATGGCCACAATTTGCCTACCCTGGATTAAAGAATAGCAAACTGCTACCAAAGTTACTGGCTGACAAAATGCACAGCTTAATAGATACCACATCTGCCTCTCAGAAAATAGCAGGATGAGAATACCAATATTTGCCACTTCATGCACCAATAGGTTGTATAATCCAGGAATTGCAGGGACGAGTGAAATGCATGAGCTGCATGCTCATCATTTCTGCTTTTAGTTAACAACACTGGAGCACCTCTTTCCTGGGTTGTTTTGTGATATTCGAACCCAGAAACTCTGGGTTGTTTATGGGTTAAACAACCCAGAATTAACCCAACAATTACCCATTGTTTGTTGTTGGGTTAACTTTGTGTTCTTTAGCTCATTAGCAACCCAGAGTTTCTGGGTTCAGACATCTCAAAACAACCCAGGAACGGGGCATTCCTAGGTTTGTGATTCAAAGAAGAAATCATGACCACATGGCTTGCACACTCTGCTCATTGCTGCAATTCCTGGGTTAAATAACTCAGGAATTAAATATATTCATAACCCAGGAGTTAAAAAAAAACCTAGGAATGGCCACCATTACATCCAAACTGGATCACTTTTAATATAATAATTGATTGTTTTACGCTACCAGAGAACTTTATTTGTTATATAAATGCTGTTAATAAATAAATTACAAAGCATTGGTGTAATTGTTGAACGTTACTCTCCTTCTTGTATTCCTCCTCCCAAATATGAACATTTTACAAAAGTCAACTTTACACTGTTTGAGAAGAAATGGGTAGTTTTAGTTACAGTATTGTCATTATTATTGTCGAATATAAACAGAACAAACTGTCATGGTAATGCTTGTGCATATGATAGTCCCTACTGTGAGACGACTGGATTAAAGACCTAGGAAGTACAGTTGAGCACAGTTGTCAGCCCTACAGACACAGAAATTATTAATGATGGTATGTGCCTTCAGGGAATTTCATGTTTGATTCATCCCTTCTTTCTACCAATTCATAACCAACAGAATAGAAGTACTCCTTGTATAACATGACAGGGGTTTCTTTTGCAAAGAGATAGGAAGGATTGCCATCTTTTCCTGACAGGACTCCCTACACCTAACAACTGCATGACAGACAGAAGATGGAAAGGCACTATTATTCTACCATCACTGCATCACCACTCTGGAAGAAAATAGGTTCTATTAACTTTTGCTTCTCATATATTGCAGCTATTAATGGTACAAGGAGCTCTGTTAGGAAAAAGAAGGCAACCATAGATACACATATGAAAATTCTGATATTTTAAATGGCAATATCCTTGGGGCAGCGACCTATGTTATAGAACACCATGCAACCTTATTTCCTATAAAAATAAAAGAAACTAAGGGAGCAAACCTATGGCCGCTAGTCAGCAGCTAGACAGCCGTAGGATACGTTGGTTTTCGGGAACTGACCTTGGAGCCCACGCTCTGAGGTTGGTTCCCTGACTGACAGCGGAATGACCCCGCGCTCAGAAGAGGAGTGCAGAGTGGCCAAAATGGGGCATTCCAAGGCAGGGAAGATGGAAATGCCGGTACGACACTTCCAGTACGTTGTCTGGCCGCCATTTCCCTCACTCTGACATCCTGCGGCTAGACAACTGAAATCGGTTGTCTAGCCACAAATGCAGGGCTGTTGAAGTGCGGAGGGGACGATCCCCTCCACGCTTCTCATGCCTTGCATTGGATAGGCGGCCACCTCAGAGTTCGGAGGCAGCCTCCTACCCCAGTAGGACTGCATCCTAAGAGACTAGTAGTCTGAGAAAAAGCACTGTGGATTAGAAACTTTTATGTACAAGCAACCTGTACTTCTCTTTCACCCAGTCTGGATGACTGCTGGGCTAATTTTATAAGTCCTGGAAGACTCTCATCAAACTAGGGATGAGCAAATGAGTGATGATCGAGATCGCTAGGATTCTCCAAATATCATCTCGCTGTTCATCTTGTGCTCGGTTTCTGTTCACATTTGCAACTGCTTCTCAGTCTAAACAAATGGGAAACTGCACAGATCAAGTAGCAATTGGACGTGAAATTTGCACAAATTAACTCCATATACTAATGTGGGGTTTTCAATCTGCAGAGGAAATCTACACAAATTAAGAAATTTGTGTGAAATTGAACTGGGGAAAGCTGTGCAAATCAAACACAAGCGCATGTCTGGCAATTAGCAAACATTTTTGATGGACTTGTGCTCGCCCCATTCAGGGCTTCGAACAGGGCATTTTCACATATTTGGCAAACAAAAACAAAATTCTCATATATCCCTAATACAAACCCCAAAACCATTTTGTGAGGTAAGATGGCATATGTTGCTTTATTGGCAATGCCTCCTGAGATACTTAATAAATACAATAGTTACTTTACCTTCATCAAGATGTTTTTATAGGAATGTGGATTATACAACATCCAAGGCATTTCACAAAAGACAAAAATGATCTGAACTAAAAATATGAAAGGTAGCAATAGCATAAGAACAGATTAGAGCTATAATCCTATGGGCCCTAGAAGGGTATCCCAAGGACCATAGAATTCATCGGATCCCTGCCTCTGGAGAGAGAGGTCCATCTTGGAGGCATTATCTGACCGTGGGTGTCCCCTTCCAACCCCCGCTGAAACCTCTGAAGCCCCTGACACTCTGACATTGGCAGAGGCAAAACGGGGTGCACTGACAGATCAAGGGAAGCTTTGGATGCACAAGATCTAAAGCCCTCCCAGTCCCCTAGATGTGCCCCTGACATGGGGAAAAATATATGGTAGCCCTGAAACCTACATACAAGAACTCTCCCCTGCCCATGCCAAATAGGAAAAAAGGCTCCTCCTCGTGCTGGAACGGGCACAGAAGGACTTTGGATGAGACCATTCCTTGGCCTTGGATCTTCCTGACCACACTGGTAGAATTGCTCTGTATGAATGGTACTTTAGAGAAGTTCATTGAAATTCTGAGGTTAGTGGATGGGCTTTAATCTTTGATGCACAAGCCAAATTTTATAATTTTTAGCAAAGAAGGAAAAGGAAAGCCACTATCATGATATCACTAACATCAAAATCACAAGCATTATTTATAAGGGTAGCCAACAGCATTCTTCCCAAATGCACATGCAGGGAATGCTGCATACATGAGAAATCAACTGTGTCAATAGATCCATATCTACACAAAGCCTGCTGAAGAAAGCGCCAATCAGCAATGCTTTCAGCCACGTCTGCATATCACAGCACTGAACAGAATGTGCAAAGCCATTTTACCCTTATTGGTATCTACTTATTTCACAACAGCGTAACTAGCATTTTCTGGGCAAAATCTGTGCAAATAAGAAAGCCAAAAGACATGAAGCTATCATGTAGGCACACTGTGGGGTACATAATCTAAAACATATGTGGGATGCATAATCTAAGACAAACACTACCCTTTGTAGGCATTTCATGGCTACCTGGACATTTTGGGATCTTTACATTTTAGGCAGCAGGCTTTATTGACTGCTGCTGAAACTGAAAAGGATCACAAGGTATGTAGGTAGTAATATACACGGTCCATGGGTTCATCAGCACCATAAAAAGAGGTATTTGTAGCTAGGTGTTCTAGAAACCAGTGGTTTACTAATTTCTTAAAGGCTTCTAGGTTAGTAGAAGCATCCTTCTAGCATCTTTTCCACACCAGCTAATTTTTCATTATGATAAGAACTAAGTACCAGGTGGTCTGTCTTCAAAACAAATACACATTCTCCAAAAGAAATACACAGACACCCAGTTCTAATATAAACAAGATATTTAAGGGAAACACATGATCAGGGTCATTTTTATTTATTAATCACAAACAGTCCTTCATACACCATCTGACAATACAGATGTGGATCCAAAGTCTTAACTTTTAACTGAGCTATCATAGGATTTTGCTTCCATTTTCCCTTGGAAAACCCCCCGAAAGCACTAGAGTTTGTAAATCAATGGTGTAGAAATTAGTGGGAATGGAAACAATTGCTAATATTTTGGCTTTGCCTTGACAGCATTTTTATTTCTTCCCAAAAAAATTAAACTGTGTAATGTACATTCTGTAGGAAATCATTATGCTGTCATAACAGACTATTCTATTCACATTATCTCTTAATTAATGCTGAAGCATTTAAAAGCCATTAGAATCCATCCTCAAGAGTTCTAGATTACAAGAGTTCAAACCCAGCTGTTAGATGGGAGATGTTAGACATCTCCTTTTTATGTATATAAAAATGTTAGAAGAACATTGTTCTCTCTCTCCTCCCTCAAATTTAAGAGATGCTACTTCACCAGTAATCTGTACTGATCTCTTTAGCTGCTCCCCCAAATTAAAATGTTTTCTGTATTAAAGGTTCAACCCTATCAGGTTGACACCAGCTGGACAGAAGCCTCCAATCTCAGAGGCTTCTGAGTATCCTATGCCCTGCCGGTATACTGTTGGTAGGGCAGGAAGAGTGACAGAAGCAATTTTCATCTCTTTGTTCCGTTTTTTGTTTTTTTTTTACTTTTCCCTCTAGACAGGCCTGAGTCTGTCTAGAGGAGCCTCACTGCCAGGGGCAGGGCAGGAGAGGCCATAGCATTGTACTTATCCTGACCTATTGGCTCTCTGCCCCCTGGAATGAACCCACGTTGATCTCCATGGGGTCAATTCGAGTCCATTTTTCTGACCCTGGAAAGCAGGCACTTTGGTTCTTTTCCGTGGTGGCTGTGAGGGGGAGGGATCAGATCTCAGAGTCCCCCTCCCGAAGTTATAGCAGTCTCTACAGATTCAGTAGAGCAAAACTGAAAAATCCTATGGTCCCTGGGATGCTCTCCAGAGGCGGTAGGATTGTACCCTAAAGAATTCAAAATAATTGCATATTCTTTCAGAGTTGTGGAAAAGTAAAGACTGAATTATAGGTCACAAACTATACATTATTTATGATTGCTAATGAATATGGTCAGAAGACAATTATTTTCAGAATCAACACCTCTGTAGCTTTGCACAGAAGTTAGTAGACTACTGCCATATCCCAGGAGTCTCAAGTTTCTTGAAAACATACATGCTTCTAGCCATTGTAGACACTGGGGTATATTCAAAGATGTGTAAGTTCTATCTGCAAAGGGCTTTAATGTTGTGTGGAGAACACCCTATGTTCTGTATGAATACTCCCCCCTCCCACAGAACCCCTAATCATTTCCTGTCTCATAAACCCCCAGAACTGCAATTACCATTACTCAAGCTTATAAAAAAACCTGCAAAATTAGAACATATATGCATATATATACTGCACATACTGTACTGATTTGCATAATTTATGCTGCATAAAATCTGTATTATCTCTAATCCCTATTTTAATGGTCCTCAGATCCAAGTGCAATATTTTAGTTTAGTGCCATGAATTCCATGATTTATGGAAACTTTTGGCTACTTTTAAAGAGATAAACATTGCTCAAAACATGCATAAAGAAGAATAATCATAGTATGTTTACATAATCCATATTAAGATGCATAATGTGGCCTTTTCAACATATTTTTGGTGCAGAAATTGGATTCCATGGCAGAAAATAATATTTACAAGAAGCATGACAGACCATCACCATGCCTTGCTTAAATAACACAAATGTTTTGCATATTACTGTTGTGCGATATATTAAAATTTCAGTTGCCCTGATATGGCAAGATACTAACGATAAATAATCATGGTGCTTAACAACTTTATCTATTATTTATCTCTGTGGGGAAAAAATGGCCAGGTTAAAAAGAGAGTTCTACCATTTATTTAGAGTAACATACAGGCTTATCAAGCATACATATTCACTCTTGGATCTAATGATATCATGCACACTCCGAGCTCCTATTCTTGAAGTACTTTGCCCACCTGAACACTGCTGGTTTCTAGCTATTACATTTGTGCCAGGTTTTGTCTCTAATCTCCCCTCGCTTCCACTGAAGCAACTGAGAAACAACTCCTAAGTTAGCATTAGTCCGAGGCAACTCAGCTCTTGTTTCCCCTAGTCCTACTCTGTTCTGTGCAATTAGTCTTCCAGGTGGCTTGTAAGCACAGTGAAGGGGTATCATCATACCACGTGCACTTAAATTGTTCTTTGGAACTGTCTGAGTGAATTTATTTTCCCCAAGGTTTCCATGCTGAATTACATGTTGGTGATACACATCCAGGAAGTCCAAAAGTAAACTAAATACAAGACAGCCCACATTCATCTTTATTTCATATTGAATTAATACAAATTAAAAGTAATCCAAATTAATTTGTCACAAATGAAAATATGGCTGCCAGGTTGCATTCAGATTTACCCACAGACACTTTTCATTTTGGAGAAAGGGAGCTGCATCTTTTGAAAGTTGGCAAATTGAAAATGTGTTTCTCAATTTCAGCAAGAGGGAGTTAGCAACTAAGCAGTTGTCTCTGTTGGTTTACAAAGGGAGAAATAACTGGTGTACACATGAAAATGCCCAGAGGGAGGAAAAATTCCATCCTCTGTCAAGTACACTATTGCTTCAAGGGACCTTGTTGGCACTGGGCTGAATCCCCTCCCTTATATCCATTTTCATATATGCACCCCCCTTCTCCCCCCTCAATTCAAGCCACAACAAATGAAGCCATCACTACTTGTTTGTGTTACAGTAAAGAAGAGGTGTGCAGGAAAATGGCTGGAAGGGACAAAACCCACTCCTTGGTGCAACCAGGTCCTTCCTGAAGGATGGGCTTCTCCCCAGCAGCTGGTTTGGGGACTGCAGTCTTTTTAAGAATTAGGTTTTGGAGCTGCACAACTGTATTATGAAGGAATTGCAGAATCAGCAGAAGTATTCATTGTGTTTTTCCTCCGTAGCAATTACACAACTCCAAATTCAATTTAAGTTTTTTTTTTTAATGCTTCACCACCACCCCTCCACCAAATCTGCTAGTGGAGGAACCCATTCCCCAGAAAGAATACTTTTCCCCCAAGGGTCTTTGGAGGGGAGTGGGATTTTCCTACCCACCAACCCACTTGGGGACTGAAACCTTCTTCCTCCCAATGCATCTCAGTAGAGACTCTTCTCTATTGAAATGTGTTGGGAGAAAAAAAGTCTTCAGCCCCAGAATAAGCTGACGGGGGGGGGGGGCACCAGTAATGGCCCTGTTGCCCCGATCCCTGGTGGAGGGTGGGATTTTCCTGCATGAAATCTCTGCTGTACCTTTATCAGAAAATCTTCCAAGTATTTGATCCAGCACAGTTATTCTGTGCTGGTATGATGCTCACAAGCTTCTCTGAATAAGCGATTTGAGAGCCTAGTTGTCCCGCCATTTAAACCAGAATAATCTAGATTCAATCTTTTAATATAAAGCTCAGTTGACTAAAATACACTGGTTTTATTGCTCAGAGTGACAGGTGAAGCTAAAGGCCATGGTTATAGTAGTGGAATTAACAACGCAATCCTATCTCTCTGCTCAGAAGTAAGTTCGGTTGACTTCATCAGAACTTACTCCCAGGTAAGTGAATATAGGATTGCAGCCAAGGGGTGTTGATTTACCCCCCTGGAGTCCTTAGTATCAGTTGAACTAAAATCAAATGCAAGTGATTATCTTAATATGCACTCAACTTTTTTTGTTTAAGTTGTAATAAATAGCATTTTTTTCCTTTTTGTGGGCAATCAATAGATGGCAACACACTGTCAACATATAACATCTGTATTACCAAATTTCATTCTAACACTACAGAAATATAGTGCAATCCTTTGCATGTGTCTTTGCTCAAAAGTAAATCCTATTGTATTAAATGGGGCTTACTCCCATGTAATGATTGTAGGTTCAGATACCGCAAATCATCTGTTGAGAAAATCAAGTTACACTACATCAGATTGTCCTGCATCACTAACAGTTCTAGCTACAACATTGCTTACACTGTCATAGGTTTACTATATGTTCAAAACAAATGTCTTATCATGAGCAGTAAAATGTAGAACTACAATTTGTTAGCTTAGAATTCAAATATTTATAATTAAAAGTATATAAAATAGATTCAGTTCTATCTAGACTAAATTACTCACATTTCAGTCCCAGTGAAATCAACAGGACTTAAGTTAGTCATGATTAACTTGCACCATTAATTTCAATGGGACTAAAGTGTCACTTACACAGGAGGCAGTCCCATTGAACTCACTGGGGCTTACTTCTGAGTAGACATATATAGGGTGCTACCCAATGTTTTATAAATGTACTGATAAATCTGAAGAGTACCACTATTAATTACAGCTTGATTTTCTTTTCTTTTTTAAAAACAATTTAAGCTACTGTAAGTGATGCAATTTAGAGCCACTAAACTTTAAGAATTTTTCACAACTATTAGATGCCATGCCAGGAATGGTACCTAACACTTGTGTAAAATTCTAGCCAGCCACCAATGTCATGCATAGATTTGATCATGCATAGCCCAACAACACACACAAAATTATATATGCATTGACTTTTGAACATTTACACCAATAAATGTGAAACAAATGAAAATGAAGACAGGAATTCTGTGCATCCCATCATCTTCCAGAAGACCATGGCTCTACACACAACTCATAGACGAAAGCACAAGCAACAACAGACACCTGAAGATGGCCATAACAATTGGAGCTTCCAGTGTGCATGAGAGGGCATGTGGGGAGGAGAAATCTAAGTAGTGATATTAGTTCTAAGTAAAGGACAGAATATACACTCAGAACATATACTCAGCAAGTGGGTATAAAATCTCCCTCCCCCCCCCCCCGCTTCAAGAATGTTTGGCTTGATCATCAACTTGATCCACAACCCAGGTGGAACAGACTACTTTGAATGAACTCTACGTAGCACCATTGATTTCCATTGGACTAATCCACTTAAATCAATGTGTTTGACATTAACAGAATTCTAGATCAGCTCTTGAACTATAACCCTGTTGAAGTAGCTGTATTTAAGACAATCAAAACAGGTCACCATCAATGAGGATGGAGTCATCTTAAACCAAAATGCTTTAACCTAGTTGAATTTTTGATCTGATTGCTCCCTACATGAAATATACAAGAACATTCTAAGGAAATGTTAGAAGATACGTGTTAGTCCTGAAAAAGTATATATTTTAACAATGTATTATTCCCTCCAGCAGTCCTTCTCAAAGTATAAATCATGAATACAAAATATAAAATTTGTGAACACATTTAAAATTCAGCTTTTAAAATGTCATTTAACTTTTGTGCAGTGAATTATAGCAAGTTTGTAACATAAGAAAAAGGTGACAAATCCAATTTTAAAAAGGGTATAAAGTTATAACAATGACCATGACATTGTTTTATTGCCCCTTGTGCTATATACATACTTGCCATCCAATTAAAAATCAGCCCACATTATTCCCTCAGATGCTAATTACCCCAAAAGCATAATAAGAACTATATAGGAGATTGATGTGGCTATCAAAGGGCATAATTCAGCCAAAGTTGGACACTTTACTCTTTCACTGGAGTCAATGAAAAAACATCAAAGCACATGACTAAAATAAAAATTATAGAGGTGCACTCAACTTTGGCTGGATCATGGTTAAAGTATCTAACAAATAACATAAGAATAAGCAGAAGACATTTACCATTTTTGAACTTCCTACATTAGAATGTGATCAACTATATTCAAATGAACTCCAGTTATAAAAGCAAACTTTTAGTTACTTAGCCGTGTTGCCATAGGAGATACGGTCAGAAGACCACACAACTGCAGGGGGAGAAATGATACCTTAAGCTGAACTCAGATTTAGCAGTACAGACACTAAATAACAACCTGCTGCATGTCATCTTCTTCTGGCAGCTTGACAGAGCAACAGAACCATCCAAACTCATTTTCAGCCATATCCATTTTCATATTTTATTTGAGTATCCTTTTATTTTAAAAGTTTGTATTGCTGTAACGTAGCAACCAACATTTCTGTCACTGCTCATCCCTAGAGTGCAGGATGAATTTCACTGCGATACTGAATTAACCATTTAATGAGTATAATCACTAAAAACTATCCACAGCAAACTGGTATGTTTTCTAGTTATCTGGCTAAACTGCAGGCACCCTTTATCTAGCTTCAAGGATTAAACTCTTATAGATATGTAGTCAAAGAGCAACCTTCCTAACAGCTAGGCACAAGTCTTTCACTAGGCATTGCAAAAACAACCCACACAATGAGTGTGATTAATACCAAAGAAGGACACCCAAGGCAGACAACCCAGGACTACAAACTGCATTTCACCAGCCACTTCAATACAACCACATATTAAATCAGAAGAAATTGATATATCAATCATCAATTTTAGCAGCAGAGAAGATTTTTCCACCTATTTAGGAAGTATGCCATATCATGCCATATCACCATTTATTTAGCTACGCTTAAGCAGTGATAGCTTATTATATGCAGAGTCTGGTACAGTTTTCCATTGCTCCATCTGCTGGATGTCTGTACAACACGAACAAATAACTCCCTACCTAGAAAAAAAAAAAAAGTAATATCAAACAGTTCCGCAGGTGGCTTTGAATACCTTATGTTCACTCAAGACTCACCTGGCATTTTAAATTAAGGAAAAGGGACTTACTCTCTGCTGTAAAAACAATAATCTAGGCAAAGCTTTCAGTTCCTATAATCTGCATGGAAACCAGTATTGAAGTTCAAGACAAATGCACCCCTCTACTAACCAAAAGCAGACAGGACAAATGGTCTTTTAGAAATGACACCTGTGTATTTACAATCACATTTACATAAGACACATCCACAAGACAGACATCCATCTGCCTTCAAAAACATAAATGCTTTTAATATGATGCTTTGAGAACGAAGAAGTCTTTACCGAAAGGCATTTGCTTTCGAACCTGGATCCATGCGAGCCTGAACGGGAGTCTTTTTTTTTATTATTTAACCAGATTTTCTTCATTGTTTTTCAGGCAACTTAGGATATGAGAAGAGGAGGATGTGGAACAGACCCCAAATAATACACCAGCCCCCACCCCTTCTAGAATCAAGTGGCGGCGAGGACAAACTTCGCCTCTCCCATACACTCCTGAAGCTTCAAAACTTGCCTGCTGAACTCTTATAAGGAGCAACAAGCAAGGAAAATCCCAGCAGAAAACCTGGAGCAGCGAAGCCCAATTATTCAAACGAGGCATCTATGTAACAGGGGGCTCGAGCAGCTCCTCCTAGAGCAGAAGCGCCTTCACCCCGGGCAGTCGCGCCCATCTGGGGGAGCGGGGGAGGAGGACGAGGGGAGAGCGACAGAGGAAAGCTGTCAACTCCATGTGTCAGGCGAAGGCAAAGTTTGACACAGCCTAGGAAAAAAACACGATCGCGCCTCTTTCCCGTCCTTCCGCCCCGCCTCCTTCCAGAACAGCCAAGCCAAACGGGAACGTACCTGTGTCCTGGCGTCTGGTCCAGGCTCAGGGCAGGCAAAGTCAAGCCCCCAGCCGAGGAATGGCCGCAGCGCAGCCTGAGCTCCCGCAAGGCAGCGCCGCAGGAGCCACAACCGCCGGGCGCAGGTAGGAGCTGCCGGCGGCCAGCAACACGTTTACGCTGAACTTTGCCGCGTCAGGCTCGGCGAGAGGAGCGGCAGCAGCAGCAGCAGGCGGCAGAAGCCCGGGAACCCCGCCGTCCGATCCTGCCGCCTGCGCGAGCGCGCCGCCGCCCTCAGCGAACGAAAGCGCGCCTCTCTCCCCCTCTCCTGTCGGCGCCGAGGTTAGGTTGTTGCAGACAGTTATTTCGTGTTGTTATTTTTCCCGCTCCTCTTCTCCCGCCCGCCCGGTCCTTGCTCGCCTGCAGCCTCGGCTGCCGACACCGCTCCGGTGTACTCTGAGCGTAGGTGAGGCGAGGAAACGAGGGGGAGTAGGAACGGACTGTGGCGGCGGCGGCGGCTAAGGAGCAAAAGGGCTTGGCCGGAGCAAGAGAGAGCGCGCGCGCGCGGGGTATGTCTTGGGCTGCAGCAGCTCCTTCCAGGTGCCTGTGAGGAGAGAGAGAGAGGAGCGCTCAGAGGCTGAGCGGGCAGCGAGGCAAGACACACGCGCGCTCTGCGGAAGGAGCCGGCGTGCAGCAAGCGGCTGCTAAAGCCTGCCAGCATCTAAGGGCGGCTGCTAAAGCCTGCCAGCATCTAAGGGCGGCTGCTGCTGCTTGCAGCTTCTCCTCCTCCTCCTCTTAGCCGGCAAGCTCCCGGCTGCCGCTGCCCGTTGCCGCTTCCCTCATTAACCTCCTCAAGAGGAGCGCTCCTGCCAGAACGCCCTTTGGCCACGGAGGAGGCGAGTTTGCAGTTGTTAATGGCGGGGATTGGGCGATGCGCCGGCAGGGGTGCTCTCGCGCCCTCTCGCTCACGTGCCTTAAAGGTGCATAGCGCGGCTTCGCTCCTCGGCGTGGCGCTTCCGCTTGTGAATGGGGCACATAAACCCCTTCGGAAAGGACGCCGACAGCACGTGACAGCGGAGCGGGCTCGTTCCCTCCTGGCGTGAGGGGAGCCTGCCGGAATGGCAATGAAGAGGGGGCGGGGCTGTGGAGCGAATGCTAGCAGGTGTCAATGGAGTCGAGGGGGAAAGGGAGAAACCTGTTCCAAGGAGCAGATGGAAATAAAGGGGGGGGGGCTGTATAAAGGGGAAGCCCAGATGTGAAGAATAGGAAACCGCTTATGTCCAGGGACAGGACACCCAGCTAGACGTGAGGGTTGAACACGTTTTTGAAAAAGGCTGCTTAACGCTGCTAGTTTTATTTTGAAGGAGAAACAGCTAACTGGGTGAGCAAAGGTAATTAAACGGTAAATAGCCCTCTCTGCTCCTTTGCCTTGCATCTTCAGCAAGAGAGTAGGCAAGAACAGGTGGAGGGATTTCCCAGCCGGGAAGCCCCCAGCCCACTTCTGAGGGTGAGCATAAAAGTGTAAGAGACGACTACAGCTGCACCTACTACTTCTCTCTTCCTCACCCTCTCTGGGTACCACATTGTGGATTGGGCCCACAATGTTAGCTAAAGAGTGAGAAAAAGCCTCTTGTCTGCTCACTTACCTTCTTTCGCTGGGCAGTGAAGCATACAAGATTGTCATGGAAGGAACAGCAGCCTCATCTGTTTGCTTCCACACCTGAGTTCTCCCTCTGGGTAGTACAGTAATGGCAATTGTGCCCAGTGACCCAAATCATCCCTGTTATGCCACCCAAAGAGAAAGGGTGAGTGACGGGGGGGGGGGAGCAGCTTCTTGCAGGAGCAGCCACTGTCTCCACAGTTCTTTTGAGCAAGAATTGGAGATAGTTGCCACTGTCTCCAATTGCACCTGTCCTTCTCCTCTCCAACACTCCCCCTTATAACTCATCCTCTCTCTGTGAGCAATGCAGCAGGAACAATTTGGCTTACCGGGCCATCCAGAGGGGGTGAGTGAGCAAAAGGAGACAGCGGCCAGCTCGCTGACCCTCTGCCTGCTCACATGCTGTCTCTCATGTATGCACTGAAGGAACTAGAGTGAGCAAAAGGTAGCTGCTCAAGTAGAGGTGGCAAGCTCCTCTGCCTGCATACTTGTGGTCTCTCACACACACTGGGTGGTGTGGAAGCCTGGAGGAGCTGGCTCCCCACCACCACTCCACTCAGAGGAGGAGTGCAGGTGAGGGGATGAGGTGGCTACTCTTTGCATGACCAAACGCCCACAGGGAGAGGGTAAGAAAGCAAGCAGGTGCAGCCGCTCTGCATCTAGGTAGCACTTTGGTCCCAATCCTCCCTGTCACAGTATCCAAAGAGGGTGAGCAAGATAGAGAAGGTAGCTGTAGCTCTCCATTGCATTATTTTCTGCTCCCCCCTAAAAGTGACAGAACTTGGAGGAGGCACTTGAGGGGAGGTTCCAGGGGCTTCCTGGCTGGGAGGTCCCTCTCTCTTGCTCTTTCCCTGCCTCTGCATGAGGACAGGGGAAAGGAAGATATATTGTTATTTGTGGTTTGATCACCTCTCCTTACACACTGCTCCTTTCAGAAGTAGGGGTGTGTGAGGAACTAATAAGAAGTTAGTGGAACATAAGTGAGGGCAGGCATCTGGATTTGTTTAAGGCAGGGTGGGGGCAAGTTGTGTCCTTCCAGATGTTTTGGCCTAAACTCTCGTCAGCCCTAGCCAGCATGAGGGATGATGGGAGTTGTGGTCCTCCTGATGTTTTGCCCTACATGTTGCCCACTGCTGGTTTAATACAGATGACTGGTAGCTAACAAGAATCATGAGGGATGTGATTCTAGTAATTCCAGGTTTAATGGTCAAAAGAGGAATGGCAAGAAAGACAATGGAAAATCAGAAAAATGGAAAAAATGTGAGAAATAAAGGAAAGGAATAAGGAGGCATTCTACTTGCTGCCTAATGAGATGGAGAAATGCATGACAACTGGTGGGATTTTGCCAAGGCAAGATGAAAAAGGCTGTGGAGGAGTGTTGGTGGATGCAAAACATGAGTATACCCATGGGGCTGGGAGAAGAAAAAACAAAGTACCTGTGAAATGTCAATGAATATAATCAAGTCATGGTGTCGTGACAGAATGTGGAACAGCAAGAGACTATATGAGACTTGTGAGGATGGAAACATAACATATAGGATATTAAATCTACTATTATTGAGCAGTAGGATCCTTTACACAAGGGTAAGTATGGAAAAAGTAAATGTAATAGCTCCAGAAATAGCTAATAAATATGACTCATGAGATCTCAAACAAGAAGAAAATATCTGAGTTGTAATGCAGTGCCCAGTGTTAGCTTGGATGTGGGATATTTAAGTTCAAGTACATGAAGACCATTAGTCTTATGGAAGTTGTCCTCTGTAAGCCTAACTGCGTCCCAGGGTTACTGAGATAGTAAATGACCTGGAGCCAACTTTCTAGCAGACAGCTCATCCCTAGAAGTTATGAAGTAATAATAAACAATGTGGTTCCCTAAGCAACCACAACCAGCTTTCAGAGATGAAAGTATTATTGCTTATTTATTTATTAGGTTATTTATAAACTGTCCTTCATCAAAAGATAACAGGATGGCAAACAATAAATATAACCAAAAATGGTCATACAACCACAGACTACAATAAATACAGTCATAAAACAGTGTTAACAGGCAGAAAAATACAGTAAGACAGACTGACCAACTTAAACTGCTTGGGCAAACAGAAAAGTATTGACTTGGTGCCGAAATGATTTTAAGGTCAGTGCCAAGTGTACCTCTATGGGGAGAGAGTTCCACAAACAGGACATGAGAACAGAGGATGCTTTTTCCCTAGTTGTCACAGAATAAGTAGAAGGTATTTTGAGAAGACCCTCCCCTGCAGATCTTAAGTGTAGAAAAACAACATAATTATATGGTCTCTTATAATACAATCATATACATGGCTTTCCAGAAGTACGTACGTCTCATTGATTTCAGTGACACTTTCTCCCAGATAAGTTGTATAGGATTGCAGTGTGAAAGACTTGAGTCCGCAATCCTAAACATAATTTGATTACAACTAGGGAATAAGCCCCTTTCAACACAAGTGGTTTTTACTTCTGAGTAAACATGCAGAAGATTGCACCATAAGAGATTTGTTGTGGCATAAGCTTTCATGGAATAGAGCCCACATCACTGGATGCATGATGTGTAACCCTCAGTGGGCAGAAAAATACACATGGGTACAGAGTGCAAAGATGGAAACAGTGGCGCTCAAAGCCAAGAGATGCAGGAGGTCTGGTAGATCTGTGATATTTCTGTGCAAAGCTCTAGTGTATACAGATGTCAATTCTTATCTCGTATACATCTGAGCTTTGCACAGAAGTATCACACAGACCTACTGATCCCACTATTTCTTTTTTTTTTTCTTTGTACCCATGTGTGTATATATATATATATATATATATATATATATTTGCCAGGTGAGGCATACCTTCAGAGAGGACACAGAGGAAGCTTTGAGTGCTGGAAGCTCACATTTTAGAAATCAAGAACACAAAATAAAATCTATATGTTTCAAACCAGTATACTAAGAAGGGTTGTGAAAATGACTAACAGCACAAGCCTCTGTGCATGTTTACTTGGAAGTAGGGTTGGTGGAGAATTTCTCCACGAATCTTTGGGAGGCCAAGCGCCGACGCACTCGGCCCCCCGAAAGTGTTGGGGAAATTCTCCGCTGGCCCCCCGCCCCCCCCCCAGGATGGGACTTAACTTCGGCGAATGTCCCTCTTGGCGGCAGGTCCCGGCGGCGTTTCGGTGGCGTTCCGTCGGGGGCGGGGGCGGCGGCCGGTCTCCCGACCGGCTGCCGCCGCCGCCATTGCAAAAAAAAAAAGTAAAGTAAAAAAAAACACACCCGTGATAGGCTACATGACGATTTACGTAGCCTATCACGGCTAGATTTCCAAAGTCAGCCGTGATAGGCTACGTAAATCGTCACGTAGCCTATCACGGGTGACTTTGAAAAAAAAAAGCGTACGCAAATGGCGGTGGCCCATGGGCGCCGCCATTTGCGTTCCTTATTTTGGCACATCTAGTCTATGTAAACATTTACGTAGACTACGGCGAAAATAAGGGAACGCTATTTGCGTTGCCCTTATTTTCACCGTAGTCTACGTAAATCTTTACGTAGACTAGACGTGTCAAAATAAGGAACGCAAATGGCGGTCCCCATGGGAGCTGCCATTTGCGTACGCGCTTTTTTTCTTTTTCAATGTCACCCATGATAGGCTACGTGACAATTTACATAGCCTATCGTGGCTGACTTTGGAAATCTAGTCATGATAGGCTACGTAAATCGTTACGTAGCCTATCACGTGTGTGTGTTTTTGTTTGTTTGTTTTTCACGGCCAGGTAGACGGGGCGCTCCTACCCGGCCTGAATTTCGCCGGCGAGGCGGGGCGCCTCCCCCCCTCGCCTGAACTTTGGGGGGAGAACCAAAGCGCCTCCCCCCCACCGCGAAGCAAGCTTCGAGAACAGGTAAGGGACTTTCATCCATCCCTACTTGGAAGTAAGTCCCACTATGTGAATTGAGTCATTCTCTCAGGTAAGTGGGTATTGGATTGTAGCCTACGAATGCAATCATAAGTAGTGCTGTGCCGAAAATTTCTCCCACTTTTTTTTTCAACCTTTCACATTAAATTTCGTAGAAGAGAAATTGTTTTCGAAAAGAATTTCAGTAGTGAAGAAATTTCAGAAAAATTCTCCTGGGTTGTGTTTGGGTTTCTTGGGCTTACCTTACTTAGGAGGTGGCTGAGGACTGAGGGCAAATGCCCTGTTTTCATTATACAATCATCTTTCCGGCAGCCTGTAGCCTCCTCAGCTTCCTACACTACAATTAAAGCCCAGTTTAAGGCACCATGGCGTAATTCCTCCCATAGGGCTTTTTTAGAGCAGGATGTGCAGGCAGCCTGGGAAGCTAGCTGTGATTAGGTATTGGGTTGGTGGAGAATTCCGCCACGGATTTCAGTGAGGCCAAATGCACTGGCATTCGGCCCCCCGAAATCTTTGGCGGAATGCCCCCCCCCGCAGATTCCCCCCGGGATGAGGCTTACCTGGGGCGGATGTTCCGGACGGCGGCGGCTGGTCTTTTGACCGGCTGCCGTGGCTGCCATTTTACATCCTGGTCTTTGCCATGATAGGCTACGTAAGTCTTTACGTAGCCTATCAAAGCAAGCCTTCAAAAAAAAAAAAAAAACAGCGTACGCAAATGACGGCGGCTATGGTGGCCGCAATTTGCGCTCCTTATTTTTCGCCGTTTTAGTCTATGTAAATATTTACGTAGACTATTACGGTGAAAAACAAGGGGAACGCAAATAGTGTAGTGGGCGCTATTTGCATTCCTTTTTTTCGCCTTTTTAGCCTACATAAATATTTACGTAGGCTAAAACGGCGAATAAAAAAGGAACGCAAATAGCGCCCACTATGCTATTTGCATTCCCCTTTTTTTGCCATAATAGTCTACATAAATATTTACGTAGACTAAAATGGCAAAAAAAAAGGAATGCAAATGGCGGCCGCCGTAGCCGCTGCCATTTGCGTACACCGTTGCTTTTTTGTGTGTGTGTTTTTGCCCAGCCATGATAGGCTATGTAAAGACTTACGTAGCCTATCATGACTGCCTGGTCGGACACAAATGGCGGCCACTACGGTAGCCACCATTTGCATCTGCACCAGCCAGTCCGCGGCCAGAAATCTGGCTGCGGACAGCCCTGGCCGGCTGCTCCACGGATCCACTGCGGAGCAGAGCTGGCCGGGCAGGATTCCAGGCGGGAGGACTGGATCGTCTCCCCCCCATCAAGGATTCCAGGGGGGACAGAGTGCCCCACCACCACAAACAGAATCCGCGAACAGGTACATCCCTAATTAGGTAAGCTCAAAAACACCACAAATAAATCATAAAACATCCTGAATGAGGCAGAACAATGGAAGTCTCTTTCATGGGGATGAAAAATTCAGGAAATTGGAGGACAGATTTTGGCAGAGCACTTCACAAATTCCTGGGGCTAGACACACCACTGTCCCCATCTGCATTGCGGTGGGTGCAAACTGGGGACCAGCCTGGCAAAACAGTTGATGCTGCTGCAGCACAAAAAAAAACCCCAAACCCTTAGGAAAACAGAAAGAAGCTGTGCTACAAGCCCTGCTGGTGGGGAACCTGGGAGAAACTGTTGAGAATTTCTCTCCCCCTGGAGAAATTCAGTGAAATTGTCTCCCAAATTTCTTTGCCCACAAGTAAGGTAGATAATTTCAGGAGGCCATTTGCACACAGCTCTAATCATAACCCATTGCTGCTGAATGTTGCCTGGTGGAGGGGAGTAGATATACTAGAGGTGCTGATTGGGAGGTTCCGCCACTGTGGAGGATCCACTCTACCCGCTGAGAGGCTGGTGGGCAGAAAGCTATTGCTGGTAGTAGCTGGCATAAGGCTCTAAAGCATGGTATTGTGTGGCAGGGATGAGCCAGCTTTGAATCTGCTAGTCCCGAAGCTGATCCAGGCCTACCAGTATGCTAGTTATAAAATAATTCCACACAATCCCATTGCTTTCAGGGAATTGGGATTTAAAATTCAAATGATCTTCTGAGCTGAAAAGCTCAGTGATACCACCACACACCTAGCCCAAACTGGTTGGGTTTGGGATGTGACAGGAGATCTGCTCCATATTCCCCAGCCCCTCTTTGGATTGCTCTGTAATTTATTAGTAAATATATTGGAGCCAGTTTTCTATCCAAATAATCAAACATGAAGATTATACAGATCCATCATTCACTGGGTTTTCAGGGCCATTGAAGGCCAGCTGCAGCAACAACTATAATCCTGTAGGCATTCCTCAGTGGTGGCATACCTATTTTGTTATCTCAAGGGGAGATGGGGGAGAGGAACCCTAATTGTTGTCATTGTTATCATCTAAGAATTCAACAACAACAGTTTTCCCCATAGTGGATGTATGCAACTGTTTCTGTTAGTGGAAAAAAATGTCTTTTTCTTCTATCTGAGGTTAGAAAAGGAAACAGTAGCCTCAGTGATAGGATGTTCTGCATGGTTAGTTCAACAGAACTGCAGACACTCTTGTGGCACCCATTCTCCAGCCCAGAGCAATAAATAAATATTTTTATTGTGTTTGTTCCCGCAGTCTTTGTGAACTGATTCACGCAGATAAGCAGTTAACAAATATACCTATGGATTAATAGTAATTCTGTAACTACTGGAGCATTATGTCTCTACATCTTTTCAGAAAATGCCGCATGGGTAATCCAAAGAACTCTTTTATCCTGGTAGCAAGTCAATGAGTTTACATAGATTTACTTTTTTGAATGGAGAACAAATGATTCTTTGTATAACAACTTTGTAACTCCAATGTAGTCAAATAACAACAAACTGGAAAAGATAAATGCATGTTTTCTCCTCAGTAATAAAGCACATTATAAAATACCCCCCCCAAAAAAAACCCACCTCTTTTTATCCAAAGAGCAGATCAATGGTTGACTTTGTTTTGAAGCATTAAGAAGGCATTCAAAAGGAAAGCCTTAATATGGTTTTAGTATCTTTAGAACTCAGTCCTCAAAGGAGATTGCTCTACTTGTCAAGCATAGTAGTCACTGCCACTTAATAGAAAGTATGAAAGTTAACTATGGAAGCTTCTTTGGGTTCAGCCACTTTAGTTCCTCTTCAGAAATGAAGCAGAGCAGGCAGTAATAACAGAGTGACACATACTTTTAAAAATAACAATATACATTATTTTAGTAGATTTCATTTTTTATGTTAACACTGTTCATTTCAAGGATAGCTAAAAAAGAAAGTTGCACTTTATATTGGGGAAAGCTTCATATTTATAATACTTATAGTTCTTGCTTATTATGGATTATCTTGAAATCTGTATTTGCACATACAATGAATTCCTCTAATAGAATCAGTATTCTTACTTGCATCAGTAAAAACTCCCTTTGTTTTCTATAAGAAGTAGCCAATACAAGCAAGAGTTTGCTCTTTCGACATGGGGCAAACTACTTTCAGTCCATAGTTTCGCAAGCTGATATGATGTGCAGATTAAGGGGTTGCTAAAATAGCTACTAATAAAATATATTTACCAGTAATATAAAGGAGGCTGTGTGTTGACATGAACTCTGCCTTTTAGTGTTGCAGTTTGTGGCTGCAATGCTATGCAAACCTACTTGAGATTAAGCCCCACTGAATGTAGTGAGGCTTACTCTAAATAAACATACATAGGATTAGTCTGCATCGAAGATGCGGAGGAGGAAGACAGGCTTTCATAAAGGAAAAGAGAGTTGGAGAGGACGGAGTAAGGATGCTTAACTCCTCAGGGAACAAATGAGCCTGTGGTGCTTTAATAAGGATTTGCCCTGAAAGTCTATTTTGAGACTGATGTTACATCTGCCAAGAGAGTAGGAGTTGGCTGTTCCTGGCCAACATGCTAAAGCTCAGGAGTAGAAAAGAAAATGAAGGGGATCAACAGAAGAGGTCATGCAGAGGAGTCCAAAAAATAGCAGTGTATGTGGTGGGCAGGCACAGTAGGACCAATATATTAATGGGTATTATGATTTTACCAGAGTGACTGCTGGGTTATGTAACCAGCAACTGCCCTGGCATTACTGTTGAAACTCCACCTGGGTGCTTTTGGTCTATGTAAGACCAAAAATGTGTTTCCAAGGATTAAATGATACCATAGTGAAAATATTTCTGCCAAAGCTTAACAAGGTACAAAAAACATTTGAAGATGGACATTTGAGTTAATCCTATCCTCAGTTGATTAGTTTGGGATGAAACTACCCTGCCTTGTGCCCTTCTGTGTCTTTTTAGCCATACTGCCTTTTGTTTATTCTGCATGGCTTAAACTGCTTCAGCTGCAGGCAAACCCATTTAATGTTTTATTTCTTTTTATAGGGTGTGTTTTATAAATGCACTATTTCTGTGGAATCTCTCTTGCAGAACTGTGCCTATTGCTATATTTATCTATTTGTTGTGTCAATACACCTAAGATTAAATAAAAACAGTCTATGGAAGGTAAGAGATGAACAGAATTCCACCAATGAGAGTGGGGAAGCGAAGTGCATAACCTCCCCACCCACACCTGATCTAGGACGGCTCTGGCTGTTTACAAACTTTTCAGCAGTGGAGCCTTATTTGTGGAACCTTCTCCCCCAAGACATAACTTTGGCTCCCTCTTTTGTGTGTTTTAGATGAGTCCTTAAGACCTTTTTGATGGCACTGGTTTTCTCTTGTTAGCCCTGAGGCCTTTTTTGCCTGGATTTGGCTGGCTTTGAAACGTTAATTTTTTTTAAAAAATAAATGCATAAATAGTAATACTTTTATTGTTTTTTGTGTTTTTATTTTCATATTTTTGTTGACCTTTGGAAGGTGCTTTGGGGAACTTTTATTTTGAAAAGAAATATAGAGAATAAAGTTGTGCTAAATTGGTGAGCATAGTGCTCAGTCCTTGAGTTCACAACAGAACTTGCAAGTCTAGGTTAAATCAATGGCCAGAGACTGGCTGACAAAGCATTTCTTAGCTTTATTGGGTATTTCAGCATTTAATCACTTTTCTCATCAAACTTGACCTGTTGTGATATGAACAAAGGAAATGTATATTTACTGGAATTTCATAGTATTTCTCTTGGGAGCAAGTGATAATGGAGACAGTGGAAATTGATGACATCCCTCCTTCCCTGTTGTTGGAGTGTGTTTCTCTTTTAAAAAAACAAGAGTTGAGTCCACAGAATATGTAGTTTCCTACATTTAGACAGTGCGTACCTCCTATATTCTATGAAACTCCTTATTTGTGAGCACAACCAGATTCCTAGGAAGTCAACATCTTTTATGGCTTTATGTATGTAATCACTGCCTTGTTGTGGCAAAGGGGCTTGCGTAACTCAGTGAAGCCATAAGCTATGCCGTGCAGGGCCACCCAAGACGGACAGGTCATGGCAGAGAGTTCTGACAAAAGGTGGTCCACTGGAGAAGGAAATGGCAACCCACTCCAGTATTCTTGACAAGAAAACCCCATGGAACATATCACAAGGCTAAAAGATATGACGCCGGAAGATGAGCCCCTCAGGTCGGAAGGTGTCCAATATGCTACTGGGGAAGAGCAGAGGGTATTTCCAAGTAGCGCCAGAAAGAGTGAAGCGGCTGGGCCAAACCCGAAAGGACACTCAGCTGTGGATGTGTCTGGCGGTGAAAAGAAAATCCAATGCTGTAAAGAACAATATTGTTTAGGAACCTGGAATGTCAGATCAATGAATCAAGGTAAGCTGGAGGTGGTCAAACATGAGATGGCAAGATTGAACATCGACATCTTGGGAATCAGCGAACTCAAATGGACAGGCATGGGCGAATTTAATTCAGGTGACCATCATATCTACTATTGTGGGCAAGAATCCCTTAGAAGAAATGGAGTAGCACTCATAGTCAACAAAAGGGTGGGAAAAGCAGTACTGGGGTACAATCTTAAAAATGATAGAATGATCTCAGTACGAATCCAAGGCAAACCATTCAACATCACAGTAATTCAAGTCTATGCCCCAACCACTGAGGCCGAAGAAGCTGAGGTTGATCGGTTCTATGAAGACCTACAACACCTTCTAGAACTAACACCAAAAAAAGATGTCCTCTTCATCATAGGGGATTGGAATGCTAAAGTAGGAAGTCAAGAAATCACCGGGATAACAGGCAGGCATGGCCTTGGTGTACAAAATGAAGCAGGACAAAAGCTAATAGAGTTTTGCCAAGAGAACATGCTGATCATAGCAAACACTCTTTTCCAACAGCACAAGAGGCGACTCTACACATGGACATCACCAGATGGTCAATATCGAAATCAGATTGATTATGTCCTTTGCAGCCAAAGATGGAGAAGCTCCTTACAGTCAGTAAAAACAAGACCTGGAGCTGACTGTGGCTCAGATCATGAGCTGCTTCTTGCAAAATTTCGGCTTAAATTGAAGAACGTCGGGAAAACCACTAAACCGTTCAGGTATGACCTAAATCATATCCCCTATGAATATACAGTGGAGGTGAGGAATAGATTTCAGGGATTAGACCTGATAGACAGAGTGCCTGAGGAACTATGGATGGAGGTCCGTAACATTGTTCAGGAGGCAGCAACGAAATCCGTCCCAAAGAAAAAGAAATGCAAGAAAGCCAAGTGGCTGTCTGATGAGGCTTTACAAGTAGCTCACGAAAGAAGGGAAGCGAAAAGCAAGGGAGAAAGGGGAAGATATACCCAACTGAATGCAGAGTTCCAGAGAATAGCAAGGAGAGACAAGAAGGCCTTCTTAAATGAACAATGCAAAGAAATCGAGGAAAACAACAGAATGGGAAAGACTAGAGATCTCTTCAAGAAAATTGGAGATCTCAAGGGAACGTTTTGTGCAAAGACGGGCATGATAAAGGACAAAGAAGGCAGGGACCTAACAGAAGCAGATGAGATTAAGAAGAGGTGGCAAGAATACACAGAAGAACTATACAGGAAAGATTTGAATGTCCCTGATAGCCATGATAGTGCGGTCACTGAACTTGAGCCGGACATCCTCGAGAGTGAAGTCAAGTGGGCCTTAGGAAGCATTAGCAACAACAAAGCTAGCGGAGATGACAGTATTCCAGCCGAGCTATTTAAAATCCTAAAAGATGATGCTGTTAAAGTGCTGCATTCAATATGCCAACAAATCTGGAACACTCAACAGTGGCCACAAGACTGGAAAAGGTCAGTTTACATTCCAATTCCAAAGAAGGGCAACGCCAAAGAGTGTTCAAACTACCGCACAATTGCGCTCATTTCACATGCCAGCAAGGTGATGCTCAAAATCCTACAAGCTAGGCTTCAGCAGTATGCGAACCGAGAACTACCGGAAGTACAAGCTGGGTTTTGAAGAGGCAGAGGAACTAGAGATCAAATCGCCAACATTCGCTGCATCATGGAGAAAGCAAGAGAATTCCAGAAAAACGTCTATTTCTGCTTCATTGACTACGCTAAAGCCTTTGATTGTGTGGATCACAACAAACTGTGGCAAATTCTGAAAGTGATGGGAGTACCAGACCACCTTACCTGTCTCCTGAGAAACCTGTACGAGGGTCAAGAAGCAACAGTAAGAACCAGACATGGAACAACCGATTGGTTCAAAATTGGGAAAGGAGTACGACAAGGCTGCATATTGTCACCCTGCTTATTTAACTTATATGCAGAGTACATCATGAGAAATGCCGGATTGGATGAATCAGAGGTCGGAATTAAGATTGCCGGGAGAATTATCAACAACCTCCGATATGCAGACGATACCACCCTAATGGCAGAAAGCGAAGAGGATCTCAAGAGCCTCTTGTTGAGGGTGAAAGAGGAGAGTGCAAAAGCTGGTTTGAAACTCAACATTAAAAAAACTAAGATCATGTCATCTGGCCCTATCACTTCCTGGCATATAGAAGGGGAAGAAATGGAAGCAGTGACAGATTTTACTTTCTTGGGCTCCAAGATCACCGCAGATGGTGACTGTAGCCATGAAATTAAAAGACGCTTGCTCTTTGGGAGGAAAGCTATGGCAAACCTAGACAGCATAGTAAGAAGCAGAGACATCACCTTGCCGACAAAGGTCCGTCTAATCAAAGCTATGGTTTTCCCAGTAGTAATGTATGGCTGTGAGAGCTGGACTCTAAGGAAGGCTGAGCGCCGAAGAATTGATGCTTTCGAACTGTGGTGCTGGAGAAGACTCTTACGAGTCCCCTGGACTGCAAGGAGGTCAAATCAGTCCATCCTAAAGGAAATCAACCCTGAGTGCTCATTGGAAGGACAGATAATGAAGCTGAAGCTCCAATATTTTGGCCACCAAATGCGAAGAGAAAACTCCCTGGAAAAGACCCTGATGCTGGGAAAGACTGAAGGCAAAAGGAGAAGGGGACGGCAGAGGATGAGATGGCTAGATAGCATCACGGATGCAATGAATATGAACTTGAGCACGCTCCGGGAGAGAGCACAGGACAGGAAGGCCTGGCGTGCTATGGTCCATGGGGTCACGAAGAGTCGGACACGACTGAACGACTGAACAACAACAACAACAACAACAACAATGTAAATGTATCAGTTATAAAAAATATACTTTCACAAATAATGGATTATGATATTTTATTTGGTAAAAAAGGGGATGGAGCCAGCATTTTATGAATAACTTTTCATACAAAATGGTGAATTAGCCAACGTCCTGTTAAGTTTTCAGCAACTATACGTCATTGCTATCACATTCATTTTGCAACATGAGTCTATATGTGACACACACATATCTACTATACAGTGTATCTACAATGCATTTATTGATAGAGTTTTTTTAAATGATCATTCTCTGTGTATTTTTGTATTTGAAATATTGATTGTAAATTACACATAAATCCTTATTCTTTAGGTGCTTTATTTTTTACTTGTCTGATGCAGACTGTTAACTTAAAAGCTGGTGGCAGTTATAAAAGAAGATAATTATTGTATTATTGGAGTATAACCCATCTTATGTATATACATGGTGGAGTGACTTCGGTGTCTCTTTGGAAGAAAATTATTGGAGCTGTTATCTGGACCTCTTCTGCAACTTTACTAATCAACACTAGAGGAAGCATAATACAAAGTTCTTAGTAAGTGATACATTAGTCCTGCAAGGCTTCATCTAATGTATCAAAGCTATAGCCAGGATTGTTGGAAGTGGTGTTGGTCAAATTGGTTCAATCTTTTTGTCTGTGGTGGGAATGTTCAACCATGTGGTAGTTTGGGAACATGTTGCTGATTACTATAAGGAATTTCTCCCAGGACCATGGGATTAGTATTTTACAAGATTACCTGATTTTTTAAAAAAAATACTGTCCTACTGCCCTTTAAGCACAAAAGTTCTGTTCATAATTTTAAAAAGTACACACATAATAATAACTGTTGCTCCCTTTCTGTTCAATCATTATTTATTGTTATATAGGCCTGCTTTAGTTATGAGTCAGATACTGTTCATTTTAATATCTAAAATTGTCACTGAGTTCAATGGACTGTTCCCTCAGGTAAAGCAACTAGTCCTCCCACCCTACCCCAAATGTTTAGGAATTTGGGTTAAGAACACAGAAAGTGGTAGGAGGGAAAAGATGGCTGTAGCAAAGGAAAAAGAGAAAGCACAAGGAAGGTAGCATTGAAATATAACAGAATAAAAGATAAAAAAGACGGGCTAAGTAAGGATCTGTTACTTTAAAAATACTGTCAGTTACTTTATTGAGTTTCTGGTAGTTGCCTACTTCACTGTCATTTTATTCAATTTTTCAGCTGTTCTGTACTTAGGATATTAATAATCATATTAAAATCCACATATTATTTTTAAGATTGAAACATCAAACACAGAAGTTAAAAGAGCACTCTGAAAATTACCTGTATACTAGATTTTTGTAGGCTGAAAAATTGTGTACTTATTTTTTTAAAGCAATTTCTGGTATTGTACCTGTCTCTGTGTTACAATTATTCTCCACATGCACACACAACCCACACTCATGTAGTGTTATTTTTTTTGTCCAGTGTATATTTTGTTAACCAACAGTTAGATCATTGATTCTTCATCTGTTCATAGAGCATGATGACAACAAATTAGAACCTCATGGTGTTTCCATTGCCTACCAATGTAAAGATCATGTAAAACCATTCCAGCCATGAAATAATCAATAGATTCCATTGATATATCCTCATATTTACAATTTCACTGTCCTGGATGGTGCTGTATAAAAGACAAGGCTTTTATAGCACCATCCCCTGCCTCCTTTCCAGAATTTTGCAGGGGTAGTAGATGTTGTTGTCTTCCATTCATATTCTTGTTTTCCCATTGCTTCTGTCTTTTTCTTTTTCTTTTTTTCTTATTGTGCAAAACCTGTTAAGGAGGAAAAGATGGGATTGCTGCACAGTGCTTTGTGAGCCCTCTATCTCTTCCCCTCAAAATCCTCTGATGGAAAGTACAATGAGAACTCTGTGGCAAAAGTCACCCCCTTATTGGAAACTAGAGCTGTCAGTCACAATGCAACATGCCCTTCTTCTGCCTCCCTTATGGCGTTCTCTGGTTTAGGGGAGGTAAAACAACGAATCAAAGTTAAAAGTTGAGACTCAAAAGGCAGATCTGAAGCCTCAGAACCAGGTGGTCTGAATATCATCAAAGTGGGAATATTAACCTCAGTCCTGTGCCTTATCAGAGGTGATTGCACACCTAACACCAAGCTTCTTAACACCACAGATGACATGAGACATGATAAAATTAAAGGGATTTACTTAATACCTAGCGATGTTATCCACATCCTCATTGCAAATGGAGTTTTCTTGTTTCCTAAAAGGGGAAGAATCTTGTGTGCTCCTGGAGCTCAGTGTGTTATTTTGCGCAATTAGAGCTCCACACATTTGTGGGGTTAAAGTAAAGGAGTTCAAATTCAAAATGTTAGTTTCAGATTCCTTGCTTCTCCTTTTTTTATTAGTCTCAGATGTATATGTAAAATATATTACATAGATTTCTTCCTTTTTATGTTAGGAAGAGCAAGGAAATCAAGATCATAGTGGTATCGCCAGTGGTACTTCTCTCTACCACTCTTGGGGCATCTCTACACATGCAGTCTATCACACATAATTGGCCACTCACAGAAGTTTGCAGGTCCGTTACACGATGTCATAATCCTCCCGTGATTCTCCCACCATTTCCCCGCGCCTATCCCATGTTAACTCCAAATGGAAAAAAATGCAGTATTTTTTCAGCCTGTGCAACACGAGCACCGTGGCCGCCCTATGTATTTCTCCCATAGTGTGAAGAAACTGCTGTGTGTGCGTGGCTGTGGATGATGGTTTTGGTTTATTGGGGCCACGGTCATGATGACAGCAGAGACATCGGGTGGTAGGTGTGTCAGTATACTGACCTGCCAGCTTGGCACCACACCAGCTTGCCATGACTAAATGCAACGCACTGACTTTTGCTCCCAACATCAGCTGCTCACTCCTCAACACAAAATGGCCAGCATTCAGCAGTTCACTGGAAAGCCAGCATCTGTGGGGGCAGGGTTTGGGCCGTTCAGTGGAAGTTGCTGTCCACCCACATTGCATGTCAATCACAACCAAACCGCCAGTAACCTGCAAAGGGAGGAAAAGGGGCAGGGACCAGGGAGGAATTTTTGCAATGCCCTCAGTGCATGTAATGGCTTTTGGTGGAAAAGTAGCCTCCCCATGAAAAAGTAAGGGACGGACTGTAATGAGATTGAAACAACTGTCTAAAGGAGCTCTATCTAATCCTGCAATGAAACCAGATGGAGAAAGCTCCAGTATTGATGCGGATTTCTCTGCCCATGTAATGGAGCCTTGGCCCCTGCACTGGACTTTTTCTTTCTTTTAAGAAAAGGTGATGTTTATGTCAGCCTTGTGGTAGGTTGTGTTTGAGGCTTCACTCAGAAGGATTTATGTGGTGCAAAGGATTTGTGGGCAGTCAGTGGAAGAGGAGTATGGTGGAACACAGGGTGCTTCCAGATGAGGTCTTTATGCGTCATTACCCTGCCTCATTCATAGAATGCTATGGTGGGGGGAAGGTCCAGATGATGTCATCTTCCACTTGTAGCCCCTCATGCTTCCCCATGAATTCTTCCCTCTTTTTTTCCGTAATGGAAAAAAGACAGAATTGCTGCACAATGCTTTCTAATATGTAGGTCTAGGAACCCTCCATTTGGAAACACCCACAGAGGGTTGAATCCCTGTGAGGAAAAAAAAAAGTCTTTGTTTTCTGGCTCACTAAAAACGTCTTTGCATTCTCTCTTTCAGTGCACAATTAAACTGCCACTGCCTGGCAATATTGCCACATATATAATTACAGGCATGCTAAAACTGACCTATAGACTGCCAGCTGTTAGCAATTTATATTGTAACAAAAATTTATCCATTTAATTCTTACTTTCTCTTCTGTGTTTTTATGTAGCTCTTAATCCACAAAAACATCTTACCTCCACTTCACATGACTGACACTCCAATCCTGAGCTTATTATTGCCTGCCATTATTATTAATCTCAGGTTTTGTTGTTATGTTGGTTACTGCCATTTCTTCACTAATTTTGTTGTTGTTAGTTACTGTTTATTACTTATTACCATTACCATTTAAAAAAAAAAAACAAGAACAAAACACAACGTATATGGTAATATGTAATAGTGCATTTTTAAAAAAGCTATATAATTTAATATATTTCCAAGCAGGCATTTTGTAATGGCACCATATAATCCTCTCCTGAAATTAATGTTTTCTTAATTCATTGGGCTATAACAGCAAATATCCCCTACTGGAAAGAAGACAGGTAAAACATAGTTTATCAGGAACATGCCATCTTTTCTTCTTCTTCTTGTGGTCAACCACCTTCACAGAATCAGGAAACCACCAAGCTCCTGAGGGGAAAAATGGGTAAGATGTTTGGAAGGAATGGAAATGTGCTTCCATTTGCACGTCCAGCTGCTTAACCCAGAGTGCCAGAACTCAGTCCTCACAGCAACTACACATTCCAGTGTGTAAGATGGTGTGATAATAAATTGGGCCAATAGAATGAAGTCAGGGGCATTCAGTAGTGACGTACAGCTCTCATAGCCAAAGGAGCAGCTACACAGGAGTGAATAGAACAAAGCTGTTTGGCTAGATGGCCAGCCCTCCCCCCCTTCTGTGGCTGCTGTAATTCATAGCACTGAAAAGAATGGAGTCAGCACTAGAAGATTCAGTCCTGGTTGCACAAGAGTAATATATTATTTTCTTATTTATTACATTTCTATACCACCCCACAGCTGAGGCTCTATGGGGGGGTTTGCAGAAATGATAATCCTGGCAATTCTTCTGCATTGCTTTACCTGAAGTGTTGGATCAGCCCTGTTCCTGTGAAAGTACATGTGCTGTGCATATAATTTCATCATGCAGCCATGGCCATCTCAAGAAAGAAAGCACAGGGTTTGTAGACAAATGGATGGCTCACCATGCGTTGAGGACCTCTCATTCCTCATACAGTGGCAAGAAAAGTTTGTGAACTTTTTAGGATTGTTGCATATTTCCAACCTAAACTGTTATTAGTTCTTAAACTAACCCCATAATCCTAGAAAAAGAACAACAGATAACCTGATTAAACATACACAAACATGGTGTTTTTCAACATTTATCCACAACTGATTCAGCATTCAATGTCCATGTGTGTAAAGTATGTGAACCTAGGCTTTAGATTCAGTATTTGGTGGCACCCACTTGTGCAGCAATGACTTCAAGTAAGCGTTTCCTGTAATTGTTGACCAGTCTCTCAGTTTTGAGGAATTTGGGGCCATTCCTCCTTACGAACTGCTTCAGCCCAGTGACATTTGAGGATTTCCTGGCATGAACAGCTCACATCAGGTCCTGCTGCCACAACATTTCAATGGGGTTTAGGTCCCGATTTTGACTAGGCCATTCTAAAACACAAAATTTCTTCTTCTGCAGCCATTCTTTTGTACATCTGCTTGTATGTTTAGGATCATTGTCTTGTAGCATGACCCACTTTTGGTTCAGCTTCAGCTCACAGATGGATGGCCTGATGTTCTCCTTTAGAATCTTCTGCAGTGTCAATGATGGCAAGCCATCCAGGGCCTCTAGCAGCAAAGCAGGCCCAAACCATCACATTCCCACACCATACTTGACCACTATGGTTGGGATGAGGTTCTTCTGTTGAAACACAGTGTTTGTTTTTCACAAAATGTAATGTTTCTCATTGAGTTCTAACTTTGACAAACCTGTCCAGAGAACATTGTTCCAGAAGTCTTGCGGATCATCTATGTGATCTTTAGTGAAATTCAGATGGGCAGCAATGTTCTTTTTAGAAAGCAGTGGTTTCCTCCTGGCTGTCCTCCCATGAACACCATTCTTGTTCAGTCTTTTTCTGATCATTGAGTCCTGAACGCTCACATTAGTCAATGTGAGAGTGGCCTGCAGATCCTTGGATGTTACTCCAGGGTTCTTTTTGACTTCTTGAGTGATGTGCTGGTTTGTTCTGGGATAGATTTTAGCAGGACAACTGTTCCTGAGTAGAGTGACTGTGTTCTTAAAACTTCTCCATTTGTAGACTTTCTGTCCAACAGTGGATTGGTGTTTGCGTTGCCCTTATTTTCGCTCCTATTTCTATTTTCGCAAATAAGGAATTTGCGTTCCTTATTTTGGCACGTGTAGTCTACGTAAATGTTTATGTAGACTACATGTGCCAAAATAAGGAACGCAAATGGCGGTGCCCATGGGCGCCGCCATTTGCCTACGTGCTTTTTTTTTTTTTCAAAGTCAGCCGTGATAGGCTACGTAAACATTTACGTAGCCTATCATGGTGTTTTTTAAAAATCTAGCCATGATAGGCTATGTAAATCTTTATGTAGCCTATCACGTTTGTTTGTTTGTTTGTTTTACTTGGAAATGGCGGCGGCGGCAGCCGGTCGGAAGACCGGCCGGAGCCGCTGCCGCCAGGGACACTTGAGCAAGGTAAGTCCCATCCCGGGGGGGCGGGGGGGCAGACCGTTTCTCCACCAATTTCAGGGGGCCAAATGCGCAGGCATTCGGCCTCCCCGAGATTCCTGGAGAAATTCTCTGACATCCCTACCCGTAGTTCTCTCTCCTCTTCAAGCTATTTTTTTTTAGATAGTACTTTGTTCTCTTCGGATCAAAGAATCGGAGAGTGTCTAGTAGGGATGTACAAAAGTGACTTACCTGTTCGCGGATTATGTTGATGGTGGGGGGGCGTTCCGTCCCTCCCCCTGGAATCCTCGCCGGGTGGGGAGGTGCTCCGTTCCTCCCCCCCGGAATTCTCCGAGGAAGGCTCTGCTCCGTGGCAGCTCCGCGGAGCAGCCGGCCAGGCCCGGCCAGGCCAGAGCCGTCCGCAGCCGGATTTCCGGCCACGGAGGGCTCTGGGTAAAAAAAAAAAAAAAAAACCGCATACCCAAATGATTGCAGCTACGGCCGCCGCCATTTGTGTTCCTTGTTTTTGCCCTCTTAATCTACGTAAATATTTACGTAGACTATGACGGCGAAAATCAAGGGGAATGCAAATAGCCTAGTGGGCACTATTTGCGTCCCTTTTTGATTCCCCATTTTAGCCTATATAAATATTTATGTAGGCTAAAACGGGGAATCAAAAAGGGACGCAAATAGCACCTGCTACGCTATTTACGTTCCCCTTGATTTTCGCCATCATAGTCTACGTAAATATTTACATAGATTAAGAGGGCAAAAATAAGGAACGCAAATGGCGGCGGCCGTAGCCGCCGCCATTTGCGTACGTGGTTTGTTTGTTTTTTTAACCCACCCAGCCATGATAGGCTACGTAAAGATTTACGTAGCCTATCACATCGTGTTTTGTTTTTTAAAAACCTAGTCATGATAGCCTACATATACGTAAATCTTTACGTAGCCTATCACGTCTTTCTTTTTCTTTCTTTTTTTTACCAGAGTGGAAATGGCGGCAGCGGCAGCCAGTCAGAAGACCAGCTGCTGGAGCCGCCACCGCCGCCCGGAAGATCCGCCCCAGGTGAGTCTCATCCTGGGGGGGATACGTGGGGGGCGGGGGGGCAGGCCATTCCACCACAGAGTTCGGGCGGAATTCACACTGTGATCTGTGATGGAATTATCTGCCATCCCTAGTGTCTAGGGACAATCTAACTTAATTCCAGGCAGGCAGCATGGGGTCCCGCTTGCACAGACACACACACGCACACACACACACACACACAGGAAAAAGGGAAGATGACAGCTTAAAATACAGCCATGTACAGATTCTGATCTTCATATCATGCCAAAAATACAGCACACGGAAGGAGCAGTGTCTGTGAAGCTTCAAAGTTTCGAAGAGTCAAGCTGACAGGAAAAAAAAGTAGCTTGAAAAATCCTGGGATCTCAATCTATATTTCCTTGCTCCATTGTCATCCAAATGCTGCTACACTGCTAAAAAAAAAAAAAGCAGTGGATTTACAGATGTGTTTAAATCCATTCCGTCTCTGTTTTGTGGCTTGTTAGGCATCTTTAATCTCGTCCATGCTTTGCAAATGCCATTTGCTAACTCCAGGAGGTGCAGTTGACTGTGCCTGCATCTTTTCAAGGAGTAGGGATGGCGGAGAATTTCTCCTCGAAACTTCGGGGGGCCAAGCGCCAACGTGTTCGGCCCCCCAAACAAGTTTCGTGGAGAGATCCTCCGCACCCCCCCCCCCGGGACGGGACTTACCTTCACCGAATGTCCCTCCCGGTGGCTGGTCTGGCCGGCGGTTCGGCGGGTGTTCGAGCGAGGCGGGAGCGGCAGCCGGTCTTTTGACCGGCTGCCGCCGCCGCCATTGCTATGAAAGAAAAAAAAAAAACGCCCCCTGATAGGCTACGTGATGATTAACGTAGCCTATCACGGCTAGATTTGCAAAGTCAGCCGTGATAGGCTACTTGAATCATCACGTAGCCTATCACGGGTGACTTTAAAAAAAAAAGAGTGTACGGATAATGGCGGCCCCCATAGGGAGCCGCCATTCCCGTTCCTTATTTGGTCGCTGTAGTCTACGTAAATGTTTACGTAGACTATGGCGAAAATAAGGGCAACGCTATTTGCATTGCCCTTATTTTCGCCGTAGTCTACGTAAACATTTACGTAGACTACAGCGACTAAATAAGGAACGCGAATGGCGGCTCCCTATGGGGGCCGCCATTCGCGTACGCGCTTTTTTTTTTTAAGTCACCCGTGATAGGCTACGTGACGATTGACGTAGCCTATCACGGCTGACTTTGCAGATCTAGCCGTGATAGGCTACGTGAATCGTCACGTAGCCTATCAGGGGAAGTTTTTTTTTTTACTTTCGCGTTCGCGGCCGGGCGAGGCGGGAAGCCTCCTCCCCGGCCTGAATTCCGGCCAGGCGAGGCGGGAAGCCTCCCCCCCGGCCTGAATTTCGGCCGGGCGAGGCGGGAAGCCTCCCCCCCATCCTGAACTTCGCGGGGGGAGCAGCGAAGCGCTCCCCCCCCACCGTGAACGGCCTTCGACGACAGGTAAGTGACTTTCGTCCACTCCTATCAAGGAGGGAGGGAAATTCCATTGAAAGCAAATTCTGTTCAAGGATTCTTTCTGGTTTAGAGGTGACAGAGATTGCCTTTCCCACCCAAAAAAGGGGACCCCCCCTGCCCGCCCGCCCACCCCCATCAAAGCACAGAACTCATCTTTGTCCAAGTATGCACACTAAGAATCCCAGATCTGCTGCTTCACCTCAAATGGTGTGAAAAATCAAGAAGATCCTTGCCCTGGATCCCTGCTTTTGCACCATGGCTGCGCCCATGAGTGGCGCATCTGTGATTTTCCTGGTTCAGCCCATGGAGGCGAATGTGCTCTGTGATATGATGGCATTTGGGGGTCTGTGGCTTGTAAAAATCATGAGGATCAGTGGGGATTTCTGCCTCAGATCCCTGCTTTGGGACTGTGGCTGCACACATGGTGGTTTGGGGGGTCTCCCCTTTAAAGATCATATGAAATAATGTGGATCCCTTTTTGATTTCATGGATCCTTGTTTTACTTTCTTCCCAATGTGTTTACTCAATGTGTTTACAGCCAGTGTGTTTACTCAGAACTAAGCATTTCTATGTTCAGTGGGATCTCAGAGAAACCTTGTGGAATTTACAGCTTAAGCCTGCGCATGGCTACTCAAAAGTAAGGCCTATTGATTTCAATAAGAGTTCCTCTCAGGTAAGTGTGCATTAGACTGAAGGCAAGAATGCTATCGATGGGTGTTTTTCCTCTCTGCAGGCAGCCTCCCAGCAAACAACCTTTCTGGAATGCTCATGAAAGGATATGGAATTCCAGGAACTGCACCTTCTCGGCCACCTCGGCCAGGGTAACCCAAAGCAGAAGCAATATTGTCCAGTTTCATTCCAGAGAGGCTTCACTGGGTCCCACGTACACAGGCACACGTGCACACACACACACACAAAGAGGAAGACGCACGTGCGCACACACAACACACACAGAAAATAGGGAAGACTGACAACTAAAAAGACAGCCAACCATGTACAGATTCTAATCTTCATATCATGCAAAAAAATAAAAAATAAAAAACAGCACATGGAGGGAGCAGTCCCTCCGAGCATTGACTTTTTGTAGAGTTATAAGCTGGCAGGAAAAAAAATCAATGTGTCCACGTGCCGAAACAGTTAATGTTGAGGGCCATAGAACAAGGAAGAAGGGGGAGATGGCTGGGAATTCGGAGAACCAGTAAAAAGAGACTGATCCCCTTCCACGATCCACCCACTTCTACCACATTGAAGACTCTCCTATTGAACAGTATGAATCAAGGTTACGGTTTCAAGGAAGTACTAAAAGGGGAAAACGGACCGAGTGTGAATTATCACGTTTTAATATGATTAGATTAACAGCAGTATTCTATTGGCTTCATTGTGATTATGTGCCAAGTCTAGATTGCCCCACCATGTCATCATCTTTCAGTTGCAATGATTCAAAACACATCTTTTCTAGGGATTGAAGATGCAGATACCTGAAACTCTAAGGATGACCAGAGGTCTTGGCTTGTATAGCTGATGCATGTGCATAGCTCTGCAAAGTCCCTCCCTTGGGAATGTGTTTGTGTAAACTTATCAAATTGTTCTGAATTGCTTGTTTGTGTGCTTTCAAATCCTTACCCTATTTTATAGATCAATGGAAAAGGTTATTGTAGGAAATTTAAATTGGTAATAATGTTTCCTACCATGTGCGTTGTAATTTTTGGACAGTATCCAATACTGCTGCTCATTGCACTAGTGGTGGTGATAGGACCCACCACTAGTGCATTGGGAGCTAGTGCAACCCCAGAAATGAGTGAAAATGCTAGGGGTATATATGTACCTCCCCAGACCCTAAGATAATCTTCAACTGTCCTTCTCTGAGAGCCCTCACCAAAGGAAGTGAGGTGGATGGTACTAAAAAGAAGGCCTTTTCTGCTGTAGCACCCCAGTTGTGGAATTACTTTCCAGAGAAGCTCACCTGGCACCTACATTGTGCTCTTTTTGGTGCTGGGTGATGACCTTATTTTCCCAAGCATTTTAGTCTTTCAGTTCCTGTTGTTTTAATTCTGTTACGGTATTTTAAATCTTTTCACTGGTGCTAGGTTTCATTTTGGTTTTTATTTAGTTTTATACAGTAGTTTTAAACATTTATATTGTATTTTATCATGTAGTATTTTATAGTTTTAATTGTTGTGAACTGCCCAGAGAGCTCCAGATATTGGGTGGTCTAGAAATTTAATAAATAGGCATGGCTGAAGCAGGGATACTCAAGCTCTCCAAGATTCTCTGAAATTTACTCTGAAGTTTGGTTTGGCTTGCTCCCATTTTCGCTTGTGACCTGTTTTCCCTTTACTTCAGAAGGGGAAAGTGTGCATTCAAATGGGAAAAAATCACATTTTCCTGCACAATTTTCAAAAATGCACACTTTTCCCCATTGACTAAAGTGTGAAAATGTGTATTTTTTGAAAAATGTGAATTTAAAGAGTGCATGTTTTTAAAAATTCACTTTTTTCCCCCCAAATGCGATTACACGTTCAGGATGTATGAGCTTTTTTGGGAAAATGAGTTCACGTTCAGGGTTGTAGACAGGGTGAGTTCTAATAATTTGCAAACATAAACAATTCTCATTACATCCCTAGGAAATGGAAATGCTAGTTTCCAGAACAGGACAAGTCAGTGGATCTCCCTTGTGCAACCTCCGCTGACCAGCCCTGTTCTGGAAACGAGTGTTTCAACTTGTTTCTGGAACTGCTAGCTTTCCATTGTGCTAGCGGTGGGTCCCACACGCATGCAGACAGTATTGGATACTACTCTTTATTTCAAAATAATGAATGGAAAAAGGATTATTGTCTATCATGTCTCTAGTCTATTTTTAGTCTAATTAAACTTTTAGCCTATCTGCTACTGAAGGCCAGAATAGTATGTATCCATATAGTATCCACAATCCACATTCAGGTGGTAGTACATGCAAGCATCCATACAAAAGTAGTTAAAATAAATTAATTAATATAAGTGTTCAAAACATGTCTGAAGTCTTGCAATTTAACCTTGGCAATCAAAGTCATACCAAAGTTTTACAAAACATTGTCTTCCAATGTGTCTTCAAAAAGATTGTATAGGTGTGGGCAAAATTTAAGGAGGGAGCTCTGCAACTATGATGTAGCTTCCAGGAACTCTTTTGATGTACTGGACCCAATGTGACATCTTTAGATGAGATACTTCATTAATAAGTCCTTGGAGTGTGATCCTATGCACACTTATTTTGCAGCAAGTGCTTTGAACATGGCAGGACTTACTTTCAAGTAGACAATTGTAGAATCCAACTGCTTGTCAGTTTTCGAGGCAGTGAAGATGTTAAATGTTCCCTACAGATTTGGGAACATTTAAACTGTTTTACAAGTTACACATGCTCTGAATCCTTGACAAGAACTGTTTAGAACAGCCTTCCCCAAGGACCCCAACCTCGTGCCCTCTAGATGTAGCTGGGTATGATGGGAGTTGCAGTCCAGCCCCAGGTTGGGGAAGACTGATTTAAAACTTTAAAACATACAAATACACGTACGTTTCTGAAAGACTTACAAGTGCCAGTAATAAAATAACAATCTTTACTATTTATTACACCATTGTCAGAAGCCTTGACTGGAACCACAGTAATCTTCCACATATTTTCTGATCCATATTGCACCACAGACTACTTTAGATTACTAGAGAAGTCTGAAATAACTTACTACATCCCTAAACCTAGTCCACAGCTGTTCTTTTGTGACTACATATGTGCATTCTCTATTTGGTAACAGAGATACATAAGACAAAGCATCAGGTCTTACCTCCTTCAGATCCTTGTCAGATACTTTATTTCTCTTAGCAGCGTAAATTTGCTTCAATAATGTCTTAACTTGTGCTGCTCTCTAACTATTTTACCTGAAGTCATAATCCTTCATGTGAGACATCCAAATTTGTTTCTACAGCAACCATCGTGATAAGAGAGAAGAGATGCTTTAAATGTGAAGAAAGAAGCATGAAAACCCAAACGGCTAAGCAAATTCCCTGCTTTCATGAAACAAGTCCCATATAATAACAAAAAGACAACACATTAAAAAAAAGCTGACATAGGGATGGATTTCCAACATTTTGAAGTGTTACAAATCAACAACTTGCAACAAGATGGTAGTGCTAGTTTTCTGAAGAGATTAGCCAACAAATTTGGAACACTCAACAGTGGCCACAAGACTGGTCAGTTTACATTCCAATTCCAAAGAAGGGCAATGCCAAAGAGTGCTCAAACTACCGCACAATTGCGCTCATTTCACATGCCAGCAAGGTTATGCTCAAAATCCTACAAGCTAGGCTTCAGTAGCATGTGAACTGAGAACTACCAGAAGTACAAGCGCAGTTTCAAAGAGGCAGAGGAACTAGAGATCAAATCGCTAGGGATGGTGGAGAATTTCTCCCCGAAACTTCGGGGGGCCGAGCGCCAACGTGTTTGGCCCCCCGAACAAGTTTTGGGGAGAAATCCGCACACCCCCGGGACGGGACTTACCTTCGCCGAATGTCTCTCCCGGCGGTGGGTCCGGCCGGCGGTTCGGCGGGTGTTCGTGCGGGGCGGGAGCGGCAGCCGGTCTTTCGACCGGCTGCCGCCGCCATTCCAATACAAGAAAAAAAAACGCCCCCTGATAGGCTACGTGACGATTAACGTAGCCTATCACGGCTAGATTTGCAAAGTCAGCCATGATAGGCTACGTCAATCGTAACGTAGCCTATCACGGGTGACTTAAAAAAAAAAAAACGCGTACGGATAATGGCGGCCCCCATAGGGAGCCGCCATTCCCATTCCTTATTTGGTCGCTGTTGTCTACATAAAGGTTTACGTAGACTATGGCGAAAATAAGGGCAACGCAAATAGCATTGCCCTTATTTTCGCCGTAGTCTATGTAAATCTTTACGTAGACTACAGCGACCAAATAAGGAACGCGAATGGCGGCTCCCTATGGGGGCCGCCATTAGTGTACGCGCTTTTTTTTTTTTTTTAAGTTACCCGTGATAGGCTATGTGACGATTGACGTAGCCTGTCACAGCTGACTTTGCAGATCTAGCCGTGATAGGCTACGTTAATCGTCACGTAGCCTATCAGGGGGCGTTTTGTTTTTTTTAAAAAAACTTTCGAGTTCGCGGCCGGGCGAGGCGGGAAGCCTCCCCCCCCGGCCTGAATTTCGGCCGGGAAAGGCGGGAAGCCTCCCCCCCGGACTGAATTTCGGTCAGGGCGAGGCGGGAAGCCTCCTCCCCGCCCTGAATTTCGGCCGGGCGAGGCGGGAAGCCTCCCCCCCGGCCTGAATTTCGGCCGGGCGAGGCAGGAAGCCTCCCCCCCCGGCCTGAACTTCGTGGGGGGAGCAGCGAAGCGCCTCCCCCCCACCGCGAACAACCTTCGAGGACAGGTAAGGGACTTTCGTCCACCCCTACAAATCGCCAACATTCGCTGGATCATAGAGAAAGCAAGAGAATTCCAGAAAAACGTCTATTTCTGCTTCATTGACTATGCTAAAGTCTTTGACTTCACAACTTGTTGGATCACAACAAACTCTGGCAAATTCTTAAAGAGATGGGAGTACCAGACCACCTTACCTGTGTCCTGAGAAACCTGTATGAGGATCAAGAAGCAACAGTAAGAAGCAGACATGGAACAACCGATTGGTTCAAAATTGGTAAAGGAGTACGACAAGGTTGTATATTGTTGCCCTGCTTATTTAATTTATATGCAGAGTACATCATTAAAACACCGGGTTGGATGAATCACAGGTTGGAATTAAGATTGCTGGGAGAATTATCAACAACCTCAGATACGCAGACGATACCACCCTAATGGCAGAAAGCGAAGAGGATCTAAAGAGCCTCTTGTTGAGGGTGAAAGAGGAGAGTGCAAAAGCTGGTTTGAAACTCAACATTAAAAAAACTAAGATCATGGCATCTGGCCCCATCGCTTCCTGGCATATAGAAGGGGAAGAAATGGAAGCAGTGACAGATTTTACTTTCTTGGGCTCCAAGATCACCGCAGACGACTGTAGCCATGAAATTAAAAGACACTTGCTCCTTGGGAGGAAAGCTATGGCACACCTATTCAGCATAGTAAGAAGCAGAGACAGCACCTTGCTGACAAAGGTTTGTATAATCAAAGCTATGGTTTTCCCAGTACTAATGTATGGCTATGAGAGCTGGACTATAAGGAAGGCTGAGCGCCGAAGAATTGCTGCTTTTGAACTGTGATGCTGGAGAAGACTCTTACGAGTCCCCTGGACTGCAAGGAGGTCAAATCAGTCAGTCCTAAAGGAAATCAACCCTGAGTGCTTTAAACTGTGCCATTCCAAGGGGTGGGGGATCTCTGTAAAGTCTGATGTGGGCATTTGGGGGAGAAGCCTCGTTGACCACAATGGGAGTTACTTCTGAGCAGACAGTAATTGGTTTGTGCAGGGACAGGGAAACACACAGGAAACACTGCTTGACCGGGGTCACAGTGAAAGGCACACCCCTGGGCAGGGCTAGCATAACTGAGGTCAATGCAGGGGTTGGGGCACAGCAACTATACCAGGGAGAACCCAACTTAAGGAAAAGAATCGGACTTTAAGCAATCTCAGGAAATCCAGTTTTTCCCTGATAAGCTCCAGGGTGGCTGCTGGATGGCCACAACATCATATATCCCTAACTATCTCCAAAATGCTGCCAGCTCGGAGTAAATTGTTCGTGGAGACACCTTCCCCCACCCCCTAGATCTCTTCCTTCCAGGAACAGAAGGAGGCCTTCCATTCATAGAAGAGCAAGCGTAGATCCAACCTAGTGCTTTTCAATGAAGCCACATCACACATTTAGCTGTGAATCATGTAGTGAGTATCACATGATGGAGGATCAAGTGATGTACATTAATATGCGAATTTAATCTCATTTATCTCAATGGAAGTTACAAGTTGACTTGATAATATTGCCTAAGGGCCCAAGTCTGTGAGCAAGTGCACTAACATGGTAGCTCATATGATCCACTGCTAAAATTCTTGTTCCAAGATAACAGTAATAGCCATCAACACAGCAGGTTCACCTGTTGCTCTCTAGCTTAATATTATTGCACTAGGAGCTTATACAGCTCTGATGAAATAGATAAAGGAACTGTGCCACAACTAACACTGCATTTGTTAGTAACCTTCATGCTGTGCTGCCACATGTTTAAGTAAAAGGTATGAATGGGAAAAGGCTAATAAGGGAAACATATATATAAGAATAAGGTAGTTTAAAAAACTCAACTCACCTAACTAATATTTGGTGCCCAAGGGAAAGGAATTGGCACATAAATAGTAAAGGAGACCTCACTTCTGAATATCATCCAGTCTGAAAAGGATAAATATAGAACTGGCTCCTATGAGCTGTTTGTCCAAATTAAAAACACTAATGCAAAGTAAGTGTTATTTCCCAAGGGATAGAAAAGCAAAACTAGGGATGTGTTTCCACACTATCGCCTTCACTTTTCCAACTTCGTTGCACTGTTTCCCCAAGCGCATTTTCTCTCGCGCATGTTTCCATGTCCCAAAAGGACCCAGTCTATCATCTTTGTACCCTGGCAGGCTGCGCTGTTTCCATGGAGCCCTAATCACATTATGCTCTTGGTGGCTGGGTGGAGCCTTTTTTGAGTGGGTTGGGTCTGCTTACCCTGTCTGCTTTCCTGCCTCCTCCTGTTTCCAAATCTCCCCTCCCTCGCCCCCTCTGCCCCATTGAAGTTTCCTGCTCTGGCCAGTCTCCTCCTTGTCTTCCCAGCCCTTTTGTTTTGCTTTAGAGAAGGAGCAAAAAATCAAAGCTCTGTGTCTGGAGCATCCCCCCTCCCTTTAAACCTCCCTTGTTGCCCCTGAAACAGGGATTTAAAGCACAATTGTGCATTAATGAAGTGGTGAAAAATCAAAGTGCTGTGTCTGGAGCATCCCACACCCCTTTTTTCTTTCTTTCTTGCCCCTAAAACGAGTGCTTATGTGTGCATCTTTTCATCTCTGCCTGACTGCTTCCTCCAGGATCTTCTCCCCCTCTCCTTCACACAACTTCAGTGTTCCTGCCTCCTCGGCTGTGTTTCCAGGACAACAGAAGGAGAAGTTAATGGAGGAGTATGGGATTTTTTAAAAGGCTTTCCCCTCCCCCCTCCTTTCTCCTTTCCCCTGAAAGTCCAGATGCACCTGCATTTCAGAGGCAAGCCTCATTGAGCACAATGGGAGTTACTTCCAAGTAGACACACATATGCTTGTGCTGGGAAAGGGGGGGAGAACACAAAGAGGGAAACTAGCCCCCATTTTAACCCAGAGGACCTCATTGATCACAAGGGGAGTTACTTCTGAGGAGACAGTAATGTGTTTGTTGTGGGAAAGAGCGAAACCAGCCCCCATTTTAAGGCACAGGATCTCTATTTGGAAGCTGTGAAGGAGTTATGTCCTAAGGCAATGGACAGAAGCCTCGAGATTGCGCTTAATCACATTTAAGGAATTGGGCTTAAAATTGTGACATTTCAGTTGAGGGGGAATCTCTGTAAGTTCTGATTAGGGATGGTGGAGAATTCCACCACAGACTCCAATGAGGCTGAATTCCAGGGAATTCGTCCTCCAGAGTCCATGGCAGAACGTTCCCACTCACCTCCGCCTCCCGCCAGATCATCACGCAGCTGAATTCTCCTCACCAGCAGCTCCATTCTGCAAGCAATACGGCCGCCATTGCAGTCCGTACTGCTACTGATGAGAAACAGGAAATGATCTACATAATTCAGGCTAGGCCAGAAGATATCTGATTATACATATATTTCTTTAATTTTTCTTCTCTTTATTTTTTTCCCTTTAAATTCTCTTTCTCCAAAATAGATATGATATGCTGTATTTAAATATATTGTTTGAGGGTGTATTGTGCACACTCATTTATGTATCTATTATAAAATATATCACTGATTGTTGTAAGGTTGCTTTCAAGCTTTATTATATAATATTATAATTTCATTTTTAAATCATTATAATTATAATTATTATTATCATTACAATAAGATTACTCAGTAAGATTTTTGGTTGGTTGAATTGTTAAGCTTTATTATTACTATTATATTTTAGCTTAAGGTCAATATATGGTTACTGGGAAAGAATTGTAGGCCTGCTTTCTTGTTATAAGGTTGATGATATGATATTGAAATGTAAGGTTCATTATTAAATTGTAATATTGCTAGTGATATAGGTATAGTTTTTAAAATAGAATGGCATCTGAAGCCCATAGGTATTGGAGTTTAAATTTAACTTTTTAAAATAGGAGAGGGAAGAAAAGAAAGGAAAAAAGGAAATTTCATTGTTTCTTTTCCTTTTTTTCTCTTTTCCTTTCTTTTTCTTTTTGTTATTGTGTCCTCATAAGAAACTATAGAAACTGTTGGGGAACCATAGTTATTGATCAGGTTGTTGGTAATGTTTATTTCATTTATAAAAACAAAATAAATAAAAAGTATTTTTTTAAAAGAAAAAAAACAGGAAGTGATCCAGACGCAAATGGCATCCGCTACGCCATTTGCGTCCCTGTTTCTTCTTGCGATAGGCTACGCATCTGCATTTACGTAGCTATTTATCTAGCCTATCGCGTGAAAAAACAGGGACATTTTTTCACTCAATAGGCTACGTAAGCTACATAAATGCAGACACGTAGCCTATTGCAAGAAGGAACAGGGATGCAAATGGCGTAGCGGACCCCATTTGCATCCAGATCACTTCCTGTTTCTAATCTGCAGCGATACAGCATGGCAATGGCAGCCGTATCGCTTGCGGAACAGAGCCAGCCGGCAGCTCTGCGGACTCACTGTGGAGCGGAGCCGGCCAGCAACAATTATGGGGGGGAGGAATGGCTCGCCTCCCCCCCCTGCGGACCCCCCTGTGGAGCCCAGGTAAGGGGATTCATACATCCCTAGTTCTGATGTAGGCATTGAAAGGCAAGCCTCATTCAGCACAATGGAAGTTACTTCTGAGGAGACACTAATGGGTTTGTTGTGGGAAAGGGAGTAGTAAAGATAAAGATAGAATCCAGCCCCCATTGTAACCCACAGGATAGCTGTCAGAAGCTGCTAAGTACTTTTGTCCTAAGGCAATTCACTGGAGCCTTGCTTGGTTGCTTAAACTGGGGAGGAGGGAATCTCAGCCTCATCCACAGCAATGGGAGTTACTTCTGAGGAGACGCTAATGGGTTAGTTGTGGGAAAGAGAGAAACCAGCCCCCATTTTAATGCACGGGATCTCTATTTGGAAGCTGTGAAGGAGTTACATCTTAAGGCAATGGACCACAGCCTTGAGATCGCGCTTCATCGCATTTCAAGAACTGAGGGCTTTATATGACGTGTCAATTGAGGGGCTTCTCTGTCATTTCTGTGGTCACTGAGAGGGCAAGCCTCATTCAGCACAGTGGGAGAAAACACCCCTTGACTGGGGTCATGGGCTGTGTTCTAGTGCTTATTTTCAATGATGTTTTAAAAGTTGCTTCCTCGGCATCCTGCTTCAAAACAGCAATGAAACTTCCAGAAAACATGGAGGGAAAGGGTTGGGTCACTGAGGTCAGAGCGAGACACCCACAAAGGCCGGGCTACATGCCCCATGGGCAGGATTAAGACAGCAAACCCAGTGCGATTGTGGAAACAGGTCAGTAATGGAGCTGCCACATGGGAAAAGTCGGACTATAAGCAGTCTCCAAAGATTATAGGGATATACGAAACTCACCTTTGCTCCGTCCCTCCCCGTGGAATCCCCGATGGGGGGGGAGGCGATCTGGCCCTCCCCCCTGGAATCCTCAACGGCCGGCTCCACAGCCAGGCCGAGGAGCAGCCAGCCAGGGCCATCCACAGCTGGATTTCCGGCTGCGGACGGCCTGGTGTGGACACAAATGGCGGCCGCCATAGCGGCTGCCATTTGCATCCAGCTAAACAGCCGTGATAGGCTGCATAAGAATTTACGTAGCCTATCACGGCTAACGTAAAAAAAAAAACCACGCAGCATACATAAATGGCGGTGGCTACGGCGGCCGCCATTTGTGTTCCCTATTTTTCACCAACTTATGTAAATATTTACATAAGATAAAACGGCCAAAAAAAGAGGAACGCAAATAGCGTAGTGGATGCTATTTGCGTTCCTTTATTTTTTGCCGTTCTTTAGAATCCGGCCTCACTGGAATCTGTGGCGGAATTCTCCGCCATCCCTACCAAAGAAGCAGTTTTTCAGTGATAAAATGCGACACTGGGGCTGAATGGCCATGACGTCATGGAACCACAGAGACTCCACGGTGCAGGCAGGTTGGAGTAAATCTCTGGTGGAAACACAGCCCAAGCTTCTTTTAATCAGTAATATCTGTGTCCTAAATAAATTTCCTTTGAAGTTAATTCTAACAATTTCAACAGAATACACCTACTTGCAAAAAGGACGTGCTCTAATTTTAGCAATTCCTGAGTATAATACTTGCTCACATTTGTACTCCAACTAAAATATAGTAAGAATGCAATCCTATGAAAGGATTCCCTTCAAAGAAAGCCTCTGATCTTGGAGGCTTTTGAATAACCAGTGCCCTGCTGGGCTGCTGCTGACAGGGTGGGCGAAGCAACAGAGGCGATTTTCACCCAGGGTTGGCGGAGAATTTCTCCACGAATCTTCGGGAGGCCAAGTGCTGATGCATTCGGCCCCCTGAAATTGGTGGGGAAATTCTCTGCCGGCCCCCCGCCCTCCCCAGGATGGGACTTACCCTTGGCGAATGTCCCTCTCGGCGGCGGGTCCTGGCGGCGGTTCGGCGGCAGTTTGGCGGGGGCGGCGGTCAGTCTCCCAACCGGCTGCCACTACAAAATAAAAAAGTAAAGTTAAAAAAAACCCCACACACCTGTGATAGGCTACGTGACGATTTACGTAGCCTATCACGGCTAGATTTCCAAAGTCAGCCGTGATAGGCTACGTAAATCGTCACGTAACCTATCACGGGTGACTTTGAAAAAAAAAAAGTGCGTACGCAAATGGCGGCGCCCCATGGGCGCCGCCATTTGCGTTCCTTATTTGGACAGGGGTAGTCTACGTAAAGATTTACGTAGACTACGACGAAAATAAGGGAACGCTATTTGCGTTGCCCTTATTTTCGCCGTAGTCTACGTAAATTTTTACGTAGACTACCACTGTCCAAATAAGGAACGCAAATGGCGGCGCCCATGGGGCGCCGCCATTTGCATATGCACTTTTTTTTTTTCAAAGTCACCCATGATAGGCTACGTGACGATTTACATAGCCTATCACGGCTGACTTGGGATATCTAGCCATGATATGCTGCGTAAATCATCATGTAGCCTATCACGGGTGTGTGTGTGTGTGTGTTTTCTGTACTTTTTTTTTCGCGGCCGGGGAGACGGGGCGCTCCTCCCCGGCCTGAATTTCGCCGGCGAGGGATGGGGTGCCTCCCCCCCCAGCCTGAATTTCAGCCAGGTGAGGCGGGGTGCCTCCCCCCCTCACCTGAACTTCGGGGGGAGAAGTGAAACGCCTCCCCCCCACCGCGAAGCAAGCTGCGGGACAAGATAAGTCCCTTTCGTCCATCCCTATTTTCACCTCTCTCTCCTCTAACAAAATGTTCTAGATGGGCGTTTGAGCCCATCTAGTGTACTACTGGGGCCTGGGCCAGGGCTGGAGTGGCCATAGGATTTCTCATACCTTTCCCTCTCCTCTTTCCCACCCACTGGAATGCCCCATTTTCCCTCCCACTGAGGCCATATTTTCAACCTTGGAAAGTAGCCAGCATGGTTCTTTGTTGAGAGAGCTTTGGCTATGGGGCGGTATAGAAATGTAATAATAATAATAATTCTTTCCATGGTGGCAGTGAGGGGGCAGAGTTGGGGGATCAGAGTACAGAATTCCCCTCCTGAGATCATAGCAGTGTCTATACTCCCCCCTTGGGAGGGGGACTCTGAACAATCTTATGTTCCCTGGGATGCTCTTAGGGACCATAGGATTGCTGTCTATGATTTATAACCTTAACCAAGCATTTCTTCTATAAGGGATAAGAGAAAGATGCAAGTGCTTACTAATTTCTTTTTACACAAATGATTATATTCATTTTTTTTAATTATAATTGCTGTTGAATTGCACCTGAAGTAGAATTTGGGAGTTCTGCTCAGCTAGAATTTGGAGGACATATTGGGGGAAGCACAGACCAGTCCTACTATCCCTCCTCTTTTTCTTCAATGTGATCAGATTTGCCATGGAAATTTGAAATTCTTCCTCTTTTATGTACAAGGAAACATTATGTACAAGGAAAGGAAACCCTTGAGTTCTGACCAAGACTTCACAATGGGAATCCCTCTCTTCCTCCTCTCTGCTGCCATGAATATTCTGGCAGAAGAACAGCAGAAGGTGCGGTGGCGGCGGCTGGTCTGGCCGGCCAAGGCTGGGCGCAGCATACGCAAATGGCGGTGGCTACGGCAGCCGCCATTTGCATTCGCTATTTTTCACTGTTCTAGCCTATGTAAATATTTCCGTAGGCTAGAATGGTGAAAAATAGCAAACGCAAATGGCGGCCGCCATAGCTGCCACTATTTGCGTACGCGTTTTTTTTTTGCTTTGCCGTGATAGGCTACATAAATATTTACGTAGCCTATCAGGGTTAACTACAGGGACACAAATGGCGGTGGCTACGGCCGCCACCATTTGCATCCCTGCTGCCCAGCAGCCGGATGTCCGGCTGCGGGCAGAGCCAGCTGGCGGTTCCGCGGAATCCCTGCAGAGTGGAGTCAGCCAGGCAGGACTCCAGGGGGAGGGATGGAGCGCCTCCCCCCCATCGAGGATTCCGGGGGGAGGGACGGAGCGCCTCCCCCCCACCGCGAAGCAGATCTGTGAAACGGTAAGTGACTTTTGTACATCCCTAGTGAATTGTCAAGAATAAATCTTGCCAAATGAATCTGATCTCATTTTTTGATCAAGTAACCTCCCTTGTGGACTATGGGAATGCTGTGGACATAATATACCTCGACTTCAGCAAAGCTTTCGACAAAGTGCCCCATGGTATCCTGATGAGCAAACTAGCTCAAAGTGGGCTAGATGAAACAATGATCCGGTGGATCCACAGTTGACTACAGAATCGGACTCAAAGAGTGCTTATTAATGGGACCTTCTCCAACTGGGGAGAGGTAACGAGTGGGGTACTGCAGGGCTCAGTCCTGGGCCCAGTGCTCTTCAACATTTTTATTAATGACTTGGAGGAGGAGGTGCAGGGAATGCTGATCAAATTTGCAGATGACACAAAATTGGATGGGATAGCTAATACTTTGGAAAACAGAAACAAAATTCAAAGTGATCTGGATAGACTGGAGCGCTGGCAGAAAACAAGAGAATGACAGTTAATAGGGATAAATGCCAAGTTCTGCACCTAGGAAAAACAAACCAAATGCACAGTTACAAGAACGGGGATATGTGGCTCAACAACACTACAAGCGAGAAGGATCTTGGAATGGTTGCAGATCACAAGCTGAATATGAGCCAACAATGTGATGTGGCTGCAAAAAGGCAAATGCCATTTTGGGCTGCATTAATAGAAGTATAGCTTCCAAATCCCGGGAAGTACTAGTTCCCCTCTACTCAGCACTGGTTAGGCCTCATCTGGAGTATTGTGTCCAGTTCTGGGCACCACACTTTAAGAAGGATGCTGACAAACTGGAGAGGGTTCAGAGGAGGGCAACAAAGATGATCAGGGGACTGGAAACAAAGCCCTATGAAGAGAGACTGAAAGAACTGGGCATGTTTAGCCTTGAGAAGAGAAGACTGAGGGGAGAGATGATAGCACTCCTCAAGTACTTGAAAGGTTGTCACAGAGAGGAAGGCCAGGATCTCTTCTCCATCATCCCAGAGTGCAAGACACAGAATAATTGGCTCAAGTTAAAGGAAGCCACATTCTGGCTGAACATCAGGAAACACTTCCTGACTGTTAGAGCAATACGACAATGGAACTAATTACCTAGGGAGGTAGTGGGGTCTCCCACACTGGAGGTGTTCAAGATGAGGCTGGACAGGCAACTGTCAGGGATGCTCTGACTTGGATTCCTGCATTGAGCAGGGACTTGGATGCGACAGCCTTGTAGGCCCCTTCCAACCCTACTATTCTATGATTCTATGATTAGCTCATTGACCCCTAGTCTTCCTGCACCACCATCACTGTACCCAGTGGTGGGGGGCAGGGGGGGGGAGTTGCTTATGGCTGCACTTGACTCATGCCTATTGTGATTTCTGGCAGCATAATGGATTATTAAACAGTAGCTCTTATAAATAATAAGATGAGGGGCTCATGCGAGATCAGCTCCATGTTCCAGCAACCTCTTATTTTTTAGCTCGTATGTCACTAGGCCAGTCTGCATCCATGTATCCTTAAAAGAGCTGCTTGACAGGCTAGGGCCCAAACCAAGCCAATTTGTGCCACTTGTTTCCTCCTATGGCTCATAAATGTAGGTATAAATAAAATACTTAGTGCCATCCATTCTCCCCCTTCCTCTCTCATTTTTTTTGAATGTGGCCAGTGTGGATCACCATGGCTGACTAGGAGGAGAAAATTAACTGGGTAGAAGTAGGAGCTATGTTCTCAGAAGGGGATATTTAGGGATGTATGAAACCGCACTTCCCTGGCTCCACCAGATTCCGCTGAGGGGGGAGGTGCTCTGTCCCTGCCCCAGGAATCCTGGCTGGCTAGCTCCGCTCTGCGGGGATTCTGTGGAGCCACTGGCTGGCTCCACCAGCAGCCGGACATCCGGCCACTGGCTAGCAGGGACGCAAATGGCGGTGGCCATAGCCGCCGCCGTTTGCGTCCCTGTATTCAGCCATGATAGGCTGCCTACATAAAGACTTACATAGCCTATCACATCTGGGTTAAACAAAAAAAAAAGCGTATGCAAATGGCGGCGGCTATGGCCGCCGCCATTTGTGTTCCTTATTTTTGGCCATCTTAGTCTATGTAAATATTTACGTAGACTAAGACAGCGAAACTAAGGGGGAACGCAAATAGCGTAGCGGATGCTATTTGCGTTCCCCTTTATTTTCACCGTCTTAGTCTTAGGGGTGGACGAAAGTCACTTACCTGTCGTCGAAGCTTGTTCGCGGTGGGGGGGAGGCGCTTCGCTGCTCCCCCCACGAAGTTCAGGCCGGGGGGGGGAGGCTTCCCGCCTCACCCGGCCGAAATTCAGGCCGGGGGGGAAGCTTCCCGCCTCACCCGGCCGAAATTCAGGCTGGGGAGGAGGCTTCCCGCCTCACCCGGCCGCAAACTCCAAAGTTTTTTTTTTTAAAAAAAAACGCCCCCGTGATAGGCTACGTGACGATTAACGTAGCCTATCACGGCTAGATCTGCAAAGTCAGCCGTGATAGGCTACGTTAATCGTCACGTAGCCTATCACGGGTGACTTTAAAAAAAAAAAACGCGTACGCTAATGGCGGCCCCCATAGGGAGCCACCATTCGCATTCCTTATTTGGTCGCTGTAGTCTACGTAAATCTTTACTTAGACTACGGCGAAAATAAGGGCAACGCAAATAGCGTTGCCCTTATTTTCGCCTTATCTACGTAAAGATTTACGTAGACTACAGCGACCAAATAAGGAACGCGAATGGCGGCTCCCTATGGGGGCCGCCATTACCCGTACGCGCTTTTTTTTTTTTTTTAAAGTCACCCGTGATAGGCTACGTGTCGATTTACATAGCCTATCACGGCTGACTTTGCAAATCTAGCCGTGATAGGCTACGTTAATCGTCACGTAGCCTATCACGGGGGCGTTTTTGTTTTTTTTTCTTTTATTGGAATGGCGGCGGCAGCCGGTCGAAAGACCGGCTGCCGCTCCCGCCCTGCACGAACACCCGCCGAACCGCCGGCCGGACCCGCCGCTGGGAGGGACATTCGGCAAAGGTAAGTCCCGTCCCGGGGGGGGTGCGGGGGGCAGGGGGGGTGCGGAGAATTTCTCCCCGAAACTTGTTCAGGGGGCCGAACACATTGGCGGTCGCCCCCCCGAAGTTTCGGGGAGAAATTCTCCACCATCCCTACTTAGTCTATGTAAATATTTATGTAGACTAAGATGGTGAAAATAAGGGGGAACGCAAATAGCGTCCGCTATGCTATTCGCGCTCCCCCTTAGTTTCGCCATCTTAGTCTACGTAAATATTTACGTAGACTAAGACAACCAAAAATAGGGAACACAAATGGCGGTGGCCGTAGCCGCCGCCATTTGCGTATGTGTTCTTTTTTTTTAACCCAGACATGATAGGCTAGGTAAGTCTTTACGTAGCCTATCACGAATGGGGGGGGGGGAAGACTGCAAATGGCGGTGGTGGCGGCAGCCGGTCGGAAGACCAGCCTCCGCTGAAGTTGTCACTGGAGCCACCACCATCCGGAACATCTGCCCCAGGTAAGTCTTTTCCCGGGGGGGATCCACGGGGGGCGGGGGGGTGGCAGGCCGTTCCGCCACGGAGTTCAGGGGGCCAAATGCACTGGCATTCGGCCTCACCGAGATCCGTGGCGGAATTCTCTGACATCCCTAGGATATATCCTGTTTAACTTGACAATCGTGCCTCCCATGGGAGAATCAACTCCATTTAGCTTGTTCTTTTACTGTAAGGGAAATGGTATATTTTACCAATAAATTTATTCTATACAGATTGTTAGATTGTTCTATATAATAATCTAAAGTAAAAATACTGCTCTGGAAAGAATGATCTATCAAATCTCAATTTTCTTTCCTTTTAAAATAATTTTTCCTGAAGATAGATTTGGCTCCCAAATAATCTGTGCTTCACTTTAAAGCTTTGGATGTTAATACAGGGTTAACAAACCACAGTATAGCCTTTTGAACATGTGCTTTAGAAATTGAAATTCAACAAATTGCTTAGCTGACTTCTGTTAAGAAAACGAGCCTCACACATTTGTATGTATCCCTACATTGTTTAATATGCTGTACCTAGCTCACACTTAGTCACAGTTCTGAAACAAAACATACCACTAGGATATTAAACATTTTCTACTAAGTATAATTCCACCCTGGTCATATTTTCGATATGGTCATTAGTGTTCTGAGGTAGGATTTTGTTGTTGTTTTTGTTTGGGTTATTTTTGCACCTTACAACCTTTCTTATAACCTTGTGCCTGGATAAGCTCATTAAAAATTAAATTGCTTATTATACCCCAGCATCAATTTCCACTTTGATCAGAAAGTGCAATAGCTGTCTTCAGTAGATTTACCCATAAAATATTTTCAGAATGAGATGAGACAAGTTTAACCATTTCAATGCCAAAACAAAAATGACAAAATATAAAGGAAGGAATTAAATATCTATCCCTATGGGCCAAATATTTGCAGCAACAGTGAGGCAAGAATACACATAAACTAAAACTTACTTAAGAGAGAAATCCAATGGATCCAAGGATGTGCCCCCAGGCAATAGGGTTGATCAGAAAAGTCCCTCTGAGGGTTGTGATGAAGCGCTGACCTCGGAGGTTTTTCCCACTGTCAGAACTGCTCTCCTGGAGTCTCCCAGGTACTGTGGAGGTTCCCCTATTGGCTTGTTCTATGGCATTGGAACTATGACCTTGGGGAATGGGGCATGTTGGGAATGTGCCAGTGGGCGGGGAGGGGGCAGTCATGGATCCACAACCCTCTTAGCCCCCAGCTATGTCCCCCAAACGGGAAAACGTTTGGACCAGCTCAAGAGCTAGTCTAAATGAATTTCCTTCCATTTCAAGCAATGAGAGGGAAATGTGTGTTTAAATAATAAAAAAGCCCCATGGAGGGGAAAGAAATCCCACAAATGGATCCATTGTTACTTCTGCCCTGCCAACAGGAGCCTGGCTGCCAGGCCTTTGGAAGCGTCCGAAGTTCCAACATTACATTTCCAGCCACCACCCACCAGAGGCTCCCCGGGTATAGGCTTGCTCTCTAATCCATCTTTCACACAAACAGCTAGACTTTCCCCATACATTTCTAACCACGCTTTACTTTTCTAATCTGAACAATGTGATTAACTAAATACTGTAATGAACAGTTATTTGTATTTATTATTCTATCATTTTTCAATACTTTTTTTTAGCTGATACCCAAATAAGACCACTTGAACTGGGTTCTACTATGTTTTGGGCAAGAGGTATTCATATTATGGTTTGACGTATCAGCATAAAATGAAAAAGATTATTTCCTAAGTGAAAGCCATTTGACACTTAGAGGCTGAAACCCTATGCAGATTTACCTGGGAATAAGCACCACTGAACACAATGGAACCGAGTAAACGTGAACAAGATTGCACTGCGCTGTAGTATTCTATTTTAAGTGGGTCTGCTTTTCTGGACAGAACATGCTACCCCTATCCTCCAGAAGAAAGATCACTAGGCTTGCCTTTTTTTTAATGTTTCCTTTGAAGCTTCTTTGGATGTTTTGCCCTAGCAGGAACCTCAACATTTTTCTTTAAGTGAAATTTACTGGCACCACTCAGAGAACGTTGGAGTTGGGGAAATGTTAGTGAAGCAAATGGGCAACAACAAAACCATTTGCTTTCCAGTAAAGGCTTCTCTATATTCTATTATTTGAATGCATGTCTAGACTCTGTTCTTAGAGTGTGTATAGCTCATATGCTACACATTTTATTTATTTATTTATTTCATTTATATCCTGCCTTTTTTCCTCCAAGGAACTCAAGGCAGCATACATAATCCTCCTCCTTCTTCCATTTTATCCTCACAACAATAACCCTGTGAGGTAGGTTGGGCTGAGAGTCTGTGACTGCCCCAAGGTCACCCAATGGGCTTCCATGGCTGAGTGGGGACTAGAACCTGGATCTCCCGACTCCCAGTCCAGTACTCTAGCCACTACACCACACTGGCTATAGCCACTACACCACACATACAAATCCAATATATTCTTAAGATATTGTAGAGAATATTTATATGACATTTGTCAAGGGTAAGCTGTGATACAGGTTTGCTTTGTGAAAATTAAAATTACTAGTAGAAAACACCATTAAATTCCCTCTCCTTTAGTTGGTTGATAGTTGGTTGATAGTCTGCTACGTTTGACATAACACAGTCAAATCCATCTTCAGAGTAGCTTCTTTGACATGGAACTATCCCAGGAATTAATTTGGCCCTTCATGTCAGACAAGTTTACAAAGTACATTTCTTAGTTTTTCAAGAGAGCATGTAGAAAAGATCAGAATACTTTCTTCCAATGACAATTTGATTAAGATGATACAGAATAACTAGTAGCTTGCTGACAAACTGATGTATTTCTGCTCCCTCTTCGCTCCTGGTTGCCATTCTAATTGCCTACCTGGAGTATCCAGACTACCATGCTTTTGACTATTTGAAAACCAAAACTGAATACACAGTTCTGATATCCCCCTTTGTGTCATCATTACCAGGTTTTGTGTTACCCTTCACAGTGACTTTCCTCTGCTTTTCTCTTCCCCTCCAGACATACTTATTATCCATTGAGTTTCAGCCATTGCCTACTACTCAATGCAGCAACATAAATATGCAAAAGGTTTGTGGCACTTCCACCTTTCTGAAAATAATAAATAGATTTCAACAGGATTTTTAATACATTCTTGGATTTCCTTTAAACGGCAGCAACACTAACAAATAGCTTATTAGGAACCTATCGTCAAAAACAGCATACCATCTTGGACAGATTTTTTTTTAAACCTGAAACATATATAAGCCAATTCCAGAAGTTCCTACTTTATTATAACATTAACTAGAATTTTGTGTTGTATATAAGTGTCTTTTAAACTAGCATTACTAACTTATTTCACTTGTTCAAGTAGCAGACTTTAAACCTATTAATTTAATACTGTGTTTAATTAAAAGATGTACTACCTCAATACAGTCACATTATTAAAATATACTTGAATAACTGCAAGTAAGCAATTTCAGCTTTTCGAAAGCATTGAAAAACATATATCCTGTTAAAGACAACATTTGCCAAAAGAGTATTAAGCCCCCAAAAGTTTATATTGCATTGCTATTCTGTAAAATACTTCAAATGTAGATTTTCTGGCAACTGTGGGTGTTGGAACCATAATACATCACACACCAAGCCAGTACATCTATTTTGGCTTTGCCCTCTAATTATGGCATGAAGCAGAAAGGTGGATTAACCTGATTCTGTCATCTTACATATGTTTCTCTTTCAAACATCTAATTTTAGGCTACTTTCCTGCAGTTTGTGTCCTCCCAAAATATGATGAAGTATAGATTTCCAAAGCTGCTTTAGTGACTATGTGCATAGCCTTACTACACTGGTAGTCTAAGTAAACTCCGACATCAGAATATTGGACAGAGGGAATACTGATCTAACAATAAAAGGGGGCAAATAAGCTGTGCTCTTATCCACACTTACCTGGGAATAAATCCCACTGAACTCAATAGAGCTCACTTTGGAGTAGACATGTATAGACTCCCACTGTTATTATAAGGGGCACCCCAGGTAACCATGATCAGATCTGGAAAACATTTGTGCAGTTTTTTGAATAAGAGATGAAAGCAACTACATGGTGGCCAACTACAATATAGCCATAAACTCCTCCTTCCTAACTTCCTCTTCCCTTTTTTGTTCCTGCTTTTTTGTTAATGAGTCATTTGGTTAGGGTGGACTGTGGAGGAGTAAAATATTATTGGGCGGGGGAGTAGATTTGATCTGTGTATTTTGGGACATCCTTTTGGATATATTTTGAAAATCACTAAATTTGCAAAGAAAATATAAAACATGCCATCAGCAGCACAGCTCACACTTTAGTAGAATCACCTCTAACTAGTGATGAAAAAATGTGTGTAAAAAAAATCTATGATTAATGCATATCAATTAAGTCCCCAATTAATTTGATTAATTAATTCAACTTTTAGCATGAGACAGAAAAGTGCATAAAGCTAATATTTTGGAGAAGACATTCAGACCTTATAAAGGAAGGAAAAGGTTCTTGCAATGGCTCCCTTTTAAAGAATTAAAAAATAACTCCTAGTGACCTCTAAAAAGTAAAATGGGGGAAAAGATGTCAGAGCCTAAGAAAATCTTTCTTAGGCTTTATGGTGTTGTAAGTAGAACAATGATTTTGTTTTTAAAAAATCCTCCACAAACATTTATTGTTTTCTGTTTTCCATTTCTAGGCTGCAGTTTCTTGCTTTCAGGCAGCACTTGAGCTGTTTACAAAGAATAAAATCACAACAATCATTAAAACAGCTAATATAACAACAAACAATTGATGTTTAATTGTGTTAGGTAGCCAAGAGAGTCAAGTTCCTGCTGAGGGTGAACAACACTGCCTCCGTCCACAAGACTCTGATAGAGGAGGTGCCATTGGCTTCTCCTGGCCGCATCCACATGCACTATGTGTGGCAAAAGGTATGGACTAGGTTCTGTGATGTCATTATGACAGCCCTATTGGTTAGTGACTTCCATGCATGAGTTCTGTGGTGGCTTCACCAGTGGACAGTTTAATGACATGTGGGTGGTGACAGAATTGCCAGGGATGCTGTGGGGCTATCTGTTGGTTTTGCTACATTATGTACTGTTTCATTTTCTACGTTGGTATTTTGCTTTCTACTTTGCTGGTGGGACAGCATAAGATGTTATGCCAGTATAGCTGTAGGGAGGCAATCACTTGTGTGTAGGAGACCCTAGAACTGGTCTGCGTGATATCTAGGCATCAAAATGGCTACATATTAGGGATGTCAGAGAATTCTGCCACAGATCTCGGTGAGGCCGAATGCCAGTGCATTCAGCCCCCCGAACTCCGTGGTGGAACGTCCTGCCCCCCTGCGGATGCCCCCCGGAATGAGACTTACCTGGGGCGGATCTTCCAGGTCGCGGCGGCTCCGGCAGTGGCTTCGGCTGCGGCAGCTGGTCTTCCGACGAGCTGCCACCGCTGCCATTTCCAGTCTTGTTAAAAAAAAAAAAAGACGTGATAGGCTACGTAAAGATTTACATAGCCTATCATGGCTGGGTTAAAAAACAAACAAACGATGTGATAGGCTACGTAAATCTTTACGTAGCCTATCATGGCTGGGTGGGTTTAAAAATCAACAACAACCGCGTACGCAAATAGCGGTGGCTACGGCCACCGCCATTTGCATTCCTTATTTTTGGCCGTCTTAGTCTACGTAAATATTTACATAGACTATGATGGCGAAAATAAAGGGGAACGCAAATAGCGTAGCGGGCGCTACTTGCATCACTTTTTGATTTGCCGTTTTAGCCTATGTAAAGATTTACATAGGCTAAAACGGTGAATCAAAAAGGGACGCAAATAGCACCCGCTACACTATTTGCGTTCCCCTTTATTTTTGCCGTCATAGTCTACGTCAATATTTACGTAGATGCAGACGGCCAAAAATAAGGAACGCAAATGGCGGTGGCCGTAGCCGCCGCCATTTGCGTACACGGGTTGTTGTTTTTTTCCCAGAGCCCTCCGCGGCCAGAAATCCGGCTGCGGAAGGCTCTGGGCTGGGCTGGGCCTGGCCGGCTGCTCTGCGGAGCACAGCCGGCCATTGAGGATTCCAGGGGGGAGGAATGGATTGCCTCCCCCCCCGTTCAGGATTCTGGGGGGAGGGACGGAACGCCTCCCCCCCCACCATCAACATAATCCACGAAAGGTAAGTCACTTTCGTACATCCCTACTACATAAAGCCATCAGTTGGTAGCAGTCAATGTAGACTCGTTAATACTAAAAACACCATAAGATCTAACTAGGTGGCCCAAATTAAATGACTTTAAATTAGACAATTAAAATGAATATTTTACCAAAGTACCTATTTTTGTCTCCAACATTAATGGATTAGTTCTTACAGCAAAAGCTACATTAGTCTCTGCTAAATAGTTGTACAGTGAAATCCTAGGCATGTCTACTCAGAAGTATGTCCCACTGAGTTCAATGGGGCTTACTCCCAGGTAAATGGGTATAGGATTGCAGCCTTAGTGTGCAATCCTATGGGGATAGTCAGCCACCTCTGAATTGGGGGGCGACTGATTATCTAATGCAGGGCAGGTGGAGTGCGGATGGGACCTTCTCTTCCACGCTCCAGCCACCCTGCATTTGTGGCTAGATAGCCGATTTCAGCTGTCTAGCCAGGGTTCCTCAGAGTGTGAGGGCAACGGCCAGATGGGGGTGCATAGGAAGTATTGTAACAGCACTTCAACTATCCCCTCCCTTCCCTGCCCCCAGGAACACGCCCTTTTTGGCTGCTCCGTGCTGCTCATATGAACACGGAGCCAGGGATGATCTACGCTGTCTATGAGGCAGCAGGGGAGGGGGCGGGGAGTCAGATTTCTGGGAAACAACCTTGGAGCACTGGTTCCAAGCTCCATTCCCAGAAAACGAAAAATCCTGTGGCTATCTAGATGCTGTCTAGCAGCCATAGGATCGAGGCTTTAGTTGGCATAATAAAGCATTAAGAATTAGGCCGGTAGTAATGCAACAGAAGAACAATTGTGCTTAATCTAGACAAAGAAGTAGAACAATCAGTCTGGAAATAGGAATTCAGTTCTCCTGAAAACTCAGGTTTGCAATCTGGGGGTACTCCTGGATCTGACTTTGCTCCTAACAAAGGTGGTGGCCTTGGCCAGGAATGCTTCTGTCCTGCTTAGGTTGGTGGCAGCTGTGCCCATTCCTAAAGAAGGTGGATCTGGACATGGTTAAAGATGCCTTAGTTAAGTTAGTCTTGGATTACTGCAACACGCTCTGCCTTTGAAAAGTGTCTGAAAACTTTAACTAGTCCAGAATGCAGAAGCTAGAGCTTTGAGCAGAGGTGGTCATTGTATTGTTGCAGCAGCTTCAGTGTCTTTCTGACTGCTTCTGAGCTCTGCTGATTATCACCTTTAAAACCCTAATTTGCTTAAGACTAGGTATTTAAAGGACCATTTTCTCTCATATATCTCTGTTTTAATCTTCTCTTGTATATTAATTTCTTGTATTGCTGCTAGGTTTTATTTTGGTTTTTATTTTATACTGTAGAGTTTTGTTTTTTTTAAAAAAAACTTTTATATTGTATTTTATGGTTTTACTTTTGAACTGCCCAGAGAGCTTTGGCTGGGGGGGCGGGGCGATTAGAAATGTAATAAATAAATAAACAAACTGCCCCACTCTCTTAAGATCTACTGAAGAGACCCTTCTTTGTATTCTGCTAATATCTGAAATGTGATTGGCTGGAATGAGAGGAGGTCAGCACCTAGATTCTGGAACTTTTTGTCTAGTGAGACCTGCCCTCTCCTTTTGAAGATCTTTCTACTTGTGATAGGTGTTTGGCCAGTCATATTGTTGATGTATTATACTCCCTAGAATATGAGGTTCTGCTCCACCCCTTTACTTTCTCTTGAACTTTTTCTTACTCTGTGTTTTTTATATTGCAATTTTTAATGTTTTATTTATTGTTTTCTTGTAGGGTGTCTCGAGTGTTTTTAACTGGAAAGGCAGGATGTAGTGTAAATCATTTAATTGATTGATTGATTGATTGATTGAGTTGAGCTGAATGTTAGAACTACAAGAACATAAGAACATAAGAAGAGCCCTGCTGGATCAGACCAAGGATCCATCCAGTTCAGCATTCTGTTCACACAGTGGCCAACCAGTTGTCGACCAGGAACCCACAGGACACAAGTGCAACAACACCCTTCTGCCCACGTTCCCCAGCAACTGGTGTACACAAGCATACTGCCTCTGATACTGAAACAAGGCATATTTATCTCTCCTAAAGAATAGGCATTATGGAGGTGGAAAGTGAACAAAGATTAAGGGCAATATTAAGTCCATAGGAATATGGTAAATAGAAGAACTTAGATATTTCTTCTTTCTTTCTTCTTCGTTTCATAGAGGTTTTCACAGCTAGAAAAGAAATGTAAGACATCTGATTTGCAGAAAATAAGTTTCTAAATTGCAAGGGCCCTGATTGAATTTGAGTGCCTAATCTCAATCAGGAATACAATTAAGATATTCACCCCCCCCCGAAATTATAGTATATTAATGGAAATTATACCATATAAGGACAAATATTTATTTGTTAATGTACAATGCAATACTTGAATGTCTACTCAGAAGTAAAATCCATTAAGTTTAATGGGCTTTACTCCCAGATAAGTGTGTATAGGATTGCAGCCTTTATATCCATATTCCATTATGGAATTCAAGGTGGTATAAGAGGAAATGGGAAGGGCACTTAAAAGCAAATATTTCAAAAGAACAGGCCCAGTTTATTCTTGTAATGTACTTATTAAGGAAAACATTTAAAAGATCTTACTTCAAAGGTTGTGCACCAAGATAAGGTTGAAAATCTATCCATCCATCTAATTAAACTACTTTATTAGTGGCATTTCAGGCATTATAAGGTGCAACTTTTTAATTATAATTCCCCACCCCACCCCGGTCCACCAATTCCTTTGCATTCCTTCAGTCAGGGAACTTTTGAACATGTAAAACACCATCCTTTTCTCTTTGGTGCTTCCCCCAGTTCCTTACTATGTCTTGCTGTAAACAGCAAGCATCTTGGTATCATGCTTATGAAAATCTGCCAGGGGCTGCTTATTGCTGGCATGATATGTAGAACTGTGTTACTATGGTAATACTTTAACAACGATAAGACAAAACCTCAAAAGGTGCACTTGAAACAGTTTATTAAGAACCAACACATTTCAGCTTGATGGTTTTTTAGGAGCAATTGAACCAGTTTTGTCAAGAGCTGGCTAAAGTAATTCTGCATGGTATCTTCTAAAGCAAATAGCTGGTTGAATTGCTCCTCAAGAGTTTCAGCTTAAAACTCACTGGGCCATATGGCTTTTGAGGTTTCTGATTTTCTTCATCCCTGTGCTGGCACCCTCCTTTTCTTCTTCCCTATATTGTTGTTGTTAGAATTTCTTAGTAAATTCTAACAACATTCGGTCCCATTTAACCTCAGAACCTGCACCAGATGGGTCCGAAGCACCCCAGTGGGTAACCACGCAATCCCAACAGGTAAACATCAACCCAAAACACCACTACAGACAAGACTGTAACTTGAAGCCATATTTATGGCTTTATTGCTGAAAATTCAGGGGAAATACAAAATAAAAGAAATAGCATGGTGGTTAGAAATTCTCTCTCCAATTACAGGGAAAGAGAATGCAACAAAAACAGAAGATAAATCAAAAGAATTGCAATTGCCGAAGCTGGTACTATGAACTTGGCCAATAAGATAACGGCTTGAGCTTCTAGCATTGTTATGACTCCTCTTTCCAACTTATTCCTGTTTACTACTTGCAGTTCACAGCTAAATGAAAACAATTCAACCTATGTGTTAACCCTCCCGTGGCCTCCTCCTGCTTCTTACTTGAATACTAAACTTATGTAGGGATGTCAGAGAATTCTGCCACGGATTCCATTGAGGCCGGATTCTTTAGAATCCAGCCCCCTGGAATCCATGGCGGAATGGCCTCCCACCCCCTGCCCCCCCCCGTGAAATCCCACCACGATGGAACTTACCTGGGGCGGATGTGGTGGTGGCGGCAGCAGCTCTGGCAGTGGTGGCAGCGGCAGCTGGTCTCCCAGCCGGCCACAGCCAAGCTGCGGCGGCCACCATTTGCGTCCTTGCAGCCGTGATAGGCTACGTAAGTATTTACATAGCCTATCACGGCAAAGAGCAGGGACGCAAATGGCGGCCGCTACGCCATTTGCGCCCCTGCTCTTTGCTGTGATAGGCTACATAAATACTTACATAGCCTATCATGGCTGCTTGCAAGGATGCAAATGGCGGCCGCTACAATGGCCGCCATTTGTGGCCGCAGCAGCCCGGCCATGGTTGGAACTCCAGCTGTGGACGGCCCTGGAGTGGAGCCGGACAGGGAGGATTCCAGCGGGAGAGACGGAGCGCCTCCCCCTCCCACCGTGGATGCCCCTGCGTGGAGCCAGGTAAGGGATTCGTACATTCCTAAACTTATGCTGAAGCGTTACTAACTTCCTCTAGGCATAGGAAGAGTAGAGGAAGGAGTTGGAATGAACAGAAAACTCAAGACTTGGGAATAATTCCAATTCTCACCTCTGAAGATGGGATTACAAATCCCCTCCTCAGATATAACCTCCAAGTCTCAAGCTTAGAAAACACTCCAAGTCCCAAACCCAGAAATCACTCTAGGTCCCAAATTCAGAAATCATTCTAAGTCCCAAAGTCTAAGAGTCTAAAAAGGTCCATAGTTACCTAAATCTGTGGAGAAGCAGCAGCAGCAGGAACAAAAGACACCAACAACCCCAGAGCTCCCATTCTCTGGGCTTTTATACCCCTGCTCTGGTCAAAGGTGGGGCCCAAGGAGCAATGAGACAATCAGCCTCCAATAGGAAATGGGGTGCATGTGGTTAGAGCATTTGCTCACCAATCAGAAACAAGGTGTCCCTTCTATCTCCCATGATTTCATGTCTCTGGGGATCATGTTTGGCACTATTACAAACGGGCTACTTCGAAATGTCTCAACATATGACCCAAAGCCTGCCATCTGGGCATGCTATCTTGATTGATGCATTGCTCTTTGGTATATCTTCTTTGAACTCCCGGTCATCTTTGACCATTTTTGGTCATATCCACCCAAACACCTCCTCCTAGTTGTTGCTCGTGCTCAGGGCTACCCTTCCCTGCCCAACTAGCATCGAGTAGGGACATCAGCAGGTGTACACCACGAGAAGTCAAAACAGTACTTTTCCTCCTCTCAGTAGGGATCTGAGCACGTAGCCGCCGCCGCCATTCCAATAAAAGAAAAAAAAAAACGCCCCCTGATAGGCTACGTGACGATTAACGTAGCCTATCACGGCTAGATTTGCAAAGTCAGCCGTGATAGGCTACGTCAATCATCACGTAGCCTATCACGGGTGACTTAAAAAAAAAAAAAGCGCGTACGCTAATGGCGGCCCCCATAGGGAGCTGCCATTCGCGTTCCTTATTTAGTCACTGTAGTCTACGTAAATGTTTACGTAGACTACGGCGAAAATAAGGGCAACGCAAATAGCGTTGCCCTTATTTTCGCCGTAGTCTACGTAAATCTTTACGTAGACTACAGCGACCAAATAAGGAACGGGAATGGTGGCTCCCTATGGGGGCCGCCATTACCCATACGTGCTTTTTTTTTTTTTTTAAAGTCACCCGTGATAGGCTACATGACGATTGACGTAGTCTATCACGGCTGACTTTGCAAATCTAGCCGTGATAGGCTACGTTAATCGTCACGTAGCCTATCAGGGGGCGTTTTTTTTTTCTTTTATTGGAATGGCGGTGGCGGCAGCCGGTCAAAAGTCCGGCTGCCGCTCCCGTCCCGCTCGAACACCTGCCGAACCGCCAGCCGGACCCGCCGCTGGGAGGGACATTCGGCGAAGGTAAGTCCCGTCCTGGGGGGGGATGCGGGGTGTGGGGGGGTGCGGAGGATTTCTCCCCGAAACTTGTTCAGGGGGCCGAACACGTTGGCGCTCGGCCCCCCGAAGTTTTGGGGAGAAATTCTCCGCCAACCCTAATTTTTTCCCCTCCTCAAAAACAGTCCTGAAAAAAATCTCAGAGCCTCAGTTAGTGAAATAACATCATTTAGTATAGAATCAAAATTCATGGTCTTCTTGCCTAGGGGTCAAAAGTCCGGAATACAAAGCTGCTTATGAGTCTGGGGTCTTCTAGGGGCTCTTCCTGTAGGCCTCTCCCAGATTAAACCAGCCATCTTTACTCTTTGTTAACCCTTTTCAGCACCAGATTAACAACCTTTTTCTTTAAAAAGACCTAAGGTGACTTACATTAAAATGATTAAAACACAAAAAATATAAAATAGCTAAAAACCATTTCTATTAAAACATAATAAAAGAACTAAAATATCAGTACAGAATGAAAAGCTCATCATATGCCTTCAAATGCCTGGGAGTAGAGGAAAGTCTTGACCGGGGACCAAGAAGATGACAATGTTGGTGCAGGTGAGGCTCACTGGGGAGAGTGTTCCACAGTTATGAGCCACTACTAAAAAGGCCTTCTCACTTGTTGTCATCCTCTGAACTTTCCTCAGAGAAGGTACTCTAAAGGGAGCCTCAGATGTTGATCTCAGTGTGTGGGTAGTATAGGTATTGGGTAGGTTCATACGGGGAGAGAATGCTCCATCAGGTATTGTGGTCCGGAGTGCTACAAGGCTTTAAATGTCAAAACCAGCACCTTGAATTGGGCTCAGAAATATATAGGCAGCCAGAGCAAGCAGGCAATATGTGGTATCATATACGAGAAGCTATATGTAGTGGAAAGCAGACCTAAACAATAGCTGCTATAGTAGGTTAAACACACATGCCAAAGCACTCATCACTAACCACCTTTAAACAGGGCCATGGCCAGCCTTTGCTAGTTGGGGAATCACATTTCCAGGTACAGCTTGAATGGAATAAGAATCAGTTATTTCCTCTGCCAATCGAAACTTCTACATCTTTTGCCAGGCCCAAGTGTCTGCATATATTTTGGTATCTATTAATAATTAGCACCAGAAACTTACAAGCTGAACAAGCTAAGTTCAGAAGTTTTTACCTATTTATGAACATCTCTTTAAATAAATATCTTTCTTAAATCATCTCTTTTCCCTTTTAAGCACCTTTCCTAGTCATTGTAGCTAAAGGGTTTTTTTTTTCTTTTTCTTTCAGGTTAGGTGAAGTGCGATAAGGGAGCTAATGACCATGAAAATTCCATCCTAAATTCCAAGCTACACATTATGTTTAATGCAGCTATGGAGATGTTCTTTCCTTACTCCAAAATAAGGGTTAGTACCTAATCCAGATTGAGACCTGTATGTGAGTGGTGGGGGATATTTGACCCATTGCCCCCTGCTGTGCTCCAAATCTGGATTGGGAGCCTCACCGTTGCAATTTGCTTAGGGAAAACCCCTACTGAAGTGAATGGGGGCTTTTTCATACGCAGATTGCAGGAGTGTGAGGCCTGTAATATGTACTGAAATCTTGAAGGTGGAAAACTGCCTGGGGGGGGGGGGGTCACCAGCCAATGAGATATATAATCAGACATTTTCCTCTCCCCCCAAACCAGTTTTCATTCTTTAATGGAAGTTGTTACGCTATCAGTTGAAATGCATATTTTAGAAAAATCTTCTTAAGGGCATTGGACATTAGACTCAGCCTAGCTTTGATAATCGCTTTTACAGTTGAAAGGGCTGCTTTCTGCTTTAAAATTGTTTGTGTGTCTTGAAGACTGTCTGCTACCAACAGTTACCCATTCTGAACATAGCCTTTCTGATCCATCAAAATGATAGAGATCAAGTTAGCTGGCATGACTCATTGTCACTGGGTCCCTTTTAGCTGGCATTTTACATATAAAGAACATTTGCACTGGCCTATTTTCCATCAAATATCAGGCATTTTATAAGGGCATTTTACTATGTTATGACATTCCATTTTCTGTCACTATTTTGAGACAATGCCGTCTGTTTGTTTTTATTGCTTCCTTGTGTTTGTGTGGCCCTCTTTTTTTCCTCCCTGTTTGCCATCATCAATGATGTAATATGTCATGTCTATTGTCATGTCTATTGACATACTACCTGTACCCTACACCCCATATGTATCACAAGCACTTATTTGCTGGTTCAATCTCATTACTGGACTTTATTTTAGTTCATTTTATTCACAAAATGTATAAGGACACAGTCCTAACTAGATAGGCGGCTGCCTCTGAACTTGGAGGCAACTGCCTATCCAAAGCAGGTCAGAAGAAGCACGGAGGGGATCCTTCCCTCTGTGCTTCTCCTGCCCTGCTTTTTTGACAAGACAGCCGATTTGCTAGCCACAGGAGCATGGAGCAGGGAAGGAGGCTGCTGTACAACACTTTTTTGTTGTTTATTCGGTCAGTCACTTCCGACTCTTCGTGACTTCATGGACCAGCCCACGCCAGAGCTTCCTGTCGGCCGTCGCCACCCCCAGCTCCCCCAAGGTCGAGTCCGTCACCTCCAGAATATCATCCATCCATCTTGCCCTTGGTTGGCCCCTCTTCCTTTTGCCTTCCACTTTCCCTAACATCAGCATCTTCTCCAGGGTATCCTGTCTTCTCATTATGTGGCCAAAGTACTTCAGTTTTGCCTTTAATATAATTCCCTCAAGTGAGCAGTCTGGCTTTATTTGCTGGAGTATGGACTGGCTTGATCTTCTTGCAGTCCAAGGCACTCTCAGAATTTTCCTCCAGCACCACAGTTCAAAAGCATCTATCTTCCTTCGCTCAGCCTTCCTTATGGTCCAGCTCTCACAGCCATAGGTTACTATGGGGAATACCATTGCTTGAACTATGCGGACCTTTGTTGTCAGTGTGATGTCTCTGCTCTTCACTATTGTATCAAGATTTGTCATTGCTGTCCTCCCAAGAAGTAAACGTCTTCTGATTTCCTGGCTGCAGTCAGCGTCTGCAGTAATCTTTGCACCTAGAAAGACAAAGTCTGTCACTGCCTCCACGTTTTCTACCTCTATTTGCCAGTTATCAATCAAGCTGGTTGCCATAATCTTGTTTTTTTTTAGGTTTAACTGTAACCCAGCTTTTGCCCTTTCTTCTTTCACCTTCGTCATAAGGTTCCTCAGCTCCTCCTCGCTTTCAGCCATCAAAGTGGTATCATCTGCATATCTGAGATGGTTAATGTTTCTTCCAGCAATTTTAACGCCAGCCTTGGCTTCATCAAGCCCAGCACGCCGCATGATGTGTTCTGCGTACAGGTTGAATAGGTAGGGTGAGAGTATTCACCCCCGCCATACTCCTTCCCAATCTTAAACCAGTCCGTTGTTCCGTGGTCTGTTCTTACCGTTGCTACTTGGTCGTGATACAGATTCCTCAGGAGGCAGACAAGATGACTTGGTATCCCCATCCCACCAAGAACTTGCCACAATTTGTTATGATCCACACAGTCGAAGCCTTTAGAATAGTCAATAAAACAGAAATAGGTGTTTTTCTGAAACTTCCTGGCTTTCTCCATTATCCAGTGGATATTGGCAATTTGGTCTCTAGTTCCTCTGCCTTTTCTAAATCCAGCTTGTACATCTGGCAATTCTCATTCCAAGACCTTGCAAGATCTTGAGCATTACCTTACTGGCATGTGAAATAAGTGCCACTGTTCGATAGTTGGAACATTCTTTGGTGCTTCCTTTTTTTGGTATGGGGATATAGGTTGATTTTTTCCAATCTGTTGGCCATTCTTGTGTTTTCCAAATTTGCTGGCATATGGCATGCATCACCTTGACAGCATCATCTTGCAAGATTTTAAACAGTTCAGCTGGGATACCGTCATCTCCTGCTGCCTTGTTATTACCAATGCTTCTTAAGGCCCAATCAACCTCACTCTTCAGGATGTCTGGCTCTAGCTCACTGACCACACCATCAAATCTATCCCTGATATTATTCTCCTTCCTATACAGATCTTCCATATGTTCTTGCCACCTTTTCTTGATCTCTTCTGCTTCTGTTAGGTCCTTGCCATCTTTGTTTTTGATCATACCCATTTTTGCCTGGAATTTACCTCCCATGTTTCTAATTTTCTGGAAGAGGTCTCTTGTCTATTCTATTATCTTCTTCCACTTCCACGCATTGCTTGTTTAAAAATAATTCCTTATCTCTTCTGGCTAACCTCTGGAATTGTGCATTTAATTGGGCATATCTCTCCTGATCACTGTTGCCTTTTGCTTTCCTTCTTTCTTGGGCTGCTTCCAGTGTCTCAGCAGACAGCCATCTTGACTTCTTAGTTTTCTTTTTCTTTGTGACGTTTTTTGTTGCAGCCTCCTGAACGATGTTGCGAACTTCTGTCCATAGTTCTTCCGGGACCCTATCTACTAAATATAGTCCCTTACATCTATTCTTCACCTCCATTGCATATTCATGAGATATATTAGTGAGCTCATATCTGACTGATCTGCGGGTCTTCCCTATTCTCTTTAGTCTGATTCTAAATTGTGCAATTAGAAGTTCGTGATCTGAACTACAATCAGCTCCAGGTCTTGTTTTTACTGACTGCATAGATGTCCGCCACCTTTGGCTACAAAGGATGTAGTCAATCTGATTTCGGTGTCGACCGTCTGGTGAAGTCCATGTATAAAGTCATCTCTTAGGTTGTTGGAAGAGAGTGTTTGTTATGCACAGTGAGTTGTCTTGGCAAAATTCTATCAGCCTATGTCCTGCTTCATTTTGTTCTCCGAGACCATGCTTTCCTATAATTCCAGGTGTCGTTTGACTACCCACCTTAGCATTTCAGTCTCCTGTAATGAAAATAACATCTTTTTTTTGGCATACTATCCAGTAGGTGCTGCAGATCCTCATAGAACTGATCTACTTCTGCTTCTTCAGCATCTGTAGTTGGGGTGTATATTTGGATCACTGTGATGTGAAATGGCTTACCATGAATTCAAATTGAGATCACTCTGTCATTTTTTGGATTGTATCCAAGCACTGCTTTAGCCACTTTACTATTAATTATGAAGGCTACTCCATTTCTTCTGTGGTCCTCTTGTCCACAGTAGTAGATGTGGTGGTCATTTGATGTGAAGTGGCCCATTCCAGTCCATTTCAGTTCACTGACACCCAAAATGTCTATATTTAATCTTGACATCTCCCCAATAACCACATCATGCAACACATAGGATGTGTCATACACGCAGCTACGCTCTCCCCACCCCAGAATGCCCCCAGACATGCCCCTTACCAGCCGCTCTACACTCCTCTTGTGAGTGCGGAGGATGGGGCTGTTCCGTGCTGCCTCGGAGGCAGCGTGGAATTGGGGGAAGTCAGTTCTGTGGGAACCGACCTCAGAGCACAGGCTCCGAGAAAATACCATATCTTATGGCTGTCTAGCCACTGTCTAGCGGCCATAGGATTGCTCCCTAAACTGTTCTTCATTTTAAAAAGATTTCTGAGCAGTGAAGGAAGAAGAAAAAATAAAAATACAAAAGAATACAAATATTAAAAATCAAGTTATACCATTTGCTACTTTTATTCTTAAAGAGCATAAATCTGAGTAACAAGTCTGACTTCTCTCTTTGTGTTATAATTAACAGCAAACATAGGAAACATATATTTTACTAAATAATAATAATAATAATAATAATAATAATAATAATAATAATAATAATAATACAAATATATATTAATCAGCCCAGCTAAGGACACATGCATATAGAATGTTTGGTTAGGTTGGCTCTGAATTAATGACTGTAAAAGCACCACAGCATCCATTTTGTAAGTAGATGTAGATTTCTGGAACAACAATGATGACAAGCATTTTCCTGGTGCAAGAATTATCTCAAAATGCCTGATACTGTTTGTAAAACACTAGGAGGAAAACACTCACTATGGTAGAACTCGAATGATACAGGATTTCAGAAACAAAATACAGCAGTTATAAAAGCAAACTACTTTTGGCCCTAAAGGTTTCTGAATTAATATATAATATAAACATGACCCCAAATGACTTCTATAAAAGAATTTGTTTTTCATAAAGAATGGAACATTTGCAGCAAACTGTGACCCTGTAAAGATTTTTAAATCCTGGTTTCCATTTACTAAAACCAGACTATTTAAGTGCTTTCAAGCAAGTCAGAGTGCTTGGTTTGTTTAAGTTAATTGCAAGTCCCAGCCAGTCCTTACCCCATTAGAACTATGAGAAGCACATTATATCTTCTTTTGGATTTTATATGACTGAGATCCAAGTTATATAATCAACAGCCTCATGTGGTGTATTGCTGGACGATTCCATTTTAGATTACAAATAGGAAATCAAATATTTGAATACTCCACAATATATAAATGCACATATTGTACGTATAGCTTCACACACAGAAAACCTGCATATTTCAGAGAAGGGTTGTATAACATGCTAGCTTTGTGTGAGTAGTGAATAAATGGTGGATATCTGTGTTAATTCTTACTGTTGACTTTGTTTTTCAAATATCAAATCTTCAGGAGACTTAGCTGTTACTATAAGTAAAATATACCTAGGGATGTCAGAGAATTTCTCCACGAATCTTGGGGAGGCCGAATGCCAGCGCATTCGGCCCCCTGAAATTGGTGGAGAAACGGTCTTCCCCCCCGCCCCCCCCGGGATGGGACTTACCTTGCTCGAATGTCCCTGGCGGCAGCGGCGGCGGCTCCGGCGGCGGTTTGGCGGCGGTTCGGTGGCCGGTCTTCCGACCGGCTGCCGCCACCGCCATTTCCAAGTAAAACAAACAAACAAACAAACAAACAAACGTGATAGGCTACGTAAAGATTTACATAGCCTATCATGGCTAGATTTTTTTAAAAACACCGTGATAGGCTACGTAAACATTTACGTATCCTATCACGGCTGACTGCAGGGACACAAACGGCAGTGGCTACAGCCGCCGCCATTTGCGTCCCGGCAGGAGAAGAGGTTTCGCGGCCGGAGGGACGGGGCAACTCGCCCCTGGCCAGAATTTCGGCGGGGAGGGACGGGGCGCCTCCCCCCCAGCCAGAATTTCAGCAGGGAGGGACGGAGCACCTCCCCCCCGGCCAGAATTTCGGAGGGAGGGATGGAGCGCCTCCCCCCCACTGTGAAGCAAGCTTCGGGATCAGGTAAGGGACTTTTGTCCATCCCTAAATATACCACATGACAGGACTGGCCTGTGTGACCCCACTTTACTGTGGGTGGTGGAAACCATGGGACCTGTGCTCTTACAGTAGTCTGATCAGTGAGGGAAAAAAATGCTGAGTTAAAGATAGTGGGCCATGCCTCTAGACTATGTAGGGATGGACGAAAGTCCCTTACCTGGTCCCGCAGCTATTTTCGATGGGGGGAGGCGCTCCGTTTCTCCCCCCGAAATTCTTGGCGGGTGGGGAGGCGCCCCATCCCTCCCCGCCAAAATTCTGGCCGGGGGCGAGCGCCCCGCCTCTCTGGCCACGAAAGAAAAAAGTTATGTAAAAAAAAAAATGTGATAGGCTACGTAACGATTTACATAGCCTATCACGGCTGACTTTGAAAATCTAGCCGTGATAGGCTATGTAAATCGTTACGTAGCCTATCACGTTTTTTTTTTTTTTACTTTACTTGGAAATGGCAGCGGTGGCAGCCGGTCGGAAGACCGGCCACCGCCGAACTGCCGCCGAACTGCCGCTGAACCGCTGCCGGGGCCCGCCGCCGAGAGGGACATTTGCATGAGGTAAGTCCCATCCCGGGGGGGGGGTTGGAGAATTTCCCCACCAATTTCGGGGGGCCGAATACGTTGGCATTCAGCCTCCCGGAGATTCGTGGAGAAATTCTCCGACATCCCTACTACCGGGGCCCCATCTACATGGCACTGCTTTCATGGGCCACCCCCTCGCAACTGTGCAGCAATGCGGCTTCGAACTAGCATCCCCTGTGATACACTCCTGATTTACTGTGCACTTACCTAACAGACTCACAGTTCCCTTTTTTGGGGCCATTATACTTAAATGCTCAGCTGTGCAGTCCTGTGAGCATGGGGGTGCAACACTTCATTGGCTGTTTTGTATTTTAGGGGTTCTGTTGTGTCTTTCCCTCCCTGGTTAGTTAAAAATTGGTTGTTCTGTGCTCCTTCATTTCCACACCTTCTGTTTGTCAGTTCCCCAGCCCAAGACTCTCACAATGACACGCGCTCACAAGCTTGAGCAGTATGTGCCTACCTGTCAGTCCAAAATGGTGGCCAGAGTGAAGTTGGTCCTCCCCCAAGACCCCCCAGCCCTTGGGCACTGAGTTCCAAAGCAACCATTGTGAAGATACAAAGCTGCAAAAATGTGCAAAGTGTGATTAAATAACTGAAAACACATTTCTGTGCTTCTGTAACTGCACAGTTGCAAAGGGATGGGGGGGATAAAGGGGCATCACAGAGTGACACAACCACTACACATGCCTACAACATGCCCACTGCAAAATGTGAAGACGGTTTGAGGAAGCGACAGACGGCCCGCAACCACGGGGAAACCCGTAGCAAACCCCACAAATCCCCGCAAAATGCCACCTTGGAAATCTGCAGTTTCCGTGAGAAAACCATGAATGGCTGTGAAGTGGTGACTGCATCATCGATCCCGAGCGACCTTGACTCGCAGCCACCCCAGAGTGAAAGGCTCATGTAGATGGGGCCCAGGACACCTGCTCCCTGAAAGGGGTGGGAGGAAAACCAGCGAGCAATCAGTGATACAAAAAACAAGCACTAGGATTCATTTAACAGGGAAGGGAAATGCAAAACAAATTCAAATGAATAAAAAATTTAAAGGAAGTCTCTGAACAATAACATGGACAGAATGGAGTCTAATTGCATACAGTCCACAAATGTAGGACTCAGAGGTAACTGTAGGGCTCAGTTACTGACAGTTGGTTATTGAGTAACTGGTTGGAAGGGCAGAATGCTGCTGCTCTCCTTCCTGGTCTTTTCTCAGCTTCCTTGGGGCTTTTTTTCTCTGAGTTTCTCTACATGAGCGATTTATTGCACACTCCTAATTATACTCGCAGAAGTTTATGGGTCCTTTACATGACATCATCAACTTCTAGGACGTCTCCCGCACTTTTCCCCCTTTATCCCCCCTTTATCTTGCTATCAAAAAGATTGGAGATATGCTGTAAGAAAAGGTAATGGTGCAATATTAGCAGTCAGTAATGCTGGCGTAGTGCTATAAGTCAGCCACTAGATGGTACTGTTTCATTGAACATATAGAACATTGCCGAGAAGGGAAATTTTCAGTTCTAAATCATGTGTTTGCCTCTAAAGGAGCCCATCGTAAAGCCAGAAAGACCCTGGAAGAAGAAAGCCCCAGTAAGGATGTGGTATTTTTGTTTATGATAGAGAAGCCCTTTGTGTCTGGGGCTATTCACAAGTCACAGCAGCATTCAGAACAAATTGTAGGTTAACTTTGGATTGTTTTGCCCACAAACAACCCAAAATGTTCTGGTTCAGACATCATGCTAACAACCTATGAATGAGGCATTTGTAGGTTGTTTCTTAACACTTGAAGTGGCTCACATGTGGCATGCATCCCTGCAAATCATTGGTTGATTAACAGACAATTTGCTGCCAAATGCCACCGTGACATATCAACCAGGTCTCTGTCTCTCCCTCTTCTCAGTTTCCTCAGAGACTTCTCGATCTTCATCTCCTTTGCTTTCCTCACAGTCTCCTCAAAACTTTCCATCTCTCACAACCAATTGTTCTACCCCTAAAGATGGCCTGAAAATAATTATACATACATACATACATAGATACCCTAGCTTATCAGGATGAAAAAGGATTGAACTCAAAAGCATTCCACCAGAGGATTGCACTGCACAGGGGTTACAGTTGCTTCAGCCATTGTCCTTCCACCTTCTCTCAAATAAACCCGAGCACTCCCCCCCACACACACACCTGAGTTCTCAGAAATCTTGACTGGGAGAAATTGCATTTGTCCTCTGTAGGCCAGAACCCAGAACAAATGTGGCCTACTGCCTCTGCCTTATTTCTTTTTATAGAAGTAGAAAATATGGCCATGTCCTCAGGGTTTTGGATTTTTTTTTAAAGGGCTCATGTTCATTAAGCCAATGAGTAGTATCCAATGTTAGTCCTATGTAGATTAGACCCATTGAAATGAATGAGACAAGTTAGTTAGGACTAATTTCAGTCCCATTCATTTCAATGGGTCTACTCTACACAGGACTAACATTGGATACTACCCAATGTTAAGAACATTAATTGTTTGGATTGAGAGTGCTCATTTTTGAATGCTATCTGCCTTTCATTCTGGATGAGTGTCAGTATTTTTAGTTTTGTTGTTTCTATTTGCAAAGTCTCTCATGCATGCAACCTGCCCCAAAGTTCTGCCTTGACCTCTGTTGCTCTTAACCTCTGGCTAGCCAGGTTGTTCTGTAATGAATGCCAGGTTGGCCCAAAATAAAATCTCCCTCATCCATGATTTGATTGTGGATGACGGGGCTGACCTGGTATGTATTACTGAGACCTGGGTGGGGGAACTGGGAGGGGTCACTTTCTCCCAGCTGTGCCCTCCTGGGTACTTGGTGCAGCACCAACACTGAATGAGGGTCGGGGAGGGGGGGTTGCCATTGTCTATAGGAATTCAATCTCCCTCTCCAGGCTTCCTGCTCTTTCGAGTGCAGATCCTGAGTGTTTGTACCTTGTGTTGGGTACCCGGGACAGATGAGGGATTCTGTTGGTGTACAGCCCACCCCGCTGCCCATCAGACTCCCTGCCTGAGCTGACAGAGGTGGTCTCGGACTTGGTGTTGAGGACCCCTAGGATGATGGTTCTGGGGGATCTCAACTTCCATGCTGAGGCCGCTGTGTCCGGGGCGGCTCAGGACTTCATGGCCACCATGACAACCATGGGGCTGTTCCAACATGTCATCGGCCCAACACATATAAAAGGACACACTCTTGATTTGGTTTTCTCAACTGGGCAGGAGGATGGTGATCTGAAAATGGAGGAATTAACATCTGTCCCTTTGTCATGGTCAGATCACTTCCTGCTGAGGTTTAGACTCCTGGCAGCCTTCCCCCTCTGCAAGGGTGGGGGACCTATTAAAATGGTCCGCCCCCAGAGATTAATGGATTCTGATGAATTCTAGAGGGCTCTGGGGGATTTTCCTGCTGGTATGGCTGGTGCTCCTGTCGAAGCACAGGTCACTCTGTGGAATGCAGAAATGACTCGGGCGGTTGACACGATTGTGCCCAAGCACCCTCTCCTTCTGAGCAGAGCCCGGCCAGCTCCTTGGTATACACATGAGCTGAGGGCAATGAAGCAAGAGGTAGGGATGTCAGAGAATTCCTCCATGGATCTTGGTGAGGCCGAATGCCAGTGCATTTGGCACCCGAACTCCATGGCAGAACGGCCTGCCCCTCCGCCTCCCGCGGATCCTCCTCGGGACGAGACTTACCTGGGGTGGATGTTCCGGACGGCGGCAGCTCCGGCGGTGGCGGCGGCTGGTCTTCTGAACAGTGCTGCTGCCATTTGCAGTCTGTTTCCCCCCCCCCCATTCGTGATAGGTTACATAAAGACTTATGTAGCCTATCATGTCTGGCTTGAAAAAAACAAAACAAAAACGCGTACGCAAATGGTGGCGGCTACGGGCCTACAGCTGCCGCCATTTGTGCTCCTTATTTTCGCCGTATTAGTCTACGTAAATGTTTACGTAGACTAAGATGTACCAAAATAAGGAACGCAAATGCGTACGCGCGTGTTTTTTTTTTTAAATCAGCCATGATAGGCTACGTAAACATTTACATAGCCTATCATGGCTGACTGCAGGGACTCAAACGGCGGCGGCTACGGCCGCCGCTGCCCTTTGCATCCCTGCTAGCCAGTGGCCGGATGTCCGGCCGCTGGTGAAGCCGGCCGGCGGTTCCACAGAATCCCTGTGGAGCGGAGCTGGCCGGCCAGGATTCCGGGGGGGAGGGACAGAGCGCCTCCCCCCCAGCATCAGCATAATCCGCGAACAGGTAAATGACTTTCGTACATCCCTAGCAAGAGGGGAGATGGCTAGAATGCAGGTGGAGGAAAACTCGTGCTGAGTCTGACCGAACATAGGTAAGAGCCCACTATCAAGCCTACTCTGTGGCAGTGAGGGTGGCAAAGACACAGTTCTTTTCCACCAGCATTGCATCTAGGGATGTCGGAGAATTTCTCCATGAATCTCCGGGAGGCTGAATGCCAACGCATTCAGCCCCCTGAAATTGGTGGAGAAACGGTCCACCCCCCCCAGGCTGGGACTTACCTTTGTCGAATGTCCCTGGCGCTGGCGGCTCCCAGCGGCGGTTCGGTGGCGGTTCGGCGGCGGCGGCCGGTCTTCTGACCAGCTGCCACCATTTCCCAGTAAAAAAACAAACAAAACAACAAATGTGATAGGCTACGTAAAGATTTACATAGCCTATCACGGCTAGATTTTCAAAAAACACCGTGATAGGCTACATAAATCCTTACGTAGCCTATCACGGCTGACTTTGGGGAAAAAAAAAGCGTGTAGACAAATGGCGGTGCCCATGGGCGCTGCCATTTGCGTACGCACTTCCCCCCCCCCAAAGTCAGCCGTCATAGGCTACGTAAAGATTTACCTAGCCTATCATGGCTAACTGCAGGGAAGCAAACGGCGGTGGCTATGGCCAATGTGTTCGGCCCCCCGAACAAGTTTCGGGAGAAATTCTCCGCACCCCCCCGCACCCCGCACCCCCCCCGGGACGGGACTTACCTTTGCCGAATGTCCCTCCCGGCGGCGGGTCCGGCCAACGGTTTGGCGGGTGTTCGTGCGGGTCTTTAAAGATTTACGTAGACTACGGCGACCAAATAAGGAACGGGAATGGCGGCTCCGTATGGGGGCCACCATTATCCGTACGCGCTTTTTTTTTTTTAAGTCACCCGTGATAGGCTACGTGACGATTTACGTAGCCTATCTCGGCTGACTTTGCAAATCTAGCCGTGATAGGCTACGTTACCCATCACGTAGCCTATCACGGGGGCGTTTTTGTTTTTTTTTCTTTTATTGGAATGGTGGTGGCGGCAGCCGGTCGAAAGACCGGTTGCCGCTCCCGCCCCGCACGAACACCCGCCAAACCGTTGGCCGGACCCGCCGCCGGGAGGGACATTCGGCAAAGGTAACTCCCGTCCCGGGGGTGTGTGCGGGGTGCGGGGGGGGTGCGGAGAATTTCTCCCGAAACTTGTTCGGGGGGCCGAACACATTGGCGCTCGGCCCCCCGAAGTTTCAGGGAGAAATTCTCCGCCATCCCTAGTGAAACGGAGCACTTACCTGCTCCCGTCCATGCTGCTTTGCGAATGGCGGCCGTCCTGGCCGCCATTCGCTTCCTCCTCTTCCTAGCTGTGATAGGCTACGTAAGTATTTACGTAGCCTATCACGGCAGGGGGAAAAAAGTCCTAGCGTACGCAAATGGCGGCGGCTACCGCCATTTGCATATGCTGGGGTTTTTCCCTGTGCCGTGATAGGCTAGGGAAATATTTACATAGCCTATCACGGCTCAATACAGGGATGCAAATGGCAGTGGCTACGACAGCCGCCATTTGCGTCCCTGCAGGGCTGCCCAGTGGCCAGATGTCCGGCTGTGTGTGGCCGGAGCTGGCTGGCAGCTCTGTGGCTTGGCTGCGGAGCAGAGCCGGCCAGGCAGGATTCCGGAGCACCTCCCTCCCCATTGAGGATTCCAAGGGGAGGGACGGAGTGCCTTTCCCCCACCGCGGATGCCCCTGTGTGGAGCCAGGTAAGGGATTCGTACATCCCTAGTTCGTGGCCTGTTACATTCTGGGCCAGGGAGAGGGATGGTGGAACCCTCGGTGGCACGCTGTGACAAGTTTGCCCGGCACTTTGAAGATAAAGTCACTCAGATTCGTCATGAATTGGACACCACGATTAATGCAGTTCCATTGGTAGAGGCGTTCAGAGCACTGTCTTGTCCAGTTTTATTGGATGAGTTTCAGTTACTGAGGCCTGAGGATGCAGGCAAGGTGCTTGGCCAAGTCCGATTGACCACTTGTGTGCTTTCCCTTGCCCTTCATGGCTTATTAAATCAAACAAGGAGGGGATGTCTGGCTGGGTCCAGGAGGTTATAAATTCCTCCTTGAGAGAGGGAGTGGTGCCTGCCACTTTAAAAGAGGCGGTAATTAGACCACTCCTGAAAACCTGGACCCAGAGGATGTTAATAATTATAGGCCAGTGGCCAACATCCCCTTCTTGGGCAAGGTGCTTGAGCGGGTGGGTGTAGGATAGCCCCAGGCACTGTTGAATGAAACGGATTATCTAGATCCATTTCAATCGGGCTTCAGGTCTGGTTTTGGAATGGAAACTGCCTTGGTCGCCCTGTGGGATGACCTCTGCTGGGAGAGGACAGGGGGAGTGCAACCCTGTTGATTCTTCTGGACCTCTCAGTGGCTTTCGATACCATTGACCATGGTATCCTTCTGGATAGGTTGTCTGGGTTGAGAGTTGGAGGCACTGCACTACAGTGGTTCTGCTCCTACTTGGATGGCCGATTCCAGAAGGTGGTGCTGGGGGATTATTGCTCTGTGCCATGACAATTGTGCCATGGGGTTCCACAGGGCTCTATTTTATCCTCCATGCTGTTTAACATCTACATGAAACCGCTGGGGGAGGTTTTCTGGAGGTGAGGGCTAAGGTGCCATCAATATGCGGATGACACCCAGCTCTACCTCTCTTTCTCATCAAAACCAGGTGAGTCAGTGGCTGTTCTGAATCAGTGCCTGGGCATGGTAATGGACTGGATGAGGGCCAATAAACTGAAATTCAATCCAGACAAGACGGAGGTACTGTTAGTGGGTGGTTCGTCTGCCCGGCTAGGTTATATTCAACCTGTTCTGGAGGGGATTGCACTCCCCCTAAAGGATCACGCTCATAGTTTGGGGGTGCTCTTGGATCCAGAACTGTCACTTGAGGCACAGGTGAACTCAGTGGCATGGAGCACTTTTTATCAGCTTAGGCTGGTATACCAACTACGCCCTTACCTGGACAGAGATAGCCTAGCTACAGTTATCCATACTCTGATAACTTCTCGTCTGGATTACTGCTATGAGTTATATGTGGGGATGCCTTTGAAAATGGTCCGGAAACTTCAGCTGGTCCAAAATAGGGCAGCAAGATTGTTAACAGGGACTGGCCTGCGAGCTCATATTACGCCAGTACTTTTCCAGCTGCACTGGCTGCCAGTCCATTTCCGGGCCCGATTCAAAGTGCTGGTGTTAACATTCAAAGCCCTTAATGGCTTGGGGCCAGGTTACCTGAAGGATCGCCTCCTCCCATACGTGCCTGCCCGGACCTTAAGATCATCGTCAGCGGCCCTTCTCTGTGAGCCCCTGCCAAAGGAAGTGAGGCGGGTGGCCACTAGGAGGAGGGCTTTTTCTGTTGTGGCACCCCGGCTCTGGAATGAGCTCCCTAGTGAGGTTCTCCTGGCACCTACATTGTATTCCTTTCGGTGCCAGGTGAAGACCTTTTTATTTTCCCAGGCATTTTAGCATTTTAGCTTTCTAAACTTTTAGCTTTGCTGTTTTAAAAAAATTGTATTTTAAACTCCTGCACTGCTGCAAAGTTTTATTGTGGTTGTATTGTTATATTCTGGTTTTAATGTTCTATATATTTTAAATTGTTTTATTGTGTGTTGTTTGGTTTTAAGTTTTGTGAACTGCCCAGAGAGCTTCAGCTATTGGGTGGTATAGAAATAAATAAATAAATAAATAAATAAATTTAAAATATGAAAATTGCAAACCTACGTCCCCTAGACAAGGTCTGGGGGACATAGGATTTTTCAGTTTCCTGGCTCCGGGCTCAGAGACAGGGCTTCGAGCTCGGAGCCAGGAACCGCGCTCTCCGCTCCCTTCCCCTCATAGTGGAGAGAACTGTGCTGGCTGCGTCTCCATGCTCGTAAAATGGAGCTTGGAGGCGAGGAGAAGGGGCCGGTCCTGGGGAAGGGGAGGGGACGGGGCAGCAGTCCTACAATGTTTCCTAAGGCCACCCCAGCCCCCTTCCCTCCCCCTCCCCAAAGTCATTCAGGAGCTTACGAGTACCCAGGGCACAACAAATAGGACTGCATGCTTAATGAGTATACACTTAAAATGTGCTGTTTTTATTAGACAAGTACTGGAGTGGTGACATCTCTATTATGAATCACAGTGTATTTGGAGCAAAAAATAGATCGATAAGCATTCCCTCTTGCTCCAATTACATTTTTTTAGAACTTCCTTTTATAGATATTCTGCTGTATTGTGATTTTTTGGCATGGGGGCATCACTCACGTAGTAAGCCTTGAGAGGTGAAATATTTTAACTGTGAGATGTTCATTTCACCTCCTGAGGTTACACTTTTTTAAAACTAAAGAACAATTTTATAAGACACAAAACTTATTTATGTTGTCTGGATTCTTTATGCAGCACACAATATGTGCTCCTTATGGCAGCCAGATATCCGTTCCCTTAGTAGAGGAAGACATTATAATGTTTCCCCTCCTCCATCTCTCAATCAAAAAAATGTTGCAGGGCATTGGTGTAAAATAAATTCTAGTGAACCATCAATATGTACCATTTTGGAACAAAACCAAAGGTTGCTAGTATTGCCAAACTTTATTGGAAATATTATATTTAAATTGACTTATCACAGGCATTTTAACATGCAACACATGTAATTATTGGGGCCGCAGTGGCTTAGTGGTTAAGACGCTGAACTGCAGCCCGAAGGTCGGCAGGACAGCAGTTCGAGACCCGAGTGCCACATGACGGAGTGAGCTCCCATCTTCAGTCCCAGCTCCTGCCAACCTAGCAGTTTAAAAGCAAGAAATTGCAAGTAGATAAATAGGTACCGCTTCAGCAGGAAAGGTAACAGCGTTCCGTGCACCTTGGTGTTCAGTCATGCTGGCCACATGACCATGGAAGTGTCTTTGGACAACGCTGGCTCTTCGGCTTAGAAATGGAGATGAGCACTACACCCTAGAGTCGGACACGACTGGTTGGGGACACCTTTACCTTTTTTTTTTACATGTAATTATTAAGCCTGTGTTTTCGTGTGCGTCACTGAGCCAAAACAAGGAGAAAAAGACAGGCCAAGAGAGGATTCCTACATACTGGAGGGCAGTGGAGGCTGGTGGCTAATCTGACTGGGGGTGGGGGTGAGGGGGGGCGGAGGACAGGTTAGTGGAGGTGGAGCCAACAGGTCACAGGAAGCAGAACAATCTTTGAATCCCCAACAGACTGCGACACATACCACTGAAAGGAAGAACTGAGGCACAAAAACATTAAGATTGTACATGCAAAGGAGGGGGTGGGGAAATCAGTGCTACACAAAAATGCTTCTTTGGACCTACATTCTCTTGTTCCAGAAATAACTCCCATTCCACCGAGAATCATGAATGAACGGTGGGGGGGAGTATCACACAATCACCCAAAATCATGATGCTGCCGCTCCTAAGTATGATATTCTCAGAACCACACAGGTAGGTCCAGCTCCAGGCTGTGGTGGGCCCCAGGGTGAGCCTCCTACTCTGCCCCCAACACTGAACTCTCTCCCTCTCTCTCTCTCTCTCTCTCTCTCTCTCTCTCACACACACACACACACACACAGCAGAGAGTGAGCACGAGAGAGAACAATGTACAATAATGCAAAAACATTGTTCACTACATATTTTTGTGGAAATCATCTTCCATGCTTTCTTGGAAGCAAAAAAATTATATCTCTACCATGGTAGAAAACTCAAATAAAAACATACGCTTCTCCTTTTACAAGATGTAGCACACAGACACAGAACACGCACATTGATGCACTCTCCTACACACGCACTCAAGAAAGAGAATAAACTGTCTCACTGCCTCATTCATTCAGATGCAAGAGCCAAAGGACACACACATACAGAACACTGCTGGCCCAGGGCATTTTGCTGCCTGAGAAGGACCAGCAAATGCCTCCCGTGATTTCTCACAGGATGATCTGGGCCGGTCACCACTTCTCCGCCTACCTCACAGTATTGTTGTGAGCATGAAAATGGGGAGCAAAGGCAGAACATAAATACAATAAAATGAAGCAAATAATTGTATACTAGAAAAACGTAATTGTCTTACACTATGTTCACAATAAGCCTCCCTAGCATGTAAAATGGCCACCTGTGTATTGCATTACTGTGTGGACATATTTACATGCATGTGCACTAGAGAGGTACTCCACTTGGGTATTTATCTTATATACAGGCCCTAGGGAAGCAGCCTGAAGACTGACACCAACTTTTATAATTCATATTAAACATTAAATATTTGTAAAGCCTCTTGCTTCTCATACGCCCAACCCATATGCCTCTATCTTCTGCGCGAACATTAACCCAAAGAAACTTTATTAGTAGCAAAAACAATGAAGAGTCTTGTGGCACCTTAAAGAGTAACACATTTATTCTGGCATAAGTATTTATTCTGGCATAAGTTTAGCCCACTTTATCAAATGCATGGGGTACTATAGGTATTTTAAGTTCTTTATATGGTATATAAATTTATATATTTAGTATGGGGTGAGTGTGTGTGTGTGTGGGGCTTATAAACCGTGAAGACAGTGGGAAATTTAATGAAGGAATTGAAGGGAAGTATCCTTCTTTCCATGGAATACTTCACAGTCCTATCCCTGCACAACCTGACTGCATTTCCCTAAAAATAACCAAAAACAACTCAACCTGCTAGCCAACTAGATAACAACTCTGGACTACACTGCAGTGATGTCATACACTACTGTCCCTCCCAATATAATGGCTATAACTACATTAGACTATTTGCAGTGCTGATGTAACCCATAGTCAGACACAGCACCAAATAGAACATTCAAAATCCATCCTTTTGCATGTTGTAACAACAACAACAATAGTAATGATAATAATAATCCACACAGAAGCACTCCTTTGAAGCCACATTTTTTTCATTTCAACAACCCATACTGAAGGAAACTGAATAAACCCCTCCATGAATGATCATGCAAAGGGTGTTGTAGGGGCATGTCGGGTAGCCTTGCCCACAACTATCGCCATGCAGCACCACTGCCATGTTCTCTTGATGAACATAATTTAATTAAACATCATTTAATGTTCATCATAATAATTTAAACATAATTTAATGTTCATCAGAAAGAGTTATCCGCACATACAGATGTAAGAACAGGGAACTCTTTTAACCTACCTCACAGGGTTGTTATGAGGAGAGGAGGAGGATCATGTATGCTGCTTTGGGCTCCTTGGAGGAAAAGGCAGGATATAAATCTAACAAAGAAATAAATAAAATAAGTCAAATAAATGTTTTTTCTGGGGAGCATGACAGCAATATGTGATGACTGCAGCCCCCTCCATGCATTTTTTCAACATGTGGAGGGGTTATGTACCTCCCTCTAGTTAAACCAGATGTTAGGATGAGAGGCCAAAATGAATCCATGGAAGAATAAAGAAATGGAACTCATTTATCCCTAAGTATAATCTGCATCATGCCTTGGATAGGGGCAGGTTGCAGCAGGCACTTAGGTCTGGGATGAGCTAGCTCTCAGTCCAAGTGGGCCAGAAGTAAGTGTATGGTCCAAAACAAGCAGGGGTCAAGTTTCATGGCAGCAATCAAAGCTTGGGGACAGTGAAGGAGAGAAGCAAAGGTCTAGTCAAGAACAGGTAACAGTTTGAGCTCAAGAGTAGCAACCCATGGTTAGAAGGAAAAGAGGCAGATACAGAGTCAAAACCAGGCAGAGCTAAGTCCAGAACTATAATCAAGGATGGGGAGTCGGCACCTAGGCAGCATCCTCACACAAGAGTCCAGTTGCTCAGACTGAGGAGCAAGCTCTGAGGCCAGGGCTTTGCAGCACCTGGTGGACTGGGATTGGCCCTTGGGGGTCAGCTGATGGAACGCTCAGGGTGGGCTTGTTCCATAACCTAGTTCAGGGCCTAATGGTAAGGGATTTGGGGAGTTGTAATCTAAAAGATCTGGAAGGCATCAGGTTAGATAGTAGATGTAGATAGTGCCCTCAAGGCACAGAGGTCAGTCTGCTAGGTTGGCAATGGAAACAGGGTGCTGGTGCCATAGGAGGTAAATTGTGGCACTAGACTGCTGGGAGCCTTAGTTCAAGACCAGCATCCCACTAGTACCGTACAATCTGTTATCCAAGATTTCAAATGTTTACTTAAATATCCAGAAAAGAGGACATTTTCCATTGCATTCTGTTTTGTCTATCTAGAGATGAATTATAGCAAAGATATTTGGCCTGTAACATGTGCTTTCATCTCAAGCAGGAGTGAGAAAACATTGGGCAATGTTGGGTAAGAGATTAATCGATTTGCTGCAAGCTGTTGTGATTAGTGATGCTGCTGAAGTTAAATAAAATAACAAGCTCAGAATACAAATCTGACCAGGTTGCAGTGCACAAATTATGCCCAGGCAAGTTCTCTTGACCCTGAAAATTATTTTTTCAGCCCTTCATTTCAATTGAGAACATTATGTCCCAATTTTGCACCTGTGCAGTCTGTATTCCACAGACGAAGCCGTCAGCTGCTGTCTTGGCACTTATTTTTTGATTGCTGATACTTTTGGAGGACAGTGGCTGGCTGGCTCCCCAAAAGTGGCTTAAAAGTTAAAACAACCCTGCTATGTACTCCAGTGTTACTATTATTGTACAAGATTGTAGATGGAGGGGCAGTGACTGGCAATCAGATAGTGTTTACAACAACTCTGCAATGCAGTCCACATTTTTTTCTACTCCTCAGACAATATCCTACCCATCTACAACACAGAGCCCATAGTCTTCCGACTTCTAATCTCTGAATCTAGTTGCACTGCCCCCATACCAGAAATCCATAGTCTGGCTTCACTTGCACCTGGGGAAAATGACCAGGGACTGAAGAAACCAGGTGGTGGAAGCAGGTGTTTCTTCTTGGGTGGTAGCTACCAGCTATCCGGCAGACAAAACTGCTACTGTCCCTGCTGATATTCCAACTACCACTACATCCTCTGGCCTATGTTCCAGACTTGTTAATATGGAGCAGAAACCAGTAACATGGCAAGGTGTCATTATCCACAATGCACATGGAACAAAAGTGAGCATCGCACAGTAGCCGTCTCTTGTCTCCTGCAACTAAATTCCCAAGCAGCATTGCAAGTGCACATTCCAGAAAGGAATTGTACACACACAATAATTTAGTCTGAATCTTATACAGACCTGCCTGGGAGGAAGCCCCAATGAACTCAGTGTATAGGGTTGCACTGTTAGCGTGTGTGTGTGTGTGTGTGTGTGTGTTCCCTGATGCCACTCATAATGCCAACCAGTGTCTGATCTGAGACAAGGACAGCTCACCCATATCTAGCTGAGATGAAATATTTTGGGGGCTTGCCATATTTACTCATTCTAATAATTCAGCATTGACTTCTAACCCCTGTGCTTTCAGTATGGCCTTTGCTTTGATTGAGTGAGGCAGTTTAGTAATAGGATTCTAATAGCTTTTGTTGCCTGTAATTACATCTGATATTAAACCAATGTTTTTAATGAAATCAATCTTGTCATACTAGTATATACTCTATAGCTAGCCGAATACAAATGTGTTGTCATCCCCCCTCTTTCTCTTGGTGGAAAAATATCACTAAGTGATGATTGTGAATAGAAGTGTGTGGGATTAAAAAAAGAAAACAAAACAGAACCATGTAATATTCTCAGGGAAAGAGCAGTTTGGAGAGAGGATTTTGCAGTCAAATTAATGCTAGAACTTACAACTGTATACGTAATACGTATTCTGTATTTCAGCAACTTCCCCATCAAACGAATTCCTTCCATCTGATGCATTTTAATATTGTTTAGCCTTGTTCTGTGTTAGTTTTCCCTATTCTTTTAGCATCTACAGCTTTGTAGTCATCAGGGAATTCTCTGTGTACATAAGATTCCTCCACATCTGTTTGTTATATTACAGATCTGAATGCAAAATCCAGTGCTCATAAACATTATGCGGATTTGTGAGTGACAATCCCTGGAGGGTTTCAGGTCCACAAACTAATGAGACATCAATATAGTCAGGAATAGTTGTTTTATATGTAATGTGCAAACTTGCTCCAAACTTGTTTGTCATCATTAAAGAAAACTTGCAGCACTCCTCTTGCTATATACACTTGATATTTCAGACTATAATAATCACCCTTATGAAAAGGATAACTGTACAGTGTGAAAAATCGATAATCTTTCCCAAGAGTTGCTTTTAAAAAAATAAGCTAAGGGACATGGCAAATTCAAATGAAGCATTACTATTTTGCGACATTTGACATGCCAGTCAAAAGAACAGGAATCATGTCCACCGAATAATATGTTTAATCCAGGCATGGTACAATGTATCCACAGCATTGTCATACAGTAGTTAATTTGCCACACTTAACTTCAGGCAAAGGTGGTCCCTGTTCCATAGCAATATGGGCACTGAGCATGACTCTGAAGATGTCACAGTTGGGGCCAATTATTATGCTTTGCTTCTGTCTATGTCCTTGGTGCACATTTATTACTATGCACACAGCAACCAGAAATAATTCAGCATCATGTTTGTATGCTGAAGTCAAGATACAGAGAAATGCTGAATGACCAAAATAAAAATAAAAATGTGGGTGCATTTAGTAATTCATAGGCAAGCTGAGCCTTTTTATAATACCCAGTTCACCAGAAATGAACTACTTGCTGCAAACCGTAGTGTTCTTCTTTATTGACTAGTCACATAAAGAAGTAGTATTCATTGTAACTCACTGAGTAGGAGGATGGTTTTTTGGTTTGTCTATTTGGGTGTACCCTGTTGTTGTTGACAACACAGTGTAATATTGTTAATAGTATTTTTTCCATAATGTAACTCAAATGTTTGGAACTCTTGCCTGCATAATTCAAATTTTCTCAGTCTCATGTCTCCCTGAAAGTGATTGTTTTCAAAATACAGAACAAAACAGTTCATCTATTTGAACTTAAATAATATATTTGAGGGGACATGGGGGTGGGGGCAAGGCTGTGCCATACTCTTCATATTAAATGAAAGTTTTGTGTAAAGTGTAACTTCACTTACTAATAGGAAAACATTTGCTCCCATTTTCATGTCATGTGTGTGTATTTAAATGATCCCTCCATTTGGAAAAGATTACCTAGCAGAACTTTGTTTTGGGACAGATACTCAGGTCCAAACTACACATTATGCTGAATGCTTAGATCCAGTTTGCACGTAACAGTGGTAAATAACCATGGGTGTGTGCGTCGCTGCTACTTTACATAATCCACTTCTGATTGACTCGATTGGAGGTTGTTTCATGATGTGCATACTTGGAGACTATGGGTTATTTGTGGGTTAAACAACCCATAGTTAACCTGCAATTAGTTCTTGTGTTCATTAACTCATGATTCTCTGCTGTTAAATGTAAGTGGGCTCATAGTGTGCAGGTACACACTTACTTTACTTTAATTAATTATAGCCATAGGAGGGCCTGGTTGGTATTGGGATGGCAGGAGAGGAGGCTTATCTCTTTCCTTCCCAGCCACAATCCCCTCTCCAAAAATCCCCTTTCAGCTACAGGGCTTAGAAAAGAGTTCCCATTGTCACCAATGAGCATTTCTTCAGAGATCTATATGCATTTACACACAGGCACCTCACTGTTCCTTACATGTGCTTATGAAGACATGTATACACAGGGTTCCACACGCCCTCGACTAGGGGTGCAGAACTTCAGGCTTGGGGCAAAATCCGGCCTTCCAGGGATTTCAATCTGGCTCTCCCGGGCTCCCCAGAAGGCCCTTCCCCCTTCCCCTGGCCCCACCCCCTTCTCCCAAACACTGATTGTTTGGTGCTTTACTGGCTTTTGTGCATTCCCCCCCCCATTCGAAAAAAGTGGAAATGCCTCTCCTAAGGCTTAGTTCCTGGCAGTAAGAGCTCTAAGCTCAAATCTGCTGGCATTTTTGTTACTTTGGCCCCACCCTTTTTGTTTTCAGCTCTGCACAACACTGGAATGTGGCCCCCGAAAGCTTCTCTGAAATGGAATTTGGCCCTCAGGTTGAAGGAAGTACTGCACCCCTGACTCTCCAGGAACCATTTTAGCCAGAATGCATCAATTCCTTCCCATTGTAGCTGATAGTTCCCATACCGTCTTGTAATAGTGATAAGTCACTTTTGACAGCAGCCTGTTGATGATATAAGGCCTACATGTTCTGGGAGAAATGTTAGATTCACCTGCCAGACCCTTTGGAGATCCACTGGATTGTTTTTTCCTTTCCCATAGAGGAGAGGTAGAAACCAAAGGGCCATGAAGTCCAACTCCAGCTCCAGGGCAGGACTAAGTACCCACCAATCTGCCACCGAGCAGTGTATGTATTAGAACATTTGTATGCCTTGAACAGAATAGATTCACTTCGCTAAGGCAGCTGCAGAGCAGTAACACCATGTAATTCAGCCCTGCATGGCACTCTCTGCAAGCTGCCTTGCCCACGTTTTCACTGCTTCTCGTCGTACATTCAGTATCACAATACTAGAACTCTGGGACATTCAATGAAGCTAATCGATGGGAGACTCAGCATAGACAAAGAAAAGTGCTTCCTTGCACAGCACACAGGTAAGCAATGGAATTCACTGCCACAAGATGTGATGGTGGTCACCATCTTAGATGGCTTTAAAGGGGGATTGGGCAAATACATGGAGGATGGGCCTATAGATTTCTACTGTTCATGGCCATATTCCAGGCTCGGAGACAGTTTGACTCTAAATATCAGTTGCTGGAGAACAACAACGGGAGAGGCTATTGCTCTCATGTCCTGCTTGTGGGCCTCTAGTTAGCCACTGCGGGGAGCAAAATGTGGGTTTGGCTTTTGGTCTGATCCAGCAGGACCATCTTATGTTCATACTGATATAGGCATGGACATCATCCATGACCTAACTACCTTCTCTTGCTCTTCCACACACATTACTCACACAAGGGACATTTTTGAACTACTTGGTTTTCCTGGGTTGCATCTCTGGAGCATCTTGGTGTCGTCCACACCAACCATATCCGCTGTCCTCGTTTAGGTTCCATTTCCAGGCTTCATAGCTGGGAATTAAGTACCTGACTGAAGACATACTCACTTCCTAAGAAGTGTACCTTACCATGTCTGAAGAATAATTGTAAGAGACATGTTGTCCATAGTAAGCTAAGATGCTTACTTAGAAGGAGATGCAGTCATGGACAGGCACCAAAGCCCATCAATTTGAAGCTGCAAGCTTGCTGGATCACTCCTTGGCAACATATCTGTTTGTAGACCTGTTTCCACAAGCTGTTCCTGGTCTAGTCCATTTCATTTTTAAGTGAAGGGAGGGAACTCTTCTAATAATTTCCTATTAGGACCAGTTCAAAAGCTTGCTGTCTGCAAGGAATGTTCTATCCCACAGTGACAAGGTGTAGGTTAGCATCCTTCTTAACAATAGATTTGCTAAGGAGAAATTGCCTTAGGCTGCAATCCTATGCACAATCACCTGGGAGCAAGCCTTATTGGACACAATGGAACTTACATATAAGTAGGTATTTATTGGATTGCACTATTAACCTACTACTGGACTGCAAAAAGTAGCACAAGAAACACAGGAATGACACAGGAAAAGGAGAAGCTAAAAGAAAAGAGGAGTGTTGGCAGAGACCAAAGTAAATACTGAGGCATATCCTAATCTGTTGCCTTTCCCCGCAAAATAAGTATATAACAATAATCAGGAAAAAGGTTGCATCAACTCAGAAGCAATAACAGTGGTAGAAATCCACAAAATGTGCAAGATTCCAGAGGACTAAGTTATGAAAGTGTAATGTGTTCTGAGCAGCAAGAGCTCTTCATTACAGGTAAAACAAAAAAGAATGTGCATTTTGCAATGCATTCTTATAGTTCGTCCTCTTTATAAAGATCCTTTGTTGCTTGAACACATTGGGAGTCTTTCATCACAGAGTCTTGTGGAATAAAGACTTGCACTTCTTATGGATTTCTGTTACTTTTCGTGCGTATGAGAAAATAAAACAAGCAGTTCTGATATAAAATATCTTCATTTCCTAACAAGTGTACTCGTTTTGCTCACTGCAATAAATTGAAAGGAGTTTTGTTTACTCAGGTCGCACTATAGGCCTGTCCATTCTGTGTCAAGGAATTGGTTTCATGGGTATCCTCCTAAACATTTCATTCTGTGTCAATGGAATAAACCACAACAATAAGGAGAATATTAACAGAATTCTATGATGGGTGTCAGAGATTTCTGTCTAGTGTCTCAGTTATGAGTAATAACAATATTTGACAAGGTCCTCAGACATCTGTGAGAATTTGTCATCTGAGCTCCAGATAAGAAAATAAAAAGTATAAAGAGGAAAACCTGAAGAGTGTGTTAATAGCAGCAAATTAAAGTAGGATGTAACTTATTTTATGATAGAGCAAAATATTGGCTAGAACCCTTGGTCAGACACTGTTCACATGAGCTCTTGGGGATTCACCACACAATTACAAGATCTCAATCAGACAGGAATTTGGGTGTGGAATGTTATAGAATCTACCAGAACCACAGAAGTAGAACCTTTACATCAGCTTTCTCCAATCTAATGCTGTCCAGATGTCTCACACTACAATTCAGACCATGGGTTATGTGAGGATTGTTTAACCCTTGCATAACTTACGCTTGGTGGGTCCATTGGAAGAGGCACATCAAATCCCCCTTGTTCCATTTCTTCCATAGATCATGTGACTACAAACTCTTGCTGAAACATAAATTTATTACTCAAAAGGTATCGAGTTACATCACCGACAGCCACACAAAACAACATATAAACTCCCAAGCCAGGGAACAGCTATGCTACTCTGTAAAGTAGTCCCATGTCCAATTCAAAATAGGGCCTCCTTGGAAAGAGGTCCTAGGGCCATCCACAGGCTTGGCCTGTGCCAAGGCTGGTGCTAGAGTAGAATCATTCTGCTGTAGCTGGATCACCTGGGCCCTAGACAACTTAAGAGCTTCAATATCGGGGTTGGCTAGGGTTTCCTGAGCTAGGACCATAGCTTGAGAGACTTTTTCCAGCAGTTCCTCAAACTGTGGCCAGTCCTGCTGAACTATTAAATCATATGTGAAAGTAGGGACCACTCCAACCTTCATTTCAATGGTCTGTGTGTTTACCTCCATCTCGGCCTACCTTGTCGCATAGGATTTGACATTCCCATGTATACACCTAATCATGAGAATCTCCTCTAAAGGTACCCCTTGGAGTTCTCTCACCAGAGTTTGTTCACAACCAGTATCCACTAAGCCACTGGCTGTCTTTCCATCCACCTTGGCTGGTATCACCCATACCCAATCAAGTCCTACCTTGGCCGCAAACCAGGGATCAACAAAGGCACATTCCATTAATGGGCATTCCCTTTTTATATGGCCTTCCTTTACACAAGTAAAACAAGTGAGAGGTTGTCTTCCAGCTTCTCTTCCTTTTAGAGGGAGTTGAGGGGCTTCTCTCCCTCCTGAACAATAACTCACTGGAGTCTTAAGGGCAGATGAATTATTCTCTAAAAATGTACTATTAGCCCCACTGCACCCTACTCCTGCAACAGCTCCTCTCTCTATCAGTTTTTGGTCCACCGATCTTTGAGGCCTTCATTCCAGATTCCAGGGAGGCTTGTGCGAACCCCCTTCTTCAGGTTCATCAGCGGCCACAAAGGTTTCCATCAGCTGTATAGCCTCCTCTAGCGTTGGAGGTTTCTGACACCTGATCCAATTGTGGGTGACTCCCAGCATTATGCTCACAAATTGTTCTAATAATATTAGCTCAGCTACTTGTTTCGAGGTGTGCGCAGCTGGTTTTAAGTTTTTTAACCATCGTAGCCCGTTGGCTCTGAACTGCTGCCCCAGAGCCCAGGAATGAGAGCTGGGTTTAAATGCTATGGCCCTCAACCTCCTGCTATAGGCCTCTTCTGTCACATTAAGTATCCCCAAGGTGGCAGCCTTGACCTTTGAGTATTGACCTGCTTCTAGGGGTGTCAGGGTGTCCACAGCTGCTTGTGCTGGTCCCGTAAGACAAGGAGTAAGAATAAGTGCCCAATGTGCCTCAGGCCAGCCAGCCACCAGTGCTGCTCTTTCAAACATGTTCAGAAAGGCTTCTGGGTCATCCTCTGCTATCATCTTGGAGATCTGAATAGGTGCAATGCCTCTACCTCTAATCTCTGTAGCACCTCCAATTTCTGTTTCTACTTGTGTAGGTTTTAGAGCACCCATGACCTGTTGCATCAGGGCATTCTGATTCTGGAGCTGGTCTGCAAACATTTGGTCCATCAGCTGTGTTTGTTGCGCAGCCAGCTGTTGCAATAACCGCTGTTGTTCTTGACCCTGTACTCACTGTTGTTCAGTAAGGCATGTGATCCAGGTGTCCTGGGCAGAGGGGGGATTGGGCAGGATCCCTAGTCTCCAAATAATAGTGTGAGCAAAGGGAGTTTTGAGTTGTCACATGTCATCTGATGTACAATAAGCAACAAGAGTTTATAATATCCAACACATAACATATAGCAATCATTGGACGAAGAACTGTATTATGTCTGGCAAGACAATATTGCTGTTTGAATTCTTGGGAAATACAATACAAGCCACTGGGGGATATCATCAGGAGGTTTGGGGTGCGGTGTCATCAATATGCAGATGACACGCAGCTCTACCTCTTGTTCAAATCTTCACCAAGGTTGGCCATAGAATTCCTGTCCAAATGTCTGGAGACAGTGAGTGGCTGGATGGGGAGGAAGAAGCTGAAGCTGAACCCTGACAAGACTGAGGTACTTTTGGTGGGAGACAAGAGGAGGTTGGGGAATGGTGACCTGCTGTTGAATGGGGTATGGCTACCCTTGAAAGACCAGGTCTGCATCCTGGGGGTCATTTTAGACCCCAGCTGTCCATGGAGGCTCAGGTGTCAGCTGTGAGCCAGACAGCGCTGTACCAACTCCATCTGATACGGTGGCTGTGCCCCTACCTTCCTGACCATCTGCTCCCATCGGTAGTACATGCCCTGGTCTCCTCTCGTTTAGACTACTGTAATGTGCTTTACGTGGGGTTACCCTTGAAAACAGTTCGGAAGCTGCAGCTGGTACACAACGCTACGGCTTGCCTGATTACAGGCAGCCGCTGGCGAGATCACATCACTCCAGTGCTGAAGGAGTTGCACTGGTTACCAGTTGTTTCCCAGGCCAAATTCAAGGTGTTGGTTTTGACACTTTAAAACCCTATATGGTTCTGGCCCAGCCTATCTTAAGGAGCGTATCCAGCAACACCAGACAGGCCGCTTAACAAGATCAGCCCCGGATGGCCTTCTCTCTGTCCCATCAGCCAGGACAGCTAGGCTGGTGAGGATGAGGGAGAGGGCCTTCTCTGTGGTGGCCCCCACTCTGTGGAACTCCATTCCTAGGGAACTCCACCATGCCCCCTCTTTAATGAGCTTCCGGCGTGCATTAAAAACGTGGTTGTTCAGGCAGGCATTTGGGGTGAGTTAGGGTATTTTTTATGATGTTTTTAATGTAGAATTTTATTGTTTTAACTGTTTTGTTGTTGTACATTGCCCAGAGTGGCTGGGTGACCAGCCAGATGGGCGATTAATAAATTTAATAAATAAATAAATAAATAAATAAATAAATAAATAAATAAATAAAATATGCTTATAATTTAACCTAAATGACAGATATTTGGAAAATGCAAACGAAATGTGAATGAGATCCTAGAGAGAGATCTGAATAACTCCTAGTTAGCATGTATATTTTCAAAGAGTGTCCATTGATTCTAATGGCTTTTTGTGCAACCTTAGATAACTGAATTAGGGCTGCAATGCTGAACACACTTACCTGGGAGAAGGTCCCACTGGACTTAATAGGATTTACATCTGAGTAGGTGTGCATAGGGTTGAACAGTAAGTTTTCATAACACCTCTGCCTCATCTTACAAGGTGCAGATGGGCTTTTTAGCCAAGCCCGGAAAAATGTTTTTCTTTCCCCCCACACACCCCAGCCCTGTCCCCCTTCTTTTTTTGCTTAGCATCCAGCTTGAAAAATAATTCTGGAAAACTTGGAATCTTGCTCACCTCTTTGTAATCATTTGGTTGCCCCTAAGAAAGGTATTGCCAATGGTTTCTTTTAGAAAAGGAGCAATACATTATCCTTCAGAAGACAGGTCAGCCTACTTAAGAGAATAGCAAGTGTGTGTGTGTGTGTATGGGGGGGAGAGAAACAGCAGTGGAAGAGCCATAAATGCAGTATCTCTTCATTATCTTATAGCAACACCTATGCACATTTTCACACTTTGAAACAGTGTTGAGGTAAAGAATGGGATATACTAGGGAAGAAAGGGTTGGGGGTGGTGGCACAAGCCACTACTGAGTTCATATGCAAGGTTTTGTGAAAGTGCAATGACATTTTAAGTGTCCAGAACTGGCTGTTATTACTACTGAGGATGTACCAATCAGAAAAAAGAGCAAACTCTGACACATATATTTGAAACAGGCTCATAGGTGAAGCAGTGTAATGACTAGCAAGAATCTCTTATTGGTAAAGTGGGCAAAGGTGTTGAAAAGTCTTGACAAATAGTACTTGGAAAATAATATTTATCCTCTGCAGGGAGTAGAACCACTTGTTAACCCAAGTCCTGAACATGCTCATTTAAAAGTAACTTCCATTGAAACCAATGGGTATATTAGCATATAAATGTTTTTATTTTGTTTCAATGTGCCAATGTCACAAGAAATTTCTCCAGGTGGTTTGATCCTCTGTACAGCCCTGAATGATTAGCATCGATATTATCAATAGGTTAACACAAAGGTAGCTAAATACTGTATAAGGTGGCTCTATTCTTTCTTTTCCTTAAATGCCAACAATTTAGCTTGAATTGAATGAGTGAATGGAAATGAATCATCCAGTCCTGAGGTAAAGCTGAATCTTTCTGAAGTGATTTCTAATGCCTTAAAATATAACTTTAGCATGAGCAACCAATAGGAAGGCAGGCTTGATAGGGAGAAAACAAAGAACTTTGGTGGGGTGTGTTTATCAGTGCATAAGAAGACTTATGATAAGATGAGTTCTGAAGAAGACAAGGTTGAAGAATGACAAGAGGAGAGAAGAAAAAGAAAAAACTCCAGGTAGGGGTGAGAAAGACCCCTGTCTGAAACCCTGCAGATCTACTGTCAGTCAGTGTGACAGTTCTAAGGTAGATGGAGTAATGATTTGACTTGTTCTAACTTATAAGGGAGCTTCCCATGAACTTCCTAAAATGTAGGCTCTATCACTGAGCTATGGCATTTCCCTCAAAATATGTACATACCTTCTACTAAGAGCTCAAGTCAGCTTTCCAGTGTCTAAGGATGAAACCAGAAGTTTGGTGGACACTTGGGTCTGGGAATCTGGCATTCTATTGAATGGGAATTGGAGATTCACCGAAGGGTGACACCAAGGGTGGGGTATGATGAGGTCTGAATTGGCTCAGAATTTGGTCTTGAAATAAATTGTTATTTTCCATGTTTTGAGGGGAATAGCTCAGATTCTTGAGCCCAGTTCTGAGCTTGACTGGGATTTTGGTTGGAAGTTTTGAAATGGGATGTGATCCAAAGCAGAGCAGTGGACAGAGCAGTGGGCTTAATCCTTACCTGCCTTCCATTTTTCTCCTGGATCTACCTCCCCCAGTCACTTTTCTGGACCTGTGTTTGCCACATCACAGGGGAAAGTGGTGGGGTAGGAAGAAGATGAAGTACCACTTCATAAAGTGATTCACTGGAAGTTTTTAAAAAAGGCATCCGATACAGAGTGGTGACTGAGAGGGAAAGGACCCAAGACCGTACTGGCGATTCTTGCACGGCAGAGGCACAAGTTCTGTTAGCCCGGCCCTGGCGGATGTGCACAACTAGGTGAATAGCACCACCCTGTGTGGACTCCCTGCACTGGACAGCCACCAAGCACTAATAAAGGGGCAAACTGAATTAGGCTTCTGAACGAAGTCTCATAAAATGCAGTTTGAGATTCTTTAGGAGCATAGATAACACTTAATGTTAATTTTCCGAACCCGGTATTTAACAGTAGTAAAATTTAACACTATTCCTTGTTTGTCAATTGCTTTTCCACTGACTGTTCTTGTTCTCTGTTATATACTGGTGCATGTTGATTACATGCTGTATAAACTTGACCTAGCTTTTTTATTTTCTAAATATTTCTCATTGCTTTTTTATGTGTGTGTTTCTTGTAAACATATTACATGGGTCTTTTCTGTTTTAAAAACTTTGTATATGTCTTCTTTCGGTTATTACATTATTCAGTCTTTTCACATGAACTGATGATATCTTTATTGGGTTGGATCATGACTACATTAAATCCTATTGATTTAAATGTGTCTACTCCATGTATGACAATGTATGGATTCATTCCATTGACTCTGTTTCCCTCCAATGAGAGCAGAATCTAACTCAAAAAGAAGAGGGGTTTTGTCATAAAACTATATATATCAAAAACATAATGAGTGTGCAGAATTAGTCACATGGTTCTCTGGATTGTAGATCTGGAGCATAATTTAGCAGGAAGGTGTCCTATACCAGTCCCACCAATACGAAGGACAGCTGCAGAAGAGCAAGGAAGTACTCCCTTTAATTTCAATGAGGCTGGGAAGGATAATGTCCTGCTAGCTTATGACTCTGATCAACAACTATTTTTGCTGGATGTGCGTTGCTCCATACACACCATGAGAAGTTGTCTAGGTGAGAAATAATAATTTTACTTATTAACTACTCTGTTAATTTCTATTAGCGTATGTTTTATTAGAAGATGAGGACTGGAAGAGGAGTAAGCAAGTGGAGAATCCACATAAGAGGTTGGAATTCATTTCCCACTTACAAGGGAGAAATCAGGAGATAATCTTAATCGCTGTACAGATTACAGACAGTGTGTTACACACTATCCCACTTTCAAGGAAGTGTAATATTCTCTTCTCCTTTAGGACAGGCATGGGAAGAAGGTAGATCTGCAGATGTTTGGGAATTCAACTCCCAGAATACCTGTCAGCATGGTCAGTGGTCAGGAACGCTGGAAGTTGAAGTCCAAAAGATCTGAAGATCTACTTTATGCCCAGCCCTGCTTTAGGACACAAGCTCTGTTCAAACAGTTTAGTGAACATTTAGGAAGAAGAACGGGATCACCTTGCTGCCCCTCACCTAACCTTCACACATTCAGCAGAAGGTGTGTACATAGCCCTATGTGCATACAACTGTACAGCCATAGGCTCTGTAAGCATAATCAGGGACCCCTTCTACAGTGTTCCTGATTCTGTGGAAGAGAACAGCTTATGAACATACACTAGTACTAGTACATCTCACTCTAGGACAATTCCACTCCTTCAGCTGAATGCATGGAGACCAGGAATTTGGCCAGCAGGTGCAAATGGTCCCTGCCCCCCATAAAGTCCACACATTACTATGGCTTTAACATGTCTACATGCAACAGTTGGTCCAGAATGAAATGTTATAGATTTATGATACCTGCATAATGTCCCCTGAGGGCAAGGCCCATTCAGCTACCTGGATTGCTCAGGGAAACATATGTCAAGAGGGGGTGGGGTAACTTAATAAGGCGTGTGCAGTTTGGGGTGGCTCCTCCCACTGCTCTGCAGTCACCAAAGTCCATTGGCTGGGCCAGTGTCAAATTACCTATCTTCCCATAAGAGGAAGCTGTTTGAGGCTTCTTTTTTGTTGTTGTTCAGTCGTTCAGTCGTGTCCGACTCTTCGTGACCCCATGTACCATAGCACGCAAAAAACCCTGGAAGGAATGGCACTGCTTGCTGAAGAGCAACCCTGAAGTAGCTGCTGTACATTAGCTAACTGTACTAGAGTCATTTGTTGAGCTATAATCAGCTTACCCTTTGCTCAAAAACTCACTTAATTAAATCAATGTAGTTTCTCTTTCTCATGTGATGTGTAGGCAAATGAAAAGTAATCTGTTCCAACAGAGGTGCAAATTCTGACTCAACCCCTCCCCACTCCAACATTAAAATGCAGGAGACCACACTCTGTGAATATCAGACAGGCAGCCTGATCCTTTGCATGTTTATCCAGTATTCAGTGGGATTTGTTTCCAAGTAAATGTGCATAAGATTGTAGTTTTCATCTTATACTGAGACGATATACTTTAAAATGAGGTGATGTTGAGGCAGAGATTCAAATATGTGCAAATGTAATTTCCCTCACTATTATTATAATTAAGAAGAACCCAGTATATTAATATACTCCAGGGCTAAAAACTAATATTATACGATTGGGTGTTATATTCCTAGGCTGTGTTGTTTTATCACAACTTCAGCCTCAAGATAATTGGAAACTGCTGACAGTTTTTACACACATACCTATTTTCCTGTCTTCCAAAAGAGATACAGAGACAAGGACACTTTTTGTTCCATCACCAAAGTCTGGATACATGTTCAGATGTACATGAATTTGCTACCAATGTACCTACTAGATTTCTAGTGTACCATTTGTCAAGCCAAACATGCTCTCAGTTTCCTTGAAGTGAAGACTTGAGAGCTTCAGAGGGAACAAATCAAATTCTGTTTCTAAACAGTGGCTGGAACCAAGTAGTTTAAAAGTTTGGTGAGAACTAGAAGAATCCTCATATTCCCTCTAATGTGCTTTCTGAGTGGAAGGGAACTAAGTTCCACAGGAGTTCATGAAGATTTTAGCTGTGCCATCAACTGCCTAAGAGCCTAATTTCTTAAGTCGATTGCTAGCATAAATTCCTTCGCACATGCAAGCCCATTATAGCTGGAGAGGGGGGGAAATTAAAACCTGGCTGAACACCACAGTGGCATTTTGAGGTTATTGTTGCAATTAAGAGGTGCCATTGCAGCATAGAAAATGCTGATTGATTTGCACTACAGTGCCATTCTCAGAAGCACAGATGAACCTGTTTGAAAGCAAGTCTTCCAGGGAGTCACAAGATAGCTATTTGGATTACTTGTGGGTATGTGGAGATTTTTATGGTTCTCAGAATTGGAAGTGCACAATAAGCATTTCAAGCCCAGGCAACACAGACCTATTGCAAATACTACTAAGCTGTGCCTTGAACTGAGGGCTGTTGTTTTTGTTTTTATGATTCTCAGCTAGGATGAATGAGTTAATATTGCAACTTTGTATTTGGCATGATGAGATAATTATTACAGTCTGCTATGTACCAAGATAGGACTGGCAGGCCCTTGGTTATTAGTGCCACTGGTATCAGTCAGATCCGCAAAGGTATCATTAAGTTTGCTAGATGAACAAATAGGGTTTTCTCTCTTCTCTTGGATGTATTTGCTTTACTGAGAGCTTTCTCACTTTGTTCTGTTTATTATTTTGCAGCTTGCAGGTATGATATGAAGACTTGCATCAATCTTTTACAGTCATGTGCATGGCTATACTTAGATCGGTGTGAGTGGGGCAGGAAGCAGGAAAGAAGTGTGTGTGTCACTTAGTTACTGTCCCATCTTCTGTATAATAAGTGTGGGTCCTAAGAGCTGTGGGGTAGCATGGACATTAGCTCATCTAGCAGCTCATTCCCTGGAGATTTCTCTCCATGGGCACTCCATTAACAGAGCATGGTCTGAAAGCACCACTGCATTTCCCCTCCTATCTGGCAGAAGGAGGGGAACGATATTGTGTTGAATATGAGGAGCTGGCTGAACAGAGGGAGGAAGGACTGGATACTAATGTGATAAATAAATATGTCTCCCCTCCTTCTCAAATGCTACATAGTAACAGCAGCATAGTGGTAAATTTAGAAGTTCAGACACTCGTCATGACAGTCCCCTTAGCCAACCCCCCCAAGTGGAGTCCAAAATTGGAGGCAGCTGTGTTGATTCCTATAGCAGTTCTCATCTCCACTAGCAGCAGGTCTTTTGTAAAGCTAATGGGTCTTAATTGCCCATTCAAGACCAAGCCATCCCAAAATATTTTGCATAACAACAGGGTATGATATATTGTTGCTGGGAAAATTCATTTCTCCCAGCAACTGTGAATACTCAGCTAAGCTCAGAGAGAACAGGGAATTCTGAGGGGTGTGGAGGTGGCAGCAGATGATGTTGGTGTCCCTGCTAATCAGAATGGGCCGGCACTGCATCCCTGCCAGCCCTCGCTACGCTCCACCCCTGCATATTCATTGCTTTACAGCCAATTGGAGGTAGCACTGCTGAAGATTCGCAAACACAGTTCGGCACATCCCAGCATGCCATGCCCAAATTCCACACTTTATTTGCTAAAGGTGAGAGCCACTCTGTGACTTTGTGCTCGGTATCTACAAAATTGGTGGTAATTTCAATATATATCTGAAAAGTGACATTGCTTTTTTCCACCTACGTTTGCATTTGAATGGCAAGATTCTGTTCTGTAGCAAGAGGCCTGGTTCACCATATGGAAATAGTGGAGGTGTACCTCTGAGCTAAGGATTTTGGATTTCATAATGTCAAGTACAGTAAATCCTGAAACTTTTCTCTAAAATGCTTCTGATCAAATGGTTCTGCACTGAAAACATACTCATTCTAATTTTCTCAATCCATTGTTGATTTCTGAATGTTGTTCCATGCCAATCTAAGGTTGCGGTGGCCATTTTCCCCATAATCTGTAATAATTATGACTAGGTAAGAAAAAAAACCAGCAGTAAAAAAGTATATAGGTTGCAATCCTATGCATGTTTAGATGAAAAAAAAAAAAGTTCTACAACTCCCAGCATAGCTGGGTGGGGAATGCTGGGAGTTATAGGACTTTTTCCATCTCAACATGCATAGGATTGCACATTAAACTGCTGTGGTGAACAGTCTTCACCACCACCACAGTCACCATGACATGATGACAATACTTACATAGATATGGTCAAGTAGTACTGAATTTTAAAGGTGACTGATCTCTTGTAAAAGTATAGGAGGAGTAGATTTGCACAGGAAGTTTCCATAGGAGCTGCAGAAGTCTGAATCCTGCTGTGATGGAGAAACCTGTGTTGGAGACCTTTCATATCCCAGCACTCCATAAATTAAAACAGGCTCTCTGTTATTCCCATGACAGCAGGCTGAGTCATCTTTCAGGTAACAGCCAGTATGCCCTAAGGGGCTGCTTAATACAAATTCCGTCTTCCAATGCAGTACACATTCTACCCACCAAATTAATGCCCCATTAAGTGGAAATAGTTCTTCTGTCATCATAATTACTCCTTCCCTACTTCATGTGCCTGTACTAATTAACACACCATTTGGAAGGACTAGCTTTCCCATTAGTGGTGGTGAATCCATAAGTGGCATAAATCTCCCCTCCCCTTCCCATCAAGCCCTGTTTGGAAAAGAAGATGCTGTACAACCACTCCATTCTAAGTCCAACCCAGTTGTGAGGATGTGCTTTCTTTTAGGCTAGCCATTACGTTTCAGGGATGGCTCTATGGAACTTTGGTCACTGCCAAGATTCTCTAAATAACCTATTTTATTGATGCTTTTTGTCTCCCTATGATTTACCAATAAAGTATCTTGTATGGTTAAGTGGTCTAGAATGAAGTATTACTACAAGGCCAGTCAAATCCACATGCCTAGATACTTGTATAACAGTACTGGCCTGAAGAAGAATAGGCACATTTCTCCATGTCAGCCATTTGTCAAGGGTCCGCTACTCTGGAGATGTAAATGGATGGCTGGGGCAGTAACTCTGTGATAAAGTCCACAGGACAATTTTGTAGTCAGTGTGCACAAGACCCTGACTAAAGGGTGACCAAACCCCCTCAGATGAAAAGTTTGTGACACCTGCATTCTCCTGTTTCAGTAACTGTAAATACAAGGCAGAAGTGGATTCTGAGTTTCAAAACACAAAACCATTCTTTTCAATCCACGGTTTTGAACTCCAACACCTATTACATGGAAGGCACACTTTAAAACAAAGTACTGGGCTGTGGCCACCCACCATTTTTATTTTCCAGGAATGCCTCCAGCATTTGGAGAATAAAGATGGAGCGGCTCTAGAGGCTAGCATTTCACTTTACAGTATACTGGCCTCCCAGTTAATTTTAAAAATAAATTAATTGTTTTTAAGTTTTAAAAAATCCAGAGGGTCAGGGAGCCTGGTGGATGCCAAGGGAAGTAACTATGGGTACACTGGTTCCCATGGGCCCCATGCGGGGGACCCTAGCTGCACTGTATCCTTACCTTCATATCATTTTCAAGGAGAGAGCTGTTTACCTAAACTAGTCTTACAGCACAATTCTACATGTCTGCTCTAAAGTAAGATGGATTGAGTTAAATGGGACTCCTTCCTAGGTAAATGGGTATGAGAATGCAGCCTCAGCCAACCTTGGAGATAGTTTATCTTTGAACAACTAAGTGGAGCTGTTGAACAGTAAATTAGAGGAAAACTAATCCAGTAAGGATGTTGCTTGCACATTTTCCCTGAAAAAGTTATTATATGTACAAAATGCATCAGAATTAGCTTGGAATTACACTTTTTTTTGCAACCAGTTATGTTCACAATTTGCATCTTTTTATGATGTAGTATGGCCCTCCCTCTGTTTTCTCCACCATGTGAAAAATTACGAAAGTTGCCACGTCACAGAATACAATAGATTTGAAAGATTTTATTAATTTTGTCTCCAATTGCCCCTATGAGAAAGTCCACAAATGGCTCCTCATAAGAAAATGAGATTTTACAGTCACCATATGAAGACTTAATCACCACAGATATAAACATACGATTCAGCCCTGATATTTTAACAGTCAGGAATCCTTTGCCAATGCTACAGTAGAAACTTCAAGCAGCCCAAAAGTTATTATGTTCCCAGTTATGAGCACCTATTATTATCAATCCACTTACACAAGACGGACACAACACTCCTTAATGCATTCATCTTAGTCTAGGTTGGTAATGACGCCTGTTTTACAGGAGAAATTGTGGCTGAATAGGGCTGAGGTTAAACTATTTAATCTTTTCATAAACATTTTTGGCAGCGCTGAAAATGGCTCTCCTTTTTTATGCCTTTTCAGCATTCCTTATGAAAGTGTTCCCTTATTCATTTAATGCCATCATTTGCCATCACCATCAGTTGCCTTCACTTTCCCTCAGTGATATCATCACACAGCCAAATCTGATTGGTTATATAGCATAATGTCATCACATAAATTGCACATTCCCTGACAAGGTGAGATCACCTATGTGACTAGTCTCTCAGGGACTCTTTGCTATCAGAACTGATTTTTGAGCATCAATAGAAGAATATGAGGAGCAATCCCATGGGTTCCAAGCCATGTGTGAGATCTGCACGTGAATAGCAGAAGCCTTTCATAAGCTTAGGCTTTGGTCTGAGAGGCATGAAAAGTAAAACACAAACTGCTGATCTAGGAGGGAGAGGCTGGCACAGCTCAGGGAATGAGGTTTTAAAAAGCTTCTGTTGGGGCTTGACAGGCCACCTTATCTATACAGCAGATTTGGATGTTCAAAGCATCTCACTTGCTTTATCTTGTTGCAGTCCTTACAACAAGGCTGTAAGATAGGTCACTATTATTATACTCATATTATAGGGGTGGTGATGGTGGTGGTGGTGGTGGTGAGGTGATGCGATGCTGGAGGTGGGTTGCCTAATGCCACCTAGTGAGTTCATGGCAGAGGCAAGGTTTGGACCAGCTGCTTCCTATGCTTTAGCAGCTCAACTGAGAAGGGGCCACTAAGCTCAAGAGTTGTGAGATATTGTCATATGCACAACTTCACATGCTTAGTCTGCTAAAAGGCTGAAACCACTGGACATGTGTCCATGTGTCCATGTGCACGCATGCACACCTGTGCATTGAACTGAAGTGGCAGAATTTAGGCCTGGAATAAGGAAAGGATTGCAGGGAGATATGAGGGTAGTATCAGGAAGAATGTTTTATCCAAGGCAATCTTATTTGCTGACTGGAGGGAAAAGTTTTTGTGGATGCCCTTTAAACTTTGTCAGCACATCACTGTCGGCAGCATGAAAAAGAACGTTTTGAGTTTACACAATGCGTGCTGTTTAAAATCCCTTCAAGAGGCTGATTACACTTGAAGAGGTCTGTAACCTCCAATGCTTTAATTGCTGAAAAAATAGCTTATGTAGTTAATTCTAAAAGGAGTGCAGAAGTATGTGTAGTGATGGCTATGAGAAGGCAGCTGATTTGGATGTAATGAGTGCTTTTTCATCAGTGCAAGAATGACATTTCTGATTTCATTTCCCTTCAAGTAAGCTACTTCATGCCTTTCTAATCTGGTGTTCTACAAAGAGAAGCATTCCAAGCCCTACAGATAAGCCACCCCTCACCCTACATAGGTGTACGAGCTTCTTCGTTCCTTATTCTATTGCCTTCTGACTCTGTTTTCGTCCATTTCTTCTTTCTTCCTGGTTTGCTCTTCTCTGTTCATTGTTTGAACTTTTAAGTGTTCTCCTTCTCTCTGCCTTTATTTTGGGTACCCCCTATTCTCTCTATGTGCCCCTAGTTTTTGGCTCTAAATATGCTGTCTTTTGCCACTACACTCTACTCCCAGGATGGGCAGGTTGTGGCACTCCACATGCTGTTAGGCTGCCCCTCCCATCAGCCCTAGCCAGCATCGGCAATAGTTAAGGATGATGGGAGCTGTAGCCCAACAAAATCCAGAGAGCCTCATACTGCCCATCACCCTATCTAGTGCTGTGCCACCCCACCCCCCTTTGCAACCTCTTTGTTTCCCTGTGAAAGAGACAGTTGTTTTTCTTCCTCTTTTCTCAGAGATTTTGAGAACTTCAGAGAAGTTTTGCAGCCTGCAGGGCTTCAGTGCTTACCTTACCATAAGGAGGTGGCTGAGCAGTGTGTGTCTGCTTTTTATTTTAAAACTTTTATCCCATCCCTTGAAAGCTGAGCGAGTTATTTTGGTTTGGTTGTTGTTAGAAGTCTTTTAATAACAACAACAAGAAGGAGGACAACAGCAACAACTCCTTGCTCAGCTTTAAGGCATTCAGCAGTCAGCAACACTGGACAGCCCCAAGGGAGGAAGCCCTCTAGGGGGCTTTCCAGGAAGCACAAGCAGCCGGGAGAGCTGCAAAGCACAGAAGGGAAGAAATTTGTAAAATTAACAGCATCCCTACTCAGCCACCTCTTTACAGTAGGGTAAGCCCTGAAGCCCTGCACACTGAGAAATTTCTCTGAAATTCTCACTCCTTCCCACAATTTTCAGATGCAACTTCTTTTCACCCCTCCCCCCACGACCCGGAGTAGTAAAAATAAATAGATAGATAGAACAATTTGGCACAGTGCTACTCTATTCTCTCTGGTGTAATTTAGTGCATCTGAACAGAATGAATTTTTCAAAATGGGGGCAGCTCAGGCACATGACAATAGACCTATATGCAAGTTTATCCAAACACATTTTTTTTGTATCATGGTACTCCTTTCTGCTGTTCTCTTTTCTTTTCATTGTTAACTGTATTCTGTTTTGAATATATCAACTGCCTTGAGAAGTGATAATTAGGGATGGACGAACTCATTGCAGTCTGAGCCCGGCGGGCACTGCTGCTGCCCACCCACTCAAGCCAGGCTGTGCGAGCTTCTGGAGAGCTTGGCGAGCTGTCCAGGAGCCTGCCGCAGCTGCCCGCTCCTCTAAATTAGCTGCCATCTTTTATGCAAGATGGGGCTCTATTTTAATAGATTTATTGTTGTGCACAATGCTGGCCGGAAAGGGCCATTCCCACAACATTAAGAGGCTTCTAATGTGGTAGAACTGGCCCTTTCCATCCACATTTTGCACAAAATTAAATCTATGGAAATATAGAGCTCAAGGTGTGTAAAAGGAGCTCTATATTTGTACTGGGGTGGGGGTGGGGGTGGGGGAAGGATTGCTCCAGTCTCCCTCTCTCATCCCGGGTCAGCTATGTGGGGGCAGGAGCTTGACAAGAAGAGGAAGGCAAGAGGTGCTTGCCTCTCACCTGCCTCCTCCTGTCAAGCTGCTGCTTTCACGTAGGGATGTACGAAAGTCACTTACCTTTTACAAAATTTGATTCGCGGTGGGGGGGAGGCGCCCCGTCCCTCCCACCGTGAATCCTGGCCAGCTGGGTCTGCAAATGGCGTCCCTGCAGTCAGCCGTGATAGGCTACATAAATGTTTACATAGCCTATCACGGCTGAGTTAAAAAAAAACAAAAAAACACGCATACGCAAATGGCGGCGCCCATGGGCGCCGCCATTTGTGTCCCTTATTTTGGGACATCTAGTCTACGTAATGGGGCCACGGTGGCTTAGTGGTTAAGACACTGAACTGCTGACCGGAAAGTCGGCAGGTCAGCAGTTCGAGACTCGAGTGCTGCATGACGGAGTGAGCTCCCGTCTTCAGTCCCAGCTTCTGCCAACCTAGCAGTTTGAAAGCAAGAAATTGCAAGTAGATAAATAGGTACCGCCTCGGCGGGAAAGGTAACAGCATTCCGTGCACCTCGGTGTTCAGTCATGCCGGCCACATGACCACGGAAGCGTCTTCGGACAGCGCTGGCTCTTAGTCTTAGAAACGGGGATGAGCACCGCACCCTAGAGTCGGACATGACTGGCTGGGGACACCTTTACCTTTTTAGTCTATGTAAACATTTACGTAGACTACAGCGAAAATAAGGGGAACGCAAATAGCATAGATGCTACGCTACTTGCGTTCCCCTTATTTTTGCCGTAGTCTACGTAAATGTTTACGTAGACTAGATGTGTCAAAATAAGGAACACGCGGTTGTTTTTTTTTACTCAGCCGTGATAGGCTACGTAAACATTTACGTAGCCTATCACAGTATTTTTTTATTTATCTAGCCGTGATAGACTACGTAAATCTTTACGAAGCCTATCACTTTTTTTTTCTATCTTTACGTAGACTACGTTGCCCTTATTTTCGTAGACTACATTGCCCAAATAGCGTTGCCCTTATTTTTGCCGTAGTCTACATAATCTTTACGTAGACTACAGTGACCAAATAAGGAACGGGAATGGCGGCTCCCTATGGGGGCCGCCATTATCCGTACGCACTTTTGTTTTTTTTTTAAAGTCACCCGTGATAGGCTACGTGACGATTTACATAGCCTATCATGGCTGACTTTGCAAATCTAGCCATGATAGGCTACATTAATCGTCACGTAGCCTATCACAGGGGCGTTTTTTTTTTTTTTACTTTTATTGGAATGGCGGCGGCAGCAGCCGGTCGAAAGATCAGCTGCCGCCCCTGCCTCTGACGAAGACCCGACGAACCGCTGCCGGGACCCGCCGCCGGGAGGGACATTCGGCAAAGGTAAGTCCTGTCCCGGGAGGGGGTGCGGGGTGCGGGGGGGTGCAGAGAATTTCTCCCCGAAACTTGTTCGGGGGGCCGAACACGTTGGCGCTCGGCCCCCCGAAGTTTCGGGAGAAATTCTCCGCCAACCCTAGTGGTGAGCTGGTCACCGAGCATGGGAGGGTGGTCCAGGGGCAGCCCGAGGACCAGCAAACAGGGTGGAAGGCTCAGGGGTGCAGCTCGGGGAGCAAGGGCACCAGTGGTCCAGCAGTTTTGCGGGCTGAAATGGGCACCCATGCCATCCCTAGTGATAATAGGGAGAGAAGTGGGCAGAAGGAGAGATAATGTGGGGAAACACATCTCCAGAACTTTTTCAGAGCAGGAACAATGAGATAATCTGCTGGAGCCCAGGGTAACGATGGACTCTCCTTGCTCTGGCAAGTGATTGAGGTGATAATAGGGATGGCAGAGAATTCCGCCACGGATCTCAGTGAGGCCGAATGCCAGTGCATTCGCCCCCCCCAACTCTATGGTGGAACGGCCTGCCCCCCTGCCCCCCGTGGATCCCCCCCAGGACAAGACTTACCTGGGGCGGATCTTCTGGGTGGTGGTGGCTCCAGCGGCAGCGGCGGCTGGTCTTCCGACTGGCTGCCACCGCCGCCATTTCCAGTCTTGTTTTTTAAAAAAATACGTGATAGGCTACATAAAGATTTATGTAGCCTATCATGGCTGGGTTTAAAAAAAAAAACACGACGTGATAGGCGACGTAAATCTTTACGTATCCTATCATGGCTGGGTGGGTTTAAAAAAACAAAACAAAACCGCATACGCAAATGGCGGAGGCTTCAGCCGCCGCCATTTGCATTCCTTAATTTTGGCCGTCTGAATCTATGTAAATCTTTACGTAGACTATGACGGCGAAAATAAAGGGGAACGCAAATAGCGTAGCGGGCGCTATTTGCGTCGCTTTTTGATTTGCCGTTTTAGCCTACATAAAGATTTACGTAGACTAAAACAGCAAATCATAAAGGGACACAAATAGCGCCCGCTATGCTATTTGCATTCCCCTTTATTTTCGCCATCATAGTCTACATAAATATTTATGTAGATTCAGATGGCCAAAAATAAGGAACGCAAATTTGCATTTGTGTACCCGGTTTTGTTTTGTTTTTCCCCAGAGCCCTCCGCGGCCAGAAATCCAGCTGCGGATGGCTCTGGGCTGGACTGGGCCTGGCCGGCTGCTCCACAGAGCTGCCGCGGAGCACAGCTGGCCATTGAGGATTCTGGGGGGAGGGACAGAATGCCTCCCCCCCCACCATCAACATAGTCCGCGAAAGGTAAGTCACTTTCGTACATCCCTAGGTGATAATGAGGCTTACAGATTTTACAGCCAGAATAGAAGTAGCCCTATTCAAGAATCCTCCAAAGTTTCAGAAGGACAGGTACAGTGGCTTATGTGGAAAGGGTGTCCTCAAATTTGGGTGGAGTGTATGAGTGATTTGCTTCTCCTTCCCTCCTCCTGTGTTTTTTTGAGCAATTCATATGAGAACAGCACATGTCCTAGAGGTGTCTCCAGGCGAGAGACCTGCAAAGTTTCAGAAGGATAGGTTTCCAGGGGCTAGGGAGTAATAATGATTGAAAACCAGTTTAAGGTTTTTTCATAGTGAAGGCTGGTGACCATCTGATGCTCCCATCCTTGCCCTCCCCAGAAATACGGCGATTGAAGAGCCACTAGTAGAATGTACCCTATGATTAGAAAGTTGACTTGTCAGTCACTCAACGCTCCCCCCCCCATCAGTGTTTAGAGAAATGGAATCAAAAGACACTTTTTGGAGACACACTATCTTTCTGAAGCTCAGATGACAGATAAAGCCTCATGCAGCATCCAGCTTCAGTTCTGGCCATTTCAGAGGAAAGCTCACTTCAACTTGGGAAGTGCCAGGAGTGAAGGGGCCTGATTTGACTTGGGCTTTGGCCAGAACTGATGCACAACCTTACCAGTTAATTGTGCATAGGATTGCAGTTACGCCCACCCTTATAAACTGGGGGTTGTGCTATGTACTGCTGCTCTTTGGTGTGTGTTTGTGGGTTCATACACTGTCACGGTGATCTCCTGCAGTTCAGAATTTATCACTACACAACTATCAATTAAAAAAACATACCAATGCCTGTCAGGGCCAGGCTGATCTCTGGGAGTACATTGCTGAATCTAGCCATGGAGAGCTTATTCTTCAGGTCAGAGTCACCGAGACTAGTTACTAGCACCGAAAACTCAGGTTTGAAGCATAGCAAGCGGAGTGACCAGGCAAAGGCATAAGACCCGGTTCCTAGTATTGGTATACCATTTATCAATCATGGGTATCCATGTTGCACACCTCTACCCCTTTCAGTGCCTACAGACGGCTCTAAGGACTCAGTACACACAATCCATAGTTGCTCACATGGCAAAAAGGAGGGCTTCCATGGTGGCATAACGGTCTTTGGTAGTTTCTTGTGAGGACATGCTTCCTCGTGCTTTGTAAGCTAATATTATCACCATATAAATGGGAAAGCAGAAACAGGCAAATCTTTACTACTGGGAACCCCCCGCCCCCAGTTCCTGGTTGTCACTCTTTCAGAGATATTCCTGTCACAACAAAAACCACAAAGCGTGCATGCGCAGTCTCTCTCTCTCACACACATACAGAGCAATGTTGTGTTCCAACAAAAGCTGCTGATGGATGGTGTTGCATTGTCAGCTGCTGCCTCTGAAGGAAGGGAAGTGCTTGGGTGTCTTTGTCAATCTTCAGCCTAAGGCCACTGTTGCTGGAGAAATAAGGAAGTGTTGAAAGTAGTGACAGGCAGTTTAGTCAAGAAGAGTTTGGGAATAGGGAAAGGATCTTTGAGGACTGATTTGCTATTTTTCACAGTACAGGATAACAAAGAAGGAAGAATAAAACCTTCTTTTCTTCCAGCGACAGCAAATGAACAGGAGAATTATGTTCCATTTTGTGGAATTAAGGCAGCTTTTTGTTTGTGACAAATAATATAAAATCACAACACATGCTCTGTGCAAACATCAAGCTTTCTGGAGGGCATTCTGAAACCTGTAGCACCAAGTATTTCCATGGAAGATCAACTTTAGTCAAATGATTAGAAACTTGTTTAAGATTCTTCATTTATTCTAAGCACAAAATATCTAGCTGGGACGTATAATAATTTTAAACAATGAAACTGGAATATGGCAGAAAATGACTAATTCTCATTTTTAGCAAGTTCACAGGTCTGATGGTGATCATAAAATTTAGCGTTGCTACCAATGGCTGATCAGCAAACCGCTGCAAATATTCTAGGCTCATGAAAAATATTGGGAGTCTTTCTTGAGAAATATATAGTATCAGCACAAAGGAAGCATCCTGTAGCACACATCCATTAGGGCTGGGTTGCTCCCTGATGGAGACAAAAATGCACAGGTGTATGTTTGAAAGCATGTAGCTGTTCTGTTATGTACTGTATCATTATGCTATGTTCAATGTTAACCGAGAATGCCCTCTGGACCAGGTGTCCCCAGCCTTTTGGGACTGATGGGTGCATTTGGGAATTTGTGGTACTGCTGTGGGCACCACCACAAAAAGGCTAATCAGAGGATCACCACATTGATGTCTACCTTTCACATCTATGGATCTTCAGCTGTGTCTTATACAGCAAAAATGTTCGCTTCATGTCTGTTAAATACCACAACTTCTCTTTAATGAGGGATTGCCTAATTTAGCTAATTGCTGGCAGTGCAATACAGCTAATGCTTCTTTTAAACATAGATTTTAGCAATATCCAGTAGTTGCTTCTTTTTGCAGGGAGATTATTTCACAGAAAATTTTGTACTGGAAGAGTCTTTAACATTCACGGATGTACACACTGTTTTAAATTATTTACCGGCTTTATGGAAATTAACAAATGGTCAGCAGAAATGGATTCTCTGCATCCTTTTGACAGTTAAAAACTGATATTACAACATTGGAAAGATAAACATTCACCTCCTAAAATGCAATGGGTGGAGAACCTTAGAAAATTTTAAATATTTGAAAAGGTGGCATATAGATGCCACCTTCAAATAGATACTTATTTGGATATTTGGTCCACTTTTGTTGTAGCCCCTGTATAATTGCTAGAAAGTTGAATGTATTTCATACTAATCCATGTATATATATATATATATATATATATTTTAATGGGGGAAAAATATGTTGGGAGCCCAGGTCACCACCTTGGGGACCCATTCACAGGTGCCATTGGAGGTGCCTGTGGGCGCTGTGTTGGGGACCTATGTTCTAGACCATTCTGGCATCAAATCCTCAAGACATGATACCTTGAGAGCAGTTCTTGGTCGCTTTCTACTTGGAGACTTGTTTGAGTCATCGTCTGAGCATTTTGCAGAACTGCAATGAGATTCTTATTTAAGCTGATGTCTAGAAGCTGGTGTTAATATGGCATGGACATAATTTAAAACATTATATAATATGCAATTTTATAAGCTAGCGGACTCTTGATTTAGTTGGTTAGATTTTATTTTTATTCATTCAGCCATGTCCCATCCTAGTATTCTGAAGTCTCCACCCCCATCTCACCTGAGGGGTATTGGCCACCTTGGAAGAGAGCCTGAGAAAGAGGGGCTGCCTTTTGCCCAGACTGTGCCACTCACAGGCAAAGTGCTCTCCCACCACTGCTGCTTTCTTCAGGCGTTCCTCCCACCACTGCTCCTCTGGTGGCACAATGAGAATAAGATCGACTAACCATTACAGTTTTGCAGGAGCTTCTCAGGTGGCCTCTCCTTTTGCATGAGGCATATACTGGATGAGGAGAGGTTCTTCATGTGACTGAAAGTATAATGGAAGGCATTGTCTTCATTTATGTCAACACCCTACATAAAATGAAAGGAGAAGTTGTGCAGGATGCCTCTTGTGTTGCGTTGGAGTGTATGATTGGCCATCCAGCAGATGCCATCCATGAAATAATCCTGAAGGAGAGTCTGCAATCTCCTTTGGACTTCCCTGCCTTCCCCAACCTGGCACCCTCCAGATGTGTTGGACTACAACATCATACCCATCCAGCAAAGTAAATGACCATGGTGGCTGGGGATGATGGGGGTTGTAGCCAAATGCATCTGGAGAGCACCAGAGGAGGGCAGGCTGCATTATGCTATGGGGGTGTTTCCTAGAAAATTAGCCCAAGGAAAGCAGGGTGGCAATGGCATCAGGGGGGAAATGGTGGGTTAGAAACCTAAGTGTGGTAGAAAGCTAAGTACCACTCTAGCACTCTTCTCAGCACAATATTAATGGGTACTTGTATTGCCCCTGCAGTAGGCTTTGAACTCTTAATTTAGAGGTGCCAAGATAGTGATAAATCAGATCCAGGTTTACTTACAAGGAGACACTTTATTGAGTACAATCAGCACACAGGCGTACCCAATGGTTGGATCAGACAGCTTCTCTGAACCCAGAGCCATGGGGTAGAATGGGTCTTATACCATACATGTTAGCAGTGAAGCAGCACGACACTAGCAAGCATCAACTAGCATTCATTCCCAGCATAGACTAGCAGTGCTTTGTTCCCAGCATAGCCACCTTCAACTTTAAGACAAACTTTGCTTCCCAGGCACATCTTGATAAGACACTCCACTCATAAGTATGGAATGTGCTTAACTATCACCCTTTGCCTCTTCCTGGTAAATCGAGAGGCCTGTTAGGGAAAACAGCAGCCTTCTGAACCAAAGTCAGAGAGTATTATGGGGCATCTAAGCCCCTCTAAAACTACTAATAGCTTGGTTCAGGCCTGGGGCCCTACAGTACCGTATTTAGCTCTTGGGGGGTTCTTGAACTTGGGTGATAGCTCTCTCCCAGGGAAGGGTTCATTGGGAATATTGATAGCATCATAGCCAGGGGAGTCCAGCCCCCAGAATAGCTTGGCTGGGGTGGAAATGGCTTCAAGTTCAAGATGTTGATCATCTCTGCTTTAAGCTATCCCTCCCCTTGCTCCTGGATAGCACAATGGTGATAATTTCGAGGATTACAAGCTTAATAAGGACCTTAAATAATTTACCTTAAAGTAGGCAGAATCCTGCACATCAGGTGGGTGAAGCGCCTAGTACTGATTTTTTTAAAACCAGAAAATCCCTTTTATAAAAGTAAGTTTCCATTCTTTAGATGAAAGCTGTCATGTCAACTTATTTAAAAAACCCAGCATTAAAAAAAAAAAAAGGTAGAGGAAACTATTTCTCCCAGTGAGGCAGTGTATCTACCTTGGATATCAACTTAGTCAACATGAAAGAAAAGGTGAAGATCAGTTGTAGTGTTATTAATAATAGGCATTCTCTTCACTGTAGAATCCAGTTTCAGCCTGAGGCTGTGTAGTACAAATGCTCTTGGCAGTCCTATCACCCTGTGAAATCAGAGAGGCTTGCCTTTTACTACTTGCAACATTGACAGGTTGTTGCACCAAAAGCAGACTTCAAAACTATCAAACGTCTGTGAACTTAGAAAAGAAGAACATAAGAAGAGTTCTGTTGAATCAGACCAAAGGTCCACCTAGTCCAGCAACATCTTCTTTCTCAGTCAGATGCTTCCAGGATGACTACAAGCCAATAGGTATGTATGAAAGTCACTTACCTTTTCACAGGGGTGATTCACGAAAGCCTAACTCAGCCAGCTTCACTCCATGGCAACTCCGTGGAGCCACCGGCCGGGTGCATTTGCAGGCGTCTGGAGTCTGCGGACGCAAATGGCAGTGGCTACGGCAGCCGCCATTTGCATTCATGTTTTTGGCCATGATAGGCTATGTAAATATTTACCTAGCCTATCAAGGCGAAAGACAGGGGCTCAAATGGCGGCCGCTATGCCATTTGTGCCCCTGTTTCTTTACCGTGATAGGCTACATAAATATTTACATAGCCTATCACGGCAAAAAAAACAAGAACGCAAATGGCGGCGGCTACGGTGGCTGCCATTTGTGTTCCCTTTTTTTTGCTGTGATAGGCTACGTAAATACTTAACGCGTCCCTGCGTTAGCCGTGATAGGCTACATAAGTATTTACGTAGCCTATCACGGCCTAAATGGGGAAGCGAATGGCGGCCACAGATGCGGCCACCATTCACAAAGCAGTGCAAATGGCACCAGGTAAGTGCTCTGTTTCGCGCACCTTTCATGGGGTGGTGAGGTGGGGTCTTCGTTCCGCCACGGATTTTGGGGGGCTGAATGCACTGGCATTTGGCTTCACTGAGATCTGTGGTGGAATTCTCTTACATCCCTACAAGCCAAGCTTGGAGGCATCAGCCCTGTCCTACTGTCACTCTCTGCAAACAGCCTCTCTGAACCTGGAGGTTATGTTTGGCTATCATGGCCAAGAGCCATTGACAGACCTGTCCTCTATGAATAGATGCACAGAGAAGCAGGGGGCTAAGAAGAAACCTTTTGAATAACTCAGAAAATAATCTGCTTCTGGTGCAACGATGCTTTCCAGCATTCCTCAAATTTGTATTCAGAGTTTGGTTCTATTGTCTGTAATTGTTCTACCTAGCTTAAAATCGAGCATTATAAATTTAGAATATGAGTGTGTGGACGAGATTTGGGATGATCACACCAGAAACAACAAGACAGTTTATAATAGCATAGTGGTAGAAGACAGATATTTTATGGCTTGGTTTTTCTTTTTCTTTGAGAAAGGTTATTTTTTAAATTATTGTTATTATTTCATTTCTATACCACACAATAGCCAAAGCTTTCTGGGCGGTTCACAAAAATTAAAACCACATAGAGGTTGTCTTGAATATGATTTGAATGATGCATGGGTCCTGTTCCCTCTCATCTTTGATCTCTAGGGTAGATTGTAGATACACAAAAGGTCTAAAACTGGAGTAAAGAATTTTCAAGCCCAGTTCCAACATCTCAACTCCAACTCTGTCAGAGTTTTGGGTTTTGACTTGATTAACCATTTGATATTGGGTAATTTAAGAAAATACAGCTTTCAGACATACATATTCCCTGTAGAGTAACAACCAATCTGGCACGAACAGGAAGAGGTAATGAGAAGTGTAATTACCTAATATAAATGAGCTCAGTAGTGCTTGCTTTCCAGTTTGAAAGTGCCACCTGTTTTCATTAGCATTTCTATACCTTGTATTTTAATTACTTCGAACATGGAATGGAGTGCACTTTTGTCAGCCTAAGTGCATACTTGTTCAAGGTGATCCTCTGGATTTTTCTTCTTCTCTTTAAGAAAATGACATAATGATGTCAACAAAACTCACCTCAAGCAGGTTTGGAGTATTTTGTTTGTTGCTACTGCACAAAATGGTGTGAGGGTATTTAACTGCATAAATTATGCAAAAGGGAGGATAAAAAGTGATAATGTGTGGTCGTTTGGTTAATCAGTACAATTGACATCTTGACAAATCTCCCTTGTCAAATGAAGCTGGAACACTTATTTCTCAAACTCTTTACTTTCCATGGCATTTTAATTTCCCCTTCAGAATCCGCAGTAATAGCATGGTTTGTTTCTTGCATTGTAATAATGCTCCGTTGACAATTCAGGTGAACACAGACTTCTCTGATACCCAAATCAGCATTTCCTTTTTTTAAAAAAAGCAAAAAAGCAAATTTCATTTTAATTTAAATCCATGGGTTATTCTGGCCCTCCCTGCACACACACATTCCCTCCTTTACAAAATGTTGAGTGAAAGTTATACAGCAGTAGTGGCAGATGAATGTATAACATTTGGTCTGAGCTCATTCATATGAAATGCACATTTGAACTGAAATATAAAACCCCAAACTAAAGCCAACCTGAGCTTGTTTCACTCGAGACAATTAAGATTCATGCCATTCATTACATGTGTTTGAAATGCAGGTCATTTTCTCATGACTGTGCTTTGATAAGTATCCCGATGTTAACGTTCCATCAAAGAAACCGAACAAAATAGCAGTAGTAGCATTTCAGGGTTCAGTTAGATATTTGCCAATCTACATTTAATGTTTCCCTTATTAGCACCATTAATAATGGCTATGACCTAGTGAGAGGGCAGCTACAGACAATCTAAACATTAAATGTTTCAGCAATAGTAGATAACTACAGATCTGTCAGGAATAATTGGACGAGGCATATCACATTTGAGAATGGAAGCTAGATAAATCAGATGTGTAATGTTTGTGGGGTTATACAATTTCCTTTTTATAATAGTTCTTCTCACCTTTGAGCAAAAAGCACTCGGAGGTGCTTGCTCTTATCCTTTGTGCGATTTCACACAGTTATGTGAATACCAGAACCAGAGATGAAGACAATCTTCTCATGGCTCTTTCCCATCAAATTTCCACCTCAACTTCTGGTTATGGAAGGCAGCGATTACTAGGGATGGCGGAGAATTTCTCCCCGAAACTTCGGGGGGCCGAGCGCCAGTGTGTTCGGCCCCCCAAACAAGTTTCGGGGAGAAATTCTCCGCACCCCCCCTGCCCCCCACACCCCCCCAGGATGGGACTTACCTTTGTCGAATGTCCCTCCCAGCGGCGGGTCCGGCCGGCAGTTCGGCGGGTGTTCGTGCGGGGCGGGAGCGGCAGCCGGTCTTTCGACCGGCTGCCGCCGCAATTGCAATAAAAGAAAAAAAAAAGAAAAACGCCCCCGTGATAGGCTACGTGATGATTAACGTAACCTATCACGTCTAGATCTGCAAAGTCAGCCGTGATAGGCTACGTAAATCGTCACATAGCCTATCACGGGTGACTTAAAAAAAAAAAAGCGCGTACGGATAATGGCGGTCCCCATAGGGAGCCGCCATTGAATGGCGGCTCCCTATGGGCCCGCCATTTGCGTACGCGCTTTTTTTTTTAAAGTCACCCGTGATGGGCTACGTGACGATTAACGTAGCCTATCATGGCTGACTTTGCAGATCTAGCCGTAATAGGCTACGTTAATCGTCACGTAGCCTATCACGGGGGCGTTTGTTTTTTTTAAAAAAAACTTTGGAGTTCGCAGCCGGGCGAGGCGAGGCGCCTCCTCCCTGGCCTGAATTTCGGCCGGGCGAGGTGGGAAGCCTCCCCCCCGGCCTGAACTTCGCGGGGGGAGCAGCGAAGCGCCTCCCCCCAACTGCGAACAAGCTTCGAGGACAGGTAAGTGACTTTCATCCACCCCTAGTGATTACCATGGAGCTGCAGAGGGCCTGTGAAGGTGGCTTTAGTCAATGAACTACATAACTGTGGTCCCTGGTTCTAATGTTGCTGCAGCCCATTCTCCTCATACAATCTGTATGGAACACTTGGTATTGGATTGCTGAAAGCGTTCTTTGTATGCATAGAAATGATGTAAATAAGCAATAATGTTATTCCTTATTTACTTAACGATGCAAGTAAGACAGCAACAATGCAACTTGTGGTAGCTCTATTAGTACCTGTTGAGATAAATGGGATTTCGTTGAAGTTACCAGACATGTGGATGGTCCTTAAGTACATTGTTTGAATCTGCCAAGTTCATTAGGCAAAATCAGATCCTCTGGGGAAGTCACTGGCTTGCAAACACTTTGAATTGATTTTCTATGCTGTTCTTTCCACCAACATTGCTTTTTAAAAAAATCTTGGTATTATGATATCCAGACAGTGAGTAAATGTCTATGGAATGGCTTAACCTGGTGTGCAGCAGCCACTCAGGACTCAGCTACACATTTTGTTAAAGGCAAAGTTAGTGGCTATGTCTTTTATTCTTTCTTTTTTAAGACAGTTGTCAGGGGTCCAGTTTTTATTGGGACCCCCACCGAGGCAGGGGTGGTTTAGTACTGCCCTTTCCAGTCCTGATTCTGCTGAGAATCATCCCCTTCCACTCAGTGACATTCTTAGAAAAAAGTCCCTAATAGTCCCACATCACATAGGGTGATGGTGTTATCGGTAGAATTGGAGCTGGGGATGGAAGTATTAAGCTTTCCATGCCTGTACTGGAGGTGGGGGGATAGAATTTGAACCCTCAGCTGAAAAAAGGCAGCTGCGAGCTACATCGTTAACATGATAACCTGAGCCCTCAGAGATCGGCTTTTGTAAAACCTGTTCTGTCTGCATTTCAGGGATTGTCAGGTGCCTTTCGTTCCATTGTCCACTCATTGATGGAATCAGATTGTTTCCAGTTTCCCAAATTTGCACAAATTTGTACTTGCAAAAAATGTGCAAATCTCCCTCCCAAATGCACAAATCCTCCACAAATGTGTAAATCCCCCCATACACATATTCATGCTTTAGCCTATGGGGGAAATGTTCATTTTCAGCCAGTGTTTTTTTAGTTACATATTTTTCTATGATTAAATTTGCAGAAAAGTTTAAAAAAACTGGTCTGCAAGTCCATGGAATCCATGCAACTCAGGAAAAGCTGGTCTGCTGCAAAATCCATGGGTCGGATCAATAGAAGTCCAAGCTCATTTGATTCCATTAGGGATGTACGAAAGTCACTTACCTTTTCGCAGGGGTGATTCGTGGTGGGGGGAGGCGCTTCGCTTCTCCCCCCGAAGTTCAGGCGAGGGGGGGGGAGGCGTCCCGCCTTGCCCGGCTGAAATTCAGGCCAGGGAGAAGTGCCCTGTCTCCCCGGCTGCAAAAGAAAAAGTAAAAAACAAACAAAAAAACCCCCGTGATAGGCTATGTAACAATTAACGTAGCCTATCATGGCTAGATTTCCAAAGTCAGCCGTTATAGGCTACGTTAATCGTCACGTAGCCTATCACGGGTGACTTTGGAAATCTAGCCATGATAGGCTACATAAATCGTCACGTAGCCTATCATGGGTGTGTGTTTTTTTTTTAACTTACTTTTTATTTTGTAATGGCGGCGGCGGCAGCCGGTCGGGAGACCGGCCACCACCCCCGCCCCCGATGAACCGCCGCCGAACCGCCGCCGGGACCCACCGCCGAGAGGGACATTCGCTGAAGGTAAGTCCCATCCCGGGGGGGGGGGCGAGGGCCGGCGGAGAATTTCCCCAACACTTTTGGGGGCCGAATGCCTCGGCGCTCGGCCTCCCGAAGATTCGGGGAGAAATTCTCCGCCATCCCTAGATTCCATTGCGGATTTCTCTGAGATCCCATTCAGAGACAATGTCAAGTGGCCATCCTTTGGAGTGTACTTTTCCTGGAAAAGCTAAGGAAAAAGAGCTTTGTAGCCGTAGCCATTTTGCCTGGCTCAAATAATTAAAGTGAAAATACCCTGTCTCAGAACCTCCTTTAGTTGTTTGGAAGACAACATGACCCACATTGCAACTATATTATTGTTGAGTAAAATGGCCCAACTAGAGTGTAGAAACTATATTATACGGATGTATGAGAAATTCATTTCAATTTATTTTTGACCAGAATTTACTGAGTTCACACCTCACAGAACCAAACGTGAACCCAGATGAAATCTGTGGATGAAGTCCATACATTTCCAAGCTTGCAATGTAATTAGTGAAACAGCAACAACAACAACAATAAAAAGCATTTGAAAAATGCGTACAATTGAAAAATATGCACAAACATGTTTTGTGAAAAATGTGCACAATTGATGCATACATTTTGAAAAATGTGCATGAAAATACGCACAGCTTTTCATGTGAAAAAAAGCACACCATCTGATATGAGACACAAGTTGTAATGATGAGCTTTGAGATGGAATTCAAGAACCTCTATGAGTTTTGCTGATTTACATATCCCTACTATATAGTTGAGTAAAACGGCTCTACTAGAGTATGGAATGTGTTTTCTTATAGTCATAGCCAAAAATATGGAGAAACCTGGACATCCACTGGTAAAATATGGGTGTGTGTGTTCTCTTCAGTTATCCCCAGAAGCAGAGAATGGAAGCTATGTGATATTGGCTTTGTGATATGCCCAACTAGGTAGTTATAGAAATGTCTGATCAAATCCTGAAAATAGTAACAACAAACTTTTTCTCTGCTGTATTTTCCATTTGTCTTGGCATATCCCTGTGCATTCAATGCCCAGGATTCATTCATACCATACCTACCTACTATATGAAAAAGTATTTGAGACATTTAGGCATATAGTTATTGGAAATGCAAAACACGTTCAAAACATGCTTCAGATTAAAGAGGTCTCAGTAAACAAGTTACTGGTCTTCTTTGAAGTGTAATTTCACATATTCAAAAGAATATTGTGTGATGGGAAAATTCAATCTAGCATTATAGAAATGCAGATAGCAATATAGTTTTAGGTAGTATCTAGGTGTAGGTGGGGTCCTTCTACTGCAAAGTGGAGACTACTTGAAATTGGCTCTGCCACTTATCAGACTGAATCATTTCTAGGTAGTACGTGGGGAAAAAGCATTTTAAATCTTGACAAAATATACCTTGCAGTTTCTGTTCTTCAATCAGAAAAGAGTTGAATGAAATAGCTAGGACTGAATGAAATTACTACTTACACAGAGCAAATAATTTATAACAATCAGGGCCTCTGGGTACATAGAAAATGGGAGAGAGAGAGTGTACAGTTTGAAAAGGTAACATTAGTGTCACAGGGAGATTAGATAGCTGCTAACAATTTAACAGCCAAGAGCTACCTTTATAAAGTTTTTCTTGGTTTCATTAATTTACTTTGCAAAAGAGAGAGATTCCAGCTACAAGGGAGTGCTGTGAAGAATATGCAGACTATATAACTGTTTTTGCTGCTGCTGCTGATACACTGTTGGGTTATCACTCTTTGTCACTTTCATCTATTTATACACTCTACATGCCACATAGCAACTGCTACGCTATGTTTAATCATATTTAACAGCTTGGATGTCAAAAAGCTAAATAGTTTTTAACTGCTCATTTTTACCTTCAATGGTATGTAACTGTATTACTCTCATCTTTAACCCATTATTACTGTTAACAGCTACAGGCAGCTCATCTGTGTCTGGACCTCATGGCCATGAGATGCAAAAGAAATGCAACTTTAAAAAAATTATTAAAGTAGTAACCACAAACTGATAGTTCTCCCTAGTTTGATTTGCTAGGGTAGTTTTATATTTTTTTACTTGCTGGTCCTAGAACTTCAGTGGGGTGATGCTATTGCTGGAATTCACTGGAAAGAAATGCAAAATAGGTGAAGGTGTTTATTCCTTTCTGGATATGCCCTATGCTAAACACTGCTTCTCAGAATTTTTTAGAATATGTATCTCAGAGCTTGAGTGTATCAAATCATCCTTCGGTATCCTGTTTATCCATCACTTTTATGCAACAAGAATAACTAAGGGTGCAATCCTATGCAGGTTTAGACAGAAAAAAAGTTCTACAACTCCCAGCATTCCCCAGCCAGCTTGGCTGCCTGGGGAATGCTGGGAGCTGTAGGACTTTTTTTTCTGTCTAAACCTGCATAGGATTGCACCCTAAGCATGTCAAGAAAAACCCACTTCTTGACCTACTGTCCTAGATTCACTGGGTGGCCTAGAGCACATGACATCACTGTCTGTTAGCGGCAGACTATAACTGCAAAATGCAGATAAAATACTCACAAATGGTTTGAACTATGCCCATGTGTACACACACACACCATCCAACCTATCCTAATTGCTAGAAATGCATGAAAATGGACAATTTAGTCCATCCACTTCCAAATTTGGGGCAGACAGCTCAATTTAGTTTTAGAATTAAGAAAAGTTAAAGGAAGGCATTATTCATGGAAGCATTTTATATGTGATACAGTTTAAACAACAAAAGGATTCTGGAGAAGTATATGGCAAGATATGAAGGACACATCCATTAAAATATCTTGTCATTGAGAATAATGGACTTGTGAGAGCAAAATCTGGAGCAAGAATGAAGTGTGTGTGTGTGTGGGGGGGGGGGGCAGAGCCAAACTGCATGTGGCATTAATCCAGCTTTCTCTTTCACAAATTGCCAGTGTGCACTCCGCTCCATATGGTTTGGGTTCCTGGCATGGGGGAGGGGGATTTAATCCTTTGCCCCAGATTTGTCTGATCTGGATCACCCTCCCCACTCCCATGCCTGAAACTTGCATTGGGGAAAACCCCCGTTCCATCCAGATTGGGACCACAGTGAAGGGCAAAGGGTTAAAGCCTTCCTACTACCATGCCAGGCTCTCAATCTAGATAAGGTCCTCATGATAGCTATTTGTGAAAGAAAAAGCTTGTGCTGAAGAGAAAACTACAGGATCATAGACTTGGAAGGAACCTTGGAGATCATCTAGTCCAACCCTCTGCTCAGTGCAGGCTCTGCACTGCAGGGCGCAGCTACAGCATCATATGGCCATCCTGACATACGGCTGTCCAGTCTCTGCTTACATAACTCCAGCTTACATACCCACTAGCTCCCAAGACAATCTGTTCCACTGCTCAACAGCAATCACAGTTAGGAAATTTCTCCTAATGTTAAGCTGAAAACTGCTTCCCTTCAATTGCCACCCATTATTTCTAGTTCTGCCCTCAGGAGCAAAAGAAAAAAGTCTGCTCCATCTTCTGCATGACAGCTTTTCAGATATTTGGAGGCTACTATAATGTATCCCCTTAATTTTCTCTTCCCCAGGCTAAGCAGACCCAGCTCTTTCAACTGTTTCTCATAGGACTTGGTTTCCAGACCCCTCATCATCCTGGTGGCTGTTCTCTGGATGCACTCCAATTTGTCAGTGCCCTTGTTATAATGGGGTGCCCAGAACTGGACACAGTACTCCAAAGTGTAACCTGACTAACACAGAACAGAACTACAGTATTCTTTCCCATGATTTAGGGATGTACGAAACCCCACTTACCTGGCTCTGCTGGGTTCCGCAGGGAGGGGGAGGAGGAGATCCAGTCCTCCCCACGAAATCTTCGACGGGGGTGGGGAGGCAATCCAGTCCTCCCCCTTGGAATCCTGCCAGCCGGCTCCGCTCCGCGGCCAGTCTGCGGAGCCGCCGGCCGGGCCGATCCGCAGCAGGGCCCCCATCCACTGCCAGGCTGCTGCAGACACAAATGGCATCCTGCGTAGGGGATGCCATTTGCGTCCCTAAAGAGGGATGCAAATGGCGGCCGCTACGCCAGTTGCGTCCCTGTCTTTTGCCATGATAGGCTGCATAGATACTTATATAGCCTATCACAGCTAAAGCAGGGCTGCAAATGGTGGTCACTACGATGGCCACCATTTGCGGCTGCAGCAGCCTGGAACACGACCCGGAGCCATTGCCGGAGCCGCCACTGCCACCACTGCTGGAGCCGCCACCACGTAGGTCCGTTCTGGGGATTTTGGGGGGTGGCGGGGGGGTAGTCCGCTCTGCCACGGACTCCAGGGATGTGGATTCTTTAGAATCCGGCCTCACTGGAGTCAATGAAGGAATTCTCCAACATCTCTACCATGATCTGAACACTAGGCTTCTGTTAATGCAGCCCAATATTGCATTAGCTTTCTTAGTTGCCACATCACACCGCTCGCTCATATTCAGGTTGTGAGGGTGTATGAAACCCCGCTTACCTGGCTCTGCTGGGGTCTGCAGGTGGGGGCAGATGATCCGTTTCTCCCCCCGGAATCCTCGACGAGGGGGGAGGCGACCCGTTCCTCCCCCCCGGAATCCTGGCCGGCCAGCTCCACTCTGCAGCCAGCCTGCAAAGCTGCCAGCCGGGCCAACCTGCAGTGGGGCCTCCAGCCACTGCCGGGCTGCTGCGGACGCAAATGGCGTCCTGCGCAGGGGACCCCATTTGCGTCCCTACGCCAGCCCATGATAGGCTACGTATATATTTATGTAGCCTATCACGGCTAAAGCAGGGACGCAAATGGCGTCCCCTATGCCGTTTGTGTTCCCGCTTTAGCTGTGATAGGCTACATAAATATATACATAGCCTATTACGGGCTGGCGAAGGGACACAAATGGTGGCTGCTATGATGGCTGCCATTTGCGGCTGCAGCAGCCCAGCAGCGGCCGGAGCCACCGCCGCCACCGCTTCATCTGCCGCTGGGGCTGCCGCCGCCGGAGCCGCAGCCAGGTAGGCTCCATTTCGCAGGGCTTTCGTGGGGTGGTGGGGCGGGTTGCTCCGTTCTGCCACAGATTCCAGGGGGCTGAATTCACTGGTATTCAGCCTCCCTGGGATCCATGGCGGAAATCTCTAACATCCCTAGTTGTGATCTACTAAGAGACCTAGGTCCTTTTCACATGTACTGATGCCAAGCCAGGTCCTCCACATCCTGTCCTTGCATCTTTGTTTTTTTGTACCTAAATGAAAGACTTTATCTGTGCTGAATCTTGATCCTGTCTTCTGTGATGTTGGCTGTTCCTCCTAGGTTCATGTCATCTGAAAATTTGATAAACAACTAGGGATGGCAGAGAATTCCATCACGGATCTTGGGGAGGCCAAATGCCAGCACATTCGGCCCCCCGAAATCTGTGGCGGAACGGCCTGCCCTCCGCCCCCCCTGTGGATCCCCCCGGGACGAGACTTACCTGAGGCAGATCTTCCGGGTGGCGGCAGCTGCGGTGGTGGCTGCGGTGGCGGTTCAGCCCCCATTTGCGTCCCTGCTAGCCAGTGGCCGGATGTCTGGCTGCTGGCGGAGCCGGCTGGCAGCTCCGCAGAATCCCTGCGGAGCACAGCTGGCCGGCCAGGATTCCGGGGGGGAGGCATGGATCGCCTCCCCCCCGGCGAGGATTCTGGGGGGAGGGACGGAGTGCCTCCCATCCCCAGCGGAAACCGGCGGAGCCAGGTAAGGCCAATTTCGTACATCCCTATAACCAACCCATCTACACCCTCATCCAAATCATTTATTAAAAAAATTGTTGAACAGCACCAGGCCTAGGACAGAGTCCTACAACACTCTGCTCAAGACCTCCCTCCAAGAGGATGCCGAGCCATCAATTAGCTCTTGCTGAGTATGGTTACTCAACCAGCTGTGGGTCCACCTAACTGTAGTATTGTCCAACCCACATTTCACCATCTTGTTGACAAGGATATCATGGGAAACCTTGTCTAATGTTTTGCTGAAATCGAGATATACTATGTCCACAGTATTCCCATGATCTACCAAATGAGTAACTCTGTCAAATGATTGCCATTTGAAATTTGTGCTAAGAGGAGAAGAGCACAGCTGTGGTATTATCTAACTAGGGATGTACGAATCCCCTTACCTCGTATCTGCGGGGGGGTCCGCTGGAAGGGGAGGCGATCTGTTCCTCCTCCCGGAATCCTCGGCAGGGGGGGAGGTGATCCATTCCCCCCCCCCGGAATCTGAGCTGGCCAGCTCCTCTCTGTGGAGCCATCGCCCGGCTCCATCCCAGCTCCTATCTGAGCGGAACAGTGCTCTTGGGACGCAAATGGCGTCAGCTACGCCATTTGCATCCCCATTTCTTCTTGCGATAGGCTACACGTCTGTATTTACATAGATAATTACGTAGCCTATCGTGTGAAAAATCAGGGATGCAAATGGCATCCACTACGCCATTTGCATCCCTGTTTTTTCACGTGATAGGCTATGTAAGTATCTACATAAATAGAGATGTATAGCCTATCGCGAGGAAAAATGGGGACGCAAATGGCGTAGTGGACGCCATTTGCGTCCAATCACTTAATTCTGGGTTCCGCACAGATGGCAGAATGGAACTGGCTGAGGGAGGATATTTGGTCCAGAGAGGCACAGGTAAGTGAGTTCGTTCCGCTGTGGACTTTGGGCGGGGGGCAAATTCACTGGAATTCGGCTTCATTGGAGTCTGTGGCAGATTCCATGGACATCCCTATATCTAACTGTCAGTAAAGAAAGGGCAAATGTTTTGAACTGAGATCAACATAGCAGCAACAAAGAGTGGAGGGATTGCTGGGAGTGGAGGACAGAACCAGGAGCTGGAACCAGGACCTTTTAATTGTTGAATTCAACCTGTGGATGGGGGAAAACAAGATTGCACATGTGATCCCTCTCCCAGTGGTGTAGAGGAGCCAGGGCTCACAGGGATGCAGCGCTGGCACTAGGGATGTCAGAGAATTTTGCCACGAATCTCGGGAATGCACTAGCATTCGGCCGCCTGAAATCGGTGGCGGAACGGTCTGCCACCCCCGGGACAGGACTTACCTTGGGCGGATCTTCCTGGCAGCGGTGGCGGCGGTGGCGGCTCCGGCGGCGGTTTGGCAGAGGCGGCTGCGGTGGCCGGTCTTCCGACCGGCTGCCGCTGCCGCCATTTCCAGTTAAAAGAACAAAAAAACAAAAGAAGTGATAGGCTATGTAAAGATTTACGTAGCCTATCATGGCTAGATTTTTAAAAAACACTGTGATAGACTACGTAAATGTTTACGTAGCCTATCACGGCTGATTTAAAAGAAAAAAAACGCGCGTACACAAATGGCGGCGCCCATGGGCACTGCCATTTGCGTTCCTTATTTTGGCACGTCTTAGTCTACATAAACATTTACGTAGACTAAGACGGCGAAAATAAGGGGAATGCAAATAGCGTAGCGTCTACGCTATTTGCGTTCCCCTTATTTTCACCGTCTTAGTCTACGTAAACGTTTATGTAGACTAAGATGGCGAAAATAAGGGGAACACAAATAGCGTAGCGTCTACGCTATTTGCGTTCCCCTTATTTTCGCCGTCTTAGTCTACGTAAATGTTTACGTAGACTAAGACGTGCCAAAATAAGGAACGCAAATGGCAGCGCCCATGGGCGCCGCCATTTGCGTACGTGCATTTTTTTCTTTTAAATCAGCTGTGATAGGCTACGTAAACATTTACGTAGCCTATCATGGCTGACTGCAGGGACGCAAACGGCGGCAGCTACGGCCGCTGCCATTTGCATCCCTGCTAGCCAGCGGCCGGATGTCCGGCCGCTGGCGGAGCCGGCCGGCGGCTCTGCAGAATCCCTGCGGGGCGGAGCCGGCCAGCCAGAATTTCGGGGGGAGGGACAGAGCGCCTCCCCCCCACCTCGAATCAATTTCGCTAAAAGGTAAGTGACTTTCGTACATCCCTAAGTCCGGCACTTTTTGCTTATCAGGGATGATGACATTATCTGCCACCACCCTCAGAAATCCCTTTTCTCTGTCTGAGCTTAGCTGCAGTTCTCATAGTAACTGGGGGGAAATCAATTTGACCAGCAACAAAATATTGTTCCCTTTTGTAATGCAAACTATCTTGGGGTACAGTAGCTTGGTTTTGAATGGGCAATTAAGGCCTATTAGCTTTTACAAAAGACCTGCTCCTGGTGGAGTTGAAAACTGCTAGAACTGGTTGGCTGACATGGATGAACACAGTGCTCTATATTTTTGGACTCTCCTTGGGGGAGTGGCTGTAGGCACTGTCATGATGAGCATCTGCATGTCAATATTTACCACTACACCACTGCCCCCACCCTTTCAATGGGTTCATTGTAATGTATGCAAAGGGAGGATTGTTGGGAGCCACAAGCTGCCTTTGGCAAATAGAACACTTATGAGAGAGGGAGAGAGAGAGAACAATTTCTTTGGTTATTCAGTGCATTTACTTCTAAGTTGTTCATGCTGATCTAATTGGTTCTGATAGTGCCTTTGTGACCTTTTCTGCACCACAAGGTTTATTTTTAAAATCAACATGCACATTCGCCATAAGGAAAACAGTTTCTACTCTAATTGGACCATCAGTATCCTGCCTCCAGCAATGGCTAATAATTGATTCATGAGTTTCACATCATTCTGCAATCACAAAATCATGTAAACTGGAATACGTTCATTTAACAAAACTGCTTTGGTATATTAATACTAATGAGTTTGTGCAGAGATTTAAACAATGACTGGAGTATCAAATTTAGAAAACCTGGTTGTACACTGACCAGGCTTGTAGGTTTATTCACCAGAGAATGTTCAGGCTAGCCATTTACTGAATTGCCAATTATAATACATCTAGGGATGGGAGGTTCCCCCTGACTCCATTCCTTTATAGCTCCTGTGGTTTGATCTGCCTTGCATTCCACTCCTCCTGCATGCTGAGTTAATGAGAAGAATTTCTAAAAATTAAGTTTGGAATGGAAGTAGAGGCAGTTTGCTGCAACTTTTATTTCTTACAATGCATTTGCAAGTCTCTCCCCTCCTCCCCACATCTACACTACTGATGCACACATGTACACTGATTTAAAAAAAAGGTCGTGTTGTGATCTGTGTCTAAGTGCATCAGGATTCTCTAGGCTTTATTAATGCATGCAGATGCACATCACTAAAACATTGCACAGAAAAGAACTTGGATGTGAACATTTCTTTGAAAATTCTCCTGTCAGGGCTCCCCTTATGACCTGGACCCCCTGAGAAACCCTTTAATTATCTCCTGCCTCCTTAAGAGTCCCATCTTCCTTTTACTTTCCCATTTCCAGTAATGTGGGGTTTATATTGTAGATGTGGGGCAATTGACACTCCAGACATAGGGTTTAACCACAACAATTTATTAGTAAATTAAAACAAGCAAATCACAACTAAAGGTATTTACATAGTAGAGCTGAGTCAAAAGGCCTTAAGAGAACATAAAAGCTGCAAAACACACGTTTCTTTACCTTAGCTGTACTTAAGACTTCTCCAGGCTGCTTCTGCCTGTTCCCCCTTCAGGCTCTGGTCTTCCCGACTCTGCTCTCACTGGTTCTCTCACTCTTTTTATATATCTTCCTCCCTCAAGTCTGAAAGTACTATTTCAGTCCTGAAGAAATGAAACTTAACTGGGGAACTGAAACAGAAACTTAACCGGAGAAATGAAATTACCCCTCTCAGGGTTATCCCCTCCCAACAAAAAATCCAGGCCTCTAAGCCTGTCCTTTTTTCCCTTTGCCTCTGTAGACCTCAGACCTTCACATCTCTGCAGTGAGATTTTGGCCCTGTTAGTACTGAATTCAGGTGAATCTATGCATAGCAGTTATACAGTTATCATACTATTATAACTATTGATGCCTATTGGTGTCATGTGATGTGAAGCAACGGTATGATAATGGTATAACTGCTATGTGTAGATTCAGCTGAAGTCTATTGTGTTGTGGTGGATGAAGAAAGCAGTGGGCTAAGAGAGGAGACCTGACAGGGATAGATGTGAAGCCCATTGCTTCTTTCAACAATCTTACAATAATACAGAATAATAGTTGCACCTGCAATTCTCCATCCTGTGTGCAGGTGACAAAATTGGCATGAGGGGAGGGTGGGTGTCAGTATTTCACTGAACATTCTCAGGCTGAAATTCTCCAACTGTGAAAGGGAAGTCTGAAAAAGAAAATGATTGGAAAAAATATTTTCAGAGAAATCTCAACCCAGCTGTAGAGGTAATGAGATGGTTTTAAAGACTACATGCTGTTGACAGTGAAATTTGCAAGCTGTCATATTCTATGGAACTATGAATCAGGCAGAATGGTGTAGGATCTGATAGAAGAAAGAGTTATAAGTGTCATATTATTAGTCAATTCATGTAGATACTAGCCTGATTAAAGTTATTTTAGCCTGATTATATATGTATATACACACAGACACCATTAATGGCCTTGACATAAAAAGGCATGGCTGATGCTTTTTAACACCAAACATGCCTCACCCCAGCAGCATTCCTTATCTGAAACTTCAAGTAACACCCCCCCACACACACATACACACACGTATATGAAGCAGCTTCCAATGTGGAAGTGGAACACTGGAATTATGCTTACAACAGTTTCTAACCCTATATTAGGGTCAAACTACACATTATATTCATTGTATAGGATGTAGCCGATGCTTTTTTTTTTTTTACCCTGGTGCACATGGCCCTGATTCAGGTCAGGACCACTGCATACCAGGAGGGGTATTAAACCTTCCCTCCCACCATTTGCATCCCATAATTCAAAAAAGATAAGCCACAGATACATGCTATGCCATTAATGTAACATGTAGTAAATAGTAAATAACTTATATACCTAAGGGCACAATGCTATGTATGAGTAGGCAGTTCTTTTTCCTGTGTAAGCATGCATAGAATTGTACCCTAAATGATATATGATTGAGTCAGTGTGGAGACAAAAAAACTTTTCATAAATATGACATACTTGCGCTTATGACGTCTTAAAGCCAGCTCAAATATGTGTGCTTATCACTTGATTTCTGCATACTTGATTGCACTGGACAATCGACAGCTGAATGCAGAGAATGAACTCTGTAGAAAGGGATTAAAGTATTGCGTTTGAGGTCATGCTCTATCTGTGTCCTTTCATCTTTGATGGCCCAGCCACATATGCAGTTCATCACTTGACATAGCAGTCATCGAATGACAAATAAGCCTGTTTGTAATGTATGCACCCTTTAAACAATGTTTTAAGTCTTCTTTCGATGAGGTAGTTACAGGCTTAAATTATGTTTTCCCAAAATGCAGTGCTGTTAGTTAGATTTAACTTTAAACTTTTTGTTTAATGAGCTGTACTTAGACTACAGACCTTGCACTCAAATAAAGATTTATCACCCATTTTCTCTAAATTGTTGAACTGTAGTCAGTTTTTTTTAAAAAAACACCAAACCCAAACCCTGAGTGGTTTCATTTGTTGTTAATTATCCTCAGCATTTCCCCAAGACAATGTAACATCCTGGGGTTCACCTCACAATAAAATCCAATGTAACCAAGTTGTTTCCATTGGCTTTCAGGAGATGATGAAAAGAAACAAATAATTATAGTACCAGTGACAAGAGGGTAATTACTAGACATCATGACAATGCAGGAGTGGGGAATTGACATTTGTACTCTTCAGTCCCTAGAGCAAGGGGCTGGAAGGTTTGCGGTAAACAATTACCAATTCTCTCATCACTTCAGTAGAAGTTTAAAACACACACACATAATTTTCATCTCCTGTGTTTGAGCTATATGGACATCACAGAGTGTGTGAACTTACTGGTGCCCTCAGGCACTTTTAATTTGATAAGTAGGCATGTTCTTTGCATTTGCTGAAACAGTTATGTTCACAGTGCATTAAATGTGTCAAATTTATTTAAAACTAGCCTTGGTACATCCAAAGTGCACTTTTTGGATTTCCCCAATTGTTTCTTAACATGGTGTTTACTTCCTTTGAAAAATATAATTGTGCAGCACCACCTTCACACGCATAAGCAGACAACACTTGATAAGCTTGCCACCTGTGAAATGAAAGTTGAGAGAAACACCAACTTATGAACGCTTCACAAATCTGAAGACTGTCCCAAAAGGAGAGTAGACAAAATTAAGGTAGAGAAGTAGAGAGAGGTGATTAACCAAAGGACAAGGAAAATGGAGGGGGGGAGTGAAAGAGAGGGGGCTCGTTATCTATCCTTAATCTGTTGAAACAATTGGAGGAGGGGGAATTTTTGGTAGTAGACTAAATCCAGAAAATGGAGTGTTTAGGCATTCCAGGCCATGGTAGGAAATCCACTGGGCATGTAAGGATGGGTGCTCACTGGGATTTGGGACTAAGCAGTGGCAAGCAGGACTGCTCCAGAGATCACATTAAGCATAGGCATTCAGTGACAATTATAGCCCCATTCAGGTGTTTCTTACTGAAGAATGAACAAGGATACAGGGTGGCCGTGCATTTAGCCCCAACCACCGAGGTTGCATGGCTTTGCATGTGATGAGGTGAACACATGTGTTCACTTTTGCAGCGGGGAGTCTTTTGTATCCATGGAAGCTCCCTGGGTGATCTAGAACTCTGGAAAATCAGTGTTCTAAATTGTTTGGGGAGCCTTTATGGATACAAAGGGAACCTCAGTAAAGAAGTTCACCATCATAACGTGAAGGGCTGGCAGGACTGGAGCAGTGTAACTTTGGGGGTGCGGCTAATTATGCCTCCCTCTACATGTGCAGCTTCTTCATTAAGTAATGCCTGAATAGGACTTGTTTCTAGAAAATAAAAGGTGTTTACTAGAGAGAGAGAGTTTCACAGAACAAAAGGGACAGAGGTGCCAGGGATAATTTCTGAAAGAGTTAGAGATGCTTTACTGGTGAATAGGTATTAGGCTGGATGGTCACAAAGGCACATAGGACTCTTGGTACTGTCAGTTAGTGAGTGGCTGGATGTAGGGGAGATTGGATTAGCACATCTGGGTAGCTCCAGTGGTCTGAGCATTCAGGTGATCTCCAATCTCATGGTGGGACCTTTAGCTTTAGGTTGGGTGCTGGACTTGACTATCCAGCACCATTGCCTTAAGCTGTTAGCCTTTGCCAGCATGACAGCTATAGGAAGGCAAGATGGAGATACTAAGCAAAATGGAGGCACTCTAGGAACAATAGTAATGCCAGGCAGATTCTCAGTTTTCATACTGATAGGATACATTGTCTTGATATACAGTTAACAGTATTTTCAGGCTGCATGATCACAGAATGTTGGAAAAGGCCAAGTGTCTTACCTAGACAGCAACTCTCAAGGCTGTATAATAAGCATACTATGAACACTGTGGCTGCTGTTCATAGAATCTGGTGATGCAATTTCTGCCAGTGTGCTTAGTTGATGTTACACAGCTCATGTGAATTGACACCAGCTCAGGTAAAAAATAAAAAATAAAAATGAAGATCCACTTCTTAAAGGTCCGTCATGAGAAGTTATATCCTAGATTATTTTTAAGTGGACAGCATCCCCTTCTATGTATGCCTTATTGTGAAGAATAACCACATTTTATTTGAAGCTGTACTGTCTCTTGCCATTTGCTCGGCAAGCCATGCCATTTGTTTATTTCTGAGCACAGCATGGGACACTGGTCTTATTTACTCTCTGAGTTTTAAATTACCTCAGCCCAGCTTATCTTAGGGTCAAATTACATGGCATATTAAATACGTAACATGCAGTTGCCTCTCAGCCTTTTCTTTACTGACAAGTAAGCATGGAAGCCTCTAATCCAGAATGGAACCACTACATGCAGGGAGGTTTAAACCTCCCTCCCTAGCTGCTTCCCTCCTGAAATCCTCCTCCCCCCATGGGAGTTTAAAAAAGAAAGAAAGAAAAATGCCTCCATTGGCACCAAAGTAGAAGTGCAGCTGTATTTAATGTAACATGTAGTTTAACTGTTACAAAATATTACAAAATGCCTTTTCCCATGTAAGTACACACTCCCCGAAGTCATCTAAGTGGGCCTTTCTCCATGTTCATTGGACTAAAGAGAACAAGGAAGGAAGCCCTTTTCTGTGGTGGCACCATCATTGTGTCAAAACCCAAGAGGCATGCCAAGCCAGCTCAGTAACCTTTTTGTCCCAGTGAGCCTTTGCTGGGCATGTGTGTGTGTGTGCTTGTTGGCTATGTGAGCTGGGATTGCTATTGGTGTTTTTAATCTGAGGGACAGGTTTTGCTTTTTACTCTGTGGTGAAATATTGTTTTTATGATATTAATCTTTACATGAATAAATTCAATGGTTGCTGTTTTTATATAGTGTTATAATGTCCTGAGGGCTCCATGGAACTACGTTTGGCAAGGCACAATTCAATGAATGAATGAATGAAAATTTGTGCTTGTAAACACTGCAGGACTTTGCTAAATGTAGGCTGTTCTTCACAAAGTGTCTGACCTGAGCAGCCTGATCCTCTGCTTCTGAAAATATTTCAGTAGTTCCTACAGACTATCCTTAGGTTGTTGGTAATATTTACATCCTATCTGCTCCCTCCCCTTTTAATTGGCTTGAGACTAAAGTTGGGAGAACCAGAAACAAGAATTCTTTCATTTTACATGTCCCTGTGTCATTGATGGGCAGCTCAGTCATAAGTAGCGATGGGTGAATTTACTCAGCTGTAGTGAATTTACTCAGTGGATACAAGTGAATTTACTCAGCTGTAGTTTGGAATCGCGTAATGCGGCATGATGTCATGCATCCCCATGTTGTGTGGCCCCTTTCTGATTGGTTGTTTTCACGTGTCCTGCCTGCATGATGATGTCAAGTGATGTTTATTTGCCATTGCTGATCACCAGTATGAAGATGGATCCTCCTCCTTTTCAATGGAGCCAGAGCTGTGACTGTGATGACAGTGAGGGAAGCAGCTAACGTGACTGCTTCAAGTACATTTTTGAGGGGTCTAGGTGGTAGGATGACTAAACATTTAGGGAGAGGGAATCTGTGTACTAATTCACTTTGCACGCTCCAAAGCTTGCAGTTAATTCCAAACTTAATAGTAAATTTGTAATACTTCATTCCAGGTTTGCTACAAAGGCATGCATTTTGAATAGATGACTTTTGACCAACAAGCCAACTAATTATGAAATTCTGCAGCACTAGTCATGAGGTGCTCTTCTAGTTGCAGTAGTAAAGACAGAGGTTTATGGCATACCACAGCAGTTTGTGGTATGCTGCAATGCTTTTGAATACTCTAAATCAAGGCATGGTTCTGACTGAGCCTATGTGGTACACATGGCAGCCCCCAGAGTCACTTACAAGGAAGGAGCAGTCCCATAGACATCAACTCTGATCCAGTGATCTGCTGTAAGTATAAGAGCTATGTTATATACATGAAGCTCCGCACTCCCATAGACTTTTTCCATTTACTTTAATGGAAGCAAAAACTCCATGCATTTCATTGTGAATGTCCATTAAAGTGAACGAGGAAGTCTATTTGCGCATGAGTTCCATATGCCAACAGAAGTCTGTCAATAATAGCAACTAAGGAGACTTCACTGCACTGTGCAAACTCAAGGGTAAATCTTCGATGGACCACAGCCAAATAATAATTTCCAAGCAGAACTTGTGTTTTCCCTAAAGTAATTGAAATAATTGTTTCTATAAAGCTTCAGGATTGTAAGTGCCTACCACTTTTTTTCTTGACATCTAACAAAAGTGTAATGTATTAAATATTGGAACTGTCACAACCAGTAAAATATAGGAACCCTACAAATCCTGTTTAAAGGTGTGTGTGTGTGTCTCATGGGGAGAGTCTTACTCCAAAGCTCCCACCTACTTAAACTTCATGAATTTTGAATTACAATAGAAGATCTTCTGGAGTAATTATGACTACCAATTGATTTTATTATGATGAAGACAATCAAAGTGCATGCCTAATTAATTTGTCTGACTATTTACAATAAATTGTTATCTGTGTTGGCACACAGAGTAGAAGCAGGGATGCATGAGGAAAACATTTTTTAAGAAGACACCCGCTGTTGGAAGAAATTAATAACTATATAATGAGCCTTTCTCTCTGTAACAATATGAACTGAAGGAGTGGTCTGAAAACATTATTACAGCTCTCTCTTCACAATAATCCACTTCATTCAGCAGTCATTGTTCCAACTGAAGCACTGGGGCATATGCTCAAATGTTGATTAATGTCTGCATCATATTGATCTTGGATAGCTGGGCATAACAGGATCACATTGTACAGTAAACTTCAAATTGATTCTTAACAGAATCATTTCCAAAGTCATTCAACGCTGATTTATTCATGAATCCACAGGAGCCATTTCCCCCCTTTCCTACTGTAGTTTTGAAATATATAAGATATAATGCAGTAGTCTTTACCCAGATGTGCATCTCAGCAGTATTTTACTTTAACTCTTCATGGTGGGAATTAAGATTTCCTGGGTGATGCATATTAACTAATACAAATTACATTGCTTTTGACACATTCTGCCAGCTTCTAAGAACAGAGTGAGTAAATGGGTGAGAAAGGAGGCATGTAGGAAAGAGAGCAGGGGTGGGAAAGCTTTTTGGCCCCGAGGGCTACAAACAGTGCTGCGTGGCGGGTTGGGGGCTACACACGTGTGTGCACATGTATATTTGTGCATGAGCTTGCATGCACACACACACTCCCTCCCCCCTCCCTCCTCCCCTCTCACACACAAACTCTTCCTCCCCAGCATGCAGTGATGGGGAAATTTAAATCTCCCCTCATTGTCCATTGACATGGGGTTGCTGTGGGATGGGGAGGTTAAAGTAGTGTCCTTGATTGTGCAGAGTTCTACTTGCATTCAAGCTAATGCAAGCAGAATGCTCCTTCAAACTTTGTCAGTAAATGTGGCAGGTTGGGCTCGGAAGGGACAGGGGCTCTGGTGCCTGGGGGCATAGGACAAAGGGCCAGCATACTCATGCCTGTCACAGTCCCCTACACAGTCTAGCTCTCACATGCTCAGGTGAACGCTTGAACAGGGCTATGTTCAAACAATTACTCTTTTTCCAGTTAAATTATTTTACTGCAGACTTTATCCAAAGTGGGTATTTACTCTGCACAATGAATGCAAGGGCTGCTTCACACATAGGAACATGGGAAGAATATAGGGAGTTTCCTTATACTGAGTCAGACCATTCGTCCATCTAGCCTTGTACGGTCAACATTGACTGGCAGTGGCTCTCCAGGGTTTCAGGCAGGAATATTTATTTCTAGCTCTACTTGGAGATGCTGGGCATTGAACCTGGGCTCTACCACTGATCCATTGCCTCCTCCTGCATGCACATGGAAAACATCTGATATGTGCCTGTGATGCAGCCAGTGCATGTTTTTAGCCATCTGTTTCATAGAGTTATATGCACCTGGAAAGTAGAACTGATTACAGTTACCTAACATCTGGGGACATCTGGTGTCAAATGGGTTTTGTGTGAAATGGCTCTTACAGGTGGGTCAGGGATGGTTTATAGGAATCATTCTGGCTATTCCAGAGTGCCTGCTCATTTGTCTTGAAATGTTGTCTACTACGTAAAGTCAAGTCATATGCATGTCAGAGATAATAGCAAGGCTGGCCCTACCATTAGGCAGAGTTAGGTGACCACCTCAGGCAATAATTTGGGGTGTCCTGAAGCAGCAGGAAAATGTTAGTTATTTAACTTGTTATTGTTGTATTTTTACTCCCAAGAGCGGTGCTTGTAGGATTTTCTGCCTCAGGTGCCAAAATAATGTAGCCAGCCTTGGATATTATACACCTTGACTTGGGATGAGGGGATTTGCTACCTGTGGTAGCAAAATATCTTAGGTTGGTCCTGGATCTTGGCTTGGTATGTACTCAGGGGCATGAGTGTGTTGATAATAACTTGATAACTCATGTTGCAAGTGATGCACATTCATCTGTCAGAACAGATGCTCAAGCCAGGGGGCTTGACCAAACTTGTTAGGAATTAGGATGCCCCCTGACCAGGATATCATAACTGTGAAGCACTGTTTCTGACCTGCCATTCCACAAGCTCAGTTGGTTAGGCCAAAAGCAATGAAGGCTTCCTCCAAATGCGAAATGAAAGCATGCCCCAGAGGCTATTGTGTTATCATGTTACCCCAGTTTAGCCCAACCTGCTGCCTTGCAGCTCTTTGGACTTCAACTCCCATTGCCCCAGCCAGGTTAGGTAGTGGTCAGGAATTCTGGGAGCTATAGTCCAAACCATCTGCAGGGCATCAGGTAGGAGAAGGCTGTGTTAACCTGCCATTTCATATGGGATACCTGCTGGGTCAGATGTTGTACCCTGGGAGGCTGCTAAGAACTGTGTAGTGTTGCTTCTGAGAAACAAATATCCATGCACAGTGACAATGAACTCAGATTCCTCTACTGTGTCTTCTTATTTCGCTCTGAAGGGACACTAGCCAGGCCAGATGCTTCTAACTTTGGGTTAGAGAGTATGAGGTTGATGATGGGGATGCTATGTAAAACTGGGGTATGGGCCAGCGTATTATATAAAGGTAAATCAAAACAAAAGCTAGTTTCATGTGCTGTAGCCTTGTTTGTAGCCATTCCATTACTTTATTATCATTTATCCTACTACTGTCTTATTGTAATATTTGCTGTTTATTCGGTCAGTCGCTTCTGACTCTTCGTGACTTCATGGACCAGCCCACGCCAGAGCTTCCTGTCGGCCGTCGCCACCCCCAGCTCCCCCAAGGTCGAGTCCGTCACCTCCAGAATATCATCCATCCATCTTGCCCTTGGTCGGCCCCTCTTTCTTTTGCCTTCCACTTTCCCTAGCATCAGCATCTTCTCCAGGGTATCCTGTTTTCTCATTATGTGGCCAAAGTACTTCAGTTTTGCCTTTCATATCATTCCCTCAAGTGAGCAGTCTGGCTTTATTTGCTGGAGTATGGACTAGTTTGATCTTCTTGCAGTCCAAGGCACTCTCAGAATTTTCCTCCAGCACCACAGTTCAAAAGCATCTATCTTCCGTCGCTCAGCCTTCCTTATGGTCCAGCTCTCGCAGCCATAGGTTACTACGGGGAATACCATTGCTTGAACTATGCAGACCTTTGCGAGTGGAGATGGGTTAAAGAAGACGCAGACAACAAGCTTGGGTTGAAAATTGGGCCACATTTATTGAAATATCTGCAAAGGGGTAACTAGGACGGGCATCTAACTGTGTCAGCGGCTAGCTGGCATTTCTTGGGCGAAAACATACCCAGCCTGAGGGGTGGCGGTGATCTCGCCATCCCTCCGGACTGCCCCTTCTGGGGGAGGTAGACCTTCCGGTGTCACCCCCAACCCGGTGCCGCACAACACCTGGGTGAGTGAGTAGGGTTGGTCTCCCAGGCAACCCTTATCCCTCCGCCGAGCTGCACAACCCGTTTGGGGGGCCTCAGGCGTCACCTGTCACCATAAGGTGCCTCTGCATGTACACCATCCCTACTTTCCTGTTTTTGCCCGTCCTAGCCGCCAACTGGAATGTGACTGATGATAAAGACCATATTCCCTTACAGGACACACTCGACCCGCAAAACAGTGTGATGTAGGCAAAAAAGACACAAAGTAATAGGCCAATCGAACTGTGCGCCAAAAAATTCCTACATGGTTCCCAAAGGGCAACCGGTAATAAACCCACACTGTTTAGGGGAGGGTGGGAGGGAGCTGCGTTGAGCCAGAGAGCTGAGATTGGGAGGGGGAGCTGAGTTTAAGGCAGCTCAGCCTGCCCCTCCCTGCATGGTGGTGCCACTGGGGTGCACCAATCAGAGGCCCCTACGTCTTGTCACCCCACCCACCTGCAATGGCCCCCCCTTTCAGCCAGACAAGCTGGCGCTGGGGTTAGGGTATTTGCGAGTGGAGATGGGTTAAAGAAGATGCAGACAACAAGCTTGGGTTGAAAATTGGGCCACATTTATTGAAATACCTGCAAAGGGGTAACTAGGACGGGCATCTAACTGTGTCAGCGGCTAGTTGGCACTTCTTGGGCGAAAACATACCCAGCCTGAGGGGTGGCGGTGATCTCGCCATCCCTCCGGACTGCCCCTTCTGGGGGAGGTAGACCTTCCGGTGTCACCCCCAACCCGGTGCCGCACAACACCTGGGTGAGTGAGTAGGGTTGGTCTCCCAGGCAACCCTTATCCCTCCGCCGAGCTGCACAACCCGTTTGGGGGGCCTCAGGCGTCACCTGTCACCATAAGGTGCCTCTGCATGTACACCATCCCTACTTTCCTGTTTTTGCCCGTCCTAGCCGCCAACTGGAATGTGACTGATGATAAAGACCATATTCCCTTACAGGACACACTCGACCCGCAAAACAGTGTGATGTAGGCAAAAAAGACACAAAGTAATAGGCCAATCAAACTGTGCGCCAAAAAATTCCTACATGGTTCCCAAAGGGCAACCGGTAATAAACCCACACTGTTTAGGGGAGGGTGGGAGGGAGCTGCGTTGAGCCAGAGAGCTGAGATTGGGAGGGGGAGCTGAGTTTAAGGCAGCTCAGCCTGCCCCTCCCTGCATGGTGGTGCCACTGGGGTGCACCAATCAGAGGCCCCTACGTCTTGTCACCCCACCCACCTGCAATGGCCCCCCCTTTCAGCCAGACAAGCTGGCGCTGGGGTTAGGGTATTTGCGAGTGGAGATGGGTTAAAGAAGATGCAGACAACAAGCTTGGGTTGAAAATTGGGCCACATTTATTGAAATACCTGCAAAGGGGTAACTAGGACGGGCATCTAACTGTGTCAGCGGCTAGTTGGCACTTCTTGGGCGAAAACATACCCAGCCTGAGGGGTGGCGGTGATCTCGCCATCCCTCCGGACTGCCCCTTCTGGGGGAGGTAGACCTTCCGGTGTCACCCCCAACCCGGTGCCGCACAACACCTGGGTGAGTGAGTAGGGTTGGTCTCCCAGGCAACCCTTATCCCTCCGCCGAGCTGCACAACCCGTTTGGGGGGCCTCAGGCGTCACCTGTCACCATAAGGTGCCTCTGCATGTACACCATCCCTACTTTCCTGTTTTTGCCCGTCCTAGCCGCCAACTGGAATGTGACTGATGATAAAGACCATATTCCCTTACAGGACACACTCGACCCGCAAAACAGTGTGATGTAGGCAAAAAAGACACAAAGTAATAGGCCAATCAAACTGTGCGCCAAAAAATTCCTACATGGTTCCCAAAGGGCAACCGGTAATAAACCCACACTGTTTAGGGGAGGGTGGGAGGGAGCTGCGTTGAGCCAGAGAGCTGAGATTGGGAGGGGGAGCTGAGTTTAAGGCAGCTCAGCCTGCCCCTCCCTGCATGGTGGTGCCACTGGGGTGCACCAATCAGAGGCCCCTACGTCTTGTCACCCCACCCACCTGCAATGGCCCCCCCTTTCAGCCAGACAAGCTGGCGCTGGGGTTAGGGTATATGCGAGTGGAGATGGGTTAAAGAAGATGCAGACAACAAGCTTGGGTTGAAAATTGGGCCACATTTATTGAAATACCTGCAAAGGGGTAACTAGGACGGGCATCTAACTGTGTCAGCGGCTAGCTGGCACTTCTTGGGTGAAAACATACCCAGCCTGAGGGGTGGCGGTGATCTCGCCATCCCTCCAGACTGCCCCTTCTGGGGGAGGTAGACCTTCCGGTGTCACCCCCAACCCGGTGCTGCACAACACCTGGGTGAGTGAGAAGGGTTGGTCTCCCAGGCAACCCTTATCCCCCCGCCGAGCCGCACAACCCGTTCCGGGGCCCTCAGGCGTCACCTGTCACCATAAGGTGCCTCTGCACGCACACCATCCCTACTTTCCTGTTTTTGCCCGTCCTAGCCGCCACAGGAGTCACAAGCCTAGAGCTTGTGAAACTCCCCCCACCTGCGCAGAAGAACTTCCCACAGGCCCCTTTGCAGATCAGACAGAAATATGTTATTCACTAAATGAGACAGGCAGACACCATCCTACCTGTAATGCTCCCTCCATGTCCACAGAATTCCCTGGCGGGTGGTGCATCCATCACCTCATTCACATGGCCATAAGCCATTTCTCTGTGCACTTTCGGATGTGCCCTGCCGCTGGCAACGTCATTCCATTCCTTCCCATTGATCCATGGGAGCAGTGAGGGCTGCAATAGGCTGTTTCCGGCCAGGTATGCCGGACCACCTGCATCTCAACCAAGGCCTGTTCGATCAGGTCCTCGCCTGGCTTACAGCCGACGTCATTCCTCTCAATGTGCAGCACCTGGACCTGTGGAAGAAGACTGACAAACTTTGGTTGAACAGAGTGAAGAGGGGACTCCCACTGCCTGCCACGTCTGTGAAGCCACTGGATCCTAATGTGACGGGGTGACAGAACCTGAAGTCTGAAGATGACATACAAGCCCTTCGTGCAGCTCCAGACATCATAACGTGCCCATGTAAGAGCACCCGTACCGGTCTACGACGAGTCTGCTGGTCTAAGGAATAAGCACATTAGGGCAAGCAAAGCGAAAATTGTGTCGGGAAGAAGTGGACAACTTGAGAACGCAGGCCGAAATGCTGTGAAGCCCCATTTTCAAAATGTCCTAACATGCCTGAAAGAGAAACCTCCAGCGGCTACCATGGAGACTGCTTTGATGTAACAACAGTGGGTTCTGAACTGCAAATTACCTAGGCCTAGCGGGGTAGAGCTAATGTAGAAACTGCCCAAATTGCCCTTAAGTCAACAGTAAGCTGTTGAAGTGATAAAATGGAGGCCTCTCCTCAGACCCGCGGCATTCCATAAAACCGATAAGGTGCCGACGGGGCCTAACCCACTGACTTGCGTTTGGCCGTGGGCCACTGCCATGCCCTTGCCATACCCATCAGTTAGATCACCAAATACATAAATGGGTTACACTGGGCCAGACCTATACCTTGAAGCATATCAAGGCCCACCGGGACCAGTCCGCCTTGGGAGCCCAGACCAACCCTGAATTCCTAAGGGGGGGGGTTGAAGAAGGCCATTAAGGCTGCTACGTGGGACAGGGAAACGTCTTACTGGAAAGCTGAAATGGAGGGCCATTACCCCCGTAGCCCGAAAGGGGTATCCGGAGAGAGAGGGTGGCTAGCAGGCAACATCTGTGCCCAACACTATATTGCACGCTGAACCCTAAAATCTGACATGGAGTCAGTGAATCCCACCATTGTGGGCCGGAAGGCTAAATGGCCAGCTTGCAACTTATGGTCCCAAATAGCCTGTTGTTCCTTAAGGAGGCGCAAAATGCGGCCACTGATCTATAGATAAGGGTCATGAATCCTATCGCTGAAGCTTTGCCTAATGCGCAGCACACCCTACCTGCGCTGTCGCAGGCGGCTCCTGTACGGAGAGCCATGGAATGCAGGCTGGCATGCCTGGCTTCAGTATCCCGGTCTCCCGTAGTACTACAAGGATGGGATCTGGGAATGGAGTACCCACGGGACTAAGGCCCAGAAGACGTTGACCTAATTTCATGACAAGGCATCGACAATTGGGTTTGCCTAACCTGGCCCATCGTGGACCCAGAACCTGATGTTGTAACACCGACTCTGGAGCGCGAACACACTGACACATGACATGACTCTCCAATTTCAGGAGGACGGAGAATGAATAACGTGGTCCTGTTGTCATACCGAAGGGGGGGGGGTGTTACTGACTTGGCTATAAGGTTATCCCAAAATGTGTTTGGTGGCGGCAGCAGCCTCCACTCTACAGGCCACTACCCACAGCATGATCGGACCTGCCCTAAGAATCTGAAACCCCTTGGAGGTAGCGGTGGAACCATGTGAATCCACAGTCCGGCTTTGAGGAGAGGCTCACGCTTCCGGAAGGAGGTGCCATTAAAGCACTACTAAGTTGCCGCCATGCCTGATGTATAACTACTTGGAGCTGTGCCTAACGGACCTGAAAGTTGTCCAGAGGGAGGTGAGAATAACCCTAAGGGTATCGGATTGGCTTCACCGAATGTGGGAGACTGGCCCTCAGCCTTTTGTGAGCTAAGGGACACCGAGGTAACAGAAAAGGGGAGCAATACTTGCGTTAGGTCAGAACCTTGACCACCGTCATTGGACTCCATGTAGCACATGCTCCTCAGGGACCCGTGGACAGGATCCCAGACCAAGACAGCTGCCTCATCGAAGAGGTGTGTCGCACTGAGCAGAGATGATCAGGGATCTCGTGATTAACTGACTAGCCCTCAGGGAAGAGAGGTTACGAATCAGGATAAACTCCCTAGAGGATTTCCTGGGCACCATTTCGAAAAGGGAGATCCCTAGAGTAGATAACGGGGTTTGGAAAAAAGGGGGGGGGGCTAAAACCCTTCCGCCAGTACTGCCTTGTTAACCTCTCCTGAACCTGTCGATGCCTGGCGAGGAGAAATGTTGCTTATGAGGTAAGGATGGCCTATGTTGACCTAGAGAAAAAGGGGGGTCCCTGGAACCTAGCATAAAAACCGTGTTCTAAGTCAAGATGCATTCTAACTAGGCATGGGCCATCCAGAGCTTCCTACTGCCTCGGCTTTTCCAAGGGGACCCTAACATCCCCGGGCATTGGGCAGGAGGTGCATGAGTGCTGGCTGCTACAAGGGAGCACTCATGACAGAAACTGCATGTGTCCTGGGAGTATGTGCCCTTGGGGCTTTATTCCCGGCACAGATAGCAGTGCTGAAGCAACAGACCCGCCATAGGCCAAGGGCCAGTGCGGGAGACAGCCTGGTGAATGTGGCCACTGCCAGATCCATTGCCGAGCCCGGCCAGGAAGGAGTCAAAATTGGAGCGAAAGGTCCTGGTCCAACAGGTCCTTGCACAGGGAAGGGCAATGGCAGCCCTCCTGCGAAAGGCCTCAACAAGCCATTCGCACACCTCCTCAGGCGAAAGACATTACGAGAAGGAGTAGCCCTGGTGACTTTACAACTCGCCAGATTAGCGTAGTGATCTGATATGCCTCTTACGTGGATGCCCGAGTGGGCGGGGGCAGGTGAGGGATCCTAAATTAATCCAGCAAAACCCTGTAAGATGCTGCGTTAAGCAGCTGGGGTTACTGGGGTGTGATTGACAGAGCTGCAGGCGGCCCGGGTGTCGTATAGGGAGATGACATTGGGAGGGACAGCTGCCCCAGGGGGGTAAGCTAAGGCAGCAACCGCACGGCCCTGAAGGTCACTCGTCTGGACAACTGGGGCGAGGTGCAGTAATCTCACCCATATCCAGGGCAGCTGTGTCCGGGTCCCCGGGAGCAAGGGAGGCGATGCCACTTGCAGTGCTCCTGAAGGAGATGCCCCATGAGGGCGGACCGCCTCCAGCTGTGGTGTGTCGCCTAGGTGAAACTCCAAGGAGGAGGATGTTGCTTGGATTACTGCTGACGGAGATGCCGCAGGAAGGTGGACTGCCTGCAGTGGTGGAGTGCCACCATGGTGAACCTGCGAAGGAGAGGTGGGGGTCTCAATGGCGTCCAGGTGCATTGAACCCATAGATGAGCCTTCCGTTCTTTCAACCTTGGCCCTACTTGGGGGGGCATGATGTAGAAAGTGCGGTAAGCTTGGCACGACATTGGCAAGAAGAAGCAGGGGCTCGGGTCCCAGGACCCAGTCCAACACACCAACCACCACTCCTAGAAGTAAATGCGACAGGGGTCAGAGCAATAGCAGGAGGTTCCAGTGGGCTACTCATTGGGCACCCCGGACAACAGGCAGCAGTGCTGCCGCTACCGCTAGACAGGAGGGGCACCCTCCGTGTCCGGTAGCGGCTAGAGAGGTGAGCGCAAAACATAGATCCTCTTTCTTTATGGCTCTGTGTGTTCACATTTAAGACACCATGTGTCTAGCCATTAACCTTATTAGCTTATAGGGCAGGGGTGGAAAATCTGTGGCCCCCCCACTGTCTCTGCAGGGGTTCAGATAGGGGTTTTCTAGCCCTACCAGGAAATGCCAGGGACTGGACTAGGGATGGCGGAGAATTTCTCCCCGAAACTTCGGGGGCCCAGCGCCAACGTGTTCGGCCCCCCGAACAAGTTTCGCGGAGAAATTCTCCACCCCTCCGCCCCCCGCCCGGGACGGGACTTACCTTTGCCGAATGTCCCTCCTGGCGGTGGGTCCGGCCGGCGGTTCGGCGGGTGTTCGTCCTGGGCGGGGGCGGCAGCCGATCTTTCGACCAGCTGACGCCGCCGCCATTGCAATAAAAGAAAGGAAAAAAAAACACCCCCGTGATAGGCTACGTGACGATTAACGTAGCCTATCACAGCTAGATTTGCAAAGTCAGCCGTGATAGGCTACGTCAATCGTCATGTAGCCTATCTCGGGTGACTTAAAAAAAAAAAAAAAAAGCGCGTACGGATAATGGCGGCCCCCATAGGGAGCCGCCATTCCCGTTCCTTATTTGGTTGCTGTAGTCTACGTAAAGATTTACGTAGACTACGGCGAAAATAAGGGCAACGCTATTTGTGTTGCCCTTATTTTCGCCGTAGTCTACGTAAAGATTTACGTAGACTACAGCAACCAAATAAGGAACGCGAATGGTGGCTCCCTATGGGGGCCGCCATTAGCGTACGCGCCTTTTTTTTTTTTTAAGTCACCCGTGATAGGCTACGTGACAATTGACGTAGCCTATCACGGCTGACTTTGCAGATCTAGCCGTGATAGGCTACGTTAATCGTCACGTAGCCTATCACGGGGGCGTTTCTTTTTTTTTTTAACTTTCGAGTTCGTGGCCGGGCGAGGCGGGAAGCCTCCCCCCCCGGCCTGAATTTCGGCCGGGCGAGGTGGGAAGCCTCCCCCCCCGGCCTGAACTTCATGGGGGGAGCAGCGAAGTTTCTCCCCCCTCCGCAAACAAGCTTCAAGGACAGGTAAGTCACTTTCGTCCACCCCTAGACTGGACATGGGACCTTCTGCATGCCCAGCAGGGGCCCCAGTCCTAACGATGCCCCTGCAAAGAAGACTAGAACCTGGGTGTCTCAAGTCCCAGTCCAACACTCTAGCTACTACAATGCAGTGGCTTTGAAGAGGGCGCAGTTGCCGCCCACTGCAAGCCTGGTGCCCGTGAGGCACAGCAAGGGCCCGTGGCCACGGGAGCCGCTCCTGAGCGCGGCGCCCCCAGGTGGTTATTTATGTTTTGTTTTTGTTTTGTTTATTTTTGTGTGTTTTGTGTTTTTTCAGGGGGGGATGCACGTGCTGCTGCCGCGAGCGCCCCATGCTCACGGGAGGCAGCAAGAGCCGGCGCCGATTTGCTCGGCGCCCAGGCTCGTGCTACCGCCAGAGGAAAGAAGCAGGGGGGCCTGGCATGTCGCCACCACAAGCACCGGCACCCTTCAAAGCCGGTAACTGCACACAGCCACCGGCACCATGCATGAGCGCGCGCCAGAAAAAGGGAAGGGGCGGGTGCTCAGCTGCTGTCCCAGTAGGGGAATTGACCGACCTGCACCGCACCCAGGCATGTGCAGGCACAACCACCATTGCTCTCACCAGGGCGGCAAGCGCCGGCCGAGGGGCAGCGCACGCGTACACATATCCCCGCCGCAAGTGCCAGCAACCCTGGGGCCGTGGCGGCGAAGGCGCGCGGCAACCGCCTGAAGAGGCGAGAAGGGGGGGCAGGCGCTCGGCCGCCGGGAGGGCGGGCGCCCCAGCAGCGGAGTGCACTAGGAAGCAGGTGTCCTTCGTTGTTTCTTGGCGAAACTGTAGTTCTCTCTAGCTGCGTCGAGCCAGAGAGCTGAGATTGGGAGGGGGAGCTGAGTTTAAGGCAGCTCAGCCTGCCCCTCCCTGCATGGTGGTGCCACTGGGGTGCACCAATCAGAAGCCCCTACATCTTGTCACCCCACCTGCCCGCAATGGCCCCCCCCTTTCAGCCAGAAAAGCTGGCGCTGGGGTTAGGGTATTTGTTGTCAGTGTGATGTCTGTGCTCTTCACTACTGTATCAAGATTTGTCATTGCTGTCCTCCCAAGAAGTAAACGTCTTCTGATTTCCTGGCTGCAGTCAGCATCTGCAGTAATCTTTGCGCCTAGAAGGACAAAGTCTGTCACTGCCTCCATGTTTTCTTCCTCTATTTGCCAGTTCTCAATCAAGCTGGTTGCCATAATCTTGGTTTTTTTGAGGTTTAACTGCAACCCAGCTTTTGCCCTTTCTTCTTTCACCTTCGTCATAAGGTTCCTCAGTTCCTCCTCGCTTTCAGCTATCAAAGTGGTATCATCTGCATATCTGAGATGGTTAATGTTCCTGCCAGTGATTTTAACTCCAGCCTTGGCTTCATCAAGCCCAGCACATCGCATGATGTGTTCTGCGTACAAGTTGAATAGGTAGGGGGAGAGTATACAACCCTGCCGTACTCCTTTCCCAATCTTAAACCAGTCCGTTGTTCCATGGTCTGTTCTTACCGTTGCTACTTGGTCGTTATACAGACTCCTCAGGAGGCAGACAAGATGACTTGGTATCCCCATACCACCAAGAACTTGCCACAATTTGTGATGATCCACACAGTCAAAGACTTTAGAATAGTCAATAAAACAGAAATAGATGTTTTTTCTGAAACTCCCTGGCTTTCTCCATTATCCAGCGGATATTGGCAATTTGGTCTCTGCCAAAGGTTCCTCTGCCTTTTCTAAACCCAGCTTGTACATCTGGCAATTCTCGTTCCATGAATTGCTGGAGTCTACCTTGCAAGATCTTGAGCATTACCTTACTGGCATGTGAAATAACTGCCATTGTTCGATAGTTTGAACATTCTTTGGTGCTTCCCTTTTTTGGTATGAGGATATAAGTTGATTTTTTCTAGTCTGTTGGCCATTCTTGTGTTTTCCAAATTTGCTGGCATACGGCATGCATCACCTTGACAGCATCATCTTGCAAGATTTTAAACAGTTCAGCTGGGATACCGTCATCTCCTGCTGCCTTGTTATTAGCAACACTTCTTAACGCCCATTCAACCTCACTCTTCAGGATGTTTGGCTCTAGCTCACTGACCACACCATCAAATCTATCCTTCCTATACAGATCTTCCATATATTCTTGCCACCTTTTCTTGATCTCTTCTGCTTCTGTTAGCTCCTTGCCATCTTTGTTTTTGATCATACCCATTTTTGCCTGGAATTTACCTCCGATGTTTCTAATTTTCTGGAAGAGGTCTCTTGTCCTTCCTATTCTATTATCTTCTTCTGCTTCCACACGTTGCTTGTTTAAAAATAATTCCTTATCTCTTTTGGCTAACCTCTGGAATTGTGCATTTAATTGGGCATATCTCCCCCGATCACTGTTGCCTTTTGCTTTCCTTCTTTCTTGGGCTGCTTGCAGTGTCTCAGCAGACAGCCATCTTGCCTTCTTGGTTTTCTTTTTCTTTGCAACGTTTTTTGTTGCCGCCTCCTGAACAATGTTGCAAACTTCTGTCCATAGTTCTTCCGGGACCCTATCTACTAGGGATGGGGGAGAATTTCTCCCCGAAACTTCGGGGGGACGAGCGCCAATGCATTCGGTCCTCCAAAGGTTGTTCGGGGAGAAATTCTTTGCCCCCCTGCCCCCCCAGGATGGGACTTACCTTTCACGAATGTCTCTCCCGGTGGTGGGTCCCAGCGGTGGTTCGGCAGGTCTTCGTCAGGGGCGGGGGCGGCAGCCGGTCTTTCGACCAGCTGCCGCCGCCGCCATTACAAGCAAAGTAAAAAAAAAACAAAACGCCCCTGTGATAGGCTACGTAACGATTAACATAGCCTATCATGGCTAGATTTGCAAAGTCAGCCGTGACAGGCTACTTTAATCGTCACGTAGCCTATCACGGGTGACTTAAAAAAAAAAAAAGCACGTACGGCTAATGGCGGCCCCCATAGGGAGCCGCCACTCACGTTCCTTATTTGGTCCCTGTAGTCTACGTAAAGATTTACGTAGACTACAGGGACCAAATAAGGAACGCGAATGGAGGCTCCCTATGGGGGCCGCCATTAGCGTACACGCTTTTTTTTTTTCAAAGTCACCCGTGATAGGCTATATGACGATTAACGTAGCCTGTCACGGCTGACTTTGCAGATCTAGCCATGATAGGCTACGTTAATCGTTACGTAGCCTATCACAGGGGCGTTTTTTTTTTCTTTTGAAGTTCACGGCCGGGGAGACGGGGCGCTTCTCCCCAGCCTGAATTTCGGCCGGGCGAGGCGGGAAGCCTCCCCCCCGGCCTGAATTTTGGCCGGGCGAGGAGGGAAGCCTCCCCCCCCTGCCTGAACTTTGGGGGGAGGAGCGAAGCACCTCCCCCCCACCGCGAAGCAAGCTAAGAGACCAGGTAAGTGACTTTCGTGCACCCCTACTATCTACTAAATCTAGTCCCTTACATCTATGCTTCACCTCCACTGCATATTCATTAGCAATATTCATGAGCTCATATCTAACTGATCTGTGGGCCTTCCCTATTCTCTTTAGTCTGATTCTAAATGTGCAATAAGAAGTTCGTGATCTGAATGAGGGATGGACGAACGTCCCTTACCTGGTCCCGCAGCTTGCTTCGCGGTGGGGGGAAGGTGCTCCGCTTCTCCCCTCAAAATTCTTGGTGGGGGGGAAGTGCCCCGTCCCTCCCCACCAAAATTCTGGCCAGTGGGGAGGTGCCCCATCCCTCCCTGCCGAAATTCTGGCCGGGGGGGAGCGCCCCGTCTCCCCGGCCACGAATCTCGTTTCCTGCTGGGACGCAAATGGCGGAGGCCATAGCCGCCGTCGTTTGCGTCCCTGCAGTCAGCTGTGATAGGCTACGTAAATCCTTACGTAGCCTATCACGGCTGACTTTGGAAAAAAAAAAGCGCGTATGCAAATGGCGGCGCCCATGGGCGCCGCCATTTGCATTCCTTATTTGGGCACATCTAGTCTACGTAAATATTTATGTAGACTACGGTGAAAACAAGGGCAACGCAAATAGCGATTCCCAGAGATTCCCAGAGACACCCCAGAGATTTGTGGAGAAATTCTCTGACATCCCTATCTGAACTACAATCAGCTCCAGGTCTTGTTTTTGCCGACTGCATAGATGTCCACCACCTTTGGCTACAAAGGATGTAGTCAATCTGATTTCGGTGTCGACCGTCTGGTAAAGTCCATGTATAAAGTCATCTCTTAGGTTGTTGGAAGAGAGTGTTTGTTATGCACAGTGAGTTGTCTTGGCAAAATTCTATCAGCCTATGTCCTGCTTCATTTTGTTCTCCCAGACCATGCTTGCCTGTAATTCCAGGTGTCGTTTGACTATCCACCCTATAATTCCAGTCTCCTGTAATGAAAATAACATCTTTGTTTGGTGTACTATCCAGTAGGTGTTGCAGATCCTCATAGAACTGATCTACTTCTGCTTCTTCAGCATCTGTAGTTGGGGTGTATATTTGGATCACTGTGATGTTAAAAGGCTTACCCTGAATTCGAATTGAGATCATTCTGTCATTTTTTGGATTGTATCCAAGCACTGCTTTAGCCACTTTATTATTAATTATGAAGGCTACTCCATTTCTTCTGTGGTCCTCTTGTCCACAGTAGTAGATCTGGTGGTCATTTGATGTGAAGTGGCCCATTCCAGTCTATTTCAGTTCACTGACACCCAAAATGTCTATATTTAATCTTGACATCTCCCCAATAACCACATCCAATTTGCCCTGGCTCATAGATCTTACATTCCAGGTTCCTATGGTGTGTTGATCTTTAGGACATCAGATTTGTCGTTCAACACCAGCATCATCGGCTGCTAGCCATCCTTTTGGCTTTGAGCTAGCTACATCATCACATCTGGGGCTAGTTGAGCTTATCCTCTGTTCCTCCCCAGTAGCATTTTGACTATCTTCTGACCTGGGAGTCCCATCTTCCAATGGTATACCGACATATCTCTGGTTGTACTGATCCATTTAGTTTTCATGGCAAGAATACTGGGGTGGGTTGCCGTTTCCTTCCCCAGAGATCGTATTTAGTCTGACCTCTCTGCCATGACCTTCCCGTCTTGGGTGTCCCTTCACGGTTTAGTTCATGACGTCATTGAGGTGTTCAAGCTCCAGCACCACGACAAGGTAACGATCTCCTTTGCTGAAGTAATATAGTGTAATGTAGTACCTTGGAAACCCTTATAAAAGGCAACATAATAACATGGCATCAGATTTATCTAGCCATCTAAAACACACTTTTACACTGCCATGTCTTTTCAGTGGGCATTCTGATGAATCTTTTATTCCATTAGAATTTATCACTTTTGTGTTTTGAGGCCACAAAATAGGAATGGTAAGTGAGCTTTGTTCAGGATAACAGCTCTTACTTGAAATATACAGCTGTTAAGACACAGTCAGTTCTTGAAAGGTATATATTGCAACTTTAAAAAGTGATGAGCTACTAGTTAGTATGTGATAATTAATGAATGACATGATTTTCCCAATAGATCAGCCAATGTTTCACAGAACTCTTGCAAGTGATTTCAACAGGACTTACTTCCAAGTATGGCTGCTTAGCATTTCATTGTTTGCTAGTGTGCTAGGCCCTTCAACTAGTATAATGGTTTGAGGACCATCCATATGAAGTGAACTGGTTGAAAAAGAAAAAAACAAACAAACAACACTCACAAGCAGGTTCTGAATCCTTTGTTGTTACAAATACGATGTTGTGATTTTAATTCTTAAACCATAGTAAACCTGAAAAATTTGTCACAGCATTTTCCAAATGGTGGGTTGGCATTTCCAATACTGAGTTTTGGAGGTGACTGGTAAAAAAAGACTGGCTGTTAGTTTGTTAAATCTGTTCCATCTGTATTTCACAGATTGTCAGGTGTCTTTCGTTCTGTCATCTGCTCATTGATGGAATCAGGTTTTTTTATTTAACCAGAATTTTTACAAGAACTTGTGCTAATTCACATTAATGCTAATCCACATTAGTTAATGTAATTAATGCCAATGCAGATTAACTAATGCAGATTAGCACATTTGTGAAAGTGCACATTAGTGCTAATGTGCACTTGGCTAATGTGCTAATGTGAATTAGCGCTAATCAAATTAGTGCAAATCCCATCCAAAAGTGAAAAACTGATCTGCAAGTCCGTGGAATCCGTGTGACTTGGAAAAAGCTGGTCTGCTACATAATCTGCAGGTTGGATTTATAGAAATCTGAACTCACTGGAAACCATTGCAGATTTCTCCGACATCCCTAGCTGTTTCTAAGAACCTAGATTCAAGTGATGGAACCCCTTAAACATGCACCGTTCCTTTTAAGATCTTTTAACATGGAAAGGCCACATGCCCATTTTAAAAATTCAAAGCAGTTAAAAAGGATGCAGCTGTTCTGCCTCCCCCAACATTTCCCCCCCCCCATTGCTTCTGTAATCCACTCTTCTTCCCTGCATGCTTTCGGACAAAACTAAAGTCTTGCTTGCTGTAGCAGGCAGGGGTAAGAGCTGGGGTCCTCCTGCTTCAGACTCTCCAAGGGACAGTCAGGATCTCCAATTTGTTGGCTACTGGCAACTTTAATCCTTGATGACAAATTCTCTTCACTGGTTCGCAGCACAGTGTAGGTCACAGGATGTTGGGTTTAGATTTGGGATGGGTGAGAAATTAGTTGAAATTACCAGATTCGCACTTCCATCCTGAATCCAAATGCAAACTGGAATGCCATTTGCTGTTAAACTGTGTACATTTCCAAAGTTTGTGAATCAGTTTGAAAAAAAAATAAAACATAAAAAGTAAAGCATAGAAAAATGGGAACATTTCCAAAAATGCACACTAGCATGCATTTCTTTCAAAAGCTGCACACAAAAACTGTGTCTGTTTGCAAAAATACTCCCAAAACTGCTTTATTCACTGGGGGAAAATGTACACATATGCAAAAAAAAAAAGCAAGCACATTCAGAGAACTGCAAAATTGGGTGTATAGGTAAGTTCCAAATCTGCACATTAGTTGAAGACGTGCAGATTAGGTCATTTCTTATTTTATGTCCTGCTTAAGGAATTCTGAGGAATTTGCAAAGATTGAGTTCTTCAGGCATCCCTAGGTAGGGATGTCAGAGAATTCCACCACGGATCTCGTTGAGGCTGAATGCCAGTGCATTCGGCCCGCCGAACTCCATGGCAGAACGGCCTGCCCCCCCGCCCCCCCGCAGATCCCCCCGGGACGAGACTCATCTGGGGCGGATCTTCCGGATGGCGGTGGCTTCGGCAGCAGCTCTGGCGGGTCTTCCGACCAGCTGCCGCTGCCGCCATTTCCAGTCCAGGCTTGTGTAAAAAAGAAGAAGAAGATGTGATAGGCATTGTAAAGATTTACGTAGCCTATCATAGCTAAGTTAAAAAAAAAAAAAAAGACGTGATAGGCTACGTAAATCTTTATGTAGCCTATCATGGTTGTGTGAGTTTAAAAAATTTTTTTTTAAAAAAACATTTGCATTACTTCTTTTTACCGTCTTAATCTATGTAAATATTTACGTAGACTATGACGGCAAAAATAAAGGGGAACGCAAATAGCGTAGCGGGTGCTATTTGCGTCCCCTTTTGATTTGCTGTTTTAGCCTACATAAAGATTTACGTAGGCTAAAATGGTGAATGAAAAAGGGACACAAATAGCATCCGCTACGCTATTTGCATTCCCCTTTATTTTAGCCATCATAGTCTACGTAAATATTTACGTAGATTAAGATGGCCAAAAAGAAGGAGCACAAATGGCGGCGGACGTAGCCGCCGCCATTTGCGTACGTGGTTTCCCCCCCTCCCAGAGCCCTCCGCGGCCGGAAATCCGGCTGTGGATGGCTCTGGTCTGGCCGGGCCTGGCCGGCTACTCCGCGGAGCTGCCGCGGAGCACAGCCGGCCGTTAGAGGATTCTGGAGGGAGGAACGGAGCGCCTCCCCCCCGACCAGGATTCCGGGGGGAAGGGACAGAATGCCTCCCCCCCACCATCAACATAATCCGCTAAAGGTAAGTCACTTTCGTACATCCCTATCCCTAGGTTTCAAATAGGGGTGCACAAACTTTTCAGCCCTGAGGGCCACATGTGATGCTGGCTCAGGTTTTGGGGGGCCACATGTGTGTGCATGCACACATGTACACACATACACACACACACATGCATTCCTGTGACCCTGATAGCAGTGAGGAAAGACTGATCTGTGTGGGGATTGCTGGTAGAGGCAGTGAAGGGCTTTCTTTCCAACCCCTCCCTCAGTGATCCTGATGCACATTGCTTTTTTCCCACTGTTGCTAGTGGTGAGGAATGTATAATATGTACCAGGATCATTGGGGGAAGGAACACAGAGGTGGGGTGTTCAGGGCTTGAGGGGCAGCTGAAATTAAGGCCTTGTGGGGACAAAGACTCTACAGTAGTAGTTTAGAAGCTTCACATGCTTGTTCGACCAGAACAGTCACTGGGTAGCCTTGGGCAGGCCACTCTCTGATCATCCTACCTCTCTAATGGTTGTTGCCTACATCTGTGTCATGCACTTTCTTTCCCATTGTTTTATTCTTGAATGTTGAAAAAAAATCCCCTTATTTTTATTCACTGTTGTGATTGTTGTGTTGAAAAGAAGGGGGACTATTTGCCTTCCTCCCTGTAGCCCCCTGTGCACCCTCCAAATCTGCTTTGGAGATTGGAGAACCCTCCAAAGCAGATTGCAGAGGGGCTTTAGTGGGAAGGAGAGGAGGGGGAAGTCTTGGTGAACAAGGTTATGTCATAGAATAATAGAATAGTAGGAACCCCCTGCTCAGTGCAGGAATCTAAGTCAAAGCATGCCTTACAGATGGCTGTCCAGCCTCATCTTGAATGCCTCGAGCATGGGTAATTGGTTCCATTGTTGTATTGCTCTAACAGTCAGGACGTTTTTCCTGATGTTCAGCTGGAATGTGGCTTCCTGTAACTTGAGCCCATTATTCTGTGTCCTGCACTCTGGGATGATCAAGAAGAGATCCTGGCCTTCCTTTCTGTGACAACCTTTCAAGTACTTGAAGAGCGCTATCATATCTCCCCTCAGTCTTCTCTTCTCAAGGCTAAACATGCCCAGTTCTTTCAGTATCTCCTCATAGGGCTTTGTTTCCAGTCCCCTGGCCATCTTAGTTGTCCTCCTCTGAACCCTCTCCAGTTTGTCTGCATCCTTCTTCAAGTGTGGTGCCCAGAACTGGACACAGTACTCCAGATAAGGCCTAACCAGTGCTGTAGAGGGGAACTAGTACTTCCGGGGATTTGGAAGCTATACTTCTATTACTGCAGCCCAAAAGAGCATTTGTCTTTTCTGCAGCCACATTACATTGTTAGCTCATATTCAGCTTGTGATCAACAACAATTCCAAGATCCTTCTCACTTGTAGTGTTGTTAAGCCACGTATCCCCCATCTTGTAACTGTTAGGGATGTACGAAAGTCCCTTACCTGAACCTGAAGCTTGATTCGCGATGGGGGAATCGCGAATCTGCCTTTTACTATGCACGTAGCTGAAGAAAGCCTTTTTGTTGCTTTTAGCATCCCTCTCTAACCTCAGCTCATTCTCAGCTTTAGCCTTCCTGTCACCATACCTGCAATTCTATGCTACCTGCCTGTACTCTTCTGTTGTAGCTTGGCCTTCCTTCCACTTCCTATATGTGTCCTTCTTTATTTTCAGGTAATCTCTAAGCTTTTTGTGAAGCCACATTGGCTTCTTCTGTTGTCTTCCGCCTTTTCTTCTTGTTGGGATTGTTTTTAATTGTGCCTTTAGAATTTCCTTTTTTAAAACTCCCACCCATCTTGGACGCCTTTTCTCATTAGAGTCGCTTGCCATGGGACCTTACTGATCATTGCTCTGAGTTTATTAAAATTTGCTTTCCTAAAATCCAGGGTATGTGTTTGGCTACACTCGACTTTTGCTTCCTTTAGAACCAAGAACTCAAGTATAACATGGTCACTTTCCCCCAGAGTTCCTGTAACTGCTACTTTATCCACTAAGTCATCTCTGTTGCAGGAATGTCAAAGAATTCTGCATGAATTTTAAATGGGATCGAATTCTGACAAATCCAGTCCGTGGAATCCTCCTTGGAACAGAGTAGCCCGGTTGTCCCGGACCAGAGCTCATGCGGATGCTTTTTTTTTTGACCGCCAAATGGTGGATTTTACAAAAATAATTACAAAAAGAAATCTGTAAATCAGAAATGGAGGAAGAAGAATGAGAATGGCTTTACCCTTTTTATGAGGCATTTTCCCTGTGACCTGAGGCTTTCTTTCGCTGGGGCTGAGTTGCGAAGTCCACGGAAACCCTCCATCTTTTCTGTTTATTGTCTGTGGAGGTGAGGTCAGGTGAGGCAAGGTGAGGTCCAGTGAGGTCAGGTGAGGTCAGGTGACCGGAAGTAAGGTGGGGAATCCCCGTGAAGGGCTTTACCCTTTTAATGAAAATAAATAGGCATTTTCCCTATGACCCGAGGCTTACGGAGACTGATGGCAAGAGCGTGGAAAGGATTTTTTGGTGGTACTTATGGAATTATTTATGCAAGTTCAGGGAACCGAGGGGGAAAAAAACAGGGGAATCCGGGGCATGCGGATGGCGGACCGGGGTGGCCCTCAGCTCTGTTGAATCCTCGCAGAGTGGAAACACTCCGCGCGGATTCCAGGGGGGAGGAACAGATTGCCTCCCCCCCGTGGATTCCCCCCCCAGAACGGATGGTGGGGAATCTGTGCATCCCTACTCTGTTGGTTAGGATCAAGTCAAGGATAGACGATCCTCTAGTTCCTTTCTCCACTTTCTGTATGAGGAAGTTATTGGCAACACAAGTCAGGAATTTCTTGGAGGGGCCATGTTTTGCAGAATTTGTCTCCCAACAAATATCAGGGAAATTGAAGTCCCCCATTACAACTACATCTTGCTTCCTTGAAACATTGGTAACTTGCTTTTCAGAAGTTTCATCCTCATCTTCTCCTTGATTGGGTGGACAGTGTAGACACCAACCACCATGTTCCTTTTATTTTTTGCTCCATTTATTTTTTAACCCAGATACTTTCAATGGGGCTACCAAACTCATCTGTCTGTATTTCTGTGAAGAGAATATGTATTTTTGACATATAGTTCAACTTCACCTCCCTTTCTGTTCCTTTTGTGCTCTCTGAACAAGTTATATCCTTCAATTGCTGTATTCCAGTCATGGGAGTCATCCCACCAAGTTGCAGTTACACCTATCAAGGCATAATTTCCCTCCTGCATTAAGAGTTCTAGTTCATTTTGTTTATTTCCCATACTCTGGGCATAAGTATTCAGTTTAAAGCCCTCCTAATGAAGTTCTTCATGCTGTGGCCAACCACAGTCTTCCCAGCCCTTGTGAGGTGCAACCCATCCCTTGCCAACAGTCCATCTTCCAGGAAGTATAGCCCATGGTCCCAGAATCCAAATCTCTCATGTTGGCACCCCCTTCATAGCCAGTCATTCACCCGGAGTGTTTTTCTTTCCCTTTCTATCCCTCTTCTAACTACTGGAAGGATGGATGAGAAAACTATCTGGGCCCCAAAGTTTTTGAGTTTCCTTCCCAAAGCTTCAAAGTCTGACGTGAATACTTCATAGCTCTGCTTGGTGGTATCATTTGTTCCCACATGGATGAAAAGAAAGGGATACCTATCAGCGGGCTTTATGAGTGAAGGCAACCCTTCAGTCATGTCTCTAATCCATCCGCCTGGGAGACAGTATACCTGGCAAGTCCATGGGTTTTCGTGACATACTTGGGTTTTGATCCCACACAGCAAGGAGTCTCCCACTACTACTACTCTTCTCTTCTTGTTGTTATAGGCCTTTGTTTCATCGCCTCTGCTTGGCTGACCTTCAGCCCCTTGCTTGCTCTAATGCAGGTTCCCCTGTAATTCTTCCTCTGCAGGCTGTCCTCCAGACTCATCCTCAAGGACCTGGAAATGGTTCCATAGCTCCACTGCTTCCACTGGTGCAGTCAGTGTGGCTTCTAGTTCTTCTGCTCCTATCTGTCACCCTTTTCCAAGGAGTATCCTCTACTTCATTTTTCCTCGCCACAGCATTTTCCTTTTCTGCCTCATCTTGCTGTTGCCCTTCTAGCTTCTGCACTTTGCTTTGCTGCTGTAGTTCCATCATTCTGTCGAAGAACTCTTCATCTTCTCCTATTCCCTTGAGGGTCAACACTCACTGCTCCAGTACTCTTACCTTTTCTTCCTACAGTGTAATCAACTTGCACTGGTTGCATGTGTAGGCCATGTTGATTTCATGCGAGAAAACAAACATTGCACACAGCTTGCAGTTTACCACCACTAGAAAGTCTCTTCCTTCCATGTCCGCTTCCACTACATTGGATATTGCCCATTATTTTCATTGAGACAACAATTGCTCAATATGATATCCTTGTCCTGTTCCAAGGAAAATAATATTAATACATTTCTTTACTTCTTTAATACATTTCACTACCTCTCAATAGCTGAAGCTTTCTGGGCAGTTCACAAACATTTAAACCATAAAATATAATAATATAATAAAACACAATATAAAACCCTTAGAAGTTTGAAACAGAATAAAACTAAAATAAAAGTAAGCAGCAGTGTAAAGATCTAAAACCACAATAACACTTAAAACAACAACAACAACAACAACAACAACAACCTGAAGGAGTTAAAGGCCTGGGAGTATAAAAAGATGTTCACCTGGTGCACCAAAGACAATGTAGGCACCAGGTGAGGCTCTCTGGGAAGGGCGTCCCATATTTTGGATGCCACCACTGAAAAGACACCCATTAGTAGCCACCCACCTCATCTAATTTGGTTGGGGTATCTGGAGGAGGGTATGTGAAGATGATCTTAGGGTCTGGACAGGCATACATGGGAGGAGATGATCCTTCAAGTAACCAGGCTTCGAGCTGTTTAGGGCTTTAAAAGCGAATACCAGCACTTCGAATTGGGCTCAGAAACAGACTGGAAGCCAGTGCAGATCACAAAGTAGTGGGACATTATGATAATATCGACCAGTCCCTGTTAACAATCTTACTGCCCTATTTTGGACATGCTGAAGTTTTTGGACATTTTGAGAGGCAGCCCCAAGTATAACACATTGTAGTAAAAGTAGGGATGTCGGAGAATTTCTCCACGAATCTCCAGGAGGCCGAATGACAACGCATTTGGCCCCCCGAAATTGGTGGGGAAATTCTCCGACACCCCCCCGCCCCCCCCGGGATGGGACTTACCTCGTGCGAATGTCCCTTGTGGCGGCGGGTCGCGGCGGTGGATTGCGGCGGCGGTTTGGTGGCGGTTCGGCGGTGGCAGTCGGTCTTCTGACTGGCTGCTGCCACTGCCATTTCCAAGTAAAGTAAAAAAAAAAATGTGATAGGCTACGTAAAGATTTACGCAGCCTATCATGGCTAGATTTTCAAAGTCAGTAGTGATAGGCTACGTAAATCTTTACATAGCCTATCACGGCTGACTTTGGAAAAAAAAAAGTGCGTACGCAAATGGCGGCGCCCATGGGCGCCGCCATTTGCGTTCCTTATTTGGGCACGGGTAGTCTACGTAAAGATTTATGTAGACTACGGTGAAAATAAGGGCAACGCAAATAGCGCTGGCCTTATTTTCACCGTAGTCTACGTAAATCTTTACGTAGATTACCCGTGCCCAAATAAGGAATGCAAATGTACGCGCTTTTTTCTTTTTTCCCCCCAAAGTCAGCTGTGATAGGCTACGTAAAGATTTACGTAGCCTATCACTTTTTTTTTTTACTTTACTTTTTTCTTTCGCGGCTGGGGAGACGGGGCGCTCCCCCCCAGCCAGAATTTCGGTGGGGAGGGGCGGGGCACCTCCCCACCCACCAAGAATTTTGGGGGGAGAAATGGAGCGCCTCCCCCCCCGAAAAAAGCTGCGGGACCAGGTAAGGGACTTTCGTCCATCCCTAAGTAAAAGGTTACCAGTGTGTGGATAACTTTAGCTAGGCTATGTCTGTTCAAATAGGGTTGCAGTTGGTATATCAGCCTAAGCTGATATAAGGTGCTCCATGCCATTAAGGACACCTGTGCCTCTAGTGACAATGGTGGATCCAAAAGCACCCCCAAACTATGAACCTGATCTTTTAGGGGGAGTGCAACCCCCTCCAGAACAGGTTGAATATCACTCAGCCAGGCAGACAAACCACCCACTAACATTACCTCCATCTTGTCTGGAAAAGAACTCTCCCTTTGCCACCATCATTGCCATAGAATAGGCTTAGTAGTGAGCTCTACTTGGCACTAGTCGTCCTCCACTTGTGTTCTCGCTGTCTTCCCTCTTGCTTCATTGCCCTCTGCTAAGGTGTATACCAAGGAGCTGGCTGGGCTCTGCTCTGAGGGAGAGGGTGCTTGGGTGCAATCGTGTCATCTGCCCAAGTAATCTCTGCATTCCACAGACTGACCTGGGCTTCTACAGGAGCATCAGCCATACCAGCAGGAAAAACCCACAGAGCCCTCTGGAATCCTCTGGAATTAATCTCCATGAGCAGACTGTTTCACCCCCATCCCCCCATCCTTGCAGAGGGGAAAGACTACTAAGAGTCTAAATAGCAATAGGAAGTGATCTGACCATGACAAGGAGACAGATATTAATCCCCCTATTTTCAGGCTGCTGTCCTCATGTCCAGTCAAGAAAACCAAATCCAGCATGTGTCCTCCTACATGTCCTCCTGCATAATACCAAAGCTTAAAACCAATAATGAAACAACAATAACAAACTGCTGAGTTACTGACAAAAAGACATTAGGGATGGGGCAAGGCACAAATTTACAGAACAAGGCACATATATCAAAGTGAATCAAAATCAAATAAGAGAACCATTAAAATGTCTGAGATATAAATATGAAAAAGCATAGGAAGGAATTGCCATAATCAATAAAGGGAAACACACTGATATTGTTTAGAGGCTGTTTTCTTCTGGTGTCTCAGTATAAATCAGGAATGATAAACAAATGGCAAGGAATGGTTCTGGTCTACCTAGATCATCAGCCTTAATGATCTCTAAGCCCCAGCATACTGTCTCTTTTAAAAACGATTCCCACAAGGCAGGCATAAAAGGTGCAACACCTTCTTTCATGGATGTCTGTAGTGCACAAAAATAATGTTTCCTATATACAGACTTTATTGAACTCTTATTTATAGTTAGCTGAGCAACAGAGAGCACAGGCTTTTGTGCAACAGTGCTTCGTTGCACCATTACAAATACACAATTGTCTTTGCATTCTGTCCCTTCATCTGGGATTGAGATCTTGGTTTATTTTCAGTAGCAGGAAGTCATGGGCTCATGCCACTCTTGCAGTCCGGAGGCTATCTGCTAACAAATTGGGAGGTGGGCGGGAGGAGGAGAATTGAGAACAGTAGTACAAAGAAGTTCTGCATACTCTACTCATTCTGGATATTTGCTTTATTGAGCAGTTAGTAAACATGGTCTGAAAAAAAAAGTGCCCACAGCTGCAACTTCCCCAGTTCTAGCTTTGGTTATGTGATATTTCAATAATCTTCAAAGAGCTGCAATGTAGTCTTTATGCTGAATTTCCAAGGAGAGTATCATTATTTAGATATGTGATATATGTATTTTTGCCAACGAAACAACAAAATCTCCCTCCCCCACCACAAGGCTGTGCTGGATCTCAGTTGCGAGCTGCAGGCAATTGTTGATGATAATACTTTGCTGAAGGCACTTAGAGTTGCAGCTGCCATGTGGCTGGCAATGCCACCAGGAAGGCTCAGGTTGAGCAGCAGAAGCCCTAGCAATATAAGCAGTAATATGAAACTTTAGTTGTCTAGGGAATTGCCAAGGGTACCACATAGTTAGATTTAAATATTTAATCTAATAAAATCACGAGCCCAGGCAAGTAGTATGTGTGAGTTTTACTTTGGGGAAATTACTGCATGGTTTATTGTGTATGGATGCAGAAACAAGGGCATTGTAAACCTTTTCCAGAAGCCTGAAGTAAAACAAAAGGTCTTAATAATGTTGCTTTCTTGCATTTTTTAGAAAAGTGGTCAATATTTTTCAGCATGGCAAAGAAAATATTATGAATATAATTTGGCTGCATTACTGCATTACATGAATGGGGTGCACAACTACACTTGCTTTAAATTCCAGCATTACAACTCTGTTCAGCTTTGTGCAAGATCCCAAATCACATGTACATGCATACAGTTGGTACTTGTGTAGGGTCTTTGCCCAATGTAGGGATGGGGGAGAAATTTGTTCAGTTCATATTTTAACGCGAACATACCTAATTTTGCACATTTGAACTCCCATGAGGACCGAAACGCAGTTATCCTTCAAGCTATGCACTTCTCTGAATTTTGCAATGGGGTTCTCAAATCAAAATATACAAACAAAAATGTGTAAATTAGGGAAAATAACACTGAAATGCATTATATTAGGAACATCGCTTGCAAGAAATGTATATATTAGCCAAAAATGCATACAAAGATGCATGAATTTAGGAGAAATGTGCAGAAAGGTGCTTCTGAATTTTCATGTAAACTTTTAAAAAAATTCTCAAAGAACCGAACTTAAGAGTAGAGAAATTTTCAGAGTTTGAGATGAACTGAATTTAAGATTGGAAAAATGAGCAACTGAGAGAAACTGAAATTGATAGATTTCATGTGTGGAGTTAAATATCAGTGTAGGAATAGTTTTAAGGTAATTATTGTAGTTGATACAGATTTCAATGGTGTTTTTCCCAAATATTTGCCCACTGTGTTTGTTCAATTTTGATGCCCAGATCTCACTCCCATAATTCCTTTAGGTTTTTTGTTGTAGGATATAATTCAGCAATTACAGTCTGATACTTTTGTACTGCTATACCTTTCATATTTGTATCTGCTTGAATAATAACAGCCATCTGTCAGGGATGCTCTGACTTGGATTTCTGCATTGAGCAGGGGGTTGGACTCGATGGCCTTGTAGGCCCCTTCCAACCCTACTATTCTATGTTTCTATGATCCTATGATAATAGTTGCCATTCTTGAAATAACAACATTGGCTTACTCCTTGTTTCCAGGGCTAATTCAATGTGTTGGGTATGACTTAGCTAAACTTCCCCATACACTTTGGGACTGGGATACCTAAAGGACTGCCATCTCCCATATGAGTCTGCCAGTGTATTAAGATTATCAGCAGAAGTCCTCTTGTCTGTCCCAGATTCATGTTTGGTGGAACCAGTGAGGGGACTTTTCTTTGGCTGTACCTCAGCCCTGGAATTCACTGCCCAGAGAGGCCTGCCTTCCCCTTCCCTGATGGCCTTTCACCACAGTGTAAAAGGCTTCATCTTTAGGATGGCTTTTAGTCATTAGAGACTGGATTGAGCTGCCTGACTTTTATGGCTTTGACTCTCTAAGCTGTGTTTTTAATGGCTTATACAATCTCCTTGATAACTTTATTTTTGTAGCGGCTTGTTTTTAGCTGCTGGCTTTTCATCTGCTGCTTTTGGTTGTTTATGTTGCTTTTAGCTTTTAATCATTTATTGTATATTTGCTGTTAGCCACCTGGTACTTTCTAAAGGAAAGGCAGGATATAATTTTTTTAAAATAACAAATAAATGAAACATGCATAGGCTGGGCCAGGGCCAGCTGGCATGATCCCACCTTAACTGAAAATAGTGATCCCATTGCAATGGCAATTACATTTTTCTTGGGGTGTTCTATCTTGGCTTAATCCAATATAACCTGCCCTGCCACCAAATAAACGTAGTAGAATAGTTCTTATTTCTGGAAGTTCTTATGGTTGTTGTGTGAATTAAATATTTGGAAGTGCTCAAATTCTGTAGTAAAATGAATGTTTAATCCCATGTTATATTGTGCTGAGAACTTTCTCCATGTAGTGTAATAGTCTATGAATGAGTTGCTATGAGATCATCTTTTTGAGAATTATATGATAATATAGGCCACATATTTTCCTTGGATAGGGATGGGCAACATGGGGCACTCTTTGGATAATTACAAAACCATTGGCATGGCTTAAGGGCCAATGGGAGTAGTGGGACATTTTAGAATCAAGATGGCTATTAAATTAGCTTAAAAAAACAAAACAAAACAGAAATCCTGATTCTGTTGAAGTTTAGCTATGAAAATCTGTCTCTGAAGGACAAAATATAAAGAAGCTAATTATGGCATTCAGAAGCCCTCAGAATCATAATTTATTGAAAGAATAAAACATGGCTAAAATCTATATTTCATTATTATAGTAGCATAAGCAAGACAAAACCTATGTTTATATGTTGATCTTTTATCTGAGCAGTATTATTAATTCAGAAATGTAAATGTACTATAAAATATTAATGGGGTGCTACATTATACCAACAATTAAAACGTCAAATTAAATATACCTGATGTAGTTTCCATGAGTGTATTAATGATATATGATCTGTCTGGTATGTTGAACAATCTTGCTTGCAATCATATTTTAACACACGGTTTTAGCTTTGAAATTCCATTGACAGGATTCTCGTTTCCATGTTATGAGGCAGATCATAGCATTGTTGCTAGTTCCCTTTGCTTGCCCAAAATGTAAATAAACCTTCCCATTTACTTAGCCCCAAAGAAAATTAACCTCCTCTCCTAAACCACATAAGAAGCACCTTTGATCTTTCTTTATGTTATGTAAAAGGACGAGTAATTAACAATAAATGAATTTTACATTTATTTGGAAGGAGAAAGACATTTTGTATGCTCTGCATGTACATCTCTTGAGGGTTAAATGATTATATTTTATTTGATTTATTTTGGCCTGGTCTACAGTGTAGTAGAAAGAGATGCAAGAGTCCTGAGGTGGTAGAATAGACTGTGTCGTTTCAGATGGGAAATGTATGCTTCCCATACACAACAACATGCTCTGCTCAGGAAACTAAAACAACAAGGCAAGAGTGGGCTGGGATACACTTAAAAAAAACACCTGATGAGTGAGGGGGGGCTGTTTTTGTTTTTAACTTGAAGGAAGCTTGGTACTTGGGAGAGGAGCCACTCCTATCTCTCCAATTTGTCCTCAGAAGTCATACTGTATGTGTTACCACCTAATTCTACCACATTATTCTGCTGGATGTGTAGCCAACACCTCCTATGGAGACAGAAATAAGAGAATAGAAAGATGGCTAAGGCTGCAATCCTATATTGATTTACCTGGGAGTAGGCCCCATTGAACTCAGTGGGACTTCCTTCTGTGTAAACATGAATAGGATTGCATGGTAGGACCTGAAACCTGAGATTACATCCCTCACACTTTTTCTTATTTGGTGCCACTAGAGGAAACATGTTCAGGCTTTAGGTGTAAATATAACCCTGGGTTAAAACAAACATGACATGTGACAGAGCAAATGTCCAACACACACATGCACATATGCAGGCATTACTCACTGGAACAGCCAACACAGATAAAGCTGGGCTGTGAGGCTGGATGTTTAGCCCTAACCCCAAAGTCATACAGCTCCTATTGGCCCCTCATTTTTGAGAGCAAGCATCTGCAGTGGGGAGCCTTTTGGGTCCGTGGATGCTCACAGTGCAATTAACCACCCAGATTTTCCAGGGTCCTTATTCATGTGGGGAGCTTCCATGGATACAAAATGCCCCCCACTGCAGAAGTTAACCACAATCATGTGAGGCTAAAAAAGCAGCCCCACGGCCCTGTGTTGGCTGTTCTGGTGAATAACGTCTGAATAGGGTACACACACACACACACACACTCATCTTGCTTTGTAAAGACATTCATTCATTTTGTGGTAACACACACTCAAAACAATAATTGAGTTTGTATTCTTGAAGTTTATGAGCTATAAGCACACTTGGCTCAGTGTTGGACTCTGGGTAATGATGATCAAGATGTTGCTTCATTGAGAGAAAAAAAAAACTTGAGAAAATGAGGACTCTCCCATGTATATAAGAGCCATGCTGGATCAGACCAAAGGCTTATGTAGTCCAGCATTCTGTTCACACAGTGGCAAACTAGCTGCCTGTGCAAAGCTCACAAACAGGACATGAATGCAACAGCACCCCCTAGCTCATGCGCCCTAGCAACTGCCTGAAATATATAGAGTCCATCACCACTTCAGTTAGGGAGGGCGGAGAATTTCTCCCTGAAACTTCGGGGGGCCGAGCGCCAACGTGTTCGGCCCCCCGAAGTAGTTTCGGGGAGAAATTCTCCCCCCCCGCCCCCCGCACCCCCCCGGATGGGACTTACCTTTGCCGAATGTCCCTCCCGAACATTCGGCGGTTCGGCGGGTCTTTGTCAGGGGCGGGGGCGGCAGCCGATCTTTTGACCGGCTGCCGCCACCGCCATTGCAATCAAAGAAAAAAAACAAAAACGCCCCCGTGATAGGCTACGTGGCGATTAACGTAGCCTATCACGGCTAGATTTGCAAAGTCAGCCGTGATAGGCTACGTAAATCGTCACTTAGCCTATCATGGGTGACTTTAAAAAAAAAAAAAGCGCGTACGGATAATGGCAGCCCCCATAGGGAGCCGCCATTTGCGTTCCTTATTTGGTCGCTGTAGTCTACGTAAATGTTTACGTAGACTACGGCGAAAATAAGGGCAACGCTATTTGCATTGCCCTTATTTTTGCCGTAGTCTACGTAAAGATTTACGTAGACTACAGCGACCAAATAAGGAACGCGAATGGCGGCTCCCTATGGGGGCCGCCATTTGCGTACGCGTTTTTTTTTTTTAAAGTCACCCGTGATAGGCTATGTGGCGATTTACGTAGCCTATCACGGCTGACTTTGCAGATCTAGCCGTGATAGGCTACGTTAATCGTCACGTAGCCTATCACGGGGGCTTTTTTTTTTTTAACTGTTTAGTTCGCGGCCGGGCGAGGCGGGAAGCCTCCCCCCCGGCCTGAATTTCGGCCGGGTGAGGCGGGAAGCCTCCCCCCCGGCCTGAATTTCGGCTGGGCGAGGCGGGAAGCCTCCCCCCCTGGCCTGAACTTTGCGGGGGGAGCAACGAAGTGCCTCCCCCCCACCGCGGGAAATCTTCGAGGACAGGTAAGTGACTTTCGTCCACCCCTAACTTCAGTAAGCTAGATCATGGCTCCAGTGTGGTAGAGCCAACAAAAAGTTACCACTTGCAGATCTGTAGCTCCCTTAATAAAAAGGCCCAAGTTTGTTTCGATAACTTTGAAGGTTAATGTTAAAGACAAACATAAATTCTGGTACTCAGTTTATATCAGCAGAGAAGAATGAAATTGCTGTCCTCATCATAATCTACTGTTGCCCTTGGATGCTCAGAAGGTGGCAGTAGCCTAGCCAGAAATACTTTTCCTTAGGTTAGCCTTCTTCGTCAGCTGACCCTTTCCTGAAGACGATGCCATTGGCCATGTTCAGTTACGCCTTAGTAACATCCAGTTACTGGATGCCATTGGCCATGTTCAGTTACGCCTTAGTAACATCCAGTTACTGGCTTATTGTAACGTGCTCTTATATAGGACTGCTCTAATGAAGGGTTTGGATTCTGGAAAGAGCTGGTTCAGAAGACTGTAGCTCTTGTTCCCTGGGGTGCATTTTATGGCACATTTTATGGCACTGTTTCTCCCAGTGGCTGACTCTCTGTTTCCAGGTCCAATTCAAAGTACTTCTTTTGACCTTTAAAGCCCAAAACATCTGTGGCCAGGAGAACTTAAGGGCCACCACTTCCCATATGAAAATACTCTTGCACTTAGATCAACACCAGAAGTCCTGCTCTGTGTTTTCCCCACCATTGGGGGGTGGGGGTGGTGACAAGCAGATGTATGAGGCAGAGCCTTTTCAGTAATGGCGCCTAGGCTGGAGATGCGTCCTGAAATAGATCCCCCCAGCTACACTGCTGCTTTTGTTTTGGCAAGCTGCAAAGAACTGGTTGTTTCAATAGGTGCTGGGGCTGAGTGAGAACTGTTTTGTTATTATTTACTGCTTTTCTGGAGTTTTGGTTTTTTCTATTTGCTTTGATTTAAGTGTTTGTTTTATTGGGGTGGGGTGGGGTTTCAAATAGTTATGTGATGATTGTGTTTATTGTTGTATTGTCAGCCACTGTGGGCATCTGTAGATTGAAAGGCAGGATTAAAATCTTTTACATAAATAGAGGCATAAATTATTTCTTCCATCAGGCAAGGAGGATCAATAAAATGTATTTTTTAAAAAAATTCAATCTATTTCTCACAACAATAAAAAGGAATATTTCCATTAACTTAAATGTGGAGTGCATGCATTTTGTGGAGTACTCTTTGTTAATATTTGCTAATAATTGTAATTCTGAGTGGATAGTGATGAGCTGGCAATTTTGCTTTCACATTGCCAGTGAATTAATGCTAGTGCATATACTGTGTTTCAGACAAAGGTTTTTGACATGTGTATTGGAAAATACACCATCTGTTTTATATAAGTTAGGTTGAAAATGATCCTTAATATTCAAGCTTTTCCCTGGTGCCTTTTGAAAAGTGAGTAATGTGTTCTGACGAAAAGAAGAGTTCTTGCCATATCAAGGCCTAATGCAAAATGTGAGGCCTTATGCAAGGCCTAATTCTTCAACTGTGAAGAAGTTCTGTTGCTCAGTAGCAAGAGGTTCATCTATAGCAGAACTTTGTGTAAAGAATGATAGAACTGAACTAATTGTTTTACTGTTCTACACATTGCATTCAGGTTACAGATAAGTACCAATCTGAAATCTTACTTTAAATGAGGTGTGTACGTATTCAGTGAAAGCATTTCAAAACAGTACAATATGTGAATTGCTCAGTTTGGATAGAAGAGCATTCTAGGGAAGTAATTTGGAAATATGAAGCAGACAATAATGCAGTTAGAATATCTGCTTTTCACTTCTCCCAGTTGGTTAAACTCACAGTACTTCCCAAATCAGTGTTTCAACTGATTCTTACCATAAAATTCTCACACCTTTAACTGCTATACTTGAGTTCAAAATATTTGAGAACCATGTTAGACATGAAGTTTGCACCCATGTGCCTACTTTTACAATGAACATATGTGGTGTTTGGGAAAGGATCAGATTAAAATGTCAGGTATCATTTAAAGGGACAACCACTCACCCAAAACACATGCGTGTATCTTTCACATCTGATGTGGGGCCTCAAATACGTTTTGTTCTAGTATAGGTATACTCAATTATACCAAGTACAAAATGAGAACCGGTACTGACTTTGTGACTGGTGGAAGGTACATTTATGCAAATAGGAGTTATCTGAAGATTGTCTGAGAAAAGAAGCCTTAGGAGGTAACAGAAATGTTTAGAACACTATTATAAATGTCTTGAAAGTGATACCGTAGATAGTACTGGATTTCTGGGGGTTTTCAAACGCCATAGGTAGCTTCTAGTTTGTCATCTTGGGCATGGCATTTAGCATCTGAAAGAGCATCTGACTGAACCATATTGTACAATACTGAAAAGCATCTTCAGCTCTGTGGCTTTAGAGGTGTAAATTCAGGTTGCGCTTATCTTGCTTTGCTCAACCACATACAAAGGCAGAGAGCTGCTCATGAAAGGGCTGTGTTATGTCATTCCTTTGTTATGTGCCTTTGAATGTCATCATATATGACATTCTGTCATTTAAGATGAATTAAATATAGAAAAGTACAAATTACCCAGCAGCCATAAGATGACACAAGGTTTATTCTTCGTTCAATAAACCATGGTGTATTAGACTGAGATTGTTACATCTGAACCAGCCCTTAACTCTCTCACTATTGCATTTACATTGTATTTATATTACTGCATTTATAGTTATGCTCTCTAAAACATCCTGCAGAAACATCCAATGAGGGAGGGATTCACACTTTGGCTGTGCACAATCAAGACTAGCACTCTGTCTTGGGAAGATGTAAAACTAGTCACACATATTTTACTTGTCTATAAAAGAGCGTTGCTTGCATATATTGATACAGGAGTCAACAAGGGGTTGAAAACGTTTGATCAAGACAGCTTTATAAATAGATTCAAGTTGATGGAGAATATAAACCACAGTCAAATTAGCCTTTACTCTCTCAAATGTCTGTATTTTAGGTGAAAACTCACATGACTAAATTCAAGCTAATTACTCAGAATAGAGGCACTTGACTATTCTTGCACTTTTTACAGCCAATTTTCTCCTCCCCCTGCCCCTCCACCCTCAAGTTAAACTTGCATGGCTTGTTGAAACTGCATTTGTTAAGAACAGCTGTGTGATTCAGCTTTCACACTGCTGGCAACTTATGTTCTGGAGGTATTTTGAACCCACAGGAAAACTTATTTGGCATGTGTAACTTCTATCTAGATTAACTTTAAAAAGTCTATCTGGGTTGCAAATAAGCAGAAATCTTTCTCTGTCGCCCCCCAAACATTAGTAAAGTATTATTTCTGTATTGAAAAACATAAGAGTCTAATCTGGCAACTATGATCTGTTACCACTAATTTTTATATGACTATAAAGTATGACCTGGTTTATGAGTCTAGACATTTCAGTGAGGATTTAAATTGCAATAATCCTTGAATGAACAATGATTGATCTTAATCAAAGAGATTAATAAGATATAATTGTAATGTTTAAAATTGGTAAGTGGTGAAACCTTCCTTAAAGTGGATCTAGGTTAAGTAGAATATTTTTTACTGAACTGTATATTCATCAGGTTCCCTTAAGTATTATAAAATGACAACAGGAGAAGACAATACACTGGACAAAGGCAATTGAGACTGCTAAATATAAATCTGTGACTTCAGGATAACAGTATTTGGATCATCTTGCTAAATTGGAGCACCTTTTCTTAATTCTAGTCAAAGAACTGACTTTCGCCAATTATACACACACACACAAACATATGTACACACACACGCACACACGCACACACACATATATAGGAAGCATGGTATATTTTTAAAGATAAAATTTATTTTGTAATGAAATTATGATCATGATTATTTTTTAGCTTCATCTTTGAAAATGCCTGTGTATACATTAGCATTAGGGCAAGGCAAACCACCAGCATTATTTTACGTCATGCCTTCTGGAAGGTCTGGATAGGAACCAATAATACGCTGCAGTGTATGGCAAATGAGATTTATCACACAAGTGCATCTGTCCAGGTGTATCAATAACTTCAGACATTGTAGGGTTGTAAATTTCAGCATTATGTGAGGGAGAGAAAAGGTTTGTGACAATGTTAGTAACTGAGATCAATATAATCAGCTAATGCAGAATGTCCTGAAAAAGGCCTGGACAGATCTATTTCTAGCCTGTTTTGTGCCCAGGAAGTTATGTTCTCTGGATATTCCCTATCCTAGTTGAAAGCTAGCTACCTTTTTTCTTGTTATGTATCCTGAAGGTGGGGGGTGGGGGGTGGTACTGTGTTAGTCATTATTTTTGAAACTTGGCAGCTCTTGCAGAGCTGGGAGTAGCAACAGTGGATGGAGCTTCTGCTAAGTTCTCACTTCTGTGTGTGCTGAATAAAGAACAGTGTGTCTGAGACCTGTCGATTCTTGCAATAATTCTGACTACCTATACAACATTTTGTGGCGATGAGAATGGGCTCCTGAGAGCTATACAGGCAGCAAGGACTGTGAATCCATCTATACAGCTAACTGGTAAGCAGTCAGCTAGACCCACCAAACAACTTGACCAACGCCTTTATTATTTTTTTTTTTTAAAAGAGAATTAAAATAAAAATGGCTGCTCTTGGACCTATCAAAGAGTTTGATGTTAGGCAACCTGCTTCCTGGGATTCTTATGCAGAACAGCTTTCATTCTATCTTGAAGCAAATAAGATAGCTAATGCTGAACAAAAGCAAGATGTGCTCTTAACTGTTTGTGGGCCACAGACATCTGCCATAATAAAATCCCTCACTGCTCCTGCCTCACCCAAAACTATGACATTTGATGAACTTTTAGAATTATTGAAGATACATTCTCACCAAATCCTTCAGTTATTTTGCAGAGAATTAAATTTCACAAATGAATGCAGCAACCTGGAGAGGGCATTGCCGCTTATACTACAGAACTGCATCATCTTTCTCAACACTGCAACTTTGAGGATTTTCTAGAGGATATGTTGAGGGATTGCCTTGTCTGTAGGGTTTATGATGAAGCACTACAACAACACCTCCTGTCTGAGCCAAACTTGACATTTGCAATGGCTCAAGAAGGCATTAGCCAGTGAGACTGCATCACTATATGTCACAGAACGCAAGAGAGATGGAAATGATGTAAATGCCATCTGGAGCAAGCAGGCTGAGAATTCTGGGCAGCAAGGTCAACAGAACACAAGAAATGCACCCTCCATAAAATCTGCAGATAGGCTGTGGCTTACGTATTCCTGCTCAGGCTGTGGAGGACCACATCAGTGCTGTCTGTGCAGATTCAAGGATGCTGAGTGCAGGTTTTGCAAGAAGAAGGGTCACCTTGAGCGAGTCTGCCATTTCAAATCTGTCAGCACAATGCCAAGGAACTATAACAAAAAGTCACTTCACCTAGCATCTCATGGGGTTGATTATCCACAGGGTGATGAAACTCAACAGCTATTTGCGAGCGGAGATGGGTCAAAGAAGAGTCAAACAACAAGGCTTGGGTTGAAAATTGGGCCACATTTATTGAAAATATCTGCGAAGGGATACCTAGGATGGGCAGCATCTTGGGCGAAAGCACACCCAGCCTGAGGGGTGGCGTCAATCTCACCACCCCTCTGTACTGCCCCTTGTGGGCGAGGTCGACCTTCCTGTGTCACCCCCTCCCGGTGCTGCACAACACCTGGGTGAGTGAGGAGGGTTGGTCTCCCAGGCAACCCTTATCCCCCCGCCAAGCCGCACAACCCGTTCGGGGGGCCTCAGGTGTCACCTGTCACCATAAGGTGCCTCTGCAAGCACACCATCCCTAATCTCTTTCAGGTTTTGCCCATCTAAGCCGCCACAGAAGTCACAAGCCTAGTGCTTGTGAAACTCCCCCCACCTGCGCGGAAGAACTTCCCGCAGGCCCCTTTGCAGATCAGACAGAAATATATTATTCCCTACATTAGACAGGCGGACACCGTCCTGGCTGTAATGCTCCCTTCTTGTCCAAAGAATTGCCTGTGGGTGTGTCAGGGTGGACACTGAGCCCATAGAATCCCAGAGTAGTTCTGATTCTGAGGAAGAGCAGTCGCTCCTGGGAGAGGAGTGCACTCCTCTTTCCCAGGGCCCACAGCTGACGGAGATTCCTCCCACCAGCATTCCTAGATTAGATAGCAGTCCAGGGAGTGACCGAGCGTGAGAAGTAGACTTGGTGGATGCGCAATGCCGATGCAGAGAGCGGTGCCAAATGAAGGGCTCAGAAAGGAGGCGTAGTGCCCGGTTGGCGCGCAAACAACTGCTGCGCCCAGAGGATCCAAGGGAAAAGGGGAGGGACTCTCCCTAGTCCTTAAGTTCAGGGGTCTGCCAGTAATTCCCTTTCAAATGGGGACCAACTGTTCCAACTTAGGGCATAGGTATTCTGCTGCTCAGATCTAGTTGCTACCTGTAGAGTTGTTAAGTTATAAAATAAGAATAAAGCTTTGAAAGGAATCCCTTTGTCTGTGCCTGGACTTGGCTACTGGATTAGACTGAGAGAGGCCTCCAAGGAGCCCTTGACAGGGTGGTCCATCCATCACCCCATACACATAGGCCATAAGCCATTTCTCTGTTCACTTTCCGACATGCCCTGCCAATGGCAACATCATTCCGAGCCTTCCAACTGATCCATGGGAGCAGTGAGGACCACAATGGCTACTTCCGGCCAGGTATGCCGGACCACCTGCACATTAACCAAGGCCTGTTTGATCAGGTCCTTGCCTGGCTTACAGCCCAAGTTGTTCCCTCTATCGTGCAGCACCTGGACCTGCGGAGGAAGGCTGACCAAACCTTGGTGGAACAGGGTGAGGAGGGGGGACTCCCACCGCATGTCCCATCTGCCAAGCCACTGGACTGTAGCGTGTCGGGGTAACAGAAACTGAGATCCGAAGGCCGGTGTAGAAGCCCTTCATACAGCCCAAAACACCATACTGTGCCCACACAAGAGCACCCGTACCGGCGTACATTGAGTCCGACAGTCTGAGGAATAAAACATTAGGGCAAGCGAAGGGAAGATTGCATCAGGAAGAAGCAGTCAAACTGTGAAGGCCAGGCTGGAATGCTTCAAAGTGCCATCCTCCCACTGCCATAACGTGCCTGTGAGAGAAACCTAAAGCGGCTGCCATGGGGACCGCTCAATGCAAAAGAGGGTTCCGAATAGGGATGTCAGAGAATTCTGCCATGGACTCCAGTGAGGCCAGATTCTTTAGAATCCAGGCCCCCAGAATCTGTGGCAGAATGGCCTCCCCCCTAGCATAATCCCCTGGGACAGAGCTTCCCTGGTGGTGGATGCGGCAGCTGTGGTGGCGGCTGTGGTGGCTCCTCCGGCTGGTCTCCCGGCCACTGCCGGGCTGCTGTGGCCGCAAATGGTGTCCGTTGTAGCAGCCACCATTTTCATGGCTGCTTTAGCGTGATAGGCTACATAAATAATTATGTAGCCTATCACGGCAAAGAGCAGGGGCACAAATGGTGGCTGCTATGCCATCTGCACCCCTGCTCTTTGCCGTGATAGGCTACATAAGTATTTACATAGCCTATCACGAAAAAGGCAGCCACGCAAATGACGTAGCGACTGCCATTTGCGTGGTTGCCTTTTTCGTGATAGGCTATGTAATTACTTACATAGCCTATCATGGCTGGCAGCCACGCAAATGGCAGCCAGTGTAGCCAAAATGGAATTCCGGCTGCAGCCAGCCCTGGCTGGCAGCTCTGCGGAGTTGCCGCAGAGTGGAGCCGGCCGGGGAGGATTCTGGGGGGGGGGAACGGAGCACCTCCCCCCCATGGATGGCCCCAGTGGAACCAGGTAAGTGTTTCGTACACCCCTAGTTCTGAATCGAAAAGTACCTGGCCTGGCATGCTAGAGCTGATGTGGTGACTGCCCAAATTGAAATTTTGTCAATGGTGAACTGTCGGAGTGACAAAACAGGGGTCCCTCCCAGACCTGGTATTCCAGTAAAAACCCATGATGACCCCAACAGGGCATTAACCTCTGAATGGGTAAGTGGAGTACAGCGGAACAGACCTGTACATCGTAGTATCTCAAGCCACTCCTGGACAAGTCAGATATGGGAACCTGAAACAACCCTGAAATCCCAAGGGCCCCGAAGAAGGCCGATAAGGCTGCAGCGTGGAACAAGGGAACACCATACTGGGAAGGGCAAATGGAGGGCCATCAACTCGGAACCCCAGAAGGGTATCTGGAGAGAGAGGGTCCCTAGAATCTGCTAAAAGCAGGCGGCATCCGTGCCACAACCCTACACCGCATGCCTGGCCCTCTAACCTAACTTGGGGTCAGTAACTCCCCTTGTTCTGGCCAAGAAGACTAAAGATGGCCAGCTTGCCCCTTATGGCTCTGGCAGATATCCCCCTGGTTTCTTAAAGAGAGGCTGAATTGCAGCAAAGGATCTATAGGGAAGGGCCATGAGTCCTGTGACTGAAGTTTGCTCCTAAGGCACGGAACTCCCTACCCTCCCTGTCGTAGGCGGCTCCAGTACTGGGAGCTATGGAATTCAGGATGGCATGCTCGGCTTCAGTACACCAGTCCCACATAGTACTGCAAGGATGGGATCTGATAACTGACGCCCACAGGGCTAAGGCCCAGAACCTGTTGACCTGATTCCATGACAAAGCATCAGCAAATGGGTTTGCCAAACCTGGCACATTGCGGGTCCGGAACCAGAGGTTATGATGCAGACACTGGAGCAGGAACACTCTGACCAATGACATGATCCCTGATTCCTGGGGGATAGGGAATCAATAACACACACAGTGGCCATGCCGTCGTACACAAGAGGGCCACCGACTTGGCTATGAGGTTGGCCCAAATGTGCACGGCTAGGTAAATAGGGAAGAACTCCAGAAAGGTAAGGTCCTGACAAATTCTGGCAGTGGCCCAACTCTCAGGCAACTTCCTGGGGCACCATTGAACCTGCCGTATGCGTCCAAGACTCAGGGTACCTCAGTGAATCTGCAGGTCGGCTTTAAGGAGTAGCTCATGCCGCCAAGAGGAGACGCCAGTAAAAACCCACAAAATTGAAGCCATACCCCCAGATCCATGCACACAGCAGAAGTGACCCTGGTCTAATGGTGCAGCAGCTGTAGTCCCTGCATTGCCCAACAGAGCTGGTGCAGGAAGGCACAGCCAGGGGCCACTACCCTCATGGGAAATTGAAAAATGCCTACAACTTCTTGCAAGGGCCCCCAAGGGAGACCTTAGGGAGATGTAAAACTGCCTGGAGCTGTGCCTGAAGGACCAGAAATATGTCCTGAAGGAGGTGAGAACATTGCTTAAGGATATCTAACTCGATTCCCTGGAATGTTAATGCGGCAGATGGGCCCACTGTCTTGTGAGCGAAAGTGACACTGAGGTCAAAAGGAAAGGGAACAAATGCTTCCATTAAGTCAGAGCAGTGCCTCCGACTTTTGGACTCTATCTAGCACATGCCCATCAGGGGCCAGGGGCCGGGCTCCCAGACCAAGACAACTGTCTCATCGGAAGAGATGTTTCGCACTGAGCACAGATGCCCAGGGATCTTGTCAAGAACGGACTGGCCTTTGGGGAAGAGAGGCTATGGATTAGCCTGAACTCCCCAAGGTGTTCATAGGCACTGTTCCAAGAGGGGAAATCCTTAGATTAGGTATCGGGGGTGTGGAAAGAGGGGGGGCTATAACCCGTCCTGCCAGTACTTCCTTGTCTACACATGGCCCCCTCCTAGTTGCGGCACATCCGTCCTGGCAGCCACATCTGCTGCAGCCAGAGGGCAAGCGGTGGGTGCAAGAGAAGGTGTGAGCTGTGTGCGCTGCCTGGCGGGATCACAGCCACCCGAGATGCGCAGAAAGCACCAGCTGCAACAATCACAGCACTGCACCACTTAATTGCAACCCGTGGGTTTCCTGATACTATAGTCTCAGACAATGGGACTGCATTTACATCAGCTGAATTTAAAGCATTTGCAGACAGGAACCTTATTCGGGCTGTCACCATTGCACCTCAATATCCCTGAGCAAATGGTAGGGATGGGGGAGAATTTCTCCCCGAAACTTCGGGGGGCCGAGCGCCAACGCATTCAGTCCTCCGAAGGTTGTTCGGGGAGAAATTCTCCGCCCCCCCGCCCCCCGCCCCCCCCGGGATGGGACTTACCTTTCACGAATGTCCCTCCTGGCGGCGGGTCCCGGCGGCGGTTCAGCAGGTCTTCGTCAGGGGCAGGGGCGGCAGCCCGTCTTTTGACCGGCTGTTGCCGCCGCCATTACAATAGGCTACGTAACGATTAACGTAGCCTATCACGGCTGGATTTGCAAAGTCAGCCGTGATTGGCTACATTAATCGTCACGTAGCCTATCACGGGTGACTTAAAAAAAAAAAAAGCGCGTATGGCTAATGGCGGCCCCCATAGGGAGCCACCATTCGCGTTCCTTATTTGGTCCCTGTAGTCTACGTAAAGATTTACGTAGACTACGGCGAAAATAAGGACAACGCAAACAGCGTTGCCCTTATTTTCGCTGTAGTCTACATAAATCTTTACGTAGACTACAGGGACCAAATAAGGAACGCGAATGGTGGCTCCCTATGGGGGCCGCCATTTGCGTACGTGCTTTTTTTTTTTTTCAAAGTCACCCGTGATAGGCTACGTGACGATTAACGTAGCCTATCACGGCTGACTTTGCAGATCTAGCCGTGATAGGCTATGTTAATTGTTACGTAGCCTATCACAGGGGCGTTTTTTTTTTCTTTTCTTTTGAAGTTCGCGGCCGGGGAGACGGGGCACTTCTCCCCGACCTGAATTTCGGCCGGGCGAGGCGGGAAGCCTCCCCCCCGGCCTGAATTTCGACTGGGCGAGGAGGGAAGCCTCTCCCCCCGGCCTGAACTTCGGGGGGAGCAGCGAAGCACCTCCCCCCCACTGCGAAGCAAGCTGCGAGACCAGGTAAGTGACTTTCATGCATCTCTAGCAAATGGTCAAGCTGAACGGATGGTGCAGACAACAAAAGATGCCCTGAAGCGCATTGTGAGAGGAGACTGGCCAACATGCCTTGCCAGGCTTCTCATTGCTCGACATGTTACTCCCTGTGCAACAACAGGAGCCAGTCCTGCAGAGTTACTTGTGAGGCAGCATCTAAAAACTTGCCTTGACTGCCTCCGCTCAGATTTGGCTGAAAGCTAGGGATCTCGGAGAATTCCGCCATGGATCTTGGTGAGGCCAAATGACAGTGCATTCTGCCCCCTGAAATCCATCGCGGAACAAAGCCCCCCCCACACACAAGGCGTGCGAAATGGAGCACTTGCCTGCTGCTGTTCGTGCTGCTTTGCGAATGGCGGCCACATCTGCGGCCGCCATTCGCTTCCTCATTATAGCCGTGATAGGCTACGTAAATACTTATGTGGTCTGTCACGGCTAATGCAGGGATGCCATTTGCCCTGCAGGGATGCCCTGCGGGGGCCGTGATAGGCTACGTAAGTATTTACGTAGCCTATCATGGCAAAAACAACAACAACAGCGAAAGCAAATGGCGGCGGCTACAGCAGCTGCCATTTGCGTTCCCCCTTTTTTTTTTGCCTCTTTAGCCTACGTAAATATTTATTACAGCAAAAGAAAAAAGGGAACGCAAATGGCATAGTGGCCGCCATTTGTGTTCCCTTTTTTATATTATTTACATAATAGCCTATGTAAATATTTACATAGGCTAAAACAGCAAAAAAAAAAAAAAAAGGAACGCAAATGGAGGCCACCATAGCCGCTGCCATTTGCGTTCGCTGTTTTTGTTTTGCCGTGATAGGCTACATAAATACTTACGTAGGCTATCACGGCAAAATACAGGGACGCAAATGGTGGCGGCTATGGCAGCTGCCATTTGCGTCCCTGCAGGCTGCCCAGTGGCCAGATGTCCAGCTGTGGGCGGCCCCGGCCAGCGGCTCTGTGGAATCTCTGCGGAGCGGAGCCGGCTGGAGAGAATTTTGGGGGGAGGGAAGGAGCGCCTCCCCCCCCCCACGAATGTCACCCTTCGAAAAGGTAAGTGGCTTTTGTACATCCCTACTGAATACTTACAAAACAAACAGGACAGAGCTCTGGATGCTGCCTTCTCAGCTCCTACTCTCCATTCATTTGCCTCACAAGATCAGGTGTTTGCTAGGAACTATGGTGCTGGACCGAGATGGGTTCCTTCCTCTATCACTGAGGTCACTGGACCTGTGTCATACAAGGTCCAGTGTGCAGATGGGTCAGTGTGGCATTGCCGTGTTGACCAACAGAGAAGGCATTCTGGCCAGATTGGGTTTTCATCAGCAGAGGTAGCTGCTGAAGATCTATCTGGAACTGATGTATTTTTCTCATTGCCAGCTGGAGCACCAGAACCTAGGGATGGACTGAACACTTACCTTCCATTCCGTTCTGTTTCCGCTGGGGGGGGGAGGCGCTCTGTCCCTCCCCCCAGAATCCTCAATGGGAGGGGGAGGCAATCCGGTCCTCCCCTCCCCGGAATCCTGCCCGGCCGGCTCCGCTCTGCGGCCAAGCTGCGGAGCCGCCAGCTGGCTCTGGGCGCCTGCAGCCGGACATCCGGCTGCTGGGCAGCCCTGCAGGGACGCAAATGGTGGCTGTCGTAGCTGCCGCCATTTGTGTCCCTGTATTTAGCCATGATAGGCTACATAAATATTTACATAGCCTATCATGGCAGGGGGAAAAAACCCAGCGTACGCAAATGGCAGTAGCCGCCGCCATTTGCGTACGCTGGTTTTTTTCCCCCCTGCTGTGATAGGCTACATAAATACTTATGTAGCCTATCACGGCCTCCGCAGGGATGCAAATGGCGTCCCTGCATTAGCTGTGATAGGCTACGTAAGTATTTACATAGCCTATCACGGCTATGAAGAGGAAGCGAATGGCGGCTGCAGGACGGCCGCCATTCACAAAGCAGCACGGACGGGAGCAGGTAAGTGCTCCGTTCAACGCGCCTTCTGTGGGTTGGGGGGGCGGAGACTTTGTCGTGCGCACCGTTCGTGGGTTGGGGGGGCGGGGGCTTCATTCTGCGACGGATTTCAGGAGGCCAAATGCACTGGCATTCGGCCTCACTGAGATCCATCGCGGAATTCTCTGACATCCCTACCAGAACCACTAAGTGGTGGGAGCAATACTCCTTCCTTACCTATGGCAGTTACTGAAAGGAAGTCATCTGAGCAATCTACACGTAGTAGTCGAGTGCAGAGACCATGCCATGAAAGGGTACCTCCTCATTGGTTGGAAGACTATAATAGCTATGGGGGGAGGAATATTATGTATCCAGGGGAGATTTTTTTTTTTTTTTTACTGTGGGTTAGTTATTGTTTTTGAATCTTGGCAGTTTCTGTAGAGCTGGGAGTAGCAACAGTGGGTGGAGCTTCTGCTAAGTTCGTACTTCTGTGTGTGCTGAATAAAGAACAGTTGTGTTTGAGGCCTGCTGATTCTTGCAGTCATTCCTACCTCCTATACAACTATTCATATGCTTCCTCTACACCTGCTTTGTCCCTTCTGCAGTTCTAAGCTTCCCATTTGTACAGACTTTTCCCTACCGTTCTATACATCTTGATTCTAGCCCCAGACAACCCTTCATAGTCTTAAAGTAACAGGAATAACTCACTCACAGCCTCTACCATAAGATTCATTTTACTGAACTGAGAGTCAAATAGAAAACAGGAAGCAAAATTGCAGAGTAGGGAAGATTTAACAGAACAGTATGTCACAATTTCATTTCTTGTCTATGCACCATATTTCCCATTCTTTCCCTCCTACTACTCCCTGACACTCTTATGTCCCATGCACTGTTTCCAGTTCGTATGCTACATTTATTTAGAGGCTATCCCCTGTTCCCATTGGCTGTTTTAGCATTTGTAATTTACAGTGTATGTTATATAATGCTGGTACATGTTGGATTTTAATTTTTTTTAAAAAATCTGTGCTGATTTTTTTAATTGTGTGTTGATTTTATTGTGTTTTAAACTGTACATACTCTAGACAGGCTTTGTGTATGAGGCTTTTAGAAATGTAATAAATGAAGAATTGACAGCAGCTAGCAAGAACAAACATGTACATTTAAGCATATTCTCATGAATAGGGTATTATGGCATTAGGAACACCTAATGACTTTGAATGAGTTCAAATCTCCAGGGCCAGATGAACTGCATCCTAGAGTAATAAAGGAACTGGCAGAAGAACTCTCAGAACCGCTGTCTATTCTCTTTGAGAAATCATGGAGGACGGGGGAAGTGCCAGATGACTGGAGGAGGGCTAATGTTGTCCCTAGGGATGTACGAAAGTGACTTAACTTTTAATGAAATTGATTCGAGGTGGGGGGAGGTGCTCCGTCCCTCCGCCCGAAATTCTGGCTGGAGGGGGAGGCGCTCCGTCCCTCCCCCCCCGAATCCTGGCTGTCCGGGTCCGCAAATGGCGGTGGCCGTAGCCGCCACCGTTTGTGTCCCTGCAGTCAGCTGTGATAGGCTACGTAAATGTTTACGTAGCCTATCATGGCTGATTTAAAAGAAAAAAAACACACACGCGTACGCAAATGGCGGCGCCCATGGGCACCGCCATTTGCGTTCCTTATTTTGACACGTCTTAGTCTACGTAAACATTTACGTAGACTAAGACGGCGAAAATAAGGGGAACGCAAATAGCGTAGACGCTACGCTATTTGTGTTCCCCTTATTTTTGCCGTCTTAGTCTACATAAATGTTTACGTAGACTAAGACGTGCAAAAATAAGGAATGCAAATGGCGGTGCCCATGGGCGCCGCCATTTGCGTACGTGAGTTTTTTTTCTTTTAAATCAGCCGTGATAGGCTACGCAAACATTTACGTAGCCTATCACAGTATTTTTAAAAAATCTAGCAGTGATAGGCTACGTAAATCTTTACGTAGCCTATCACCTTTTTTTTTTTTACTGGAAATGGTGGTGGTGGCAGCCGGTCGGAAGACCGGCCGCTGCCGCCACCGCCGGACCACCGCCGGAGCTGCCGCCGCCAGGAAGATTCACCAAAGGTAAGTCCCGTCCTGGGGGGATGCGGGGGGGGTGGAAGACCGTTTCGCCACCGATTTCGGGGGGCTGAATGCACTGGCATTCGGCCTCCCTGAGATTCGTGGTGAAATTCTCTGACATCCCTAGTTGTCCCTATCTTCAAAAAGGGTAAAAAGGAGGAACCTGGGAACTACAGACCAGTCAGTCTGACATCAATCCCAGGGAAAATTCTGGAGCAGATGATAAAGCAATCCATCTGGAAGCACCTTGACAACAATGCCGTGATTACTCGAAGCCAACATGGATTTGTCAAAAACAAGTCCTGCCAGACAAATCTGATCTCATTTTTTGATCAAGTAACCTCCCTTGTAGACTGTGGGAATGCTGTAAGCATCATATACCTTGACTTCAGCAAAGCTTTTGACAAAGTGCCCCATGATATCCTGACTGATGAGCAAACTAGCTCAAAGTGGGCTTGATGAAACAACAATCCGGTGGATCCACAGTTGGCTACAGAATCGGACTCAAAGAGTGCTTATCAATGGGACCTTCTCCAACTGGGGAGAGGTAATGAGTGGGGTACCGCAGGGCTCAGTCCTGGGACCAGTGCTCTTCAACATTTTTATTAATGACTTGGAGGAGCAGGTGCAGGGAATGCTGATCAAATTTGCAGATGACACAAAATTGGGCGGGATAGCTAATACTTTGGAAGACAGAAACAAAATTCAAAGTGATCTGGATAGACTGGAGCGCTGGGCAGAAAACAAGAGAATGACATTTAATAGGGGTAAATGCCCAGTTCTGTACCTAGGAAAAAGAAACCAAATGCACAGTTACAGGATGAGGGATACGTGGCTCAACAACACTACAAGCAAGAAAGATCTTGGAATTGTTGTCAATCACAAGCTGAATATGAGCCAACCATGTGATGTGGCTGCAAAAAAGGCAAATGCTCTTTTGGGCTGCATTAATAGAAGCATAGCTTCCAAATCCCAGGAATTACTAGTTCCCCTCTACTCTGCACTGGTTAGGCCTCATCTGGAGTACTGTGTCCAGTTCTGGGCACCACACTTGAAGAAGGATGCAGACAAACTGGAGAGGGTTCAGAGGAGGGCAACAGAGATGATCAGAGGACTGGAAACAAAGCCCTATGAAGAGAGACTGAAAGAACTGGGCATGTTTAGCCTTGAGAAGAGAAGACTGAGGGGAGATATGATAGTACTCTTCAAGTACTTGAAAGGTTGTCACAGAGAAGAAGGCCAGGATCTCTTCTCGATCATCCCAGAGTGCAGGACATGGAATAATGGGCTCAAGTTACAGGAAACCAGATTCCGGCTGAACATCAGGAAAAACCTCCTGACTGTTGGAGCAATACGACAATGGAACCAATTACCTAGGGAGGTAGTGGGCTCTCCCACACTGGAGGCGTTCAAGACAAGGCTGGACAGCCATCTGTCAGGGATGCTCTGACTTGGATTCCTGCATTGAGAAGGGGGTTGGACTCGATGGCCTTGTAGGCCCCTTCCAACCCTACTATTCTATGATTCTATGATTCTATGAACCTTCCTTCCCATATGAGACTGGCATGTTCAATTAATGCCCCTTTGGTTTCTGCTTTTATTCTGTTGGGTATACATAATATTGTGTAATGTATTAGACACAAGTTCTACAAATTGAATTAACTTGGGAATGCAAACTGAACTGTAGAAAACATAGAATTCCATTATCCAAAAATTCTAGATAAACTCAAGATAATTTTTTTTCCAGTTCTCAAAACAAGATCTGAACTGACAGTTCTTTCCATCCCCCATTGGATGCCACTTAAGCCATGCAAGCCATTTTGTGCCACCATGGCAAAAATAAGTTAATAGGATGGGCTTACAACAGCTCTTTTCTGACCCCTTGGTTTCATGTAGAACTAAAACAGAGAGATGGCAACTGCAAAAAACAAAACAAAAACCAGGTTCAGATCAAATGAAATTGCTGGTATAGGCTATGAAAATATTTTTACTCTGTCCACAGATATAACTTTTTTCTTTCTTACTTTTTAAAGAGTTAAGATTTTTTTGTTTGTTTGTTTCAACAGAAGTGCACACCCCCTTTCTATTCCAAATTCCATTCTCAACCTGGTTATATTATTAATGTACTAAGAGAAACTGATACCAATTTAATGAGACTACATGAGTACTTATGCTGGTCAGATACTATACCATATGAAATGGGGTTACCTTAAAAGCACTGATTTTAAAATAACCTATGCATTGAAATACGTAGATAGCATTACTGTAATTTCTTTTTTTAATAGGAGATGCATGTTTTTTTTAATGATTTTTTTTAAAAATCTGTATATTCCTATAATGATTGTATCATTCCTATTTTGTTAGGAATATAATAGAATAAATTAATTATATTGCAATATAATAGAAAGAAATCAATTAACAGGAAATTAAAGTGCTTGAGTGAAAGGACAGTAGCATAAAATATAAAAATATATGCACAACAAACATACCGAGATGGACTGAAACTCATGGATCTACCCATATTTATCTAAAATGCTACAATATTCAGGCATATCAAAATTACTGCTGAGCCTAATGCACAGGGCTATTATAAAAATGGTGACATTATGAAATACGAATGTGCTAGTTCCTCAGACTCATGGCTTCCATTTATTGCTTCATGTCTTTACAAACTTGTCTGATTGTGAGCATAAGTGGGCCATAGTCAAGGCTATTCAGGGACAAAGAACTTGCTGGCCCATAGCAAACTAAATGACAATTATGTATCTTTCTTAACCATACTCGAGATAAATAAAAAGCTAAGCTAATGGGGGTCAATGTCACAGGTTACTGAATAGGCAATTGTGGAGATAACTACGATCCAGAGTGGTGTTCTGGAACTGACTGACAGAACGTGTTGGCATGAAAGGTCTCAAGAACTGTATGTGCCCTTACCTCTGTCACTTCAAGACAGTGCCAGCCAAACTGTGAAGCCATCAATGAGACTTACTGGTGTGTGGTTTTATTTTGTCACATGGATGTTTATGGGGGAATGGAAAACTAGATCGGGCAGTTGGCTGTGACTGACAGTGCCAACCAGTGAAGTATCATCTTGGAGAGGCCAGTAGTAATATGAAGAAAAGAAAAGAAAAGAGACAGACTACAAAGATAAAGTAGCTACTGAGACTTCTCAGGTGAGAAGCTCTTATTATTTGTATTGATTTTACTAGACAAGTTTTCTCTTTTTGCTTGCCCACAGAGTAAACCCATAAATAAAAAATGGAGTATCTGCTTGGCTTGCCTTCGAATATCAGAGCCAGTGAATGATCTGGGACCACTCAGTGCTGAAGCACTATTGAAGCTAAGTAGGTGCTGCAGATCTGATTAGAGCCTGAATGGAAAACTGCTTGGAACTCTACTTAAGCTGCTCTGAGGTTTTTCTAAAAGGACGAGTGGTATGTAAGTATGTTGATTACATAAACAGCTTCAGCCTGTTCTTTTGAATGGAATTTACCCAAAGCTACCATTCCAAACTCTAAGGAAGTGTTAGGGGGCATGGAGAGTGATGTCTCCATGAACAGACAAACAAAATATCTTTCCTTGGTTCAGAGTGAAATATCTTAAATGTCTGCAGGAGCCACTGAGATGAAAAGAGGATTGCTGATGGCTGAAAAGATGCAGTCTAAATCTAACTTCCTACACAGCTGAAAAGTTACAATGCATACTATGCCTAAAGTTTGTGAGTTGCTTGGATAGTACCTTTCAGAATTCCAGCAGAAGGTTCTGATCACTTTGAGACACCTTGTTGCTTTAATGCATAAATTGTCTTCTTCCAGCTAGGGCTATTTTAAGGCCGATACATTTGTTAATACAAATGGCAAGTGAGTATAATGGCTAATGGTGCACGAGGAACCCTTCGCTCACTCTGAAAAGGGCTCAATCCACCACACAGCTGATTGCACATATTCCACATGAGCAAATGCAAAACGTGGCAATGAAACACTTCATTAGTGTGTAAGCTCTTCATGCTGGCAGACAGTGATAATGGCAGATGCATGATAATAGATCAGCTTAGGCTAGTAAACATCACATGGTCTGAATGGTTAAGACGTTGGCCCAGACCATGAAGGTTGCTTGTCTGTGTCCCATTAAATTAATGTTTATGGGACATATGTTACAGTTTTGTGTTGAATTGCCCATCTGTACTGTAAGATCACCACAACTTTCCAAATATAGGCTGAATGATACCAAGGAAAATAATGACTTCTAGTCATGGTGAATGCTTCAGGCACTCCATTCACTTTAAGCAGGTATATGTACTAGTATTGGACAGATGGGTTGCATAGCCCCTGAAGATTTTTTTAAAAAAAGAACAAAAAAGAGTCAAAATCTTTTTTTCCCCCCCAAAGTGGAAGAGGAAATGCAAAATGTGCCACTACATGTGTAAGGATGTCACCGGTATAGTTCAAAAGATACATGTGACATTAGGGCAAGTGCATCCCAGAGAATAGGTGAGATAGTTCCATCAACAACTGTGTCTATGAACTGAACCTTGGAAACTGCAATTTCCCATACAAGAGGAGTACTTGCCAGCTACACATCATCTGACTAATTTGTCATTTATAATTCTAATAGCCAGAAGAACCAGTTTATCCGGAAAAGCCCTAAGCATAGTGCCTTCTGAATAACAACAACCAAGAGTTTTGTGACACCTTAAACAGCAACATTCATTACCATGAACTTTTGCTAGGTAAGAGGCTACTAAACCACATGCATCACTTCTGAATAAACATGTTACTTTGGATCTTGTTTACTTCAGGTCAGGGATGGGGAATCTATGACTTTCCAACTCCAACTCCCAACATCCCTGACCGCTGGCCACACTGGCTGGGTGAAAACTGGAGTCCAGCAACATCTGGATGGCCACTGGTCTCCCATCACTGGTTTAGGATCATGATTACTTTAGGATCAGGATATTTCAAGACTTGTCCACATTGACTAGGCTAAAGCAGGTCTTTGCCTTGGATTTTTTTGTATAGTACACATGGATGTCTTGTAACTCTCAATGCTAGTTGTGGCCAGCACGTAATTGTGTAATTTATACATTACCTTAGATGCCTTAGATATGATGGGTTCTGCAGTACAGCTGATAACATGATGATGTGGTTTTTCTCTACACTGCTGAACTGAATAGCTGTTAGTATGCAAAAATACAGTGTCTTTTTGAAGGAAATCTGAACTAAAAAAAAAGTATGCAGAAAATAAAGTCTCTCTCTCTCTCTCTCCCCGCGCGCATGTGTGTGTGTTGCTTTTTACAGGCCGGTACAGACCTTTTCTCCTTTGAGTTCAGGCTGGGAAATGTTTTGCCTCTGCCACAATGCCTGGAGCTTCTGATTGCCTAACTGTCAACATACATATTTACTGTTTTGCTAAGTTAGTTCATTTTGCTCCAGGAAGCCACTTTGCTCTTTTGATTTTGAGCCATGACTTGACATCACCCATCAAATATCATAGCTAATTACTAAGTTTAGCCAGGAAATGTACTGTTCATAATCATGTATATAGCAACCACAGGGTGAAGTCCTTGGTTCTTGGTGCCCACCCATTAGGGGTGTACGAAACCCACCTGGTTCTGCTGGGGTCTGCAGGTGTGGGGAGGTGATCTGTTCCTCCCCTCCGGAATCCTGCCTGGCTGGCTCTGCTCCACGGCCAGTCTGCAGTGGGGCCTCCACCTGCTGCTGGGCTGCTGTGGATGGAAATGGCATCCCTACACTAGCCCGTGAGCCCGTCCATTTGCGTCCCTACGCTAGCCCGTGATAGGCTACATAAATATTTACGTAGCCTATCACGGTTAAAGCAGGGATGCAAATGGTGTCCCCTATGCAAACAAATATATTATGTTTGCGTCCAATACTTTAGCCGTGATAGGCTACGTAAATATATATGAAGCCTATCACGGGCAAGCGTAGGGACACAAATGGCGGCCACTATTATGGCCGCCATTTGCATCTGCAGCAGCCCGGCAGCAGCTGGAGCTGCCGCCGCTGCTTCATCCGCCGCCACCGCCACATCCGCCACCAGGTAGGTCCATCCCGGGGGGATTCCGTGGGGTGGCGGAGCGGGGAGGCCGTTCTGCCACAAACTCTGGGGGATTCTTTAGAATCTGGCCTCACTGGAGTCCGTGGTGGAATTCTCTGACATCCCTACCACCCATACATTCAGCTGGAGGTGGCATTGAAAGAGCATGGTGGAAGAATAGTACAAGTCCTGCCCCTTTGCTTCCAGTATGAACCATATACTTCATGTCATTTGCATGATTTCTTCCCCTAAAAAGGGAGGGGGCAGATTAGTGACCTTTACTCACACAGAGAGCCCAGTTCACATTGGGAGCCATGGAGGGGAGGGGCTTGCTTCATCTGAATGTATGAGCCAGGCTTGAGGTCAAAGGACCAGAGCTCCTACGTTCGCATAGCTAATGAGAACGTGTTTTAGTATTTGACCCAAACTTTCAAATTGCTTCACCTACAGAGAGTCAACAACAAGATGCATTTTTGTTTGTTTGTTTGTTTAATATATGCTTTGAGGTTATTTGGTTGAAGGCATTATAACAGAAATGGGACTGTGTTGTATAAAGTCAGGAGACAGAGCCAACTTTTTTTGTATGCTTCCATGCTAATGTGTACTGACAGCCAATGTTTCTAGAGCTAGCTAAAGATGCTTGCTCAATAGTTCACAGGCTTGTTCATGGCTGAAAGATGCTTCTTTAATGAGCATTGACTTTTGTGACTACTATATGGTACATCCCACATGGTTGGGTGGCAGTCTGACAGAACTATTTGGCAGATTGCATGTATCCAGGAGAGAAAAAGCAAGTTGCAGTTCTTCAGCAAGCTGGAAGAAGGAGGTGCGGGGGGGGGGGATGCATTTTGCTTTCCATGGATGCAATGTTTTGTTTCTTTCATGTTGGGAGCAATGACTTGTAAGGAATTCTTGAACTTCAGTTCAATTCTATGATGTGTCAAACTGAAGTGAGTAAGCTCTTTCAGTTTATTTTTAACTGCACTGCCCATTGGCCACAACATATAAATTACATAATGTGAAATTAAGTATCCACACTTGCAAAGTCATCATCCACTTTGTGTCATCGCTGACACAGTTGTCCTTTATGTTTTAACAACAAGTACCACAATACCTGCTACTGCCAAGTACCCAGTTCCATTCTGGTTTTTCCAGGAAGAGCTTGGAAAGACCCTTATCTGAAGCCCTGGAGATATTGGCCGCACTCCCACTCAGTGTGGCCAGTATTGAATTAGACTCATGATCTAAGTATAAGGCAAATTCCTAATCTTTTTCAAGCATTTGGTACTGAATGCTTGATATGGGATTATATGTCATTTGGCCACACTACTCAGCCAATGTGTGGTTGGTGTTGCTCTATATGGCTTCTTCCATGGTAATAGAGAACCCTGGTCAATCAGGGCTCCTGTCCATGTGGTGAGAGCCCTACATGCATACAGCTGTATATGTGTAGGGCCCTCTCAGACTGATGGCAGTTGTGCAGTGGATGAGGGGCATGGCCAATGAGTCTCCTGGCATCTAGGGCATGGGGCTAGCTGGCATGTTCTCAGAAGCTGTTTCACATGTTTGGTACCCATAGGTACTGAACGATTGAAGAGGGCTTCTGTGTTCCTGATTACCTATGCCCTTCTAGTAACTGGAGTGTGCTTTTGAGCTAGAAAATGAATCTTTAAAGAAAGTACATTTATTGTCAAATAAAACCACAGGCCCTAGTTAAAAGAGAAAGCACCATGGCAAATGCAAATGGTAGAAGAGTTTTAAAAAAGTAATAAAACAATGAAGCCCACTTAACTAACATTGCCCCCTATCAGTTGCTACCTGCTGCATTTTAAGTGTTTTAGCTTAACACTTCATTGCTGCTGTGACAAAAAAACATCCTTGTAAGTGGTTTGAAATAAACTCTTCATGTGAAGCAAGAGCTGTGCGACTACATTTTGCTAATAAATATGCCAGTCTTTCTATAAGTCAGACGTTTTTGTTTTAAGTCTACATACTGTTGCCATCAGATAGTTTGCACTCCTGAACACCATTTTCTGACACACACACACCCTGTTTTGTTGGACATGGACTGAATATATGTGACCCTATATTTCATTTCAGTCAAGGATGTGAAGATAAATAGCACTTTTTGTGCTGCATAGATACATATGATGAATCATACAGATATCGCTAAAAGCCTTCATCACTCTCCCTGGTACCTTTCCTTGCATCTCTGCAATGCCAGATATGTGGCAATGAATGGAACAACCTAATAATCTGAAATGCTTTTTGAGATGTGCTAGCAAGATGGATCTAGATGGATTTTACGTCAGAGATCGTATTTATCCATTCCTCTGCTACTTGGTGGTATTACCAGTCAGGTGATCTATTAATGCTACAAGGAGAAATTGCTGTGATGGGGGTCACCTGACTGAAAATTTAGCTTATTTTCCCCCCACTCTTCACTCTGTTCCAGGTAGTTGATTTCCTTGGTTCTCTGCATTTCTTGCTGCATTGAGGGGAAAAAAAACCCTCTGAAGAGTGCAATTAAAGATTTTCTGAACCAGTGATTATTATTTTTTAAAAAAGCACAACCCGCCCATACCAAAGTCTGATTAGAGATAATATTTCCCATCCTGTTTTATTTTCACAAACCTGTTTGAACCATAGCTGTATTATAATAAGTCATCTCACTTATGGGCCCGATCATAAATTTGTTTCCAACATCTTTATGGCCCTCGAAAAAGCAGAGATGAATTGAGCACTGTGGGGCTGACTTAATTGGCTGAAACGCTTTTAAAATGTGATGTGGTGTGATTTAATCAGACTGTGGCACTAATGGAGTTAAGCACTCTGTCCACTAGGAAATGATACGAGCTTTCACAGAGTTCTAAGTGCCTGTTTATGGCTCCGTTGAAGGTGCTATTTTGCAACTCATGTATTCCAACGCTTTGCCTTGGGTTAGAATTAGGTGGGGTTGGGGGAACCAGTTTTGTACCACACAATGTATATAATGTCTAGGACCTTAAGCTAGTTTCAAAAGAAATAGCTCTATTTGGCTAGAGCTCCTTTCTTAGCCAGAAGATCAAGGCTAGTGAAGGAACTGGAAGAGTCTATTGGACTTGGATATACCACTGGGGGATTATCTGGTCTTAGTTCAACACTGTAATTGTGATCTTAGTTTGCAGTAGTTTGTATTGCTTTTATCCACTGTCTTAGGAAAGGGTATTCCTTTTTAACTTTTAACTTTTAAAAAACCCATTTTAAAGTTTTGTGTTGCTTTTCTTTTAACATATATTGGAGTAAATTCAGAGTGATCAGGTTACCATGGTACTAACCAGGGCCCAGAAAGGCCAAAAGAGATTTAAAGAACCTCTCCCTGCATCTGCACAGAGGTCAATTTTGGAATACTGTCTCCCAGTAGAATCTGAGAGAATATCTATTAAAGATAACCCAATTAAGGACCAATTTATAGGGATGTATGAAATCCCTACCTGGCTCCACTCTGGTCAGTCCACGGTGGGGGGGAGGGGCTCCATCCCTCCCCCCGTAATCCTCCCCGGCCGGCTCCGCTCCACAGAGGCTCTGCGGAGCCACCGGCTGGGGCCGGCTGCAGCCAGAGTTCCAGCCACTGCCATGCTGCTGTAGCTGCAAATGGCGGCTGTCGTAGTGACCGCCATTTGCGTCCTTGCAGTAAACCATGATAGGCTACGTAAGTATTTACATAGCCTATCACGGCAAAAGGCAGTCACGCAAATGGTGGCCACTACGCCATTTGCATGGCTGCTCTTTGCGGCCGCAGCAGCCCGGCAGTGGCTGGGAGACCAACTGGAGCTGCTGCCACCGGTGCATCTGCTGCTGCCGCCAGAGCCACCGGAGCCTCAGGATCCACAGGATCCGCCACCAAGTACATTCCATCCTGAGGGGATTCCACGGGGTGGCGGGATGGGGGAGGCCATTCCGCCACGGATTCTGGGGGGGGGGCGGATTCTAAAGAATCTGGCCTGACTGGACTCCATGGCAGAATTCTCTGACATCCCTACCAATTTACCCCTGCCATGGTAGACAGATTGAATCATATTTACATGGCAAGAGGTGAAGATAACAGGGTTCTCCAGTTGGAGAAGTCTGTAGATACACAAGGTCAGGATATTGTGGGCAATTGGTCCCCCCTGACCCAAAACTTTTGTGTGGAAATTCTTACTTATTGTCCCCTGAACATGGTATATTCCAGGATAATTTTGGTTCTGAACAGCAGGATAACCTGATAAATGCATAGAAAAGGAAAATGAGGTAGTCCTTGCTGAAGAGTACAAATTCTTTAGGGACTGATGTTTCCTTACAGTTACAGCTGAAGTTAATAAGAAATTTTTTAAGAGTCTGGAGGACATAATAAAGAAGGAGCTCTGTGGTCTTAAGGCCAGCATGCAAGCCATAGTGGACCTAATTGAGACTGGGATATTGACAATCAGTCCTGTTCCTGCTCCTGTACCACTCAGTCAAGAAACTGATAACATTCCTGATTTGAGAGAGGCTCCCTCATTGATAAACAACATCTTAGGGACCATGTGAGTAATTTTTGATGGACTGGGAAAGACAGGGCATGCCATGGCCAGATATGGTAAAAGCAGAAGAAACTCAGGATAATGTTACTGAAATTTCCCACCTTACTTTTTCTGACCCTGATCTAATTATATTAGATGATTGGCAAGATGACTCAGTAATGGAAACTGGTATGCCAGATAACATCATGGGGCAGAACGGAAGGTGAGCAAAGGGGAGAGCATGGGGAATTGGGGGAAAAGCTGAAACAGGTGGACAATGAATGAATTAGGGCATCGCAGACAACGGATTCCCTGAGTAACTCTGATTTCTGTATCTCCATATACAATTGGCCACTGAAACAGATGGATGGCTCATGGAAAAAAGGTATAGAGGTACTATCAGAATTACTATCTATTGTTGGCACATTATGGAAGACAAAAGGGGGCTGACCTGCTCATGTTTGTACCCCTTGGGGTATAGGAAAACAAGAGGTATAATTGAATTAAACTTCACCTGCTTGGAGCATTGCCAAGGTTTTTGGAATTTACTCTCCCTTTTTTAAGAGTAACAATGTGTCCTTTAAGTGGGGTAGGCACAAACTAGCACAGAGACCTAAATTCACCTATTCATACCAGAAGTGGTTCAACAAAAGATGGTCATTAGTCACTCCCCAAATTGGCACAGTAGGGTCCAGTCCCCCAATGAGACCTCACATAATTGGATGAACTCCAAGGAAGCTATGCCTCTGTATGTGACTTATCCAAATAACATTCCCATCCCATGGCATAGACAAGGGAGTGGTTCTGAGTGTTGGGGAGGCCCACCTCCCTCATTTACTACTCATAATGCTATCATTTCCCCTGGTAAATTACATTCGGGACACTCAAGCCAACTATAACTGGGACGGAAATATATATATGAGCTTAACAAGAGTTCAAACAATTCTTCAAACTTGAGAGATTAGGAAAAACATGGGGAAATCCTGATTTATTCTCCTGAAAGACCAGCACCACTCCTGGGAACATCTCTGACTAGATAGGTCGTATTTCCCTCTTTCTATTTTATCATGGAACATAGCTGGATGGCAGAACAAGTTAGTAGATCAAGAGTTTAGCAAATTTCTTTCACTTTAGTACATTCTTAGAAACCTCAACCCTTTTGCTGCAGGGGTTCAGTTCCTTTCTGCTTCCTGCAGCAAAACTCCATCAGAAAGGAGTAGCCAGGCCTGGCTACACTTGTCTCAGTGAAGCTTGATGCTAAGGCTGAGGTAATTTATCAGTCTAAAAGTAATTTTATTTTATCAGTATTGGTAAAAGGTAAGTGGAGGTGTGAGCTGGACACCTTAATTTGCCTTAATGTATATTTTCCACCCCCTTCATGGATCACTGCCTTGTTGTGGCGAAGGGGCTTGCGTAACTCAGTGAAGCCATAAGCTATGCCGTGCAGGGCCACCCAAGACAGACAGGTAATGGCAGAGAGTTCTGACAAAATGTGGTCCACTGGAGAAGGAAATGGCAACCCACTCCAATATTCTTGCCAAGAAAGCCTTATGGAACGTATCACAAGGCTAAAAGAGATGACGCCGGAAGATGAGCCCCTCAGGTCGGAAGGTGTCCAATATACTACTGGGGAAGAGCAGAGGGTATTTCCAAGGAGCGCCAGAAAGAGTGAAGCGGCTGGGCCAAAGCCGAAAGAACACTCAGCTGTGGATGTGTCTGGTGGTGAAAAGAAAATCCGATGCTGTAAAGAACAATATTGTTTAGGACCCTGGAATGTAAGATCACTGAATCAAGGTAAGCTGGAGGTGGTCAAACATGAGATGGCAAGACTGAACATCGACATCTTGGGAATCAGCGAACTAAAATGGACAAGCATAGGGGTGCACGAAACCCACTTACCTGGTCTCGCAGCTTTTCGCGGTGGGGGGGAGGCGCTTCGCTACTCTCCCCCCGAAGTTCAGGCCAGGGGGGGAGGCTTCCCGACTCGCCCAGCTGAAATTCAGGCCGGGGGGGAGGCTTCCTGCCTCGCCCGGCCGAAATTCAGGCCGGGGAGGAGGCGCCTCGCCTCGCCCGGCCGCGAAATTAAAAGTTAAAAAAAAAAAATGTCCCCGTGATAGGCTACGTGATGATTAACGTAGCCTATCACAGCTGGTTCTGCAAAGTCAGCCGCGATAGGCTACGTAAATCGTCACATAGCCTATCACGGGTGACTTTAAAAAAAAAAAAAGCGCGTACGCAAATGGTGGCCCCCATAGGGAGCCGCCATTTGCGTTCCTTATTTGGTCGCTGTAGTCTACATAAATCTTTACGTAGACTACGGCGAAAATAAGGGCAACGCAAATAGCGTTGTCCTTATTTTCGCCGTAGTCTACGTAATCTTTAGGTAGACTACAGCGACCAAATAATGAACGGGAATGGCGGCTCCCTATGGGTTTTTTTTTTTTTTCAAACTTTGGAAATCTAGCCGTGATAGGCTACGTAAATCATTACGTAGCCTATCACGGGTGTGTGTGTGTGTGTGTTTACATTTTCTTTTTTATTTCGCGGCCGGGGAGACGGGACGCTTCTCCCCGGCCTGAATTTCGGCCGGGTGAGGCGGGGCGCCTCGCCCGGCCTGAACTTCGGGGGGAGAACTGAAGCGCCTCCCCTCCCACCGCGAAGCAAGCTGCGGGACCAGGTAAGGGACTTTCATCCATCCCTATTAAATTGAAGAATGTAGGGAAAACCACTAAACCATTCAGGCATGACCTAAATCATATCCCTTATGAATATACAGTGGAGGTGAGGAATAGATTTCAGGGATTAGACCTGATAGACAAAGTGCCTGAGGAACTCTGAATGGAGGTCCATACCATTGCTCAGGAGGCAGCAACTAAATCCAATCCAAAGAAAAAGAAATGCAAGAAAGCAAAGTGGCTGTCTGATGAGGCTTTACAAGTAGCTGAGGAAAGAAGGGAAGCGAAAAGCAAGGGAGAAAGGGGAAGATACACCCAACTGAATGCAGAGTTCCAGAGAATAGCAAGGAGAGACAAGAAGGCCTTCTTAAATGATCAATGCAAAGAAATCGAAGAAAACAACAGAACGGGAAAGATTAGAGATCTCTTCAAGAAAATTGGAGATATCAAGGGAATGTTTTGTGCAAGACGGCATGATAAAGGACCAAGAAGGCAGGGACCTAACAGAAGCAGATGAGATTAAGAAGAGGTGGAAAGAATACACAGAAGAACTGTACAGGAAAGATCTGAATGTCCCTGATAGCCATGATAGTGCAGTCACTGAACTTGAGCCGGACATCCTAGAGAGTGAAGTCAAGTGGGCCTTAGGAAGCATTAGTAACAACAAAGCTAGCAGAGATGACAGTATTCCAGCTGAGCTATTTAAGATCCTAAAAGATGATGCTGTTAAAGTGCTGCACTCAATATGCCAACAAATTTGGAACGCTCAACAGTGGCCACAAGACTGGAAAAGCTCAGTTTACATTCCAATTCCACAGAAGGGCAGCACCAAAGAGTGTTCAAACTACTGCACAATTGCGCTCATTTCACATGCCAGCAAGGTGATGCTCAAAATCCTACAAGCTAGGCTTCAGCAGTATGCGAACCGAGAACTACTGGAAGTACAAGCTGGGTTTCGAAGAGGCAGAGGAACTAGAGATCAAATCGCCAACTTTCGCTGGATCATGGAGAAAGCAAGAGAATTCCAGAAAAACGTCTATTTCTGCTTCATTGACTATGCTAAAGCCTTTGATTGTGTGGATCACAACAAACTGTGGCAAATTCTGAAAGAGATGGGGGTACCAGACCACCTTACCTGTCTCCTGAGAAACCTGTACGAGGGTCAAGAAGCAACAGTAAGAACCAGACATGGAACAACCGATTGGTTCAAAATTGGGAAAGGGGTACGACAAGGCTGCATATTGTCGCCCTGCTTATTTAACTACTATGCAGAGTACATCATGAGAAATGCCGGGTTGGATGAATCAGAGGTCGGAATTAAGATTGCCGGGAGAATTATCAACAACCTCAGATACGCAGATGATACCACCCTAATGTCAGAAAGTGAAGAGGATCTCAAGAGCCTCTTGTTGAGGGTGAAAGAGGAGAGTGCAAAAGCTGGTTTGAAACTCAACATTAAAAAAACTCAGATCATGGCATCTGGCCCCATCACTTCCTGGCATATAGAAGGGGAAGAAATGGAAGCAGTGACAGATTTTATTTTCTTGCGCTCCAAGATCACTGCAGATGGTGACTGTAGCCATGAAATTAAAAGACGCTTGCTCCTTGGGAGGAAAGCTATGGCAAACCTAGACAGCATAGTAAGAAGCAGAGACATCACCTTGCCGACAAAGGTCCGTCTAATCAAAGCTATGGTTTTCCCAGTAGTAACGTATGGCTGTGAGAGCTGGACTATAAGGAAGGCTGAGCGCCGAAGAATCGATGCTTTCGAACTGTGGTGCTGGAGAAGACTCTTACGAGTCCCCTGGACTGCAAGGAGGTCAAATCAGTCAGTTCTAAAGGAAATCAACCCTGAGTGCTCATTGGAAGGACAGATACTGAAGCTGAAGCTCCAATATTTTGGCCACCTAATGCGAAGAAAAAACTCTCTGGAAAAGACCCTGATGCTGGGAAAGACTGAGGGCAAAAGAAGAAGGGGACGGCAGAGGATGAGATGGCTAGATAGCATCACCAATGCAATGAATATGGACTTGAGCACGCTCTGGGAGAGAGTGCAGGACAGGAAGGCCTGGCGTGCTATGGTCCATGGGGTCACGAGGAGTTGGACACGACTGAACGACTGAACAACAACAAAATATTTTCCATCTGATAAATCCTCACTGAACTCAAAGATTCTATGGGAAGAATTGGCAGAGGTACTGAATAGGGATGGGTGGATTCCCTACCTGTCATTCCTTGAGGGAATCCACCCACGGGGAGAGGCGATCCGTCCCTCCCTCCAGAATCCATCCAGGCTCTGCTCTGCATGGATCTTGCAGAGCCGGCCGCCTGCTCCACATCGCTGGTGAATGTTGATATGGCCGGCAGCCATTGCCATGCCATATCGCTGTAAGTAAGTCTCCGGATGCAAATGGCATAGTGGGCATCATTTGCGGCCGTAAAGCTGGTAGATTAGCCTAAATGCAGCCATTAATGGCTGCATTTAGGTTAATCTACCAGCTTTACGGCCGCAAATGATGCCCACTATGCCATTTGTGTCCCTGTTTTTTGACATGATAGGCTATGCAAATATTTGCGTAGCCTATCATGTTAACAGGCTAAGCCAAATCCTCGGGAGGCAGAGCTGCTCTGGAGGATTCCGGTGGGGGGAGGGGAGGAATGGATTGCCTCCCCCCCAGGCGGATTCCCCCATGGTATGGAAGGTAGGGAATCTGCCCATCCCTACTTCCAGCTGATGTGCATTCATGACAGTTTGCAGAATATGTCTAATGGATATTTTACATTTCTTAATAGTAGGTCAGGTAGTGTTACTGGTTACATCTTTTGCTCACCAAATTTATTGTCCTATAAGGCAAGCTATACTCTTATAGACTCACCAGAAAGTGACCATTTACCAATACTTTGGTCCATCTTTATACAAGCTCCCCAACTGTGCCCCCCCCCCACGGATGCCCTGGATTGGAACAGGATAAGTATTTCGTACATCGCTAGCCAAAATATTGTTGAAGGACACCTTGATCCTGTAGATGGCAGCTTGATTATAGCCAATGCCTTAAGACCACTCTTAACAAGAACAGTCCATCAATCTGGATTGCTCTCATAAAGTTGAGTGGTATGACACAGAATGCAGACAAGTGAAAAAGAACCTGTCTCATTTAACTAGGAGGATAAGGCAGCTAAAGTTGGAAGTATGTTTTGAAGCATTGGCTTCCTGTTGGTTAGGTTACAAGAACCTTCTTAGAAAGGAAAAAAAAAAGGCGTTTATAATAGTTCAGTGGAAGGACTTGGGTCTTGCAGCCATGGAAAGGAATGAGAGAAAGTTTTGGGAATTGATTACTATAATAGATAAGGGGGTACATCCTATGTTAGAGGCATGTATTTCAGCTAGGGATGTTAGAGAAATCTGCCGTGGATTCAAATGAGGAATTTGAATTTGAGATTCAGGAATCTGCGGTGGATCGGCACCACTTACCTCTGCTCCAGGAGGATTGGAGGTGGAACAGCACTCAGCTGCTTCTTCCACTGGAGACATTCGCGTGCTCTGCGCCGATCACCCTTTCTTTCTTTCTGTCTTTCTTTCTTTCTTTCTTTCTTTCTTTCCTTCCTTCCTTCCTTCCTTCCTTTTTTCTTTCTTTCTTTCTTTCTTTCTTTCTTTCTTTCTTTCTTAAAATGGCGATTGGCAGGATGTGCCCATAGATTATATGCAAATAGAGCCATGAATCTTACATATAAGCCTATGGACACATAGACTTATACGCAAGATTCACGGCTCTATTTGTGTATACGTCTATGGGCACATCCTGCCGATCGCCATTTTTTTTTTTTAAAAGAAATGGTGATCAGCGTGGCAGAGGCAAACAGCTCTGGCCGGCAAGGTAAGTGGCCCTTAGGGATGTACGAATCCCCTACCTGCCAGTCCTGGGGGGAGGTCCACGGGGGGGGGGAAGGTGATCTGTTCCTCCCCCTGGAATCTTCGCCAGCCAGTTCTGCAGTGATTCCACAGAGCTGTTAGTCAGCTCCGCTCCGCGGCAATTCTGTGGACCTGCCAGCTGGCTCCAAAGCGCCAGCGATACGGCCACCATGCCGTATCGCTGGCTGAAGGGGACTTGACTGACTGCAGATGCAAATGGCGTTCAGGATGCCATTTGCGGACAGAAAGGCCTTAGTTTAAGGTAAATGCAGCCATGCTGCAATGGCGGCCATATTGCTGCCAATCCGGAGCCGGAGGATCAAGCCCAAGAGGATTCCGTGGGGAGGCAGAGGTAAGTCTTCCATTCTGCCACGAACTCGGGGGGACAGATTCCTTAGAATCCAGCCTCATTGGAGTCCATGGCAGAATTCTCCGCCATCCCTAGTGGACCTATAGCTGGTGCAGCTCCGCAGAATCCTTGTGGAGTGGAGCCACTCTGGAGGATTCTGGGGGGGGGGAGGAATGGATTGCCTCCCCCCTCTGATTCCCCACTGGAACGGACAGTGGGGAATCTGTACACCCCTAATTTCAGCTAATACTTGGCAGTTGGCATATGTATTTTAGTAACATTTTTGGAAATTATATAAGTACTGGCAGCAATGGTTCAACTTCCCTCCAGGCCTTGGCAGCACACCCAGAATGGCCCCCAGTCACAGAACAAGATGTGAGCAAACGTATCCATGCCTTAGCGGCATGCAAAGCACCTGGGGAGGATATGATCCCACCAGAGGTTTTTAAGAGTAATCTTGAATGGTGGGCACCTGTGGTAGCAAAATTATTATCTCATATTAATATCACGGGAATCTTCCCTGAAGGATGGAAGTTGAGCATAATATTTCCAATTCACAAGAAAGGAGACAAATCTAAACCTCAGAACTATCAGCCAATTAGTTTACTAGATGTCAGCTCTAAGATATATAGCCGTTTCCTCCTCCAGAACTTGTCAGACTGGGAAGATGAAAACAATATTTTACACCAGGAACAAGTTGGATTTAGGAAAGGCCATAGCACTGTGGACCAGATCTGTGTTTTGCAACATTTAATTTATAAATATACAACTGGTCCTTCCAAAAGGCTCTTTGCTGCTTTCATTGACTTCTCCTCAGCCTTTGATTCAAATAATAGGAGTCAGCTGTGGGATAAGCTTGCAGAGACCAATATTGATAAGAGATTGTTATTCCTAATTTGGGAATTTTATACAAACACAACTATGAGGATAAGGGCAAGCACAGATGGGAGATTGTCAGAAGAAATCTATACAACCAAAGGAGTCAAACAAGGTTGCTTGTTGGCATCACATTTGTTCAATTTTTATATTAGTAACATTGTAAATGTGTTAAATTGCCCAGAGCACTTCCCTCCCACAATAGGCAGCCATAATGTTGTGATATTAATCTATGCAGATGACTTGATACTGCTCTCCATGAACAAAATTGGGCTGAGGAGAAGTCTGAACAAACTTTATGATTTCTGCCTAATGGAACAGCTCACAATTAACTATGCTAAATCCAAGGTGCTGCTCTTTGGTAAATGTTCCCCCAAGTACAACTGGAGGCTAGATGGAAATAAGATAAAGTTTCCTACTTCAAATAGCTGGGTGTATATTTTGATGAGGCAAGTTTTTGGAAGATTCAGCTCCAGATCATTAAAATAACAGCACAGAAGACAACTTGAGCTATCTTGAAATTTTTCTACTCCAGAGGAGGCAGGCTGGTGGTGCCAGCACTGAAAGTGTTCCTTTGAAAAGCTGTTGCTCAAATCCAATATGGGATTGAGATTTGAGGGGTCAGGCATAACAATTTGAAGGGTTGAAGGTTTGACAGAATAAGTTCTTGAGATCCTTACTGGCAGTACCCCCAGGGACCCCAGTTCCCTTCCTCAGGACAGAGACAGGCATTGTATCAGTAGGAGCTAGGGCTCAGAAGGCTGCCCTTCTATATTATAAGAGGGTCCTGGATATGCCAGAAGATCACCTCCCCAAGTTTTGCTTAAGAGAACAAATGAAGATGGGTGGCTGGGCTAAGTCATGCTAACAATTTCTAACATCTAAAAACCTTCTACCAGATATTTTTACAATACTGGGAGCCAAAAAGAAATTGAGGGATTGGATTTATGGAATAGATGATAGGCAGGGCCTAGATCTAGTTAAATGTTCAAACTTTTCTCAGTGGTATTATTTGTTTAAAATGGATCATGAAAGAGCTAAATAACAGCAAACTCTTACTTTTGTTTCTTTGAGAACCTCATTTACAGAGTTGCATTTTCAAACCATGCCCACAGCATTCTTGGATGGAAGATATAGGCATGTTCCAAGAAACCTATGGTTCTGTATGTGTGGCATAGAAGAGGTAGAGGATATCTCACATTATTTACTGTACTGTCATTTATATCAAAACTGCAGGGAGAGATTCCTGGGACAGATTTTGGCATCCTTACAGGGTAAAAGTATCTATGCGAAGGTTTGTTGGTTACTGTCAGACTGAAACCGCTGTGTTACTCACAAAACAGCTCTGTTTGCTAAGGCTGCAAAACATACTCATGCAAGCACTCTGAATGCTATTGTAGTGGACTGTGCAGGTGATTCGTTAGCCTGATTCTGTTTACCCTCTGTTATTATATGATATTTTAAGTTATGTTGCATGTAATGGCTATTAGTCAAATACAATAAAATATTCAGAGATGATTTATTTCTTTATTACATTTCTATACCATCCAATAGCCAAAGCTCTCTGGCCAGTTCACGAAACCATTTCTCTCTCTCTCACTCACTTCCATGCACAGTGGCTGTCTGCTGGTGGAGAGAAGCAGTGTTGGGCATGCCCATGGAGCAAGACTTCCTCGAGAGGGAGGAAATCTGCACACAGTGCACCTGCCCAGTGAAATGTCAGTGTCTTGGCTTCTGTTCTGGGCAACAGTTATGACAGACTTGGGGAATATTTTATGTCTTCAGTTTTTTTTAAATGTATTTTATTAAAACCCATACTGCATTCCCAGTTCTATGTTCTGTCAGGTACATGCCACAGGTACTTAATCTAAAATATGTTATCGATGAAGTGGAATTATTTTAACTAACCAAGCCATTTCCAATAGCTAACTTCCAAAGATGCATGCTTTAAGAGTACAATGTACAAAAGAAGACCATAGAGTGATACAGAGGTTTCTATTAACCTTAGTGATGCAGGTGATGTACAAATATGCTAACTAATGGGCTATTGTACCTGACAAACAAGAGATAAATGGCTACAGTGAGGGCAAAAGTGAATTTAAGTCTTACATTACAAATTGGAGTGAAACACTTGCCCACTTTCTTAATGAACTTTAATATGGTTGCTATAAAACCTAATTGTGATATTTAATAAGTACCTTTACAGGTAAATTCTAATTAATTTGAGGTAGGGGAAGGAAATTAAAGTCAAATTTTTAAAAATTGACTTCCTTTCCTATCTACTTCTAATCTAACTATAACCTAATGAGCCAAATTTAGTTCGATATTTAGTCTAGCCATTCTTCTCTTGTAGTTAAAGTAAAAACAGATTTTATTTTTACAGCCATTATGCGTGTGCTATAGCATTGCTAAGGCTATTGATTTGGTCAATAACCATTTATTCACATCTAAACCAAGTATAATTGGATGAACACAAGATAAAGTGTAACACAGTAGTTATCTGGTTAGCCATAGGAAAAGCTGAGAACGTGAACTGAAGCTACCCCTTTCCTGGCATAAATCTATTATATAATTTACTTCCTCTAAAGCATCTGCCAGTGGCTATACTAAGAAAAGACACAGGAAAGAGAGAGCTAATTGGTACTTTCCAATATGCCTTTTCTTTTTCTAGAAGCCAATCTGCACATGCAGCAGAATCATGTGTTTAAGGTTTTCTTGGACTGTATCCACATCAGTCGACAGGTGGGGGTGTGTATGTAGGGATGCTGGAGAAATTTGAGACAGACTAAAATGAGCTCAGATTTCTAAGAATCCGACCTGCGGAATCCACTGCAGAGCCACGCGGAGTCCATGGACTTTCAAAATTTTTTTTTTACTTTCCTGAAATTTACGCATATTTATTCATAGGAAAATATGCAAGTTTTTGCTGAGGAAAGGTTGAATGGAACGGGGGATAATACGCTAAATGTTATGTACTAAGGTAAATTATGTACATTCTTGTGAAACCTCTTATGTAATTATTGGCACATTTTTCTGCTTGATGAAAAAAAAATTGCATCCATCTGTGAATGGATGACGGAACAAAAGGTGCCTGACAATCCATGAAACACAGCCGGAACAGGTTTTACAAAGTCTGTACATCCTTATGTATATGTCTGAGTTCCTCCCAAACTTTTCTAGCATATAGAACATTAGGACACCAGGGAGCAAGCTAGTTTAGAAGAACCCTTCCTTGACATCCAAGTTTTTTTTAGGGATGGCGGAGAATTCTGGCACGGACTCCAGTGAGGCCGGATTCTTTAGGATTCTTTAGATTCCGTAGCAGAACAGCCTCCCCCCCCGGCCACCCCACGGAATCCCCCCAGTACCTGCCTGGTGATGGATGTGGCGGCAGCAGTGGTGGCATAGGGGATGCCATTTGCGTCCCTGCTTTAGCCATGATAGGCTACATAAATATTTACATAGCCTATCACGGGCTAGCGTAGGGACATAAATGGCATCCCCTACGCAGGATGCCATTTGCATCCGCAGGAGCCCAGCAGCAGTTGGAGGCCCCGTTGTGGGTTGTCCTGGCCGGCGGCTCTGCAGACTGGCTGCGGAGCGGAGCCGGCTGGGCAGGATTCTGGGTGGGGGGAATGGATCGCCTCCCCCCACCTGCGGACCCCAGTGGAGCCAGGTAAGTTGAGTTTCGTACACCCTTAGTTTTTTATGTGCATCGACAGTGTGTGTGTGTGTGTGTGTGTGTGTGTGTGTGTTCATTCATAGATACAATCTCCCATCTGCAGTCTAAATGCTCTGGGACAAACAACACCATGTGCATCTACTGATTACCTAGATAGGGCTTTGTGCCCTTCCAAATGGATGGCAGTGTTGTATGAATAATTGTTCTTTCTTTTAACAGAGACATTGGGTTGGATCCAGACTTAGTCATACTTAGAGTAGACCCATTGAAATCAATAGGACTTCTTTTGACTAACTTAACTCCCATTGATTTGAACTACTCTAAATATGAATAAGTTTGGATAACCCATTATTTATATCTCACCTTGCATGCTTATCAGTTGATGTCATATTGATGCTATAGCCAACATTGATTCTTGTCTCCTCTTTTGGAATCTCTTGATGGGAGATGGGGAATACTGACAGTTTTAGTGTGTTGCTCTGCCCTCAGGAACTCTTTTGTTCTTTGTTGAAAACATCTAGGGTGAAATACATTACTGTTAAACTCAGTAAAGATTTTGCTGTGAACTTTGTGAGCTTAGAAAAGACCTTTCACTCTGTATAGATATCTGCTTGGGATATATTGGGTGTGAAGAGCAGTCTGCCAAAAAATCATCTCAAGTGTGCATCAAATGTTACTTCTAAGTGGGTTGGAAGAGGTGGCAGAATCAGGCTTCCTGCTGCTGGGTGAAGCAAAGACCTGAATGGGTGCTAGAGGTCCAGAATTGCTGAAGGGAAAGGATAACCAGTCAGTGTGGAGTAAGTAGGCAGGTAGACAGGGCAGCAGCAGCTAGGAGTGATTACTGAGAGTCATAAACACAGAGCTGACCAGTCGCTTAGGCAAAACCTGAAAGGTGATGGAAGAATTAGCAGTAAACTCAGGGTCAGCAGAAGTTGGTGACCATTAGGGATGGGCAATGTTCAAGATTGCTAGGGTTCTCCGAACATCATCTCAGCACTCTTCTCATGCTCAATTCCCATTCACATTTGCAATCGCTGCTCGCTTAGTGCAAATGGGAGATTTGCACAAATCAAGCAGCGATCAAACAGGAGACTTGCACAAATTTCCTAATTTGTGCAAATTTCCTCCACAGACTAAAGTGGGACTGATTTAGTCTGCTGAATTCAGAAATTTGCACAAATTGAACTTGGAATTGGGAATGAGACAAACGTGAGCATGTGCTTGTTGATTTGCAAACATTTCTGGTGGACACGTTCTCATGCTTGCACTTACATTCGGAACTTCAAATGGGGCATGCTTGCATGTTTTGCAAGCAAAAACAAAATTCTCATAAATCCCTAGTGAACATATAGAGAATGATTCCCTATTACAATAAAAAATCCCAGACTGTAAAAAGGTATGTAGTATACATAGATAGGGGGAAATAGCATCTTTTAAAGGCTTTTGATGTATTTCAGCCTCTAAAATATTCCTTTGCTAGAGATACGAATGTCATTCTGATGAGTCAGTGTACTCTTATAACTCAAGCTGGATCCAAATAATCATGCTGCCAACTGCAGTTATCACCTGGCAGCTTGGCCTTTTTGAGCTTTTCTTCAGTAGCAGCTCAAATCTTTGTTTCTTAATAATTTCCTCCATAAAAGGTAATATTATTATCACCTGAATGACTTGTAAACACTGACCCAGTTCATAACTTTTCCTGACATGGTACAGTCAACTTCCCCATTTCACTTTTTGCAGGTCAAGATAAGTTCGAAAAATGTGAGAAAAAGCCATAAGTTACTGTAGCAGGGAGACATTAGTTCCAACCAATCTTCAGTCCATCATTAGTTCCATCACCATGAGGCAGACACATTGTGGTGTTAAACATTCACCCATAGTGGTGCCAGATGAAGCATGGGAGATTGAGGTAGGGAAGCCACTGTAATCCTTTAGGTTCAGTGTTCAATGTGGATATTGTTCTGCTGGTACAATTACTGTAAGCCTTCCTTATGTCTGATTCTATCCAATTCACCATCCTTTGGGAGAAAAAAAAAATCAGCAGCTGTTGTAAAAGCAAGCAGAGAGGGGGGAAATAGCAGTTTGATGGTCGTCCAAGTGCTGACATTTTTTCTCCTGATGGATATGTATCCTGATGCTTATTAAAATGAACATTCTCAACCACAATAAGCACAACTAGTCATGATAACTATATATGACTGGATAGGACATATACATAACAAGGCCTAATTTGCAATATAAGCAAGCAGACATCCCTTTTTATAGTGTGAAGCTGACATTTCAAGGATAATCTATGCCCATGTACTCACAACGTTGCGTCTCCTCCTCCTCATTCTCCAACTGTTCATGTGGTTACACATCAAGACAACACAGAAAAATGGAACAGAAATTGTACCCCAGCCAGCAATATTGCACATCCTTATGTGCTTACAAAATGTCAACCACTATAATGTGGTGCCAGGTTACCTGAAGGAGTGGCTCCTCCCCTATTTACCTACCCATAATACTAAGGCCATCATCTGAGGCCCTCCTCCAGGCAACCCGGCAAATGAGGCAAGGCCAGTGGGTCCTTTCAGTGGTGGCACCCTGTCTCTGGAATGCTTTCCCCAGAGAAGCTTGTCTGGCAGCTACATTATGGGTTTTTTGATGCCAGGTGAAGACCCTTTTTATTTTCCAAGGTATTTTAAGAACTGTTTTTAGTGATTTAGGCTATTTTACTTTTATTCTGCTGCTGGTTTTATTTTGGGGTTTGTGTGTGTGTGTGTGTGTGTGTGTGTATTGAAGTGTTTTTACTCTTCGTTGCTAGCTTTATTTTGGTTTTTATGTGTTGATTCATCATTTTATTTCTTATATGTTTAATGTATTGTACACCACCCACATAACCTGGGATACTGGGCAGTTTAAAAGTGCAATAAATGAAATAAAATAAATAATGTGCATCTGTGTTCACAACTTTTTCAGGGTAAAAAAAGAAAAAAACCCAATACTGCATGTTCAGAATTGTTATTTTTTAAAGAAAGGATATTCAAGTTACTCCACAGGCCTTCAGTGAATATTTGAGAGTATGGGGAGGCAAAGCAGAAAATGCCATGGAAATAAAAGAATACGTTTCATTCATCCCTAGATGGAAGCCTTTTCTATTTCTACTTCTGGGTCTCGTGCAGAAGAGGGAAATGTGATGTGTCTGCAGTGTGGTCTTCCTTGTGTTGTTGGAATGTAGTAGGGATGTTGGAGAAATCCACCACGGACTCCACGGAACCGCTATGCCATTTGTGTCCCTGCCTTTTGCCGTGATAGGCTACATAAATACTTACATAGCCTATCACAGCCTAATGAAGGCACACAAATGGTGGCCGCTACAACGGCCGCCATTTACGGCCGCAGCGGCCCGGCAGTGGCTGGAAGTCCAGCTGCGGCCGGCCCTGGCTGATGGCTCCATGGCCTTGCTGCAAAGTGGAGCCGGCTGGGGAGGATTCTGGGAGGGAGGGACAGATTGCCTCCCCCCCCAGCGGACCCCGGCAGTGGACTGGTAAGTGGGATTCGTACATCCCTAGAATGTACATCTCACTGTGGGGACATATACTAGGGATGTATGAAAGTCACTTACCTTTTCGACAGGGTGATTCGCGGTGGGGGGGGGAGGTGCTCCGCACCTTCCTCCGAAATCCTAATCTGGCCGGCTCCGCTCCGTGGAGATTCCGTGGAGCTGCTGGCCGGGGCTGCCGACAGCTGGACATCCAGCCGCTGGGCAGCCTGCAGGAAAAAACACACACACAACAGCGTACACAAATGGTGGCGGCTACGGTGGCCGCCATTTGCTTTCCCTTTTTTCGCTGTTTTACCCTACGTAAATATTTACGTAAGCTATTACGGCAAAAAAAAAGGGGGAATGCAAATAGTGTAGTGGGCGCTATTTGCGTTCCTTCCCCCCCCCCAGCATTTACGTAAGCTACTACGGCGAAAAAAAAAGAATGCAAATAGCGCCCACTACTCTATTTGCGTTCCCCTTTTTTTCCCCCGCTGTAATAGCTTACGTAAATATTTACGTAGGCTAAAACAGCAAAAAAAGGGACAACAAATGGCTGCCGCCGTAGCTGCCGCCATTTGTGTACGCTGTTTTTTTTTAGCTTGCCGTGATCGGCTATGTAAGTATTTACATAGCCTATCACACCTATGATGAGGAAGTGAATGGCGGCCGCGCTGCGGCTGCCATTCACAGGTCAGCACAGGTGGCAGCAGGTAAGTGCTCCATTTCGTGTGCCTTTCGTGGGGTGGGGGTGGGGCGGGGGCTGCATTCCGCCACGGATTTCGAGGGGCCGAATGCACTGGCATTTGGCCTCACCGAGATCCATGGTGGAATTCTCTGACATCCCTAACATATATATAGATTACACTTCCTTTGTTGCTGCTACAGGTGAACATTCGAAACCATTCAGCATTTATGTGTTTTGCATCATACTGCATTATCTAAGAGCCAAACTAGGGGCTCCTTCACACCAGACTTTTATCCTGCTATGGAGATTGCTTACTCATAGAATTGTATAGGGGTGTACGAAACTCCACTTACGTGGCTCCACTGGGGTCTGTAGGTGGGGGGAGGTGATCTGTTCCTCCCCCCGGAATCCTGCCCAGCCGGCTCTGCTCTGCAGCCAGTCCGTGGAGCCGCCAGCTGGGCTGATCCGCAGTGGGGCCTCCACCCGCTGCTGGGCTGCTACAGACACAAATGACATCCTGCGTAGGGGATGCCATTTGCCTCCCCACGCTAGGCCGTGATAGGCTACGTAAATATTTACGTAGCCTATCACAGCTAAAGCAGGGACGCAAATGGCATCCCCTACGCAGGATGCCATTTGCGTCCCTGCTTTAGCCGTGATAGGCTACATAAATATATATGTAGCCTATCACGGGCAAGCGTAGGGATGCAAATGGTAGCCACTACAACAGCCGTCATTTGTGGCCACAGCAACCTGGCAGTGGCCAGAGCCGCCGCTTCATCCACTGCCGCTGCCCCCACCGGAGCTTCTTCCGCCACCAGAGCCACTGCCAGGTAGGTCCGTCTTGGGGAGATTCTGCAGGGTGGTGGTGGGGGGAGGCCGTTCCGCCATGGACTCCGAGGGGCCGGAGTCTAAAGAATCTGGCCTCACTGGAGTCCGTGGAGGAATTATCTGACATCCCTAGAATTATGGGTCCTGACCTGTACATGATGCAGCCTTCATCCAGGGAACCTCCTGCTCTTTGTGAGCTCTATTGCATTGTTTTCCATTATGAGGAACGTCTGGCACTTTCCCTTCTCCCACCATGGAGTCGACAGAAAGGAGGGTGTATGTTTAAAGTCACTTTTATTACAAATAAAACAACAGCCCCACTTAGTGGCTTCGTAATGAAACACATAGATCTCATTAAGAAGTTTAGGGTTTTCTTTAAAAGCCATGTGGAAAGGACTCAATCTGATCCCACAAAGATTCCAGAAGCAGAAGCCCCAGTAATTTGCAGGATCTTTAGCCTTGTGTGATCACTGATGAAACCATAGATGTGATGGTGGGAGATCTGTGAGTGGATTTCCCAAGGTTATTTTTATTTTTTTAATGGGAAAGGCAGCAAGGGTGGGCAGACTGATTCTGACAGGGACCATGGCTCTGGAGGATGGAGGATTAACTCTCCCACTAAGCTGTTTCCAGGCTGAAATTGGCTCCAAAGCTGATGTTTGCACCATGGGGTAAAACATACAGTTATCACACAGGTACTAGAATAACTTCAATAACTTTTAGGTGATGTGTTCTACCTCAGCCCATTTCAATCTGGGTCCCAACTTGGTTATAGAACAAAGATAGTGTTAGTAGGGATGTATGAAATTGGCCTTACTTGGCTCCGCCGGGTTTCGCTGGGGGGGGAGGTGCTCCGTCCCTCCCCCCGGAATCCTGGCCGGCCGGCTCCACTCCGTGGGGATTCTGCAGAGCCGCTGGCTGACTCCGCCAGCAGCCGGACATCCGGCCGCTGGCTAGCAGGGACGCAAATGGCGGCGGCTGTAGCTGCCGCCGTTTGCGTCCCTGTAGTCAGCTGTGATAGGCTACGTAAGTCTCGTAGGCTACGTAAGTCTCGATAAGTCTCGTCCCGGGGGGGATCCGCAGGGGGCGGGGGGGTGGAAGGCCATTCCACCATGGAGTTCAGGGGGCCGAATGCACTGGCATTCGGCCTCACCGAGATCCGTGGCGGAATTCTCTGCCATCCCTACGTGTTAGTGGTGCTCAGAGATTATCTACAAGTTTGATACCACTCTTTTAAACTGCCTTGAACATCTGGTTGGAGTGTCTGAGATGGGGCTCCAGCTCCACATCATTTTTATCTGATTGTGTTCGGAATGCAGGCACTGAGTAGGCCACTTCATCTCTTACAAGAATTGACCTACAGTGACCTACAATTGACCTACAGTGACCTACAATTGACCTACAGTGCCCCTGCACAATTGACCTACAGTCATCTACAGTCACCTACAATTGACCTACAGTGCCCCTCAGCACTTGGTGTTGATGGCTCTCAGCTCTATTTCTTTACCTAAGCATCAAGGAGTGGATATTTTCAGTCTTAAGCCACTAGACAAATCTATGAGGTTAAACAAATTAAAGTTGAATCTAAGCGCAATGGAGGTGACACTGGTGGATGCTGTTGGGAGAGTCGTTATGCCTGCTTTGGATGGAATGGTGCTCCATCAGAGCAGGTTTGAAGCCAGAGTTTCTTCTACATCCTCATTCAGCAATGGTAGCCAAGAATGTCTTTTATCATCTGCATTAATTATGGAAGCACTGACCCTTTTTGGACTAGAGGGTTCTTATTGAGCTTGTGTACTGTTGTAACATCAAAGATTGTCTTCTGCAATGTTCTTTATGCAGAGCTGCCCTTGAAGATGACTTGGAAGCTTCAGCTGAGGCCGCACACAATGGTCCACTTTCTGATCCATATGAGGATATCGAAATGAATGTGCAGCATCTGCAGACTTCCTGTGCTTTCCTCCATCCAATTCTAGGTGTGGATGCTCACCTTTTAAATCCCTGCCATTAGACAGAGTGAGGTGCCCGTCTCAGGCAGTTGATTTAGGGTGTCCTCAAAGGGGCAGCAAATGGTTAGTTATTTTATTAATTATTATTGTATTTTGACTGCCAGGGAGAGAGGGGGGTACTTGTGGGATTTTCTGCCTCAGGTCAGGTGCCAAATCAACAACACTTGCCTTGGGTGCTATGCACCTTGCTTCTACAGGAGAGGGATTTGCTGATCCACCTTAGGTAGCAAAATGTTTTGGGCTGGCCCTGCCTACATGACCCAGGACCACCATATTTTAGAGACCACCTCTTCCTCTATGGACTCCTGTTGATTTAGATCTTTTGATCAGGCCTTCGCCCTGCTCACTTGCCTTCTTAGATGAGGTAAAATCATTAAAAGCTAGGAACAAGAATTTTATGCGAAACTTCCTAAGGAAGTCAGGAGGTTCATCTTTATAGCATTCCAAAAGGCTTTGTGAAGGATGGCTTTTGGAGACTGAATTAATTGGATTGCGGGCTACTCTGTGTTATTTATACACTTACATTGTTTTCCTGCATTTTATGTAAGTTACTGTTAGACCGGGAAAAGTAGGATGTAAATATTTTACATAAAATACATACTTTGTGACCTTCTGGTTCTTCTCAGCTCTACAACCTTGTGATACTGCATGATGCAATAATGCAGCTTCAGTGGTAATGCTGTGCTTCCATGCTTCTGTTCCCAGGTGTAAGATGCTCAACCAGCTATTAATTGCTGCTGGCTTTCATGGCCTTCCTCCTATAACCACACACAGAGACTGAGGCAATATAGTTATGGCAACCATGTGAATCTCTTGGACACATAAGAAGTATCCTCATATATATGTTTTCTGTTGCCAAGCAACACTGCACAACACTTAGCATAAATCCTGACATTTAGCTCCTGTGAAACAGAGGCAACTTTCAGCTGCAAACCTAATCCAATTAGGTTATTAGAATCTGAATAAAATGTATTGAAGTGATATTGACTGGCATGCCTTAGATCCATAGTAGAAATGACAACATATGGATGCCAGAAGAAACAGCAATGTGCAGTTGCAGTATATGCAAAAGAAAAGCTCCTAACACCTCTCTTTAAAAAAAATCTTACATATACACTAGTAGTTTCTTAAATGTATTTGAAATGTTGCTGGGCAATATTAATTAATCAGGTTAATAGATTTATAAATCACTTAGCATATTTAAAAAATCTCCAAGTGGTTAAAATATGTCTTCAGTACTTGGAAGACATGCATTCTGCACATATGCACTTCTGACCATTGTAAGCTTCACTCATTTTTCTATTGATTAAAGCAGAGCTGGGGGACCTCTGGCCCTCCAGGTGTTGTTTGGACTGAAACTCCCATCATCCCTGAACATTAACCATGCTGACTAGGGCTGATAAGAGTTGTAGTCAAACAACATCAGGAAGGCCACAGGTTCTCCACCTCTGCATTAAATGAAGACCAAGGGTACGTTTATTATTTTGCAAAAAGGATGAGAGGATTTCTGGCCTTCCACTCCTTCACTGGTTCCCTGGTTCCCTGTGCCCTGTGTTTCATCCTTCTTGAATTCTGGTTGAACCTGGAGAATTTCTAAAATTAATCCCAGAATTGTCCATGCACATCTCAATGTCCACTTCATTCAGTTCATTTGCATCTTTTTTCTCATCTGTGTTATTGATGCTCCAATGTGCATTGCTTACATGGTGCACCCCCCCCAATCTTTATTTTATTTTATTTTATTTTATTTATTTCTATACCACTCAATAGCCAAAGCTCTCTGGACTTTGATTAAAAGATTAAAAACCTTAAAATATAATATTATACGTAATAAAAACAATTTACCTACAAAGATATAAACAGACAGCTCACACACGTGCACACACAGAAACATACACACACACATTTCCAAACAATGTTAACAATCAGCAATAAGAAATCCCATGACCTGATTAAAAACCTTATCCTGCCAAATGCCTGAAAGTAGAGGGATGACTTAACCTGATGCTGAAAAGATAGCAATGTTGGCACCAGACAAGCTCCACTAGAGAGATCATTCCATAATTGGGGGGCCACCACTGAGAAGGCCATCTCCCTTGTTGCCACCTTCTAAGCTTTCCTTGGAGGAAGCACCTGGAGGGAGGACCTTAGATAATAAACATAGTATATGGGTAAGTTCATTCTGGGAGAGGCACTTCATCAAGTATTGTGGTTCCAAGCCATGTAAGGCTTTATAGGTAAAAACCAGAACCTTGAATTGGGCTCAGAAACATACAGACACCCAGCGCAAGCAGGCCAAAATCGGTGTTATATGTGGTTTATATATGGTGTGGTTTATATATGATTCCATCAAGGTTCTTTTTCGTGCTGTGCTTTCTGGATAGGTGCCTGCTGATAAAACCAGAGCTGGTCTGATAATTTTTGCACAACTTTTTCTCCTGCAATGGAGGGAGGGTAAAGAATACCCCCACCCCCGCAAAAACAACAAAAAAAACCCCCTGGGGTTGGAGAAACTCCACAAATTTTTCATGACAGGAGGGGGCAGAGAGGCTTCCTTCCATGCTGTATACAGCTGCCTCGACCACGCACAAGGCATTTCCTGACACTGCTGCATTTTTTGCTGGGAAGGGAATGGGCCAGAATGCGGCTGAGCATTCTTAAAGCAGCAGGGGGAGCATGACCTTTGCGGCCGCTGCTTTGCTATCCCTGCCTGGATGGGGAGAAGACTATCCCTCTTCACTAGCACAAGGAGACCACTTTGAACGTGTGCATTGTGTAGACTGTCAGCTATTACAATCCATACTTTCAACGTACTTTGCTCTCCCTGCTCTGGTAGGGAGGAACTGCCCTTCCCCACCCAAACAAGGAGTGTTGTTTGAAGCTGCCAGCCCCACCAGCTCTGCAGCTTTCTGAATTCCTTCCAACCATGTTCCTCTTCCTGTGCCAGATCACCATGGAAACAATGCTATGTAGCACCATTTCCATGAGGATCTGATTGGTGCATGGCTGGAAGGACATCAGAAGGCTGCAGCGGTGGAGAATCTTATTGGTTGATTTTTTCAGCTGGCAAAGCTTTTTTTTTTTTTAAGTAAAAAGAAAAAGAATAAGGCTGCCCTTGACTGCCTTGCCTGTAAAGTAAATTAAACCAACCCCACCTAAAATTTCTTAGAAATCTTCCCTCTCCCCATGAAAACAGTTGAAATTCTCTCTCCAGTTGTGTGTGTGTGTGTGTGTGTGTGTATGTGTATGTATTGGTGTGTGTGTGTGTGTATGTATTGGGGTGTGTGTGAGAGTGTCTGTGTGTGTATTGGGGTGTGTGTGTATGTGTATGTATTGTGTGTGTGTGTGTATGAACTGGTGTGTGTGTGTGTGTGTGTATTCGGGGGGTACTCCCATGAAAATGGAGAGGGAAATTCTGTCCACTATTAAGTAAAACACCACACAAAAATAAACTTGACACAACTTTGTATTTCCGATCATCTCAAGTTTGATTTTTTGGTAGTATTTTTATACCAGTGCACACAAGTGCATACGTGAATTGGTAAAATTCACAAAAGGACTATTGGTGCAATCATGTGTATGATCACACCAATATTTCTTTTCATCAGTGTTTCATCAACATCTGTGCATATTGGTAGTGTGTGTGTGTAAGATATGAAAAAACTGAAAGTCCTACCAAATGGTGCAAGTGCAGTGATCTGTACAATGTTTGGAAATAAAAAATTGAAGAATGGAGAATGCATCAGTTTCATTTCAGAAGCAATTCCAGCTAATTCAGAACTCCAACATCTGGGCATAAATTTGGAGGAGAATTTTGGAATCATCCGTAGTTGCTTGCAATTTACTTTGTATTTTGAAGTTTTTAATTTGTATGATATAACTGATATTGTTCTGATAATAAGTTTTTTCCCCTTTTAAAAATATATATAGCTTTCAAGGTTCTTGAAAACTATATATATTAGTCATGTATGTGTATGTAGAGTTGTGTATTTTAAAAAGATTTTATATCTATCTATCTATCTATCTATCTATCTAATCAGTCTAAAAGCCAAACATGCATGTTTGAAAAGGAAGCCTAAAATTGTCCATGAAACACATCCTGTGAGACAAGATTAAATGATATTAGGTAAAAGCAAGGAGGCTAGGGCTGCAATCCTATACCCACTCATCTGGGAGTCCCATTGAACTCAATGAGACTTACTTCTGAGTAGACATGTAGAGGATTGCATTGTAAGGCCCTTTGGGGGCCTCACAGTGCAAAACATAGTTCAGTGCTATGTACACTAGCAGCACAGACTCTTAGGACTGCATGCTCCAGCCCTCCCTTCTGACACAGCCTTCCTGTTTTAAACTAACCAGAGTTTCTCATTATGTTTGAACTCAGCAGGGAACTCTGTGTGGTTTGTGCCATATGTTTATGATCTTGGCTTATTAATAAACCATTCGCTTAAACCAACGGCTTATTAATAAGCAATTGCTTAGACTAACCTTTCCTCCAGCTTGGATATAATGAGAAACTCTGGTTAGTTTAAAACTGGAAGAGGATACTCCATGGTTTAGGGTGATACATCCAAATGGTCAATAATTCATCTGCTGGACTGGAAGAGAGGGGCTGCAAGAGAGCTTAACTGGAAAAAAATAGCCTAGCCAATTGAAGAAAAGTTTCTAGCAGCATTGCTGTCTCAAAAGGAGTAAATTTACTCATATTTTCATATGTCAGATAAAAACATTATACACCAATAACTGTTTTCCCCAATGATTTCTAGGAGAGATCCCATATTCAATCTGAAGCACAGATCCATCATGTACAAGGCAAGGGAAATCTCAGCCCTGTCTACACTTATCCTTCATGAACACCACTTTGAGGTGTGTGTTACCCCCTGAACCAAAACTGTAGTGAGGAAAAGGAAGAGTCCTTCCCTCTAACATGCCATATTGTCTTGAACAGTTTGCATTATGCCAAGGCCACCATGTGCTTTTTAAGATACCCTGGGCCAGTTTGCACAACACGGCAGATCACCATGGGTTATTTAACCACTGTGAGGCTGAGCCATGTGCGGGGCATGTGCAGCCACCATCTGGCATATCCTAGAACAGACCACGGGTTACGTGAAGTTTGTTTAACCCTAGCATAACCCACACTCACTGGGTTCACATCGCACAAGTGGGGGTTGGATATGAAAAGTGGTGCCTGCAAGTGCCATGGCTGTGCTGTATGAACCAGGTCAATGTCATCATTGACCAGAGCCAGCGTGGTGTAGTGGCTAGAGTGCTGGACTGGGAGCCGGGAGATCCAGGTTCTAGTCCCCACTCAGCCATGGAAGCTCACTGGGTGACTTTGGGCCAGTCACAGACTCTCAGCCGAGCCTACCGCACAGGATTGTTGTTGTGAGGATAAAATACAGAGGAGGAGGATAATGTGAGCTGCCTTGGGTTCCTTGCAAGAGGAAAAAAGGCAGGATATAAATGCAATAAATAAATAAAATAAAATCATGTTTTCAGGCTCTTCTCTAGATCCACAAGAATCAGGAATTTAATGCATAGTCCAATCTCATGCCTGTTTACTCAGGAAATACTACCATTAGTTAAGCCAGTTTAGGATTGCAAGCCAAGGAAAGTTCCCTTTGGTATGCCAGAATCACTGAATCATTCTGAATAGTTACACAGAGCTTGGTATTATTGCTAAAGTGTGTGTGTGTGTGTGTGTGTGTGTTTGCAAAGCTGGGCAATTCCTGTGAATGTTAAAAATAAAGGCGTAATTTCTTGCTTTGAAAATCGTTTCAGTGATTGACTTTTCAAAACATAGACCATAGGTACTTAACATTTTCTCAGGGATGTCAACTGGTATTATGTTAAACACAGAGAAGCACAATTGTTACAATTCATCTGAGAATTTAATATTCTCTAGAAATACTCCCGGTAGAGAAATAATCCTGAAAATCTGCGATAAATTAATAACGAAATGTATATAATCTTCTCCTGTGGATGACATAGGATTGAATAAAAAATATGCAGCATCTTTTTGGAAATATTTAGGAAATGAATAATATGTTGAATGCCAGCATGTCAGACAGTTTATTTATATTGGGGTGGGAGTGGGAAGAGCAAATTCTTCCTTTAGAACCAATGTAGTTCACTGGAAAGGTTAGGTATTATATCCAGGAGATTTTTTTTTTCTTACCTTTGCTTTCTATCTCTGAGGTGATGACCTACCTATCCTGGCCCACAAATGCATGTATGTCCCCCTGAAAATTTTGTCAGATTCTGAATTGAGGGTGGTGCTTATCAAATACTCACAGCTGTTCATGGTTGAAGGACCAGGACCAAGAATTAAGAGCAAGGAGATTGGGAGTGGCAGCTTTGGTGGTCAGAGATCAAGGACTACATTATGAAAATATGAGGTAAAGATGAATTCAAGGTTAAGAAAAGGTCAGCTATTCACTTACATGTATAGAGGAATACATATTATCATGGTGAAATCAAAGTCTATAGTCATAGAGTTAGTCCAGAGTAAAACTAGGGATGGGTAAGAAATTAATCAGGTGTGCATTTTAATGTGAACTTACCAAATTCACATGGCCTAGATGGAAACATAAAACAGAATGCAGTTGACCATCAAGACCCATACATTTCTGAAGTTTGTGATGGAGTTTGCAAAAAACAAAAAACAAAACCCAGCAACCAATCCTCCCCCACAAACCCACCCCTCACCAAAAATGTGTCCATTTCAAAAAATGCACTCCAAAATGCATACATTTTGGGGGAAAACAGACAGAACACTTTATTCATTGGACTATCATGTTTGAAAATGTGTAAATATGCAAAAGTGCACAAAAATGTATTTTTTAGAACAAGATGCGCACAAAAATCCATCCCCTTCATGTTGGTAGGGGAGAAAATAAAATAAAAAATCAATGCAAAAACAAGATGGAATTAATTTAAAAGTGAAAAAAAAGAGAATCCAAGAAAATCAAGTGTGACAGATTCACCCATTCCTAAGTAAAATTGAACAAAAATAGCCCCTTTAATACTTCTATTACCAGGCATGCTTTTGAGTGCAATTTTTGTGCAATAACTGGTGAAAGGTTCTCACTCATTAAAGTTCCCATCTATGGTGAACATTTGCGGTTACAAATAATAACAACTGTACCATAATTAGGGTGTGTGTGCGCATATAAAATTAAGATGAAATTGAGTCAAGAAGCTTTAGTATTCTTGCTGGCATACATAAGGAATATATTCATGTAAATTTGTGGGATTATATCTTACATGATAGTGACAGCAAGAATCTGTTATATTAGGTATTGGAAAGCTCCATTTATTCTATTGTATCAATTTCAGGAAAAAAACTTGTATACATGTGATGTCCAAATATACAAACTATATTCAAATAAATGTAGAGAAAACTGTAACAGTTCTGTCTCCACTTAGTTCATCTTTATTGCATTAATAAGAACAATTAACTTTCTAAATTAACAATTTCTTTTAATCTGAGGCAGGTGCTATTGACTGTAATAGGGTTGACTCCCAAGGAAGTGGAAATAGGATTTCAATCTAAAGTGCTTTTCTGCCAAAAACATTCAACTATCTATAGATGTTTAGTAGCTATCATTGTTTATGGTGGTGCTAGGTAATTTTAGATCAGGGGTTTAATAGTCTTACAAGGGCCTCCTTTAGATGCCATGTATATTACTTCAGTTATGAAAGCACATTATGCCAGCAAGAGATCTTGAGGTTGTGGTGGACATCTTAATGAAAATGCCAATTCATTGTGTAGCTACTGTGAAAAAGGGAACTTAGGAAAGTTTTTTTATTTTATTTTAATAACTGCAATATCATACTGTCCTTATACAGATCTATTGTGCAACCACACTTGGAATACGATGTACAGTTCTGGTCACTGCACATAAAAAAGGATATTGTAGAGTTGGAAAAAGTGTACCAAATGATCAAGGGCTGAGACAACTCTCCTATGAGGAAAGGTTATAGCATTTGTCACTGTTTAGCTTAGGAAAAAAGGGCAAGTAAGGGGAAACATGATAGAAGTGTACAAAATTATGTATGGTGTAGAGAAAGTGGACAGGGAGGCATTTTTCTCTCTCTCATAATACTAGAACCTAGGGACATCCCATGAAGCTGATTGGTGGGACATTCAGGAGAGATAAAAGGAAGTACTTCTTCACACAGCGCATAATTAAACAATGGAATTTGCTACTACAAGATAAAATGATGGGCACAAATTTGGATAGCTTTAAAAAGGGATTGGAAAAATTCATGAAGGACAAGGATATCAATGGCTATTAGTCTTAATGCTATATGCTACCTCCAGTATCAGAGGCAGCATGCCTATGTATACCAGTTGCTGGGGAACATAGACAGGAGGGTGCTGTTGCATTCATGTCCTTCTTGCAGGTTTCCTGTGGGCAGCTGGTTGGCCACTGTGTGAACAGAATGCTGGCCTAGATGGACCTTTGGTCTGAACTGGCATGGATCTTTTTATGTTCTTAATGTTTCTCTTCTCTTCTTTTCACCACCATTCCATGCTTTACAACTGCTACATTCCTGAAATGTTAGAGCAAAAACAAATTGAAGACACTTTTCCAACCCAGACAAAAAAGAATACTCTAAGCATTTACAGTTTTGCATTTTAAGTTCACGTAAAGCATTACAAGACAAATAAATGGAGTTTGCTTCTGCCCTAAACTAAACAATGTTTGCATGGGAATAAGCACCATTGTGTTGTAGAAGGGGACAACTTATTTTTAAGGAAAAAATATTTTAAAAAGTGCCCTCACCCCGCGCCCGGCTTGCCTGGCCACGGGGGGGGGGGCTGTTGCAGGTGGTGGGGGGAGGACGGGACAAGGGCGAAGGCCATTGGCCTTCGCCCCTGGGGTCTCCAAGGGGCGGGTCAAGCTGGCCACTATTTAGGCTGCACTGCCCTGCAGCATCCCCATTCCAGCTATTCCAGCTCCCTCCCTCCCGCCCTTACTGCAGTGTGGGTTGTTTACTGGTCATCCTATTTTGGGGGCCGAGTAGGAATTTTGGCTCCTAGCCGCATTGGTCAGGCTTTGGGGTTTTTTGCCTACTTCGCACTGCAGTTCCGACACTGAGCTGCATACGTTAAGCTAGCACTCAACGATATGAACTTCTGGTCACATAGCTGCACTGGCGGCTCCGGGCGGGCTGTCCACTGGGGGAGTGGACAGGTGAGCATTCGTAGACACCATTTCAGGTGACTGGTAAGGCCCGAGGCTTCCGGCTTAGGGTTTTGTGGCCCCAGTTTGGAGATAAGGCTTACCTTTGAGGCCAACCCTCCTCACCCACTCGGGTTCTGTGGCTTGAGGGGGGGTGACAGGGGAAGGTCTCCCAGCCCAGAGCTGGGTATGTCCGATTGGTGGGCGGGGGCGGATGCCTCGCCACAGACAACGAATGCCTCACTCTACACCTGTCATGTTGGTCTTGTTGTGATGTGCCCGCCGGTGCTTTCTTCGCAGATTGTAATCTATCAATAAATGTGGCCCTGTTTATCCCAAATTGATTGGTGTCGTCTCGTCATTTCTCCCTTGTCCACTCGCAATGAGCATCTCTAACCATGTACATGCCTGGCTCTGCCACCCCCCCCAATGATAACATTATTTTTAAAAATAAAAAGAAAGAGAGGATGCTGCAGCAGTTAGTATCAACCCTGGTGCTGATGCTGCTGAGCTGGTTTACTACGGGGTGGTCATTTGGGTCCAGTCCCAGCTGCACTACTGCACCTTGGAAGATGTGAAATAGTCTTTTTTAAAAAGAAAAACACATGAAAACTCCAGCTATCATAATTATATTTATGTAGTGAAGAGCTCTACTGTACTTCTCTCTCTCTCTCTCTCTCTCTCTCTCTCTCTCTCTGTGTGTGTGTGTGTTTATGACTGCAATACTGCATTCACATTGATTTTCCTCAAAAAATATGTTTTTTTCACTTTAATGTTCAACAGTAACTCAAAGTGATAAGCAACTCCATTGTTTGGGAGACTCACAGCATAAAACATTGTATATATTCACAGTTTATAAATTATTTGAGGATGTGGCATCTACAAATAGATTACAGTGAACTGGAGTAAAAAAAAAAAAGAAATGATCAAATATCTTGTACTTAAAACCAGGACATAGTCCCTTGAGCGTAAAGTCATGTGTAACTAAGACTGCCATTGAACTCAGTGGTATTTACTTTTAAGTAGACATGTATAGGGTTATGCTTTCCAATCCTAAGCAAATCCCATTAAGTCCTCCCTTTTACTTAAAGAAGGGATGGGAAATGTGCTGCCCTCCAGATGTTGTTGGCTATCCTGGCTAGGGTTGATGGGAGTGACAGACCAACAGCATCTGGAGGGCCACACATTCCTGACCTCTAATTTAAAGAAATAATAATTAAATTTGTAGTGTTGAACTATCTGTATTCAGGTCTTCCAGTAGGGTTCCCTCTGACTGACTCAAAGGCTTCCCCTTCGTCTGCTCTGAGCACCCCCCGCCCTTCAGCCAACTCCTTCATTACCATGTCAACTCTTTGGCAGTTCTCCAGCCCTATGCCAAGGTGTGTGCCCATGAGAGGTATGTGTCTACTCATCATTCCAAAATGGTGGTTGGAGTGAAGTTGGTCCTGGACCTTCTGCTTCCCCGACACCCTCCCCCCGGCCTTTGGCCATTGACTCCAAAGCAGCCATTGCGAAGAAATGAAGCTAGCTGTGAAGGTGTGCAAAAGTGTGGTTGAAGAAATGAACATGCTTCGCCGTGCCGCTGTAACTGCGCAGCCATGAAGGAATGGGGAGGAGTGAAGGGCCATCACAGAGTGACACAGGCACTGGGTTTGCCTACCACATGATGGCCACCACAAAATGTGAAGGCGGTTCGGGGAAGGGACAGACAGCTTGCAACTGCAGGAAACCTGCAGCAAACCAAAAACATCACAGCAAAACGCCTCTTTGGAAATCTGCATTTTCTGGGTGAAAACCACGGTTTGGCTGCAAAGTGGTAACTGCGTCGTATGTCCCAAAGGACCTCAAATTGCAGCAGCCCTGGAGTAAACGGCTCATATAGGTAGGTCCCTGGTGCCCACCAGATGTTTTGGATGGCAACACCCAGCATTCCTGCCCATTGGCCATGCTGGTTGGGACTGATAAGAGTTGGTCCAAAATATCTGGACAGCATCTGGTTGGGGAGGCCTGTGTTATGGGATGGAGCAGCAGGGCCGTTTTGGTTGTTGCTTCAGCGCTATGGCATACCTTGCCCAGGTAGACCTGCTAGAGATATCCAGGCTCAATATTCAGGCTCAATATCTAGGATATTTAATATATAACATTTACTATTCTGTGTTGTGAAAATGAACAAGGGGCAGAAGGAAAAGTTGCAACAATTCCATAAATATTCTGGAAAGTGAGGAGATTGTGCTGAATGGAAGTAGAGCCTGTATCTGGGCATCCTTACATAGCCTGTACCTGTGGGTAAACACTATAGCACAATTCTGATTAAGACTAAAGAAAATTAGCAGTAACAATGTTAGCTAAAGGAGTAAATGCTAAGCTGATTTTCCCATGTAGATAAGTCAATAAACAGGAGACAATGAAGTCTCATATTTGCTTGGTTTAACTTTTTTTTTAAGCATCTAGGTCTATATAGCCCCTAAAAAAAGTTCTGATCCACATATATGATTGGCCTATTTTATCCTCCTTTTCTGCACTGGAAAAAATAAATTGCATCTAAGTCTCATTAGAATAATATATCAGCATATTCACATGCATTCAGTTCTAGCTGAGTAGGTTAATCTTGTAACAGATAATGCTTATACTGCATCAGTAGCAGTCTCAGAAAAGCTATAACAAATTACATTAAAGGTGTTGCAGAAATAAAGAAGGGAAGTTTTATATGTACCAAGAAGAGTCATATTACATCTCATTTTGACTAGTGGTCTGGCCTTTAGCAGAATAGAAATATTATTGGTACTGATGTTGCTCTATGAATCACCCCTCCTTCCACTGCCTTCTGCAATAGAATGGAACCTTACCTAGGAAAAATAACAACTATTTATGACTAAAAGCCAAATCTTTGAGAAACTCTTAGTGAGAATGGTGCTCTGAATTCATACCTCAACAGCTAAAGCAGGTTCCTATTCCACTGCAAGATCACACAAGAAAAATGAATCACAGCCAGATAGTGTTTTTTTTCCCTACTTTCCTAAAAAGCAGCATAAATGTCCTTCACTACATTCTTCTGAAAGACCAAAATGCTGTCAGTGCAAGGGGCCTCTGTTCTCTTTGATGGTTCTTAGGGTCTCATGCAAGGCACTTCTCAAGGATGTCTTTAGAAAGCAACACAGGGAGCTGCCTTATACTGAGTCCGACCATTGGTCCAGCTGGCTCAGTGTTGTCTACATTGACTGGTGCTGGCTGCCCAGGATTTAAGTTAGGAGTCTTTCTCAGCTGTGTCTGGAGATGTCAGGACTTGAAGCTAGGACATTTTACATGCAGAGCACGCACTCTACCCCTGAGCTATGGCAAAATCTCATCAATAGAATATCATCAGTGCTTTAAGCCTGAACTGATTTGAAGCACTGGAGTAAGAGTGCTAGTACAAATCTAGTGCTTTGCTCCCATCATTCACCAGATTGTACAAAAGCATCACTGTGCTATATGACAATTTGCTGCATTTGGTTGACATGATGTGTTGATGTGACTCATGGCACTTAGCTCAGTAGTCTTTGTCAAAAATGCCACTGACAGACGTATGTGAGTGACTTTGTGGGCTATGGGGTTAAATAAGGAAGTTCAGAATAGATCACGATATCAATATATTTACTTTGGATTTTAGGACTTGTTATATAATGGAATGGAAGCAGCCCAGGTGGGTTTGCATTTCTTTAGTGAAGCTGTGTACTAAGCGTGCAATGAAGAGATTGGGTGGTTAGTTCCAGTCAGTTCAGCCTCTCCCATACTTTTTGGCCCTTAATTCCCCCATAGAGTTTCTAGATTATAATGTTGCAGTGCCGTAGAACCAATAATGGAAAAAAATTGTCCAGGGCCAGCCCAAGACATTTTGCTGCCTAAATCTTTGTGCATCCCCTCTCTAAGACCTTTAAAAGACTAGTGGCACCATTTAGACACCAATTCCTGCTTTTACCTCATCCTGGTACCACCTGAATCAAGTTGCCCTGGCTTCATCACTACAAGTGCGATTCAAAATAAGAACATAAGAATAGCCATGCTGAATCAGACCAAAAGTCAATCTAGTCCAGCATTCTGTTCACACAGTAGCCAACCAGATGCCTGTGGGACACAAGTACAACAACACTTCCTATTCATATTCTTCAGCAACTGGTATATAATGGCATATTGCCTCTGATACTGGAGATGTAGCCATTATGATTAGTAGATATAGAGAGCCTTCTCCTCTATGAATTTGTCTAATCCCCATTAAAACTATCCACATTGGTGGCCATCATTATATCTTGTGATGCTCTATGTGAAGAAGTACTTCCTCTTATCTGTCCTGAATCTCCCTCCAATCAGTACCATGGGATCAAGAAATATAATTTCTAGGTTGGATCCAAACTTATTCATGCTTAAGGTAAAACCACTGAAATCAGCTGGACAAGTTCATTATGACTTGCTTTAGTTTCACTGATTTGAATGGGTCTACTCTAAGCATGACTAAGTCTGGATCCAACCTTCTGCCTCTCTCATTTATAGTAATTTATAGTGATAAACATTTTTACTAAGCAAAACATACAGCACAAGAACAATGCAAGTGATATAATATTTGGTGACTTAAAATCATCTACGTACATCAATATAAACAAGCACACCTGGTGTGGTCACTGTAAGCTGCTAGTTTGATATTTGAAACAGCACAACAGATAATAGGGTCGACTTTCCTTATGAACCTCATGCAGAATGCTGCTGTGATAAATAATGCTAGTTCATGCAGACCTTCATCCCAATAGCTGAGCATAGCTGTAGGCTTGGAAATGTTCAAATACATAAGCGTTTTAAAGTTTTCCTACAGTGCTCCATTTGTGGAAGTTCAAGTTATTAACCCTGGCCTTCAGTATTGTTCTGCTTTGTGCATCACTGCATACCTTTGGAAGTGCAGCTTTGTGCTTGATATGCATATCCAAATAGTAGCTGATTTTACAAAGCATTATATGATGATGCATGCTCTATAGATGATCTCTGAGTTGTGTTGAAGTTTTGTTTCATCTTTTGTCTTGTAAGCAAAATTAGTCTGCATTGGTGAAGACAACTGGGGGTGTTCAGGAGCCAATGGAACATGTGGGAAAATATGGAGACTAAAAGACTGAATGTCTAAGGCTGTAGTATGTATCAAGTCAATCCTTCAGAGCAGCGGCTGTGACATCCCATTTACCTATATGTGACTACTCAAGAAGTATTCCAGAGTAAGCAGTTTGTGGAATGCAGTATAAGTGAAAGCGAAATAGATGCCAGGGAAGGAGAAGGAGAAAGAATGCAAAACAGAAATCAAAGGTGATTTGGTGGGAGTGGATGAAAAGGGGAAATATAATGATATTTTTGAGGGCAGTCTATTTCCTTGTGAAATAGGACTGTCACTGATGCTAGATAATATCTGGGAAGGACCCCTCCTCTTTTCATCTTCTCCAAATGGTGTAGTACACCATTTCCTCTTCACTTATGCCTGCTGTGCTGTATTTATTAAATGTGGTAATACTGCTCTCGAAGTGACACTGCTATATTCATACATTTATGTAATTAACAGGGAAATATTTTATTATAATTATCTGAGCCACCTAAAGCCTAATGGAGCCTTCACTGTCTTAGTCAGGTTAGTGTGAAATTTAATTTGCACTAATCTGCTAGGCTGATGGGTGTATTATAAATCAATGTGCAATGGAGAAAGGTAATGTGGCTTAAACAACAACAAAAAAAGGCTAGAAGTAAACAGACCTTGAATAATATTTTCATAAAGTGATGAGTAAAGGCCAACTTCCCCTGCTACATATAGACTGAAAATACATGTGTTGCAGGGAGCGATCTAATTTTTCCAAGTTTGTTACATCCACATGAGGCCAGAGGTCTGTTGTATGTTGCATTTGAAAACCAGGAAAGATATATCAATTAGAATTTGAGGAGTCAGCTGAAATATTTTCCCATGACTTAAACCTTTGCCAAGGACATCCTATTAATTTCTGGAAAATTCACCTTTATCACTACGGGTTTTGATCCCCAGCGTACTATATTGGTGGATGTTTGCTACAGTGTAGACTAAGGTCGTCAGAGAATTTCTCCTCCTCCTGGAGAAATTCAGTGAAGTGGTCTCCTCAATTTCTCTGCCTACAAAATAGGGCAGAGAATTTGGAGAGGCCAGTTGTGCCACAGCTCTGATTCTTTCCTTTTTCAGCTGTGACCTGTGGGGGTGGAAGGATGACGTATTTACAATACCTAATAGGAGAGTTCAGCAGCAGGTAGCCTGATCTTCAAGTGGCTCTAGTGGTGTGAGACTCATGATTGAAAAGCACTTTACAAGCCACAAATGAAAGGAACAATAGAATAGCCAAGTGCACGTATTAATAATTTATTTAAAAATCATACCTTTGATGGACAAAGTATTGTGTGTGGGTTGTGTACATTTGACAGTATTGACATTATTGTAATTTTCAATTAGTTTTAAAGCGGGGAGGGGATGTAATAGACCAAGGGAGAAAATACATTGGGGTAATTGTTAATAGAACTTGATTTATAGTTGTAGTGCAGTGTACCGCTTCTTAAGACTCATTGCAACTTCGCTTTTGTTTGGACTGATGAATAATTAATACCCAAAGCTTCTTATATTTCTTTATAGCTAACCTTTTGACCAGTGTGTTAGCTAAGCATTATGTTAGATTACCGATAGAGTTTGGAGGAATAATGATAGCAATCATGATTGCTGCTATTGTTCGTATCATAGGGGGGTTGGAAGTAGAGGCTTTTATTGAAATACCATTGTAGGAAAAGAATTCAAGGTAAGTGTATTAATTTAAAACTAACTTCTTTTTTTAAAAAGAAGTTGGCTAGCTTTCTGTTCTTCATCTCCAAGTTGCTTCTCCATGGCAAGCAGGGCTAGTCAATTGAGGGGTGATGTGGAGTGGAAAATCACTGTACTCCATTCCTCAGCACTTATCAGCTAAAAATTCTCCCCCATGAAGTAGCTTTTCATTAAAAAATTATTTTAGGGCACTAGGGCTCAGTCGCATACACTGGAGTGTAACATGTAGTTAGCCCCCCTACATAAACTGAAAAGTTTCATCTCTGAAAAACAGCGTCACACAACATTTTGTCCGAAGTGGCCAGTTTTGCCGACTCATTCTGGTCCATTTTTTGGTGGCTTATATCCTCAGTTGAGTCAACCCTTTTCTGTTTCACCATCCTTGGTATTTAACCTGAAGTATGTCATGAATCCAGATGCACACACAACAATAACCCGATTCATACATGGCTGGTGTGTAGGGCATCCATGCGGTGAAGCAGGAGCAGGCCTGCAATGTTGGCTGCAGTCACAACATTGCGTCTCCAGGCTGGCCTTGCCTGTTGATATCTGAGCATTGAGCCTAGACATCTGAAAGGAACCCTTACTCATGAGTAGCTGCTCATGCATTGGGGCTCCATGTGATTGGGACTGTCAGTTGTGCGGGCATCTCAGTCATATGGAACCCCAACAAAGGAGCAGCTAATCACGATGGAGTCCCTTTACATGTGCTTCCTTTCCCCCCTCTCCTTCTCCCCTTATCTGAGTCTTCCATATGTGTCATTGGTCTTGCTCCTCTTCTTGCAGCTTTTCCTTTTTCAGGGAAGGGACTCAAGCGGAACACAAGCAGGGTAATTTGAGATCTCATTATCTCCGATTTATTTAAAAATGAGATAAGGGTCATTTAGTGCAGGAGATGCCCTGGAGGTTCATGATGTCATCTAAAGGGCCCGCAAACTTCTGTGAGTGAGCAATCCCAATAGCAGCATAAAAGCTCTGTGTGAAGAAGCCCTAAGACTAATGTCAATAGCTAAATTTATTTTGTAACTTTTCTCAGATTCAGCAGTTTTAGGCATGACTATCTTTCTAGACGTTTGTATGCATGTATGTATTTATGTATTTTATGTACAACATTTATAGACCACTCCACACGGAGTGGTGAACATTAAAGATAAAAAGACAAAAGAATAAAACACCAACACCATATTAAAAAAATGTTATTTTTAAAAGCAGGATACCAGTAAGAACCGTGCCTAGTCAATATCTGCAGTGTTACATTTCTCATGCCCTCAAGGACTGAATTACCATACATTAGAGTGAGCAGTGTGAAGCTATGTACAAATCATACATCTTCATCAATATTCCCAAAACATATCTGCAAAGAATACTTGGAATATGCCTGGGACCCAATTTCTAGCTTACATTTGCAGTACCACTGCTCCCCTGTGGTTAGGGGTGGACGAAAGTCACTTACCTGTCCTCGAAGATTTCCCGCGGTGGGGGGGAGGCGCTTCGTTGCTCCCCCCGTGAAGTTCAGGCCGGGGGGAAGGCTTCCCGCCTCGCCCGGCCGCGAACTAAACAGTTAAAAAAAAAACAACGCCCCCGTGATAGGCTACGTGACGATTAACGTAGCCTATCACGGCTAGATCTGCAAAGTCAGCCATGATAGGCTACGTAAATTGCCACGTAGCCTATCACGGGTGACTTAAAAAAAAAAAAAAAGCACGTACGCAAATGGCGGCCCCCATAGGGAGCCGCCATTCGCGTTCCTTATTTGGTCGCTGTAGTCTACGTAAATCTTTACGTAGACTACGGCGAAAATAAGGGCAACGCAAATAGCGTTGCCCTTATTTTCGCCATAGTCTACGTAAAGATTTACGTAGACTACAGCGACCAAATAAGGAACGCGAATGGCGGCTCCCTATGGGGGCCGTTTTATGGGGGCCCTATGGGGGCCATTTGGGGGGGGTGCGGAGAATTTCTCACCGAAACTTGTTCGGGGGGCCGAACACGTTGGCGCTCAGCCCCCCCGAAGTTTCGGGGAGAAATTCTCCGCCATCCCTACCTGTGGTCAGCTCTCCTGTCAGTATGGTAATGTGTAAAAGTTCCACATCGCATAGGTCAGGGGTAGGAGCCCTGCCCCCTCCACTGAAATTATTCCACAACCATTTTCCATTCTCCATGCAGAGAGAGAGGAATGGAGAAAGGAACTCAGCCAGTGAGGTCAATGAAATCATGTGGGTATTTAGAATGGCATGGCAACAAATCAATCAGGACTGTTAATGCTGGCATGGAAAGAATCCAGGTGATTCAGGCAATCCTTATAATGCAGAACTCTTCCACCTAACTTACCCCACAGGGCTGTTATAGGGATAAAATTGGAGAGAGAACCATATTCCCAACATTTGAGGAAAGGTGGGATATAATTGTAGTGTACTCACATTTCTGGAAGCAAATCCCCAAAATAATGGGTAAATTCAATTGAGCCTAAATTTTATATGGAACTGGACCTGCAATCCTATTCCTTAATAATCATTATCTGGATTCATCCTCTTCTTTTCTAATGTCAAAGCTTCTGCTGTCCATTGTCAGGCCTCCACACCACAGAATAAACATATGAGAACCGAGGCATGGATTTGAACGAAGGGCCACAACTTTATTGTTGTTGTTGTTCAGTCGTTAAGTCGTGTCCGACTCTTCGTGACCCCATGGCACACCAGGCCTTCCTGTCCCCCGCTCTCTCCCAGAGTGTGCTCAAGTTCATATTCATTGCATCAGTGATGCGATCTAGCCATCTCATCCTCTGCCGTCCCCTTCTCCTTTCGCCTTCAATCTTTCCCAGCATCAGGGTCTTTTCCAGGGAGTTTTCTCTTCGCATTAGGTGGCCAAAATATTTGAGCTTCAGCTTCAGTATCTGTCCTTCCAATGAGCAGTCAGGGTTGACACAACTTTATTAGTAAACTCCAAAGGCCTGCAGTGGAATAGATAGTTAATTAACCCCCTTCCTCCTTGTCTCCCTGTGAATTGCCTTTTTCTCACATCTAAGAGCTAGGACATGCTCTCTCCTCCCTGGCTGAAAGCATCAGATCAGTCCTAGAATGGATCCCAGGCCCTTACTGCCAACCCTCCTTTAAAGAGTGCCTAGGAGGCTCCTGAGACTGACATCCACAGACTATCCAGTGAGTTGTGTGGTCAATGGAGCCATTAGTGTACAAGGGTGGTTCCCTTTACAGGTTCCTTCAAGCTGGTAAGCTACGAGAGACTAGTTTCTAGTAAGCCTCCTTTCACCACTAGGATATCTGAGCGTGCTCAGTAGTGTATGCTGTGCTTTTCACACTGAGTTTGCCCACTGTGGCAAACTGAATAGGTTTATTTATTTAATACAAGTAGTGCTATACCACCCTTCCCTGGGCAATAGCTACTTCTAGCTATTGCCCAGGGAATATACGCCCTGGGTTTTGCCTGGCTATTTTACCACATGGAAAAGCCCCCCCCCACTATGAGGGAAAGGAACTTCTCTCTATCTCTCCCCCGCCCCCATCCTAATCTGACCCCAAATGTGACGGGCTAATCTTACACTGCTTGAAAATTGGGTGGCTGGGCAGGAAGCCATTTCCCCTCAAAATGAGACAGAGGGAGACATGCAGACATTTCAATCTGTGCTCCAGTGAGTAGCAATCCCCAGGCTTCATTGGCTGTCTGTCTGGCATGAGGTCCTCACCAGCCAGCTCCTTGCGGGCGACAGGAGGGGGGGAAATGATGAGAAGACATGAGTATTTTGGTGTAAAATCGGGCCACATTTTATGTGAAAAGGTGTGAAATTGGGCCACATTTTATGTGAAATTTTATGTGACAATCTGCGAAGGAAAGCAAAGGTAGGCACATCTCGACACCAGATTAGTCTGGCCTTGTATCGGGTGAGGCATTCAACTCACGGGGAGTGGCACAATCACTCTGTGGAACTGCCTCCCTAGGGAACTCCGCCATGTCCCCTCTTTAATGAGCTTCCACTGTGCATTAAAAACGTGGTTGTTCAGGCAGGCATTTGGGGTGGGTTAAGGGATGGCAGAGAATTCCGCCATGGATTTCAGGGAGGCCGAATGCCAGTGCATTTGGCCCCCCGAAATCTGTAGCAGAATGGCCTGCCTCCTGCCCCCCCCCACGGATCCCCCCAGGACTAGGGATGTACGAAAGTCACTTACCTTTTCGCAGCTTGGCTTCATGGTGGGGGGGAGGCGCTTTGCTTTTCCCCCTGAAGTTCAGGCGAGGGGGAGGAGGTGTCCTGCCTCGCCCGGCCGAAATTCAGGCCGGGGAGAAGTGCCCCGTCTCCCTGGCCGTGAAACAAAAAGTAAAAAACAAACAAACAACCCCCCCCCCGTGATAGGCTATGTGACGATTTACGTAGCCTAGCACGCCTAGATTTCCAAAGTCAGCCATGATAGGCTACGTAAATCATCACGTAGCCTATCACGGGTGACTTTAAAAAAAAAAAAAGTGCGTACAGCTAATGGCGGCCCCCATAGGGAGCCGCCATTCACGTTCCTTCTTTGGTCGCTGTAGTCTACGTAAAGATTACGTAGACTACGGCAAAAATAAGGGCAACGCTATTTGCGTTGCCCTTATTTTCGCCGTAGTCTACGTAAAGATTTACGTAGACTACAGCGACCAAATAAGGAATGCGAATGGCGGCTCCCTATGGGGTCCGCCATTTGCGTACGCGCTTTTTTTTTTTTAAAGTCACCCGTGATAGGCTACGTGATGATTAACGTAGCCTATCATGGCTGACTTTGCAGATCTGGCCGTGATAGGCTACGTTAATCGTCACGTAGCCTATCACGGGGGCGTTTTTTTTAAACTTTTTATTTCGCGGCCGGGCGAGGCGAGGCGCCTCCTCTCCGGCCTGAATTTCGGCCGGGCGAGGTGGGAAGCCTCCCCCCGGCCTGAATTTCGGCCGGGCGAGGCGGGAAGCCTCCCCCCCGGCCTGAACTTCGGGGGGAGCAGCGAAGCGCCTCCCCCCCACCGCGAAGCAAGCTGCGAGACCAGGTAAGTGGCTTTCGTGCACTCCTACCCATGATAGGCTACGTGACGATTTACATAGCCTATCACGGCTGACTTTGGAAATCTAGCCGTTACAGGCTACGTAAATCGTTACGTAGCCTATCATGGGTGTTTTTTTTTTTTTTACTTTAGTTTTTTTTTTTTTGCAATGGCCGTGGTGGCAGCCGGTTGGGAGACCGGCCGCCGCCGCCCCCACCCGTGATGAAACGCCGCTGAACTGCCGCTGGGACCCGCCGCTGAGAGGGACATTCGCCGAAGGTAAGTCCCGTCCCAGGGAGTGGCGGGGGGCCGGCGGAGAATTTCCCAACCAACTTCGGGGGGCCGAATGCGTCGGCGCTCAGCCTCCCGAAGATTCGAGGAGAAATTCTCCGCCATCCCTACCCGGGATGAGACTTACCTGGGGCGGATCTTCCAGGTGGCGGCTGCGGCGGTGGCTTCAGCAGCGGTGGCTGCGGCAGCTGGTCTTCCGACTGGCTGCCACCGCCGCCATTTGCAGTTTTTTTTTTTACACACACGTGATAGGCTACGTAAGTTTTTACATAGCCTAAAATGTCTGGGTAAAAAAAAAAAAAAAAAAAAGGCGTACGCAAATGTACGCTATCCACTACGCTATTTGCGTTCCCCTTATTTTCGTCGTCTTAATCTTCGTAAATATTTACATAGATTAAGAAGTCAAAAATAAGGAACGCAAATGGCAGCGGCCGTAGCCGCTGCCATTTGCGTACGTGGTTTGCTTGGTTTTTTAACCCACCCAGCCATGATAGGCTACGTAAACCTTTACATAGCCTATCACATGTAACCGTAACATGTAACGTAGCCGCCGCCATTTGTGTACGTGTTTTTTCCCCCCCTAGAGCCCTCCGCGGCCAGAAATCCAGCTGCGGTTGACTCTGGCCTGGCTGGGCCTGGCCGGCTGCTCCGTGGAGCTGCCACGGAGCACAGCCGGCCGCGGGGGATTCCGGGGGGGAGGAACGGAGCGCCTCCCCCCCATCCAGGATTCTGGGGGGAGGGACGGAACACCTCCACCCCACCATAAACATAATCCGCGAACAGGTAAGTGATTTTTGTACATCCCTAGGTGGGTTAGGGTATTTTAGAAAATGTTTTTATTGTAGAATTTTATTGTTTTAAACTGTTTTATTATATGCTGTACATTGCCCAGAGTGGCTGGGTGACCAGCCAGATGGGCGATTAATAATTTTAATTTAATAATAATAATAACAATAATAACAACAACAATGTGAACATCCATATCTCATGCAATTAAAGCGCTGGCAGAGGCTTCACATAGGCTCAATATGCCTTGGAATGCCACCTGCCCACCGTCTGGAATAATTTGTCCATTGCGAATCCTATCGAGAGTGCCATAGAAGCTGCCCCAATGCGGAATGAATATATACAGAAGCTGAATGTACCTAGGCCAAAGCCTTCAAGGCCAGCCTAGTGACCATCCAGAATTGATATTTGGTTAAGGGGGAAGAGTCGGTATGACAAAACAAAGGGCTGGGCAAATTCCCACGCACATTGAGGAAAGCCCCCAAAGCCGTGACTGGGCATAACTCCTGCACCAGGGTAGAGAACAGTGACATCCTCACCCTCCTCCAGGTTTGACCAGTCTTGTATTTCCTTAGCTGTATGTGGACCACCTTAAATTGGATATCACTGAGTTGTAGAGCCTGCCCAGACTGATCGCCCTTGGCTGCCACCACAAGTTCGGAGATACAAAATGCTCAAAAAAATGCCATCAGCGCCGCGGCATGGAACAAGGAGGCCTCGTGCTGAGAGTTACACACAGAAGGCCACTGCCCCCTCAGCCCCAGTAGTATATCCAGTGACAATGGGACCCTCAAGTCTGGGGGTGCTGGGGACACCCTGGACCAGCCCTGGACAACCCGCCGGAACCTGAAGTCAACCATGTTGTTGTCCACACCCTTCATCTTAGACCAGAAGGCCAGTGCTGATAGCCTGCTACCAATAGTCTGAGCAGAAAAGCCTCTCCTGTGAGCATGGACACAAAGCTGGAGCAAGTGATCTACTGGAATGGGCCATAGCTGCTGCAGATGTGAGGTAGCCCTAAAGACAAAGAACTCCCTACCTGCTTTTGTGAAAGAAGCTCGCGTGCTAGGGGCTATGGACTGCAAGATGGCTCACTCTGCCTCTTCCAGACAATCTCCCAATGAGTTGTCCAGGCCAGGAATATGCCATGCATGGAATAAAATATTGAAGTGTAAGCATTGTAATGTGAACACCCGTACCAAAACCATAACCCTATGATTGCAGGATGACAAAGGATTTATGACCTGCACGGTGGCCTGATTGTTACACCAAAAGTACACCACGGAATTTGACAGTTGTTGAGCCCACAGATGTGCTGCCACGTATATTGGGAAAAATTCCAAAAAGGTAAGGTCCTTGCTTGTATCCAACCAATCTTCAGGCCACCGCTCAGAGCAACAGCGGTCCCTGAAAATGACCCCAAAGCCCAGGGCCCCAGATGCATTCGAGTGTATTTGCAGTTCTACTTCCAATAATAATTCCCTCCTCCAAAAAGAAATGCCATTAAACGAGTTGAGAAAGCGCAGCCAGTCTTTCATGGCAGATGATAATCAGACTCAGTGGTGTGGGAGATGGAGGCCCTGCATAGCATCGCAAAGGCATTGAAGTAACGCCCTGCCAGGTGCAATCACCTTACAAGTGAAGTTGAGATGTCCGACCGCTTCCTGAAGGGTGTGCAGTGGTACTTTTCTAGATCTCAACATACCCAAGATCCTGCCTTTAAGAGCCAAGAGCTTGTCAGTGGGGAGCCTACAAGATTGGTTCACGGAGTCCATCTCAATTCCGAGGAATATGATGGAGGAAGAAGGGCCCTTGGTCTTCTCTGTCACCAAAGGAACACCCAGTTCCTCCACCAGGGCAGAAAACTACCACATTAGATATGCACACTGGGTCCTGGGAGGAACTGCCCAGGCCCGCAAAGAAAAAATTGTCCAGGTAACTTACTGAACTCAGTGACCAAGCCCTGTTCCTCAAGGCCCACTCCAAGAAGGAACTGAACTTCTCGAACATGGCACAGGACACCGAACACCCCATGGGGAGACCTCTGTCCACATAGAATTGGTCTTGAAAGCCGAACCCTAACAGGTCAAAGTCCTCAGGACAGATAGGCAACAGGCAAAATGCAGATTTAATATCGCATTTCCCCATGAGGGCCCCGGGCTCTAAGGCCATTACCATTGTGACTGCTGCATCAAAGGACATGTAATGAACTGAGCACAGGTGTTCAAGGGTAGCATTGTTCACAGATTCACCCTTAGGGAAAGACAGGTTGTGGATCAACCTGTACTCCCCAGATGTGTTTTTTGACACTATGCCTAGAGGGGAAACCCTCAGGTTGGGGAGGGGAGTCAAACGGACTGAGGACCTTCCCTGCAGCCACCTCATTATTGATCTTCTCCCTGACCAAATGCTTATTTCTTTATTTCATGTCCAGATCAAATTTTGCTCTGCCAAAATGTAGCCACCGCCACAGCTTTGTCATTAGCTTGCTGTAGATCGTCAACAGTACAAGACTCCGGCAGTAGTAATCGACACACCATCAGATGCGCTGGGTCTTGGGTTTCTCCACATTCACATCATGTATTGTCATCAACCAGCAACCCCCACTTAAATAAATTCGTCTTACACCTTGGTACCTCCACCCTCATCCTATTCATTGTCTTCCAAAGTAATGCTGCAAACCAGCAATGGATTTCTGATTCTGGGAAAATTGGGCATGGTGCTGGCCCAGGCCAGAAAAGGAATCTGGAAACCCTGAGAAAATCCCTCTTCCAGGTAAAGGGTGTCATCTCGGAGCGGGTACCGCTTTAAGAGGCACCTCAAGGGTTCCAACTTAATTGGATTGGGCCCCTTTTGGAGGGGGCTCCAGGCGACTGCCAGACTTCCTGCCCCCATGCCATTCCCTATTTGGACCCCTGAAACTCCTACTCCTGGGGCAACTAATAAAGGCGTGCTGTCCCCTGCAAATGGAGCACTCGTGGCGAAACCTGCATGGTGATTTGGAACAGGAGCCTCTGGAGCTAAACTCCCAACAGAGAGTGCCGTGTTGAACCGCCTGCCCTGCCCCAGCCTCAGGGGCTGAAGTGGGCACCTGTTTGGACAATATGTGCCCACTATCGGACTTTTCTCCAAAACCTGGCCTGGCCGGTGTCATGAACTGGAGCCACAGGTCCTGGTCATTGGCATCCCAGTGCAAGGTGGAGTCAAAGGCAGCTTGCATACGAAAGGATTCGTAGTAAGCCAGCCAGGCTCCACCTTCGTATTTGGTATAGGCCCTGTATATGATGTCACTTTGTAAGGACCCAATTCTTCTCTGGTGTTTCTGTTGGATGACACCCATATAAATAAGGAACCTGGGCAGCCAATTTGCCCAGGTGCAGGATACTTCCTTATGTTGTACCCACTCCTGGTCCCTATCACTGGATTTTTTCCCCTCCTTCACTTCTGACTGGTGGAATAACAGGGAGAATACGTCCACAAATTCCCCTTTTAATATCTTTTCCCTGGTGGCCGGTAACAGGTGGTAGCCTGGGGGGGGGGTAGATGTTGCCCCAGTTGGGATTGACCCCTTTTCCACTCTGATGTATGGATCACTGCCCACCCCAGTGGACTCAGCTGGAGCTGAAGGTTCACCGCCTATGGGACCACAACAAACAGCAGCGCATGCAGCCGCCGTGGGTGAGGACTGACTGGAAGCCACGTCAGTACTGGTCCCAGTCAGCAAACTGACACCCAGATGTGTGGAAATTTCCACCACCACCCCACCAGAGGAATCCAGAACCATGGTATGGGGGGGGTGTCGAAGCATCACTGGAACATGCGCGCATGAGAGACGCACCGCATCATTGTGGGGGTAAGGATGGATGAAAGTCCCTTACCTGGTCCCGCAGCTTGCTTCACGGTGGGGGGGGAGGTGCTCCGTTTCTCCCCCCAAAATTCTTGGCAGGGGGGAGGCGCCCCGCCCCTCCTGGCCGAAATTCAGGCTGGGAGGGAGGTGCCCCATCCCTCGCCGCCGAAATTCTGGCCGGGGGGGAGCGCCCCGTCTCCCCAGCAGCGAAATAAAAAAGTAAATTGTAAAAAAAACCCCACACACACATGTGATAGGCTACGTAACGATTTACATAGCCTATCACGGCTAGATTTTCAGTCAGCCATGATAGGCTATGTAAATCTTTACGTAGCCTATCACGGCTGACTTTGGGGGGGAAAAAAAGGGCATATGCAAATGGCGGCGCCCTTATTTTCGCTGTAGTCTACATACATATTTACGTAGACTACCCATGCCAAAATAAGGAACACAAATGGCGGCGCCCATGGGCGCCGCCATTTGCATACGCCTTTTTACGCTTTTTTTTTCCCAGTCAGCTGTGATAGGCTACATAAAGATTTACGTAGCCTATCACAGCTGACTTTGAAAATCTAGCCGTGATAGGCTACGTAAATTGTTATGTAGCCTATCACATGTTCTTTTTTTTTTTTTTACAATTTACTGGGAAATGGTGGCGGCGCCGCCCCCGAAACGCCGCCGAAACGCTGCCGGGACCCGCCGCCGAGAGGGACATTCGCACGAGGTAAGTCCCATCCCGAGGGGGCGGGGGGTGTCGGAGAATTTCCCCACCAATTTTGGGGGGCCAAATGCATTGGCATTCGGCCTCCCCAAGATTCATGGAGAACTTCTCTGACATCCCTATGTGGGGGAGGCTGTGGGCCGTTGGCATGATCTACTGGCCAGACGCGCAGGGCGGTCCACCTGGGCTGGGTAACGCTGCCCCTGAGGGAGGGCAAATAGGAATACCCTTGGAGTGGGGAATGGCCAACCCGCACCTGCCATCCAAGGAAACCAACCCCATGGGTAGAATGGGTTCCAGCCTCATGGTGGAACAGCTGGCCCAGTTCCCTTAACTTCACCTGTGTGTGGTGAAGCCATTTTGCATCCACGGCCTGACCTTGACCAGGGTCTGCCGGGGCAAGCGTTGGGCAAGTGGGTTCAACAGTGTGTGGCACCGTGTAGGCAAGTGGGGCCTGCCCAGTGGTAGGAGTCCCAGAAGCAGCACTTGTTCGTGATGCTTCTTGCCCTGGTGCAGGATGGGATGCAGCTTTGATCACATCAAGCCTCACTGAAATAGAAAGCAACAGGTTTTTCTGGGCCTGCCTTCTCATCACCCTTGGCCCAGGGTTTCAAGCCACATGCGGTGCTGGGACAGCCAATGCTGGGATCCCTTTGACCCTCTCCAGTGCCTCCAGCCTGGAAATGATTAAGGCCATGTCTGGGTCCTCCTCCCCGAATGATGAATCGGCCCTGAGAAAATGGTGCTTAGCTGGGGGGCATGTGGTCTTCCCTTTTTCCCCCCTGAGACCCTTCTTAGGTGGCATTTTATTAATTAATTTTTATTATTAGAATTTTTTTTTTATGAGGGATTGTAAAAGAGAAACCCCAGAACAGGTATGGAGGCCACTGGGAAAATTAAGAAATTTCATTCATTCATGCATGCATTCCTAGTAGGGATGTCAGAGAATTCCACCATGGATCTCAGGGATGCCGAATGCCAGTGCATTCAGCCCCCCGAAATTGGTGGTGGAACGGCTTGCCCCCCTGCCCCTCCCAGGACGAGACTTACCTGGGGCAGATCTTCCGGGCAGCAGTGGCTCTGGCGGTGGCTCCGGTGGCGGTGCGGCGGCGGTGGCCGGTCTTCTAACCGGCTGCCACCGCCGCCATTTCCAGTTTTTTTTTTTAAAAAAAGACGTGATAGGCTACGTAAAGGTTTATGTAGCCTATCACAGCTAGGTTTTTTTTTAAAAAAAACCGTGATAGGCTACATAAATGTTTAGGTAGCCTATCACGTCTGACTTAAAACAAACAAACAAACCACACGTACGCAAATGGCGGCGGCTACGGCCGCTGCCATTTGCGTTCCTTATTTTGGCACGTCTTAGTCTACGTCAAGATTTACGTAGACTAAGATGGCGAAAATAAGGGGAACGCAAATAGCGTAGTGTCTGCTGCCGCCATTTGCGTATGCGCGTTTTTTTTTTTTAAGTCAAACATGATAGGCTACGTAAACATTTACGTAGACTATCACGGCTGACTGCAGGGATGCAAACGGCAGCGGCTATGGCTGCTGCCATTTGCATCCCTGCTAGCCAGCGGCCAGATGTCCGGCTGCTGGCGGAGCCGGCCGGTGGCTCCGTAGAATCCCTGCGGAGTGGAGCCGGCTGGCCAGGATTCCCGGGGGGGGGGAGGAACGGAGTGCCTCCTCCCCCGGCAAGGATTCCAGGGGGGAGGGACGGAACGCCTCCACCCCACCATCAACATTATCCGCGAACAGGTAAGTGACTTTCGTACATCCCTAATTCCTAGGGATGTTGGAGAATTCCGCTATGGACTCCAGTGAGTAAAATCTGTGGCGGAATGGTCTTGCCCCCCTTCCACCCCCGCCATCCACCCCGGAACGGACCTACCTGGTGGCAGATGTGGTGGCAGCGGCGGCAGCTCCAGGTCGTCTTCTGGGCTGCTGTGGCCGCAAATGGTAGCTGTCGTGGCAGCTGCCATTTGCGTCCCTGCTTTAGCCATGATAGGCTACATAAATATATACGTAGCCTATCACGGCCTAGCATAGGGACGCAAATGGCAGCCCAGCGGTGGATGGGGGCCCTGCTGCGGACTGGCCATGGAGTGGAGATGGCAGGGCAGGATTCTGCGGGGGAGGACCTGATTGCCTCCCCCCCATCAAGGATTCTGGGGGGAGGACCGGATTGCCTCCCCCCCCACAGAACCCAGCGGAGCCAGGTAAGTGGGGTTTCATACACCCCTATTCATTCCATGGTACTTATCTTTTCCTCCCACCACAGACCAAGTGCAATAAATTGGGCCTTAGGGACTCCCCCACAGGCCCACCTGGCAGTGGAACACAGATCAGGGGAGGGGACAGAGACTCCTGGGAGAAACCCCCCCAAGTAAAATGCTCTGGAAAAAGCGGGGTGCAGCACAGGCCGGGTCCCCCAACAAACCTCAGGCCTACAGCCCCCCGCAGACTGGGCCAGAAGGCCACCTCTCTCCTCCTGGTGCCTTGCCACAAGCAGGCCGAGCCGCTGCTCCAATTCCCTTCCTTCGGGCCGTAGGAAGCCTGGCCTATCACCGGCCAGAAAGGGTGGTGGTAGGGATGCAAGCTGCAGCTATCGAGCTACTCCAGAGGGTGGGAAAACACTGGATGTGCACTCTGCTGGCAGACTAGGCCAGCGCCACCACAGGCCAAAATCCCCAGCTATCGGGCTGCTCCTGAGGGTGGGAAAGACACAGCAGAATCAGGCCATCCCCTTGGGTAGCAGGCACTGTGGTGAGCCCCCCCAGGGCTGACCAGGCCGCTGCTTACTGCAGCTGCTCGCTGCCGCCGCCACTGCTCCTCCGTCAACCCTGCAGAGCGCCTTAAATGAAGAATGGAGGAGGAAAGGGGGCTGCACAGCCTAAAATGGCTGGCTTGCCCCTCTTCCCCGCTGACATCATCAGCAAATGCCAAATGGAGTTCGCCCACGTCTCCCCCCCATGTGCAAAATCCCTCCCGTGGCCAGGCAAGCTGGATGCAGGGGGAGGGCACATCCTAATGTCTTTTGCTCCATCCCAGAAATTCAGTGGGCTGAAGAACATTGTTACAACAGAAGTGCTCAGGAGGAGAAAGGAAACAAATCAGGAAGGTGCCATAGAAGGATCATGTGTGGGATTCCCCAGTGACTTGTGAGTAGGCCCCTCAGTGTTCCATTTATGCCAGAGATGGGGGAAATGTACTAAACACAGCCAGGGCCTGCAGGAGAGGCCACCATCACCACCAGGGAAGAGGCGGGCCTGCTGCTGCTGGGCCTGCTGCTGCTGCCACCGCCGCTGCCACCACCCCAGGCCTTCTCTGGAGACTTCTGCCTGGCAGACTGCCAGTCCCTGCAGGACCAGGTACCGAGCCAGCTGTGCTGCTCCACCTGCCCTCCCTGGAGGGGCTACATAAGCTGGCTGGCTGAGGTGGCCTGGGAGAGCCAGGGCCTGCAGGAGAGGCCACCACCACCACCACCGGGGAAGAGGCACGCCTGCTGCTGCTGCTGGGCCTGCGGCTGCCACTGCCACCGCTGCCGCCACCGCTGCTGCCGCCGCCACCACTGCCACCACCACCACCACCTGGCCTTCCCTGTGGACTCCGGCCTGGCATTATTTTTAAGGGGATTTTTAATTGTTTTGTGTGTGTGTGTGTGTTTTCTTTTTCCTGGGGGATTTTGTTGTGGTTTTAGGGGTGGGTAGCCTGCCTGATAGGTGGGAGCGAGGGGGCATGTGTCCACCTGATGGAGGCAGTGGGGGGAGTGTTGGGGGCCAGAACATACCGAGGCTGGGCGGCAGGCGCTGGCGGAGCGCTAGGGGCAGGCCATGCCAGGTAAGGGGAACAAGGGAGAGATGTGTAGTATCTGTCCCCTGCTCCGGGCCTGTCCAGAGCCAAAGGATGGCTCCTTTGACCCCATCTTCTGGCCTTCGTTTGCTGCTCTGCAATGCCAGGTCTGTTACCTAGAAAACCTCCCTCATCCATGACATGATCCTGGATGAGGGTGCAGACCTGGCATGTATTACGGAGAGCTGGCTGGCCGAGGCTGCTGCTCCAACCCTTGCAGCCATGTGTCCAGCTGGATTTTCGTATGCACAGCAGCCGAGGGCTGGGGATCAGGGAGGGGGAGTGGCTGTTATCTACCGAGAGTCCTTGGTCTTCACCAGACCCCCTCTCTGGGAGACCAAGGTTGCTGAGTGCATGTACTGGAGGTTGGGCCCGAAGGGCAGTCTGGGGATTCTGCTCGTGTACCGTCCACCCCGCTGCACGACTGACTCCCTGGCCGAGGTGCTTGAGGTGGTCTCTGATGTGCGTGCACAGTCCCCTAATTTACTGGTGTTGGGGGACTTCAATGTACACTCGGAGGCCATCCTCACAGGAGCACCTCGGGACTTCATGGAGACCATGGTCTCCTGGGAGCTGCACCATATTCTAACTGGGCCCACCCATGTGGGGAGTGATCTGAAAGTCGGGGGTATATCCACCACCCCCTTGTCATGGTCAGATCACTATCTGGTGACGTTGGACTTCTCGGTTCCACAACCCCTCTGCAGGGGTGGAGGACCCATTAAAATGGTCTGCCCCAGGGGTCTTATGGATCCAAATGGATTCCTGAACGCGCTTGGGGATTCTCTGGGGCATGCCAACGGCCACTCGGTCGAGACCCTGGTGGGTGGCTGGAATGCCGCAATCACTGGGGCATTAGATCAGGTGGCTCCGAAATGCCCTCTCCCCCTGAACAGGGCTCGGATTGCACCATGGTTCAATCCATGGTTACGAGCTCTGAAACAGGAGGTGAGACGGCTAGAGCGCCGGTGGCGGAAGTCTCGCTCCAAAGACGATCAGACACGGGCTAGAGCTGTATCTTCAGCCTATCACGTGGCGGTGAAGGCAGCAAAAAAGGAATAATATGCTGCCTCCATCGCGTCTGCAGAGTGCTGTCCCAGGAGGCTGTTCCAAGTGGTCCAGAGCCTGGTCGGTCATGTGGCTCCGGAACCACTGGAGCATTCTAAGGCCTCCTGTGAGGCCTTGGCAAGGCACTTTGCAGATAAAATTGATCAGATTAGGTGTGTTACTCTGCATGCTGTGGATACAGTTAGTGAGCAAGAGGTGGCCTGTGGCAAACTGGTTTTGTGGGATCGGTTCCAGCTTCTTCCTCCTGATGAAGTGGACAAGGTGCTTTCATCTGTAAGGCCGACCATCTGCTTACTTGATCCTTGCCCATCTTGGCTCATTATGGGCTGCAGAGAGAGACTGGGTGAGGGGATCAGGGTGGTGGAGAATGCCTCCCTTGAGGAGGGAGTGATACCATCAGCCCTCAAGGAGGCAGTGATAAGACCGCTCTTAAAGACGCCCTCCTTGGATCCTCAAGTTTTGAACAACTTTCGTCCAGTCTCAAATCTGCCATTTTGGGGCAAGGTGATTGAGCGGGTGGTGGCGGTGCAGTTGAAGGCACACTTGGAAGAAACTGATTATCTAGACCCATTTCAGTCGGGCTTCAGGCCTGGGCATGGGACAGAAATGGCCTTGTTCGCCTTGGTAGATGATGTGAGGAGGGCTCTGGATAGGGGTGAATGCTCCTTCCTTGTTCTCCTCGACCTCTCAGCGGCTTTCGATACCGTTGACCACAGTATCCTCCTGGACCGCCTGGAGGGGTTGGGCATTGGGGACACCGTATTGCGGTGGTTCCGGTCCTTCCTCTCCGGCAGGTACCAGAGGGTAGCACTGGGAAAGGAGGTTTCGGACCCGTGGCCACTTACTTGTGGGGTGCCACAGGGTTCCATCCTCTCCCCGATGCTATTTAACATCTATGTGAAGCCGCTGGGGGCTATCATCAGGAGGTTTGGGGTACAGTGTCATCAATATGCGGATGACATGCAGCTCTACCTCTCGTTTAAATCTTCACCAAGGTTGGCCGTAGAATCCTGTCCAAATGTCTGGAGACGGTGAGTGGCTGGATGAGGAGGAATAGGCTGAAGCTGAACCCTGACAAGACCGAGGTACTTTTGGTGGGAGACAAGAGGAGGCTGGGGGATGTTGACCTGGTGTTGAATGGGGTACGGCTACCCTTGAAAGACCAGGTCGGCAGCCTGGGGGTCATTTTGGACTCCCAGCTGTCCATGGAGGCTCAGGTGTCAGCTGTGAGCCGGACAGCGCTGTATCAACTCCATCTGATACGGCGGCTGCACCCCTTCCTTCCCGACCATCTGCTCCCATCGGTAGTACATGCCCTGATCTCCTCTCGTTTAGACTACTGTAATGCGCTCTACGTGGGGTTACCCTTGAAGACGGTTTGGAAACTGCAGCTGGTACAGAACGCGGCGGCTCGCCTGATTAAAGGCAGCCGCCGGCGAGATCACATCACTCCAGTGCTGAAGGAGTTGCACTGGTTACCAGTTGTTTTCTGGGCCAAATTCAAGGTGTTGGTTTTGACCTTTAAAACCCTATATGGTTCTGGCCCAGCCTATCTTAAGGAGCGCCTCCAGCAGCACCAGACAGGCCGCTTAACAAGATCAGCCTCAGATGGCCTTCTCTCTGTCCCATCAGCCAGGACAGCTAGACCGGTGGGGACGAGGGAGAGGGCCTTTTCTGTGGTGGCCCCCACTCTGTGGAACTGCCTCCCTAGGGAACTCCGTCATGCCCCCTCTTTAATGAGCTTCCGTCATGCATTAAAAACGTTGTTGTTCAGGCAGGCATTTGGGGTGGGTTAGGGTATTTTAGAAAATGTTTTTATTGTAGAATTTTATTGTTTTAAACTGTTTTTATTGTATGTTGTACATCGCCCAGAGTGGCTGGGTGACCAGCCAGATGGGCGATTAATACATTTAATAATAAATAAACAAAAAATAAAACACGGCTCACCCTCAGGTCATTTCTGCCAGTGGAGGCTGGCTGGTGGCTCTGATTTTGGTGGGGCCGCAGTGGGGTGGGGTTTTGGTGGGGTTTTGGTCACAGCCTGCCAGAATGCTCAAGGAGCTATCCAGAGTGCTGAACCCTGTCCCCAAAATGGGTTTCTGCACTATTGCTTTTGGACGGGGCAGTTACATGTTGGCTTTCATTGACTTGCTGCAGGCTTGCTGCAGGATCTTCTCTACAGCTCTGACTCACAGGCACCTCAAAGGTCCATACTGCAGACACTGATTGTATTCCCACCCATCTACTTGACATTCAGACACTTCTGTGTTTTTAAAGGTGTCAGACTTCCAAGGAAATACATTGCGTAGGGATGTATGAAAGTCACTTACCTGGTCTAGCAGCTTGCTTCGCGGTGGGGGGGAGGCGCTTCGCTTCTCCCCCCGAAGTTCAGGCTGGGGGGGGAGGCTTCCCGCCTCGCCTGGCCAAAATTCAGGCCAGGGAGAAGCGCCCCATCTCCCCGGCCACGAACTTCAAAAGAAAAGTAAAAAAAAAAAAAAAAGCCCCGTGATAGGCTACGTAACGATTAACGTAGTCTATCACGGCTAGATCTGCAAAGTCAGCCGTGATAGGCTATGTTAATTGTCACGTAGTCTATCACAGGTGACTTTGAAAAAAAAAAAAGCGTGTACGCAAATGGCGGCCCCCATAGGGAGCCACCATTCGCGTTCCTTATTTGGTCCCTGTAGTCTACGTAAAGATTTACGTGGACTACGGCGAAAATAAGGGCAACGCTGTTTGCGTTGCCCTTATTTTCGCCGTAGTCTACGTAAATCTTTACGTAGACTACAGGGACCAAATAAGGAACGCGAATGGCGGCTCCCTATGGGGGCCGCCATTAGCGTACGCGCTTTTTTTTTTAAAAGTCACCCGTGATAGGCTACGTGACGATTAACGTAGCCTATCACGGCTGACTTTGCAAATCTAGCCATGATAGACTACGTTAATCGTTACGTAGCCTATCACAGGGGCGTTTTTTTTTTTTACTTTTCTTGTAATGGCGGCGGCGGCAGCCGGTCGAAAGACCGGCTGCAGCCCCCGCCCCTGACGAAGACCTGCCGAACTGCCGCCGGGACCCGCCGCCGGGAGCGACATTCGTGAAAGGTAAGTCCCATCCTGGGGGGGCGGTGGGGACGGAGAATTTCTCCCCCAACAACCTTCGGAGGACCGAATGCGTTGGCACTCGGCCCCCCGGAGTTTCGGGGAGAAATTCTCCCCCATCCCTAACATTGCGTTCATATTTAAACAGCAGAGTAGAACTCAGTGCTCATATTTAAAAGGGGGAAAAGAGGGTGGAGTGGGAGAATGCCACTCAAGCCAACTTGCCATAATTATACATGTTTCCTGAAAAAGGAAACCATTCCTCCATTCCCACCACAGTATTTTAACATGACTACCACAATAAAACCTTTAGGAAGATAGTTTATTGGTGGTGTAGAAGGAAGCTTCTTTTTTTTTCCTTCTGCACTTCTAATCCTTAGAACCTTAGATTTCAGTACCATATATGATTTATAGACTGTGGGAGCTGGGTAGAAGGAAGGAGGAACAGGAGACTTGCTCAATTTGGCTATCTTTCTCCTCTCTAGAACTAGCTCTTGCCCATGTCCCAGACATTGGCTTCTTCAATGTACAATGAATACAATTCTTATTTGTATCTCAGGCAATGGGTCTGCAATCCTAGGCTGAGGTTTATACCACAATGAGCCAGAAAATTAGTCAATATGAACTTTGAGCCTGGAAATAGTCTTATTGGGCTCACTCTCCCTTCAGAATGCTACCACACCACAACCTCCTTCTCTATGTTTGCTTGCTGCCTTAGGTGTTACAGGGCATGGGATTTTGAGTTATATTACTACCACTTTCCTTAATATGGATCCTCTTCCCCTGCCATTTGCTTATGTCCCCTGGCAGTCTTTCCAGAGAGAAGGTGTCAGTTCCTATTTTAGTTGGTCATAGGGATGTCGGAGAATTTCTCCATGAATCTCCAGGAGGCTGAATGCCAACGCATTCGGCCCCCCCCGAAATTGGTGGAGAAACAGTCCCCCCCCCGGCCCCCCCGGGATGGGACTTAACTTGTGCGAATGTCCCTGGTAGCGGTGGCTCCCAGCGGCGGTTCGGCGGTGGCGGTGGCAGCCCGTCTTCCGACAGGCTGCCGCCGCCGCCGTTGCCATTTCCAAGTAAAAAACAAAACAAAACAACAAACGTGATAGGCTACGTAACGATTTACGTAGACTATCACGGCTAGATTTTAAAAAAACACCATGATAGGCTATGTCAATGTTTATGTAGCCTATCACGGCTGACTTTGGGGGGAAAAAAAGCGTGTACATAAATGGCGGAGCCCATGGGCGCCGCCATTTGCATTCCTTATTTGTGCACGTGTAGTCTACGTAAACATTTACGTAGACTACGGCGAAAATAAGGGCAACACTATTTGCATTGCCCTTATTTTCGCCGTAGTCTACGTAAATGTCTACGTAGACTACACGTGCCAAAATAAAGAACGCAAATGGTGGCGCCCATGGGCGCCGCCATTTGCATACACGCTTCCCCGCCAAAGTCAGCCGTGATAGGCTACATAAACATTTACGTAGCCTATCACGGCTGACTGCAGGGATGCAAACGGCGGTGGCTATGGCCGCCACCATTTGCGTCCAGGCAGGAGAAGAGGTTTGGCAGCCGGAGGGACGGGGCGCCTCCCCCCGGACAGAATTTCGGGGGGAGGGACGGAGCACCTCCCCCCCACCACAAAGCAAGCTGCGGGACCAGGTAAGGGAGTTTCGTCCATCCCTCTCTCATAATATTTCCCTTTGTTGTTGTTGTTGCTGTTGTTCAGTCGTTCAGTCGTGTCCGACTCTTCGTGACCCCATGGACCATAGCACGCCAGGCCTTCCTGTCCTGCGCTCTCTCCCGGAGCGTGCTCAAGTTCATATTCATTGCATCCGTGATGCTATCTAGCCATCTCATCCTCTGCCGTCCCCTTCTCCTTTTGCCTTCAGTCTTTCCCAGCATCAGGGTCTTTTCCAGGGAGTTTTCTCTTCGCATTAGGTGGCCAAAATATTGGAGCTTCAGCTTCAGTATCTGTCCTTCCAATGAGCAGTCAGGGTTGATTTCCTTTAGGATGGACTGATTTGACCTCCTTGCAGTCCAGGGCACTCGTAAGAGTCTTCTCCAGCACCACAGTTCGAAAGCATCAATTCTTCGGCGCTCAGCCTTCCTTATAGTCCAGCTCTCACAGCCATACATTACTACTGGGAAAACCATAGCTTTGATTAGATGGACCTTTGTCGGCAAGATGATGTCTCTGCTTGTTACTATGCTGTCTAGGTTGGCCATAGCTTTCCTCCCAAGGAGCAAGCGTCTTTTAATTTCATGGCTACAGTCACCGTCTGCAGTGATCTTGGAGCCCAAGAAAGTAAAATCTGTCACTGCTTCCATTTCTTCCCCTTCTATATGCCAGGAAGTGATGGAGCCAGATGCCATGATCTTAGTTTTTTTAATGTTGAGTTTCAAACCAGCTTTTGCACTCTCCTCTTTCACCCTCAACAAGAGGCTCCTTAGATCCTCTTCACTTTCTGCCATTAGGGTGGTATCGTCTGCATATCGGAGGTTGTTGATAATTCTCCCAGCAATCTTAATTCCGACCTCTGATTCATCCAACCCGGCATTTCTCATGATGTACTCTGCATATAAGTTAAATAAGCAGGGTGACAATATGCAGCCTTGTCGTACTCCTTTCCCAATTTTGAACCAATTGGTTGTTCCATGTCTGGTTCTGACTGTTGCTTCTTGACCCTCGTACAGGTTTCTCAGGAGACAGGTAAGGTGGTCTGGTACTCCCATCACTTTAAGAATTTGCCACAGTTTGTTGTGATCCACACAATCAAAGGCTTTAGTGTAGTCAATGAAGCAGAAATAGACGTTTTGCTGGAATTCTCTTGCTTTCTCCATGATGCAGCGAATGTTGGCGATTTGATCTCTAGTTCCTCTGCCTCTTCGAAACCCAGCTTGTACTTCCGGTAGTTCTCAGTTCACATACTGCTGAAGCCTAGCTTGTAGGATTTTGAGCATCACCTTGCTGGCATGTGAAATGAGCGCAATTGTGCGGTATTTTGAACACTCTTTGGCGTTGCCTTTCTTTGGAATTGGAATGTAAACTGACCTTTTCCAGTCTTGTGGCCACTGTTGAGTGTTCCAGATTTGTTGGCATATTGAATGCAGCACTTTAACAGCATCATCTTTTAGGATTTTAAATAGCTCAGCTGGAATACTGTCATCTCCGCTAGCTTTGTTGTTACTAATGCTTCCTAAGGCCCACTTGACTTCATTCTCTAGGATGTCCAGCTCAAGTTCAGTGACCGCACTATCATGGCTATCAGGGACATTCAGATCTTTCCTGTATAGTTCTTCTGTGTATTCTTGCCACCTCTTCTTAATCTCATCTGCTTCTGTTAGGTCCCTGACTTCTTTGTCCTTTATCATGCCCGTCTTTGCACAAAACGTTCCCTTGAGATCTCCAATTTTCTTGAAGAGATCTCTAGTCTTTCCCATTCTGTTGTTTTCCTCGATTTCTTTGCAATGTTCATTTAAGAAGGCCTTCTTGTCTCTCCTTGCTATTCTCTGGAACTCTGCATTCAGTTGGGTATATCTTCCCCTTTCTCCCTTGCTTTTCGCTTCCCTTCTTTCGTGAGCTACTTGTAAAGCCTCATCAGACAGCCACTTTGCTTTCTTGCATTTCTTTTTCTTTGGGATGGATTGAGTTGCTGCCTCCTGAACAATGTTACGGACCTCCGTTCATAGTTCCTCAGGCACTCTGTCTATCAGGTCTAATCCCTGAAATCTATTCCTCACCTCCACTGTATATTCATCAGGGATATGATTTAGGTCATACCTGAACGGTTTAGTGGTTTTCCCGACGTTCTTCAATTTAAGCTGAAATTTTGCAAGAAGCAGCTCATGATCAGAGCCACAGTCAGCTCCAGGTCTTGTTTTTACTGACTGTATGGAGCTTCTCCATCTTTGGCTGCAAAGGACATAATCAATCTGATTTCGATATTGACCATCTGGTGACGTCCATGTGTAGAGTCGCCTCTTGTGCTGTTGGAAAAGAGTGTTTGCTATGATCAGCATGTTCTCTTGGCAAAACTCTATTAGCTTTTGTCCTGCTTCATTTTGTATACCAAGGCCATGCCTGCCTGTTATCCCGGTGATTTCTTGACTTCCTACTTTAGCATTCCAATCCCCTATGATGAAGAGGACATCTTTTTTTGGTGTTAGTTCTAGAAGGTGTTGTAGGTCTTCATAGAACCGATCAACCTCAGCTTCTTCGGCCTCAGTGGTTGGGGCATAGACTTGAATTACTGTGATGTTGAATGGTTTGCCTTAGATTCGTACTGAGATCATTCTATCATTTTTAAGATTGTACCCCAATACTGCTTTTCCCACCCTTTTGTTGACTATGAGTGCTACTCCATTTCTTCTAAGGGATTCTTGCCCACAATAGTAGATATGATGGTCACCTGAATTAAATTCGCCCATGCCTGTCCATTTTAGTTCGCTGATTCCCAAGATGTCGATGTTCAATCTTGCCATCTCATGTTTGACCACCTCCAGCTTACCTTGATTCATTGATCTGACATTCCAGGTTCCTAAACAATATTGTTCTTTACAGCATCGGATTTTCTTTTCACCACCAGACACATCCACAGCTGAGTGTCCTTTCGGGTTTGGCCCAGCTGCTTCACTCTTTCTGGTGCTACTTGGAAATACCCTCTGCTCTTCCCCAGTAGCATATTGGACACCTTCCGACCTGAGGGGCTCATCTTCCGGCGTCATCTCTTTTAGCCTTGTGATACGTTCCATGGGGTTTTCTTGGCAAGAATACTGGAGTGGGTTGCCATTTCCTTCTCCAGTGGACCACATTTTGTCAGAACTCTCTGCCATGAACTGTCCGTCTTGGGTGGCCCTGCACGGCATAGCTTATGGCTTCACTGAGTTACGCAAGCCCCTTCGCCAAAGCAAGGCAGTGATCCATGAAGGGGAATATTTCCCTTACTGCCTGTTTATTTTTTATATTCCCATAAAGTAATGGCTCTTGTGACCCTCAGTGGTTTCTACTCAATTGCTGAGATATATTTAGAATTTACACTTTTCCATCAAGCCAGACAAGATCAATGACCCATTGCACAACAAAGGTGAGCTGAAACATTTGGATCAAGACAAAGCTGAAAACTGAACTTTCCAAAAAAGCCCCCCCCATCCATCTATCTTAAATGTACTCCATTGATCTTCTGAAAACACCACCATAGCCCCTTCCAGAGATAGTTACATGCAGAAAGGCGTTGCACATAACTACTGGTATGAGACCACTCACAGGGCCTATGTACTCAGTACAATGTAGATGGGAATTACATTGGTATTGGATATGAGCACATTTTTAAAAAAACTCAGCAAGGGAATGTGCATGCGCAAGCAAGCTTCTGCCTGTGGATCTTCCTTGCAGGACTGTGGCTCATGTTTTTAAAACTATATGTTATGTGCTCTTTTAGGGAAGGGACCATAGTCCAGGAGTAGAGCACATGATTTACGTGCAGAAGTTCCCAGCTTCGTATGAGTTAAAAGAATCAGGTACAAATAGATTGACCTGGTATAAGGCAGTTTCTTTTGCTTCTCTCTCCCCCCACTAGGGATGGCGGAGAATTTCTCCCCGAAACTTCGGGGGGCCGAGCGCCAATGTGTTTGGCCCCCCGAACAAGTTTCGGGGAGAAATTCTCCGCACCTCCCCGCCCCCCCACCCCCCCGGGACGGGACTTACCTTTGGCAAATGTCCCTCCCGGCGGCGGGTCCAGCCGGCGGTTCGTTGGGTCTTCGTCCGGGGCGGGAGCGGCAGCCGGTCTTTCGACCAGCTGCCGCCGCCACCATTCCAATAAAAGAAAAAAAAATGCCCCCGTGATAGGCTACGTGACGATTAACGTAGCCTATCATGGCTAGATTTGCAAAGTCAGCCGTGATAGGCTATGTAAATCGTCACGTAGCCTATCACGGGTGACTTAAAAAAAAAAAAAAGCGCGTACGGATAATGGCGGCCCCCATAGGGAGCCGCCATTCCCGTTCCTTATTTGGTCGCTGTAGTCTACATAAAGACTACGTAGACTACGGCGAAAAAAAGGGCAACGCTATTTGCGTTGCCCTTATTTTCGCCGTCGTCTATGTAAAGATTTACGTAGACTACAGCGACCAAATAAGGAACACGAATGGCGGCTCCCTATGGGGGCCGCCATTTGCGTACGCGCTTTTTTTTTTTTAAAGTCACCCGTGATAGGCTATGTGACGATTTACGTAGCCTATCACGGCTGACTTTGCAGATCTAGCCATGATAGGCTACGTTAATCATCACGTAGCCTATCACGGGGGTGTTTTTTTTTTTACTTTTAATTTTGCGGCCGGGTGAGGTGAGGCGCCTCCTCCCCGGCTTGAATTTTGGCCGAGCGAGGCAGGAAGCCTCCCCCCCGGCCTGAATTTCAGCCGGGTGAGGCGGGAAGCCTCCCCCCCCAGCCTGAGCTTCGCAGGGGGAGCAGCGAAGCGCCTCCCCCCCACCGCGAAAAGCTGCGAGACCAGGTAAGTGACTTTCATGCACCCCTACCCCCCACACCCTTCTCTGTAGCAAAAGTGAATGTAGATCAACACACTTATTCTCTTATTCCAGGTAGGGAAGATGGAGAATTCTGCCATGGATCTCAGTGAGGCTGAATGCCCGTGCATTCAGCCCCCAGAAATCTGTGGCGGAACAAAGCCCTCCCTGCCCCACCACCCTGTGAAAGGTGCGTGAAATGGAGCACCTACCTGGTGCCGTTTGTGCTGCTTTGCGAATGGCGGCCACGTCTGTGGTTGCCATTTGCTTCACGATTTTTCCCATGATAGGCTACGTAAATACTTATGTAGCCTATCATGGCTAATGCAGGGACGCCATTTGCGTCCCTGAGGAGGCCGTGATAGGCTACGTAAATATTTACATAGCCTATCACGGGGAAAAAATGGGATGCAAATGGCGGTGGCTATGGCGGCCGCCATTTGCGTCCCTGCCCAGCCCAGCAGCGGATGGATGTCGCTGTGGGCGGCCCTGCCTGGTGGCTCTGCGGAGTTGCTGTGGAGCGGATCTGGCCAGCGAGGATTTCGGGGGGAGGGACGGAGCGCCTCCCCCCTACCGTGGCTGTCATGAAACGAAACAGGTAAGTCGTTTCATACATCCCTAATTCCAGGAAGTATAGCAGGAACCAAAATTTACTCTGAAATGAATGACTGGCCTGGGTAAGTGAGGGGTTGTTTGGAAGACGGTGAGATGATTCTCTGATTCTAATTATATCTACTGCAAGCCATATACACTTTTTAAAAACCCAACAATTTTATCTTTATTCTTAATGAAACTTGTGAAGGTTGTGTTTGAAAACTGATATCTCAAACACTGAATACAGATTAGAAGACACCCCCGCCTCCTTATAAAGCTAGGTTTCTTGAGTGATTACACAATTTCAGTATTTGGACCTTGAAGAAGCAAACTGAGATTGTCAATATAATTTTTATGGTTGCAAGAGGACAGTTTTCCTGCCATTCTGATCTCTTTACAAGGACTTCTTCCTAGCAGGGAGCTAACTGGTTCATTGGTAATAATGTATCTTCAAGTGTTGTATAATACTTTTCCCCATGGTGAGCCGATTGCAGAGTTCCAGGATTTCTATTTCCTCTGATATGTTTGAAAGACACTTTACATCCCATTGTTTCTTGCACTAGATAGATAAAGCATAATGCCTTCTGCTTTCACTGAAGCTATTCAACACCGACAACTTTGAGCTATTGTTTCTATTCTTGTGCCATATAAAAAGCATTTGAAACCTTCATGCCAGCATTGCGTATTACTTGCAGAGTTCCATTTAAAATGCAAGGTCTGTTTGTCCTTGTTGACATGAATGGGTAATTAAAGTCAACTAAAGAGAAGCCAAATAAAATAGCAGAGTTGGCTAGTAAACTTTGAGAAATGTAGCCCTTTTGAAAATAGTCCATAGAACAGCTTACTCCAGTTCCATACGAATCTTTTATCTCGTCACAGTTACAAAAAGAAAAGCCTGCCCTTTCTGTGCATTCTTATATTTAGAACATAATGGTATATGCAAGAAAAATAAGAAATTAATTGGTCACAAACCAGAGAGAACCATGTGACCAACTCTATGCCTCCAACAGGGCTTTTATCTTTCTTTCCCCAGCTATACCACATTAAAATACATTTTAAACTGAGGGAGCTTCCAAAGAAATTTTGACAGATGCATGGAAACTCTTCTGCATGCCTAAAGAAACTTTCTGGATTGCAGCCATTCCTTTTAGAATCAATATATTAGAGAGTAATTTTTGTATGTGGTTTTTATAACAAGGAAGGATCTGCCATGACTGCGTATAGGTGCCCATGAATTTTGGAGGGGGAAGTGGAAGACAGAGAGAGCAAGAGAGAGAAAGAGATCATGGATGTGATCCAGTGAATGAATGCTGCAAGCATAGCTGTGGCTTTCTTATTGTCAGCCATGGAATGGCTTACTGTTGCAGTTCTTGGCATTCCTGTGGGACCCTGATGTGTGTATAGTTCTCTGGATCACACTCAATGAGCATCTGTCTTGCAGTTGCATCCCACTGTGCACCTCTGTGTTTTCTGTGTACCTCATTCTGTTTCATTTTAGGCAATGGCCATAATGCCATTTCTATCAAATGAAGAAACGGAAACAGAATTCAGAATTATACAGAGGTTTACAGAATGTCACATTCCAGCTGGTGTGTGTGTATGTGTGTGCGCGTGCATGCAGGTGTGTGAAAGAGGGAGCGCGCCCAAGCTTAAACACCTGATTTGGAGAATTATCTGCTGCATTATCTTAGCTGGGCTTCACCTTCACATCACAGGTGATGGTAGACATCTCTGAGTGTTCCTCTCTACATCTATATATCACTGCATATAGAATACAAATTGGCAAGCCCAGTAAGATCTTGTTATTCTACTGAACATGTCTTTCATCTCACAGATGTGCGCACGCACACACACATGCACCCCCCCACACACACATTCAGGCAATACACTTGGTATTCACTGTTTGTGTAGTATCTCACATAAACATAGATGATACTTGTTATTCAACACTCTAAAAAACCTTTTCCAAAAGTAGCATGAAATATATGATTTCTGGCATTGTTGTTATTAGCCTACTGAATAATTTTGAATACTCCATTTCTATATTCTCCTGGTCTTCTAAGGTCCCTGGAGATAAATGACAGACCAAGAGGGAGCAAATGCTCATGGACCTATACTCCAAGTTGTGTGTCCTTCCTAATCAAACAACTGCATTACATAGCCAGGAGTGACTCCGTCTGCTGACTTTGAAGTAAAAAAGGAGGAGTCAAGCACATGTTCTTGAAATGGTGGACTCGTTGGAAAGATCAAGGAATAGGGCATTTTGTTCATTTCTTTCAAAGTATTTACAAAGTGCTTTTCAGAGTTACACCCTCACAAGTGATATGCAATAAAAAGTGATACAGCTACAATAGATATGTAAGGACATCAAAACGGTATATACTACTAAAGAAAGCTTCTCTATGTCATTACAGCCTTAGTTAAAGACAGCTGTGAAGAGACAGGTCTTCATAACTTTCTTAAATGCCTGTACCAAAGGAGCAAGGCTTAAGCCAATGGGAAGGTAATTCTGTAGCTGTGGGGCAACTTTTATTTATTTATTTATTTATTTATTTATTTATTTATTTATTTATTACATTTGTATCCCACCCTATATCATTAAGATCTCAACTACCAATAATGCCCTTTCCCTTGTCTCACCAACCAAACAGTTCTTACAGGAGGGCACACAAGAAGGACCACTGAGGCAGATCTTAAACTGTGAGCAGGACTGTAAGGGTGGAGATGGTCCTTTAGATAACCTGTTCCCAAAATGTTTAGGGTAGGGATGTCACGTCAGAGAATTCCGCGACGGACAGTGCATTCGGCCCCCCGAAATCCATTGCGAAAAGAAGCCTCCGCCTCCCCACCCCACGAAAGGCGCACGGGACGAAGTCCCCGCCGCCCCCACCCCATGAAAGGCACGCGAAACGGAGCACTTACCTGCTCCTGTCCACGCTGCTTTGCGAATGGTGGCTGTCCTGGCCACCATTCGCTTTCTCCTCTTCCTAGCCGTGATAGGCTACGTAAATACTTACATAGCCTATCACGGCTAACGCAGGGACACCATTTGCTTCCCTGCAGAGGCCGTGATAGGCTATGTAAGTATTTACGTAGCCTATCACGGCAGGGGGGTGGGAAAACCCCAGCATACGCAAATGGCGGCGGCTACCACCATTTGCGTACGCTGGGGTTTTCCCCCCTGCCGTGATAGGCTACGTAAATATTTACGCAGCCTATCACGGCTCAATACAGGGATGCAAATGGTGGCGGCTACGACAGCCACCATTTGCGTCCCTGCAGGGCTGCCCAGTGGCCGGATGTCTGGCTGCGGGCAGCCAGAGCCGGCCGGTAGCTCTGCGGCTTGGCCGTGGAGTGGAGCCGGCCAGGCAGGATTCCGGGGGGAGGGACGGAGCACCTCCCCCCCACCACAGATGCTCCTGCGCAGAGCCAGGTAAGGGATTCATACATCCCTAGTTTAGGGTAGGATAGAGGTTAACAGGTTCCTCTGTGTCTTCCACATTACAACAGAAACAATGCTATATATTTTGCATTTCTATTGCTATTATTAACCTGATATATATTTATGGGCTAATATTGCCCCCCGCAAGGAAAAGAAAAGCCAAATCCATGGAATTTTTAAACATGTAACTACTGCAACAATAGACCAATGCAAACAATATCTCATATGTAGAAACCTCGGGTCCATACAGTGTCATTTCTTGTAGCTTATCCTTGAATAACTGAAAAGGAAACAAGGAGAGGGGAATATATATTGTCATTTTCCTCGACATCCAAGATGAGCTGCATGGGTGGAGGATGCCCTAGTTTAATATACACCCAAGAAGTGAAACTCCTTCCAGCAAGGATTTTTCTTTTTATGGTTAAAGGTGTAGAAATGGCGCTGTTTAAATTGGATGAGTACAGTCATTGTCTGAAAAACATAAAATAATTTATACTTTTACAGGTAGCAGGTGCAGCAAGATGAAAGGCCTCCTTTTATATCTAATTGCACTTGAACGACTGCCAATTAAGTTGAGAGCAGCAACCACAGCGTGCTTATTGCACATTTCGTCTAGTAAAAATCAAACCATAGGGAAGGGTGAAAGTGTAATTCTTTGAGATGGTGACCCATGGAAAGGGAAATTACAAAGGCCACAAATTCAAAGAAGGCTGTCGTTCTGCTGCATTCTTCTAAACCATTTTGCACATTTGTATGAATGAAGTCAGGTGAATGCGTAGCCAGTTGTTTGCCTTGTTTCTCCTAACACAGGGTGTAGAACCTTTTTCAGCCTGAGGGTCTAATTTAATTTGGGAGAAGCTGTCAGGGGCTGTATTCCAGTGGTGGGTGGGGCCAAATGCAAGGGGTGGGGCCAAAAGCAAAAGGGATGGGACTCCAATCCTAAGAACACCAACATATATTAGCTCAAAGCGTTCATTGTAAGTAACTAAGGGTGCAATCCTATGCATGTTTAGACAGAAAAAAAGCCCTACAACTCCCAGCATTCCCCAGCCAGCATGGACTTCTTTTCTGTCTTAACATGCATAGGATTTCACCCTAAGCCTTGGAAGAGGCATTTCAGAATGAGCAAAAAAAACCATACAAATGCTGGGGAGCCACTAAAGGTTTGAGTGAGGGGCAGAGGAAAAAAGCAGAAACCACTTGATGGCATGCTGAAGGGTGTGCTGGGGCCTCAGGAGGGCTGGATTTGGCCCCCGGGCCTGAGGTTCAACACCTCTGTTCTAACAGAATAGTTGTTGAGAAAAGATAAACCAAGCTGATTTTTCTTGGGAGTCAGGTATGGGTACTGGTGAACATTCTCACAAGACTATTATTTCCTGTTCTCTTGTGCCCCAATATTGAGGTTGTTAAAGTGGCAGTGACCAAAGAGGTGGCTTACTTGGAGAAACCACTGTGTAGAGGGAAGAATGGAGATCCCATCCACACCCTTAAGAACCAGGAAATGGTGGTGGAGTCAGGGTGTCACATTCAGCAGGTGCAAGTGCATCACTGCTGACTGGATAGCTACCCACGGTGACATCATCAGCCTGCATCAATCCATTATAAGCACATCCAACCATGTGCTTATAATTATCCTGTCAGCAACCATGTTCTTACAATTACATTGCCTGTGGCATGCCTATCACCACTGCTGCCTCCTGGTGCTTAAGGGTATGGATGGGAAGTTCTCTGCTCTGCCCCGCTCTACACCCAGCAGCTGCTGGGGCAAATTGCCTCGTCAGCTGCACTCTTTTAAAGATTATTTAGGCTTATTATTCTAGCATCCATATCTTAATTCCAGGCTACACATCCAGTTGGGAAATGCTATTCCTTACAGACTGAGCCACAGGCAATTTAGAAGTAAAATATGGTGAAAGATTTTGGAAGTAGGGAAGGTTTGTGTTGCTTGTGCATTCTGCTATGGGAAGGAGGGCGTTGACACTTGCAATTATTTTATCCTTGAGCATTTCTCTGTTTTTTTCCCTGTTTTTGTCAAGGGGAATCCAACACATGACATGGTAAGCCTCCCTGGGGCCCCATATCCATTCTGTAGAAGATGGGTAACTTACCGATCATGGGCAGGCACCCCCCCCCAACTAGGGACGTCAGAGAATTTTGCCATGAATCTCGGGGATTCCCCCCAAATTGGTGGCGAAACAGTCTCCCCCCCACCCCCCCGGGACAGGACTTACCTTGGGCGAATCCTCCTGGCGGCGGCGGCTCCGGTGGCGGTTCAGCGGCGGCGGTGGCGGGTCTTCCGACCGGCTGCCACCGCCGCCATTTCCAGTAAAAAAACCCAAAAAACGTGATAGGCTACGTAAAGATTTACGTCGCCTATCACGGCTAGATTTTTAAAAAATACCGTGATAGGCTACGTAAATGTTTACGTAGCCTATCACAGCTGATTTAAAGGAAAAAAACGCTCGTATGCAAATGGCGGCACCAATGGGCACCGCCATTTGCATTCCTTATTTTGAGACGTCTTAGTCTATGTAAACATTTACGTAGACTAAGGCGGCGAAAATACGGGGAACGCAAATAGCGTAGATGCTATGCTATTTGCGTTCCCCTTATTTTCGCTGTAGTCTAAGTAAATGTTTACGTAGACTAAGACGTGTCAAAATAAGGAATGCAAATGGTGGCGCCCATGGGTGCCGCCATTTGCGTACGCGCTTTTTTTTCTTTTAAATCTGCCGTGATAGGCTACGTAAACATTTACGTAGCCTATCACAGCTGATGTCAGGGACGCAAACGGTGGCGGCTATGGCCGCTGCCATTTGTGCACCCAGCCGGCCAGGATTTGGGGGGGAGGGATGGAGCGCCTCCCCCCCGGCCAGAATTTCGGGGGGGAGGGACGGAGCGCCTCCCCCCCAACTTGAATCAAATTTAGTTAAAGGTAAGTCACTTTCGTACATCCCTACCCCCAACACACTAATCCATCATGGGTTGCTCCTGAATGCAACACATGTCATCTGAACCCAGACATTGAGTGTGGGTTGTTTGTTGAACTGTGGGTTAGCATGTTGCCTGAACCTGGGACATATTGTTAATAGGGTTGGCGGAGAATTTCTCCCCGAAACTTCGGGGAGCCGAGCGCCAACGTGTTCGGCCCCCCAAACAAGTTTCGGCGAGAAATTCTCCGCACCCCCCTGCCCCCCGCCCCCCCCGGGACGGGACTTACCTTTGGCGAATGTCCCTCCCGGCGGCGGGTCCGGCCGGCGGTTCGGCGGGTCTTCGTCCAGGGCGGGAGCGGCAGCCGGTCTTTTGACCGGCTGCCGCCACTGCCATTCCAATCAAAGACACCCCCCCATGATAGGCTACGTGATGATTAACGTAGCCTATCACGGCTAGATCTGCAAAGTCAGCCGTGATAGGCTACGTAAATCATCACGTAGCCTATCACGGGTGACTTTAAAAAAAAAAAAAAAAGCGCGTACGGATAATGGCGGCCCCCATAGGGAGCCGCCATTCCCGTTCCTTATTTGGTCGCTGTAGTATACGTAAATCTTTACCTAGACTACGGCGAAAATAAGGGCAACGCAAATAGCGTTCCTTATTTGGTCGCTGTAGTCTACGTAAATCTTTACGTAGATTCTGGCGAAAATAAGGGCAACGCAAATAGCGTTGCCCTTATTTTCGCCGTAGTCTACGTAAAGATTTACGTAGACTACAGCGACCAAATAAGGAACATGAATGGCGGCTCCCTATGGGGGCCACCATTTGCGTATGCGCTTTTTTTTTTTAAAGTCACCCGTGATAGGCTACGTGACGATTTACGTAGCCTATCACGGCTGACTTTGCAGATCTAGCCGTGATAGGCTACGTTAATCGTCACGTAGCCTATCACGGGGGCGTTTTTTTTTTTAACTTTTTAGTTTGCGGCCGGGCGAGGCGAGGTGCCTCCTCCCCGGCCTGAATTTCGGCCGGGTGAGGCGGGAAACCTCCCCCCCTGGCCTGAACTTCGCAGGGGGAGCAGCGAAGCGCCTCCCCCCCACCGCGAAAAGCTTCGAGGACAGGTAAGGGACTTTCGTGCACCCCTAATTGTTAACCATGCGGTGTGGCTTATTTTTCTTGAACGAGTCACCTGGAGAAGCCATGGTTTGTTGTTGGGTTGTTCAGGGTGGTTAGCAAGCCACACAGCCTGGTTAACATGCCAACCTGTGGAAAATGCCCTGGGTTCAGACAACACACCAACCCACAGTTCAAGAAACCACTGATGGTTCAGCAACAACCCACACTCAACCACTGAGTGTGGGTTAGCATGCTGTGTGAACAGCCTCAGCGAGGACAAACCACTACCATGACAAAAGGTAGAAACTACCTTGTCACATCAACAACAATCCAGTAAGAAATAAAATATTCAAAAGCTGGGTTTCAGACCAATGCTTCAGTACTTTCCAAGGCTTTGTTATGCAATACTGTTACATAGGTCAGGGCTAAAACTAGCCCAATGACTCATTGCAAATAAACATTATTTTACTACAGACAACTTGACTTGTAGGCCTTTTCTCATGTAAAGTCTATTCATAGAGCAAGCAAGTGATGGACCTCTGTCCTGGCATCTTCATTATTATTAATTTATTAACAATATTTATATACTGCTTATCTGAAACAAATCCCAAAGTGGTTTACAAAAGAATAACAACAAACAAAACAAACAAAAAAGACCTCCCCCACACACACAATAATATCACCAGGCTGGTACAAAGATAGCATGGCTGGGAGAAAGTTAAAGCAATGAACACCTAAAACACGCCAGTGTCCCTCAGAGAGATATGGTGGCCACTAGTCTTTCCTTGCATTCAGTGTAAGATAAGCACAAATCTACCTATGCCTGTTCAAGTGTATGCATGCAGGGCCTGTATGAGTTCAATCGGGGTTGTATTTCATAGAGCCCATGCTCACTTTCTACTAATGCATGTGATCCTGCTCTCCGTTCACTCTATGCATGGACTTTAATCAGAGGCCATCTGTACCACTTCATTCTGCTGAATGTGTTGATCAGCCTCATTCTGTTGCTATGGGGTGAAATTGTTAGTTCTATTTATCCCCCCCCCCACGACTTGTGTCACTATTTTCTGTTTATGGAACTAAGTGGTTTATTCTGTTCTTGTTGTATCAGAAGTTAATTCATACTGAAAATAGTGTTGCTGTTTGCACTGGTTTCCATTTCTAATGGAAGAATGGTTTCCATTACTGTATTGTTTTCAACAAAACATTTTCCTGTCTTTAGGGGTGGGGGTGGGGATTTGTTCTTTTTAAATATAGGTTTGAAAGAATTTCTGGCCTGAAATGTTCTATAATGGATAGTGTCGCCTTTTGGTCTGTGAAGGGGAAGGGAGTTTAAACAACTCGTCATTGTGTATAATTGGGAATTATCTACGTGTGTTTTCTACACATATTGAGGAGAGTGGATTTTAGCATGAATGTTTTGTTCCTTTTAAATATTTTTATGGCAAATGTGCACAAATACAATGGTTTTCAAAATGATAACACTTTCTATTTCCTTTCAGAAGTTTTTGTCTCTCTCTTTCAAACCTGCTTCTATAAAGAACCAAAAAATTGTGACAAAATGCTGCAGGAGAGTATGAGGCTTGTGGGAGCCAGGATTATTTGTCGGGAACCATAGTTGATAAAAGGCACTCCTAACAGCCATTGCCATCTATGTAGGATAAATACTGGGTTCAGGAGAAGCCCCAGGTTATAATGATATCCTGTGGGCATTTTGCATATGGAGTTGCTGGACTGAAAGGCTATTTGTGAAGAGACCTGTGCTGCTGAAAGCAGAAATGGGCCTTTTCTAAAGCTCTTAATATTTTAGAAAACCCTGTTCCTGCTTGCAGCAGTGTGGGTCTTTCCACTGGCAGACTATGAGCCCAGCAGCATTTCCTGGAATGCCCATGTGACCATATGATGCCATGTGGTCACCTACGCATTCCAGGAAGTACTGCTGGACCGAAAGGGAGAGACCCATACTGCTGTGAGAGAACACATCATATCTGAAGGGAGGGGAGTGAGGCAGCCTTGGCTGGCTGGCTGGGGGACCAGGAAGAGATCTGTGCTTCAGCATTATTTTATCTACTATATACACAACAGGATCTCAAAATAGTGGAGCACTTTTATTTGAGATTGGAAAGAGAAATTCTTAACCTGATGAGCAAATTATGACTTCTGTTGGAGTAAGCTTGATCATCACTACTGTTAATAAGTACTTTAACCACTTGACATGATTAAATGTCCATTTTAGCACATCATGTGCTTTACTCAGAGTCTGTGTTCCCTTTCATCTGCTATCACTTTTCTTCCGATTATGAACATTTGTTTCCTCCACCTCAACTATTTCAAGGAATTTGCTGATATCACTGAATGGTTCTATAGAACAAGGAATGTCATATACAGCCTCTAGAGAGAAGGAATCTCACAGTTATACCGTAAGAACATAAGAACATAAGAAGAGCCATGCTGGATCAGACCAAGGGTCTATCTAGTCCAGCATTTCCAAATTTGCACAAATTTGCACATGCGAATATGTGCAAATTACCTCAAAATGCGCAAAATCCACCCAGATGTGCATTTTCACGCTTTAGCCTATGGGGAAATGTGCATTTTGGCTGTTTTTTTAAGTGTATTTTTTCTACAGTAAAATTTGCACAATATCGGGGAAGTTAGAAAAACGGTCCACAAGTCTGTGGAATCTGCCCAACAGGGGAGAAGCCAGTCTGCTGCAGAATCTGCCAGTCAGATTCATCAGAATCTGAACTCATTTAGTTCCATTGCAGATTTCTCTGACATCCCTGCCTGGAAACAGACAGGTAGGCAGTGATGCTGTTGTAACAAAGGAGTCACATGCTCCCTGTAACTGGCCCTGGTCAACAGTCTGGCAACTGCATTCTGGACCAGCTGAAGTTTCCAAACACTTTTCAGAGGCAGTCCCCACTTGGAGTGAATTACAATAGTCCAAACAGGGTTTAACTTAAGTCTGCATCACCGTGGCAAGATCAGATATCTCTAGGAATGGGCAGAGTTGATGAACTAGCTTCAGCGCACTCCTAGCCACCACTGAAACCTGGCCATTCAGGTTCAGGAATGAATCCAGGAGTACACCCAAATGGCGAACCTGAGTCTTCAAGGGAAGTGTCATCCCAGCCAGCATAGGCTGAATCCCAATTCCCTGATCTGCCTTTTAACTAACCAGGAGCACCCCTGTCTCATCTAGATTAAGCTTCAATTTGTTTGCAACTTATAGAGTTGAATGTATGAAGCAAGCTATCTGAGTTCAGTAGTGATTTGAGTTTAATCTGCATTTTCTATAGGGGTGTATGAAACCCCACTTATCTTGCTCTGCTGGGGTCTGCGGGGGGGGGGAGGCGATCTGATCCTCCCCACAGAATCTTCAATAGGGGGGAGGTGATCCATTCCTTCCCCCCGGAATCCTCCCCAGTCGGCTCCACTCCGTGGCATGTCCGCGGAGCTGCCGGCCAGGCCAATCCGCAGCTAGGCTGCTGTGGACGCAAATGGCGTCCTGCATAGGGGATGCCATTTGCGTTACCATTTGCATCCCTGCTTTAGCCGTGATAGGCTACGTAAATATTTACGTAGCCTATCACGGCTAAAGCAGCGACGCAAATGGCGTCCCCTACGCAGGCCGCCATTCGCAGCCGCACACCGGAGCAACGGCCAGCAGCGGCTGGATCTGGACTGCCGGAGGCAGGTAGGATCCAGTCCACAGGGACTTTGCGGGGCGGCAGGGGGGATTGCTCCATTCCGCCATGGACTCCGGGGGGTCACTGGAGTCCGTGGTGGAATTCTCTGCCATCCCTAATTTTCTATAGAATTTAAAGTCATGTTAAAATTATTTTTTAATGTCAGTATCTGCAGCATATTATATGCATAGCAGTGCATCTCTGATCAACCTGGTGGAATCAAGTGGGTATTTTTTGTGTTTTAGATCATAAACATGTAGAGAATTTCAGATTCTCTCTGTCTCTTGCATGTAGTTATCCACTATTGAAATATAGTTTTGAATATTTTTGAAATAATGCAACCTGGGTTAATGTACCAGTCTTTCTTATTTATTTGCCCAGGACAACACTTTAATAATAGACAAAAAAAGTTTATGCTCTGCATTTCTAGCTATAAATTAATTACCACAGTTTCTCTCTTTGGTCCTCTGTATCTATATTCTTCCTAAATGTATACTTTCTAGGCATAACTCCAAAAGGTTGGCAAAGAATAATAATCACCTTATATCTATTTTAAAATTTAATAAAAATGATAACTGGCCTTGATCTAGAGAGATTCTTTATACACATGTATTGGGTTTGTGTGCACCACCAGAGCTTTTTCATTTCCTAACTATGGCTTCCTGGAAATAGGCATGATTTTCAAAAAACTCACAACCCATTTTTTCTTGTGTAACCCCCCCCCCCGCAAAATGTAATCACTAAAGGCTGCACACTGGGATTTGCCTCCTCCTAAAGACTCCTGAGGCCATTTGCCTTCAACTGACATCTTGAACAGAAGCTTCTCTGTAAAACTGTTCTGGAATTTATCAGCAGATTTTCACAGCTTCTGACTTCTGAGATTTCAGCCCAAGCCTTCACTTACTGTACGTTCTACCACCTTTTACCTCAAGCTCTCCTCTGTCTTCTAAACTGACCCTAACTGTATTTTGGGTCTGCCCTTTCATATTCTTCAGCCAAAAATCTTAACACCTTGCTGTCAGTTCATTGGCCTATATAGAGATACAATGAGCATAAACAGAATGATTTCTTATGGAGCTACCATAGCCTGGCCTCTTTTTTTCATTCTGCTGTCTAGTATAAAAACTTGTGGACCTAAGCATAAACCTACTAAGGCCTCTGGTCAGTCACTGCCTTGGTACAGGATTGCCCTGTAAAAGTACTCAACTTTGGCTGGATCATACTCCATATTTTTACCACCGATGCCATTATTGTCCTATGAATCAAGATCCCCCCCCCGAATATTATGAACCTAGCAACTTTATTTATTTATGTATTTAGTTCTTTAAAAACAGAATACTTAAAATCGCTCTAAAAATGGAATGTTTCTTTTTTTCACATGCACCTAACAATGATTTACATTATTCTTAATAATCCCTCCACCATACCTCTTGTTCTATTGAGTAGTAAATGTCATGTTTTAGCCCAGTGAGAATTATAATTACTTCCTGAGAACTGGTGTTTTAAAATGAAAGACACTGAGAGACAGCTAAGTGTTGAGTTGTCAATGTGAAAATATAATTTGATATAATAATATATCTGATTATGAACAACCATACTATTCCCAGAAGGAAGTCTGTGTTTATATGCTCTAGTGTAACCGAGATGAAATTATTATGTGTTCAAGTGACAGGTAATCCTATTTTTAAAAAAGCAATGATCCCTTGATTTTAATAACCTATTGTATGCCTTATGATGGAGGCCAAGGTTCTTCATTAGCTTTAGGTATGTGGTAGCTATAATAAGTGACTGGCATTTGTAAGTCTATATGGGTGGGGTGGGGGCATGTCCTGTTTGTCAGACACTTAACCAAGACGTAGAAGCTAAAGATACACAAGTGAAGTTATTAACCACAAATGTTTCATGACTGCCCTGAAGCAGATGGATTTGTCCAAGGCTTCAAATTCATTTTGGATTTGTCAGACAGAAATTCAACTTATGTCTAGGCCAAGTTCACACAAACAGCAAGTGGGGTTGTTGATAATGCTGATCCTGGACTGTGCCACTACTACGTACTGCAGATGGCATATTGAATCATTGATTGTTCTGCTGTATTTAACCTCTGATGGATGAACTGGCACCATCAGAATTCATAATTATTCCACCAAGTTATGAATACAATGGTTTCAGTTTGGACAAATGTTCTCTTATTACAAGATTTCAAAGTATCTTCAGTTTTAAACTTACAGCAATACAAGGAGGTCCAAGGGCTTTTAAAGTGTTTTCTCCTTTATTTCCTTTAACTCTTTTCAAGGTAAAAGCTTCTCTGAGAGTGCAGGAAGCACAACTCCTGCTGCACACTTTCAAAATGGGTCCAGAACTGTCCATGGAAAAATTACTACATAATCACATAGCACCATTTCGAGGGACAATTCTGGCCATGTTTTGAAATCTCATGGCATGAGCCATTTCCTTGCAGAGAGTTGAAAAGTAAGGGCTTTTCTACATGAGGCTTTAATCTGCTACTTTACTGAGGCTTCTGTTTCTGTATTCTTTGCAGGATTAAGATCAACTCCTTTACATGTGTTTTTTCCAGGGGTTTCTTTCTCTTCTTTTCTTTATGGTCCATTAAACGAGCACTAGGTGGCACTGTGGTATAGCAGAATTGCACAATTACACTAGGCTTTATCCTGCCATTCACAAATAATACCAGACTTTCCTCGTTAGAAAAAACTCCACTAAACATAGGCAATGCCCAGGGGGATGGCAACATCATGTAAAGGACCAGGAAACTACTCTATGTGAGGATTCATGAGTGCACAATAAATGCCATATGTAGAAAAGCTATAAAGATGTTAAAGGAAATAAAGACAAACATGGTTTAAAAGCCCCCCCCCCCTTTTACTGTAAGTTTACTAGGGATGTCAGAGAAATCCGCTGCGGATTCAAATGAGGATGGATTGTTTGGAATCTGGCCTCAAGAATCCACAGTGGATCAGGACCACTTACCTCCACTCTAGGAGGACTGGAGGCGGAATGGCATTAAAACAAATTAAAAATGGTGATCGACAGGATGTACCCATAGCCTTATATGCAAAATAGAGCTGTGAATCTTGCATATAAGCCTATGGGCACATATGTTTAGATGCAAGATTCATGGCTCTATTTGCATCTAAGTCTATGGGCACATCCTGCCGATTGCCTTAAAAAAAAAAAAAGACATGGCGATCAGCAGGGAGGAGGCGAATGGATCTGGCCAGCAGGAGGGAAGGTAAGCGGCCCCCAAGCTGGTTCCCCCCGCCCCGGAATCCTCACAGAGCAGAGCTGCTCTGGAGGATTCGGGGGGGGGGAAGACGGATCACCGCCCCCCCCCATGGATTCTCCACTGGAACGGATGGTGGGGAATCTGTGCACCCCTAAAGTTTACTATGACCACCACCATCACCATGCAGACTGTACAGAGGAGGTTCAGGAAAAAAATCACTTAGTTTGAATTATGAACATGTTTAAAGTTTGTTGGCCCTATTTCACTGCTTATTATACATTTGAGAATCATGAACATGCCAGATTCAGCTTAAAAACTTACCATACAAAACTTTATTGCTCAAAGCCATAGGCCACCACAATGTACATTAAAGAGAGAGAGAGAGAGAGAGAGAGAGAGAGAGAGAACAGTACAGTCACATATTTGTATATACATAAATTCATACATCCAACAGAATCATCCCTAGTAGGCTGTTTGGGCTTTGGCATGTATTTTCCTTGCTGCCAAGGCAAATTTTGCTACCTGAGCAGTGGTGAAAGCATCAGTGCCAGAAATAAGGACACATATCTGTTCTAAAGGTGTTCTATTTAGGAGGCTCTAGGAAATAATGGCAAGAAATTTATGCCTAGGATGGCCATAGAGAGGGCATCTTAGTAAGTAATGAGAGACATCCTCAACCTCCCCAGACCCACAGATACAGAGCCTCTGATGGACTGGGGTATTGTCAAATCTTCCCTCCAAGAAGGTAGAAGGCATGTATTGTAGAAGCAAAGCTGTAAATGATTTCTGTAAGTGAGGCACAGTCAGAGTTGTAAAGTAACTCTCCAGACCAAATGACATCTTATATAATGGGTACCAGCAAGAGTAAGGCATTTGTGAGATTGTAACCAAATCCATCCACTTAGAATAAAGATAATTTTTTTCTTTAAGCCTCTGCTTTGCTCTATCAGAAGGGAAAGAAGGAAAGGACTCTATATCAATTCCATAAGCTTGCAACATAGATTTGGTCAGGTTTAGCCAAGACTTTTGGGATGGGGTCTGAAGTAGGGATGTCAGAGAATTCCGCCATGGATCTTGGTGAGGCCAAATGCCAGTGCATTCGGCCCCCCGAACTCCATGGCGGAACGGCCTGCCACCCCTGCCCCCCGCGGATCCCCCCCAGGACGAGAGTTACCTGGGGTGGATGTTCCGGGTGGCGGCGGCTCCAGCTCCGGTGGTGGCTTCGGCGGTGGTGGCTGCGGCAGCTGGTCTTCCGACCGGCTGCCGCTGCCACCATTTGCAGTCTTGTCTTGTTAAAAAAACAACAACGACGTGATAGGCTATGTAAAGATTTACATAGCCTACCTGTCAGGGTGGACACTGAGCCCATAGAATCCCAGAGTAGTTCTGATTCTGAGGAAGAGCAGTCGCTCCTGGGAGAGGAGAGCGGTCCTCTTTCCCAGGACCAACAGCTGATGGAGATTCCTCCCACCAGCATTCCTAGTTTAGTTAGCAGTCCAGGGAGTGACCGAGCACAGATAGCAGACTTGGTGGATGCGCGACGCAGACGCAGAGAGCGGCGCCAGATGGAGGGCGCAGAAAGGAGGCGTAGTGCCCAGTTGGCGCGCAAACAACGGTTGCGCCAAGAGGATCCAAGGGAAAAGGGGAGGGACTCTCCCTAGTCCTTAAGTTCAGGGGTCTGCCAGTAATTCCCTTTCAAATGGGGACCAACTGTTCCAACTTAGGGCATAGGTACTGTGCTGCTCAGATCTAGTTGCAAACGATATAGTTGTTAAGTTGTAAAAGAAGAATAAAGCTTTGAAAGGAATCCCTTTGTCTGTGTCTGGACTTAGCTACTGGATTAGACTGAGAGAGCCCTCCAAGGAGCCCTTGACAGCTTGGTCCTCGTTCCTCTTTTTTTTTTTCTTTCTCTCCTCTCTCTCTCTCTCTCTCTCTCTCCAATTGCCTTATGGAGGGCACTGGGGACCCAGCGGTGCAAGCTCTGGTGCAGGAGAACCAGTTGCTCCGTGATCAGATAGCTCAACTGATGGCGGCCGTGCAAAATCTACAGACTGTGTTTCAACCCCCCCCACCTCCGCTTCCCCCATGCCGCAAGTGCCCGGTGGCGTTGCCAGAGAAGTTTTCTGGTGAGAAAGGACTTTTTCAGATTTTCAGGGCCCAATCAGAGCTGTACATGCGTCTTAGGCCTGAGGATTTCCAGATGGAACAGGTTCGTGTGGGTTTCATCATTATCCTACTGTCAGGCATGGCAGCTAAATGGGCTTCGGGACTTCTTCTCGCTAATGACCCCCTGCTCGGGGACTATCAAGGTTTCATGACAGCCATGGCACGTTTTTTCGGTGACCCCCTGCGCACGCAGACGGCTTCTCAGGAGATTCGCCGCCTCCGGCAGGGTAAGAACTCAGTTTCCAGCTATGCGACAACCTTTCACTTGCTGATGCAGGATTTACAGTGGAAAGATGCCACACTAGTGGCTCAGTTTTTGGATGGTTTAAACGATGAGATTTTAGATGAGTTAGCGTGCACGCCCAGCCCACCTACTTTGGAGGAGCTCATCCAGACCTGCCTTCAGATAGATGGTCAGCTGGAGGGGTGCCGGCAGACCCGGCAGGGCGCTGGGGGCCGGTATTTCCCTCCTCCCATTCCCCCACGTTTCCTGCCTCCTCCCCCACCCCCCGCTCCGGCGCTGGGGGTAGAGGAGACCCTGATGCAGCTGGGAGCTACTCGAGCCTCGCTGCCACCAGGGGAGTTTGAGCGCCGCCATGCTGAGCGCCGATGTTTTCGATGTGGAAAGCTGGGGCATTTTGCCAAGATCTGCCAAGTGAAATCCACTGCTCTGCTGCCTCCCCCTCCTCCTCCTCTCCTTCCCCCTCCTCCTCGTCCCCAGGCCTGACTAGGCTGCCCCCCAGGCTTGTTGGGGGCCTCCATTGTGGGGGTCAGTTCCCCACCTGGTGGGTGCCTTCCCCAACCCCCCCACCCTCCCATCTGCTGTTGCATGTTCACCTCCACTCCTCTCAGAGGGGGGGGTGGAGGCCCTAGCGTTAGTGGACTCGGGGGCGACGACCAGTTTCATGGATGAGACCTTCGCCCTTTTCCACAAGATTCCTACCCTGCCCCTTCCTGCCCCTTTGGCAGTGGAGACCATTGATGGGCGTCCTCTCTGTTCGGGCGCGGTGACCCAGATTACAGTTCCGCTCACTATGCGCACCCAGTCCCACGTTGAACAGATTCAGTTTCACTTAGCCAAGGTTCCCTTATACCCAATCGTACTGGGTGTTTCCTGGCTCTCTAAGCACAACCCTCAGATTTCTTGGGGACTTCAGCAAGTGGAGTTTGCGTCTCCCTACTGCCGGGAGCATTGCCTCCCAGAGGAGGCGCCAGTCCCAGCCCAGGCCTTAACCCTTTCTTCCCCCTCCTTGTCTGGTTCTGGCAGGCCTTCAGCGACCGTCATCCTCCCAGAGAAATATGCAGCTTTTCGGGATGTGTTTGACAAGACGGAGGCTGACCGGCTTCCCCCCCACCGCCCTTTTGACTGCGCCATTAATCTCATACCGGGGGCGACCATCCCCGCTGGCCGGCTGTATCCGATGTCGGAGCTGGAACTTCGAGCTCTGCGGGAGTTTTTGGACACAAATCTCAAACACGGTTTCATTCTCCCCTCCTCCTCCCCCGCCTGCGCTCCTACCTTCTTTGTGGCCAAGAGATCTGGAGAACTCAGGCCAGTGCACGATTTCAGAAGTCTAAATTCTGTTTCCATCCCTGACAAGTACCCCCTACCCCTCATACCAGAGATGCTGGAGCGCCTGGGGCGAGCCAAGATTTTCACAAAGTTGGACCTGCATAACGCATATAATCTCATTTGCATCCGGGAGGGGGATGAGTGGAAGACCTGTTTCGGGACCTGGTACAGAGCGTATGAATACCTAGTAATGCCCTTTGGGCTTGCCTGCGCCCCTCCCACTTTTTCGCATTTATGAATGCCATCTTCAGGGACTATTTGGACACTTTCCTCATTGTTTATCTCGATGATTTACTTATATTTTCTGAGGACTCCGATGCCCATCAGCTCCATGTCTCTGCCATACTCCAGCACCTCCGCGAGAACCATCTTTATGCCAAGCTGGAAAAATGTGCGTTTGACCTAACCTCTTTGGACTTTCTTGGCTACATTATCTCAGCTGACCGTATCAGGATGGATCCTGCAAAGGTCCAGGCTGTCCTTTCCTGGCAGGCTCCATCCACCAAGAAGGACTTGCAACGTTTTCTGGGTTTTGCTAATTTTTACAGAAAGTTCCTGCCCAGTTTTGCTTGGCTCACTTGTCCTCTCACGGACCTCCTTAAGGGCAAGAAATCTCCTTTTCATTGGACGGCATCTGCCCAACAAGCTTTCGAGGAAGTTAAGAGGCTTTTCAGTTCTGAGCTGATCCTGTTACATCCCGACTGGAGGAAGCCTTTTGTAGTGCAAACTGATGCCTCTGACTTCGTGGTGGGGGCGGTGCTCTTTCAGCCTGATCAGGAGGGTGGCAGGCTGCAACCCTGTGCCTACCACTCCAGGAAACTGACCATGTCTGAGAGGAATTATACCATCTGGGAGAAGGAACTGTTGGCCATCAAGTCTGCTTTGGAGACCTGGTGTCATCTCCCGGAGGGGGCACAGCACCCATTCGAAGTTAGAACCGACCATCACAACCTTGAACATCTTCAGACAGCCTGTGCCTTAAACCAGCGGCAGATTAGGTGGTCGCTTTTTTTTTCTCGGTTCCACCTTAAGATTTGCCATGTGAAGGCCTCAGACAACCTACAAGCGGATGCTCTTTCTCGTAGGCCTGACCTCCAGCCAGGGAGTGAGGAAACTCCCCCCCCTCTCTGATTCTTCCCCCTCAAGGCCTGGCGGCAGCTGCAGTGCTTCATTCTTGGGACAGGCCTGATGAGCGATCCTGGGAGCCCGCGGAAGATGTGCATGCTCTGTTGCTGCTGAGGCACTTCCACCAGCTGTACCCCCACAAACCTGGGGCCCCAGGGGAGGAGCATGAGGGGGGGCCTCATGGGAGCGGGGATGATGTCAGGGTGGACACTGAGCCCATAGAATCCCAGAGTAGTTCTGATTCTGAGGAAGAGCAGTCGCTCCTGGGAGAGGAGAGCGGTCCTCTTTCCCAGGACCAACAGCTGACGGAGATTCCTCCCACCAGCATTCCTAGTTTAGTTAGCAGTCCAGGGAGTGACCGAGCACAGATAGCAGACTTGGTGGATGCGCGACGCAGATGCAGAGAGCGGCGCCAGATGGAGGGCGCGGAAAGGAGGCGTAGTGCCCAGTTGGCGCGCAAACAACGGTTGCGCCCAGAAGATCCAAGGGAAAAGGGGAGGGACTCTCCCTAGTCCTTAAGTTCAGGGGTCTGCCAGTAATTCCCTTTCAAACAGGGACCAACTGTTCCAACTTAGGGCATAGGTACTGTGCTGCTCAGATCTAGTTGCAAACGGTATAGATGTTAAGTTGTAAAAGAAGAATAAAGCTTTGAAAGGAATCCCTTTGTCTGTGTCTGGACTTAGCTACTGGATTAGACTGAGAGAGCCCTCCAAGGAGCCCTTGACACTACCATGGCTGGGTTTAAAAACAAACAAACAAACCGTGTACGCAAATGGCGGCGGCTATGGCCACCGCCATTTGTGTTCCTTATTTTTGGCCATCTTGGTCTACGTAAATATTTACGTAGACTATGACGGCAAAAATAAAGGGGAATGCAAACAGCATAGTGGGCGCTATTTGCATCCCTTTTTGGTTCGCCATTTTAGCCTATGTAAATATTTACGTAGGCTAAAACGGTGAATCAAAAAGGGACGCAAATAGCGCCCGCTACGCTATTTGCGTTCCCGTTTATTTTTGCCGTCATAGTCTACATAAATATTTACGTAGATTAAGATGGCCAAAAAGAAGGAATGCAAATGGTGGTGGTCGTAGCCGCCATTTGTGTACGCGGGTTTTTTTTTCTTTCCCAGAGCCCTCCACGGCCAGAAATCCGGCTGTGGATGGCTCTGGCCTGGCCTGGCCTGGCTGGCTGCTTCGCGGAGCTGCTGCGGAGCACAGCCGGCCATGGAGGATTCCAGGGGGGAGGAACGGATCACCTCCCCCCCGTCAAGGATTCTGGGGGGAGGGACGGAACGCCTCCCCCCCACCATCAACATAATCCTTGGAAAGGTAAGTGACTTTCATACATCCCTAGTCTGAAGTTGCTCTTGAAAGCATTTTTTTGGAAGGCAGGAATCGCTCATATGGGTCAACTTGAGCCAATACAAAGTGAGAGCAGCGTAAATAGATGTTTTAACTGAAATCAATCCTACTTCTGCCCTTAGAAGGGCCCCAGGTGTACTCCAGGGGACAGTTAAGAGAGATCTCATAAAAGAGTTCTGAACCACTTCAAAAATAGAGGCATTCGTGTATCCCCATACCTCAGCCCCATACATCAGTTGTAAAACTACCTTCTTCTGAAATATTTCAACTGCAAGGGCAACCAAACTTCCCCCTTGTGATTGAGAGAACTGACGGAGAGATTGAGAAGACTGGGATGATTTCAGCTTAATTACTAGGGATGGCAGAGAATTTCTCCCCGAAACTTCGGGGGGCCGAGCTCCAACGTGTTCGGCCCCCCGAACAAGTTACGGGGAGAAATTCTCTGCCCCCCCGCCCCCCCCGGGACGGGACTTACCTTTCCCGAATGTCCCTCCCGGCGGCGGGTCCGGCTGGCGGTTCGTCGGGTCTTTGTCCGGGGCGGGAGCGGCAGCCGGTCATTTGACCGGCTGCCGCCGCTGCCATTCCAATAAAAGAAAAAAAAAACGCCCCCATGATAGGCTACGTGACGATTAACGTAGCATATCATGGCTAGATTTGCAAAGTCAGCCGTGATAGGCTACGTAAATCGTCACGTAGCCTATCACGGGTGACTTTAAAAAAATAAAATAAAAGCGTGTATGGATAATGGCGGCCCCCATAGGGAGCCGCCATTCACGTTCCTTATTTGGTCACTGTAGTCTATGTAAAGATTACGTAGACTACGGCGAAAATAAGGGCAACGCTATTTGCCTACGTAAAGTCTACGTAAAGACCAAATAAGAAACGCGAATGGCGGCTCCCTATGGGGGCCTCCATTTGTGTACGTGCTTTTTTTTTTTTTTAAAGTCACCCGTGATAGGCTACGTGACGATTTACGTAGCCTATCACGGCTGACTTTGCAGATCTAGCCGTGATAGGCTACGTTAATCATCACGTAGCCTATCACGGGGGCGTTTTTTTTTTTTAACTTTTAATTTCGTGACTGGGCGAGGCGAGGCGCCTCCTCCCCGGCCTGAATTTCGGCTGGGCAAGGTGGGAAGCCTCCCCCCCCGGCCTGAACTTCGTGGGGAGAGCAGCGAAGCGCCTCCCCCCCACCACGAAAAGCTGTGAGACCAGGTAAGTGACTTTTGTGCACCCCTATTAATTACATCTAGATGTTGTCTCCACGAAAGTCGGGCGTTGAAATTAAGGCCCCAAAATCTAAAGTTGTTCATTTGTTCAATGGATTCATTGTCCAACTTCCACATATGTGTTTTCCTTTTCTTCCCAAATACTACAATTTTAGTCTTAGCATAGTTAATAGACAAATGCTGTCTTGTGCAAAATGTACTCAACTTTCTCAAGAGCCTTCACATACCAATTAATGTAGTGGAAATCATTGCGATATCATCCGCATATAAGAGGACTGAGAGTTTAACATCTGGAATAGAAGCTGGGAAGCATTCCAAATCACTCAGTTCTTGTACAATGCTATTAATATAAAAATTAAAAAGAAAAGGGGCTAATAAACAACCCTGATGCACTCCTTTATCAATTGGGATGCTTTCTGATAACAATCCATTTGCCCCCAGCCTAACTCTAAGAGTAGTGTCAGAGTGAAGCATTTGGATTAAGAATTGGGCACCACCAAGTAGAATTAGATCTAAACAATTCACCAGGAAGCATATTCTCCCCAGGGGCCTTTTTAGGAGGCAGGGAGGCAATCAAATCATGCACTTCATCCCAGGTTACTGGTTCTCAATCAGGGCAGGAAGCGAAAGACAAAAAATCCCTGCCATGAAGGGGATCGGATGGGGTCCCAACAAAAGATTGTCTAAACAAGGCTGAAAAGTGAGCTTGCCATTGTGAGGAAGTAATTTAATTATCAATAGAGCCATGATGTCTCCTTGTCCCTTTTGTCACTAACATCCAGAATCTAGTTGACTCTCTTTCTAGAATTGCCAGGCCTAGCTCCATCCAGGATTGTCGTACATACTCGTTCTTTTTCTGGCACACAAGATTTTTATACTCTTTGCGCAAGCTGATGTACACAGTAAAATTTTCTAAGGAGTCTTTTTGCCTCAATCTCCTGATTGCTCCTGCCAGCCTACGTTTCTGGGCAGTGCACTGTTTATCAAACCATCCTTGACTAGTGTGCAGGCCTGGAAAAGGAGCTTTAGTAGTGACGACAAATGGTCTAAGTTCTTTCACTATTTTCTCAGAAGTTCCCAGGGGGTCCAGGGAGGTAAAAAATTCCTCTCTCAAAGATAACATCTTGGGAGTTGCTAGAAATAAATTTATTTCTTCTTGCAGCTTCCCATTCCAACACAGTCTTTTTTCTCCCTGGGTTATTAAATTATTTGCAGAAGCGAAAACGAGGGGAACTTTTCCAATTGGTAATGAAAGACACATCTGAATTGGCATGTGATCACTCTCTGGTCTAGTAAGGACTTTAAAATTGTTGAAAAAGAATAGAGCCGATTGTGAGAGGATCATAAAATCTATCACACTCCTGCCCCTTGGGCCAATATATGTATATAAGTTCGAATCTGGGTCTATATCTGTCCCATTACATATATAATATAAGTGAAACTTAACAACAAGAGCAAAGAGGAATTCACCAGCTTTATTAAGCCCCAAATCCTTAGAATTTCTAGTAGGGAGAGAAGATAGATCGTCTAGAGTAAATCCCATTTTCTCACCGATTTTACAGTTGTTTTGTCCTATTCTAGCATTCATATCACCTGCTATCAAGATTTTGGGGTCAGCCTGTATTTCAAATAGGGTGGAGAGGACCCGATCAAGTTCATTCCATATGAAGGTATCTTCATACTTTGAATTCTGCAGGGGAGAATATACATTTACTAAAAAAAAGGTCAGACCTGAAGGCCAATCCACCTGAAGAATTAAGATGTTACTACTATTGCTTACACCAAGCTGTAAAATATTTGGGTTATTATCCACTGAAACCATAGTCACTAGACCACCCTGGGCACAGCCTCTACTATCTGATTTGCTAGCTGGTTGGGTATACACAAGGTATCCTGGAAAAGTGGGAACAGTCGTAGTGGTAGCCCAGGTTTCTTGAATAAAAAGAACTTCAAACTGAGTGCAATTTTTTTAAAAATTCTCATCTACCAGCTTGGAGGCCCATCCTGCAACATTCCAAGAGAGTAATCTAACAGAAATAGCACTGCCAACCTGTGGAGAGGAAGATAGTCAGCATGGACCAGCCCTTTTAATGCTGACAGCAGCTTGTTTGTGGAGTCCTGCTGCTTCAGATATAATTCCACTATCCCTATCTCCACATGGCCTGTCTATTGCTGGGGTCTGAGAGGGTGGAGTTGACTGCTGTTCGCATGCGAATTCTAGCCCTATGAAGTGTCCGTCAGCTATACAGTTCTGTGCTGCATAGTTTGAAGGTGTTTGAAGGTGGGGTGGGACAGTGGCCCTTTTTTCCAGAGGCTGTGCAGGAAGGCAGCGTGGTAAATTTATTTCTGCTGTAACTGTTCGAAGTTTGGTTTGAAAGAATCCCAGCTCAGTTAAATTTGATTTTCCTAAAGAGGTGAACTTGAAAGGCTCAATAGCAGAAAGTGGCAAGGAGGATGGTGTCAGGCAGTGCTGCGGCTGTATTGCGATTTGCCCATCTGCAGCCTTTTTCTCCAAGGAGTTTAAATTAGATGGTTTCAGTAATCCTGTAGCTGATATCATCTGATTGTAGAGCTGGAACATGAAAAGGCTTTTGCGAAGGGTCCAAAGCAGGGTGGCCTTCTGCTAATCTTTTCAACAGTGCATGGAGCCTGGTAGTAATTGACTGTTGTTCCATTACTGGCAGGTCATAGAATGTATCAATTAAAGCTTCTTCTTCAGGTATCACAGAAGTAAATGGTTGTTCAATTGGAGAGAATTCTTCACCAGAGTCTATATCATAGTGGCTCTCAGTCCAGTGGGCCATACAGAGAGGGTTCTTATTCGTATGCCTGGTAAAATCTAACTCTTTGACTCTAATCTCATTATCATCATGATCTCGATTTATTAAAATGTTAGAGTCAAAGTTTATCAGAGTTGACTGTTTTTTGACAAAGGGGGTCAGAGTCAGGAGAGTCTCTTGTCTATAGGTGTCAGTATCCTGACATTTCACAGACAATCCTTCGATCAAAGGTTGGGTCCAGGTGTTTAAAAAATGTCTTTTCACCTGTATCCCAACATTGGCAAACCCCCCCTATATGTGAGGATAGAGTGCACAGTGGAGGTTTTAGTGATGGTTGTTTTTATCCCAAAATTAGGGTAGTCAAAGGTAGGGGTGCACGAAAGCCACTTACCTGGTCTCGCAGCTTGCTTTGCGGTGGGGGGGAGGCACTTCGCTGCTCCCCCCGAAATTCAGGCCACGGGGGAGGCTTTCCGCCTCACCCGGCCAAAATTCAGGCCGGGGAGGAGGCGCCTCACCTCGCCCGGCCGCGAAATAAAAAGTAAAAAAAAAAAAAATGCCCCTGTGATAGACTACGTGACGATTTACGTAGCCTATCACAGCTAGATCTGCAAAGTCAGCCGTGATAGGCTACGTTAATCTTCACGTAGCCTATCACGGGTGACTTAAAAAAAAAAAAAGCACGTACGCAAATGGCGGCCCCCATAGGGAGCTGCCATTCGCGTTCCTTATGTGGTCGCTGTAGTCTACATAAATCTTTACGTAGACTACGGCGAAAATAAGGGCAATGCAAATAGCGTTGCCCTTATTTTCACCGTAGTCTACGTAATCTTTACGTAGACTACAGCGACCAAATAAGGAACGCGAATGGCGGCTCCCTATGGGGGCCACCATTAGCTGTACGCGCTTTTTTTTTTCCAAAGTCACCCGTGATAGGCTACGTGACGATTTATGTAGCCTATCATGGCTGACTTTGCCAATCTAGCCGTGATAGGCTACGTTAATCGTCATGTAGCCTATCACGGGGGCGTTTTTTTTTTTTTACTTTTATTGGAATGGTGGCGTCGGCAGCTGGTCGAAAGACCGGCTGCCGCCCCCGCCCCTGACGAAGACCTGCCGAACCGCCGCTGGGACCCGCCGCCGGGAGGGACATTCGGGAAAGGTAAGTCCCATCCCGGGGGGGGGGCGGGGGGGGGGGTGAGGAGAATTTCTCCCCGAAACTACTTCGGGGGGCCGAATACGTTGGCACTCGGCCCCCCAAAGTTTCGGGGAGAAATTCTCCCCTATCCCTAGTCAAAGGACAGATCTTCAACATCCTTTATGTCAAAAATTGACAGAAAACGTAGCCCTAGGATTTGTAAAAAATAATACTTCTTTTCAGTTTGAGACAATTTGCTGCTTGGCCTTGGAAAATTACAGAAGACCAGCTGGTATTTTAGAAGTGTTCTAGATGGATTTGCTGCCAAAGGCAATTTAGTCGTGCAGATAATTCCATCTATACCTAGGCCCCCAGGTGGGGGAGAATCATTAGGTAGTAATTTTACATCAGCTGGGTTGAGTGACAAAAGGTCGGTAATTGCTGCCTGTGGGTCAGGGTCCTCAACTACTGGGGGTAGAGCAGGAAGATGCAACAAAGAGTTTTTCTTCCTCCAAGAGCTCTGAGCCATCTTTACCTTGTTAGGGCTATCATTTTTTCCCTGAACTTTGTTGTCCATGAGTCTAAACAATCTCTTAAAATTAAAATGACTATTAGAAGTACTGTAGCAGGATGCTAGCTTCTTTCTTTCCCTTGTTAGGTTTACCGCCCCTGCGGGAATTTTTCTGAGTCAGGGCTTCTCTCTTGGGTCTTCTCCCAGTTTTTCTCTTGCCATTGCTAGAAGGGCTAGGAATTGTTTCTTTAGCTCCCAGTACTGTGGGCTCCCTTGTTATATCAGCCCTTGCTTGGGTCCCTGTTGGAGCTTCTAGGGGATCAGTTTGTGTGCTGGCCAGAACACAACTTTTCCTACCAATATCACACTTTTGTGGGGCAGAACCCATAGCCCAGAGTAACTTACGAGAAGGATCTACACCCAGACCCATTAGGTCTCTCAGAATTTGCTTAGATTCTATATTTGATTGTTTAATATCTGAAATATCTCATAGGAGGGACTGCAACGTATTTACAAATAGCATATTTTGTGTCCCCATGACAAGGCAAACTGAGTCCAGGGAAGGGTTTAAAAGTGCCTGAGGGCTTAAATATTCCTCATAGGCAAGAGCAAAAGTGGCCCCTTCCTCTTGCGGCACATCTGAGTCCGAGTCAGATTTTTCTAAACAATTCTCCTGTTCTGTAGTCCTAAGTTCAGAGGGAGGTATTGAACTAATCAGAGTTTGGTGATGGGATTCTGAGCTCTGTGGCATATTTGCCTGTTGAGCTGTTGAAGGTAGGGGTGCACGAAAGTCACTTACCTGGTCTCGCAGCTTGCTTCGCGGTGGGGGGGAGGCACTTCGCTGCTTCCCCCGAAGTTCAGGCCAGTGGGGGAGGCTTCCCTCCTCGCCCGGCTGAAATTCAGGCCGGGGGGGAGGCTTCCTGCCTCGCCCGGCTGAAATTCAGGCCGGGGAGGAGGCGCCTCACCTCGCTCGGCCGCGAAATAAAAAGTTAAAAAAACAAACAAAACGCCTCCGTGATAGGCTACGTGACGATTTACGTAGCCTATCACGGCTAGATCTGCAAAGTCAGCCGTGATAGGCTACGTTAATCGTCACGTAGCCTATCACGGGTGACTTTAAAAAAAAAAAGCGCGTACGCAAATGGCGGCCCCCATAGGGAGCCGTCATTCGCATTCCTTATTTGGTCGCTGTAGTCTACGTAAATCTTTACGTAGACTACAGCGACCAAATAAGGAACGGGAATGGCGGCTCCCTATGGGGGCCGCCATTAGCCGTACGCACTTTTTTTTTTTTAAGTCACCCATGATAGGCTACGTGACGATTTACCTAGCCTATCATGGCTGACTTTGCAAATCTAGCTGTGATAGGCTACGTTAATCGTCACGGAGCCTATCACGGGGGCGTTTTTTGTTTTTGTTTTACTTTTCTTGGAATGGCGGCGGCGGCAGCCGGTCGAAAGACCGGCTGCCGCCCCTGCCCCTGCCGAAGCCCTGCCGAACCGCCGCTGCGACCCGCCACCGGGAGCGACATTCGGGAAAGGTAAGTCCCATCCTGGTGGGAGCGGAGGTGGGGGGCGGAGAATTTCTCCCCAAAACTACTTCGGGGGGCCGAATACGTTGGCACTCGCCCCCCCCGAAGTTTCGGGGAGAAATTCTCCCCCATCCCTAGTTGAAGGCTCCAGCTTAGAGAAAAAATGTGTAAATTTAGCCTGTGCTTTTACTCGGCGTTTAACTGGGGCCTGCAAGAATGCAGGCGAAAGGCCCAGCTCTTTATAATTCCTCCTTGTATATACCATTTCTAAGCTATTTAAAACTATACACTACCCTATTAGTATCTTATAACATTTGGCACCATAACCCACTTGGGCAAACTCAGCAGCAGCAACAATAACTTCCAAACTTAAAAATTAAAACATCTAAAACAACTAAAATCAATAGAATAAAACATCAGAAGATAATTTAAGATAGGTGCAACAGGCTAAAATAAATTGAACTAATTAAAATCATTAAAATGAGCTTTCTAATTTGAGATTGTTTCCATGAACATTGAAAATAAAACACTAACATATAATTTGAATCAAATAAGTAAAATATGAATAAAATATGTTATCAACATATATTAAAACAGGTTTAACGTATAGCCGCTGTATAGTGGCTCCACAGTCCTCAGTAGAATATCAACCTATCTTACTGCAGTAAATTTTCAGGCCTTTTGTGCAGCAGTACTTCCTTTCATCTGTCCCAAATCCTGCTGTTAGTCAATTTTGTTCAGCGAGGCAAATTAAAGAGGGCTCCAAGCAGAAAGCAGGGTCTACAGGCAGGATAGCAGGCTTGGGGATATGATGTAATCGTCGAAGGGGAAAAAAAAGGAGGTTTGTCTCACAATTTTAGGCTCAGGAATTGACTTCTCACTTAAAAACTTACTAATTTGGCGTTTTGGTGGTACCGCTAATGAAAACAAAACAACAGGCAACAACACACCACTCCTGAAATACCAATGGGCAGGGAGAAGAGTCCTACCCCTGATATGCTATTTTTACATGTGAAGGATATATTTTTAGAGATTCTTAAAAAGTCAGTTTTGCAGAATACTAAAAGAAACTGACCTGATCCAGTGTAGGTATATCGGCTTTTGCACTTTCTCAATGTTCTGATGCAGTTCTCAGCATAAAATTAATCATTAACATACGTTCTTTCATCAAGTTTGAAAGAAGATACATTAGAAATGTGCATTTTGAGAGAAAATATATTTGAATATACGTATTTAAATACAGGCTTCAATGGGACTTCTTTTGCTGATTTTTTAAAAATAACATTTCTGGTTAATTTGGAAATGGGATGGAATAGCCATTTGTGTGAACACATGAAAAGCGACATGGATTAGAAGTAGGCTGATTTGCCCATCCATAGTGGTTTTATTTAATTTTTAAAGGAAAAGTATTTAAGATAGCAATTTCCCACCTATGTTTGAAAAGTACAGTCCTGAAACAGTTTATCACCTCATCTGCTACTGATATCAACTAGACCTGAATTGTTGAAGAAATAGTACCTGGTACCTACATATTTGTACCAGATATTAAGAGGAGGGGATCTGAGCTGGGTTGCAGTTACTGTTTGAGAGGGGGGAGCTCACAATGCAAACTTCCCCTTCAAATAGGGTATCCCCAATTTGAGTTAGGTCTACCCCTCTCAAGAATGGCCTAACATGAACAGCGGCTTGTACCTCACCTCCACCATGCTCTCCACTGCCCTTTATCTCCACCTTCTCAAAACCTCCCAAATCCTTTCCTTGGTAAAGGGAGGAGGGGGCTATAGGTGGCAGAGAGCTCTGTCTTAACTAGAGCAGACTTCTGGAATGTTTCTTCAGCTGGGCATGATTCCTTCTCTCTGTTAAGGATTATTTGGCTTGAAGACGGGGAGTGGATAACAAGGAATTGGGAGCAGGAGTTGGATTTTCAAGTGTTCGATAGGGATATGTTCCAGATGGTTATTGCTATTAGGAATTCAACACAACACAATGTTGTAAAGCTTTGGTATAGAGTCAGTACATTTTTTTCAGATAGTAGTCTACCTATCTCCATGTGAACTGTATGTTGCTATCATGGATCTTATAGACACAAATGAACATATGACAGCTCATGCAAGACATTTCTTCCACTTTTCATCTCTGTCGAAGTTCAATGAGATCAAGGTAGGGATGCTGGAGAAATCTGAAATGGAACCAAATGAGTTCTGAATTTTATAAATCTGAATTGCGGATTCTGCAGCTGACTGGCCTTTCCCCTGTTGGGCAGATTATGTAGACTTGCAGACTGTTTTTCTAACCTTTGGGACTTTTGTGCAAATTCAGTAACAGAAAAATAAACAAAATTAAAAAAAAATGACCAAAAATTTGTATTTCCCCTGTACGCTAAAGCATGAAAATGTGCATTGGGGGGTTGCGCATTTTAGGGAAATTTGCGTATTTTTGCAAATGCAAATTTGTGCAAATTTGTGCAAATTCAGAAATGAAAAAGAATCTGATTCCATCCAATGAGTGGATGACGGAATGAAAAGCACCTGAGAAGCTGTAAAACCGAGACAGAACAGATTTTACACAATCCATACATCCTTAGATGAAGGCTTCAGCTTCAAATTCTGGAAACATTTTTTTCCTAGTCCAGATCAGCTGTGGACATGGTCACCTGGTGCTCTTTTGTTAGCACAAGGATAGGACTGGGGGCCCTAGTGATAGTTTCTTGCAGAGGGCTCCATAAAAAATCTAGCTTCTATGGCTTTAACAAGGATTTGAAAAAGTTAAGGCAGATAAACGCTGTTAGCTTAACCATGACAGCTAAATGGAACCTCGCAATCCAGAGGCAATTGCTATGAATATCAGATGCTGAGGACAAACCAAAAGGAAAGACTGTTGTCTTCTCACTCTGCTTGTAAGCTTCCCAGAAGCATCTAGCTAGCCACTGTGGCAAACAGAATGGTGGTAGACAAGATGGGCTCCTTTGGTCTAATCCAGTAGGTCTATGTCTGGGTCTCTTATTATGTTCTTTACCTGCAAACGGCAAACAGTCCTAGAGGAAAGGCAGATGTAGATGGGGAGCAGATTGTAAATGGGGAGCAAAATGTTTACAACAGCAAATACACATTATTCAATTAGTAGCATGCCATGAGTGTTGTGAATCAATAATTATTTATAATTACCTAGCAACAGCTTTGAATTGCATATAAAACTTTGTATTTCAGCTGCTCAGTGTTATTACTTGGGGTGCTTCTATTTGAGATGCTATAGGAACAGAAGAGCTCTGTTGGATCAGAACAGGACTGGCATCAAGTGTGGGTAGGGTTGGACACCTGCCAAAGGCCCACACCCCAGCAGAGGCCCACTGACAAGAGCCCCTTGAACTTGCTCCTGTCTTCACTGTTGTAACCTGCTTGTTCATCTGCCTCTCACTCTGACCCAGGCAATGGTGGTGGTGGTGAGGAGCAGTAGATGGCAATGATCCTTCTTGGTCACTGGCTCTCTGCCTGTTGAGCAAGCAAGTGGTGACAATGATGTGAAAGAAGATGAGGAACAATAGCAGCTGGTGACAATGGTGGGGAGATGTTATACTCTCTGAGGGAGGGAGTCCATTAATGGTATCTTGCCCAAGGGCCCTCACAAACATGGAGCCAGCACTGGATCAGACCAAAGCCTATATAGCATTCTCAACCCCCCATTGCTAACCAGATGCCAGTGGGAAGCCCACAAACACAATAGTACTCTCCCCTTCCTGTTCCCCACCAACTGGTATTGAGGGACATACTGCCTCAGATACTGGAGGTAGCATAAAGCCATCAAAACAAGCAGCTATTGATAGCCTTATCTTCCATGAATTTGTCTAATCCCCCTTTAAAACCATTCAAGTTGGCGGCCATCACTACATCTTGTGCAAGTGAGTTTCACAGTTTAACTATGTGCAGTATGAATAAGTACTTCCTTTTGTCTGTCCTGAATCTCCTACCATTTAGCTTTGTTGGATGATCCCAAGTTCTAGTATTATGAGAGAGAGAGAGAGAGAGAGAGAGAGAGAGAGAGAGACACTTATCCAACTGCTCCATGTCATGCAAACATTTATATCCCCGCTTACTTGCTTTTTTTCTAAGCTAAAAAGCCCCTAACATTGTAAACATTTCCTTATAGTGGAGGTGATTGAGCCTCATGATAATTTTGATTGCTCTTTTCTCCACATGTTTCAAATCTATAATATATTTTTAAAGGTGATCAGAACTATGCACAGTTTTCTAAGTTTGTTCATGCCATAGATTTGTATAAAGGCCTTATGATATTGACAGATATCTTTTCAACTTCTTTTCTAATGATCTCCCACACAGAATTTTCCAAAGCTTTTGACAAAGTCCCTCTCCAAAGACTGCTGAGTAAACATAGCAGTCATGGGATAAGAGATGTCCTCTTATGGTCTGGTAACTTGTTAATGAACAGGAAGCAGAGAGTAAGAATAAATGGATAGTTCTTGCAATAGAGGAATGTAAACATCAGGGTCCCCCAAAGATTAAATTTCATAGCACAGTGTCACTATTTCCAATCATTCAACAACACTTTCATCTTTCACTAGGTAGTGGACATCACTCCAGGATTGCCTCCCCTCTAGTTGGTTCCATGACCAATTATTCTAGGGCACAGACTTTTAGGGTAACTAGAAATTTTATGTCTTAAGGATAAGCATTTATCCAGACTATCTGAGACTAATTAAAGTTATACATTACTACAACACTTTCTCCTTTGGATTAGGGATGTCAGAGAATTCCTCCATGGATCTCGGTGAGGCCGAATGCCAGTGCATTCGGCCCCCAGAACTCCGTGGTGGAACGGCCTGCCCCCCGCCCCTCCACGGATCCCCCCCGGGATGAGACTTACCTGGGGCAGATCTTCCGGGCAGTGGCGGCTCTGGCGGCGGCTGCGGCAGCAGTGGCTGCGGCAGCTGGTCTTCCGGCTGGCTGCCGCCACTGCCATTTGCAGTCTTGTAAAAAAACACACAAAAAATGACATCATAGGCTACGTAAAGATTTACGTAGCCTATCTTGGCTGGGTTTAAAAACACACATCAAAAAACGATGTGATAGGCTATGTAAAGATTTACGTAGCCTGTCATGGCTGGGTTTAAAACAACAAAAACACCATGTACGCAAATGGCGGTGGCTATGGCCGCCACCATTTGCGTTCCTTATTTTTGGTCATCTTAGCCTACGTAAATATTTACGTAGACTATGATGGTGAAAATAAAGGGGAATGCAAATAGCGTAGCGGGCGCTATTTGCATCCCTTTTTGATTCGCTGTTTTACCCTACGTAAATATTTACATAGGCTAAAACGGTGAATCAAAAAGGGACGCAAATAGCGCCCGCTACGCTATTTGCGTTTCCCTTTACTTTCACCATCATAGTCTACGTAAATATTTATGTAGATTAAGATGGCCAAAAATAAGGAACGCAAATGGCGGTGGCCATAGCCGCCGCCATTTGCGTACGCGGTTTTTTTCCCCCTATTTCCCCAGAGCCCTCCGCGGCCGGAAATCCGGCTGTGGATGGCTCTGACCTGGATGGGCCTGGCCGGCTGCTCCGCAGAGCTGCCGTGGAGCACAGCCGACCGTGGAGGATTCCGTGGGGGAAGAATGGATCGCCTCCCCCTCGTCGAGGATTCTGGAGGGAGGGACGGAACGCCTCCCCCCCCATCAACATAATCTGCAGAAAGGTAAGTGACTTTTGTACATCCCTACTTTGGGTAGCTCCCTATTTTCATTTTCCATCTCAAGTTCACTCTGAGCATTTTGGTCAGGGGCAGGGGGACGATAGCACGTCCCCAGTACTGAAATACTTTTGAGGCCTAATATTGTCACCCACAGTAATTCTGTGGAGATGAGGTGTCTCTTCCTTTTGAGGTTTCTAGTTTGACATTATGCCCTTTCTGATGTGTGACACCGCTTCCAGTATGCCTTCCTAAAGGAGACGTATCCAGAGATGACCATATCCCACTGCATGTATCCAGAGACGACTGTATCTCCATTGCACCTGATCATTCTACCAGGTTTCCCACAATATCTATGTTCTCTCTTAAAACCAAGTGCTCCAGCTCTCCCTTCGTGGCTCAGAGGCTTCTAGCATTAGTACAGAAATCAAATAAGTTTACACAGTGTCCTTTTCCAAATGTCTCTGAAATGTGCATTTTCCTTTTTGGCCTCTTTGGCAGTGTATGATTGGAACTGCATGTTGCACAGAGTAGAGGGGCAATAGTGGAGTCATTTGATCACAAAGTCACTTAGACCAATACTAAACTAAGGGAGCAATCCTATGGCTGCTAGACAGCAGCTAGATGGCCATAGGATATGCTGTTTTCCAGGAACTGACCTCGGAGTCTGTGCTCCAAGGTCGGTTCCTGGAAAACCGACCTCCCCTTACATCCACACTTCCTCCAAGGCAGCGTGGAGAAGCCCCATCCTCTGCATTCGGAAGAGGAGTGTGGAGTGGCTGAGTGTGGGTGGGGCTGGGGGTATTCCACGGTGGGGAGAGTGGATCTGCCTGTATGATACATCCTATGTGTCATACAGCAGCCTCCTCTCCCACTCCCCCCCCCCAGAAGCTAGAGAGCTGAAAATGGCTGTCTAGCAGAAAAGACAGGGCAGGAGAGGTGCAGAGGGAATTAAACCCCCTGTGCTTCTCCTGCCTTGCTTTGGGTAGGCAGTCGCCTATCCCGATAGGATTGCACCCCAAGTTATCTTTTGTGCATTTACTACAGTGTCCAAAACCTGAAGATTTATAAGAGTTCTCCTTCAACCTTTTGAGTGTCAGAGTTCCAGCCATAGATATATTTCTCAGCATGTGCTTGTGGAAGCTTCAATAAATAGTGGTTTCCTACCCTTCTTTTTTAAAAAGTACTGTGAACTTTCAATCACAACAGATTAACTTCACTGTGACTTGGTTTTATAATTTTTATTTATTTGAAGGAAGCATTTTTCTTCATGCTGAGATGTGTGACAAACAGCAAATGTTTCACTTGTGATGAAATTGTTCAGATTTGAGGTGGCTGAATTGGCCAAAAATGTGGCATTGAAAAGAACAGTAACATTTTCAGTTACTGATAATTCATCAAATGGTTTATGTTTTGAAAATCTGGAATGCTGAAATTTGTTTTTGAACATCTACTTCTGCATGCTAAAACTCTTATTTTTAAGTTGAAATTGGTGCTCTGGCACTGGAGTTTGAGTGGTATTTTTCTCAGCTGAAGCACAGATTTATACAGATGTGAAAATATTTATTCAAAGTCCAGATTTTGAAATTAGACTTTGAGATGTGAATTTCAATCTTTTGGATTTGAAATTTTCATTCTGGTTCTATGTGGTCATGACTCCATGTGAAGTTGGAATGTGTAGTGTGGCTTATTAATTATATATATCATATCAACATCTAGGTGCCATGCCACATGGGTTTTCTGAATTTTCTGAAGAGATTTCTTATTTCAGTGTCATACGTTCCTTGTAGCAAATAATTTGTCATGGAGATTCTCCAGGCAATGCAGAAGGGCCATATGGTAAGATACTTCACATGTTAGGATTCCTGCCAGAGCTGCTGCCATGATAAACCATTTTTGGTCATCTCCAGAGAATCATCCTTCTAATACGTAAATCACCTCTAAGACTTTTTCAAATTTCAGTTGTTGGTGTAAGGAAATATTGAGATACACTACTGTAGAAACTGTACTGTAGAAACTATAGTTATATAGGTCACTATAACTATATTCACGTTGCTAATATAGTCTTGAAGTGGTCAATTCAGTTAAACCAAGTGAACAACCAGAAATTACTTTGGAATAACAACAGACGTGTTGTTATAAAGTATCCTGGGTTGCTGGCACTACATGCTTCAAGTTAAATCCACCCATTTTGTTGCCAGTTTGAGTTTAGCTGCCATTGTAGTGCTTCTGCCTTCAATTCCCCCTCCCTCTTTTCACCTGAGTTAAGGTGGTTCACAAAATTGGCTTGGTGTTCAGTCTGTTAATGGCATCCTAATCCTTTGGAATAGCAACTCCATCACAACAAATGAGACAGATAGATTTCAAGTTCTTTTCTATGAACAAGTAATTACCAGTTCATTCCCTATTGAATTCCCTCTGTTCCATTTCTGTTTTCCTTTTCTTTAGCTTTCTGTCCTTGTCCATGTAGAATACGCTGACAAAACTAAATGTAACAGCCACATAATCACCAGATTGCAGGAGGTTCAGAAAAGAATAAGAAAAGAACCCACTACTGGATAATTATGCATTGACTCCCCTCCACTTTTTTTTTTAACTAGGAAAATATCTTGAGGTTGTTGGTGGGGAAAGAATGGGAATAGTGTAACAATGGATGAGTATAATGTAAAATGTAATTTCTGCCAATGTGTTGTGTGTGTGACAACAAACAAAAACAGTTACCCTACTAAAAACAATGCATTGAGATTTTGAAACACAGAGCAAACCAATTGGTTTCAGTCACTTGGTTGGGAGTTCAGCAGGGGAAGATTTAAAAATAAATTTAAAATCAGAAGTTTGTTTAAATGACAATTTATTTACATGATTCTACATGAGGGATGTAAAGTTAGGGGTGGACGAAAGTCACTTACCTGTCCTCGAAGCTTGTTCGCGGTGGGGGGGAGGCGCTTCGCTGCTCCCCCCGTGAAGTTCAGGGTGGGGGGGAGGCTTCCTGCCTCGCCCGGCCGAAATTCAGGCCGGGGGGGAGGCTTCCCGCCTCGTCCAGCCAAAATTCAGGCTGGGGAGGAGGCGCCTCGCCTCGCCCAGCTGCGAACTCAAACGTTTTTTTTTAAAAAAAACGCCCCCGTGATAGGCCACGTGACGATTAACATAGCCTATCACAGCTAGATCTGCAAAGTCAGCCGTGATAGGCTACGTTAATCGTCACATAGCCTATCACGGGTGACTTTAAAAAAAAAAGAAAAAAAAGCGCGTACGCAAATGGCGGCCCCCATAGGGAGCCGCCATTCGCGTTCCTTATTTGGTCACTGTAGTCTACGTAAATCTTTACATAGACTACAGCAACCAAATAAGGAACGGGAATGGCGGCTCCCTATGGGGGCCACCATTATCCGTACGCACTTTTTTTTTTTTTAAAGTCACCCGTGATAGGCTACGTGACGAGTTACATAGCCTATCACGGCTGACTTTGCAAATCTAGCCGTGATAGGCTACGTTAATCGTCACATAGCCTATCACGGGGGCGTTTTTTTTTCTTTTATTGGAATGGCGGCGACGGCAGCCGGTCAAAAGACCGGCTGCTGCTCCCGCCCCGGACAAACACCCGCTGAACCGCCGGCCGGACCTGCTGCCGGGAGGGACATTCGGCAAAGGTAAATCCTGTCCCGGGGGGGTGTGCGGGGGGTGGGGGGGTGCGGAGAATTTCTCCCCGAAACTTGTTCGGGGGGCCAAACACGTTGGCGCTCGGCCCCCCGAAGTTTCGGGGAGAAATTCTCCGCCATCCCTATGTAAAGTTCATTCAGAAGATCAGGACATTTGATTATGAGAATGATGGTGATGATCTCTGGAACCAGTTATACTACTGAACAATTTTTCAGAAGCAAAAAAAGATCCAGTTAATGTTACATTATCAAAAACATTAAAGCCAAACACATTTATTATGGTACAAGTATTTGGGGACTAGAATTCACTTTAAAAGACACACACACACACATGGGTAGGGTGAATTCAAAGTAGTGAGGTCACAGGGAATGAAATGCAACAAATACAGACAGTGACAATTCAACTGGAGCACATTGTTAAAGCAATGCCTGTGCAATCAATGCCTGTGCAAATTTGCTACTGCACATCTGTAGGAAATTCCTTCATCAGGTTCAGGATTCCTTCATCTTTATGTAAGAACCTGATGATTTATTTATTTATTTATTTACAATATTTAAATATGAAGGAGCCCTCTCAAGGCAGCATACAACAATAAAATGCATATAATAAAATTCATAATAAAAATTAAAAAGACTGATGCAGTAATAAAAGCACAAAATGTTCCACAAAACAACAAATACCAGCATAAGACAGAATCTACAACACAATTGCAGCTATATAATCCAGTCTATAAAACATAATCAGGAGAAGGCCAGAGTAAACAAATAAGTCTTCAGGGCCTCCTTAAAAGCCTGCAATGATGGAGCCTGGAGGACCCCTGATGGCAACTTATTCCAGAAGTGTGGGGCCATTGCAGAAAAGGCCCTGTCTGAGGTACTTGTCCACGTAACTGCCCTCACAGGTGGGCAAGTGAGAAAGGCCTTTTTTGCTGATCTTAAAGTGTGGGCAGGTTGATAAGGATGAAGATGGTCCTTCAAATAATCTGGTCCCAGACTATTGCTTTAAACATCAAAACCAGCACTTTAAATTAAACTTAAGAAGAGAAATACTGGATCAGACCAAGTGTCAATTTAGTCCAGCATTGTGGGTGAAAGGAGGGGAGGGGAATAAAGAGACAAGACACAAGTAGTTGGTATAAAATTTGGGCCACATTTATTGAAATTCCTCAGATCTGTGAAGGGCAACCTAAGCCAGCAACTTCTCTAAGCCAGAGTAGCCTGGTGTTGTATTGGGTGAGACATTCTATGCCCATAGAGTGGCATCTTTGATCGCCACCCATCAGGACTGCCCAATTTTGGGATGGGAGGCCTTCCCCTGTCTCTCACACACCCCTCAGGCCGCAAAACTCCAAGGAGTGGGCGAGGAGAGTTGGCCTCAGAGGTAATCCTTATCTTCCAACAGGGGCCGCAAAGCCCTGAGCTGGAAGCCTCATGCCTTACCAGTCACCTGAAATGGTGCCTCTGAATGCTCACCAACCCTATAGCCCACCAAAGGTGCACACACATAACCGCCTAGTTAAAATGTGACCAAATCAGCCTAAGTGATTAAAGAAACCTGAAATAACCTAAATAAACTCCCAAACCCCACTTATAGTGTGAAGTAGGCAAGAAGACATATAGCCAAAGCCAATCAGACTATGAGCCAAAATTCCTACTCAGCCCCCAAAAGGACAACAAGCATAACCCACACAGCATACAGGGTGGGCGGGTGGAAGCTGCATTTCAAAGAGGCAGAAGGGAGGGGCCCCTCAGCCTAAAATGGCCGGTAAGCATCTCCCATCCCCGGTGGTGCTACCAGGAAACGCCAATGGCATTCTGCTCATCTCTGCCTCTGCGATTTACATAATCACTGCCCAGCTGTGGCTTGTTGGATCATGTTGTCCAAACCTGGATGGCATGGCTTGATGGAGGGTTAACCCTCAAATAACCCTACAACCACCATTGCTTGTTTAAGCTATGGTAGCTTTTTGTGATCATGCAAACTGGGCCAATGTCTACTAAATCACCCCTGTCTAGGGATGGTGTGGGGGCCCATCTCAGTCTTGGATTCCAGTGGACTGCCCTTGCCCACACCCCTAAGTAACTCTCACTGAGACCTGCCCCTGCATGAGCTCAACTCCCCCCCCACTGAGCCACCTGCACTTACCTGAGCCCCGTGCACCTCTGCTGTGATAACATGGTGATCTCAATACTGTGCACATAGACTTATACACAAAATGGCACCATGAATCTTGCATATATGGGCAATTCATGGTGCCATTGTGTGTGCAGTATTGCGAATGCCATGTTTTTTCAAAACATGGTGATTACAGCAGAGGCGGACAGGGCCTGGGTAAGTGCAGGCAGCTCAGTGAGTGGGCATGAGGCTCAAGCATGGGTCTGGGGATGCATGAGCGGGGGCAGGGGCTGGGTGGGCACCCAGAGTACCTGGATGGGGGCCACCCATGCATCCCTACCCCTGTCCACATTTTTTTTCAAAGAAGTCTAAAGTGATGGCATATATAATACCAGTGGACCTGTTGTGTGTTTTGCTTGGCTGTCTTAAAGACTTAAATTTAACTTGTGACTTGGAGCTTGTTGTTAATCTTTTAACAGTTAGTAAAATACTGATAGCTGCTTTCTGGAAGAAGACCAAGATTCTGTCTAATGAAGATTGGTCCCAGAAGGTCTGGGACATGGTTTACATGATAAAATTGACTTATTTAAGAAGAAATATAAATAACAAGGTTCTGTAAACAAGTTTATTCAGAACTGGTCACTCTTTGTAATGTACTGGAATTCCAAGTTCATGGATGGTTCAAGTCCTTATGTTATGTTTGCAATGTTATCAGTGTCTTTCTCTTTTTTTCTTGTTATATCTGTGCTTTGTGAAACAAACAGAAAAAAGAAGTCTAAAAGGTTAGGGAGATAGGACTTACATTTGTGGAAGCCATGTTGATTCTTTTTCAGCAGGGCTTGTCCTTCTAAATGCTTACTAATTTTATCTTTAATAATGTTTTCAACCAATTTACCTGGAACAGATGTTAAGTTAACCAGCTTGTAATTTCCCAGATGCTCCCTGGAGGATCCCTTTTTAAGAACTGGTATTACATTGGCCATTCTCCAGTCCTCTGGTATAGTTGATGATCTTGTGTTATTCCTCAGTGGGGTCTGAGGACAGGCCAGGGGCCTATAAAATGTGGTCTTGGAGAATTGTCTCTATGCCTTTATTCTATATATTCTAAACTACATAATATGATTTGCTTTGAATCTGGTTAGAAATGTTCTGAACATGACTTATTTACCTAAGTAGACCAAGGATGCAAGCCTAGATTAGAGTGAATTGCTTTTTGTTGACTGGAAATGCTGTTCCACTTTTCTCCCACACCATGGACTGGATTTCTCCATGCTGTCTGTCTGTTGTCTGTCTGTCTGTTTAATGAGTAAAGAAAGATGAGGAAAGGGATGGTGTTGAAGTCAGAGTCTGCCCAACCAAAGTTGGCTAGCAGGAACAGTTTTAGCATAGGTGTTAGACGAGCAATAAATAACTTTTCAGAGTAGAATTGAACATATTGCCAGCAATATTCAGTTTGTACATTAACAATATTAGTACTGGAAAGAAATATCTAAATAATAATGAACTTAAGCAACCATCAGATTGAAGGAAGTCACAGTGGGTCACTGCCCATACTAGCCTCTTGACCTCTTCATTCTGTGGCTCACAGCATCAAGTCAGCCAGCTGCTCTTGCCCAAATGAGTCTCTCTGGCCATAGTCTAGTTCAACCTCAGGTCATCATTATCTCCACCTGGCCCAAAGTTTAAATTAAATGTAAATATGTATCTCTAGTAACTGATAATGCATATTATTATCAGTTAAATTGCTTGCCTAACATGACAAAAAATGCTGTATGTCAAAATTGGCAGTAGTAATAGCAATTACTAGTATTTGGGTAGCAAGACATGCTGGCATGCGCATTGCTCATGGGTTGCACATTGAATCCATCTTCTTTCCTTACATTTATATTCTTTTTATCTCACCCACCCCAACTGCCCTTCTTGCCACCAGCCATTATGCATTGTTTGTTTTTCTAACATGGTTGCAGGCCACCAGAGTAGTCTCAAAATTTGCATTCCAGAACACACTAACAGTGCAATCCTGTACATGTCTACTCAGAAGTAAGTCCTACCTTTGATGCCATCCCTGATAGGTGCATCATGCATCCTGGATGAAGCTGTCAGGTGGACTGTCTGGTAGGCCTGGACATGAGTGATGGCATCACATTTGTGATGAGATAGACCCCTTCAACACAATTTGAGAGGCATTCCCTGCCTCTGTTCTGCTTCTATTTTTGTGCATTCATGATTTTTACTGGTGCTTTATTGGTCCAGCACCTTTTGACATAGTGGTTTTGACAAGTCTGGATACAGGACTGAAACAGTAGTTTGGCTGCTTTGGGGACTTACCACTCCTGTGCCACTTTGTAATAATGATTTAGCTAAGGTAGTAAAAGGTATGTATATAACAGCTGCAAATCAATTGGGGTAGGGAAACTAAAAATACTTCTCAGCAAGGTCTCCAAAATAGCAGACATTAATTTTATTGCACATTATTTGGTGTGTGTAAATAAAGCTAAATGATAAGCAGCCCTATGTTTTAATTAATTTTAGGCTGACAAAATGAACTAGAAAAACAGCAATTAGCATGCAAGTGTATTTAGGCATAAGGTTAACTATGGGAATGAGGTGTCTAATGCATTATGCCTAAAAGAAAAAGAAAAAAAACACGTTGGTTTGTCTAAAATTAATTTTATTAATTAAAAAAATAATAATAATGCTAATGTCTGTTTTTATAATGCTTGCCAACAAACACCAAGACTAGAAGGAGCCATAATTAGAAGCTGGCACTGATAGTTTATATGAAATGGAAAGGTTGTAGGAGGCTAGTGTTCAATCATGACCAGGTTCAAATCTCTGTTCACTGGGTAGACTTGGGTGAATTTTTTATATCTCAGCCTAACCTAACCTTACAGGGTTGATGTTAGTGGTGGTGGTGTGGAAGGGACCTATATACCACACTGAAGTCCTTGAAGGGAGTGGGGGAGGAGACAAAAATGTGAGAATTAAAAATAGTAAGACCAGGGTATGAGTGTTAACAGCCTGTTTATGGAGGTATAATTTCCTCTCCCAAAAATAAGATTTACCTCAACAACTATTATAGCAATATTACAAAACTCATAATGTTCCAGTGTGATGGTGCTGGCAACACCAGATAAATAATAGCAAACACCTTTAGGACTAAGGTAGGAAGACCACTTCTATTAGTAAAGTGAGTACTAGCATGTAGATGGATTAGGCTCCTATAAATGGAGTGGTATCCTAATATTTTTGTTTTTATGCAGCAGCTCAGTCTCCATAACTAGTAGGGAACGAGGCCTAACTAAGCAGCACAGGAATAGCCAAAGACATTTTGCTGCCTACGGTGGTCAGTGGAGGACAAGATGGCATCCCTTCTTGTACATTCCAAGCACAGAAGCCAACTAGACAAGCAGCTGCATCTTACTTCAACACTGTGACAGGACAGCATTCCCCACCACATCTGAGGGTAGCAAGCTAGCTTAGGGGATGTAGGGCAGGCTGCATGGAACACACACAGCCCTGTGTCCCAACAGATGGCTTTACAAGGGGATTAGACAAATTCTTGGAAGATAGGCTCTCAATGGCTACTAGTCATGATGAGATGACTATGTGCTACCTCTGGCATCAGGCATCATGCCTATGTACCCCAGTTGCTGGGGAACATGGCTGGGAGAATGCTATTACACTCATGCCTTACTTGTGCATTTCCCACAGGCAGCTGGTTGGCCACTGTGTGAACAGCATGCTGGACTAGATGGACCCTTAGTCTGATCCAGCATGGCTCTTATCTCATTGCCACTAGGGATGAGTGTACAAGCAAAATTTGAGCTTGTTGAAGTTCTCCAAATTCCACCTCGAAGCTCGTTCCAACGTGTGTCTGTATCAGATTCTGATCTTTTTTTTTTTTCTTTTCACATGAAAATGTGTGTTCATCATTCTGCATATTTTCCTAAATGTACACATCAGTTCTGCGCATTGTTGGAATGTACACAACCTTTCCCTTTTGATTAAAGTGTTGTTGTACACATTTTTCAAAAATTTGCATGCCGTTGAACACATTTTTTTTGGTCCACTAATCACATTGCAAGCTTGGAAATGTGAGGACTTCAACTTCAGATTGCATTCAAGTCCATGTTTCCTTCCAGAGGTGCAAACTGGGTAAAACCTGATAAAAAATAACTGAAACTAATTTCTTATACATTTGTTGCTGCTTGTTCACTGCTCCATCTGGCTCCTGCCCTCTGCCTACTCAAACGAACACTGCAGTGCAGCAGTGACAACCCTAGTGTGAAATGCTTGCTGGAGTGCATGGTCTAGGGGCGGATTGCCTGCTTGCTCAACTGAGGGACCTTTCCCAATGGCACTATCTGCGATGTATTGGGAGGAGAAAACTAAGCAAGGCAGCCAGCCAGCCACCAATAACAAGCAAGCACTGTGCCAGGACACAGGCTCAGAGGGTGAGAACAGCTGGGGGCTCAGGGGGAACAGCTGGGGGCAGGAGCCTTGCAAGGTACAGCTGGGCAGAGACTGCAACTGCCATTTTCCTCCCTTGACCCCAGCATCCATTGCCTGAGGTGGATGCCTCACTCTTTCTAGCGGTGGAGCTGGCCCTGGATACTTGCACACTGCCTTCTGCCGTCACAGTGAGCACCAGATGCAGAAAGCAGCACTCAGCTGACAGTTCTCATCTCCAGGGGCTGGCAGTTAGGCTACAGGGAAGGAAATAGCCTTCCAGTACCTCTCTCCTCCAATCTCAGATATGCAGATAATACCACTTTGATGGCTGAAAGCGAGGAGGAGCTGAGGAACCTCATGACGAAGGTGAAAGAAGAAAGTGCAAAAGCTGGGTTGCAGTTAAACCTAAAAAACCCCAAGATTATGGCAACCAGCTTGATTGATAACTGGCAAATAGAGGGAGAAAATGTGGAGGCAGTGACAGACTTTGTCTTTCTAGGTGCAAAGATTACTGCAGACGCCGACTGCAGCCAGGAAATCAGAAGACGTTTACTTCTTGGGAGGACAGCAATAACAAATCTTGATACAATAGTGAAGAGCAGAGACATCACACTGACAACAAAGGTCCGCATAGTTCAAGCAATGGTATATTCCCTGTAGTAACCTATGACTGCGAGAGCTGGACCATAAGGAAGGCTGAGCGAAGGAAGATAGATGCTTTTGAACTGTGGTGCTGGAGGAAAATTCTGAGAGTGCCTTGGACTGCAAGAAGATCAAACCAGTCCATACTCCAGCAAATAAAGCCAGACTGCTCACTTGAGGGAATGATCTTAAAGGCAAAACTGAAGTACTTTAGCCACATCATGAGAAGACAGGATACCCTGGAGAAGGTGCTGATGCTAGGGAAAGTGGAAGGCAAAAGGAAGAGGGGCCGACCAAGGGCAAGATGGATGGATGATATTATGGAGGTGACGGACTCAACCTTGGGGGAGCTGGGGGTGGCGACGGCCGACAGTAAGCTCTGGCCTGGGCTGGTCCATGAAGTCACGAAGAGTCAGAAATGCCCTCACCCGGCGCCAGCTTGTCTGGCTAAAAGGGGGGGGGTATTGCAGGCAGGTGGGGTGACATGACGCAGGGGCCTTTGATTGGTGCACCCCAGTGGCACCACCATGCCAGGAGGGACAGGCTGAGTTGCCTTAAACTCAGCCCCCTTCTCAAACTCAGCTCTCTGGCTCAACACAGCTAGAGAGAACTACAGGTCCGCCAGAAACGACGAAGGACACCGGCCTGCTGGAGACCGGTGTCGTCGCGCACGCTGGGGCCCCGGCTCTTGAGGCTGCAGTGCGCCCGCCCCCTCCTTTCTCCTCGGTTCACGATGAGGGACTTTGGCCTGCTGGAGAACGGCTTCGTCCTCGTTCCAGCCGCCTGGACCCAGCATGCTTCTGCGCGCCAAAATCTTCGCTTGGTGATACTGTTCGCCTCCCTCCCTCCTTCGCCTGCTCCTTTCCTCTCGCCCGCCCGTCCGCTCGGTCTCCTCGTGTACTTACTCTCCTGCCCGCTCGCCCGCCCACCCGCGCGCTCGCTCAACCCGCCCGCCAGCCCGCCCACCCGCTCGCCCGCCTGCTCGCTCGCCCGCTCGCTCGCCCTGCCCGCACGCCCGCCCACTTGCCTGACCGGCCCGCCGGCCGCTGGGCCAGCTCATGGCCCGCCTGCCAGCCGGCCTGTCTACCCGGCCGCCGGCCTTGCCGGCCTCTTCCTCCTCGCCTTGCCGGCCTCCCTGAGGTGTTGCTCCCGGCGGGGGGCATCAGCAGGCGGGTGAGCGCGGCGCCGGTGTTTGCCGGCGGCAGCGCTCCAAGCGGCGGTCTGACTGCCCCCCCCACTGGTCAGCCGAGCCTGCCTGTTGGAAGGGGCGCCTGGCTGCTGAGCCGAGTCGGGGCGTGTATATCACAGCCCAATTGGTCGCCTCCCATGGGCTTGGGATGTGTCCCCCCCACCCAATAAATAAATAAATAAATAAATAAATAAAATAGGAAGAGCTGCGGCTCAGTGGTAGAGCACATGCTTGGCATGCGGAAGGCCCCAGGTTTAATCCCCAGCGTCTCCAGGTAGGGCTACGAAAGAATCTTGCCTGAAACTTTGGAGATCTGCTGCTGCCAGTCAGTGTCAACAATTCTGTGCTAGATGGACCCAGGGTCTGACTCAGTATAAGGCAGCTTCCTATGTTTGTATGAAAAGAAAGCTTTAATTAAATAAATAATAATATTACTATTAATAATAATAATAAATTAATTAAATTACGATTATTAAATAACTAATTGATAAAATTGCATAACAGCGGCGACTGCCTGTTTGGCGCCTCCCATGACAGGGTGCCCTCGGCTGTGGGCGCACGCGCTCAAACGCAGCTACATCACCTTTGGCCCCTGGCTGCGCCTCTTGAAAATCTGATTTTCTATCTAAACGGTAGTGCAGCGCTCCCATCTTCATCCCCAGGCCTCTCTGTCTCGGTCTGGAACTCATACCCGCAGATCTTAAGACTGTGGGGTGGCTGCCTATTGTCTGGGGTGCCCAGCGGCTTTATTAACTCTTTGATAGTGTCAAGGGCTCCTTAGAGGGCTCTCTCAGTCTAATCCAGTAGCCAAGTCCAGACACAGACAAAGGGATTCTTTTCAAAGCTTTATTCTTCTTTTGCAACTTAACAACTCTACAGGTATCAACTAGATCTGAGCAGCAGCATCCCTATGCCCTAAGTTGGAACAGTTGGTCCCTGTTTGAAAAGCAATTACTGGCAGACCCCCGAATATAAGGACTAGGGAGAATCCCTCCCCTTTTCCCTTGGATCCTCCGGGCGCAGCCGTTGAGTGCGCGCCTTCACTAAGTCTGCTATCTGTGCTCGGTCACTCCCTGGATTGCTAACTAAAACTAGGAATGTGCGGGGGAGGAAACTCCGTTAGCTGTTTGTCCTGGGAAAGAGGAGCGTGCTCCTCTCCCAGGAGCAACTGCTCTTCCTCAGCATTAGAACTACTCTGGGATTCTATGGGCTCAGTGTCCACCCTGACAGATAGCTTGCTTAATTCACCTCCTGCATCATGCCTCCTAAGAAGGGCCAGGGTGGTAAGAAAGGGAAGGGGAGGGCCCCGCCCCCTCCCCAAAAGTCTGCTGCCAAGGCCCAATTCTGACTCTGATGTGGACGCAGACCCGGTACTGGCATCAATTTTTTCTCGTTTGGAAGCTGCTGAGCATTCCTTGGGGATCCCTCCTCCTCCCCTGGCCAGGCACAAAAATCCTTGGTGGTCCAGCACAAGCAAACGCGACAGCAGACCCAACGCTCGTTGCTCCTTAATATTTCAGATCGCCTGGATGCTATTGAGGTATCCACCTCCTCTTCATCGGCTCTTCCAGAAGGCTCACCGCCTTCAGCGGAGCTCCTCCCTTCTGCTGCCTCATCTTCCCTGGGCGCACAAGCAACAACCTCGGTTTTTTCCAGCTGGGGATCAGAGTGTGCCCACGATTTGTACAGCTCGTCTCTGGGTTCAGGGCACCCGGACGCCATTGAGGCCTCCATCTCGCCTTCGCAGGTTCACCATAGCAGCACCCCACCACTGTAGGCAGTCCACCTCCCTGCAGCATCTCCGTCAGCAGTGATCCAAGCAACATCCTCCTCCTTGCGGTTTTGCCCAGGCGACACAGCACACCTGAAGGCGGTCCGCCCTCATGAGGCATCTCCATCAGGAGCAATGCAAGTGGTACCACCTCCCTTGCTCCCGGGGACCCAGACACGGCTGCCCTGGATATGGGTGAGTTGACTGCACCTCACCCCAGTTGTACAGACGGGTGACCCTTAGGGCTGTTGGGTTGCTGCCTTAGCTTACCTACCTGGGGGCAGCTGTCCCTCCCAATGTCATCTCCCTATATGACGCCCGGGCCACCTGCAGCTCCGTCAGTCACACCCCAGTAACCCCAGCCACTTAATGCATCATCTTACAAGGTTTCTTCCTGGATTAATTAGGATCCCTCACCTGCCCCTGCCCGTTTTGGACATCCACGTAAGGAGCATATCAGATCCTTACGCTAATCTGGCGAGTTGTACTGTCACCAGGGCTACTCCTTCTCGTATTGTCTTTCGCCTGAGGAGGTGTGCGAATGGCTTGTTGAGGCCTCTCGCAGGAGGGCCACCATTGCCCTTCGCTGCATAAGGATCTGTTTGACCAGGACCTTTCACTCCAATTTTGACTCCTTCCCAGATGGGGACGGCAACAGATCTGGCAGTGGCCACATTCACCAGGTGGTCTCCCGCACTGGCCCTCGGCCTATGGCGGGTCCGCTGCTTCAGCACTGCTATCTGTGCTGGGAGTAAAGCCCCAATGGGCCCATGCTCCCAGGACACGTGCAGTGTTCATCGTGAAGGCTCCCTTGTAGCAGTCAGCACTCTTGCACCTCTTGTCCAATGCTCGGGGAGGGTAGGGTCCCCTTGGAAAAGCTGAGGCAGTAGGAAGCTCTGGATGGCCAATGCCTAGTAAGGTTGGCGTCGATACTCCGGCTTTAAGACACTACCCAACTGGGGGAACGCGTCTTAACTTGGAACATGGTTTATGCTGGGTTCTAGGGCCCCCTAGCATTTTTTCTTTAGGTCAACATAGACCATCCCTACCTCGTAAGCAACATTTCTCCTCGCTAGGCGTTGACAGGTTCAGGAGAGGTTAACAATGCAGTACTGGCAGAAGGGTTTTAGCCCCCCCCTTTTTTCCACACCCCGTTAACTATTCTAGGGATCTCCCTTCTCGAAATGGTGCCCAGGAAATCCTCTAGGGAGTTTATCCTGATTTGTAACCTCTCTTTCCTGAGGGCCAGTCAATTATCACGAGATCCCCGATCATCTCTGCTCAGTGTGTTACACCTCTTCGATGAGGCAGCTGTCTTTGTCTGGGTTCCCGGCCACGGGTCCCTGATGGGCATGTGCTACATGGAGTCCAAAGATGGTGGTCAATGTTCTGACCTAACACAAGTATTGCTTCCCCTTTCTGTTACTTTGGTGCCCCTTAGCTCACAAAGGCTGAGGGCCTGTCTCCCACAGCAACATTCGGTGAAGCCAATCCGATACCCTTAGGTGTTATTCTCACCTCCCTCAGGACAATTTTCAGGTCCGTTAGGCACAGCTCCAAGTAGTTATACATCAGGCATGGCGGCAACTTAGTAGGGCTTTAATGGCACCTCCTTCCGGAAGCGTGAGCCTCTCCTCAAAGCCGGACTGCGGACTCACATGGTTCCGCCCCTACCCCAAGGGGTTTCAGATTCTTAGGGCAGGTCCAATCGTGCAGTGGGTAAAGGCCTGTAGAGTGGAGGCTGCTGCCCCCGCCAAGCACATTGAGGGATAACCTTATAGCCAAGTCAGTAACCCCCCCCCTTTGCTATGACAACATGACCACGTTATGCATTCACCGTCCTCCCGAAATTGGAGGGTCATGTCATGTATCAGTGTGTTCGTGCTCCAGAGTCAGTATTACAACATCTGGTTCTGGGTCCACCATGTGCCGGGTTAGGCAAACCCAATTGTCGATGCCTTGTCAGGAAATTAGGTCAACATCTTCTGGGCCTTAGCCCCGTGGGTAGGGTTGGCGGAGAATTTCTCCCCGAAACTTCGGGGGGCCGAGCGCCAACGTGTTCGGCCCCCCGAACAAGTTTTGGGGAGAAATTCTCTGCCCCCCCGCCCCGCCCCCCCCCCGGGATGGGACTTACCTTTGCTGAATGTCCCTCCCGGCGGTGGGTCTGGCCGGCGGTTCGGCGGGTCTTCGTCTGGGGCGGGAGTGGCAGCCGGTCTTTTGACCGGCTGCCGCCGCCGCCATTCCAATAAAAGAAAAAAAAACCCAAACGCCCCCGTGATAGGCTACTTGACGATTAACGTAGGCTATCACGGCTAGATTTGCAAAGTCAGCCATGATAGGCTACGTAAATCGTCACATAGCCTATCACGGGTGACTTTAAAAAAAAGAAAAAAAAAGCGTGTATGAATAATGGCGGCCCCCATAAGGAGCCGCCATTCCCGTTCCTTATTTGGTCGCTGTAGTCGACGTAAATCTTTACGTAGACTACGGCGAAAATAAGGGCAATGCTATTTGTGTTGCCCTTATTTTCGCCGTAGTCTACGTAAAGATTTACATCGACTACAGCAACCAAATAAGGAACGCGAATGGTGGCTCCCTATGGGGGCCGCCATTTGCGTACGTGCTTTTTTTTTTTTTTTAAGTCACCCATGATAGGCTACGTGACGATTTACGTAGCCTATCACGGCTGACTTTGCAGATCTAGCCATGATAGGCTACGTTAATCGTCACGTAGTCTATCACGGGGGCGTTTTTTTTTTTAACTTTTTAGTTTGTGGCCAGGCGAGGCACGGCGCCTCCTCCCCGGCCTGAATTTCGGCCGGGCGAGGTGGGAAGCCTCCCCCCCCGGCCTGAACTTCGCGGGGGGAGCAGCGAAGCGCCTCCCCCCCACCGCGAAAAGCTTCGAGGACAGGTAAGTGGGTTTCGTGCACCCCTACCCGTGGGTGCTCCATTCCCAGATCCCATCCTTGCAGTACTATGGGAGATCGGGATACTGAAGCCAGGCATGCCAGCCTGCATTCCATGGCTCTCCGTACAGGAGTCCCCTGCGACAGAGCAGGATGTGTGTGCCGCGCATTAGGCAAAACCTCAGCGATAGGATTCATGGCCCTTATCTATAGATCATTGGCCACAATTTCATGCCTCCTTAAGGAACAACAGACTATTTGGGACCATATGTTGCAAGCTGGCCATTTAGCCTTCCAGCCCACAAAGGTGGGTTTCACTGACTCCATGTCAGAATTTAGGTTTCGGCGTGCATGATAGTGTTGGGCACAGATGTTTGCCTGCATTAGTAAATTAACCACCCTCTCTCTCTGGATACCCCTTTCGGGCTCCAGGGGTAATGGCCCTCCATTTGAGCTTTCCAATAAGACGTTTCCCTGTTCCACGTAGCAGCCCTAACGGAATGCAGGGTTGGTCTGGGCTCACAAGGCCGACTTGTCCCGGAGGGCCTTGATTTGCTGCAAGGTACAGGTCTGGCCCAAAGTAATCCATTTACATATTTGGTGATCAAATTGATCGGCATGGCAAGGGCACGGCAGTGGCCCACGGCCAAACGCAAGTCAACGGATTATGCTCTGGCGGCACCTTATGGGTTTTATGGCATGCCATGGGTCTGAGGAGGGGCCTCCATTTTTATCACTTCAACGGTTTGCTGTTGACTTAAGGGCAATTGTGTAGTTTCCCTTAATGTGCTTCTTCCTTAGACCAGCAAACTCGTTGTACGCCGGTACGGGTGCTCTTACATGGGCACGTTTTGATGTCCGGAGCTGCATGAAGAGCTTGTATGTCTTCTTCAGAATTCAGCTTCTGTCACCCTGTCACATTAAGATCCAGTGGCTCCATAGACGTGGCATATGGTGGGAGTCCCCTCCTCACTCTGTCCCACCAAGTTTGTCAATCTTCCTCCGCAGGTCCAGGTGCTGCACATTGGAGGGAATTACTTCGGCTGTAAGCCAGGCGAGGACCTGGTGGAACAGGCCTTGGTTGAGATACAGGTGGTCCGGCATACCTGGCCGGAAGTAGCCTATTGCAGCCCTCACTGCTCCCATGGATCAATGGGAAGGAATGGAATGACGTTGCCAGTGGCAGGGCACGTTGGAAAGTGCACAGAGAAATGGCTTATTGCCATGTGAATGAGGTGATGGATGCACCACCCGCCAGGGAATTCTGTGGACATGGAGGGAGCATTACAGGTAGGACGGTGTCCGCCTGTCTCATTTAGTGAATAACATATGTCTGTCTGATCTGCAAAGGGGCCTGCGGGAAGTTCTTCTGCGCAGGTGGGGGGAGTTTCACAAGCTCTAGGCTTGTGACTCCTGTGGCGGCTAGGACGGGCAAAACAGGAAAGTAGGGATGGTGTGCATGCAGAGGCACCTTATGGTGACAGGTGACTCCTGAGGGCCCCCGGAACGGGTTGTGCGGCTCGGCGGGGGGATAAGGGTTGCCTGGGAGACCAACCCTACTCACTCACCCAGGTGTTTCGCGGCACCGGGTTGGGGGTGACACCGGAAGGTCTACCTCCCCCAGAAGGGGCAGTCCGGAGGGATGGCGAGATCACTGCCACCCCTCAGGCTGGGTATGTTTTCGCCCAAGAAGTGCCAGCTAGCCACTGACACAGTTAGATGCCCGTCCTAGTTACCCCTTTGCAGCTATTTCAATAAGTGTGGCCCAATTTTCAACCCAAGCTTGTTGTCTGCGTCTTCTTTAACCCATCTCCGCTCGCAAATGCCCTCACCCGGCGCCAGCTTGTCTGGCTAAAAGGGGGGGGCATTGTGGGCGGGTGGGGTGACATGACGCATGGGGTGACATGACGCACCCCAGTGGCACCACCATGCAAGGAGGGGCAGGCTGAGTTGCCTTAAACTCAGCCCCCTTCTCAAACTCAGCTCTCTGGCTCAACCCAGCTCCCTCCCACCCTCTCCTAAGCAGTGTGGGTTTATTATCGGTTGCCCTTTGGGAATCATGTAGGAATATTTTGGCTCACAGTTCGATTGGCCTATTACTGTACGTCTTTTTTGCCTACGTCACACTGTTTTGCGGGTCGAGTGTGTCCTGTAAGGGAATCTGGTCTTTATCGTCGGTCACATTCCAGTTGGCGGCTAGGACGGGCAAAACAGGAAAGTAGGGATGGTGTGCATGCCGAGGCACCTTATGGTGACAGGTGACGCCTGAGGGCCCCCCGAACGGGTTGTGTGGCTCGGCGGGGGGATAAGGGTTGCCTGGGAGACCAACCCTACTCACTCACCCAGGTGTTTCGCGGCACCGGGTTGGGGGTGACACCGGAAGGTCTACCTCCCCCAGAAGGGGCAGTCCGGAGGGATGGCGAGATCACCGCCACCCCTCAGGCTGGGTATGTTTTCGCCCAAGAAGTGCCAGCTAGCCGCTGACACAGTTAGATGCCCGTCCTAGTTACCCCTTTGCAGCTATTTCAATAAATGTGGCCCAATTTTCAACCCAAGCTTGTTGTCTGCGTCTTCTTTAACCCATCTCCGCTCGCAAGTGACTGACCAAATAAACAACAACACCTCTCTCCTCAGCTGTGTCTGAGGATGTTGCCTTGAGCCACTCTGTGGAAACGGAATGCCTCCCAGTTGAAGTGAAGGATGTCCATCGCTGGGAAATCCAGCCCTTTTGGGGCTCACTGGACTTCTGTGGCACACAGAAGCCGCACAATCTCCCCACATTCCAGGGACTTTTTATGCATTTTTTTGGTCTCGGATGTGATTTGTGCAAATTACAGCTGCAAATTACACAAATTTGCATATTTTGCACAAATCATGGCCATAAATGGCAAAATGTGCCCAAATTGTGGTCATAATTTGAGGAAATCACATAATTTATGGCCATAATTTGTGCAAATGTCTTTTTATGCAAAACATTTTTTATGAAAATTCCACCGGCTGACCCAACTTGTTATGCACTGTGAGGCCTGCTAGCAGAAGGAGGAATGGAGTCTGGGGGGGGGGGAGCCAACAAAAGCTCATCGAGCTCCAGCCCACAACTGGATTCCTCTGACAACCCTAGCTCAAGCAGAGCAGCCCAGCCACTGTCCCAGAGCCAGCTCCATGCCACTGGGAGGCATGGGTTAGGGGAGTGGAGAGGGAAGGCAAAAAGGAGAAAACTCTTTCCTTTGCCTTGCCATTACTCTCTTCTCCCTCCTCTGTGCAAGTTTTGTTGTGGGTCCACACTTGTTCACAAGAATTAGTCTCTGAAGTGGCCATTGCTCAGTTTGTCTTTCAGATTCTAATAACAGCAACAGGAATGTGCTCTTTGATCCAGGCACTGTGGGAAATACACTTGCCCTGCTCATCATGCTTTACAAAATATAGGCTTTTCCTGGAGTGATGATTATCCTTCGTGGCAGAAGGAGGAGTGCAGTGGCCCTCAGTGATTGCGGAACCATGCTGTGAAAGAAGTGAAAATTCAGTTTGAGTAGGAGCAACATTACACAGGGCATCAGGATAAGTGGGGTGGTGTGATGAAGGGAAAATGTTCCAGTTTAATTGATCTTTGGATGGAGGAAAGGCTTCAGCATGTGTGATGATGGTCTGGTTTCTGGGGTCTGTGTGGAGCAGATGGTCTGGACCATATCATTGTGTGCCTCATGTGTTTTGTGAGTCTCTGCTGATACCTCCAGCAGGGCTGCCAATTACATGGCCAGTTGCTGATTTTTAACACCTGGGCCAGTTGCCAGAAGGGTTTGTTTAAATGCCAGAAATTTGTCCGGCTTGCAATAATTTTTCGAGGAAAGCTGGACTTTTAAAAAGTAAAAGATAGCGTAATGTTCATATATACAAACACATGGTGCCGCCACCCCAGGTGCAAGAGGACACCAGATTCTTGAGCGTAGCTCCAGCACGTTGTTTCACACACTATTCCATGTGAAGCAGAGTGCATGTGTTGGTGCTTCCATTGCCCTGCGCATGCTCTGTTGAACTGACAGAGAGAGGCTGGATGGTAGGAGATCAACAAGGTGATGTTGCTGTGGCAGCTGCCATGGTCATATCATGGTCCCATCTGCCATGGTCCCAGGTGTCATGCCACCACTGGAGTTGTTTTCAGAGGAGGAGCCAGAACTGTCAGAGCCAGTTTGGACCTGCAAGAGATCCTGGCACTAGCCAAGGTGGTCTGGAAGCTTCAGGAATGATGCCTTTGAATCTGCCTGAGGCAGAGAGCTGAGCTTCTGAGGCAGAGAGAGATGCTGGGCCATCAACTAGCCCCTGAGAGTGCTGGCACCTTAAGATCCATGATAGGATGATGGCCAGATGAAGGAGTGCTTCCTCACTACTCATGGGTTGGGCTTTCTCATGAGGAAGACATCTGACAAGCCTCTAATGGGACATAGCTGAGCACTGGGTGGGGCTGTAGTAACTCTAGCTATATTAGCTGTCACTGGTACTTTGATTGCTGCTGGAAACAATGCCTCTGCCAGCTCCAGTGTCTACTGCATTGCCTCCTGCACAATGCGATTGATGCTCTGCGCTACTGTAGGGATGTCAGAGACAATCAGCAGGATGTGCCCATAGACTTATATGCAAAATAGAGCCATGAATCTTGCATACAAGCCTATGGACACATAGACGTATACGCAACATTCATGACTCTATTCGCATATAAGTCTATGGGCACATCCTCCCGATCGCCATGTTTAATTTTTTTAAAAAAAAGACATGGCAATCTGCAGGAACAGGGAGGAGGTGAATGGCTCTGGCTGGCAGGAGGGAAGATAAGCACCCCAAGCCAGTTCCCCCCCACCCCAGAATCTGTGTGGAGAAGAACTGCTCTGGAGGATTCCAGGGGGGGAGGAATGGATTGCCCCCCCCCCACAGATTCCCCACCAGAACAGACGGTGGGGAATCCGTACACCCCTATGCTACTAACCCTTGGACTGTTCCTTGGCTGTGTAATGTATCTGATGGCCTAACTGTGTTTTGATCTCTGCCTGCTATCTTAACCACTCCTGCCTTAGCCTAACCCCATGTATTTAACTGCTTGCCTGTGCTCTGACCTTTGCCTGCTGTCTTGACCACTCCTTCCTTAGCCTGAACCCCATTGGACTGAAACCTGTGTGCTTGACCATTTGCTTGCTAAACTGACTACTCTATTTTAGACCTCCCTGTATTTGCTTAGCAAAGAGCCAGGAGGACTCTGCCTGGAGCAGGACACCATCCATGGCATGTCCCAAGCTCTACACCTTGGCAGAATAGAGCAGAGTGTTGAAACCCAGGGTGCTTCTATACTCTGGAATTGATGTCCTTTGTTCACTCACTCAGGCCCAGCATCCACTGGCAACATGGGAGGGGAAACCATGGGCTCTCTTTCTCTCTACTTTTTAAAATCACCCAGTGCTTTAAAGAGAAGTACTGGGCACAGCAGTTACAGCCACTGTTGCTACTATCATCTTATCTCCAGTCCCCTGAGCCTTGCTTCTGATGTGCATGTAGGGAGGGACAGGCCAGAGGCACTGGAGATGACCAAGATGATGATAGTGGCAGTGGCTGTATATACCTTGCCCAGCATTTGTCTTTATGGCATTGAACTGAGGGTGCGTTGGGTGGCTGGAGCTGCACTGCTTTCAGGGCCAACACCCATGCCTTCTGCTGTCTGCCACTGCCGCTTCCACCCGTCCCCTCTGCTGTCCATCACTTGTCTGCGTCCACCTGCTGGTGAGGCTTGGAAAGGCCCACCAGGGAGGTTCTGGGGAACCCAACCGAGGATACCTTGCCATGGGTCCCATCAAACATGGCACAAACTCTGCATGGAGAAGCCGGGGGCGAGTTACCACACTATCGGCTTCACTTTGTCTGCAACTTTGTTGCGATGTTTCCCCAATCGCATCTTCTCCTTTTCCATTTTCCACAGTGCTTTAAGTCCCGACTTATCATTGCTGTAGCCTGGGGCTCTGCGCTGTTTCCACTGAGCTCTAATTGAATTATTTTCTTGATGGCTTGGTGGAGTCTGGGTGGAGTCTGGGTTGGGTTTGATTACCTCATCAGTGTTCCCATCTCCTCCGTGGTGTTTCCAGGACAACAGAGGAGAAGCTAATGGAGGAGAACTGGATTTTTAAAAAGGAATCAGCTTTGCTGTGAAGAAAGGCTTTCCCCCTCTCTCCCTGCCCTCCTTTCCCCTGAAAGTTCAGATGCACCTGCATTTCAGGAGCAAGCCTCATTGAGCACAATGGGAGTTACTTCTGAGTAGCGACACATATGCTTGTGCTGGGAAAGACAGGGGGGAGAACATGAAGAGGGAAACTAGCCCCCATTTTAACCCAGAGGACCTCATTGATCACAATGGGAGTTACTTCTGAGGAGACAGTAATGGGTTTGTTGTGGGAAAGAGGGTGAAACCAGCCCCTATTTTAATGCACAGGATCTCTATACAGAAGCTGTGAATAAGTTATGCCCTAAGGCAATGGACCAAAGCATCGAGATCGCGCTTAATTGCATTTAAGGAACTGGGCTTAAAAGTGCCATTTGAATTGAGGGGGGATCTATGTAAGTTCTGATGTAGGCATTCAAAGGCAAGCCTTATTAAGCACAATGGGAGTTACTTCTGAGGAGACGCTAATGGGTTTGTTGAGGGAAAGAGAGTAGTAAAGACAAAGACTGAATATCCAGCCCCATTGTAACCCACAGGATAGCTATAACGTAGGGATGTACGAAAGTCACTTACCTTTTCGAAGTGTGACATTTGTGGTGGGGGGGAGGTGCTCCATCCCTCCCCCCAAAATTCTGGGTGGGGGGGAGGTGCTCTGTCCCTCCCCCCTGAAATTCTGGCCGGCCAGCTCCGCTCCGCAGGAATTCTGCAGAGCCGCCGGCCGGCTCCGCCAGCGGCTGGACAGGGACACAAATGGTGGTGGCTGTAGCCGCCGCCATTTGCGTCCCTGCAGTCAGCCGTGATAGGCTACGTAAATGTTTTAAAAGAAAAAAAACACGTGCGTACGCAAATGGCGGCGCCCATGGGTGCCGCCATTTGCGTTCCTTATTTTGGCACGTCTTAGTCTACGTAAACATTTACGTAGACTAAGACGGCGAAAATAAGGGGAACGCAAATAGTGTAGCATCTACGCTATTTGCGTTCCCCTTATTTTCGCCGTCTTAGTCTACATAAATGTTTACGTAGACTAAGACATGCCAAAATAAAGAATGCAAATGGGGGCGCCCATGGGCACCGCCATTTGCGTAGGTGCATTTTTTTTTCTTTTAAATCAGCCGTGATAGACTACGTAAACATTTATGTAGCCTATCACGGTGTTTTTTAAAAATCTAGCCGTGATAGGCTACGTAAATTTTTATGTAGCCTATCACTTTTAAAAAAACAAACAAACTGGAAATGGCGGTGGTGGCAGCCGGTCAGAAGACCGGCCGCCACAGCTGCCGCCGCCGCTGAACTGCCACTGAACTGCTGCCGGAGGCGCCGCCGCCGCCAGGAAGATCCGCCCAAGGTAAGTCCTGTCCTGGGGTGGCGGGGGGTGGCAGACCATTCCGCCACCGATTTTGGGGGGGCCGAATGCACTGGCATTCAGCCTCCCCGAAATTCATGGCAAAATTCTCCTACTATAACGAAACTTCGAATTTCTTCCTAACGCAATTCATCAGAGCCTTGCTTGGTCGCTTAAACACATTTAAGGAATTGGGCTTTAATTTGTGCCATTTCAATTGAGGGGGAATCTCAGCCTCATCCACCACAATGAGAGTTACTTCTGAGGGGGCACTAATGGGTTTGTTGTGGGAAAGAGTGTGAAACCAGCCCCCATTTTAATGCACAGGATCTCTATTTGGTAGCTGTGAAGGAGTTACGTCTTAAGGCAATGGACCAAAGCCTCAAGATCTTGCTTAATCGCATTTAAGGAATTGGGCTTTGATATGTGCTGTGTCAATTGAGGGGCTTCTCTGTTATTTCTGTGGTCATTGAGAGATCAAGCCTCATTCAGCACAATGGGAGAAAATACCCCTTGACTGGGTTAATGGGCTGTGTTCTAGTGCTTATTTTCAATGATGTTTTAAAAGTTGCTCCCCTGGCATCCTGCTCCAAAATGACGATGAAACTTCCAGAAAACAGGGAGGGAAAGATTTGGGCCACTGAGGTCAGAGCGACATACCCACAAAGTCTGGGCTACATGCTCCATGGGCAGGACTATGATACCAGACCCAGTGCGATTGTGGAAACAGGTCAGTAATGGAGCTGTGGTAAGCTGGAAAAGTCGGGCTATAAGTTGTTTCAGAAGAAACGGGTTTTCAGCATTAAATGTGGGGCTGGTGCTGAATGGCCATGATGTCATGGAAACACAGAGACCTCACTGCGCAGCCAGGTTGGAGTAAATTGCTGGTGGAAACACAGCCCAGGTGTTTGTTTTTAAATAATTAATTTCCAGTGTTTTCTAAGTTCCACTACTATGTTTTCTCAAACCTGATTTGTAGGGTTGTTGTTTTTTTTAATAATAAAATTCTGTTGCAGCTTCAGCCTATCCAGAGTTGACAAAGATCTATTAAGGCTTCTCAGGGCTCCTGTACCTTTAAATAAAACACTTTCTCTTTGTAGGTTCAACCAGTTTTTACCATTCCTCCAGACTGGTGATTAATGAGTAATTTCCTTTGAATGGAATTTTCTGTGAATTGCCCCAGATTGGGGCAGAGTCTTTTGTGACTGTTTTGCTATCATTTTTTCCTCATCTTTTTTTAAAAAATGAAATAGCACTTTTAAAATTTTGCTCTTAAAGAAAGAAAGAACACACACACACACACGGCAATTCACAGAGAGGCCATTAAAGGGAAAATTACTCACTAATCCCCCAGCTGCAATCAATAGGAAGCAATAAAACTGCCTCAATAGGGAAGCAATGAACTTTTATTTGAAATTGTCAAGACCCTTTCTTGAATTGAATTTGCTCATGAGTAGACATGATAGAAGGATCTCAGCCATGGAGTAAGGGTATTGTAGGTAATATTGTACTCTATTAAATGCTGTGCAGAAGCCCCATTTTAAATATTCTTCCTGCTAATTGTGGAAAAGCAATGCCTCACAGTGCCAAATGGCTCCACTATGGAAGTACCTCTAAAGCTGGCTACCATAAAATTTACAAGCAACCATTCAACAAATTGGGAACTGTTGCAATAGAGAACATGTCAGCATAGATATCACAAATGTCCAAAAGAAAGCCTCCACACCATATAAAATTTGCATGAATATGTAATCTATGAACAAACCAAGTAAAACTTGTGGTGAAAGCAGTATGTTTTGGCAATGATTCAGAGGGTAAAGATTAAAGATCTTGTATAACGGATGTCTGAGACACTTACTTTACTGAGAAAGTTATGAATAATAGAATAGTTGATCCATAATTCATTTGCAAATAGACTTTCTGTGCTTTTTCCTTTCACTTACACTAGTGTAAATGGGAAGTGCAGTAATGGTGGAAGGCTGGGGTGAGATCAGTATAAAGAATAGTCCTTTTTATGTTTTAGAAAATCAGTGAGGATTTTGGTTCTCTTTTAATTATTTCACCCTTGCTTGTTATTTGTAATTATATCTTTTAATTCTCAGTAATCACAGAATTTGGTGGTGCTGGATTTAAGCTTTTTATCTATTGAATTATCTTTTTTTCCCCATGTGGACAAGAAAGGCTCTTAAATTTTATATATTATGAAGGGGGGAAATCAAAGGGAAGTAACAAAGTCCAGTATCAAAAGGAAGTCATCATTCTTTGAAAATGAGACGTTTCTCATTTTAAAAGACAATTGCAGAGTGTCAGCTTCGTTGAACTTATTAGTATTTCAGTGCTGAGCCTACACTTAGGAGGACAGGAAACACAACAGTAGGAAATGTATTTTAATGTGATATGTTTAATTTTGATTTAGTATTTACATCAGTATGCACTATGCAATCATTCCTAAACTTCAAAGCAGGGAAGTTCAAATTTAATTTGCACTTGAGACAAATGCACATGAAGGATTTCAGTCAGTATCATGAGCTTCATTGTATTTCTGTTCTTGGCATTTGATATTCCTTTCTGACAGTTCTGTCACATACAGTATTTGCATGAAGAGTTTCTCTTAAATGTCAGAACTGAGACATCATGATAGGTGCTCACTTGGATTAACACTTTGAAAAATTTCTTGACTTTTAAATGAAGACGTGCAATTGCATTTTTGGCTCCTGAGATTCAGATTATGTCTTTTAAACCTGAAACATTATCTATGAAGATGTTGTCTTAGGGTGCAATTCTATGCATGTTTAGGGCACAATCCTATGCATACTTAAAGAAGTCCTACAATTCCCAGCATGCCCCAGCCAGCATGGCTGGCTGAAAGGATGCTAGGAGTTGTAGGAGTATTTTCTCTCTAAACATGCATAGGATTGCACCCATACTGAGAGATATTGATTGCAAACACAGTGGGCTTTTTCACCTCAAACTACTACAGTGTGGACCATAATCTCTACAGAGATCAGTGTTAGGATGAACTCACACATCCATGCATGTTTTCTGACTTCATGTGCTCTCTGTTTCCTGCCTGCTTCCTTTCATGGTGACTGGGACTTCTTTTCTTACACTGTCTCATCTTTCATTGTCTCCTTATTAGACCAGGCCTGTTGATCCTTCACCCTCAGCAGCACATGCCTCATAAACACATTGGGCTGGATCAACACAAAGCTAGCTGTGCTTACATCCTACTGATGTAAGTCAATGGGATGTTGTGGAGAGGCCATAACTCAGTGGTAGAATAGCTGCTTTGCATGCAACAGGTCCCACATTCAATCCCTGGTATCTCCAGGTAGAGCTAGGAAAGAATCTTTCCTGAAACCCTTCCCTAGAGAGCTGCTGCTGGTCAGTGTTGACAGTAGTGGGCTAGATGGATGAATAGTCTGCCTCAGTATAAGGCAGCTTTCTATGTTCCTATGATGTAAGCCATGACTAATTTGTCCCATTGATTTCAATGGGAACTAAGTGCAACTATCTTGGTCTGGATCCAACCCATTATTTGGAAGTTCTGCTGAAATCAAGAGGAAGTTCTGCTGAAATCAAGAGTTCTGCTGAAATCATTATACTTTCTTCAAAGTATAATGATTTGCATCTGGGCATAAGATAGCTCAGAGGTGAGAAAGTCTCTTTCATCTGTTGTAGCAGCAAATGGTCCTCCGCCTACAAAGAATTCTGCAAGTAATCTGCCAAGGGCGAAGGGCCACCTTGTGGTCAGGCCACTCAAGGACCATCCTGGCTGTTGTCAGATTCTCTTTGCAATAAACACAGGCAAGAAGTTTGGTTGATAAATTATTTGCTAAGAATAATTGGCCTTGCTTTGGTTAGAGCAAACCGTTTCCTTCTGACATTTAGCTCAGCACTTCTGACCATTGTAACCAAATGAAAAGTTGTCTACAGTTGATGCAAATTGTTGGAAGCTGAAACAGCTTAATTGAGAGAGAATAATAAAATCTAAAGAGGTCACAGTCCTTTTAGTGAATGAAGCTTTAGCTTTTCCAAGGAGATTTATAGCACTGCATCAAAGCTCAGGAGGCATCATGCTATCTTCTTCATTAATCAGAAGCGTGCCTCAGCCCTCTTCCTTGTTTATTTGGTTGTTATTAGAGCTCAGCTATTTGTTGCAGGTAAAACATGATTTAATATGCTTGAAAACAACAAAGTTAATAATGAATATGCTCAATATGCTTGAAGGTGTTTCATTTCCTCAGTGCCCCAATCCACTTCCAAGGCTTGGTGTCAAGCTTTACTGGGGAAATGGGTCTTCAATCAGCCATTATCCAGAGGGGACATTAAGGGGACCAAGGGAGGAGGAGGAAGAAGGGAGACATAGAAGAGGAAGGTAAGGCTAAGAGTTTCTGGAGAGCCAAACAAGAAGGCATGTCCCTAATCCAAATTCCAAAGTAGCCACTAACAGTTGTGATTGTTCTTTGGGCTCATACATTCAGACATGCAACAGATTGAATTAGTCCCTTTTATTTATCAAACTTCTGGCAGTTAGGGCTGAGTGTTTTTCAGGATATACACCATATCCCATTGCCCAAGGGGATAGTATTATATAAGGATGGCAAGTGTCTCTGGGCATGTGCAGAGCACATTTCTTTGGTGATGAGAATGCTTCTTCACTCGTCTGGAGAATATGAAGGGCAAAACATCCTACGCCCTTGATTTGGAACAAACCTGGTTTAATGGATTTAAAATGATGTTCTGTTGTGTGTTTGCTTGATTCATTCAACCCACAAGAGAGGAAGCAGTGGAGAAGGTACCTACCTGGAATTATTTTGCAAGGTCTATCCTCTACCAAGTGTATTTGAGGGCTTGTAAAGGGTAACAGGAAAGAAAGGTCCTGGGCACATTAAAGGACTAGCTCAAAACAACTGCAGCTAAGTTACAGCACTTGCTTGCAGCAAAGTAAGCAGTCCTGAAAAGGGCTGGGGCTGCTTATCCTCATGTAGGCTGCCTTCTCTGGATCTGAGTACCTTTATTTGGAGGGATGCTGGCTGGAGCAGGAGTCTTCAGGGCAAAGGTCCACCCCAAGGGAAGTACAGGTGGGGAAGGATGAAAGGAGCTCTGTCCTGGTTGCTTTTCCCTGGAGGGTTCCTCTGGATTGCCTGGCTTCATTCTGGTGGCTCTCATGCAGAGAAAACAATCCACCTCCTGGGCTTGCCCTTCAAGATGGATAGAGAGGAAAGGGCTTTAAATGGACTTGAGTTTTCTTATATCAGTCCCATCCCTTGGCAGGTCACCATTTGTGCTCCAATTTTCTGCGGCATGTGGTTTTGATCTGGGTTTGTTGCACAGCAGTAACCAGAAGGATTGGTGCCCATCAGGGAAATGGGATGAAGAAGACCCTGGTTCTTCCCAGAGCTCAAGTAAATGCAGGGATAGAAACCCCCATTGCGAGCAGCTCACAGGTGCCTTGATTACACAAGTATGTAAAAATAATACTGGGGCTACAGTCCTACACACACTTCCTTGAGAATACTTCTGAGGAGTCATGTATAGGACTGCAGTGTAAGATTATTATAAAATTAATTATTTTAATTTGGGGACCTATTTCAAATCAAGGCCTGTTTGAGCTCCTAATGGGGTTTGTTTGAGAACACCCCAGTGCCTTCCATTTCCCATATTGGGGTGGTGATTGTGGTGGTGGGATGTGAAGGCTTGCAGCAAACCCCACGGTAGGGCCTCTGTTAGGTTCTAGACTCTGCCACACATGGTCACAGGGAGGTTGGGGAGCCTGGGGATTTCTTTATTTTCCTTTTCATCCCAGCTTTTTATAAAAATATTCAAGGCAGCCAACAAACATGCAAATATTGAAACAACATATCCAAGATGCTCAAGTAAACATTACAGCAAAAAAAGAGAGTCAAAATTGGATCCAGAAGCAGTAATCAAAATCTGCCATACATAAAAATGGCCACTGAAAAAGATGGCTCTTGGAGTAGTATCCAACAGGGGCTGTTCACGTGCAGCCAGCCCTGCTGGCTCCAATCCGCACACACCCAACGCTGCTGGCCCAGGTCTGCATGCAGCAGCGATATACTGCTTCCAGGGGCAACCCACAATGCAAACACACTAGTTTCTGGAAGGGGCATAACTTCCGGTAGAAGCTGCATGTCGACTGGGGCCTGGCAGGCCTGGCTGCATGTGCACGGCCCTTATAATACCCTTGGCTTCCTGGTGGAAGGCGCCAGGCATGTTTCCTTTGCCAGGGTTGTCCAACATTTCAGTGTCACAGCAGAAAAGGCCTGTCCCTCATGCCCACTCACCATACTTTAGTTGACGGAAAGACCCAAAGTGCAGACGTATAAGTGCAGACAATTCTTAAGACACTTGGGTCCCGCGTCTTTTAGCATTTAAAGGTCAAAACCAACACTTTGAATTGAACCTGGAAATAAATTGGTAAGCAGTGTAGATGGTATAATATTGGTGCTATATGTTCTGGTCTGTCTCCCCCATTTAATATCCTGGCAGCCACACTCTGGGCCAACTGCAGTTTCTGAACTGTCCTCAAAGACAGCCCCACATAAAGTGTGTTATAGTAATCTTAATGTGAGAGTGGCGAGGCCATGAATGACTAAGGCCAGCTGCAGTAGCTAGAGCTGATAAAAGGCACTCCTAGCCACTGCTTCTACCTGACCATATACCAGCAGGACTGGATCCAGAAGCACCTCCAAGTTGTGAACCTGCTTCTTAAGTGGGAGTGTAAACCCACCCTATAAAGGTTGTATAGCTATTACCAGATTAAACTCTCAACAGCAATATCTTCATCTTCTCTGGATGGAGCTTCAGTTTGGTCTCACTCTTCCAATCCACAACTGACATTCGACTCCAGTTCAGAACTTTCACTGCATCACTCAGATGAGAGGATGAAAACAGAGCTGCCTGGTATTTGGATATGGGAACACCCCAACCCAAGTCTCCGAATAATCTTACTCAGCAGTTTTATGTAGAGGTTTAAAAGTGTGGGAGAGAAGATCTTTGCAGTATCCTGCAAGGCAAAGAGCACAGGATGGAAGAGCAATATCTCAGTACCCCTTCTGGAAGAGGCTTGCCAGGGAGGACTGAATCCACCACAACATGGTGCCTGCCACTTGCATCCCAGCCAGGTGGTCCAGAAGAACACCATGGCTGAGGGTATAGCTGAAACATCCAGAAGAATCAGCAAGGTTCAACTCTGCCTATCCATCTCCCAGCATAGGTCATCTACCAGGGTGATCAAGGCAGTTTTGATCCCCAAACTGTGCCAGAAACCAGATTGGAAGCCCACTTTATCATGATTTGGCCATCCTAATGATCCAGGATGGGCAAGGGTCCAAAGCACACATAGTAGGCCATACCTTGTCCACCTCTCCGGGTTGCATGAGTTTAAAATAATCCATACAGAATGTGACTAGTGGAGACTCCTCCCTGCTACTGCCATATCCAGATAAGTTTGGGAATAGCAAGGGTTCAAAGAAGGGGCATGAGCTCATGTTGAACTCTGAAGGAGTCAATGAGCCCACTCAATGTGGGCTTGGGAGCTTCAGATCCATAACGTTCAATATCCACACACCCCTTTATAATAATCCAGAAAGCTTTGTAGAGCAAGAACTGATAATATGTCCATTCTCAGCCAACAACCCAGTATGCAATGCCTGATTGCTTGAGAAAACTGGCCCTTGGTCAGCCATACTGACTAATTGCTACGGATGTATGAGAAATTTGTTTAAGTTATTTTTTGACCAGTATTTACCCAGCATGTACCCCCTGGAACTGAACCTGAATACAATCTGCAGTCAAAGTCCATATATTTCAGAGGCTGTGATGCATTCAAAAAATGTATACATTTGAAAAATGTATATGGAAAAATGTATGCTTTTGAAAAATGCACACAAACATGCTTTAGTCAATAGGAGAAAATGTATTCATTTTAAACATGTGCTCAATTGATGTGTGCATTAGGAAAAATGCACATGAAAATATGCACACATTTCAGACAAAAAGAAAACAACAACAACAATGCTTTTAATCTGATATGGACACAAATTGGAACAAGCTTCAAGGTGGAATTTGGAAAACCTCAAGGAGCTCAAATTTTGCTGATTCACACAATGCTACTAATTGCAAGGTTAGTCCTTATTTTCCCAGCTCCCACTCCCCCAGCTGATGTCCTACTATGGATTAGAACCCTGTTTTGTATAGGGTTAATTTTGCTAATGAAAACTAAATGTAACGCACACTTCCATGTTTCCTGTAGCGATTCTGTTTCAGCCATGGTTGCATTATCATTAACTGCATATGCCCCAAGAAAGAATCACTGATCATTCCTGTTCACTGTTGACATTTTTACTATCTATTTATTTATGCAGTTTTAAAAATCACATTCTTGATGTGTAGTTGGGGGTGCTGTTTTTATATTTTTCAGGTTGCGTGAGGCCTTAGTGGTTTACATTCCATTTTCAGATGATAGTGCATGTTCATAGAATCTGTTTTGCTGGATGTATATGACACTGTAATTAGTCCAGTAGCTAAATTTTGTTTAACCGGTATGTTGTATGTAGAAATGAAAAAGTAAAGAACAACATGTTAATACAGTTCCTTTGGGATACTGCTATGCAAACCCTGTTAATAGTAATGGAAGTCAAGCAGTTAATCCAGGGCATTGAACTGAAAAACATTCCCTTAAGTGTCATTTTGAAATGTCATTTTCATATCAAGTAGTTGTGAGTGTATTGACGATGTCCCATAAAACTTAACATCCAAGAAAGAAATTCCTAGATGTGTAGCAAAGGTGATCAAGGTGAATTGTTCACTGGTGGGGAATTTCACAGTTTGCTGTACATAATTTTTATTGATGAGAAAGATGTCAGGTGCATAGGATTGGTACAAAGGTGGCAGATCCTTGAGTTGCTTCCAGTTCATTTTCAAATTACTTCTAAATATTTAATTAGCCATAAATTTTTCAGGCAAACCTCTGTTAGGATTTTTGATCAAGAATGTGTTTTCCGTGCATTGTCTTTTAACTTCATTTTCAAAGGTATGAGTACAGGTATCTTAGTGGTGCAGCTGTGTCAGGCAGACTGTTGAAAAATAGGCACGTCTAAGTCGATGTAAGAACAGACTCAACTGCTGTGGGTCTACTGACTGGTGTTACACTGGCATTTCCCATGTCAAAGCCCTTCAAGTGGATGCCATATGTGGAGGTTCCCTGATATATGCCTAACTGTTGCAGTGAATATGTTGACTGCACTACATACTAGGGATGTACGAAAGTCACTTACCTTGAATGAAATTTTATTCGCGGTGGGGGGGAGGCGCTCCATCCCTCCCCTCGAAATTCTGGCAGGGGGGAGGCGCTCTGTCCCTCCACCCCCGAATCCTGGCCAGCCGGGATACAAATGGTGGCAATATTACAGGCGTAAATGGTCCATTTATGCCTATAATGTTTTATAAATGGCCACTTTACAGCTGCCATTTACACAACATCACTTTTACTGGGAAAATTGAGCTGTGCATTTTTACGCAAGATGGCGGCTTGCTAAGTGGATGGATGGCCCCGGGGTGCTTGTGGACGGTGCAAGCACCTGGTGATCAGGACTGGTAAGTGGTGGCGACTCAGGGAGGAGGGACCAGTGGGCCGAGCAGGGGGGGGAGTATGCACAACTGCACCCCCCTCTTGGACTCCTGCGAGATCCCTAATAAGAATCACCTTAGCTTGGCTAAAGGTTTCGGGGTATAAAACCGGGTCTGGGAGGAACTGCAGCTGCCCATTGTCTCATCTTTGTCTATGTCTTGGGTTTCAATTGTCTTTGTTTGGTCTTGTCCTATTGAAGATTAGTGCTTTGGTATATACAGTCAGGACCAGAAATATTGGATAACAAGGATAACTGTTTTGGCAGTTGGCCTCTGTACACCACCACATTGAAGTTGAAAGGAAACACACCCAGATGGGAGCGAAGGCAGGACTTTCAGCTGTAATTCATAGGGAAGGACGAAAGTCATTTACCTGATCCCGAAGCTTGTTTCGCAGTGGGGAGGGAGGCGCTCCGTCCCTCCCCGCCGAAATTCTGGCGGGGATGATTAAATTCTGGCGGGGACGAAATTCTGGCCCTCCCTCCGGCCATGAATCTTCTAGTCCTGCCGGGACGCAAATGGCAGCGGCTGTAGCCGCCGACGTTTGCATCCCTGCAGACAGCTGTGATAGGCTACGTAAATGTTTACGTAGCCTATCACGGCTGACTTTGAAAAAAAAAAGCGCGTATGCAAATGGCGGTGCCCATGGTAGGGGTGCACGAAAGTCACTTACCTGGTCTTGCAGCTTGCTTCATGGTGGGGGGGAGGCGCTTCGCTGCTCCCCCCGAAATTCAGGCCAGGGGGGAGGCTTCCCGCCTCACCCGGCCAAAATTCAGGCCGGGGAGGAGGCGCCTCGCCTCGCCCGGCTGCGAAATAAAAAGTTAAAAACAAACAAACGCCCCCGTGATAGGCTACGTGACGATTTACGTAGCCTATCACGGCTAGATGTGCAAAGTCAGCCGTGATACGCTACGTTAATCGTCATGTAGCCTATCACGGGTGACTTAAAAAAAAAAAGCGCGTACGGCTAATGGCGGCCCCCATAGGGAGCCGCCATTCGCGTTCCTTATTTCGTCGCTGTAGTCTACGTAAATCTTTACGTAGACTACGGCGAAAATAAGGGCAACGCAAATAGCCAAAATAAGGAACGCAAATGGCAGCACCCATGGGCCCCGCCATTTGCTTACGCGCGGGTTTTTTTTTTTTACTCAGCCGTGATAGGCTACGTAAACATTTACGTAGCCTATCACAGTGTTTTTTAAAATTTAGCCGTGATAGGCTACGTAAATCTTTACATAGCCTATCACTTTTTTTGTTTTTTGTTTTTTTGTATTTTTAAACTTGGAAATGGCAGCCGCAGCCACCGCCGCTGAACCGCCGCCGGAGCCACCGCTGCCAGGAAGATTCGCCAAAGGTAAGTCCCATCTCGGGAGGGGGGCGGGGGGGCAGACCATTTCGCCACCGATTTTGGGGGGCCGAATGCGCTGGCATTCGGCCTCCCTTAGATTTGTGGCGAAATTCTCTGACATCCCTAGTTCCAGACTTCAGGGAGTCATTGATGCTCTGACTTGGATTCCTGCACTGAGCAGGGGTTGGGCTGGCAGAGAATTCCGCCACGGTTCTCGGTGAGGCTGAATTCCAGTGCAATCAGCCCCCTGAACTCCATGGCGGAACGGCCTGCCCCCCTGCCCCCCCACGGATCCCCCTTGGGACGAGACTTACCTGGGGCGGACCTTCTGGGTGGCAGTGGCTCCGGCGGCAGCTTCGGCGGTGGTGGCTGCGGCGGCTGGTCTTCTGACTGGCTGCCGCCGCCGCCATTGCCGGTCTGTTAAAAAACAGCAACAACAACAACGTGATAGTCTATTTAAATTTTTATGTAGCCTATCATGGCTGGGTGGGTTTAAAAAACAATCAAACCGCGTACGCAAATGGCGGCGGCTACAGCTGCCGCCATTTGCGTTTCTTATTTTTGGCCATCTTAGTCCACGTAAATATTTACGTAGACTATGACGGCGAAAATAAAGGGGAACACAAATATCGTAGTGGGCGCTATTTGCGTCCCTTTTTGATTCGCTGTTTTAGCCTACATAAAGATTTACGTAGGCTAAAATGGTGAATCAAAAAGGGACGCAAATAGCGCCCGCTATGTTATTTGCATTCCCCTTTATTTTCGCTGTCATAGCCTACGTAAATATTTACGTAGATTCAGATGGTAAAAAATAAGGAACGCAAATGGCGGCGGCCATAGCCGCTGCCATTTGCGTATGCGGTTCCCCCCCCAGAGCCCTCTGCAGCCGGAAATCCGGCTGCGGATGGCTCTGGGCTGGGCTGGGCCTGGCCGGCTGCTCCGCAGAGCTGCCGTGGAGCACAGCTGGCCATCGAGGATTCTGGGGGGGGAGGAACGGATCGCCTCCCACCTGTCGAGGATTCCGGTGGGAGGGACGGAATGCCTCCCCCCCCATCAACATAATCTGTGAAAGGTAAGTCACTTTCGTACATCCCTAAGCAGGGGGTTGGACTCGATGGTCTTGTAGGCCCCTTCCAGCCCTACTATTCTATGATTCTATGACTGCAAAGGATTTTCATCTAGGTATTAGAGCTGATCCTTAAGTTTGAAATGATGTTGGTTTGTTCCATTACTTATGAGCCACTGACAATGGGTGTGTGTGTATGCCACTGGCTGTACTTCCTGAATCGTTAGTGCCCCACTTTTGTCAAGCCCCTTGAATTACAGCAGAAAGTCCTGACTTCGCTCCCTTCTGGGTGCGTTTCCTTTCAGCTTCAATGTGGTGGTGTACACTGCCAAAACAGTTATCCTTGTTCGAATATTTCTGGCCATGACCGTATAGACAGGTTTTAGCAAATTTGGTTATTTTGCCTTGCAGGTACTGTTTCCAAATATTGCTCTGTTTTGTTGTATGCTATCCCCCTTTCCTTTCCCTTTTTGTAAACAAACTTAACACCTATCATAATGGGAAGTGTGTGCTTTATTCCAGTTAAGCCTTTGTACTAAAGTATGTGCTTTATTGTGTGTTGTTTGGTTTTAATTTTTGTGAACCGCCCAGAGAGCTTCAGCTATTGGGTGGTATAGAAATAAATAAATAAATAAATAAATAACTCCAGAGCTCTCCCCTTGGTCATTGCTACTGTTTAAGGTTTCAGGCTTAGGCCTTTGAAACAGAGGGGGCCGGGTTGTGCTCTTGTTTCATAAGCCTTAAGGTTATCCTGTAAGGTCCAATCCAAGAGTCCCCTGGCTCAGACCAAGTTAGATGTAAGCAGTAGTGGCAGCCTACCTTGCTGGGTTGGTGTTTAGTTGGAGCAAACTTTCGTCTCTGCCTAGACTGCTGGGAGTTAGGGCACCCCCCCCACTTCGTCCCTTCACAAAGGGACTTCTACAGATTCATGGCAGGACAGGTTCTTCTTTATTTCTGCCCATATCTTTGAGCCTGTGCAAGATGTTGTTGATCAAACTGCATCTATTTTTCCCCTCTGAGCAGCATGTACAAGGGTTTGTGCATTCAATCACTGCTGCATTTTTTTCCTGATGGCAATTAAATTAGCTAGAATAAGTCATAATGAGGCTTCACAATAACGTCTGCAGAATAATAATATCAGCAGAAGTACAGAATCTACTCTAAAATTGAATCTGGTGGTTTAACATGGCATCTCTATAAATTCTAATAAATAAACAAACAAACAAACTCCAATGTAAAACTGTTGTATAATAATGCAGAGATGTCAGCTGTTAATTTTTTCAAATTACTCTTAAATGCTTTGTAGCTGACGGAGGTTGTTTCTGCATTAGAGCCCTATATGATAGCAGAGACATTGCTTTTCCATATGTATCAGGAAACAGAATTTAAATAGAGTCTCCACATAGCACATAATATAGGGCTATATTATGCAGCAACTCTCTTCTGCGTGACCAAGATCCTTCTGTAAAGTTTACTCACAGGTAAGCCCTATTCAGCAAATGTCCTTTCCTATGTTGATTAAAAGTTTCCTGTTTCTAGGTCCTGCCTGTTTCATTGCTTCCTTTTGACAAAGGATGGCCATTCCAGAAAAACGTGCTAGTGTCGAAGCAACCACTCTCATTTATAATTTTCACTGATTATATCCAGAGAAAAATGTTTCTATACTAACTTTATTCTTAAGCACTTAGCAAAGTGATGAGTTAATTACTGGCTGTACCTTCATTCTGTTTAGGCAGATTATTCACTTAACAATAAATCATATTCAAATTATGTGGCAAGCAATGACTTGGATTTCAGTGAGATCGGCTTCATTATCATAGATTGAACACCAATTAGAACAATGTCTTTCCTTTTCTTATTTTCAGAAGGAACCTTTTATGTACAGCTAAGGTGGCATAAGTTTATGACTTTCTGTAAGGAAAGTTCTTTTTCCACATAACTTTGGTCCAACCCTGTTTTGCAGTTTCATCAAAGAACATAGAGGGGGCACATATATTATTTTATTTTTATTACATTACATTTGTACCTTGCCCTTCTCCTCCTGCAAAGAACCTAATGTGTCTTACATGATCCTCCTCCTCTCCATTTTATCCTTACAACAACGTTGTGAGGTAGACTGAGAGTCAGTGACTGGCCCAAAGTCACCCAGTGAGATTCATGGCTGAGAAGGGCCTAGAACCCAGGTCTCCAGAGTTCCAGTCCATCACTCGAACAACTACACCACACTAGGGATGGGGGAGAATTTCTCCCCGAAACTTTGGGGGGCCGAGTGCCAACGCATTCGGTCCTCCGAAGGTTGTTCGGGGAGAAATTCTCCGCCCCCCCGCCCCCCCCGGGATGGGACTTACCTTTCATGAATGTCCCTCCTGGTGGCGGGTCCGGCCGGCGGTTCGGCAGGTCTTTGTCAGGAGCGGGGGCGGCAGCCGGTCTTTCGAACGGCTGCCGCCGCCGCCATTTCAACAAAAGTAAAAAAAACAACAACGCCCCTGTGATAGGCTATGTAACGATTAACATAGCCTATCACGGCTAGATTTGCAAAGTCAGCCGTGATAGGCTACGTTAATCGTCACGTAGCCTATCACGGATGACTTTGAAAAAAAAAAAAGCGCGTACGCTAATGGCGGCCCCCATAGGGAGCCGCCATTTGCGTTCCTTATTTGGTCCCTGTAGTCTACATAAAGATTTATGTAGACTACAGCGAAAATAAGGACAACGCAAATAGCCTATCACAGCCTATCACAGCCTATTACGTAGCCTATCACGTAGCCTATCACAGGGGTGTTTTTTTTTTCTTTTGAAGTTCGCAGCCGGGGAGACGGGGCGCTTCTCCCCGGCCTGAATTTCGGCCAGGCAAGGCGGGAAGCCTCCCCCCGGCCTGAATTTCGGCCGGGCGAGGAGGGAAGCCTCCCCCCCCCGGCCTGAACTTCTGGGGGAACAGCGAAGCGCCTCCCCCCCACTGCGAAGCAAGCTCCAAGACCAGGTAAGTGACTTTCATGAATCCCTACACCACACTGGCTCACACTTTTCTCCCATTGCTTGCAGATGGTACAGAGAAGTTGCTATATGTCCCATAGGATTCAAGTTCCTGCTCTTCATATATGTTTATCTCTTGATGAGTGCAGAATATAATAACTTGCTTATGTGAAAGATCAACCACCAAGGTTTCAATTATCACCTCAGTTCATGGTCCCAATCCTTCAAGCACACACTCTGGCATTCTGACCCAGGACAGCCCAAATCAATGAGACTTTCTTTATCATAGCAAATCTCACGGTAAAAGCTTAATGGTTATACTGTTCTAAAATCATATCACTGATGGCAATAAGCTATATAGGCTCCATAAGTAATTCCACCACAGTCCAAAACTAATAATTATAACTGTGTCAAGGATCCAGACAACTTGGTTTTCCCATTGCAATATCTATGACTCAAGAATTAGGGATGTACAAAAGTCCCATTCCTGTATTGAAATTTGATTCGCGGTGGGGGGGAGGTGCTCCGTCCCTTCCCCCTGAAATTCTGGCCGGGGGGGGGAGGCGCTCCGTCCCTCCACCCCCGAATCCGGGCCAGCCGGGCCGCCAATGGCGGCAGCTGTAGCCGCCGCCATTTGTGTCCCTGCAGTCAGCCGTGATAGGCTACGTAAATGTTTAGGTAGCCTACCACAGCTGAGTGAAAAACAAAAACCACGCATACGTAGACTACGGCGAAAATAAGGGGAATGCAAATAGCGTAGCATCTACGCTATTTGCGTTCCCCTTATTTTCTCCGTAGTCTATGTAAATGTTTATGTAGACTAGACATGCCAAAATAAGGAACGCAAATGGCGGCACCCATGGGCGCCGCCATTTGCGTACACGCGGTTCCCCCCCCACTCAGCTGTGATAGGCTACGTAAACATTTACGTAGCCTATCACAGTATTTTTTAAAAAATCTAGCCGTGATAGGCTACGTAAATCTTTATGTAGCCTATCACTTTTTTTGTTTTGTTTTTGTTTTTACTGGAAATGACAGCGGCGGCAGCTGCCGCTAGGAGGATTCGCCCAAGGTAAGTCCCGTCCTGGGGGGGTGGGGGGGCAGAATGTTTCGCCACCAATTTCGGGGGGCCGAATGCGCTGGCATTCGGCCTCCCCGAGATTCGTGGCGAAATTCTCTGACATCCCTACTCAAGATACAGGGGAAGGGGCTTAAATGATTCCTTGTGTAATTTATCTCAGGCAATCAAAGACAAGGGTTTCCAAATACAGGGCAAGGGACTCAGAATATTCCTGGCATAATCCATCCCAGGTAGGGATGTTGCAGGTGTCCGATGGGGTCCGGGAGTCTGTCGACTACTCCCTGCTTGTCCCCCGCAAACCTGGCTTGGTGAGCTGCCACCCCCTCCTGTCGAGCTGTGCGAGTGGTCAGGACTTATTGGACCCTTCTGCTTATGCTGGCAGCCACCTGTCCTCCGTGTGAGCTGCCTTTGTTACTGAAGATGGGGGATCTACATTTTTGTATATCTAATGTTGTGCACAGTGACAGCCATAAAGGGCCATTTCTGCCCTTTTTGTATATCTAATGTTGTGGAAGTGGAAATGGCCATTTACAGCAACTGTTGTGGGCAACATTAGATATATGAATATCTAGAGGCCACATCTTGGAGCAGCGGGCAGCTGCAGGGCACTCCTGGACACCAAAATTGGTGGTGAAATTCTCCGCCCCCACCAGGAGGATTCGAAAATAAGGGCAACGCAAATAGCGTTGCCCTTATTTTCGCCGTAGTCTACGTAAATCTTTACGTACACTACCCCTGCCCAAATAAGGAACGCAAATGGCGGCGCCCATGGGCGCCGCCATTTGCGTATGTGCTTTTTTTTTTTTTTCAAAGTCACCCATGATAGGCTACATAAAGATTTACGTAGCCTATCATGGCTGACTTTGGAAATCTAGCCATGATAGGCTACGTAAATCATTACGTAGCGTATCATGTGTTTTTTTTTTAAATTTACTTTTTTTATTTCATGGCTGGGGAGACAGGGCACTCCTCCCCAGCCTGAATTTCGGCGGCAAGGGATGGGGCACCTCCCCCACAGCCTGAATTTCGGCCGGAAGGGGCAGGGCGCCTCCCCCCCGCCAAGAACTTTGGGGGGAGAACTGAAGTGCTTCCCCCCCACCGTGGAGCAAGCTGCGGGACCAGGTAAAGGACTTTCGTCCATCCTTAATTCAGACTGGGAATCCAGCGGGCCCACTTCTGCCTGCATCCCTGAGCCCCGCTTGCCGAGCCCCTGCTCCTCCCCTGCCCACTCTTGGTGAATGGCCTGCACTCACCCCAGTGGCCACATCAAGATTCGCAGTCACCATTTTTTGAGAAACAAAATGGTGATCACAAAAACGCACATATTTGTGCACATGCGAAAATGTGCATATTCACATATGCAAAAATATGCATTTTGTGAATGCTCATATTTGCGTAAGTGCGAAAAAGTGCATTGTCCTGAAAAGGCACATTTACGCATGCGCACTAATGTGTGCCTTTGCAAAAATGCACATTTCATACATGAGAATATGCACATTCGCAAAAATGTGCATTTTCATGCATACAAAAACATGCAAATGTTTGCAATAACCATTTTTTTTAAAAAAATGGCAGCCATGGAGCTCGACAAAGCCACTAGGGTGAGTGTGGGCTGCTTGCTGAGAATGGGAGGGGCTTGAGCGTGGTCTGGGGACTGGCGAGCCGGGGCAGGGGCTGGGTGGACATCCGGAGAACCCGGACGGGGGTGAGTTTGGACATCCCTAGGTCCTTACCACTACAAAGTTTAAAGAGACAAGAATCCTAATTAGATGATGAGTCCATGTGAAGACTGCCTCAAGAGGCTCAGATGGGAGATGGTCCAAAGAGAGAGGATTTTAGGAAGTAAAGATGAGAATTTTCCTAGCAAAGACTCCAAGCCTGGGCATCAGCTTAAAAGCGAATAGCCCTCCTCCTAAACAACTGACTGACAAGGAATTTTAGCCCATCAATGAGGTCCCTGTCCAAACAGGACATCTCCATTCAGCCCTCCTAAGTTGATGCTTCAACCTGTGTGGCATCCCTAGGGGTGTACGAAAGTCACTTACCTTTTCGCAAAATTCATTTGCAGTGGGGGGGGGGAGGCGCTCTGTCCCTCCCCCCAGAATCCTCAATGGGAGGGGAGGCGATCCGGTCCTCCCCCCCGGAATCCTGCCCGGCCAGCTCCGCTCCACAGCAGCTCTGCAGAGCAGCTGGCCAGGCCTGTCCGCAGCTGGAGCTCCGGCCCCGGACGGGCTGCTGCGGATGCAAATTTGCATCCAGCCTGGCTGCTGTGATAGGCTATGTAAGTATTTTCATAGCCTATCACGGCTAGGCAAAACCAAAAACACAGCATACGCAAATGGCGGTGGCTATGGCGGCCGCCATTTGCATTCCCTATTTTTTGCCGTTTTAGTCTACGTAAATATTTACATAGGCTATTACGGCGAAAAAAAGGGGAACACAAATAGCGTAGTGGGCGGTATTTGCGTTCCTTTTTTTCCTGCCATAATAGCTTATGTAAATATTTACGTAGGCTAAAATGGCGGGGGAAAAAAGGAACGCAAATAGCGTTTACGTAGGCTAAAATGGCGGGAAAAAAAAGGAATGCAAAGAGTACCAAAAGTCCTGGGATGAGCCTTGTACTCATGAAAATGTATCAGTAAAAACATATGAAATAAAGCAAAATCAGTGAGACTTCTATACCAGAATTTCAAATGTAATACTTAAAAGGCAAAGCATTTTCCTTATTTAATTCTTATTTTTAATTTGAATTGATTTCATTTTTATGATTTATATACTATAGGTATTGTACTTCAGAGTTTTAGCCAAAGTATTTTGATTTATGTTTCATCTGGTAGTATAGTTGCTTTTGCATAAGCTGTTCTGCATTCCATGTTGTCCTCTTGGAGTTGTGTCAGTGATCTATGAGGCAACTTATCCGAAGTTTCCTCATAGCTTACAACTTACACCTACTACAACAACAAAATGAAGATTCCACTTTTGGAGGTAAAGTAATATGTTACATTTCTGATGTGTTCATATTTATGCTAACGTGTGGCTACACTCTACACCTTTCCCATGTACTGTTTTATGTATCTATTCGAAATTGATGGGCTCCTTCAGATTGACAAGTTAAGTTTTCCTTTTTCTTTTTTGGAGCACTGCTTGGAACACATATCAGTCTTTATCAAAAATGGGCCGGAAAGTTCCACATTTATGCATGTAATCTGCATTAACTAAAATGAGGACATTAATTTTTAATTCTAAATTGTCCTTTAAAAACTGGTTTACATGTATAAGCTGATTTGAAGCAGAAGATGTAATGGTGCATATCATATCCAACCAAGACTAGATTTTTAAGATCTAAACTAGCTTAAACTAGCACATGTGCAAGGAACTGTGTGCATTGACACCCAAGCTGCTTTAAGGACATTAGAAAAAGAAGCTTAGTGATTCAGAGAGGGAGGGGTTTCTCTGACAGCAACAACTGGAAAAGCCGACGTATTGGAGGTGACATTTTGGTTCTGTACAGACGATCATTTCTGAAAAGCATGTGTGGCTATGTTGATAAGTGCACACCTTTTAATGTCCTTTTACATATTCTCTTAACGAAGTCTTTAAAAACTGCTCTAGTGCTCTGCTCTAATGTCTTACGTATCATGGACATTCATCGGTGCATGCAACAGTGATACCAAAAGGTATAAATGTTTATCGTAGCAGTTCAGGTGTGGTTGGAGCTAGTTCAGTATTTTCCCAGATACCCCCTGAATCATAATCTCTGACTGATCAGAGGCTTTGGCAGGCCAGAAAAAAAAAATTAGTATCAACACAAGAGTTTATATAATTCTTCATAGTGCAACCCTATACAAGTATACTCAAAAGTAAGCCTCATGGAGTTCAATGGGGGTGCTTGTGCCTCTGCTGATTCTTTTCTGCTCCACCAATTCCCTTCCCCAGGTGGTGGGTCCCATCAAATCTGTTGTGCAATCAGGACCCACAACAAGGGAGTTTTAGCTGTTCCTAAGGGAGGCCCCACAGTGAGTGGAAACACTCGTTGCTGGAAGGAGGCAGGTCAGCAGAGTCCCCTCTTGTGAGCTCCAAGAACCTCCCTCCCTCCAGAAACTAGTGTTAACGCTCATTTTGGGTTGCCTTGGAAGCACTAGATCACCATTGTGCATGTGGTGGGAGGCGCTTGCACAACAGAATTGGCAGGGCTTAGGAGAATCCGCGGGGGTGTAAACATCCTTTGGAATCTGCCCAGTGGTGAGTGAGTATAGAGTTTGTAGCCTCAGAGTATTGAATGAAAACCGTACTTTGTAATTATTACAATATTTTCTATAAAGTAGGTCAGTCAATATCCCCGTAATGCAGATATTCGCCATGTGTGTGTATTTTCTCTTGCAGCTCTTATAATTGGAATGATCTCTCACCCAATATTCAATTCATATCCTCTAGTACTAAACTAAAGTGCCTTCTTAGAGCCATGTTTTTATCCTATAGTTTCCTGATTGATCCTCCTTCCCTTCCCTTCTCTCTGTCTATAGAAAGAGGGCCATAGCTCAGTGGTAGAGTACATGATTTGCATACAGAAGATCCCTATTCTATTCTCTGGCATCTCCAGTTACAAGGATCAGGTAGCAAATGATGAAAGACCTTTGCTTGAGATCCTGAAGAGCTGTTGCTGGTCCAAGTCAACGATACTGTGCTGGATGGGAAAATAGTCTAACCTAGTGTAAGGCAGCTTCCATGTTCTGGGGAGGGGCTGTAACTCAGTGGTAGAGCACATGCTTAGTATACAGAAGGTCATAGAGCCAGAGTGGTGTAGTGGTTAAAGTGGTGGACTGGGGCTCAGGAGATCCTGGTTCGTAATCCCCACTCAGTCATGAAGCTTCCTGGGTGACTCTCAGCCTAACCATTATTCATTTCATTTCATTTCATTTCATTTCATTTCATTTCATTTCTATACTGCCCAATAGCCGAAGCTCTCTTGGGTAGCCAAAACTACCTCACATGGTTTTTGTGAGGATAAAATGGAGAGGAGGATGACCATGTAAGCCACTTGGGGTTACTTGCAAGAGGAAAAAAGGTGGGATATAAATGAAATAATAAATAGATTAGGGATGTCAGTAGGGATGTATGAAAGGCACTTACTTGGTCCCACAGCTTGCTTCGCGGTGGGGGGGAGGCGCTTCGGTTTTCCCCCCGAAGTTCAGGCCGGGGGGGAGGCGCCCCACCTCACCCGGCCGAAATTCATGCTGGGGGGGAGGCACCCCACCCCGCCCAGCCGAGATTCAGGCCGGGGAGAAGCTCCCCGTCTCCCCGGCCGCGAAATAAAAAAGTGAAAAAACCCCCCACCTGTGATGGGCTACGTAACGATTTACGTAGCCTATCATGGCTAGATTTCCAAAGTCAGCCGTGATAGGCTATGTAAATCGTTACGTAGCCTATCATGGGTGACTTTGGAAAAAAAAAAAAGTGTGTACGCAAATGGCGGTGCCCATGGGCACCGCCATTTGCGTACCTTATTTGGTCCCTGTAGTCTACGTAAAGATTTACGTAGACTACGGCGAAAACAAGGGCAACGCTATTTGTGTTCCCCTTATTTTCGCTGTAGTCTACGTAAATGTTTATGTAGACTACACGTGCCAAAATAAGGAATGCAAATGGCAGCGCCCATGGGTGCTGCCATTTGTGTACGCGCTTTTTTTTTTTTTTAAAGTCAGCTGTGATAGGCTACATAAACATTTACGTAGCCTATCACAGCTGACTACGGCTACGGCCGCCGCCATTTGCGTCCTGGCAGGAGGAGGTTTCGCAGCCGGAGGGATGGGGCGCCTCCCCCCCACTGCGAATCAAGCTTCGGGATCAGGTGAGTGACTTTCGTACATCCCTAGCCGTGATAGGCTACATAAATCTTTACGTAGCCTATTACGTCTCTGTTAAAAAAAAAAAAAAAAACAACCAACAAGACTACAAATGGTGGCGGTGGCAGCCGGTCGGAAGAACAGACACCAGGACCCGCCGCCGCCCAGAACATCCACCCCAGGTAAGTCTCGTCCCGGGGGGGATCCGCGGGGGTGGCAGGCCATTCCGCTACACATTTTGGGGGGCCGAATGCACTGGCATTCAGCCTCACCGAGATCCGTGGTGGAATTCTCTGACATCCCTAAAGCTGAAACATCATGAGGCAACTTCTTATTTATTCTTACCCCTTTCTCTGTATATAAATGTGGTGTGCACTGAGCAGAAGATTTGGTTTTGTTGGGAATATTTCAGCTTTGTCTGCAAGTTACTGGAAGGGGGCAGTGTTGCAGTTGTTAATTCATGAGAATTTTGAACACAGCTAGCCTTAGGATCTCGATGGCCTACAATGTGGTTTCCTGTGTTTTCTTCCTTTTGCTCCTCCCCTTCCTCCCTGCTCCTGAACTCCACCATTGCTGGGAGTATGTGTGTTTGCTATCTCACTCCTGCCAGTGTAACGCACCACAAAATGGACTGAATGAACTCTTTTTGAAACTCTATCCTGTACCTGCATTTTATATGCAAGATTATTTGTGAGTAAAACTGTTTTACCTTTTCATCACTAAAGAAGGGTGTGGTCTCAATTTATTATTCTAAGATAGCCTTGTGTGCATGTGGGACTGGTAAACACTCATCCTGTTTTGCCTCTTCATTTTTCTTTGCTAATTGCCTTTCTAACAGGAGGCATCATTAGGGATGGCGGAGAAATCCGCCATGGACTCCAATGAGTCTGTGGTGGAACAGACTACCCCCCGCCACCCCCCAAAATCCCCCCGGGACAGACCCTACCTGCTGCCGGCTGGTCCAGGTCCGTCCGCTGCTGCTGTCCATCTGCTGCCCCGGACTGCGGCCCGCAAATGGTGTCTGGATAGGGGATGCCATTTGTGTCCCTGCTCTTTGCCATGATAGGCTACGTAAATATTTATGTAGCCTACCACCAAAAAAAGCAGGGACACAAATGGCATCCCCTATGCCGGATGCCATTTGCGGCCGCAGCCCTGCAGTGGACAGAAGTCTGGCTGCGGGCGGTCCCGGCTGGTGGCTCTGCGGACTCGCCATGGAGCAGAGCCGGCTGGGCAGGATTCCAGGGAGAGGGATAGATCGCCTCCCCCCCCCCCCGCGGATGCCAGAATCGGAACAGGGTGAGTATTCCGTACACCCCTAGGCATCATTATTAAATAATTCCATCATGTTTGGACCCCAGTTTGGCTTGGACCAATTTGGATGCTGCTTGCTTTGACTCAGATCTGAATCTGAATCTCAATTTGGAAATTCAATTTCTTCGTGCTTTTCATTGACTCTCATTGGAAATCATCAAATGGCTATACACTTTTTATGTTTCTCAGAATTGAATGCCTGTGACCTGGTTCATATCGTCACCGGAGCCCACCATGGATTATTTAAGCCACAGTGGGTTGTGGCACATGCCAGTGGCTATTTTGAATATTTAAGCTGTGGTGGGCAGTCACTGTAGCTTATTGTGTCATCAGAACCCAGAAAGTGTGGGTTGTTTGCATGCTTAACAAACAACCCACAACCCTAAAACAGCCCATGGGTTCTAGGTGTTTTGTTAACCACCCCAACAACCCTTGCTCATCTGGTTCCGGCAACATGATAAGCTATGGTGACCACTGCCATGGCTTGAATATTAAAAATGGCCACCAGCACACACCTCCAAACCTCAAATCTTCACCAGTGTTCAGATTTGGTCCACTTTGAAGGAGCCCTGCTTTGATTCTCACATCTCCCAAATCTGTCCAAATCAACCTGATTCAGTTTGGGCTACAGGATCCATCTGAATTCAAAGCACAGCCCTGATTCTTTCTATCTATCTATCTATCTATCTATCTATCTATCTATCTATCTATCTTATCTATCTATCTATCATCTATCTATCTATCTATCTATCTATCTAATCATCTATCTATATCTGTCTATACACACACACACACACACACACACACACTAGAGATGGTGTGGATGCTGGATGACTGACTGGGTCTGGGAACCTGATGAATCCCCCCCATCTGTGCTCCCAAACCCAGCTCGGTGAACCCCCACCCCTGCACCCAGAGAGAGGCCAGGACTTATGGCAGCCACCTGGTCTCCATGCAAGCTCATTTTAGCACAACATGGGGACTCTGTATTTTTTGTACATCATAAAGGGTGATTGAGGCCATATTAGAAGCCTTTAATATGGTTGAAATGGCCCTTCGTGGCCACTGTTATCAGCTGTTAGATCTACTATGAAAAATACGTTAAAATGGGGCATGCATGGAGATTGGGTCAGCAGCCAAACAAATGGAAGCCCTGGGCCACTGCTGATCCTCCCCCACGATGGCCCCATTGGCTCACTTTGCTTTGCTCTCCAGGTTGGGTAAGAAGCAGGGGTTTGGTGGGCAAAGCACGGGGCGGCATGGAGGGTTATGGCCATCCCTACTACACATACAGAGGGAGGGAATGGGGAGAGAGAATGCCTGCAAGCTGTGCCTTTTTTATGTTTGATTTTTCTACAAATCCTAGCAGTTTAGGCAGTTTACAAATAGCAAAAATAATAGTGATCATAATAATGATTGTCTTATACCTCATGATTAAAGAAGGAAACCTGATTTACCATATATACTAAAAGCATCTCTAAAACTAGCATCATAGCATGGCTATATGCATAAAGAATGGTGAGAGCAGCAGCACACATTGGAAATGTGTAAAATCTCATCCAAATCATCCCCTGCCAGATATGATCTACATTAAGATGCAGCAAGCATTTCAAAGGTTTGATGTCCAACATGAACCTGTTGCAGTTTCAAAGCACTTGAAATGTGCTGTGAATGTGCATCAGGTCCATTAGGAGTGGTATCTCTGGAGCAAGGAGCAGGTTTTCTCAGTGGAGGGTCTGGTCCACTGCTTCTTGCCTGGTGCTTCTACCTCCATAAAATTCCTTTGAAGTTTTGCTGGTGTTCATGTGAATTGGAACTTTGAACTTCCAACTTTGGAATTTTGTAGGGGTGGACGAAAGTCACTTACCTGTTGTTGAAGCTTGTTCGCGGTGGGGGCGAGGCACTTCGCTGCTCCCCCTGCGAAGTTCAGGCTGGGGGGGAAGCTTCCCACCTCGCCCCGGCCGAAATTCAGGCCGGGGGGGAGGCTTCCTGCCTCGCCCGGCCACGAACTCGAAAGTTTTTTTTTTAAAAAAAAAACGCCCCCGTGATAGGCTACGTGACGATTAACGTAGCCTATCACGGCTAGATCTGCAAAGTCAGCCATGATAGGCTACGTTAATCGTCACGTAGCCTATCACGGGTGACTTTAAAAAAAAGAAAAGAAAAAGCGCGTACGCTAATGGCGGCCCCCATAGGGAGCTGCCATTCGCGTTCCTTATTTGGTCGCTGTAGTCTACGTAAATCTTTACGTAGACTACAGCGACCAAATAAGGAACGCGAATGGCGGCTCCCTATGGGGGCCGCCATTATCCGTACGCGCTTTTTTTTAAAAAAAAAATCACCCGTGATAGGCGATGTGACGATTTACGTAGCCTATCATGGCTGACTTTGCAAATCTAGCCGTGATAGGCTACGTTAATCGTCACGTAGCCTATCACAGGGGCATTTTTTTTTCTTTTATTGGAATGGCAGCGGCGGCAGCTGGTCGAAAGACCGGCTGCCGCTCCCGCCCCGCACGAACACCCGCCGAACCGCCGGCCGGACCCGCCGCTGGGAGGGACATTTGGCGAAGGTAAGTCCCGTCCCAGGGGGCGGTGCGGGGTGCGGGGGGGGGGTGCGGTGGATTTCTCCCTAAAACTTGTTCGGGGGGCCAAACACGTTGGTGCTCGGCCCCCCGAAGTTTCGGGGAGAAATTCTACACCATCCCTAGAACTTTGAACTTCCAACTTTGGAACTTTGAACTTCCAACTTTGAAATCAGGAGGGTTGTAATAACAGCTTTTCTCACCCAAATGCTTTAAAAAGGACCTTTGAAAGCTCCCCCTGACTTATACAGCCTTTCTTTCCCATCCACTCCTTCCCAAAAGTCTTAGTGAAATATAAGAATTGAATACATACATGAACTTTACTGACTATAGGCCTTAGAGCAACACATGGTCAAAGGCCCTGATGTAGGGTAGCCATGCATGCATTGTCCAAAAAATGCATCACCAAAAAAGAGGACAAAAGAGAGCACAGGTTTGTGCCAGTGGAGGCAGGTGGCTCTGACTTTGGTGGTGATGGAGGGTGGATTCATTCTGGGTTTCAGTCAGAACCAGCCAGAACTCTAAAGGATCTATCCAAGGTGCTGAACCCTATCCCTGAAGTAGGTGCAGCACATTAGATAGCTCCTATAGAGTTCTAGATGGTTCTGACTGGAACCCAGAATGGATTCACAGCCCCAACAAAATTGGAGCCACCAGCCTCCATTCGTTTGTGCAAAATAAGCATATGCTAATTTATATGTATAGATGCAAATTTAGAAATGATTGTTGTTGTTCAGTCGTTCAGTCGTGTCCGACTCTTTGTGACCCCATGGACCATAGCATGCCAGGCCTTCCTGTCCTGCACTTGCTCCCGGAGCGTGCTCAGGTCCATATTCATTGCATCACTGATGCTATCTAGCCATCATCATACTCATTAGAAATGATTACTGTAATTTCAATTTAAATAGAAAGGCAATACATCTCACCATAGTGGGGAAGACTGTGACCAGCTGACCTGGGTGCCCGCTCAGTCTGCTGTCCAGGTGTTAGCTGTGGAAGGGCAAATTCAAGGGCCCTGCCTCACATTTCTTTAGCTTTAAACTAGATCTGGACTGGACTTCTAATAGAGCACTGCACTCTGGAAAGTAGGACGCATGGCCAACCTGCTCTGATGAGCTGACCTTTTGAGAGGAGTATTGTAGGAAAACATCAAGCCAATCCCTTAGGCACAGTACCTGCAGAAACAAGAGCCACTGTAACAATAAAATGTTCTTAGCATACCTGAAACAAATGTTCAAAAGCACTAAAATGAATGCATGTGTGTGTGGAAGTAGTCTAGTGGCAGGAAACTCCTCCCCAACTTTCACATGTTCATTAGAACCTGTGTAGAGAGAGCCACTGCACACACCACTGTATGCACAGACCGTTGTCTTGTCTATGCATGATTAGGGAAGTATGGATTGTGTAAAAATTGTTTCATCTGTGTTTCATGGATTGTCAGGCACCTTTCGTTCCATCCTCCAGCCATTAGGGATGGCGGAGAATTTCTCCATGAATCTCCGGGAGGCCGAATGCCAACTAGGGATGGCGGAGAATTTCTCCCCGAATCTTTGGGAGGACGAGCGCTGAGGCATTCGGCCCCCTGAAAGTGTTGGGGAAATTCTCCGCTGGCCCCCCGCCCCCCCCGGGATGGGACTTACCTTCAGCGAATGTCCCTCTCAGCGGCGGGTCCCGGTGGCGGTTCGGCGGCGTTTTGTCGGGTGGGCGGCAGCCAGTCTCCTGACCGGCCGCCGCCGCCATTGCAAAAAAAAAAAGTGTGGTAAAAAACAAAACAAAACACCTGTGATAGGCTACGTAATGATTTACGTAGCCTATCACGGCTAGATCTCCAAAGTCAGCCGGGATAGGCTACGTAAATCGTCATTTAGCCTATCATGGCTGACTTTGGAAAAAAAAAAGCATGTACACAAATGGTGGCGGCCCATGGGTGCCGCCATTTGCGTTCCTTATTTTGGCATGTCTAGACTACATAAACATTTACGTAGACTACGGCAAAAATAAGAGAATGCTATTTGCATTGCCTTATTTTCGCCATAGTCTACGTAAATCTTTACGTAAACTAGACGTGCCAAAATAAGGAATGCAAATGGCGGTCCCCATGGGAGCCGCCATTTGCGTACTCACTTTTTTTTTTTTTCAAAGTCACCTGTGATAGGCTACATGACGATTTATGTAACCTATCACAGCTGACTTTGGAAATCTAGCCGTGATAGGCTATGTAAATCGTTACGTAGCCTATCACGTGTGTGTGTGTTACTTTTTTTTTTTGCGGCTGGGTAGACGGGGCGCTTCTACCCAGGCCTGAATTTCGGCTGGGCGAGGTGGGGCACCTCCCCCCCCTCGCCTGAACTTCAGGGAGAGAACAGAAGCGCCTTCCCCCCACCGTGAAGCAAGCTTCGAGAACAGGTAAGGGACTTTCGCCCATCCCCAATGCCAACGCATTCGGCCCCCCAAAATTGGTGGTGAAATTCTCCCCCCCCGCCCCCCCAGGATGGGACTTACCTCGTTCGAATGTCCATTTTGGCGGCAGGCCCCGGCGGCATTTTCGCGGCGTTTCGGTGGGGGCGGGGGTGGGGGCAGGCGCGGGGTGGGGGCGGGGCCGGTCTTCCGACCGGCTGCCACTGGTGCCATTACAAAGTAAAGTAAAAAAAAAAAGACATGTGATAGGCTACGTAACGATTTACGTAGCCTATCATGGCTGACTTTGAAAATCTAGCCATGATAGGCTACGTAAATCATTACATAGCCTATCACGTTTTTTTCCCCAATTTACTTTTTTTTATTTCGTGGGTGGGGAGACGGGGCGCTCCCCCCGGCCTGAATTTCAGCCAGGAGGGGCGGGGTGCCTCCCCCCCACCAAGAACTTTGGGTGGAGAACCAAAGCGCCTCCCCCCCACCAAGAACTTTGGGTGGAGAACCAAAGCGCCTCCCCCCCACCGTGAAGCAAGCTGTGGGACCAGGTAAGGGACTTTCATCCATCCTTACCAGCCATCAATGGAATTGGATTTTTTTTGTTTCCAAATTTGTGCAAATTTGCACATGTGAAAATGTGTAAATTCCCCCCCCAAATGCGCATTTTCATACTTTAGCCTATGGAGGAAATGTGCATCTTTGACTGGTTTTTTAGATTTTTTTGCATATTTTTCTATGACAAAATTTACTCAAAAATTGGGAAAGTTATAGGGATGGTGGAGAATTTCTCCACGAATCTTCAGGAGGCCGAGTGCCGATGCATTCAGCCCCCTGAAATTGGTGGTGAAATTCTCCGCCGTCCCCCCGTCCCTCCGCGGGATGGGACTTACCTTTGGCGAATGTCCCTCTCGGCGGCGGGTCCCAGAGGCGTTTCGGCGGTGTTTCGGCAGGGGCGGGGGCGGCAGCTGGTCTCCCGACAGGCTGCCGCTGCCGCTATTACAAAAAAAAAAGTACAGTAAAAAAAAAACCACACCCGTGATAGGCTACGTGACAATTTACGTAGCCTATTACAGCTAGATTTCCAAAGTCAGCCATGATAGGCTATCACAGGTATGTTTTTTTTTTTTACTGTACTTTTTTTTTTTGCGGCCGGGGAGACGGGGCGCTCCTCCCCGGCCTGAATTTTGCCGGCGAGGGATGGGGCGTCTCCCCCCCCAGCCTGAACTTTGGCCGGGCGAGGTGGGGCACCTCCCCCCCTCGTCTGAACTTTGGGGGGAGAACCGAAGCGCCTCCCCCCCACCGCGAAGCAAGCTGCGGGACAAGGTAAGTCCCTTTTGTCCATCCCTAGAAAGTTAGAAAACTGGTCTGCAAGTCCACAGAATCCACCCAACAAGGGAAAACCCACTCTGCTTTGGAATCCATGGTTTGGATACATTTGGTTCTGTTGCAGATTTCTCCAACATCCCTATGCATGATTGGGAACACTGCGAATGCAAATTCCCAATTCCTACAGAGAATTGCACTGAATTCTTCATATAGCTGTACGTATGGGGACTCTCTTCACACAGTGAATGCATGGTAAGGACGGACAAATCTGACAGTCCCCCCACCGCCTCTTTCTCATTTTTCCAGTCTTAAGTTCAGTTCATCTTGAACTTTGACAATTTCTCCAGTCTTAAGTTTGGGTGTTCTCTAGGGATGGCGGACAATTCCACCATGGATTTCAGCCAGTGCATCCAGCCCCCCGAAATCCGTGGTGGAATGGCCTTCCCCCCCGCCACCCCGTGGATTCCCCCTGGGAAGAGACTTACCCGGGGCGGATGTTCCGGACAGCGGCAGCTCCAGCGGCAGCTGCGGTGGCAGCAGCGGCAGTGGCGGCTGGTCTTTCAACTGGCTGCCGCGGCCGCCATTGGCATTCTGGTCTTTGCCGTGATAGGCTACATAAGTCTTTACGTAGCCTATCACGGCAAGCCAATAATAATAATAATAAAAAACAGCGTACACAAATGGTGGCAGCTATGGCGGCCGCCATTTGCGTTCCTTATTTTCGCCATTTTAGTCTACGTAAATATTTACGTAGACTATTTAGGTGAAAAAAAAGGAGAATGCAAATAGCGTAGTGGGCACTATTTGCGTTCCTTTTATATTCGCCATTTTAGCCTATGTAAATATACGGCAAGCCAATTAAAAACAACAACAACAGTGTACGGAAATGGTGCCGGCTATGGCAGCCGCCATTTGCGTTCCTTATTTTTCGCTATTTTAGTCTACCTAAATATTTATGTAGGCTAAAATGGCAAATAAAAAAGGAATGCAAATAGTGCCCACTACGCTATTTACGTTCCCCTTTTTTCCCCGCTGTAATAGTCTACGTAAATATTTTTACATAGGCTACGGCTGCCGCCATTTGCGTATGCTGTTTTTTTTTTTTTTACCCAGACGTGATAGACTATGTAAAGACTTATGTAGCCTATCATGGCTCCCTGGCTGGACACAAATGGAGGCCGCCATTTGCATCCTCACCAGCCTGTCCGCAGCCAGAAATCCGGCTGCGGATGGCCCTGGCCTGGCCGGCTGCTCCGTAAAGCCGCCGTGGAGCAGAGCTGGCCGTCGAGGATTCTGGGGGGGGGACTGGATCACCTCCCCCCCCCCACGAACACACTCCGTGAAAAGGTAAGTGACTTTCATACATCCCTAGTGATCCCAAACTTGGAGCATTTTTTTTAATGTTTGCATGAAAACTCATAAACATTTATGCACAGTTGTCAAAATACATGCATTTTTGTATGCTTTTTTTTTTGTGCAAGCAATGTTCTTAGCATAATGTATTTTTGAATGCTATTTTCTCTAATATGTACATTTTGTATATATTTTTTGGTTGGAGAACTCCACTGCAAAATTCAGAGAGGTGCAAATTTCAAAGGATAACTGAGTTTTGGTGTGCACAGTGGTTCGAAAGTATGAAATTAGGTAGGTTTGCATGAATTCCATCCCTAATACAGGGCAAAGACGAGACTGCTGCCACAATGCTGCTCGCTCCCCCCCTTCTATAGAAGCTCTGATGAAGTCTGGAAAGGGCTACTGTTCCCTAGGAAACTAATGGCTGAACCAATTGCACTGATTTTAGTTGCCAGAGCCTGGAAAAAGTGGCAAAGTATTCTGACGGGAACTGAGATGCTTGCCTGTTATAGCTGGGGAGTGCTTAGGTGGAAAAGATAGAGAAGGGAACTTTAGAAGTACAAAGGCCATGTTTCACCTCGATCTTTGGCAAGCTGTAGAAACAAGGTGAGTGGCAGTTAACACACTTTCCCCCATGTTAGAATGGCAGCACAGGGCAGTGGTTCCATTAATCCTAACCCCGAAGCTCATTCATGTCACAGAGATCAACGCTATGTATTTACATACTTAAGCCGTTTGGCAGATCTATGCCATAATGAGCACAACATGATTTTTTAGTTTTGCTGCAAACAGGGAAAGCTGTAGGAAAGAGAAGACATTATTTGGTTAGCATTTGCAGTGCACACACTTAAATGACTTGTAATGCATACAAGTAAAAAAATCTGGAAAACTTGTAGAATTTCCTTCCCCACCTCCATACTATGAATATATTATTCTCAAAATCTGCTCAAGCCATTAAAAAAAAAAAAAAACTTTTAGCATGGGGGAAGGAGTGAGACATTTTGGTTTCCTAGGTAGGAAATGTGCATTTCTGCAAATGTTATAACAGCAAAGCTTCCCAAAACAGTAGCACATCATTGTTTTAGAGAGGGTACATTGGCTTCTGCCCCGATTTTGAGCTTCAAGCAAGAGCAACTTACTCAGCATTAAGAACTATATTGGGAATGCACCATCAGCTGGAATGTGCCAGCTAATCTGACATGGTGAGCTATATATAATTTGCACATAGATAGATAGATAGATAGATAGATAGATAGATAGATAGATACACACACACACATACACACATATATATTCACAGACATGAAATGATGCCAAAGAACATATGGTAGACATTAGCCCTAAAAATGCTGCATTGGTCATAGGCTTGTTTTAGAAGAATAAGAATTTTAGGTTTTTCACTCTCAATGTTGCACAGATGAATGTGGAGATGTGATATGAATGTCTGTTTCGATCATCTGGAAGTACAAATTCATATTTTGAACCGCGTACAAACAGCTGTTCATATTCTCTATCCAATTTATGGGCATAAAAATTGGGACATCAGTTTCCTTGAATTTCCTCAGTGAAGAAAATTGGGGTTGGGGGTGGGACTCACCATTAGCAGTGGCAGCAGCTTCTTTCCTTTCTCCCTAAGATTTGGGGCAGGGGGTGGTGATACTGCTGCTGCATTGGCAGCCTGCCCAACATGTTGTGTCCTCTGCAGTGACCCAGAGTTAGCATTGTTCTTCTGGGGAACTGTGGGGAGAAATTGGTGGTCACTGCCAAAAGATGGTGGAGAGCGTTCAGAGAAAAATGTGCAAAGTGGACTTCTTTTCCTAGGGGGTGCGAGGATGAGAAAGAAAATTTTCAGAAATTTTCTAAGAGAAATGTCTTATGAGAAATTTTGGCTCAGGGGCAGGGCAAGCATACATTTCTTTTTTAAATTTGATGACAATTTTTGAATATGAACTTTGTAGAATAAACAGTACCCCCCTTCCCAATCCACTTCCACACCAAGCCGATTCCTCTACATTGCCAACAAAAAGGTGTTTGATCTGATGGCACTGAGAACTGGTTGGGGGAGTGGGGTTTACTGCCATTCCCCAAGCAAGTGATCACTGGTATAATTGCTGACAACAACAATTATCTGTTGATCACTGCTTGCTCCATGCCTGTGCTGAATGAAATTAATTTTGCCTGCTTTACTGATTCAACACGTTATAATGATCATGGGTGGAGGAATATGGACTAGGAAATAAAACTAAGCCTCCTATGATCTCGGAGTGTGTCACCATTCTTTTGCAGGTGTTGAAGTATGGACTAGATTTAGCACATATTGATTATCTTCGTTGCTTTGAGATTCTCTCCAAGCTGAGATAGTTGAGATTCAGGTGAATCGGTAACTTACCTGGCTGGCATAGCTTCTGGGTGAGATGAGTTGTAGCAGGAAGACATCTCAACTAGCTCTCCATGACCATCTGTCTGGGCACTAAAACAGAAAGTGTTTGTTGTTTTTGTTGTTATTTATTTATTACATCTCTGTACCACCCCATAGCCAAAGCTGTCTGGGAAGTTTACAGAAGTTAAAACATTAAATACAATATACAAAGTTTAAAAGCCATTTACATAAAAGCACACAGGCAATATACACAAACATAACATAGAACTAAAAAGAACTTTGAAGAGTCAGTCATAACTAAAGACACATCCAGGACCGATTAAAACTCATCATGTGCTGCCAAATGCCTGGGAAAACTGGGTCTTAACCTGGCGCCAAAAAGATAATAATGTTGGTGCCAGGTAGACTTCAGTGGGGAGCTCATTCTACAGATGTAGGGAGGGGGCACCACTTAGCAGGCCTTCTCCCTCATTGCCTCCTTCTGAGTTTCTGTCAGAGGAGGCACCTGGAGGAGGGCCTTTGATGCTGAATGTAGAGTACAGGTAGGTTCATTTTGGGAGAGAGGCGTGCCATCAGGTATTGCAGTCCCAAGCCATGTAGAGCTTTATAAGTTAAAATCAGCACCTTGAATTGAGCTCAGAAGCATATCAGCAGCCAGTGCAAGTGGGCCAGTGCAAGCAGGATTGTTATAGCAATTCCCTCTACACTACGGATGTCAGAGAATTCCGCCACGGATCTTGGTGAGGCCGGATGCCAGTGCATTCAGCCCCCCGAAATCTGTGGCGGAATGAAGCCCCGCCCCCCAACCCACGAAAGGCACGTGAAACGGAGCACTTACCTGCTGCCGTCTGCGCTGACTTGTGAATGGCGGCCACCCTGCAGCTGCCATTCGCTTCTTCATCATAGCTGTGATAGGCTACATAAATATTTACGTAGCCTATCATGGCTAATGCAGGGATGCCTTTTGCGTCCCTGTGGAGGCTATGATAGGCTACATAAGTATTTACGTGGCCTATCATGGAAAGCTAAAAAAAAAAAAAGCGTACGCAAATGGCGGCGGCTATAGGGATGGCAGGGAATTCCTCCAGGGATCTCGGTGAGGCCGAATGCCAGTGCACTCGGCCCCCCAAAATCAGTGGTGGAACAGCCTGCCCCCCCACCCCCCCGCAGATCCCCCTGGGACGAGACTTACCTGGGGCGGGTCTTCTGGGCGGCGGTGGCTCCGGCGGCGGCTTTGGCAGTGGCGGCTGCAGCGGCTTGTCTTCCGACTGGCTGTCGCCTAGGGATGTACGAAAGTCACTTACCTGGTCTCGCAGCTTGCTTCGCGGTGGGGGGGAGGCGCTTCGCTTCTCCCCCCAAAGTTCAGGCCGGGAGGGGAGGCTTCCCGCCTCGCCTGGCTGAAATTCAGGCTGGGGGGGAGGCTTCCCGCCTCACCCGGCCAAAATTCAGGCTGGGGAGAAGCGTCCCGTCTCCCCGGCCATGAACTTCAAAAGAAAAAAAAAAGCCCCGTGATAGGCTACATAACGATTTACGTAGCTAGATCTGCAAAGTCAGCCGTGATAGGCTACGTTAATCGTCACGTAGCCTATCACGGGTTACTTTAAAAAAAAAAAGCGTGTACGCAAATGGCAGCCCCCATAGGGAGCCGCCATTCGCGTTCCTTATTTGGTCCCTGTAGTCTACGTAAAGATTTACATAGACTACGGCGAAAATAAGGGCAACGCTATTTGCGGGTGCCGGCAATGGTTCAGCAGGTCTTCGTCAGGGATGGGGGCGGCAGCCAGTGGCCAGATGTCTGGCTGCTGGTGGAGCCAGCCGGCGGCTCCACGGAATCCCCGCAGAGCAGAGCCGGCCAGCCAGGATTCTGTGGGGGGAGGCCCAGAGCACTTCCCCCCCAGGCAAGGATTCTGGGGGGAGGGACAGAGCGCCTCCCCCCCAGTGGAACCCAGCGGAGCCAGGTAAGGGGAGTTTCGTACATCCCTAGGTGGCTACGGCGGCCGCCATTTGTGTACACTGTTGTTTTTTTTTGCTTGTTGTGATAGGCTATGTAAATACTTACATAGCCTATCATGGCAGCTTTGCAGGATGCAAATGGCGGCCGCTACAGTGGCCGCCATTTGTGTCTGCAGCAGCCTGTCCGTGGCTGGAACTCCGGCTGCGGATGGCCCTGGCCGGTGGCTCTGCGGAGCCGGCCCAGGGAGGATTCCGGGGGGGAGGGTGGAGCACTTCCCCCCCACCGTGAATCCAAGCTCTGCAAAGGTAAGTGATTTTTGTACATCCCTACTCTACACTGGTTTGAATCGCTAGCTTGTTATGTCATGTTTCTTTAATAGAGTTGTGGCTTGCTTAATCCAAGCTTTTGTTATCTACCTTTTTGTTTCCTGAACTTCCCCTTCATTTGAACCATTCATCTCTTAAGTCTATAGTTGGAATCACAACTATCTCAGCTTTGAGAGAATCTCAAAGCAATGAAGATAATCAATATGTGGTAAATCTAGTCCATACTTCAACACCTGCAAAAGAATGATGACACACTCCGGGATCATAGGAGGCTTAGTTTTAATTCCTAGTCCATATTCCTGTGCCCGTGAGCATTACAATGTGTTAAATCAGTATCTCATGCAAGAGAAAACCATCTGGCAGAGATAAGATGCAGTTAGGATGATCTCTTAAGGGAAGTCTGTGCTCCGTTCTCTTTGGATGGGCAGGTAGGAGCTGTGACATGCTTCGTAGTTACAGACTTAAATCATGGCTCAAAGTCTAGAAAGATGTTCATGTAATTTTCTCTTTGGCTTCTGCAGGTGGGTTTGGGAATTTGATGAGGAGCTGTAATTTTTTTTTAAGTAACATTAAAAACCATTACACGTGAATTAATTCTGAGTTGGTATTTGTTGGAATTTAATTTGCTGTTATTGATTAGAGCAATATCAAAAAAAAAAGAACAAAAATTCAGACAGCTGTGCTGAACCCTATCAACACACCAATTCTCGCAGTTTTCCTTCCTACCAGGAGCTGATCTTTTGTAAAGCAAAGGGGCCTTAATTGACCATTTGTGAACAAAATACCCCCCAAATATTTTGCATCACAACAACATGGAACAATATGCCATTGCTGGGAAAACTCATTTCCCTCCAGCTGCGGTGAGCATAGCAGCTCAATTCAGTGAGAGCAGGGAATTTTGAAGAGGGTGGCAGAGGATGTTAACGTTCCTGCTAATAATAATAATTTAAAAAATTGTCCGTGCTTCATCCCTGGTTCCACTACACTGCTGCAGATCATGGTGGAACATGAGAATTACATATATTCTCCCACTGCATGCACTAAGGTGAGGCATGAGGCATAAGCATTTGCATTGACTTAGGTGATACATGGAGTGGATGTTGTGCACAGTTTCAAAGGTCCACCACAATGTTTGTCCTGTGCTTGTTTGTACTGGCACTTTGTCAGCAGAGTGGCATGCTGGGTAATTCTGTTTCTGGGATTCCAGTAGCTAGGCACATGGTCTGTCATTCCAAAAGGCAGTTCAACTTGCCAGGAGATTGCTTTATAAAAATATTTTGCATTTTTATACAGGAGGGTATGACCTTCATAATTTACTTGGAGTTTTTCTTCTCATTACCTATGGGACACTCAATCAGGGACAGAAATAAATTATATTGTTCAACTGCTTTTTCTTATGTATTCTGTTTGTAAATGGGTATTTTCCATTGACCTGAGGTGTTTGTAACAATGATGTGTTCTCCAGTTATAAATATTGATAGAGCAAAGACGAAAACATTTACACTTGGAATATTTGATTAGCTTCTCAAACACGTCTGGAATAAATATTAGTATCTCAACAAAAAAAGAATTATTTGTGTATTTAGAAAACAAACAAACAAACCATGGAAACAACAACAAATAATGCTTCAGGGTTTCTGTTTTTAATTAAATTGTTTCCTTCACCTATTGCTTTATTTTGATTGCTCAAAGGCTGAACTTTATGCTTAGTGTTATGGTGCAATGTTCAGCATATGTAGCTGTGTGGATTACAACTCAGTGGGGAATGAAGAAAGACCAACCAAAATGAATCGTTTATTGTACAGTAATGTCAGCTAGCCAATGTCAGCATCCCCCATTAGAGTCCATAAACCTACTCCGCTTTTCGAAATATCCTGATGTCTAATATTTAAGGAACAAAAGAGCAGCAGTCACTCAGAACCAGTTCTAATTAGCGTAAGCCACTGTGTGAGGTTTGACAAGACACTTGACCTTCCTGTGCCTCAGTTAACCCAGCTGTGAAATTGATAAAAGCTATTGTGTAAAGCCAAGAGCTGCTTAAAAACAAATCAGACTGAGGAATATGTAAGAGTGCAGTCACTGTGGGGATAGGACGAGAAACCACAACTATTAGCATTTTTGTATGAAGATTGTGTGTGTGTGTGTGTGTGTGTGAGATTCTGTTTGTAACCTTGGAATAGCTTCAGTCTGAACTGCTCAGAACTATTACAAACCATGCACAGACTCTTGATAATCAAGATACGAGCAGTGTGGACAGGTCTTGCACAACTGGATTTAGTGAGCCTTGGTAGCATCATTCATTACCCTATCTGGGAACAGTATTTCAGATTTCAGGGGTGGAAAGAAATGTCAGCAGGCATCCAAAACTTGCTTTCTTTTAAGATGATAAAAGCATTTTCTTGTCACTATTCTCTGTATTTTAATATGTTCCAGTAACAGTACTACAATGACCTATATAGGGAAAGGAGGCTTGTAAGCAAAGCACTTGGCCTAATAGTCATGGATGGGAAAATTTGTCCATTCCCAGGTCCATGTTCATTTTGCATGGTTTTTTAACCAATAATTGTATTCTGTTTCTTCACAAATCTGCATTTTTTTAAAAAAAAATAGTATTGAAATTTTAATATTATCTTAATATTTTTATCTTAATATTTTAAGATAATATCTTAATATTAAAATATCTTAATATTTAAGATAGTAATCCTATTACCCCTAGAAAGCATCTGTGGGGCCATTGGGCAAAGTAGACCTCCCTTCCCAGCTACCACAGGCTCCCTCTTCTAAAGTAAATGGTAAATTCCCCCAACGGAGGGAAGTAAATAGTGGGATCCCACAGGGATCTGTATTAGGACTAATGTTTTTCAGCCTGTTCATAAATGATCTGGAATTAGGAGTGAGCAGTGAATGGCCAAGTTTGCCGATGACACCAAATTATTTAGGGTGGTTAAAACAAAAATGGATTGTGAAGACCTCTGAAAGGATCTCTCCAAACTGGGAGAATGGGCATCTAAATGGCAAATGTGGTTCAATGTAAGCAAGTGTACAATGATGCAGGTCGGGGCAAAAAATCCCAACTTCAAGTATAGACAGATGGGATCAGTGACCAACCAGGAAAGAGATCTTTGGGTTGTGGTGGACAGCTCAATGAAGATGTCAACCCAGTATGTGGCCACTGTAAAAAAGGCAAACTCCATGTTAGGCATAATTAGAAATGGAACTGAGAATAGAACTGCCAACATCATACTGCCCCTATACAAATCTAGGGTGCAACCACACTTGGAATACTGTGTCCAGTTCTGGTCATCACACCTAAAAAAGAGATATTGTAGAGCTGGAAAAAGTGCAGAAAAGGTAGGGATGGCAGAGAATTTCTCCCCGAATCTTCGGGGGGCCGAGCGTCAACGCATTCGGCCCCCCGAAATCGGCAGTGAAATTCTCCCCCCCGCCCCCCCGGGATGAGACTTACCGTAGCTGAATGTCCCTCCCGGCGGCGGGTCCCGGCGGTGGTTCGGTGGGGGCGGGGGCGGCAGCCGGTCTTTCGACCGGCTGCCGCCGCCGCCATTACAGCTGAAGTAAAAAAACCCAACAACCCCGTGATAGGCTACGTAACGATTAATGTAGCCTATCACGGCTAGATCTCCAAAGTCAGCCGTGATAGGCTACATAAATCATTACGTAGCCTATCACGTTTTTTTTTTTTAAACTTTCGTAGTTCGCGGCCGGGGAGACGGGGCGCTTCTCCCCGGCCTGAATTTCGGCCGGGCGAGGCGGGAAGCCTCCCCCCCCAGCCTGAATTTCGGCCAGGCAAGGCGGGACGGCTCCCCCCCTCGCCTGAACTTCGGGGGGAGAAGCGAAGCGCCTCCCCCCCACTGTGAAACACCCCTGCGAAAAGGTAAGTGACTTTCGTACATTCCTATGAAAAGGGCAACTAAAATGATCAAGGGGCTGGAGCATCTCCCCTATGAGAGATGGTTCAAACAGCTGGGATTGCTTAGCTTGGAAAAAAGGAGGGTAAGGGGAGACATGACAGAGGTCTAGAAAATTATGAATGGTGTGGAGAATTTGGATGGGGAGACATTTTTCTCCCTCTCTCAAAATGCTAGAACCCAGGGTCATCCTATGAAGCTGCTTGATGGGAGATTCAGGACAGTCAGATAAAAGGAAGTCCTTCTTCACACAGCGCATAGTTAAACTATGGAACTCGCCATCACAGGATGTAGTGATGGCCACCAATTTGGATGTCTTTAAAAGGGGGGGGTAGAAAAATTCCTGGAAGAAAAGGCTATCAACTGCTACTAGTCCAGATGGCTATGTGCTACCTCCAGTACCAGAGGCAGTGAGCCTATGTACACTAGTTCCTGGGGAACATGGGTGGGAGGGTGCTGTTGTACTCATGCCCTTCTTGTGGGTTCCCAGTCAACAGCTGGTTGGCCACTGTGTGAACAGAATGCTGGACTAGATGGACCCTTGGTGTGATCCAGCATGGCTCTTCTTAGGTTCTTAAGGTCAGATTTCCAACTTCGAGAAGAGAGGAAATGGGTATATTTGGGGGGGGGGCAGTGGTATGGGAGGGGAGAGGCCATCGATCTGCTGGATCCAACAGCTTTTCAGCCCTTGTCCCTGCCCCTGCCAAAGAGAGGATGCATTAGATGGCTCAGAGGCCCATCTGATGTAAATAGCATTAGTGAAGCACAGAGAGGCAAACATAGCCTCTGCTGCACCATCCACCCTGCCAGCAAGAGCCCAGCAGGGCTTAGGATGGATGGAGGGCTCCAATAGCAGAGCCTTCCATCATTTGTGCTAGAGATGTGTATTTCTTCAAGCATTGGTTTTGACTATCCTCAGCAGCCTGGCAACAACATCCCCTTCTAATATGGGACAGAATGGCCCCTGGGAATGATGCTATGCTAAGACGTAGCACTGTTTCTGGGGCCATTCCGCCTCACATTAGGAGGGGATGTTGCCAGGCTGCTAGGGCAACAGAAGCAATTTGAAGCAGAAGCAATGTTTTTTTAAAAAGGGGGTGGGGGGAAACAAACTCTTGGCCACCTCGTAAGTCAAGTTAAGCTCATCCCACCTGAAATGGTTGAGCATTTGCCCCTCCCCTGAAAGCCACTGATATTCCCTGCACACACTGTGGTGGAGGAACAAATGGTCCCATGAAAGCAGGGGAGGAGGAATATATTCAGCCCAGCCTCTGTTCAAGCTGCTGAGAACCGCTTTGCAACATTTGGAGAAGTGTGAGATCTGATGGAAGGCTAAGTTCCAATCTGCGCATTAGTATGAGACATGTGGAGGAATTAGCAGACACTGAATTACTCATCTATTCATAGTAAGAGAGAACTAGATAGGACCATTTTAAAAACCCTCCAACCCTGCAGAGGTTGAAGACCCACTCATCTAAACACTAACCCCATTCTGGCATTCAACTTGAACGTGTCAGGGCACAAAGTGGGTAGAGGGCTGGCGGTGGGGTGCATGCCAGCCCCAGCCCCAACATTCCTGTGTGCCACCTCTGTCCTGTCCACTTCTGACATCCATGCATTCAGTGCAAATGTGTGAAGGGAGACTGAGTACAGCTGTGCACAAATGGCCTCTCAGAATTCTCCAGCCTATTTGTGGGCAGAGAAATTGGGGGGACAATTTCACCAAATTTCTCCTAGGGGAGGAGAAATTCTCCAACAGTTTCTCACAGATAGGGCTCACTATTGGCAGGGGTTGTAGTAGCACAGCTTCTTTCTTTTTTCCTAAGGGCTTTTGGTTTATTGTGTTGCTTCTGTAGGTGGCAACAGCATCAACTGTGTTGGGGCTTCCACTTTTTTGAGGCAGAATTTTGAATTTCTTCTGGTGGTTTTTGAGCTTACCTAATCACTGCAAGGTGGCTGAGGGTGCCGTGTGTGTTTTCTCTCTCTGTTACACATCTCTCCACTGCTCTGCAGCCTCCCAGGCCACCTGCACTTCCTGAACTGAAAAAGCCCCATGGGAGGAATTTCCTCATGATGTCTTCCTCATGATGGCTTTAACTGAAGTGCAGGAAGCTGAGGAGGCTACAGGCTGCCACAGAGATTACTGTACAATGACAGAGAGGACAGTCATACACACTCCTCAACCATCTCATAAGTAAGGTAAGCACAGAAATCCCAAACCCAACCCATGAGAATTTCTCCAAAATTTCTAGAGATGTTGGAGAATGCCGCCATGGACTCCAGTGAGGCTGGATTCTTTAGAATCTGCCTTCCCAGAGTCCGTGGCAGAACAGAGCAATCCCCCCCCACTCCGCGGAATCCCCCCAGGACGGAGCCTACCTGGCTCCGATGGCGGCTCCAGCGGCGGCTCCAGCAGCAGCTCCAGGTGGTCTTCCGGCCACTGCCGGGCTACGGCCACAAATGGTGGCCACTACGCCAGCCGCCATTTGTGTCCCTGCCAAGCCGTGATAGGCCACGCAAGTATCTATGTAGCCTATCACAGCAAAAGGCAGGGACGCAATTGGCGGCCGCTACACCATTTGCGCCCCTGCTCTTTGCCGTGATAGGCTATGTAGATACTTACGTAGCCTATCACGGCAAAAGGAAGGGATACAAATGGTGGCCGCTACGCCATTTGCGCCCCTGCTCTTTGACGTGATAGGCTACATAAGTATCTACATAGCCTATCACGGCAAAAGACAGGGACGCAAATGGCTTAGCGGCTGCCATTTGCGTCCCTGCCTTTTGCAGTGATAGGCTATGTAGATACTCCATGGAGCAGAGCTGGCTGGGCAGGATTTCAGGGGGAGGGATGGATCATCTCCCCCCCGACCGTGGATGCCCCTCAGCGGAGCAAGGTAAGGGATTCGTACATCCCTAAACATTTCTTCTCCTTTGTATTTCTTTTTGAAAGCAATTTCTTTTCTATCAAATTGAATGAGAATGGTAAAAAAAAAAGTGGGAGAAATTTTCAGCACAGCACTAAGATTGAGTTTAGAAGCCTCCCTGTGATCAGGAACCCTGATAATGCCTTTTGTGCCACTTTGTGCCTCAGGCTGAAAATTTGATCTGTCCATGACAAGGGAATTGTCCCATTTCTCCAACCTCCATCCATAGATCACCATCCTCCTCCTGTCCAGCAGAAAATACAGTAGTAGGGATCCTGCCCTGCAGAATTAATGGGACCAAATTTCAGTTGAGGCAGACCTGTGTTTTCCTTAGAGGCCATGCATTCCTGAGTAGGGATGGACACATTTCTCAGTTTCACTTTCTCCTGCACTTGAATTTTTAAAATCTCAAGTTCTTTCCATCCCAGATATGAAGACATTTGCAAAGTTTGGTCAATTATTATCAAAACTGAACTTAAATTCTCACCCATCTTCACTGGCCAAATTCAATAGGTACAGCTATTCCCAGCATGGCGAGGACCATAATATACCTACCTGCCAAACAGCTGTTAAAGATGAGGTGCTTGTCAGAAGAAAGTGGTGGCAACCCTAATTCAGCACTAACGTGGTTGAATATCCAGAGATTCAAACTGAGTTTTTTACAAGCTAAGCACTGAAAGTTCTGGGCCTGGATAGGCGAATCTGTCAGTTGTGGTTCCTCCCACATTTGAATTTTAAAAATCTCACATTCTTTCCATCTCAGATATGGAAAACTTTGTGAATATTGGTAAATTCCTATCAAAATTGAAATGAAACAAAATTCTCACTGATCCTTACTCCTGAATCACTTCACTTGATGGGCACTCAGCATGCATGTTGAAATCCCACCAAATAATCAGTCTGAGGCAGTTCATCACCACCCTTGAGACCATCTCCACTCACAAAGTCTGGGAAACTGTTAGGTGGATGGTTCACCAGGTTTAATATCTATTCTGTGTCAGGTCCATAAACTGAAAACTAGGTGATTGCTGAACAGAGCACCTCAACTGGGATGGAATCATGCTTGATCCTTGGGGCAACTCCGTCTTGCCCCTAGGTGTGCCCACCACATCTAAAATAGCAGGCACCCAGACCTCTACCCAGCTCCACCTAATGAACCCCCAAGGCACATAGCCAAGCCCCAATCTCAACCACAGCACAATCTGAGTTGTGGGATGCAGAATAATCTCACAGCAGTGCAGGGCACAAGCCAAATTTCTCTTACAGACACCTGATTTTCATTCTCAGTTTGGGCAGGCAAGGAAAGTTTGTCATCTCTGAACTGACTGCTGGGTGGAATAAAAATTCCATTGGTGGAATGGCTCCACTCAGTGAGATCTCAACAGGGCAAATCCCACTTACTGGCAGTAGGAGATCTTTTACAACAAGGCATGATTACATTCCAGACATTCCCCCCTCCCAACCCATTTAGCATACTCTGAGCAACTCTATACCAGCCTAAAATCCCACAATTAGAACAGGGCTTTCTGCTTCCATTTTAAATGCAGGCTCACGATGGACTCCCTTTACCATGCACTTCCTTTCCCCCCTTTATCTGAGTCTTCCATAAGTTTCATTAATCAGCCGCTGAACAGCGCTGTGGTCTAGCTCTTATTGCAGCAGGTTTTTTTTCCCTTTTCATGAAGGAACTCAAGCAGAACTCAAGCATGGTAATTTGATAGGTCATTATCGCCAATCTTTGAAAAAATGGAATAAAGGCCATTTAGCAGGAGATGCCCTGGAGGTTTACGACATCGTTTAAAGGACCCCAAACTTCCGTGTAGGGGTGCACGAAAGCCACTTACCTGGTCTCACAGCTTTTCGCGGTGGGGGGGAGGCGCTTTGCTGCTCTCCCCCCGAAGTTCAGGCCGGGGGGGAGGCTTTCCGCCTCGCCCGGCCGAAATTCAGGCTGGGGGGGAGGCTTCCCGCTTCGCCCGGCTGAAATTCAGGCCGGGGTGGAGGCGCCTCGCCTCGCCCTGCCGCGAAATAAAAAGTAAAAAAAAAACGCCCCCATGATAGGCTACGTTAATCGTCACGTAGCCTATCACGGGGGCATTTTTTTTTCTTTTATTGGAATGGCGGTGGCGGCAACCGGTCGAAAGATCGGCTGCCGCCCCCACCCCTGACAAAGACCCGATGAACCGCCGCTGGGACCCGCCGCCGGGAGGGACATTCGGGAAAGGTAAGTCCCATCCTGGGGGGGGGCGGGGGGAGTGCGGAGAATTTCTCCCCGAAACTTCTTCGGGGGGCCGAACACGTTGGCGCTCGGCCCTCTGAAGTTTCGGGGAGAAATTCTCCGCCAACCCTACTTCCGTGAGTAACCAATCTCAATAGCAGGATAAAAGGTCTGTGTGATGAAGTCCTCTGTTTTTCTACTTTTGACTCATTTGTCAGAAATGCAATTCCATCTCTTTTGAAAGGACCACAGCTAGTTCATTCAAGTCACAACCGTAAAAAAATAAAAACAAAAAATAATCCTAAGAAGTAAGTCCCACTGTGTCTGATGGGGCTTACTCCCATGTAAACGTCCATAGGATTGCAGTCCAAATCATCCCCCCCCCTTTGATGGTGTTGTATAAAAATAATCTGGTGGTGGTGGTATAATTGGGAAGCATTTGCTGAGGAACTCATGAGCAAGTTCCAGCTTGTGCATTTGTTCACAAACTGCTCATTTAAAATATTCATCTTGCTTTATTTTGTGTGTGAGATTGCTTCCCTGGATGATTGCAGTGTTTAATAGAAATGAATAATAAATACCAGTCTAAAACTCCAAGTCAGTTGAATACAGGTTGTTGAATAATTCCTGCTAAAAATTTATGGGTTTCTCCCTGTTAGGAATGAGCCTGTAATCACCTGAATAGTCTAAAATGATAATTCTATGGGCCAGATTAACAGGTGTAAAAATTCTTCACACATCCCATAAAGTTTGGTGAAGGTGTTTTGCCTTTGTTGCATCCAGCTGGCACAACATCCAGCTCTAAGCCACCCCACTCATAAAATTGCAGCGCTCAGTAGCAGAAGTTTCCAGTTGCCTTACAGACATTTCCAGCTAATTAATGCAATCTTCATAGTAATGAGAGTAGCTACTGCAGAAGATCTTTGATTAAAAAAAAAAACCCAAGCCATTTTAAATGCCAGCACAATGTGTCATGTATTTACCATTATGTGATAATGTCACCATCTCAGCTTTATAACCTTTTATAAAATCCCAGCTATATATAGTCAGATCTAGCTGTTTCACTTACACCAATTTATTAAATGCTGGGGGTATCAAATATTTTTGTGGGAAAGTTCAAAATTTTGCAGTGACAAGGATTCTGGCCTCTATTATCAACAGTGTGTCAAAATATGCCTACTCCAGGGATATGTTTCCACCAGCCAGTGTCATCCTGTGCAGCGTGCTCCATTTTGGTTCACTCTCTACTTCAGAGATGTTACATATAAAAATCTGGACCTATTTAAAGAGGTTTCATAACTTCTGATGCATTCCTATGAGCTAGAACTTCATGTTTCACGTATTAGAAACAACAGAGTTAACTCTAGCCCTTGATCCTTTAAAAATATTAAGAGGGGGAAATTTAATTATTACCCTTTTTCTAGAAACTGGGTTGGATCCAGATTTAGTAATACTCAGATTAGACTCACTACAATTAATGGGATTTAAGTTAGTCATGGCTAACTTAAGTCCCATTGATGTTAATGTGTCTACTCTAAATTGGATCCAACCTTACACTGGCTGCCTCCTCAACTAGCTATGTGGTGCATTAATTAGAGGGAAGGAAATGTGATGGTGGGTGGTGAGGAAAAGCACAACTATCTGCCACTTGCCACTAAAGTATAATGGAACATTCACAGGGCCTTGACCACAGGGAAAACACTGGAACAACAACTGAAAGTATGTAAAACATTTGCTTGCACACCCTGGAGCCCAATTCATGAGTTCATTCAAATGCATTATGGTTGTTGCTTAAAACTAGGGATGTCAGAGAATTCCGTGACGGGATCCCCGAAATCCATTTTGAAAGCCCAGTACGCTATTTGTGTTCCCCTTTCTTTTCTTTGTCTTAGTCTACGTAAATATTGACATAGACTAAGACAGCGAAAAATAAGGAACGCAAATGGCAGCGGCCGTAGCTGCCGCCATTTGCGTACGCATTTTTTTTTTTACCCAGAGCCCTCCGTGGCCAGAAATCTGGCTGCGGATGGCCCTGGCCTGGGCCTGGCCGGCTGCTCTGCGGAGCCGCTGCGGGGCACAGCCGGTTGTCGAGGATTCCGAGGGGGAGGACCGGATCACCTCCCCCCCCATCGAGGATTCCGGGCGGAGGGACGGAACGCCTCCCCTCCCACCATGAACAGAATCCACGAAAAGGTAAGTCACTTTCGTACATCCCTACTTAAAACAATACCATATAGAGGCACAGCAAGCCATTTGTGTTTACCAGCTCCCACGGCATTGTGGCTTTTGTCACACGGACAGTTTAATTCACAGAGCTGTACTGTCATGCTTTTGTTTCATATGGAGAACATGGCAGTTTGCATGCATGAATCAGGTCCTGTAACCGAAAGGCCCTGTGGATGAAGCCAGAGCATAAGCCTAGGGAGAGTGTCTGGGTTAGAGGACATGATCTGGGCCAGGCAGCAACTATGAACATCAATCAGCAAGCACTTCCATCCATCACCCCAACTAAGATCCTGGCCCCATATACAGATCTACCCATTTCTGCTTGCTAAGATATCTTGCTAGAGGCACACACAGCCTCTGGCTCTCTCATTTTCTCTTACACATAATCCCATTTCTCATGCCCAGGGAATAAGATCTGCAAGCACAGGAAGTTGTTTTTCTCCTGCTCAATTTATAATTTAAAATAAGTCAGTGACATGACAGTAATTCAAGTCATGTCAGTTTGAGATTAAATGTGGTCCTTAGATCTGGAACTTTGTTCTTCCATCTGCTTTAAAAAGAAAAGAACCTAGCTTGTGCTATGTGTCCAGACACAAACACATAAGGGTATTTCAATGGGGGGTTTCTTCACAGAGTTACTGTGATTAAAGTGGAACAAAAGAACAGTTTGAACTAATGCTGCATCGGTGACTACGTATGCATATATTGCTTATTAATGTTCAGATTTAGCATTGTGTGTTTTGAGATTTTGGATCATGCAATGGAAACAAACCAAACTCCCAGTCCCAGGTTCATGTCAAATGTGTGTGGTTTGATATTTAGTCTTTTATAATATGCTATACTAACATATTGCACATATATAATTGTTACCCCCCGCCCTTTGGGTAACAGAGCAAACTCTGCTAGGGTTTTTAAAGCCAATATAATATTAATTGTAGCACTTTGTAAAACTTGTGATCTGATCTGGATCTACATTTTGTTATTTGAGGCCACTGTTTATTCTCTATAAGAATGAGTCAAAACAATAATAGCAGTGGTGTGATACTAGCTCTTCTCTCTTCATTTTTCTGATGTAATGTCAAAACAACGCTGATGTATGATTTATAGATATCACATGTTGTCCAGTTGCTCTCTAGCATATCAGCCTACAAGGAATGAGAAACTGGGCAGAATTTCTGCATGGTATATGAAGAGGGAAGAGAAACTAGGGATGTTAGAGAATTCCACCACGGATCCCAGGGGGGCCGAATTCCAGTGAATTCAGCGCCCCCGGAATCCATGGCGGAATGGAGCAACCCACCCCACCACCCCGCAAAAGCCCCCTGGAACGGAGCCTACCTGGCGGCAGCTCCGGCCACGGCTTCGGCTCCAGCGGTGTCTCCAGCGGCGGTGGTGGCTCCAGCCACTGCCGGGCTGCTGCGGATGCAAATGGCGTTCTGAGTAGGGGACGCCATTTGCATCCCTATGGTAGCCTGTGATAGGCTATGTAAATATTTACATAGCCTATCACGGCTAAAGCAGGGATGCAAATGGCATAGGGGACGCCATTTGCGTTCCCGTTTTAGCTGTCATAGGCTACGTAAATATTTACTTAGCCTATCATGGAGAAAACGAAAACGCAAATGGCATAGGGGACTCCATTTGCATCCCCACTTTAGCTGTGATAGGCTACGTAAACATTTATGTACTCTATCACGGGCTACCATAGGGGCGCAAATGGCATCCCCTACTCAGGACGCCATTTGTGTCTGCAGCAGCCCGGCAGCAGCTGGAGGCTCCGCTGAGGGTTGGCCTGGCCGGCGGCTCCGTGGCCTGGCCGGGCAGGATTCTGGGGGGGGAAGTATTGCCTCCCCCCCATCGAGGATTTTGGGGGGAGGGACGGAGCGCCTCCCCCCCCCACGGATGTCCCTGGACGAAACCAGGTAAGTGTTTCGTACATCCCTAGAAGAAACGTCACCCCTAGATTAAAATACACACACTACGTTGCCAGCAAATCTAGCACTCCAAGGGAAGGGACCATATAGCTTAGTGGTAGGCATGTGCTTTGCATGCATAAGGGTCCAGGTTCAATCCCTCTCATCTCCAGTTAAAAGGATCAAGTAGCAAGTAATCAGAAAGGCCCTGGAAAAGTCACTGCCAGCCATAGTAAACTTTACTAGGCTAGATGGACAACTAATTTGACCTAATTTAAGGCAGCTGCTTCTGCCTGCCCCTTTTTGTCACTAGGTCAAGTAAAATTATTTGCTTTTTGTATAGGTCATGGGTAGCCTGCAGTACCCAAATGACCTTGTAATCATAGCATAATTTTTTAAAAGCCTTCATTTTTTAAGTAACAGCCTGATCTTTCTATGCATGTTTCCTCAGAAACAAATCCCACTGAAATCAGTGGGGCTTATTCTTCAGTGAGCATGCATAGGGCTGCATCAAGATTGTAAGCATGTTCACTGAGAATTAAGTCTCACTGAGTTCAATGGGGCTTACTTTCAAGTAAGCGTTAATAAGATTGCAACCTAGGCTTTTTTTAGCAACTCAATTACAGAAACAAAATGGAAAATATTGCAATCAGTGCTAAAAGCTCAGAACCAAGATGCCAATAAAAATACACTTGAACCCTGGTATCTATTTCTTTGTGAAAATGATATTTAATTCAAGTAAGGCTCAGAATATTTTATGAAACATACATGGAAAGTTCTGCTTCACAAAATGAGTTATATTTGACAAGGAGAAGAAAGTATTTGCTACATCCGTTTTCATCCAGAAATGTCCCATTTAGTAACGGAACCTTCGCCTATGTTATTTGGGAAGGGGCAAAAGTAGTCATGTTGGTAAGGCTGAAATGTGTCCCCCAAACTTCTTAATTTTACCTTTCTTGCAACTACTTGTGGCTGTTCTCTGCAAGCAGTCCCTCTGCTGCTGCTTTAGCATCTTCCCCCATATCCACTTTCTCCTTCCTTCCTTGTGTGATCTCATCCCATCAGGGATCACATACTGAACATGATAATGTATGTCGCAATGCTGTTTGGTGAAATTACGGTGTCACTGAGAGCAAACCAAGTGAGAATGAGAGCAATGATTCTTTCATTGCATGCCCTTACTCTGAATAGGTGAACACTCCCTTTTCAACCCCACCACCACCACCACGAAGGTGAGCACTTCTGGTGCTTTTTACACTTCTCACAAAAAGTATTCCCCTGCTTCCTGCTCAGCCCTAGTTATTCCATATAGCTTTCTAATATGTTAATTAATTTAGATCTTTGTCTCCAGAGATGGTAGTCTCCAAGTGGACTTCATCTTCAAAGAAATGTAGTAGTACATATGGGCAGAATCCAACTGGGCACTTTTGCCCCCACCGATTCTCTTATACCCCACCAATTCTGTTGAACAAGCAGCCCCCACCACTTGCACAACATTGATTTAGCACTTCTGGGGCAACCCGGAAATACTAGTCTCTGGAAGGAGGCAGGTCAGTGGAGCCCACCTAAGGGAGCTCCACCAACCTGCCTTCTTCCAGAAACAGGCATTTCTGCTCATTTCAGGGCTTCCTCTAGGAAGTGCTAAATTCCCCTTGTGTTAGCCGTGAGCCCTGCTTGCACAATGGAATTGGAGGGACCCACCGCTCGTGGAAAGGAATTGGCAGGGCAGAAGGGAATTGATGGGAGAGTAAGCACCCTATTGGATTCTGTTTCTGCCCTATATTTGCTTTCACATTTCTACTGTCTACTGTCTACCAGCACTCTTCTACTGCTGCTGCTGTGTCACTGCTGTCTTATATAGATTACACTGCACTTGCACATAAGGTAGCACACTATGATCCAGCCATGTTTTGTAAGCCCATTTAGGGCACAATCCTATGCATGTTTAGATGGCCTACAACTCCCAGCATACCCCAGCCAGCCATGCTGGCTGGGGCATGCTGGGAGTTGTAGGCCATCTCAACATGCATAGGATTGTGCCCTTAAAGGCTCAGATACAATATTTGAAGTATCCCAATATGAACCGGAGTTAATCAGAAATGATGTCCCCAGTTTTCAGATGTAGGTGTTCTTGTGACACTTAAAAGATTATTGTGATGGCTGAATGTCAAGGGGAAAAAACCCCCGAGTGGAGTTCTTCTAGGCATGTAGGTTGCTAAACCTTTCTTTAAAGACCTAATATAGACAAAATATGAAAAGAAGATTTATGAAATCGTCATAATACTTTCTGTCAAATACTGTAGGAATCTAACTAAAGTGTGATCAAACTAAGATATGTATGTGTTGGCCAGTAGGATAGAATTAAAAACAGAATGACAGAAAAAATTCTTGATTTGCTTGCTTCCACCAGTTCGTTTCAGATTCTTCAGTGCACAGCAGTTCTATTAAGATTATAATGGAAGTTATAACTGTGCATTAACTGAAAAATAAACTCATTTCTCATTTTCTATCCAGGTTTAATGGATTAGCAAATATATTTTGTTTCCTTAAAAACAACAACACAATTTTGCATTCTGATTTCACTACCATAGATGCGGGTATTTCTTAATATGTTTCCTTATTTTCTTTTAAGTTCAAAATGGCAAGAAGAGATGTTACAATCATAAGATTGATAATTAAAGAAACAGAGAATAGAGAGATCAATATCTGAGCTGGCTTGAGTCTGTGGTTGTATTACATATTTTTGAGCATTGGGAAGAATGTCATGTATGTGAATCAATGTATGTGTGGGCATATCAAGAGTCCAAGTGGATAAACTGGACTATGTTCTACTAAGGTAACATTCTAGAAGCACTAGTAGTTTATTTTATGATGCACATTGCAGGTAGGGGTGGGGGAGAATTTCTCCCCAAAACTTCGGGGGGCCGAGTGCCAACGCATTTGGTCCTCCGAAGATTCGGGGAGAAATTCTCCGCCCCCCCACCCCCCCAGGATGGGACTTACCTTTTATGAATGTCGCTCCCAGTGGCGGGTCCCGGCGGCGGTTTGGCAGGTCTTCGTCAGGGGCGGGGGCGGCGGCCGGTCTTTTGACCGGCTGCCGCTGCCGCCATTACAAGAAAAGTAAAAAAAAAACAAAACGCCCCCTGTGATAGGCTACGTAACGATTAACGTAGCCTATCACGGCTAGATTTGCAAAGTCAGACATGATAGGCTACGTTAATCGTCACGTAGCCTATCACGGGTGACTTAAAAAAAAAAAAAAGCACATACGCTAATGGCGGCCCCCATAGGGAGCCGCCATTCGCGTTCCTTATTTGGTCCCTGTAGTCTACGTAAAGATTTACGTAGATTACAGTGAAAATAAGGGCAACGCAAATAGTGTTGCAAATAGCAATTTGCAGGACAAAAGGTAAGGTACACAGAACTGGGTTTATGCAGCATCAGCATTGCCTATGTATGCTTCATTAATCAAAACAGATAATGGTTCCCAAACCCAAGGTGTGACAGCATCAACTTGGTCACATCTCTAGAGACAACTTATCCAGAGATAAGGCTAGATGTAATCACCATGAACCTCAAGCCAGTATTTCATTGCTAGATAGGAGTATGTTAGCATAATGTGACAATGTTGTTGTTGTTGTTGTTGTTATTTAAAATTAGTTATTGAATAGGATCAGGCCACTGAAGGGCATTAAATGAAATGATTTAAGTACTAATATCTGGGATCTGGTGAAGCCAACTGTGGAGGAAACCCTAGTTGTGGAGTGGGAGAGTACATTCCTTTTAAGAAAATGTTCCCGGTTAAAGTGAAAGTTGATTGTTATCATGTAAGATAACTTACATAGGATTTTTCCTGACACCATTCCTGTTCATTTAAGGCCTGCATAATATAACCAGAAATTCACATGCAAGCTTCTCCTATCCCTTCATTTCCACCCCAGGAAACATTTTTTGGCTAATGTCTGCCTGTCATTCAACTGCTGCTGTGCCCCTGTCAGAAAAAGAAGTTGGCAACTTTAGAGAAAAGGAATACTTCTGCTAGTGGCTTAGGAAAGTATATCTGCACTACAGTCCTAAACTGAGAACCCAGGGGACAGTTTTCCATAACATTCTTAACACCTCAAAATTTAGAATTCCCAGGATGCTTTATGAAGAGCTGGGACAATTAAAATATAAACAGTAGCAGCCTTGCTCTACCCACAATAGGAGGCATGAGGCATCCACGTAGCAGGCACTGGGTAGAAACGAAGAACAAGCTAGAAATGCAGATTATTTGAAGCTGCATGTATAAATTAAAACTCCTAAAAAGGAATTAGGGACAGAGGAGTAATGGGAAATGCCCATAGATAGGTAATGGGAAAGCGAAAATGGGTCAAGGAAGAGACCAGTGAGAAAAAAAATGAATATATATGCATAAAGATGCTAATTAAGGTTCATATAAATACAGTATATATAACTACGGTATGACTTGTTATTTATGCAAACCTATATATGGAGTATTCATAAAATTCCACATATAGAAATGGAATGAAATTTAATTTGGAAACTGCAAAACAATGGAAAAATGGAAATCTATCTATCCCTAATTCAGAGATGCCTTTGAATTAAATCACAAATATGTCATTGCAAGTAAATTACATTGCAAGGAAGATGAGATGGGTGATTTCCTTTGTGGCTTCCTTCACAACAGGATTTCAAATGTTTCACTGAGGAAGCAAGCACACATTTTAAATCTCCTCCCAGGGAAAAGCCATCTGGGGAAGACTTGAAGTGAGTAAAGGGTGCAAGAGGGAAGGGTTAAGAACCCCCTTCTGTATTGCTTCTCCACTTGAAATGACTCCACTTGAAAAAAAGGAGCATTGAGCTTCTGTACACCCATTTGTATGTAATGTATGGTTTGGCCGTAAGATTTTCCATCTTTGCCAGGGTACACTGTCCATTGTCCCTGCATAGTAGTATCAAATAAGATATGTCTTGAATTGCAAAATGCCCCTTTCTTGTGGCCATTGTCTGACCTCTTGACTTCATAGCAGGATTGACTTGATTCAACACAATGGAAAGGTATTTGTACAAAATATTTCTATGGAAAATGAAATAGAATAGTGAGCTGATTCTATCAGATCTTTCCCCACCATCCCCCCTTTCTTGAAGAAGAATTGTCAGCAGGGAAATAGTATGTAATTCTTTGAAAGTGCCAGAGGATTTTACATTCTTTGTCATACAAGACAAAAGACTTGCTTTTCTGTGACTTTATCATGCCTTGGTTAAGGATTCAAGGATGAAACTATATCCGCTCAAGATTATGTTATAAAAGAACAGCACAAGGGATAGGGAGGATGTGAAGAGCAACAGGACCATAGCCATGACGCTGCTCTACTTGTATATTTGCAAGTAAAACAAACATTACAAAACATCCTAAGGGTCCAGTGAACTCTCTTCTCAAAGGGGTCCAAACACCAGTAGTGCTGGCCCCTCAAATGTCTCTCTGCTCAGGGATGTGTGGAGCATTTTATAACAACAACATATCACTGGGAAAATGTAATCCAGTTAGTGTATCTGTTTATGTGGTCATTTAGTCTTCAGTTTAATTTTAAACTTTCTTGTAGATATACTATCTTTGTACCATGAAATTACAAAATGTAAGGACCTGGAGAAAGGCAAGATGTTGGGGTGGGGGAAGAGTGTGTGTGTGTGTGTGTGTGTGTGTGTGAGAGAGAGAGAGAGAGAGAGAGAGAGAGAGAGATGGTACTTATGAGGAAGAACTGCATGAAATAGCACTGTCTGTCAGATTGTTTGCTAGTAGATAGTATTTATCCCATTTGGTAAAAAAAAAAATATCTAAGGAATATACCACTAAAAACAAACCTGGCACAAAGAATGTTTAAAGATGTCTGGCTAGTGTCATGCCCCCATGGAAGGAATTTTTCTCCTCCTAGGAGCTAGAGCTCTCAGAGACAGATGATGCTACCAGGGATGTCCGGACTGTGTAAAATCCGCTGTTTGTGTTTTGCGGATTGTCAGGCACTTTCGTTCTGTCATCCGCCCACAGATGGATGTGAATATTTGTTTTTTGTCATGAGGAAAAATATGGAAATAATTACGTAAATATTTACATAAGTATTTACATAAGTATTTACAAAATTTACCTCGGTACATAACATTTAGTATATTGTCCCCTATTCCATTCAACATTTCCTCAGCAGACACTTACATATTTTTCTATGGATTTACATGTGTAAATTTTGGGAAAGTAAAAAAAATCATCCGAAAGTCCACAGACTCCGCACAGCCTGAGGGGGTCACTCTGCAGCAGATTCCGCAGGTCAGATTCTTAGAAATTCAAGCTCATTTTAATCCATCTCAAATTCTTCAGCATCCCTAGATGCCATGGAAGCACCCATATCAGGAGACCTGGGGAAATCTGGGCCCTTGGAGAAGAGGACCACGTGTCCATCCCCACAGGAGGAGGGGAGTTCTGCTTTAGAGTCAGAGGCTGAACAACCACCCAGTTGCAGAGAGCATCATCGGCTTAAGAGGCAAATCAGTAGGGCTCCTGTAAGAAAAAGCACCTGACCTGAAGGATGCCTCAAGAGGAGGGATCCCCTCAAGAGCAAGTCTTGTAATGTACTGCAGCTGAGCCTTGGGTGGGGCTCAGGAAGCTCTGGTAACACAAGCCAGCATGCTCAGTCTAGCCTGTGCTGTAAAATGTGTTGCAGTAGCTCCTGTATTTGGTACCCTGGCCTTGATTTGTGTTGGACCTCTGTGTTGTTGACTGTTGGCTTTCTGCCCAATGCTGCTTTTTGGAGCTCTGAGTATCCTTGACTGATATCCTGTGCATTTGACCTTGGCTACATCTTTGACTTCTCTCTGGAAAATCTGTGTTTGCCTGGTAAACTGTGCTTGACTATTGGTTTGCTTTGACTTCTCTATTGCAATTAACTTTATGTTTGCATAACAAAGACCTGAACTTAGTTGAGGCAGGACATAGAGTCAAAAATAGGCTTGGTGACCATTCTAACTATGGCCAGTTGCTGCTCCTATTGCTATTACTACATTAAAAATTATCCAGCACCCAGAGTCTGTAGCGTATACTACACAGACAAGACAAGGAAGTGGGGAGATGCTATAGAATGAGTAGAAGAGGGGCCAACCTGCACTGCCTGTTTAAAACTGTGCTTCATTTCACAGTTTAAATTGTGGCCATAATCAAGATTGGGACCATGACTCAGTGGAGTGGGTTTCACCCTTTCCCCATGTCATGGTACCAATGAACCCCTGCCCCCCACCTGAAATACATCCTGGGAGGGATGTTCCAGTTGGGTTATGGTGGAGTTTGGAACAGCAGAGAAGGCAATCAAGGCAAATCTCATGTTTTTCTGAGGAAAGGGTTTTTTCTTTTCAAAGCCATGAAGTAGAAAGAAGTAGCTGGACAAACAATGGGTGGCTGTGTGACAGATGACACAGAGATGGGAATTGACAGAAAGAAACAAAAGTGAGTTGGCAACTTGGCAGTAGAGGACCTTGCTTTTATATGAATAGGATGCATGTGATGACAGGTTAACTTGATGAAGGAATCATTCTTGCTTCTTCTTCTGCAAGATTAGCAATAGGAATGTCACATATGTCCAGCTGGGGCTCAAGGCCTGGAAAGAAATCACTTGCTCAGCCCACTGAATGCCAGTCTGTGGATGCCTGCGCTTGCTGGACTCAGTGCATGTGGGGATCCCTCCACGAGCCACAAAATGGTGGCCCAGCCTTTTTCATAAAGGCCAATTTTACGCAAATGGCAGCTGCAAAGTGACCATTTATGCAAGATTACAGGTGTATCCTGTGTAAACCACCACTTTACAGCATTTGCATGAAACTGACTTTTACAAAAAAGGCTGGGCCACCATTATTACACAAAATGGAAGCTCTGTGAGGGATTAGGCAGCTGTGTGCCACTCACCAGGCATTTGTGGACTGCCCGGTGACTTGCTGCATGTGGCAAGCAGGGGGGCCCAGGTGGGGGGGTCTGGCAAGTGGCACATGCTAGGGATGGACGAAAGTCACTTACCTGTCCTTGAAGCTTTTCACGGTGGGGGGGAGGCGCTTCGCTGCTCCCCCTGCGAAGTTCAGGCCGGGGGGGGAAGCTTCCCGCCTCACCCGGCCGAAATTCAGGCTGGGGGGAGGCTTCCCGCCTCGCCCGGCCGAAATTCAGGCCGGGGGGGAGGCTTCCTGCAAATAGCGTTGCCCTTATTTTTGCCGTAGTCTACGTAAAGATTTACGTAGACTACAGAGACCAAATAAGGAACGCGAATGGCGGCTCCCTATGGGGGCCACCATTATCCGTACGCGCTTTTTTTTTTTTTTAAGTCACCCGTGATAGGCTACGTGACGATTTACGTAGCCTATCACGGCTGACTTTGCGAATCTAGCCGTGATAGGCTACGTTAATCGTCATGTAGCTAATCACGGGGGCGTTTTCTTTTTTCTTTTATTGGAATGGTGGCAGCGGCGGCAGCCGGTCGAAAGACCGGCTGCCGCTCCCGCCCCGGACGAAGACCCGCCGAACCGCCGGCCGGACCCGCCACCGGGAGGGACATTCGCCAAAGGTAAGTCTCCGTCCCGGGGGGGGCGGGGGCGGGGGGGTGCAGGGAATTTCTCCCCGAAACTTCTTCAGGGGGCCGAACACGTTGGTGCTCGGCCCCCCGAAGTTTCGGGGAGAAATTCTCCGCCAACCCTACACACGACCCAGACAGTGGTAAGTTCGAAATACAGAGGAGTAAACTGAGCTGAAGGTTAAGATGTGTTACATCATGTCACTAGTATCACAGGGACTATCCATCAGGTTCCTGTGAGACCTGTGCAGCCATACTCCACATGGCAGTCACAATAGCAATTGATGTGTTACCTGGGAAAGGAATTGCATTGCTATAGGTACAAAATGTGCTTTGTGTTATGCTCTCAGAAAATGTGCCATTTCTCACACAGAAGCACAACCTAAAGTGAGGACACATGAAGTGAGCATAACAAATGAATGGCAAATGTTTATTTTTGTGTACACACACACACACACACACACACACCTACAATCTGACCATGCATAAAGGACAAAACATATGCCTGTGACACTCATGCAACCACATGCCACACAGCAATCATAAAACTGGTTGTCCTAATTCTCTAGATACAAAGTAATGCACCCTTAATGCTTGTTAATATGTGATATCCCCATATAACGGAACTGTAACCTTCATGAGAGACATGTGGACTCTTCATAATAAATTAGTTAAAGCTGCACAGTTATTGCGCACATGTGTGTGCGTGCACGCACACACAAATGGATCGTACTGTGAATAGAGAGTGTGATACCAGACATCAACTTTCAGTCTTTGATTAGCCTGCCTGCAGTGATACTGAGCATAGTGATAGCCAAGGAAGTAGGTAGCCCTGATCTCCCAGGAAACATAATAATTTATTATTTCTCCAGTGCACTCTGTGGCTGAGATCCAAAGAGGTACTTTAGACATGCCCAGTGGCCTGAGCATTGCCAGTGAACTTTATAATGTTTCTTCCTTGGAATTGCACACACACCAGTTGTTTGCTGTATAACAAACTGCTTTTAAACACGCCTCAGTTTTGAATGAGAGATGACAAAACAGAGATGACATGCGGAATGCATGGGGGCTATTGGAAGAAAAATCCAAAGCTGTCTTGGGTATGCGGTGTTTGCTGTACAGTTCTTTGGATTCAAGTAGGGATGTACGAAAATCACTTACCTTTTGGGGATTATGCTGATGGTGGGGGGGGAGGCGTTCCGTCCCTCCCCCCAAAATCCTTGCCCGGGGGGGGGAGGCGCTCCATTCCTCTCCCCCCCGCCGGAATCCTGGCCGGCCGGCTGGCTGTGCGCCGCAGCGATTCTGTGGAGCCACCGGCCGGCTCCACCAGCAGTCAGACATCCGGCAGCTGGCTAGCAGGGACGCAAATGGCGGCAGCCGTAGCTGCCGCCATTTGCGTCCCTGCAGTCAGCCATGATAGGCTACGTAAATGTTTATGTAGCCTATCACGGCTGATTAAAAAAACAAAACACACATGTACGCAAATGGCAGCGGCCATGGCCGCCGCCGTTTGCGTTCCTTATTTTGGCACGTCTTAGTCTATGTAAACATTTACGTAGACTAAGACGGCGAAAATAAGGGGAACGCAAATAGCGTAGCATCTACGCTATTTGTGTTCCCCTTATTTTCGCCGTCTTAGTCTATGTAAATGTTTACGTAGACTAAGACGTGCCAAAATAAGGAACGCAAATGGCGGCGGCCATGGCCACCGCCATTTGGGTACGCGCGTTTTTTTTTAAGTCAGCCATGATAGGCTACATAAACATTTACGTAGCCTATCACGATGTTTTTTTAAAATCTAGCCGTGATAGTCTACGTAAATCTTTACGTAGCCTATCACTTTTTTTTTTTTTAATCTGGAAATGGCGGCAGCGGCAGCCGGTCGGAAGACCGGCCGCCGGAGCTGCGGCCAGAGCCGCCGCCGCCAGGAAGATCTGCCCAAGATAAGTCCCATCCCGGGGGTGGGGGTGGGAGGGTGGCAGGCCGTTCCGCCACCGGTTTCGGGGGGCTGAATGCGCTGGCATTCGGCCTCCTCGAGATCCGTGGTGGAACTTTCGTACATCCCTAGATTCAGGACTAAATTTGCAAGGTCTCCATTTTCATCCCAATCTTGCAGTCTTGCTGTGTACAGCTAGAGATGGGGGAGAAATTTGTTGGGTTTGCAGTTATGCAAACTTACCAAATTTCACACTTTGAAATTGGTTGCTTCTCAACCAATATGAGAAGCAGAACATGGGTGTCCTTCAGAATTCACATTTCTCTGAAGTTTGCAGTGGGGTTCTCCCTTCAAAAAAGCATATAAAATGTACATATTAGGGGAAGATGTGCACAAAAATGTATATATTGGTGAAACTAATATTTGAAGTGCAATATAAAGAAAATTCTCTGCAAAAATGTGTATATTAGGTAAAATTGCATACAAAATACATTAATTTAGAAAAATGCACACAACAATGTCTATGAATTTTCATGCAAACTTTTAAAAAATTCCCAAAGTTTGGGATGCACCAAACTAATGATTGGAAAAATAGGAAACTGAGAGAAATCAAAATTGACATATAATACAATACAAATTTTTAAAAGAATAAAATACAGTACGTATAATGCAAAACAATAAACAGCACATGACAGGAATAGATAAAACAGCCATAAAAATCTTGTGTTAGGATTCTAAAATGCTTGGGAGAAAAGAAAAGACCTTTGCCTGGAACAAAAAAAGAAAACAGTGTAAAGGGCCAGTGAACCTCTTTGGTGAGTTCATTCCATCAATGGGGTGCCAGAATTGAGAAGAACCTCTCTTGTAGCCACCCAACTTTGGTGGGAGGACCAGGAGCAGGGCCTCTGAAGATGACCTAAGAGTCCGAGCAAGTACATGCAGGAGGAGACATGCCTTTAGATACTCTGATCACAAGCAGTTTAGGGCTTTAAAGGTTAACACCAACATCTTGAATTTGGCTTGGAAGCGGAGTGGAAGCCAGTGCAGCTGATGAAGCACTGGCATCACATGATCATATTGGCCAGTCGCAGTTCATAAGCTAGCAGCTCTGTTTTGAACTAACTGAAGTTTCTGAACCATCCTCAAAGGCAGCCCCACGTACAAGGCATTGTGATAATCCAACCAGGTTACCAGAGTGTGGATAACTTGTTGCCAGGCTGTCTCTGTCCAGACAGGGTTGTAGCTATTATATCAAATCTGATATTCTATTCCTTTAATTCTACGGGGCATGTGACTATAGGGTCAGCATTAAGATCATGGAAAGCACACATGCCAGGGATGGGCAGATCAATCTACTTCACTTCTTTTGTCACTTTTATGGGTGTTCTGTCCTACATCCATTACATTCTGCTCCTTTTTTCATTTTTTTTTAAATGCATTATATTTTTTCATTTACATATGTAACTTACATTGCTCCCTTTGAAGTTTTCCATTTTTAAAAAGTCAGGTAATAGTTACTCTAAGCAGTTAGAAAGCCCAGCTGCCTCTGTGACCATGTTCAAAATGGGGCTGCAAATGTCCCTTAGAGTGATGGGATGTGATCATGGCTCATGGGTCATCTTTCTCATGGGCAGTGTATTGAAAAAATATGGAGTTTCTGCCTTTTTTCTGAACAATACCCATAGGAGTGACAGCACATCATCACATCACATCACTCCCAGGGGCACCTGTGGCCACATTTTGAATGCTCATACAGCCATCACAAAGGCAGACAGGATTTCTAGCACACATACAAAATCAAGAATTCTTGTAGGCAAAGCAGTATTTCCCTGTCCTATTTAAATACATCATCACTAGTCAGGACATCGCTAAGATAAAAACTACTTAGGATCTTAGCTGAATGCAGAATATAACTCTTTTGTGCAGCTGTACACGTGGTGGTTAGGGACTGGGATCTCATCTGTTTGCCTTGCTCCTTCACTGTATTCAGCTGGCCTCTGTATGGGGTGCTATTGTTGTTGGTAAATGTACACAGCTTTTAGCTAGAGAAGTCATACTCTACACAGCCCTGTTCAGACATTTATGAATACATGCAGGGATTGTGTATGCCTAACCTGCATGCATAAACTGTGCGGTCTGTAGGAGCCCCCACATATACAACTGAAAAAGAAGAGTTCCCTGTTGCATGGAACACAGCTACAACTATAAGCAGAAGGCTTTTTTTGGACCTTATAATACATGCATGGAGGTTGAGTCCAGGTGCGGTCAGTCCTCCATTCAAATAAAGTCCATAAATGGGTTATTTTTTGAGGCTATGGATCATGTGTACAGAACCTGTATGTGTTGGGGTACATAAGCATACACTTCTGTGCACATCCACCAATGCACGGAAGTTTCACACACTGAGGGGTGAGTCAGCAGGTGTGATCCCAAGGGCACCCCCTCTCCACTGCTACAGCTGTATGACCATCTGCAAAAGCCTTTTAGCTCAGAAGCAGAAATACTCTGGAGCCTTATTCTCAAACTGTGAACTGACCTTTAACATTATGAAATAATTGGAAGGAATCTTTGTTCTTTGGAAGTAACTTTGGGTTAGAGAGGTGAGATCTTCTACATCAACAATTCACAGCTTCTCCCAGCCAGACCCTAAATGATTCTCCTCCCTTCTCCTCTTCCTCCATTTCTTTTCCATTTGGTTCTTCTTTCAAGCCCTTAACCTCACTTTGCCATCTTGGTTCTAAGTCACACGCGTATTCCTGACCTTATCTGGGACATTATGGTGGTTGGAAGTAAAAACAATGTAGAAGCTTTTTAAAATGCCTGTGCAACAAGCACCATTTCCTTTCCTCATAGCATGGCTGCACCAGAGTTCAGCTCTTCCTGCAAATCACATACAGGCTTTGTGTTCTCTGTCAGAGCAAAATCCACCCTTGCAGCTGTGATCATCAAACTGCTTTTCAAACGTGTCCCTTGACCGAGCACTCTTCATACCTGTGGCTGTGAATCTTGTCAGAGCCAACTGGGAATTTAGGGTCTTATCAAACTAACTGTCTAAATGGAATATGATTTGGAATACTCTTGTTCAAAAGCCTTAAGGTATTGATGCAGAGAGACTGTATATCCTCTTTCCTTGAGAATGATATTAATAGTGTTCCAGGAGTCTTTATGTATGGCCAGACTGACTAGAAATAGGGGTGGTAACAAGATCTTCTTCCAGCAAGAGCTTCTTCCTTTCCCTTTCATGGTAGCATATCTGTTCACTTTTGGCAATATAGTCAAGAACATGTGTGTATAATAGGTAAAGAATCGAGTTTAAACAGAATGTGTCCCTTAATCAACCTCTTTGGGAAGTGATTGGCAAAATCTGAGGAAAGTCACAAGGGGGCTGTATATTTTTAAGAGCACTGCTGCCAAAAATCCTAGTGCTCAGATATAAACATCTTCCTGTTTGCTGCTCTACAATTCAAAAGTTAAAAAGAAAACATACGATTAACCCCCTGTCCCCTCCCCAAAACACAGTTGACCAGCAGTCATTATATGATCCATTCTAATAGCATTTTATGAACCCACCCAGGTTGGACTTGGGCCGGGTGTGTCTGTTTCCTTAGTGTTGCTCAGGGGTGGGCAACTTTGGGAGGTCCAGGGGTGATTTTCATCCTCTGGACTCACTGTTGACCGCACTCCCTTCCCCACCCTCCAGCCACTGCGATAAAAATGGCATCTGTAGTGGCTAAGGAGCACTAAAACAGTTATCATTAGCTTGCAAGGAAGCTAATTTTGACCTTTGGGTGCTCCGTAGCTGCTACAGATAACATTTCTTCCAACTATTTACCCCTGATTTCAGGAGAGTGGAGATGGCAGGAGGGTTGCAGCAGGGTTTGGTGGAGGCTGCCCACTCCTGCCTTAGCTACTGCAGAACTAGAAACCTAATGTCCAGTTTCATCTCACAATATCCCTTTTCACATGTTTGGGCAGTTCTCCACATGTACAGTGAATGGACAGTGGGTAGTGGCAGGCTGTTCAGTCACTGTCCTGAAACATATGTCTGTGATGGGCCTCCATGCATATAATTATAAGCATGACATATTCAAATTCAGGAACCCTGCCTTTTCATGGTTACAGGATGGTTACCCCAACTTCACCCTCTTCAGTATTTGCATTTGCAAGGCCATCTGAAATATCGCCTTCTTAGAGTAAACCAGGATCGCGTCAGACAAATCCAAACATGCACCAGTTTTTAACTTTACCTGTTACATCCTTGGTGTACATTTTCCCCCTCATATCACTGGTATTCTATTAACCTTGTTCATGTTGTTGTTGTTGTTCAATCGTTAAGTCGTGTGCGACGCTTCGTGACCACATGGACCATAGCACGCCAGGCCTTCCTGTCCTCCGCTCTCTCCCAGAGCGTGCTCAAGTTTATATTCGTTGCATCGGTGATGCTATCTAGCCATCTCATCCTCTGCTGTCCCCTTCTCCTTTTGCCTTCAAACTTTCCCAGCATCAGGGTCTTTTCCAGGAAGTTTTCTCTTCGTATTAGGTGACAAGACTCTTCGCATTAGGATGATTTAGGGATGTACGAATCCCTTACCTTGCTCCACTGAGGGGCATCCGCGGTGGGGGGGAGGCGCTCCGTCCCTCCCCCCAGAATCCTTGAGGGGGGGAGGTGCTCTGTCCCTCCCCCTGGAATCCTGCCTGGCTGGCTCCGCCCTGCAGCCAAGCCACAGAGCCACTGGCCAGGTCCGGCCACCCGCAGCCGGACATCCGGCCGCTGGGCGTCCCTGCATTGAGGGAAAATTTTTCCCCCTGCCGTGATAGGCTACGTAAATACTTACATAGCCTATCACGGCCTCCGCAGGGACACAAATGGCATCCCTGCATTAGCTATGATAGGCTACGTAAGTATTTACGTAGCCTATCATGGCTTGAAGAGGAGGAAGCGAATGGCGGCCACAGGACGGCCACCATTTGCAAAGGAGCACGGACGAGAGCAGCTAAGTGCTCTGTTTCGTGCGACTTTCGTGGGGTGGGGGCAGTGCGGACTTGGTCCCACACGTTTTTCGTGGGTTGGGGGGGTGGGGGTTTCATTCCCGACGGATTTCGGGGGGCCGAATGCACTGGCATTCGGCCTCACCGAGATCCATCGCGGAATTCTCTGACATTCCTAGATTGATTTCCTTTAGGATGGACTGATTTGATCTCCTTGAAGTCCAGGGGACTCGTAAGAGTCTTCTCCAGCACCACAGTTTGAAGGCATCAATTCTTCGGCGCTCAGCCTTCCTTATAGTCCAGCTCTCACAGCCATACATTGCTACTGGGAAAACCATAGCTTTGATTAAACGAACCTTTGTCGGCAAGGTGATGTCTCTGCTTCTTACAATGCTGTCTAGGTTTGCCATAGCTTTCCTCCCAAGGATCAAGTGTCTTATAATTTCATGGCTACAGTCTGTCACCATCTGTGGTGAACTTGGAGCCCAAGAAAATACAATCTGTCACTGCTTCCATTTCCTCCCATTCTATATAATAGGAAGTGATGGAGCCAGATGCCATGATCTTAGTTTTTTTAATGTTGAGTTTCAAACCAGCTTTTGCACTCTCCACTTTCACCCTCAACAAAAGGCTCTTTAGATCCTCTTCGCTTTTTGCGATTAGGGTGGTATCGTCTGTGTATCTGAGGTTGTTGATAAATCTCCCGGCAATCTTAATTCTGACCTGTGATTCATACAACCAGGCATTTCTCATGATTAGGGATGGCGGAGAATTCCACTGTGGCGGAAAGGCCTGCCCTCTGCTACCCTGTGGATTTTCCCTCGGACAAGTCTTACCTGGGGCGGATGTTCCGGCAGTGGCGGCTCTGGCGGCGGTGGTGGTGGTGGCTGGTCTTTCGACTGGCTGCCATGGCCGCCATTTGCATCCTGGTCTTTGCTGTGATATGCTACATAAGTATTTACGTAGCCTATCATGGCTGGGCAAAACACCCCACAAAAAACGGCGTACGCAAATGGCGGCGGCTACGATGGCCGTCATTTGCGTTCCCTATTTTTTGCCATTTTAACCTATGTAAATATTTACGTAAGCTATTATGGCGAAAATAAAAGGAACGCAAATAGCGCCCACTACACCATTTGCATTTCCCTTTTTTCCCCACCATAATAGCCTATGTAAATATTTACGTAGGCTAAAACTAGGGATGTACGAAAGTTCCGCCACGGATCTCGGGGAGGCCGAATGCCAGCGCATTCGGCCCCCCAAAATCGGTGGTGGAATGGCCTGCCACCCCGTCCCCCCTCGGGACGAGACTTACCTTGGGTGGATCTTCCCGGCAGCAGCGGCTCCGGCGGCGGTTCGGCTGTGGCGGCTGCGGCGGCTGCGGCGGCCGGTCTTCCGACTGGCTGCCACCAGTGCCATTTCCAGTTAAAAAAAAAAAGAAAAAGTGATAGGCTACGTAAAGATTTACGTAGCCTATCACGGCTAGGTTTTTTTTTTTTTTAAAGTGATAGGCTATGTAAATGTTTACGTAGCCTATCACGGCTGATTAAAAAAAAAACAAAACACGCGTACGCAAATGGCGGCGGCCATGGCCGCCACCATTTCCGTTCCTTATTTTGGCACATCTTAGTCTATGTAAACATTTACGTAGACTAAGACGGCGAAAATAAGGATTTCAAATGGCGGCGGCCATGGCCGCCGCCATTTGCATACGTGCGTGTTTTTTTTTTGAAGTCAGCTGTGATAGGCTACGTAAACATTTACGTAGCCTCTCACGGCTGACTGCAGGGACGCAAACGGCGGCGGCTATGGCCATCGCCATTTGCGTCCCTGCTAGCCAGCGGCCGGATGTCCGGCTCCTGGCGGAGCCAGCCGGCGGCTCCGCAGAATCACTGCAGAGCACAGCCGGCCGGCCAGGATTCCGGGGGGGAGGAACGGAGCGCCTCCCCCCCATCCAGGATTCTGGGGGGAGGGATGGAGCACCTCCCCCCCACCCTCAGCATAATCCGCGAAAGGTAAGTGATTTTGCTACATCTTTAGCCAAAACGGTGAAAAATAGGGAACGCAAATGGCAGCTGCTGTAGCCGCAGCCATTTGCGTATGCTTTTTTTTTTTTCGACTGCCGTGATAGGCTACGTAAATACTTATGTAGCCTATCACGGCAGACTGGCTGGATGCAAATGGCGGCCGCTATGGCGGCCGCCATTTGCGTCCGCAGCAGCCCGTCCACGGCTGAAAGTCCGGCTGTGGATGGCCCTGGCCGGCTGCTCCGCTGAGCCGCCGCCAAGCGGGGCAGGATTCCAGGGGGGAGGACCGGATCGCCTCCTCCCCGTCAAGGATTCCGGGGCGAGGGACGGAGCGCCCCCCCCCGTGAATCAATTCTGCGAAAAGCTAAGTGACTTTCTTACATCCCTACTCATGATGTACTCTGCATATAATTTAAATAAGCAGAGAGACAATATGCAGCCTTGTCGTACTCCTTTCCCAATTTGGAACCAATCGGTTGTTCCATGTCCGGTTCTTACTGTTGCTTCTTGGCCCTCGTACAGGTTTCTCAGGAGATAGGTCAGGTGGTCTGGTACTCCCATCTCTTTAAGAATTTGCTAGAGTTTGTTGTGATCCACACAATCAAAGGCTTTAGTATAGTCAATGAAGCAGAAATAGATGTTTTTCTGGAATTCTCTTGCTTTCTCCATGATCCAGCGAATATTGGCGATTTGATCTCCAGATCTCCACCTCTTCGGAACCCAGCTTGTACTTCTGGTAGTTCTCATTTCACATACTGCTGAAGCCTAGCTTGTACGATTTTGAGCATCACCTTGCTGGCATGTGAAATGAATGCAATTGTACGGTAGTTTGAACACTCTTTGGCATTGCCCTTCTTTGGAATTGGAATGTAAACTGACCTTTGCCAGTCTTGCTGCCACTGTGTTCCAAATCTGTTGGCATATTGAGTGCAGCACTTTCACAGCATCATCTTTTAGGATCTTAAATAGCTCAGCTGGAAGACTGTCATCTCCGCTAGCTTTGTTGTTAGTAATACTTCCTAAGGCCCACTTGACTTCACTCTCTAGGATGCCTGGCTCAAGTTCAGTGACCGCACTATCATGGCTATCAGGGACATTCAGATCTTTCCTGTATAGTTCTTCTGTGTATTCTTTCCACCTCTTCTTAATCTCATCTGCTTCTGTTAGGTCCCTGCCTTCTTTGTCCTTTATCATGCCCGTCTTTACACAAAACGTTCCCTTGAGATCTCTGATTTTCTTGAAAAGATCTCTAGTCTTTCCCATTCTGTTGTTTTCCTCGATTTCTTTGCATTGTTCATTTCAGAAGGCCTTCTTGTCTCTCCTTGCTATTCTCTGGAATTCTGCATTCAGTTGGATATATCTTCCCCTTTCTCCCTTCCTTTTCGCTTCCCTTCTTTCCTCAGCTACTTGTAAAACCTCATCAGACAGCCACTTTGCTTTCTTGCATTTCTTTTTCTTTGGGATGGAGTTGCTGCCTCCTGAACAATGTTACGGACCTCCGTCCGTAGTTCCTCAGGCACTCTGTCTATCAGGTCTAATCCCTTAAATCTTTTCCTCACCTCCACTGTATATTCTTAAGGGATATGATTTAGGTCATACCTGAATGGTTTAGTGGTTTTCCCTAGGTTCTTCAATTTAAGCTGAAATTTTGCAACAAGAAGCTCATGATCTGAGCCACAGTCAGCTCCAGGTCTTATTTTTACTGACTGTATGGAGCTTCTCCATCTTTGGCTGCAAAGGACATAATCCATCTGATTTCGATATTGACCATCTGGTGAAGTTCATGTGTAGAGTCAACTCTTGTGCTGTTGGAAAAGAGTGTTTTTTTGATATGATCAGCGTGTTCTCAAAACTCTATCAGCCTTTGTCCTGCTTCATTTTGTACACCAAGCCCATGCTTGCCTGTTATCCCAGTGATTTCTTGACTTCCTACTTTAGCATTCCAATCCCCTATGATGAAGAGGATATCTTTTTTGGGTGTTAGTTCTAGAAGGTGTTGTAGGTCTTCATACAACCTATCAACCTCAGCTTCTTCGGCCTCAGTGGTTGGAGCATAGACTTGAATTACTGTGATGCTGAATGGTTTGCCTTGGATTCGTACTGAGATCATTCTGTCTTTTTTTTATTGTACTAGGGATGTACGAAAGTCACTTACCTTTTCGCAGCTTGGTTTCACGGTGGCGGGGAGGCACTTCGCTTCTCCCCCCGAAATTCAGGCCGGGGTGGGAGGCGCCCTGCTTCGCCCAGCCGAAATTCAGGCTGGGGAGAAGCGCCCCGTCTCCCCAGCCTCAAAACAAAAAGTAAAAAAAAAAAAAGACCCCGTGATAGGCTACGTGCCGATTTACGTAGCCTATCCCGGCTAGATTTCCAAAGTCAGCTGGGATAGGCTACGCAAATCGTCATGTATCCTATCACGGGTGGCTTTGGGGGGGAAAAAAAAGTGCATACGCAAATGGCGGCGCCCATGGGGCACCGACATTTGTGTTCCTTATTTTGGCACGTCTAGTCTACGTAAAGATTTACGTAGACTACGCCGAAAATAAGGGCAACGCAAATAGCCAAAATTCAGCCTCGCCTGGCCGAAATTCAGGCCGGGGGGGAGGCGCCCCGCCTCACCCGGCCGAAATTCAGGCCGGGGGGGAGGCGCCCCACCTCGCCCGGCCGAAATTCAGGCTGGGGAGAAGCGCCCCGTCTCCCCGGCCATGAAATAAAAAAGTGAAAAAACAAACAAACACCCATGATAGGCTACGTAACGATTTACGTAGCCTGTCACGGCTGACTTTGGAAATCTAGCCGTGATAGGCTACGTAAATCGGTACGTAGCCTATCATGGGTGTTTTGTTTTTTTTTACTTTATTTTGTAATGGCGGTGGCGGCAGCTGGTTGGAAGACCGGCCACCGCCGCCACCCCTGACAAACCGCTGCCGAACTCCCGCCGGGACCCGCCGCCGAGAGGGACATTCGAGGGAGGTAAGTCCCATCCCGGGGGGTCGGGGGGCGGAGAATTTCACCAACAATTTTGGGGGTCCGGATGCGTTGGCATTTGGCCCCCCTCGAGATTCGTGGAGAAATTCTCCGCCATCCCTAGTCACAATTCTCCGCCATGACCTGTCCGTCTTGGGTGGCCCTGCATGGCATCGCTTATGGCTTCACTGAGTTATGCATAGGAATGCTCGAAAGTCACTTACCTCGTCTCGCAGCTTGCTTCGTGGTGGGGGGGAGGCGCTTTGCTTCTCCCCCCGAAATTCAGGCCGGGGGGGAGGCGCCTCGCCTCGCCCGGCCGAAATTCAGGCCGGGGAGAAGGCGCCTCGCCTCGCTGGCCACGAAATAAAAAGTAAAAAAAAAACACCGCCCCCGTGATAGGCTACGTGACGATTTACGTAGCCTATCACGGCTAGATCTGCAAAGTCAGCCGTGATAGGCTACGTTAATCATCACGTAGCCTATCACGGGTGACTTAAAAAAAAAAAGCTCGTACGCAAATGGCGGCCCCCATAGGGAGCCGCCATTCGCGTTCCTTATTTGGTCGCTGTAGTCTACGTAAATTTTCACCGTAGTCTACGTAATCTTTACGTAGACTACAGCGACCAAATAAGGAACGCGAATGGCAGCTCCCTATGGGGGCCGCCATTAGCCATACGTGCTTTTTTTTTTTAAGTCACCCGTGATAGGCTACGTGACGATTTACGTAGCCTATCACAGCTGACTTTGCAAATCTAGCCGTGATAGGCTACGTTAATCGTCACGTAGCCTATCACGGGGGCGTTTTTTGTTTTTTGTTTAGTTTTATTGGAATGGTGGCGGCGGCAGCCGGTCGAAAGACCGGCTGCCGCCCCCGCCCCTGTCGAAGCCCTGCCGAACCGCCGCTGCGACCCTCCACCGGGAGCGACATTCGGGAAAGGTAAGTCCCATCCTGGGGGGGGGGGGTGCGGGGGTAGGTGTGTGTGGAGAATTTCTCCCCAAAACTACTTCGAGGGGCTGAATACGTTGGCACTCGGCCCCCCAAAGTTTCGGCGAGAAATTCTCTGACACCCCTAGTTATGCAAGCCCCTTCGCCACAACAAGGCAGTGATCCATGAAGGGTTTTTTCATGTTATTTGCAACTAAATAAATAGATAATACAGCTATCCATATGCCTCCGTAAGCTGCCTCTTTAAAAGCGACCATTGCTAATGTGATCTTTGGTTATGCATAAACCATTTTATTCCAGTGATTTATTCATCTTTCTCATTCTCGGATGTATGACAACTTTAGGATCCAGATGCCAAGCTGTGTAAATATTCTTCTAGCAGTAACATATGGCTTCTTGGCAAGGTTATCAAGCATCTGTACAGAAGTCTTAGCTTCCTTTGAGTATGTAATACTGTTGGCTGGTAAGAGGCTATACACACTGCTTTTATCTTCTTGAGCTATATTTTCTCCTCTGAAACACCACACCTCTGATTCTTTGGCTTTTTTTGTTCCCTTCCTCTTGAGGATCAGTAATATACATGAAGATTTTCTTTTAAACTAGGCAGTAGTCCAAGAGCTTTCAACCTTCAAACACGACAGGGAGGAGTTGGCACTAATACAGATTGGTTTAAAAGCTATAAGAGTTTATTTTGCTATCTTGCCTGACAACATTTGCAAACATACATCTTCGTAATAAAACCTAATGTTTGCCTTCATTGTTATAAATATTAGTAATTGTACTTAGGTCAACAAAAATAATGTTATAGTCCACATTACGGCAGCATCTATTAGAGACAACGGAGCCATCATCATGTACCATTCCAGTTTGAATGAAATGTTGAGGTAATGCTTTTAATATATCTACAGCTAGCCAAGCAAAATTTAGTACAACACATGAAACATTAAAATAGGATATAGGAATAACAGAAGGGGGATATATTATTCTTTTACAGTGCTCACGTAACTCTTACTGACATCGGTAAGAGTTCTAGGGGATGGTAGTTATTGTTTTCAAGGCACTTGACAAGCAAAGAGACACACTTTGTATTTATCAAAACTGTTAGACTTTTATTCACATGGGGGAACATGAGAAGCCGACTATTTGTAAAGTACAAATTATGCATAAAAATAAGGGAAGTGGGATGTTTATGCCTGGGGGTTGGCTGTAGGATTCATAAAAAATAAGGAGGAACTACAGTGGATAACAAAAGACTGTGGGGAATGAACAAAATGCAGACAGGCAAGATAAAAGAAAAGGTGAGAACAGAGAGTGAGAAGTAAAGAAATTAAGGAGTAAGTGTAATCAACTGGGATTACACCACCACAATGACTAAATGCTAGAAGTGATAATTGCATGAAACAGAAATAAACATGTTGAAAAGACCAGCTTATGCATCTCCAGAGGCATAGAACGAGGGATTATGACAGTTTTAGGTTCATAATACATTCATCCCAAGGCAGACTTATGTACACTATCTGTCAAAATGTCCATGTTTTTCAAACTCACACTGTAGCTAGAGTCAAGCACTTGAACAACTGGGACTTTTTCTCAGCAATGCTACATGCAAACACAATGCAGCCTTTGTCCACATGTATTTAAATGACTGGGAGGTACTAGAATGATGAACGTGAAACATACTGATAGAAGGGAGTACGAATAGTCTCCTCAAAAGTGTTGCCCATGTACCAAACCACATTGCATTGAACTAAAATTGCCTTCTTTTTAAAGTGAATCCCTGACACCTTCAGTAATTGCATCCAGCTTCAGTGTTGGAGTGGGGGAATGGCCTCAGGTAAACAAAAACAAAGAATCTGCCCATAGACATGTTCAGTACATTTGGCTGAAATATAAAATGTAATGTATTTATATATATACAGGTTTAAATGTGGCATTATGATGCTGTAGTGCCACATGCTGCCAGTTGTGCAAAAGGGAGGTGGCACTATGCCCTCCAGCTCTCCTTTGCTCAAGAAAACACAAGCATTGGTTAATATGAGCGAAGGGCTGGATGCACCTGATCTCGTCTGATCTCAGAAGCTAAGCAGGGTCAGCCCTGGTTAGTACTTGGATGGGGGACCGCCTGGGAATCAGGCTTCCTGCACTGAGCAGAGGGTTGGACTTGATGGTCTTGTAGCCCTCTTCCAACCCTATGATTCTATGATAATGGTTCATCAAAGACCATTCCTTCTCTTTATCACCGGGACAAGAGAGAAGTGCATAAGACGAAAGGGTATCGGTGCCCCCACTGGTTTGGCATTACAAACCTTTATAAAACATGACCTTCAAAAAGATATCTCAAACTATTGTGCAGAGTGAAAACACCCTGCTGGGATCTAAAGCCTTAGCCCAATAATGTGGGAGCTGCACACATTAAAACTTCCTTTTGGTAGAAAATGCATTAGCGTAAGAGAGAGCTGAGGGGCTTATCTGAAGACTGGTACAAGCACACCCCAAATGTAATGAAGTGGGAGGGAAAAGGTGCCTTTCTGCAGGGGAGATAGCCTAGGGGGTGCAATTAGGTCTGCTTTAAAGAAAACCAAAACCCAAAGAAATCCACTGTATGCTTCAGCAGTGGCACACACAGACTATGAAGAACAATTGAATAAATTAAAATAACATTACATGAGTTCTTGTAATTGGCAGACTTTGGTACTAGGCAAAAGAAATGCCTCTCTGGTGTTTACACACCTTTATTTGCCTACTCCTGTGCTTTAATACTTCAGCAGAAGTGAGCTCAGCCTCTCCAGAAGTTCACTCCGCACATACATCCACTGCCCTTCAAATGGTAATGATCATGGAGATGAAGTGAGCAAAGATGTCTTCAGTAAGCATACATCACACTCAGTCTGCAGCTACAGTCATGCAGCAATTAGAACATGTGATCTGAACAATGCATATTTTATGGATGTGATGGAAGCAGTTGAGAAAAATGAAAATGCACAACTTCAATGAAAAAAATGGCTTCCAAAAATGTTGCTTTGATGTGCTATTTCTTTTTTATAGCCTAGTCTTTCTTAAGAAGCTGAAATATACAAAGGTAATAATAGCTTAAGATGAAGGACCATTTAATCTGGTTAAAATACCTGTGGGCAAAATAATGTAAAATTACTTATAGACGCCCTAACTATACACCCTATCAGGTTGGTTAAATGCTGCAGCATATTCATGGTAGGAAAATCACACCAATGCTACCCAGAGATCTCTGTGTCAGAGCCATAAGAACTTTCCATGTTGCAAGCATTCTTTAAGCATTATATGCATTAACCTTGTTCTGATCTTGTAGCTGTAAAATATACTTAGGCAGTGATAATTGGAAAACATGAATTTTTAGATAGATGTAGCTATAAAAGTAGTAGAATTTTTAGACAGATGTAGCTATAAAATGAGGCAAAGCCAAGGGCTAAATTATGCCATATAGTTAGCAACTAGGATGGTAGACTATGCCTGCCATTGCTGTTCAGCTGTCCAAAAACAAATAAAGTATGATTTAATGCTTTCTATAATTTATATAAAGATCTGTCCTTTTGCTTTACTTATTCTTTGGATGAAACAGACTGGGAAAGTTTAGTGTGATCATCTGCGTCACTAACAAGGCCACACACACTCATGGACACCCCCCCCCCTCCAACTAGACATATGTGATAACCACAGAACCTGTTGCTTCATTTTCTATATGGTTGTGGTACTGGCTGAATCTGTGCCTAACAAGAAGACAGGTATTTTAAATAAGATAAAATCTTATTAAACACAGGTATTTTAATAAGAAGAGCCCTGCTGGATCAGACCAAGTGTCCATTTAGTCCAGTATTTTGTTGACACAGTGGCCAACTGGCTGCCTATGGGAGGCCCACAAGGAGGACATGAGTGCAACAGCACCGTCCTGCCCATGTTCCCAAGCAAGCAACTGGTGTACATAGGCATACTGCCTCTGATACTGAAGGTAGCATATAGCCATCAGGATTTGTAGCCACTGATAGCTTTATCTTCCATGAATTAGTCCAATTCCCTTTTAAAGCCATCCAAATTGGTGGCCATTGCTACATCTTGTGGTAGCAAATTCCATAGTTTAACAATATGCTGTGAGAAGTAGTTCCTTTTATCTGTCCTGAATCTCCCGGCATTCAGCTTCATAGGATGACCCCAGTGGGTTCTAGTATTATGGGGGATGGAGAAAAATGTCTCCTTATCTACTTTCCTCACACCATGCATAGCTTTGTATACCTCTAACGTCATGCATCATTTTGTACACCTGATGAGCCTTGCTGGACTATGCCAAAGGCACCTCTAGTCCAGGAGCCTGTTTCCTCCAGTGGACAGCCAGATGCCTCCTAGGAGCCCACAACTGGAATATGTATTCTGAGTCATTGTGCCACTGCATCTGGAGGTTACATTTAGCTGAAATGGGTAAATAACAGCCACTCTTAGATTTATCCTGCATGAATGCAGGATGAATACAAACCTAATTGCATGCCCTTTTAAAGCCATTTCATCCTGTGGCCATCACCACATCTTGTTGCATTAATTCCGTTAGTTAACTGTGTGAATAAGGACTTCATTTGCACTCTCTCGTGAATCTACTGCCAGTCAGTTTCATGCGGTGCCCTTGAGAACTAGTATTCTGAGAAAGGGGGAGAGACAGAAATCTCTATCTAGTTTTTCTCCACAATTTTATAAACCTCAGTCACCTTTTTCATTGCCTATTTTTCTATACTAAAAAGCCCCCAAAGGTGCCTTTCCTTTGTAGGAAGGTGCTCCAACCTCTTGATAATTTTGGTTTTGCTTTTGTGCACCTTTTCCAGCCCTATAATACCTTTTAAAAGAGGTATTACAAGATGAATCAGTTTTTTGTTTGTTTGTTTCTAACCATTCCACCAGGTTTCTGAAATGCCAACTACATCTCTGTTGTCTGTTAGCACCATGTGCTCCAGTTTCCCTATCTTGGCCTGGAGATGTCTTAGTATTAGCATATAAACACCTATTTGATTACATCCCTATCCAATTGCCATTTCTGCCACAACTATTGGGTCTCTTTGAACAGCTGTCATTTCTTTCTGTCTGCTTGTTGCTAAATACTACCCTATCCCCTTTAGATGACCTGAAACATTTACACCATCAGCTGTAAGGCATGAGTTCTCCTGAACCAGATGGTCCCCCAGCTCGTGTTGGCTTTCTCCCCACCAGTCAGCTTAAATGTTGCTCTACAACCTTTTTGATGTTTAGTGCCAGTAGACTAATTCTGATGCAGTTCAAGTGGAGCCTGTCTCTTTTGCACAGGCTCAACTTGTCCCCAAATACTCCCGAGTGCCTAACAAATCTGAACCCTTCCTTCCAAAACCACCATTCTGCCTGAGTGAAATCCCAATAATACAGCACAGTTTCATTCTGTGATGGAGACAGATTTGCTGTTAACTTCTCTCTCTCTCTCTCCCCCCCCTCTTGTTCCTCAGCTAGTGAGATGTACAGTCATTCCTAGTAGAAAATTAATAATGGGGGTTACTTGTCAGCTATACCTGTTCTGTCTCTAGCACAGTAACTTACCTGCAACTAGATCACTTATTCAAACTTGCTCAGTTTTGAAATGCTGAAAGTTTTAGTACTTTGGAAGTGACAATGAATGACAGTGAAAATATACAGATTTATGGCACCTAAATGTGATGAGATGCATAGTGTAGAAGTCTATAGTCTGAAAAGACCCTGATGCTGGGAAAGACTGAAGGCAAAAGGAGAAGGGGACGGCAGAGGATGAGATGGCTAGATAGCATCACCGATGCAATGAATATGAACTTGAGCACACCCCGGGAGAGAGCGGAGGACAGGAAGGCCTGGCGGGCTATGGTCCATGGGGTCACGAAGAGTCAGACACGACTGAACGACTGAACAACAACAACAAATATATATATATATATATATATATATATATATATATATATATATATTTGTCAAGACCATATGGGAATAGTAGCTCACTCACTTCTTCCCCTTGTGAGAAAATCTAGGTATGTCTTTTCCCTTGTCAAATATTGGAAAGTGGGAAGCTGCCTTATACCAAGTCACACCATTGGTCCATCTACCTAATACTGTCTACACTGACTGGCAGCAGCTTTCCAGGTTTTCAGATAGGAGTCATTTCTAGCCCTACCTGGAGGTACCAGAAATTGAAATCTGACATGCAAATCATAAGCTCTACTTCTGTCTTTCTTCCTATCTATCTATGTTTGACATTTGTATGCCACTTCATAATATAAAGTTCTCTGGGCAGCTTACAATGGACAAACACAGAATAATTTAAATGCAGAATAAAACAGAAAACAGTAAAATCAAAAGCAACATAAAATGCAACAACAAAACAATACCCACAGCACCCCAAGATCAAATTTTAAAATTGATTTTAAAATGGAGAGACCCAGAATATATGAGTTCATCAAAAAGTCTGAGCGAACAGAAAGGTCTTCATCCCAAAAGATTGTAGGAATGGTGGCAGGTGAAGCACTCTGGAAAGGATGTTTGCTGAGGTGTCACTACCGAAAAGGACCTCTCTGAGGTAGTTGCACACTTCATTTCATTCAGCAGAGCACTTGGAGTAGGGCCTCTGAGGAAGATCTCAGAGGTTGGGTAGGTAGTTACATATGGGGGAAAATAGCCATTCAGGTAACATGGTCCCAAGCTGTTTAGGGCTTTAAAAGTTAAAACCAGAACTTTAAATTGGGCCTGGAAATGAATTGGGAGCCAGTGCAGCTGACAAAGCACAGGCATAATATTTCCAAACTGCCCAGTTCCAGTTGGTAATCTAGCAGTCCTATTTTGTACTAACTGTAGTTTCTGAGCTGTTTTTAAAGGCAGCCCCATGTAAACCCATTGTAAAAATCCAGACAGGAGGTTGCTAGAGCATACGTAACTGTGGCCTAGCTATCCCCATCCAGTTAAGTCACAACTGGCATATCAGCCAAAACTGATAAAAGGTATGTTGAGTCACAGAGGTCACTTGAGTCTGGATCAATAAGCACCCTCAGACTGTGAATCTGATCCTTGAGAGGTAGTTCAGTCCCATCTAGCACAGGCTGAACACCATTCACCCATGTGGATGAACAACCAACAATACCTCCATCATGTCTGGATTGAGTTTCATGCATTCACCCCATGCAGTCCATTGCTACATAAAAGCACTCATTCAGGACAGTCACAGCCTCTTTTCATTAATGAAAATGAGAGATAAATTGACTTGAGCTGTCCTCCACATGCTGATGACATCTCAAATGAAATATCTAAATGATCTCTACCAGAGGTTTAATATAGATCAGGGGCTGGCAACTCTGGGAGGTTTGGGGGCCACCCCCCCTGGCACTCCCCACAGGCCACAGTCTACAGGGTGACCTGAAAAAAATAAAATTTAAGGAAAAATGATGTCTGTAACTGCTTCAGAGTGCCCAAAGGGTCAAATTTGGCATGGCTCACATAGGGGGTGCTGTGGACTAGGGATGTACGAAAGTCACTTACCTTTTCGAAGGGTGACATTCACGGTGGGGGGAGGTGCTCCGTCCCTCCCCCTGAAATTCTGTCTGGCCGGCTCCGGTCCGCGGAGATTCCATCGAGCTGCCAGCCGGGGCCGCCCGCAGCCAGACATCCAGCTGCTGGGCAGCCTGCAGGGACGCAAATGGCAGCTGCTGTAGCCACTGCCGTTTGCATCCCTGTATTTTACCATGATAGGCTATGTAAGTATTTAGGTAGCCTATCACAGCAAGCAAAAAACCCCAAACAGCGGGCGCAAATGCCGGCGGCTACAGCAGCCGCTATTTGTGTTCCCTTTTTTCGCCCTTTTAGCCTACGTAAATATTTACGTAGGCTATTACGGCGGGGAAAAAAAAGGAATGCAAATTTTGCCCACTATGCCATTTGCGTTCCCCTTTTTTTTCGCTGTAATAGCCTACGTAAATATTTACATAGGCTAAAATGGCGAAAAAAAGGGAACGCAAATGGCGGCCACCGTAGCCGCCGCCATTTGCGTCTGCTATTTTTTTTTTTTGCTTGCCGTGATAGGCTACGTAAATACTTACGTAGCCTATCACAGCCTCTGCAGGGACACAAATGGCGCCCCTGCGTTAGCCGTGATAGGCTACGTAATTATTTACGTAGCCTATCACGGCTATGATGAGGAAGCGAATGGTGTCCGCAGACACGGCCGCCATTCACAAGTCAGTGTGGACAGCAGCAGGTAAGTGCTCCGTTTCATGCGCCTTTCATAGGGGGGGTGGGGGCTTCGTTCTGCCATGGATTTTGGGGGGCCAAATGCACTGGCATTCGGCCTCAGCGAGATCCATGGCGGAATTCTCTGACATCCCTACTGCGGACCTCATGGAGTCCATGGGCTGCATATGGCCAACCTCTGATATAGATGTTAATAGCATGGAAGAAAGAAAAGAACTCTAGGGAACCCCAGAGCATGACTGCAAAGGGCATTGAGCAGTAAACCTTCTGGAGAGCCAGCGTGGTGTAGTGGCAAGAGTGTTGGAGTGGGAGCTGGGAGATCCAGGTTCTAGTCCCCACTTGGCCATGGAAGCTCACTGGGTGACTTTGGGCCAGTCACACAATCTCAGCCCAACCCACCTCACAGGGCTGTTGTTGTGAGTATAAAATGGAGAGGAGGAGGATAATGTAAGCCGCCTTGGGTTCCTTGCAAGAGGAAAAAAGGCAGGATATAAATGCAATAATAAACAAACAAACAAACAAACAAACACCTACTGAAGTGGAGCCTCCCACACCCCAATCTGGACAGTTTATCTAGAAGGAAACCATGGTTGATGGATATCAAAAGTTGCAGAAAGGTGTAGGAGAATCAATAGGATTGCACTCCCCTTGCCTTTCTCTCAACAGAGGTCATCCCACAAGGCAATGCACACAGTTTTTGTCCCCAAACCAGGCTTGAAACCCAGTTGAAATGGATCTAAATAATATTCATCTAAGAATGACTGGAGTTGCCTGGCCACCACTCTCTCAACCACCTTGGCCAGGAAGGAAGTGTTAGCCACACTAGCCTATAGCTGTTAATGTTGTCTGCTTTCTTCAGGATCTGTCAAATTAAATTATAGCTTCTTTTAAAGAAGCTCCAATGTCTCCCTCTCTCACCAAGGCATTTAGAACCTCCTGGACTCAAATGGACACCCCCTCCCTGCTAGATTTTGTAAGTCATAATGGGCAAGCAAGCGTCAAATATATAAGTGACCAGCCTGACTCTACCAAGCAACTTGTTCACATTGTCAGGCTCCAATAGCTGAAACCCATCCAACAAAACTGGACCAGATGATGCTCTAGATACCTCTACTGACATGGCATTCATTGTGGAGTCTAAGTCCTGACAGATACAGGCAACCGTACCCTGAAGTGACTTGCAAATATGTTGCAACATGCTACCAATGGCTCTACTATATCTCTCCCCAGGCCTGATTCAAAATGGCCCGCACCGCCTGGAAAACCCTGCTGGACTATACTGAGAGGATGCAATGATGGAGGAGAACAACGGTTTCTCTGCCATTCTTCTGCAAGCAAAGCGTATTAACTAGGTATGTAACAGTTAACAGATGTCTCTTTCCACATTCTCAAAGATTTTAGTTATTTAGTCATTTGCTTATTTAGCTGCATGTTAAAACTGAGCACATATCACATGGACCTTTAGCCATTAGCAACACCATTTAGATAGCAAGATGGATTGTGAATCAACGTCTGGCCCGTTAACGTATTGCTGCCAAACTTTCTGTTTTAGATGAAAACATCTATGCAGCAAGAGGCTTGCAAATATTCTAGGCTAATTCGTTAGGACCTTGATTTAGTGAAATGCCAGTGGACTTTACCTAACAAGACTATTACAGCAAATGACTCCTGTGCTTCATTCACTGGGTGTACAGAAAAAAGAAAGCCGCAGAGGCTGCCTTTGGCATGATGAAGCTGCCACTGACTCATAACTCTCCAAAGGGTAATGATATCAACACAATCCACAAGAGGATTCTTGTCTGTAATAAAGCCCTGATTCAGAAACCATTAATAACTTTTTATTGATCATGAGAAAATCCTCATCTGAATTCTGCCTCGGTGAAATCCCAATAACATGGCACAGTTGCGTTCTCTGATGGAGACAGAGTGAACAGGTTGCTGTTTACTTCCCCGCCCCCTTCTCCCTTGCCTACGAAGATGCACCGTTACTTCCACTAGAAAATGAAGTTGGTCGCTGCGAGCATTAACCCTGGCTTCTTCAAAAGCCGCATGTCCCCCAGAGGCATGTTACACTTTCAGCATTTAATAGTCACTTAATAAAGTTAGGCTAGGAAGGGGAACATAATACTTTTGCTAGAGATGAATGCAGGAAAAGTTTAAGGAACTTAGAATGTCAATGACCCCATTTTTCTTTGGCAACAATATTGCTACTATCTGATTTGGACCCAAATTACAGTACACTGGAATTGCTATCATCTTGTACAGCTGGGTGGGCAACTTGTGGCCTTCCAGATGTTTTGGACTTTGTGGGGTATCATCCCTTCATTGGGGCAATCACACTGCTACTAGGGATGCACGAAAGTCACTTACCTGGTCTCGCAGCTTGCTTCGCGGTGGGGGGGAGGCGCTTCGCTGCTCCCCCAAAGTTCAGGCCGGGGGGGGGAGGCTTCCCTCCTCGCCCGGCCAAAATTCAGGCCGGGGGGGAGGCTTCCTGCCTCGCCCGGCCAAAATTCAGGCCGGGGAGAAGTGCCCCATCTCCCCGGCCGCGAACTTCAAAAGAAAAAAAAAAACCGCCCCTGTGATAGGCTACGTAACGATTAATGTAGCCTATCACGGCTAGATCTGCAAAGTCAGCCGTGATAGGCTACGTTAATCGTCACGTAGCCTATCACGGGTGACTTTGAAAAAAAAAAAAAGCGCGTACGCAAATGGCGGCCCCCATAGGGAGCCGCCATTTGCGTTCCTTATTTGGTCCCTGTAGTCTACGTAAAGATTTACGTAGACTATGGCAAAAATAAGGGCAACGCTATTTGCGTTGTCCTTATTTTCGCCGTAGTCTACGTAAATCTTTACGTAGACTACAGGGACCAAATAAGGAACGCGAATGGCGGCTCCCTATGGGGGCCGCCATTAGCTGTACGCGTTTTTGTTTTTTTTTTAAAGTCACCCGTGATAGGCTACGTGACGATTAACGTAGCCTATCACGGCTGACTTTGCAAATCTAGCCATGATAGGCTACGTTAATCGTTACGTAGCCTATCACAGGGGCGTTTTTTTTTTTTTTACTTTTCTTGTAATGGCGGCGGCGGCAGCAGCCGGTCGAAAGACCGGCTGCCACCCCCACCCCTGACGAAGACCTGCCGAACCGCTGCCGGGACCCGCCGCCGGGAGGGACATTCGTGAAAGGTAAGTCCCATCCCGGGGGGGGACAGAGAATTTCTCCCTGAACAACCTTCGGAGGACCGAATGCATTGGCACTCGGCCCCCCGAAGTTTCGGGGAGAAATTCTCCCCCATCCCTAACTGCTACTACCACCACAATGTGGAAGATCACCCCACATAGGTTATCCCACCGTTCACTTCCGCTTCCACCAGAAATCTACATACCCATATTTAATATACCTCTTTTACCTCAGTACGTAGCTAGTCATTAGGCGTGAGACAAACAGATCCGAGACATAAGCATAGTAAACAAAGATTTGAAATGTTTTATTAAAAAGAAATAAAACAAGAATACTTATAATTTTTGATGACTATTACTTTAATAACAGGGCTTTTATGTTGTTACTGTTACTACCTACCAGGCTATAGAAACTACAGTTTCTAATGCTAACCAAACCTAAGGCAATTCCTCCACCGGCCTGGCAATGAGGGCTTGATGCGTAGTTTTCTTTCTGGTAAGGTTTTACTACCACCTGGGACCTTTAAAGCAGTTTACCAGACTTCTCTTGAAGTCTTCAATTTGGTCCAGCAACTGCTCTTACTTCAGAACGCCACTACCAACAGAACGCTGTTGCCAATGCCTGACCTCCGCTGTCCCCAAAGGCAGCTCCTGGAGTCTTCCTCTCCTTATTTGCTAGCCTTCTTCTGACTCTGCCTTGCCTGGTTTCCCAGTCTTCTGACTCTGCCTTGCCTGGTTTCTGCCTTGCTTACAGCTTGGTTTCCAAGGCACCTGCTGCTACTGTGCTGCTGTCCTCTCCAGATTGTTTCAGGCTCTGCTGAAGACACCCCTCTTCTCCTGGTGACAATCCCAGACAAACTCCTCTGGCAAACCTCCTCTCAACAGCTCCTTATACAGTATTTGGTCCAGTCAGAACCCTTCAGCCTATCAGCAGTGGTGTGGCCAACATTAGTTCATACCACCTCTGTTCAAACTCAGGACCAGTAGATATCTTTAGAATGTTTTGCTATATTCTAATCAGATGGTACCAATTTGGAACCAACTTTCCCATAACCAGAACCTAGCTTCACATTACCCCCTTAATGGTAACAGTAACAGTACCTATTTTATTTTATTTATTTACTGTACTTCTAAATCACCAAATAACTGAAGTTCTCTGGGCAGCATACGATAAGATACATTAAAAACACACAGTCCAAATGTTACTGTGTTACTATCACTAGTAATGTTATTGGAGTCTGAGATGGGGGTGGAGTTCAGCAGACACCACCCTGCTTGACCTCCCGGACCCTATTCACTGAGCCACCACATGCTTACTGGACCCATTCACTGAGTGGTCTGCGAGTCACCAGTGGCAGCCCATCCTCTCAGTGAACCACCATTTTGCAAAAAAATAAAATAAAAATGGCAGCTCGGGGTTTTCTGGAAATGTAATGTAACATAAATGGTGACTGTAAAGGGGCCATTTGTGCAATGTTACTGGCATGAACGGTCCATTTATGCCAGTAATGTTATGTAAACAGCCCCTTTACGGGTGCCATTTATACAACATTACATTTCCAGAAAACCCTGAGCCGCCATTTTTACACAAAATGGCATCTTGGTAAGGGGATGGGCAGCCCTGTGGTCCTTGCCAGGTGCTTGCTGGGCCATCCAGTGGCTTGCGCGGCAAGCAGCAGCAGCAGTTCAGTGAGTACCCAGTGAGTGTGGACAGAGGACAGTCCATCCATCCCTAACTACCATTCCACCAGCACATCATGTTTACCATGTATCATCCCTGAGGCACAAGCCCCAAGATACATTTTCCACTTGTACTGTTAACCCCTTCATCTTCAGCTCTGGTTTTACATACAATACATATAACCACATTTAAACTTTATCTCACAAAAACCAGCTTCATCATGCCCCCCCCCCCACTGCCACCCCTGTGTAACATGTGGAACACTGCTATTCTTTCCAGGTCAGTTGTGTGTGCACTGTAAGGGTACTTGTTAGGGAAATCTGCAACAACCAGAAACCCTTTTAATTTTAAAGATTCTGAGGCATGTCTGAGCTAGACATTACATCTGTGATCACCTTGTATTGTCTAGGGACATATTTGGTTTTCAACTTAAATTCTGGTAACAACCAAAACCATTGTTGCAACTTTGTACCTGCATTAAATATGGTTTGTAACCACATCAACATAGAATAATCTGTTACTACCACCAACTTTTGTCCTCACACACAGGATTGCCATTTGCCCAGTTTCCACATTATTGTTCCCAATGTGAAAAAGACACTTAAGGCACAATCCTGAGAGCCAGTGTGGCGTAGTGGCTAGAGTGTTGGACTGGGAGTCAGGAGATCTGGGTTCTAGTCCCCACTCAGCCATGGAAGCTCAGTGGGTGACTTTGGGCCAGTCACAGACTCTCAGCCCAACCTACCTCACAGGGTTGTTGTTGTGAGGATAAAATGGAGAAGGAGGATTATGTACTCCACCCTGGGTTCCTTAAAGAGGAAGAAAGGCGGGATATAAATGTAGAATCATAGACTAGTAGGGTTGGAAGGGGCCTATAAGACCATCTAGTCCAACCTCCTGCTCAGTGCAGGAATCCAAGTCAGATCATCCCTGAAAGATGGCTGTCCAGCCTCATCTTGAATGCCTCCAGTGTGGGAGAGCCCACTATGTAATAAATAAATATTTATTTATGTAATAAATAAATAAATAAATAAATCCTATGCATGTTTAGTAGGGGTGGACGAAAGTCACTTACCTTTCATCGAAGCTTGTTTGCGGTGGGGGGGAGGCGCTTCGCTGCTCCCCCCGTGAAGTTCAGGCCGGGGGGGGAGGCTTCCCGCCTCGCCCCGGCAGAAATTTCGGCCGGGGAGGAGGCTTCCCATCTCGCCCGGCCGCAAACTCGAAAGTTTTTTTTTTTTAAAAAAACGCCCCCCTGATAGGCTACGTGACGATTAACGTAGCCTATCATGGCTAGATCTGCAAAGTCAGCCATGATAGGCTACGTTAATCGTCACGTAGCCTATCACGGGTAACTTAAAAAAAAAAAAAAAGCGCGTACGCTAATGGCGGCCCCCATAGGGAGCCGCCATTCCCGTTCCTTATTTGGTCGCTGTAGTCTACGTAAATCTTTACGTAGACTAAGGTGAAAATAAGGGCAACGCTATGCGTTGGACAAAGGGACACCCTTCGTGGTGGGGGGGAGGCGCTCCATCCCTCCCCCAGAAATTCTGGGCTGGGGGGAGGCACCCCATCCCTCCCCACCAAAATTCTGGCTGGGGGGGAGGTGCCCCGTCCCTCTGGCCGCGAATCTTCCTGGCTGGCTGGGACGCAAATGGCGGTGGCCGTAGCTGCCGCCGTTTGCGTCACTGCAGTCAGCCGTGATAGGCTACATAAATCCTTACATAGCCTATCATGGCTGACTTTGGAAAAAAAAAACAAAAAGCGCGTACACAAATGGCGACGCCCATGGGCGCTGCCATTTGCGTTCCTTATTTGGGCACGGGTAGTCTACGTAAACATTTATGTAGACCACGGCGAAAATAAGGGCAACGCTATTTGTGTTGCCCTTATTTTCGCCGTAGTCTACGTAAATGTTTACGTAGACTACCCGTGCCCAAATAAGGAATGCAAATGGTGGCGCCCATGGGCGCCACCATTTGCATACGCACTTCCCCCCCCCAAAGTCAGCCATGATAGGCTAAGTAAGGATATACGTAGCCTATCACGGTGTTTTTTGAAAATCTAGCCGTGATAGGCTACGTAAATCTTTACGTAGTCTATCACGTTTTTTTTTTTTTTTAACTGGGAAATGGTGGCAGCGGCAGCCGGTTGGAAGACTGGCTGTCGCCGCCGCCGAACCGCTGCCGAACTGCCGCCGAACCGCTGCTGAACCGCTGCCGGGAGCCGCCAGCGCCAGGGACATTCGCCAAAGGTAAGTCCCATTCTTGCGGGTGGCGGGGAGGTGGTGGACTGTTTCTCCACTAATTTCGGGGGGCCGAATGCGTTGGCATTCGGCCTCCCGGAGATTCGTGGAGAAATTCTCCGACATCCCTAATCATCACACCCTTGCCCAGCTGGTTAGTCTCGGATCTCCTGATCCGAAAATGTACCATATCCGAACTAGCTTGGACGTCAGTATATCACAGAGCCCTTCCTGGTGTATCATTTTTGGATGCACATACTAGTTCAGAAATCCTGAGGGCCCCAAAAGAAAGCCATTAAGGCAGCCACATGGAACAATGCTGCCTCATAGGGGGAGGGACAGATGGAAGGCCACAATCTACGAAGACCCAAAAGTGTATCCGGAGTAGGGTTGTATGAATCCCACTCACCTGTCCGTTCCGGGGCATAGGTGGTGGGGGAGAGGCGCCTTGTCCCTCGCCTCGGAATCCTCTCTGGCCAGCTCCGCTCTGCAGTGACTCTGTGGAGCCACCAGCCGGGGCCGGCCACAGCCGGAATTCGTGATAGGCTACATAAGTATTTGTGATAGGCTACGTAAGTCTCCCAGCTGCTGCCGGGTTGCTGCGGCTGCAAATGGTGGCTGTCGTAGCGGCCGCCATTTGTGTGGCTTCCTTTTGCCGTGATAGGCTACATAATACTTATGTAGCCTATCACGGCAAAGAGCAGGGGCACAAATGGCAGCCGCTATGCTATTTGCATCCCTGCTGTTTTCGTGATAGGCGACATAAATATATACGTAACCTATCACGGCAACGCAGGGACGCAAATGGCGTAGAAGCCGCCATTTGCATCCCTGCGTTAGCCATGATAGGCTACATAAATAATTACGTAGCCTATCACGGATAACGTAGCAAGAGAAATGGTGGCCACAGACCAGGGCCGCCATTCGCACCCGCAGATGAGGGCAACGGACGTCCGATAAAAGGTAGGGTCCGTCCCGGGGAGGTTTTGCGGGGTGGCGGGGGGGATTGCTTCATTCTGCCGTGGACTCCAGGGGGCCAGATTCTGAAGAATCTTGCCTCACTGGAGTCCATGGTGGAATTCTCTAACATCTCTACCCTACAGTTCTTAGAAGACAGGGTGCTGATGACATGGAAAGTGGCGAGATTGTCACACCAAAAGTGAACCACCGAGTTGGCCATCTGGTCAGCCCAAAAATGTGTGTCCACAAAAATGGGGAAGAGTTCCAGAAAGGTAAAGTCCCTGCAAATTCCGGCTGCCATCCAACTCCCAGGCCACTGCCCAAAACACCAGCAGTCCCGCCAGATGACACCAAAACCCAGTGCCCTGGCTACATCAGAATGAATCTGTAGGTCGGCTTTGAGGAGCAGCTCATGACTCCAAAAAGAGACACTGTTAAATTTCTATAAAAACTGAAGCGAGACCCCTAGATCCAAATGCATAGTAGAGGTGGCTCTAGTTCTGAGATGGGGCTGCTTTAATCCCTGCATAGCCCAACATAGTCATTGCAAAAAGCTCTGTCCAGGAGCAACTACTTTACAAGCAAGATTTAGATGCCATACTACCACCTGTAAGGCATGCAAGGAAACCTTACGGGAATGCATGGTTGCCAGGATTTTCTCACGCAGGACAAAAAGTTTGTCCTTTAGAAGCTGACAACATTGATTAACAATGTCCAGCTTGATCCCCCAAAATGTTAAAACTACGGATGGACCCTCTGTTTTCTCTTGTGCCAATGGGACACCCAGCTCTTCCAACAGGGCTGAAAAGGCTGCCCTGAAGGGTGACATCCGCGGTGGGAGGGAGGCGCTCTGTACCTCCCCCCGAAATTCTCCCTGGCCGGCTCCGCTCCACGGTGACTCTGCGGAGCCGCTGGCTGGGTGCATCCGCAGCGGCAGGTCTGTGGATGCAAATGGCGGCCGGTGTAGCGGCTGCCATTTGCATCTCTTCGCTGAGCCATGATAGGCTACGTAAATATTTATGTAGCCTATCACAGCAAAAGCAGGGATGCAAATGGCGTAGCAGCCGCCATTTGGGTCTCCGCTTTTGCTGTGATAGGCTACGTAAATATTTATGTAGCCTATCACGGCTTGCCAGGGACGCAAATGGCAGCTGATGTAGTGGCGGCCATTTGCGGCTGCAGCCCAGCAGTGGCCAGAGCCACTCCTGCTGCTGGAGCCGCCGCCGCTGCCACCAGAGCCGCCGCCGCTGCTGCCGCCGGAGCCGCCGCTGCCGCCGCCAGAGCCACCACCGCCGCCGCTGGAGCCACAGCCAGGTAGGCTCCATTTTGGGGGACTTCCGCATGGTGGTGGGTCGGGTTGCTCCATTCCTCCATGGATTCCGGGGGGCTGAATTCACTGGAATTTGGCCTCCCTGGGATCCATGGAGGAATTCTCTGACATCCCTAATCAAAAGAGGTATAGCACACTGAACACAAATGATCTGGGATTTTGTCATCAACTGACCCACCCTTGGGGAAGGAGAGGTTATGAATTAGCCTGAATTTCCCGGAGGATTTCTTTGGGACAATTCCCAAGGTTGAAACCTGGAGGTTAGGGATCGGTGGGGTGGCAAACGGGCCAATAACCCTACCCGCTTGTACCTCCTTATCAATTTTGATCTTTACCAACTGTGCCATGGCAAGGACAGAATTCTGATTTCTGGAAAATTGGGCCTTACGTCGACCCTGAAAAGGAATCCTAAAACCGTGCAAGAAACCCTGCTCAAGGTAGATGGCATATTGCCTATGTGGATATTTCCTCAACAGCTGTTGCAGAGATCTGATCTTAATTGGGCTGGGCCCCTTTGGGAGGGGGCTGTTGCCTCCCACCAGGTTTCCTACTGCCTTGACCATCCCGCATCGGGCCTCATCAGCCTTTGGCCCTAGGGCAAGAGGTGCAGGGGTACTGTCCGCCACAGACAGAACACTCATGGAGGAACCTGCATGAATTTTGAGAGCAGGAACCCTTGGAACTATACTTCCAACACAGCCAGCAGTGTTGAACCGCCTGCCCTGCATTTGGCTGGGAGGTCGATGTGGGTATCTGTTTGGCTAAGATGTGACCACTGACAGATCTGTCGCCAAAGCCTGGATAGGGATGGCGGAGAATTTCTCCATGAATCTTGGGGAGGCCAAATGCCAAAGCATTCGGCCCCCCGAAATTGGCGGTGAAATTCTCCGCCCCCCACCCCCCTCGAGACTTACCTCCCTCGAATGTCCCTCTCGGTGGTGGGTCCCGGCGGCGTTTCGGCGGGGGCGGCGGCCGGTCTTCCGACCGGCTGCCGCCACCGCCACCACCGCCATTACAACGTAAATGTAAAAAAACCCCCAAACACACATGATAGGCTACGTAACGATTTACGTAGCCTATCACGGCTAGATTTCCAAAGTCAGCAGTGATAGGCTATGTAAATCGTTACGTAGCCTATCACGGGTGACTTTGAAAAAAAAAAAGAGCGTACGCAAATGGCGGTGCCCATGGGCGCCGCCATTTGCGTTCCTTATTTGGGCCCGGGTAGTCTACGTAAAGATTTATGTAGACTACGGCGAAAATAAGGGCAACGCTGCGTTGCCCTTATTTTCGCCGTAGTCTATGTAAATCTTTACGTAGACTACCCGGGCCCAAATAAGGAACGCAAATGGCGGCGCCCATGGGCACCGCCATTTGCGTACGCTCTTTTTTTTTTTCAAAGTCACCCGTGATAGGCTACGTAACGATTTACGTAGCCTATCACGGCTGACTTTGGAAATCTAGCCGTGATAGGCTACGTAAATCGTTACGTAGCCTATCACGTGTGTGTGTGTGTGTTTTTTACATTTACTTTTGTATTTCGTGGCCGGGGAGACGGGGCGCTTCTCCCCAGCCTGAATTTCAGCTGGGTGAGGCGGGGCGCCTCCCCCCCTTGCCTGAACTTTGGGGGGAGAACTGAAGTGCCTCCCCCCCACCGCGAAACAAGCTGTGGGACCAGGTAAGTGACTTTCGTACATCCCTAGGTCTAGATGGAGTCATAAACTGGAGCCAGAGGTCCTGCTCCTTAAGGTCCCATCGCATGGATGGGTCGATGGCCACCCTCCAGCGAAAGGCCTCGTCATAGGCCAGCCAAGCCCCACCCTCATTCAGTATATTCCCTCTAGATAATTTCAATATATTTGGTGAGGAGCCACCTGAGTTCAGGGAACTTTTTTTTACTATACCCGTAACCCGCGTAAATCAAGAAGCCTGGCCACCAATTTGCCCATGTGTGAGCCACCTTTTTATGCCTGCCTCTATCCTGCTCTTTATCCCCAGATTTTTCCTCATCCTTGGATTCTGCTCCAATGGCAACCCACGACATCCTCTCACCCCACCCGCCTGCAATGCCCCCTCCCACAGCCAGGCAAGCCGGACGTGGGGGTATCATAGAATAGTAGGGTTGGAAGGGGCCCACAAGACCATCGAATCCAACCCCAGGTATGGCACTTTTGGCAAGTTTACCTCTGCTGGAACTAACATTGGATGTGCTTAGGGATGTCAGAGAATTCCATGATGGATCTCAGTGAGGCTGAATGCCAGTGCATTCGGCCCCCCGAAATCCTCCGCGGAACGAAGCCCCTGCCCCTCCAACCCATGAAAGGCACACGGGACGAAGTCCCCACTGCTTCCAACCCACAAAAGGCACACGAAATGGAGCACTTACCTGCTCCCATCCATGCTGCTTTGAGAATGGCGGCCGTCCTGCGGCCGCCATTCGCTTCCTCTTCTCTTCATAGCCGTGATAGGCTATGTAAATACTTACGTAGCCTATCACAGCTAATGCAGGGATGCCATTTGCATCCCTGCGGAGGCTGTGATAGGCTTCATAAGTATTTATGTAGCCTATCACAGCAGGGGAAAAAAACCCAGCATATGCAAATGGTGGCGGCTACCGCCATTTGTGTACACTGGGTTTTTTCCCCCCTGCCATGATAGGCTACGTAAATATTTATGTAGCCTATCATGGCTAAATACAGGGACGCAAATGGCGGTGGATACGACAGCAGCCATTTGCGTCCCTGCAGGGCTGCCCAGCGGCCGGATATCCGGCTGCGGGCGCCCGGAGCCGGCCAGTGGCTCCGCGGCTTGGCTGGGGAGCGGAGTCAGCCAGGCAGGATTCTGGGGGGGGGGGAGGACTGGATTGCCTCCCCCCCATTGAGGCTTCTGGGGGGATGGACGGAGCACCTCCCCCCCACTGCGGAAACAGAATGGAACGGATGGTAAGTGTTCCGTCCATCCCTAGATGTGCTTAGGGATTTCAGAAAATTCCACCACGGACTCCAGTGAGGCCGGATTCCTTAGAATCTGCCCCCCCCAGAATCTGTGGCGAAACGGCCTCCCCCCCATGCCACCCCTCAGAATCTCCCCGGGATGGAGCTTATCTGGCAGCGGATGCGGCGGCGGCGGCTCTGGCTGGTCTCCCGGCTGCGGCCGGGTTGCTGCAGCCACAAATGGCAGCTGTCATAGCGACCGCCATTTGCGTGGCTTCCTTTTGCCGTGATAGGCTATGTAAGTATTTATCATGGCTTGGCAGCCACACAACGCAGCCACCATTTGCGGCTGCAGCAGCCCGGCCGCAGCCGGAATTCCGGCTGCGGCAGGTCCCGGCCAGTGGCTCCGTGGAGTTGCAGCTCTCCCTGGCAGAGCCGGCCAGGGAGGATTCCGGGGGGAGGGACAGAGCACCTTCCCCCACCGCTGATGCCCCAGAATGGACAGGTGAGTGGAATTCATACATCCCTGGATGTGCTCCCTACCACTATAGGGTTTGCACTTGACCAGCAGTAGTTTTGGTGTAAAATTAGTGCTGGAAGATACAACCATATGTTGCTGCTGGGATGCTTGAAAGAAACAGTGTGAAATTTTCCAGAGCAGAATCATTTTTTTTTCTATCCTCCTAGGCAGAAATAGCATACAGTATCCCCTCTTCAAAAGCAGCAGCTTCCATGTTCTCTTACTGAGTACCAGGATAAATGAGTTAAATATTAGAGCAGATGCTTTCCATATGTACTTTCCCTGATTCAGTCCCCAGAACCTACAGTGAAAGGGTCTCAGCTGAGATAACAGACCTAGGAAATTTATCTCCTTAAAGCCACAGAGAACTGCTATTCACCACCAGTAGTTAGACGGACCAAATGGTCTGAATCAGGACATGGCAGCTTCATATTTGATCTTTATATGTTCATGCTTATAGGGAAAGTTGCTTGGGATGCAACAAAAAACAGCAGTGCTATCTCCAATGGCAGTCAAAACAGTACAAGGGTGATATATTTTACAGCTGGACGGAGTGAATGCATTCCTACATTAGTGATATTGATGGTCTCTGAATTCATCACACACTGATTTTTTTTAAGAGAACCTTCTGTTATTTTATTTATGCATTTAATTTTATTTAGGACCAACTTCACCAAAATTAGTCACACAGGCATTCCCTGTACCAGAGCTAAAACCATCTCACAATCAACAACCATCTGTTCATATTAAAATATGCAGGAAGAAAAGGTAAGTAATAGCGATCTTGCTGAATGATACCATGTCAGAATTCAAGTAGGGAATTATATATTATTCTTATATCATATGTACTTGCTGGCCACTTGGAATCAAATGAAAGTAGTTTGTCTCAAGGACTCCCACAGAAAGCCTGTATAGTTAATCTATATAATTAATAAAGGGTTACAGAATAATTTGGATTTGAGGTAGCTTAAAAAATCATAGTTCCTAATTCTATTAATGTAACCTATTTCTCCTTGATCTTGGAATGTGATTGTCTTCCAAAGTTAGCTTTTCCTTCATAAAGGAGGGTATCCCTGGATATTGCTGATGCTCAATGGATATTGTAGCCAATAATTTGACTAGGGTATCCACATTGTTGGAGATGTCCTTTAATTTCGTTACATCTTCTTGAGAAGTTTTTCTTTATTATTGCAAATATGTTTTATCCTAAGTCAAACTATATATAATGTTCTTTAGATAGTTCAGATGACATGACTTGTAGTGAAGGTACATGTGGAAATCTGTAGATTTACAATGTAAATCTGTGACAACTTGATGACTTGCAGTGCTTAAGTGCAGTGCTTCCATCCAGGAAGGGTAATTCTGGGTTTTTGAATGTGATGTTACTGGTAAGCTTAATTGATGGGTGGATAGTGTTGATAAACTTAGTAAAATTCTCCAAGCTTTCCCTTACATAGTCCCAGATGACAAAATGTCATCTATGTAATTCCATGATACGCTGGGCTTGTAGGTGGGAGTTCTGCCAATAGTTTCTTTCAGTTATCCCATAAATAGATTGGCATATGATGGGGCCATATGTTTGCCCATTGCTGTACCTTGGAGATGTAAATAGTGATTGCCATTGAACATGAAATTGTTGCTGGTGAGTACCAACTTAGCCACAGAGGTTAAGACTCCAGTACTACATTCATTAGAATCTCTGCTGTTTAAGAAGTATGCTAAGGTGGAGAGGCCATCTTTGTGGGGTATGTTAGTGTATAAAGAAGTAGCATCAAAGATTGCGATGATGGTATCATGTTAAATCGATATTCCTGATTTGGTCTTTCAATTTTCATAAGGAAATCTGTATGTCCTTAACATATGAAGGAAGTTTATGAACTAGTAGTTAAATTATGGAGTCAATATGTAGTGAAATTCTTTCAGTGACAGTTAGGGATGGCGGAGAATTTCTCCCCGAAACTTCGGGGGGCCGAGCGCCAACGTGTTCGGCCCCCCAAACCAGTTTCGGGGAGAAATTCTCTGCACCCCCCCGCAACCCCCCCCCCGGGACGGGACTTACCTTTGCCGAATGTCCCTCCCGGCGGTGGGTCCGGCCGGCGGTTCGGTGGGTGTTCGTCCGGGGCGGGAGCGGCAGCCGGTCTTTCGACCGGCTGCCGCTGCCACCATAGCAATAAAAGAAAAAAGAAAAAAAACGCCCCCGTGATAGGCTACGTGATGATTAACGTAGCCTATCATGGCTAGATCTGCAAAGTCAGCCGTGATAGGCTACGTAAATCGTCACGTAGCCTATCACGGGTGACTTAAAAAAAAAAAAAGCGCGTACGGATAATGGCGGCCCCCATAGGGAGCCGCCATTCCCGTTCCTTATTTGGTCGCTGTAGTCTACGTAAAGATTTACGTAGACTACGGCGAAAATAAGGGCAACGCTATTTGCGTTGCCCTTATTTTCGCCGTAGTCTACATAAAGATTTACGTAGACTACAGCGACCAAATAAGGAACGCAAATGGGGCCTATGGGGGCCGCCATTTGCGTTTGCGCTTTTTTTTTTTAAAGTCACCCGTGATAGGCTACGTGACGATTAACGTAGCCTATCGCGGCTGACTTTGCAGATCTAGCCATGATAGGCTACGTTAATCATCACGTAGGCTATCACGGGGGCGTTTTTTTAAAAAAAACAACGTTTGAGTTCGCGGCCGGGCGAGGCGAGGCGCCTCCTCCCCGGCCTGAATTTCGGCCGGGCGAGGCGGGAAGCCTCCCCCCCGGCCTGAATTTCAGCTGGGCGAGGCGGGAGGCCTCCCCCCCCGGCCTGAACTTCACGGGGGGAGCAGCGAAGCGCCTCCCCCCCACCGCGAACAAGCTTCGAGGACAGGTAAGTGACTTTCGTCCACCCCTAGTGACAGTATTGTTACATGAAACAATAGGTCATCCTGGATTGTTGTTTTTATGGATCTTTGGTAGCATGTAAAATCTTTCTTCTGTAGGGGAGGGGTTAATTTAAAAAGTCAGCAATTTCTCTGGCCAGCGATTTTCATGCAGGAATTTCTGGATTACATTGCCATTTTTTTTTTTTAATTTAGGTCAGCTGAGTTATCACGACTGAGGAGCTTGTATGTACTGCTGTCATTTAGTTGTCTCAGTCCTTCAGAAATATAATCTTCAGTATTCATTACGACAACAGTTCCTCCTTTATCAACTGGTTTTGGTTGAGGGCCTCTCTTTCTTCTCTTGTTTCGGCTATTGGGCGGTATAGAAATGAAATAAATAAATAAAAAATAAAAAATTGTTTGATTGTAAGAGACACTTGCAGGTTTGTGTCCATGAATTCTTTTTTAAATGATCTAAGGAAGGTTTCTAATACTGGATTTCTATTTGGGTTTGGTGTTCAGGGTTTTTTGGGCAAAAATTGTGAGAGAACATTATGGTGTGGGTTCAAAAATATGAATTCTGTTATCATTATAGAAATATTCCTTTAACCTGCATCTTCTCTCAAATGCCTTAACATCAGCATTCATTTGGGACAGGTCACGCTCTCTAGGTGTGGGGCAGAAGTTAAGACAGCAGTTTAATTTCTGTAGGGGAAATGCTATCACTTGTTTGCTCCACTATAAGAGTCTTCCTTGAATTTGTGAAGTTTTTGGATCACTTCACTGTGTTGAAGTCTTTTAAATCTTCTGTTTTTACTTTTGTTAGGATTTATTATCTGGAGGGAGCAATCCTATGGCCGCTAGTCAGCAGCTAGATGGTCATAGGATATGTCAGTTTCCAGGAACCGACCTTGGAGCCCATGCTCCAAGGCTAGTTCCCAGAGAACCAACCTCCCCCCTCCCCCATGCTGTGGGGAAATTGCTCCCTAAGATGTCCAATAATTAGCATATCTCATATATGCCTTATACATACCATATTTACAGGCCACACTATACATATTTACTTGATAAAATCAATAGAGATGTAAATCTTTCTTTCCTTCCTTCCTTCCTTCCTTCCTTCCTTCCTTCCTTCCTTCCTATCTTCTTCCTTTTTGGCATACAAATATGGGAGTCTACCAGTGATTACTTTGTATACTTTAAGTAGCGTAGCCACTGATCCCTTATTGTACAATTTTGTTTTGTCACATAAGTCAATATTAGATAGTTTGTTTATCTACAAAGAAAATTAAAAAGCTAGATGTTTGTTCAAAATGAAGAATCGATGGAGGAAATGCAGTATAAAACCATAATTGCTTGTGAGTGTGCATTAATTCTATGTGTTACACTAACTAGTTTGAGTAAGACTACTGAAAACAGAATGTTGAAAATAGGTTGGCTGTTAGACTCTTTTCTCTGGTAATAATGAGTTTAACACTGTGTGAAATGTGCGGTATGGATGAGTTGTGTTCTGACTTCTGAGGTTTTTTTGAGACTTAGTTGCAAAATATGCTGGATTTCTGCCACAAGGAAGATGGGGAGAAAGTAATTTAACTTAAGCCTATAAACCAATTTTGAGTGAATCAGGTGTTTAAACTCTAAAATCACAATCAGTGAATTATCAGGCAGTGTACTTTTTTTCAACTGTAATAGTACCAAATGTGGTGACCTTTATTTATTTATTTATTTATTATTATTATTATTATTATTATTATTTATTAAATTTATTAATCGCCCATCTGGCTGGTCACCCAGCCACTCTGGGCGATGTACAGCATATAATAAAACAGTTTAAAACAATAAAATTCTACAATAAAAACGTTTTCTAAAATACCCTAACCCATCCCAAATGCCTGCCTGAACAATCACGTTTTTAATGCGCGCCGGAAGCTCATTAAAGAGGGGGCACGGCGGAATTCCCTAGGGAGGCAGTTCCACAGAGTGGGGGCTACCACAGAGAAGGCCCTCTCCCTCGTCCTCACCAGCCTAGCTGTCCTGGCTGATGGGACAGAGAGAAGGCCACCCAAGGCTGATCTTGTTGAGCGGCCTGTCTGCTGTTGCTGGAGGTGCTCCTTGAGATAGGCTGGGCTAGAACTGTATAGGGTTTTAAAAGTCAAAACCAACACCTTGAATTTGGCCCAGAAAACAACTGGTAACCAGTGCAACTCCTTCAGCACTGGAGTGATGTGATCTCGCCAGCGGCTGCCTTTAATCAGGCGAGCCGCCACGTTCTGTACCAGCTGCAGCTTCTGAACTGTCTTCAAGGGTAACCCCACGTAGACCGCATTACAGTAGTCTAAACAAGAGGAGACCAGGGCATGTACTACCAATGGGAGCAGATGGTCGGGAAGGAAGGGGCACAGCTGCCGTATCAGATGGAGTTGGTACAGTGCTGTCTGGCTCACAGCTGACACCTGAGCCTCCATGGACAGCTGGGAGTCCAAAATGACCCCCAGGCTGTGGACCTGGTCTTTCAAGGGTAGCCGTACCCCATTCAACACCAGGTCAACATCCCCCAGCCTCCTCTTGTCTCCCACCAAAAGTACCGCGGTCTTGTCAGGGTTCAGCTTCAGCTTCTTCCTCCCCGTCCAGCCACTTACCGTCTCCAGACATTTGGACAGAGATTCTATGGCCAACCTTGGTGAAGATTTGAACGAGAGGTAGAGCTGCATGTCATCTGCATATTGATGACACCACACCCCAAATCTCCTGATGATAGCCCCCAGTGGCTTCACATAGATGTTAAATAGCATCGGGGAGAGGATGGAACCCTGTGGCACCCCACAAGTGAGCGGCCATGGGTCTGAAACCTCCTCTCCCAGTGCTACCCTCTGGTACCTGCTGGAGAGGAAGGACCGGAACCACCGCAATACGGTGTCTCCAATGCCCAACCCCTCCAGGCGGTCCAGGAGGATACCGTGGTCAACGGTATCAAAAGCTGCTGAGAGGTCGAGGAGAACAAGGAAGGAGCATTCACCCCTATCCAGAGCCCTCCTCATATCATTCACCAAGGCGATCAAGGCCGTTTCTGTCCCATGCCCAAGCCTGAAGCCCAACTGAAATGGGTCTAGATAATCAGTTTCTTCCAAGTGTGCCTTCAACTGCATCACCACCACCAGTTCAATCACCTTGCCCCAAAATGGCAGATTTGAGACTGGGTGAAAGTTGTTCAGAACTTGAGGATCCAAGGAGGGCTTCTTTAAGAGTGGTCTTATCACTAGGGATGGCAGAGAATTCCACCACGGATCATGGTGAGGCCGAATGCCAGTGCATTCGGCCCCCTGAACTCCGTGGCGGAACGGCCTGCCACCCCCCCACCATCCCCCATGGATCTCCCCCTGGACGAGACTCACCTGGGGCAGATCTTCTGGGCGGCTGCAGCGGCTGGTCTTCCATCTGGCTGCCGCCGCCGCCATTTCCACTCTTGTAACAAAAAAAAAAGACGTGATAGGCTACGTAAAGATTTACGTAGCCTATCATGGCTAGGTTTTAAAAAAAAACACGATGTGATAGGCTACGTAAATCTTTACGTAGCCTATCATGGCTGGGTGGGTTTAAAAAAACAACAACCTGCGTACGCAAATGGCGGCTACGGCCGCCACCATTTGCCTTCCTTATTTTTGCCCTCTTAATCTACGTAAATATTTATGTAGACTATGACGGAGAAAATAAAGGGGAGCGCAAATAGCATAGCGGGCACTATTTGTGTCCCTTTTTGATTCCCCGTTTTAGCCTACGTAAATATTTACTTAGGCTAAAACGGGGAATCAAAAAGGGATGCAAATAGCGCCCGCTACGCTATTTGCGTTCCCCTTTATTTTTGCCGTCATAGTTTACATAAATATTTATGTAGATTAAGAGGGAAAAAATAAGGAACGCAAATGGTGGCGGCTGTAGCTGCCACCACTTGCGTACGCGTTTTTTGTTTACCCAGAGCCCTCTGAGGCTGGAAATCTGGCTGCGGACGGCTCTGGCCTGGCTGGGCCTAGCCAGCTGCTCCGCCGAGCTGCCGTGGAGCACAGCCAGCCGCGGAGGATTCCGGGGGGGAGGAACGGATCGCCTCCCCCCCTGCGAGGATTCTCGGGGGAGGGACGGAACACCTCCCCCCCACCATCAACATAATCCGCGAACAGTTAAGTGACGTTCGTACATCCCTACTTATCACTGCCTCCTTGAGGGGTGATGGCATCACTTCCTCCTCAAGGGAGGTGTTCACCACCACCCTGATCCCCTCACCCAGTCTCTCTCTGCAGCCCATAATGAGCCAAGACGGGCAAGGATCAAGTAAGCAGGTGGTCGGCCTTACAGATGAAAGCACCTTGTCCACTTCATCAGGAGGAAGAAGCTGGAACCGATCTCACAAAACCGGTTTGCCACAGGCCGCCTCTTGCTCACTAACTGTATCCACAGCGTGTGGAGTAACACTCCTAATCTGATCAATTTTATCTGCAAAGTGCCTTGCCAAGGCCTCACAGGAGGCCTTAGAATGCTCCAGTGGTTCAGGAGCCACAGGACCGACCAGGCTCCGGACTACTTGGAACAGCCTCCTGGGACAGCACTCTGCAGACGCAATAGAGGCAGCATAATATTCCTTTTTTGCTGCCTTCACCGCCATGTGATAGGCTGAAGATACAGCTCTAGGCCATGTCTGATCGTCTTTGGAGCGAGACTTCCGCCACCGGCGCTCTAGCCGTCTCACCTCCTGTTTCAGAGCTTGTAACCACGGATTAAACCATGGTGCAGTCCGAGCCCTGTTCAGGAGGAGAGGGCATTTTGGAGCCACCCAATCTAATGCCCCAGTGATTGCGGCATTCCAGCCACCCACCAGGGTCTCAACCGAGTGGCTGTTGGCGTGCCCCAGAGAATCCCCAAGCACGTTCAGGAATCCATTCAGATCCATAAGACAAATGGGGTGGATCATTTTAATGGGTCCTCCACCCCTGCAGAGGGGTTGTGGAACCAAGAAGTCTAACGTCACCAGATAGTGATCTGACCATGACAAGGGGGTGGTGGATATACCCCCGACTTCCAGATCACTCCCTGCTTCTCCAGAAACAAACACAAGGTCTAGTGCATGACCGGCTACATGGGTGGGCCCAGTTAGAATATGGTGCAGCTCCTAGGAAGCCATGGTCTCCATGAAGTCCTGAGGTGCTCCTGTGAGGATGGCCTCTGAATGCACGTTGAAGTCCCTCAACACCTATAAGTTAGGGGACTGTACACACACATCAGAGACCACCTCAAGCACCTCGGCCAGGGAGTACAGAAACCAAAATTAAGCTGCCCCGACCAGAATTTCAATAACATGAATCTATTAAAGATTTTTCCCTTCTAAAACGAGCCCTCAGTTCACAATACTGCAAGTAAGTTTCATGAAGTCCAATTAGTGAATATGCTTTTGCTTCCCTATAATTTTCTTCCTTGATAAGGATATAATGACAATCCCATGTCTATGAAACAGGTGTAATAATAACACCATTGAAATCAATAGGAATTATGCATGTGTAATTGTCACAGGATTTTAGCCTAGATGCACAAAGCATTTTAATCTACCAGTATCTCTCCCCAACCCTGCTTCCATCCCAGTTCTTGAAAATGCAGCTGAAAATAGCTCCTGTTTGCTTTTGTAGATGTTCAATGTTGCCACATACAGAGGTGTCCAGTGTCTCTAGGGGTTTATTCTTCTGGCAAATATATCTATTTTATGGGGCAAACATAGATTCAAGAATCAAATGAGCCTGTTAAAGAGCCCTTTAGACGGCTCAAACTGCTCTGCACAGTGTTCTCCTCTTTATCGCGGGTACACAATTAAATTCTTGCTATCCATTGAACACAGTATGAATATTTTCCTGCAGATCAGCACAAAGTTATCCAGCACAGGTGTTTCTGTAATTATGATATATGGTGAAAATTCACTGTGTTCAATGGCCCTCACAATCACACTTCCACCTCATCAGTCACATGTCAGTTTAGCCCCACCCTATGTCCTAAATCTTCATTCCATTAAAGAAATGCAGATTGGGAGAAAGCAGTTTGCAGCTGTGGCTTATCACGCAGAACCATTGTTCCAAAATGCATGAATATTAAAAAAGAAAGATTTGTTTAATGTTTATTTTATTTGTACCTAATTACATTTAATTTAACCATCATGGTTATGCAGAAAATGTGAAACCATAGCGTTCTCTGTTTCTCAAAGAAAATCTTATACTCTTCAATGAATATTTTATTGAATTTCTTGTCTAAGGAAAGTTAACCTTGAAGGGAACCCCCATCCCCATCCTCCTCTTGCCTCTTTAGTCTTGTCTTGTAGAAGTCCCCTCACTGTAACTATGTCCCTATGTGCAGTCAGATAGGCAGGTGGGTGAACCCTAGCTATGCTGCACAAGATAAATCACTTCCTTTGTGATGCAGAATGATTAAAGGGCATGTTGCAAGGCTCAGCTTGGGAAGAAAATTTCATTTACAGGACAGCAACAGCATGGGTGACAACCAGCATTTTTTGAACAAAGATTTCAAGGACCTTATCAAACCAAATAGGAGCAATCCTATTGTCCCTGGGGGAGCATTTCAGGGACCATAGGATATGGCAGATCCCCCTTCCTCTGGCCACAGACCATACTGTGACTCACGAGGGGGAATCCAGGATCAGACTATGGTCCCTCACCTCACCTCCACCCTCTCAGCTGCCATGGAAAGCAGCATGGCAACTGTGCTTCTAAGGTCACAACAGTGGCTTCAGAAGAGCTCAGGGAGAGGGAAAAGAGGGCAGAATAGCGGGCAGGAAAGAAGGAGGAGAGACCAGGATCCACAGGATCATAAAGCCTCTCAATAGCCCATCCCAGCATGGTAGGGAAATACAATAAAGAAAGGAGGAATGGGAGGTGTTTTCATCCAGCAGGGCATATGATAGGCTATGATTTGGAGCCCTCTATCTATCCAGTGGCAATCTCTTAGGATTATGCTCTTAATGAATATTATGTAGACATACTTGAATATCATATACATTTTTCTTTACTTCCTTCTTTCTTTCATTGAATGTCTTAAACACATAGATTTTTTCCTCTCACCATGATTGTCTCTTTCCTCAGTTGTTCATAAACTAAACTTATTTAGGAAGTTATATGACTTATTACTATACCTACTACTATTGCTACTATTAGAACCAGGATGGGTAGACCATTAGGAAATTTGTGGTGGAAATAACTATGACAGTTACTGGTTCTGACCTATTCTTCCCTCTGTACCGTATATATCCAGGTAATTCTCTGATAGGAGTAACAACTCTGCAGAGATAAACACAACAAGTCTGAATTTGCCATTATAAGCTCACACAGGACTGGCATCAGTATGGGACATTGGGTCATTACCGCAAGGCCACACACTTTTTAGTTTTTCTGTCTGGCCCTTTCCTACTAGCCCTGTCTGCTCCAAGGAAGACTGGGGCATATGCAGGAGTGGCTGGGCAAGAAGGTGCCAACAGATGATGGAAGGTACCAGCAGATGATGTAGGCATGTGGGGTGAAGCAAGCAGCCTTGGTGCTTAGCTGCCAGGCAGTAGTAAAATATATGTGAAGTGGGCCTGGCTGAGTAGGAAGTGGTGAACTAACTGTCTTTTCCTTTGTAAAGGGAAGTCTTGCCTCATCAACCTTCTGGAGTTCTTTGAGAGTATCAGCAAGCATGTAGATAGGGCAGATGCAGTAGATTTTATATGTTTTAACTTCCTTATCTTCCTATTTTCTTTTTTGACCAAGTATCTAACTAAAGTTCCCTAGGAAATTCAACAGACATTCAATGGAAAATGGATCCTCTTATAAATCAGTAACTGGTAAATTAAAGGACAGGAAGAATCAGTCAGATAGTAGCAATAAATTGAAAGTTCTCAGAATGGAGGTAAATAAGCAATGGGATTCCCTAATGGTTTGTTTTGGGGCTGATACTATTAGACATTTATAAATTACCTTGAGCCTGATTTACCTGGAGATTAATTTAGCTGGAGAGCAGATGTTTTGAGAGCCATTTTTCCTTAAATACTTGAGCCCTATCATACCATAAACTCCCCTTAGTTTCAAAAATAGCTAGGGATGTACGAAAGTCACTTACCTTTTCGATGGGGTGATTTGCGGTGGGGGAGAGGCACTCTGCACCTCCCCCGAAAATACTAATCCGTCCAGCTCCACTCTGCAGAGATTCCGTGGAGCTGCCAGCCGGGGCCGCCCACAGCTGGACATCCGGCCGCTGGACAGCCTGCAGGTAAAAAAAAAAAAAAAAAAGCATATGCAAATGGCGGCGGCTACGGCGGCCGCCACATGCGTTCCCCTTTTTTTCACTGTTTTAGCCTACATAAATATTTATGTATGCTATTACGGTGAAAAAAAAGGGGAATGCAAATAGCATAGTGGCCACCATTTGCATTCCTTTCCCCCCTGCCGTTTTAGCCTATGTAAATATTTATGTAAGCTATTATGGCGAGAAAAAAAAGGAACACAAATAGCGCCCACTACGCTTAGGGATGTCAGAAAATTCTGCCATGGATCTCGGTGAGGCCGAATGCCGTTGCATTCGGCCCCCAAAATCTGTGCCGGAACGGACTGCCCCCCCGCGGATCCCCCCGGGATGAGACTTACCTGGGGCGGATCTTCTGGGCGGCTTCGGCTCCAGTGGCAGCTCCGGCGGCAGCCGGTCTTCTGACCGGCTGCCGCCACCGCCATTTCCAGGCTTGTGGGGGGGGGGGAACATGATAGGCTACGTAAAGATTTACGTAGCCTATCATGGCTAGGTTTAAAAAAAAAGAAAAAAAGGCATGATAGGCTATGTAAATCTTTACGTAGCCTATCATGGTTGGGGGTGGGTTTAAAAAAAAAAGGCGTATGCAAATGGTGGCGGCTACGGCCGCTGCCATTTGTGTTCCTTCTTTTTGGCCATCTTAATCTACGTAAATATTTATGTAGAGTATGACGGCAAAAACCAAGGGGAACATAAATAGTGTAGCAGGCGCTATTTGCGTCCCTTTTTCATTCACTGTTTTAGCCTACGTAAATATTTACGTAGGCTAAAACGGGGAATCAAAAGGGGACGCAAATGGCGCCCGCTACGCTATTTGCGTTCCCCTTGATTTTTGCTGTCATAGTCTACGTAAATATTTACGTAGATTAAGTCGATAAAAAGAAGGAATGCAAATGGTGGCGGCCGTAGCCGCCGCCATTTGCGTACGTGTTGTTTTTTTGTTTTTTTTACCCAGAGCCCTCCGTGGCCGGAAATCCGGCTGTGGACGGCTCTGGCCTGGCTGGGCCAGGCCTGGCCAGCTGCTCCGCGGAGCTGCCGTGGAGCACAGCCAGCCGTTCGAGGATTCCGGGGGGGAGGAACAGAGCGCCTCCCCCCCGGCCAGGATTCCGGGGGGAGGGATGGAACGCCTCCCCCCCACCATCCACATAATCCGTGAAAGGTAAGTCACTTTCGTACATCCCTAACTACGCTATTTGCATCCCCCTTTTTTTCGCCATAATAACTTACGTAAATATTTATGTAGGCTAAAACAGCGAAAAAAAGGGAATGCAAATGGCGGCCTCTGTAGCCGCCTCCATTTGCGTACACTTTTTTTTTTTTTTTTAGCTTGATAAACTAAGTAAACAATTACGTAGCCTATCACAGCTAACACAGGGACGCAAGCCTATCACAGAGGAAGTGAATGGTGGCTGCGCTGCAGCCGCCATTCGCAAGTCAGCATGGATGGCAGCAGGTAAGTGCTCCGTTTTGCACTCCTTTTGTGGGGTGGGGGGGCAGGGGCTTCGTTCCACCATGGATTTTGGGGGGCCGAATGCACTGGCATTCGGCCTCACTGAGATCCGTGGCGGAATTCTCTGACATCCCTAAAAATAGCTTGCAATGTGGCACACAGGTACAGACTACATTTCTCTCATGATGGAATAACTAGAGATCGTAATTACACATCAGATCTTAGGGAAAGAGTTTCTGATCAGAAAGTAGTGTTTCATTTCCAGACAGACTTGAGTCCAGGACTCAAACAGTGATAGCCCATAACACAACAGTAAACTATCAGTGTATGTCTATGGGTACTGTACATATGGGAAGGAAAAGAAAGGAGAAAAGTGAAGAAATGGAGAAGATAAATAGATAGGAGGAAAAAAGAAAGAACTAAACATTACAATACTCCATGGGAGCTATTGAGAATTGAGAACTGTAGCTGACTGAAGGCGTATCAAAGGAAAGATTGCACTTATTTTTTTAAGCATCGATTCCTTAGAAATACATACCATGAACTAGGCCTTTTTTTTAATACCCCGAAGTTGTAGGAACCCCTATGGAGATACAGGACATTCTGCATTCCTTGTTGACAGGTGTCTTATTTGGGTTTTGTAAGCAAGTCTGCTCTACAGAAGATAAGCATGTTCCACGCACTGCTTTTTCTTTGGCTCTTGCTCCCACCTGTGCTATTTTGTGAAGAAATAAATCCCAGCTCTTTCACTAAAAAGCAGGCCTGTTTTACTGGCAGAGTTTCAGCATTTTGCTTCCCACAAGTAGCATTCATTGCAGGCTTTAAAAAAAAAAATCTAGCAGAAATCCTGAAAGAATATAGTAACTGTTGGATATGTAAATAAACAGAGTCCTACCTAGCGGTTTTATGAACAACATTACCTTTCATGTCCTTTTGTTACCTTTGAATAAGTAATGGCCAACTTCTACGTTTCTCAGGAGCCATGTTTTTCTTCATCCTGCACTATGGGCCAGAACAATATTATTTCCCTTGAGGATGGTGAGGCTCTATAATAAAATTGGTATCACCTAGCAGAAAAACTTCAGAATTTAGGCCATAAGTACTTGGATGATATGAGGTAATTGAGTGCATGGAGGGAGGAGCCAGGAGTCTTTCTTATGTATTCTCTTTTAGAGGCAGATTGGCAGTGGTCTTTTGGCTTCCCAGAAAGCACATGAAATAGTAATCCAATAAAATTTATCCAAAGAGTCTTATTGCTTCTTTTTCTGACAAGAGAGGCTGTGCATAAAATATTTTACCACACCACTTGATTAAGTTTTGGTAGGGCTTACAATTACCAGGACTACCTGGATGAATGTGGCTAAAGATTTTACACACACAGGCAGTATTTCTGAATGTTGCATGGTGTATGGTGGAAATAACAGAACATATGTCTGAAGCCTTTTTCAGAGGAAACAGTGCCAATGCCATAGTGACATGGAGCATGCAGGAACATAGTAATGCTGACCTGTTACCTAGCAACACTTCCTCTTTCCCCTCATACCATGTGTCCTGACTTTGCAACTACTTTATTACACCCCACATGAAGTTTTGTATTTTTTTAAAAAATGGCAGCCTGTAATGTCAAGCAAGCCGGACATTAACAATTATAAATAACATGAGGGACCAGTAACACTTCTGCTTAGGTCCCAGCCAGTGAGCTAGCTAGGCAGCCAGCCGGCTATGCTTTCCTCCAATTGGCCATCCCATCACCCCACACCAGTTTTCCATTTTTGTTTTTCAACTGTCAGCCAACATTCCATAGTTCCTGAGCATGCTCAATCCTCATTGGGAGGCTTTGGGAGCGGGTTGCTGCCCCTTAGATGTTTTTAAAAATAGTTTTTGTACTCAGCCTCAGGATTCCCTGAGCATGCTAATAACTTCTCCTTGTATTCCATTGTCCCTGTTTTCGCTACAGTCCTGAGTTATCCATTAAAGGGAGTTGTAGGCTCAGGTTCATTGTACTGGACTGGAGCCAACACTTCTTGTCCTCCACTTCTTCCAAAAGCTGTTGAAAGAATGGAATCTTGTTGGATCTAACCAACTGCTTAGTGATCTTTTTGACTTTTTTAGTTTGTTTGAAGAACATGCTCCTGGACTGCATGGCATGGCAAATTTTGTTTAGAACTCATGGGGCTTTCAAAAGCAGTTTGATGCATCATGGGAAGATGCTGTTCAAAGGAAAAAATTCCAGCTGAGCGCCTGGAAGCCCATGGGTACGCCTGAATGAGTTCTCCGGGCGGTGATCAATATGGTTAAGGTTAATCATGTGTTCCCATTCCACTAAAATCCCAAGGCATCCCTCGGTTGGCGTAACGTTGGACACATTATAAAGTGCCCTGCAAAACAGCAATGATTTGTTGAATCCCAATCTTATATATATAATAACATTTAATCCCTTTAAATATAGGATAATTAATTTTTTGCTTGTGCACTTCATAGTTGCTTCAAAATTATAAGATGACATTTTATCATTGCTAACTGTTTTAAGATTAAAAGATGGTATGGTTTTAGAAATCAATATTGCTTTGGGGGGTTTAGACATGCTTTCATAATATCTTGCTGCACAGAATATATGAGGATGGCCACAGAAGAACTCTCTTTAATCTTCACACTAGGTTATGTCTTTGATCATCTATTAACTGAGACTATAGTATATTAACTTTCAGCTGAGTCAAGATAAAAGGTTTCAGCGTGACAAAAGTTTTCTTCTGTGCTATTCAGCACTCCTGGATATTAATAACAACCAATATATGAACTGTCTCTACATATAAACAATGTAAGCTACGGAGAACAAACTTTCAAATACATTTTTTCTCCATAGTTTTGTCATGTCTATTAATAGAGCTTCACATCATGTGTCGAGCAGTACACAACAATGACAACAAATGTTAAAGAGGGAAAGAAGGAGGTGTAACAGGTGAGAAGTTTTCAGAAATATGGGAAATGCCACACCCTGGTTTGCCTGGTGGGTGGGGTGAAGAGATGTGGATGGCCACAATTGGCGGCCCGTGGGGAGGGACGGGACACCTCCCCCACCGGCCAGAATTTCAGGGGGAGGGACGGAGCGCCTCCCCCCCACCGCGAATCAAAGTTCGTTCAAGGTAAGTGACTTTCGTACATCCCTACACCGGTAGTACATCTACATCACTAGGTTTTCATCTTTTGCCCACCACCAGGGATAAGATTTTATGTGGAGAGTTCATTGACGTTTTCTCCTTGTTATTTTGTGAACCGGAATCTAAATACAAGGAAAAATCTGGAGATAAGGAACAAGACCAAGGCAGGTGGAAGAAAGATGCTCGCAACAAGAAAGTTGCCGGGCTTCCTGATCTATATGGGCGTATTGCAACAGGAATTCCCAGAGTGAGGGTGGATCCTTACTAAATACTTAGATATGATTTATAGGGCATACACTGAATATGAGGGCAGGGCTTGGCTGGCCTATGATGAGGCCTTTCGTATGAGGGCCACCATTGACCCCTCCATCTGCTTAGATATCAAGGAACAGAATCTATGGCCCCAATTCATGACCCCGGCTAGACCAGGATTTGGTGATAGATCAGACAACCGTCATATTTTGGCCAAACAGTCAATAGGGATATCAGAGAATTCCTCGACGGATCTCTGTGAGGCCGAATGCCAGTGCATTCGCCCCCCTGAAATCTGTCGCGTAACAAAGCCCCCGCCCCCCAACCCACGAAAGGTGCACGGGACGAAGTCCCTGCCACCCGCACCCCATGAAAGGTGCGTGAAACGGAGCACTTACCTGCTCCTGTCCACGCTGCTTTGCGATAGGGATGTACGAAAGGGACTTACCTTGTCCCGCATCTTTTTTCGCGGTGGGGGGGAGGCGCTTCGCTTCTCCTCCCGAAGTTCATGCGAGCGGGGGGTGTCTTCCCTCCTCGCCCGGCTGAAATTCAGGCCGGGGGGGAGGCTTCCCACCTTGCCCCCGGCAGAAATTCAGGCCGGGGAGAAGTGCCCCGTCTCCCCGGCTGCGAACTTCAACAGAAAAGTAAAAAAACAAAAACGCCTCTGATAGGCTACGTAACGATTTACGTAGTCTATCACGGCTAGATCTGCAAAGTCAGCCGTGATAGGCTACGTTAATCATAGCCTATCACGGGTGACTTAAAAAAAAAAAAAAAAGCGCGTACGCAAATGGCGGCCCCCATAGGGAACCGCCATTCGCGTTCCTTATTTGGTCACTGTAGTCTACGTAAAGATTTACGTAGACTACGGCGAAAATAAGGGCAACGCAAATAGCGAATTCTGACTTTGCAGATCTAGCCGTGATAGGCTACGTAAATTGTTACGTAGCCTATCACGGGGATTTTTTTTTTCTTTTGAAGTTTGCAGCTGGGGAGACGGGGCGCTTCTCCCCTGCCTGAATTTCGGCCAGGCGAGGCAGGAAGCCTCCCCCCCCCCCGGCCTGAACTTCAGGGGGAGAAGCGAAGCGCCTCCCCCCCACCACGAAGCAAGCTGCGAGACCAGGTAAGTGACTTTCGTACATCCCTAGATGCCATTTGCATCCCTGCGGAGGCCGTGATAGTCTACTTAGCCTATCATGGCAGGGGGAAAAAAATCCCAGCGTATGCAAATGGCTGCGGCTACCGCCATTTGCATACGCTGGGGTTTCCCCCCCTGCTGTGATAGGCTACGTAAATATTTATGTAGCCTATCATGGCTCAATACAAGGACACAAATGGCAGCGGCTACGACAGCCACCATTTGCATCCTTGCAGGGCTGCCCAGTGGCCGGATGTCCAGCTGCGGGCGGGTGGAGATGGCTGGCGGCTCTGCGGCTTGGCCGCAGAGCGGAGCTGGCCGTAGGGATGTCGGAGAAGTTCTCCACGAATCTCCAGGAGGCCGAATGCCAACACATTCGCCCCCCGAAATTGGTGGGGAAATTCTCTGCCCCCCTGCCCCTCCTGGGATGGGACTTCCCTCGTGCGAATGTCCCTCTCGGCGGCGGATCACGGCGGCAGTTTGGCGGCGGTTCAGCATTGCCCTTATTTTCACCGTTGTCTACGTAATCCTTACGTAGACTACAGCGACCAAATAAGGAACACGAATGGCGGCTCCCTATGGGGGCCGCCATTAGCCGTACACGCTTTTTTTTTTTTAAGTCACCCGTGATAGGCTACGTGACGATTAACGTAGCCTATCACGGCTGACTTTGCAAATCTAGCCATGATAGGCTACGTTAATCGTCACGTAGCCTATCACGGGGGCATTTTTTTTTTTAACTTTTATTGGAATGGCGGCGGCAGCAGCCGGTCGAAAGACCGGCTGCCGCCTCTGCCCCTGTCGAAGACCTGACGAACCGCTGCCAGGACCCGCCGCCGGGAGGGACATTCGTGAAAGGTAAGTCCCATCCCGGGGAGGGGGGTGCATGGTGCGGGGGGGTGCGGAGAATTTCTCCCCAAAACTACTTCGGGGGGCCGAATATGTTGGCACTTGGCCCCCCGAAGTTTCGGGGAGAAATTCTCCCCCATCCCTAGTACAGAGGCCAACTGCCAAAACAGTTATCCTTGTCCCAATATTGCTGGCCCTGACTGTATATCATCGGTAAGGGCTTTTATGCTTCATTGTCTGCGACATAATATTGGGTTCCGTGCCCAGCACATACCTGGCTTGGACAATCCAATTGCTGATGCTTTGTTGAGTAACCAGGTCGAATTGTTCCAGGAACTGGCCCCTTGGGCACATGCATTGCCAGGCCCCTTGCCAGCTTCACAATGGGAGATTGGTAGACTAAGGCAGAGCTCACCATGATGAACTCCATAGCTCCGAGCACCAGAGATGCTTACGACAGATCAGGTAGGGAATTGATTTCCGATGCAATCGGCAGTTACAGCAGTCTTGGCCTATCCCTGTGGATCACCTTTTACAATTCTGCGTGTCTTCCAGGAATAGGGGGCTTTCGCCAAAGACTATAAGTGGTAAGCTGGCTGTGCTGGCTTTTTGGTCCAAATTCAGGGGCATGGAAGATAACGCTGCAGACTTCAGGTTGAGGCGTGCCATTCAGGGTTGGGCCAGGATGTTGCCCACCGCAGCAGACTCCAGGTGCTCCCTTTCTCCAGACATCCTTTTAGGACTCCAGGGACTGTGGCCATCCATATGTGCTTTGCATTTTGAAGCATCCAAGTTTCATGCTGCCGCCTTAATGGCTTTCTTTGGGGCCCTCAGGATTTCTGAACTGGTCGTGACATCAAAAGGAGATGTATCTGGAAGAGCTCTGCAATATTCTGACATCCAGGTCCACCCCGATGTTGTCAGGATTTTGCTCTGCAGGTCCAAGACTGATCAGACAGGTAGGGGTGCCATGATGTTGCTACTGCCAGCACAGGCTGAGGAACTATGCCCTGTCAGGGCAATGGCCGTTTTTCTGTACTTAAGAGTACAGGTCCACTGTTTTGCCTTTCTGACGGTTCTCCATTAACCAATGGAGAAATACCAATTCTGGACTGTTACTAAGTCAGCACTGGGCACCCTTGGTCTAGGTAAATTTTGCTTTGGGACACATTCTTTCTGAATAGGGGCTGCTTCAACAGCTACGTCATTGGGTTTTTCAACCAACCAGGTGAAGGCGGCACTCCAAGGCCTTCAGGGTTTATGTCAGGACTTTACCTTGATAAGGGTGGTGACCCCCCGCCTCTTTATTCCTGTTCTTACTGTTTTCTTGTTTCCTTTAGATCGATGGAATGGATGTGAACCTGTGCATATGCTCATATGTGGACACAGCATGGTGTTCCGGGCCGGTCAGAAGGCTTCCAGGTTAGGCTGCGGACCTCAGCTTGGACTGTCCCGGCATGCCTGTGTGCAATGGCTTGGCAGATGCAGCATGCAGTGGGAGTGCCTCCTACCCACTCTATTCCATCAAGGCTTGGTGCGTGTCCCCCCACAGGTTTTGGTGCTGCATCCTGGGGGGAACAACCTGCGCTGTTTAAAAGGCAAGGGCTTTTTTTTACAAGCATTGGAGAATTTTCAGGTTATTAGGTGCTGTTGGAGCCTGGGGATAACTAGCATTTGGTCATGCTTGCTCCCCAGACTTTTATGGAGGAATGTTTGGGACCAATGGGCCATGGAAAGGGCTCAGCAGAAAGTTAACAGGGAAATAGCTTTGGGGCTATTCCAGCATGGAGATGGGATCATTTCTCATCCAGAAAATCTATGGATGTGGGGGTCCTACCTATAGGCAGGTAGGATTTAGGTAATGATATATTTTTGTTGGATCTGCAAAGGGGCCTGCGGGAAGTAATTGGGCGCAGGAGGGGGGAGTTCGACTAAGCATTAGGCTTGTCACTCCCTGTGGCTGTTAGGATGGGCATTGGGGATGAGAATAAGGATGGTGAGCATTCAGAGGCATGCTTATGGTGACAGGTGATGCCTGAGGCCTCCTGCTCTGGGTTTTGCGGCCCATCAAGGGGATAAGGATTACCCATGAGGCCAACTCACCTCACCCACTTGGTATTTTGCAGCTCGGGTGGGGGTGACAGGAGAAGGCGTACCACCCCCAAAAGGGGTAGCCCTGTGGGGTGGTGAGTTGACACGCCACTCCACAGGCTTTGAATACTTTTGCCCATGTCAGGGTCAGCTAGTGGCTGGCCCAGTTCAGTTGCCCATCCTGGGTTTCCCCTTGCAGATCTATCAATAAATGTGGCCCAATTTGAACCTAAGAACTCATGTCAGTCTCTTTATTTCCCCATCTCCACTCGCAACTAGGGATGACAGATAATTCCGCCACTGATCTTGGTGAGGCCGAATACCAGTGCATTTGGTCCCCTGAAATCCGTGGTGGAACAGCCTGCCCCCCCGCCCCCCCGGGGATCCCCCCCGGGATGAGACTTACCTGGGGCAGATGTTCCGGACGGCGGCGGCTCCAGCGGTGGCTTCGGCGGTAGCTGGTCTTCCAACCGGCCACCGCCGCCGCCATTTGCAGTCACCCCCCCATGCGTGATAGGCTACGTAAAGACTTACATAGCCTATCATGTCTGGATTAAAAAAAAAAAGTATGCAAATGGTGGCGGCTACGGCCACCGCCATTTGCGTTCCCTATTTTTGGTTGTCTTCGTCTACGTAAATATTTACATAGACTAAGATGGTGAAAATAAAGGGGAATGCAAATAGCATCCACTACGCTATTTGCGTTCCCCCTTAGTTTCGCCGTCTTAGTCTACGTAAACATTTACGTTGACTAAGACGGCCAAAAATAAGGAATGCAAATGGTGGCGGCTGTAGCCGCCGCCATTTGCATATGCATTGTGGTTGTTGTTTTTTAACCCAGATGTGATAGGCTACGTAAGTCTTTACGTAGCCTATCACGGCTGACTGCAGGGACGCAAACGGTGGCGGCTACAGCTGCCACCATTTGCATCCCTGCTAGCCAGCGGCCGGATGTCCGGCTGCTGGCGGAGCTGGCCAGCGGCTCTGCGGAATCCCTGCAGAGCAGAACGGAGCCGGCCGGCCAGGATTCTGGGGGGAAGGACGGAGCACCTCCCCCCCCCCAGTGGAACCTGGCAGAGCCAGGTAAGGGGGATTTCGTGCATCCCTACTCGCAACAGGTGCCATTATAGATTATTATCAAAGAATGACTTTGTATGTACAGTCTGGGGACTCTCTGAGATAGGTTATCTCCATAAGCTTGTTAGGATAAGAGACAGGGTGGTTTCACTGTTTTGAGGCAAAGGTAGGTGTGGGCGGATCACTTACCTGGCTCCGTTCTGGGGATCTGCGGTGGGGGGGAGGTGATCCGTCCCTCCGTCCGGAATCATCCCTGGCTGCGGAGCTGCCGGCCAGGGCCGCCCGCAGCGGGACCTCCGTCTGCTGCTGGGCCGCGGCTGCAAATGGTGGCTGCCGTAGCGGCTGCCATTTGTGTCCCTGCGTTGCCATGATAGGTTACGTATACATTTATGTAGCCTATCACGGCAAAGAGCAGGGATGCAAATGGTGTAGCGGATGCTATTTGCGTCCCTGCTCTTTGCCATGATAGGCTACGTAAATACTTATGTAGCCTATCACGACTACCAGAGTGAGGGAAATGGCGGCCGCAGAACAGGGCCACCATTCGCACCCGCGATGGCCAACAAAAGGTAGGTTCCATCCCGGGGAGGTTTCACGGGGTGGCAGGGGGGATTGTTCCATTCTGCCATGGACTCTGGGGAGCCAGATTCTTTAGACTCACTGGAGTCCGTGGCAGAATTCTCCGCCATCCCTAGGCAATGGGTAACTCCTGTTAAACTGAGTCATCGTGGCTAGTGTGTTCTTAACAAGTGTACACATTGTGCTAGAACAGTGACAGCTCACATGCATAGATAGGACACTGCATGTTCAAACTGAAGCCCCTGAGTGATGTATGAGGTAGCACACAGTTTTATTGACAATAATAAGCCAGTGTGGTATAGTGGCGAGAGTGTTGGACTGGGAGCTGGGAGATCCGAGTTCTAGTCCCCACTCAGACATGGAAGCTCACTGGGTGACTTTGGGACTGTCACAGGCTCTCAGCCCAACCTACCTCACAGGGTTGTTATTGTGAGGATAAAATGGAGAGGAGGAGGATAATGATGGATTCCTGCATCAAGCAGGGGGTTGGACTCGATGGTCTTGTAGGCCCCTTCCAACCCTACTATTCTATGATTTTATATAAGCCGCCTTAGGTTCCTTGCAGGAGAAAAAAGGCGGGATATAAATGCAATGAATGAATGAATGAAACAAGGTAACACCATGATCCTACACATGTTCACTCAGAAGTAAGCCCCACCAAGTTCAATGGATCTTACTTCCAAGTAAGGGAGTCTAGGATTGCAAACTCAGTTGTAATGAACTTCAATCCCATTGTGGCTACTAGAATTTTCCTGGGTCATGCCAACTGTGACTGTTTTCTCTTTCTTAGTGATTGTGATTCTACAAATCCTGGCCCAGTTTGTGAGAACATGGTTGTGGCATTGTTCATTTTCCATTCATAAAATCGTCATACAGGTCATTCCATCATAAAAGTGAAGGGGGTGATAGCATTACCTCATTGGGAGATATGCAAGTACAAACGTCTAAGGCTGAAGTGTGAGTCCTATTACAGTGAATAGTACCAATCCTGCTTTAACTCTAAGTATAAAACGAAATATATTAGCCTGGGAAACTAGAATTTCTTTCCTATGGAATTGTAGAAACTGGACTCTCCTTTCCTGGCCAATATTAAGATTTGTGAGCATCTGTTGGAGATGGTTTAATTCTGGGAATCCTGCTATCACATGGAGTTAGTTGAGATAACCTTGGCAGTCTTTCAGACTTCATTATGACAACATAAATGGTTCATGGACTACATGTTAAACTGCACTTGCAGGACATTACTCATTTTGGAGACAAAATCATTAGAGTAACAAACATGGGGCCCAATTCATGCCTTGCCTGTGCATACTACAAGGCATGTATATATCCAGTAAGCAGCACAGCTCTCATTGTGTTGGGAGGGAGGTGCCAATGTGGAAGGATAATTGGCAATAGGGGACAGAATGTATGGTGAGCAAGGATGTGGTAGGAGACTGGATTTGAGGTGGTTGGTAGTGGGCATTTGGGCTTCAAAAATTCAGCTGGATTTTACAGAATTTCCTGATCAGTGTTGTAAAGAAAATCCCTGTTTTTTCCCCCCAAACATACAAAGATTTCAGTCTTCTGCTTGTTTACCTGGGAGCAAGTTCCACTGAAGTCAATGGGATTACCTTTCTGGTAGACATGCCTAGGACTGCACTGTAAAATTATGGATGGCTGTACAGGTATTGTGTTGCTGCAAATAGCTTGTAGGATATTATTTTTGAGGAATGAAAACAACACAGGAGAAATCAAAGTTGCACTGAGAACACTGTGTTAAGGCCCAACACATTTTGCGTCATAAGATTCTTCTTCAGGAGTAATTACTACTGACTCAGTCTCTTCAAGTGATAGCTAAAACATCTAGTACGTTATCTGATAGAGTAACTCAACTCTTTCAAATACTCTGTCAGGTAATATACCAAATTGTTTGAGCTATTCCTTGAAGAGACTTAGGAAGTTGCCAGTTGCCACTGAAGAATTCTATGCTCAAAATGTGTTGGGCCTTAATACACAGTTCTTAGTACACCTTTGAAGTCTCCTCTTTATTTTGTTACTGGAGAAAATATTTTTTTCTACAGAACTGCCTTGAGAGGAAAAATAGGTTTGGGTCACATCGAGGGATGGGTGAATCTGTCAGTTTCGGTTCTGTTTGGTTTCTCATTTTTTCCAGCCAAATGTTCAGTTTCGCTCAATTTCGTAAGTACAATTTTTATTTTTAAAAGTTCTCCTAACAGACACATTTAGGTGTGCACTTTTGCCAAATGTACGTATGCATTCTTGTGTATACCTTTTGCTAATGTATGCATTTTTGCAAACTATTTCCCCTAAAATGATGCATTTCTGTGCATTATTTTCACTATTGTGCACATTTTTGTGTGCACATTTCCATACCATATGGATTTTTGAGTGCCCTTTTCACTGATATGCATTCTTTTAAAGAGAACTGTAGCACTAAATCAGGGAAAGTGTGAATGTCAAGGTGCAACTCTGTTCCAGTTTGCTCATCAGTTCGGCAGGTGCGAATCTGGTAAATTCACATAAAAATTCAGATGGAACCAATTCCTCAGCCTAGTCACATCAGGTGTTCCCTATATGTGTGTGGTTGATGCCTGCCCAAGCAACACTTAGAAATGTACATGTATTGTCCAAGACATCTGAAATATTAAGCTCTTTTTGGAGGTATTGTGTGACATTATTATGTTTTGGAATCAGATGTGCACCTGGCCATGTGGTGGAAGTTGTCAGCCTTTCATATACAAAAGGAAAATCACTTCTGGAGACATAACTGCCTAAGTGTGGTGATCCTCAGTAAAGAGCCATAATCCAAGAAGAGACAAGAAAGTACGCACAAGGGAGAACTGCACACACTTAGCTTTTATTACTTAGCTTCCTCCAAATAGCTCACATTACTGAAAGGCCAAACCATATTCTAACCTAATTTGGAGTGTTTTGAGTTTGGTGTAGTGATTTACTGTGTACGAAACTAAGCAGAAAGAGCTGAGTGCATGCACTGATCTCTTGGGCATTCTTCATTAGCTTTTCTGGTTGTGTGTAGGACTGGTGTGCCAGGCAGCAACATTAAGCATCACATTGCATTTGGAATTATGCTCTGCTGAAATCAATGTGACTGAAGTGGTTTCTTCTACCTGTTACTAAGAGCTCTACAGCCACAAAGCCTCTGACTACCAGGTGTACACCATCAAGCTCAGAACAGGAACTAACACTCAGGTACCTTTATTCCATTTACAATGTCGCAGCATCCAGGTATAAGTAAGTCTGTGTCAGGGTGGACACTGAGCCCATAGAATCCCAGAGTAGTTCTGATTCTGAGGAAGAGCAGTCGCTCCTGGGAGAGGAGTGTGCTCCTCTTTCCCAGGGCCCACAGCTGACGGAGATTCCTCCCACCAGCATTCCTAGATTAGAAAGCAGTCCAGGGAGTGACCGAGCACAGATAGCAGACTTGGTGGATGCGCAACGCAGATGCAGAAAGCGGCGCCAGATAGAGGGCACGGAAAGGAGGCGTAGTGCCAGGTTGGCGCGCAAACAAAGGCTGAACCCAGAGGATCCAAGGGAAAAGGGGAGGGACTCTCCCTAGTCCTTAAGTTCAGGGGTCTGCCAGTAATTCCCTTTCAAATGGGGACCAACTGTTTCAACTTAGAGCATAGGTACTCTGCTGCTCAGATCTAGTTGCTACCTGTAGAGTTGTTAAGTTATAAAAGAAGAATAAAGCTTTGAAAGGAATCCCTTTGTCTGTGTCTGGAGTGGACTTGGCTACTGGATTAGACTGAGAGAGGCCTCCAAGGAGCCCTTGACAGCCTGGTCTCTTTAACTGTGTATGTCACTGTAAGCTCTGTCAGTATCCTGATAAAAATGATTTAGAACCTTGATGCAAAGTAACCAATAGAAATATGCCACAGGCTGACATTGCTAGTCAGCCTAGCCTAGACGCAATTGGGTAACAACTTAGGTCCCTAGAATTATTCATGAGTGAACCAAGAAATTGTAACAGCATAGTCTACCTTGCCAATGGCTCAACATTGCTGAAATTTGCTCAGTTCTCTATTCACACACTAGCGATATTTCTAGATCAACTTGTCTATTATAGGTTATTATCTATAATACCACTACTATATCTCACATACAACATTCCATAAAGTAGTTTAAATAACCGAAGAAGTAACAACGCTAACCACATTAACAGTTTTTATGGAAAGACCACAGTACATTCCAGAAAGAACGGCATTTCATGGTCATAAACAGCTATTTAAATTAGTTCATTCTTGTGAATATGAGTTCGTTCTACACTGATGGTAATAGAGTCTGCATTTTAAGTACAAATAAAGAAAATACCCTGAGAAAATTCTTGATAGCTGAGACTATAGATGTTTTCGAGCAATTGTACTTAAATTCTTTTTTAACATATAATCACAAATTCTCTTACTTTAAACTCAGCAGTGGCTAAGAATTAAAGAGACAATTAAAAACCAAACATGATCACAAACAGCATGGTAGGAAAAATACAAAATTAACACAGTGCACAAAGTACTTTTTATTACTGCAACATTACATTCCTTCTGGGAACGTATGTTAATGAAAAGTCTTCCTAGATATACAACGCTTTGAAAATCTGTGTTCCCCCTCTAAAGAGAAAATTATCTGAGCAATAGTATGTATGATTCCTTACTAATGGATACGAAGTGGCTGGCAAAAGATATTGGTAAAACTGATATGGTCAAGGAGAAATTACAGATTGACCATAAAATTTGCCTTAGGCATTGTAATAATTGCAATGGCATTCAAATAAGGCTGCAATCCTATACACACTTACCTAGGAGTAAGTACCATTGAACTCAGTAGGGCTTATTTCTGAGTAGACATGTATAGGATTGCATTGTAAGGATGCAATCCTATGGTACCACAAATAATTTTTATAGCCATGCATTCTGAAGACCTAGGAGTCTATATGTGTGTATACTGGCTAGGTAATGATGTTAGACCTATTTCTTTACTCCTGTCAGACTAGCCTACTGCATACTAATGTAATAAACATCATACCCATGAAGTGGTAATCCCCGCAATCACCATATCAAGTTCTGTATCTTCTGCAAAAAGATATGTACTGAAGAAAACACCCTATTATGTTATCTTTTCACATTGCTCTAAAAATCATTTTTGCTCTCCGTTTGTCAGCTCTTGCTGCCAGCGACCATGGTAGTAGTTCTTTGTTCCTGTCTTTTAGCAGAGAATTCCAAAAATGAACACAGGTAATTTTCCTTGGCTCCAAAGTGGTGGTGATGATCTAATAATTGACTAGAATTGCTTCTTCTTTATTCTAATGGGCTTCTAAAGTCCTTAAATAGCCTTTCAATTGAGAGATAAAGATACGGATTTGGTGTAATTGGCACAATGGTGGCCAGAACTGATTATTAAAAATATTCAGGACACCAACCAGATAAACAGGGAAAATATCTCCACTGGAAAAGAATCTGCTCTTCCCACAGCAAAAACACATTGAATGCCTGATCCCATAATGTTATTGGAAAAGGCTGCTTTTACACGTATACACAGCTGTTAAGTATATGTGCAGGAGTAGCTATTGTGAATATATATATATATATATATATATATATATATATGCAGCAGATCTCTAAGTTTTAACAGCGGTTTAGCTTTTCTGCTGTTTAAGCTTCAAAGAAATTGAAAGAACTATGTATTCTCTGGCTATGTATTTGGTATATACCCACTTGTGCATGTGTCAAGTTCCACTTATGACCTGGACCCCCTGAGCAATTCCTTAAGGATGTCTTGCTTCCTTAAGAGTCCCACCTTCCTTCTTTTTAATCAATCATCTCTTTCCCAACAACATGGGGCTTAGGCTGTAGATGTGGGGTGACTGACACACCAGACACAGGGTTCAACCACAACAGTTTACTGGCAAATTTAAAGCTAACAAATCACAACTGAAATTATTTATACAATACAGCTGAGTGATACAAAAGGCATTAAAAGAAAATAAAAGTTGCAAAACACAAGTTCCTTTACCCTAGCTGTCCTTAGACTTTTCTAGGCTGCTCTTTCCTGCTCACTCCTCAGACTCTGCTCTCACTTCAGGCTCCAGCTGTCTCTGTTCTTACTGGTTCTCTTGCTCTCTTTATATACCCTCTTTCAAAACCAAAAGAATTGCTTCAAACCCAAAGAAATGAAACTTAAGTGGAGAAATGAAACCAACACTTAACCAGATAAATGAAACTACTCCTCTCAGGGTTACCCCCCTCCCAAAAGAAAACACCAGGTCCCTAAGTCTGACCATTTTTCCCTTTGCCTCTGTAGGCCTCAAACCTTCACAGCATGAAACTTCTTTGAATCTCTGATGACTATTTTGTCCCAGTTTTCAGAGTATCCAATCTGTGAATAATGATTTATTATGCATAATAATATTATTTTGTAATAAAATTTTCTAATACCAGTAGTTATTAGCGTTGGCACTGATCAGGATCTATAGAAGTTGTTATGTATCTGGTGGTGGTGGTGGTGGTACTGTGGCTTAATTATAGTTTTGAACCTTGGCAGCTCCTGTAGAGCTGAGAGTAGCAACAGTGGGTGGAGCTTCTGCTAAGTTGTCACTTCTGTGTGTGCTGAATAAAGAACAGATGTGTTTCAGGCTTGCAGATTCTGCAGTCATTCCTTCTACCTATACAACATTTTGTGGCGATGAGGATGAGATCCTGAGAGCCATACAGGTAGCAGTGAATCCATTTATAAAGCTAACTGGTAAGCAGTCAGCTAGACCAATTAAGAACTGAGCAACTCCTGTGTGTGTTTTTTAAAAGAGAGAATTAAAATCGAAATGGCTGCTCTTGGACCTATCAAAGAGTTCGATGTTAGGCAGCTTGCTTCCAGGGATTCTTATGCAGAACGGCTTTCATTCTATCTTGAAGCAAATAAGATAGCTAATGCTGAACAAAAGTGAGCTGTGCTCTTAACTGTCTGTGGACCATAGACATTTGCCTTAATAAGATCCCTCACTGCTCCTGCTTCACCCAAGACTAAGACATCTGATGAACTTTTAGGATTATTGAGGATACATTCTCACCAAATCCTTCAGTTATTTTGCAGAGAATTAAATTTCACAAACGAATGCAGCAACCTGGATAGGGCATTGCCACTTACATTGCAGAACTGCATCATTTTTCCTCAACACTGCAACTTTAGGGATTTTCTAGAGGATATGTTGAGGGATCACCTTGTCTGTGGGGTTTATGATGAAGCACTACAACGATGCCTCCTGTCCAAGCTAAACCTGACATTTGCAATGGCTCAAGAAAAGGCATTAGCCAGTGAGACTGCATCACTATATGTCATAGAACTGAAGAGAGATGCATAAGATATAAATGCCATCCAGAGCAAGCAGGCTGAGAATTCTGGGCAGCAAGGTCAACAGAACACAAGAAATGCACCCTCCATAAAATCTGCAGATAGGCCCTGGCTTACCCATTCCTGCTCAGGCTGTGGAGGACCACATCAGTGCTCTCTGTGCAGATTCAAGGATGCTGAGTGCAGGTTTTGCAAGAAGAAGGGTCACCTTGAGCGAGTCTGCCATTTCAGATCTGTCAGCACAAGGCCAAGGAAGAGTCACTCCAGCTAGCATCTCATGGGGTTGATTATCCACAGGGTGATGAAACTCTACAGCTATATCACATTCAGAAGGTCTGTGGCAAGGAACTTCATGATTCTGTGTTGTATGCAACAATATTAATCAATGTCCGGAAGTGCAAAATGGAAGCGGATTCGGGATCTGGAGTATCCATAATTAACAGAGAAACCGTTAAAGGACATATTTTCTGGGAGCCTTGCTCCAAAGTTGTCAAGTCCATCATACATTGTGTATGATTACAATGCAAAGAAGGTTGATTTCATTGGATGCTGCACTGTAGATGTACAGTATGGCTCCTTCCAAGGGAAGCTTCCACTTACAATTGTGGAGGGGCAGAGGAAAAACTTCTTGTGGCGAAACTGGTTCTCATCAATAGGGATTAGCATTCAAGGGATTCACACCCTTACTACAGGTCAGTTTGCAGCAATTCTTAATACATTTCCAAGGCTATTTTCTGAAAAATTGGGAGACTACAAAGGGAAGCCAATGTCACTCCATCTGGATTCATCTATTGCGCCAATTTGCATAAAAGCCAGGAATGTGCCTTTTGCATGGTGGGAAAAAAAATGAAGAAGAACTTGAGCATCTCATCAAGCAAGTTGTGCTAGGACCAGTTACACAGACCCAGTGGGCTAAGTCCACTGTGCCCATATTAAAGCCTAATTGGAAGGTGAGACTGTGTGAGGATTACAAGTGCACTGTGAATAAGGCACTGAAGCTGCTGTACCCAGTGCCTGCTGTCAATCAACTCCTTGCTGCTCTTGGTGGAGGGAAGGTCTTGGTAAAAGTTTATCTGGCCCAAGCATATCAACAGTTGGTCATCGATGATTCCACAGCGGATGCCCAAACAATAATCACTCATCGAGGGACATTCTGAGTAAAGCACCTGAAATTTGGAATTTCTGTGGCCCATGGACTGTTCCAACAAGTCATGGAAACCCTACTTTCTGGAATTCCAGGTGTTGTACTTTATTTTGATGATGGCCTGCTCATGGGATCAGCAGAGGAAGAACTTGATGAACGACTTCAAGAAGTCCGACATCATTTTGACACATCCGGCATACATGTAAAAAAGGAGAAAGGTGAAATTTCAATCTCCAGCATAACATTTTTTGGCTACCATATTGATGTTTCTGACATTCACCCCACTGATGGAAAAATATGTGCAATTCATTATGCACCTGCTCCAAAAACAAAGCAGGAACTTCAAACCTTCTTGGGACTTCTCAATTTCTACCATGTGTTTCTTCCACAAAAGGCTACCATTGCTGAGCCACTGCATTGCTTACTAGGAAAAGGCGTACCATGGAAATGGACCAGCCAGCATGAGAATGCTTTCCAGAATATCAAACACTTGTTGAGTTCAAATTCTGTGCCTGTACATTATGATGAAAAATCCCCACTAATCCTTACTACTGGTGCTTCTTCTTATAGGGTTGGTGCTGTTTTAAGCCACAAATTGCCAGATGGTATAGAGGCACCAATTGCTTATTATTCAAGGACTATGTCTTCCACTGAAAGGAACAAATTGACAGAGAAGCCTTGGCTGTTATTGCAGGAGTCAAAAAGTTCTACAACTATCTCTATGGCCATACTTTTGAAATAGGGATGTACAAATCCCTTACCTTGCTGTCCGCAGGGGGTCTGCCGGAGGGGGGGCAATCCGTTCCTTCCCCCCGGAATCCTCACTGGCCGGCTCCACTCTGCGGCAATTCCGTGGAGCTGCCAGCCGGCTCCGAAGCCCCAGCGATACGGCCACCATTGCCATATCACTGGCTGGACTGATGAACTGCGGACACAAATGGCAGCTGGCATAGTGGATGCCATTTGCGTCCCCTGCTCTTTGATGTGATAGGCTACGTAAATCTTTATGTAGCCTATCATGCGAAGGAACAGGGACACAAGTTTTATTTGAATTCGTCTTCTTTTAAACAAGTAAAGGAAAAGATCAATGATGAAGATGACAAGTGACACTACACAAATACTTCCAAACATGTTACAGAATCCTTGTGTATTACTAAATATTTTTGCTGCCTATGGTGAGATCTCAGTCTGTGACTCATGCAGTTTTGAGATAAAACTTAAGAGTGAGGGATCCCATTAAAAAGAACACCATGTTCAGTGTTTTTCCTAACTGACAATGAAAAAGCAAGCAACACAAATATTTTGTTCAGACACTTATGTGCACTCAGTTGCACGTGAGACCTTGAGCATGCAGAACAAAACATCATGTCTGTATTTCTGAAGTTACAAATAAAACTGAAAAGGTATCATAGTTATTAATATTGGCTACAGTCTACTAATAAAGTAATAAAAACTCAGCTGTACTTTGTTCAACTTTGATCTCCATACACTGTAAGCAAAACTGATGAAATTAAGTTGGAAAAAAATCTTTACTTTGGATCTAGTATTCCAATTAGGTAATATTAGTATTGGCTCCAGTGCAACAGCAAATTTATTCATTTCATCAACGTTACTGTAACAGATATACCATCAAAGATGTATTAATTCTTGCCTTTAAGGCACACTATATTCATCATTTCCTCCAGAATGATTAAAATATATATGAAAGTATTATTGACTGTTGAGAGTCTTCTACAGTTGGTGTTAACATCAATTGAAATTAAGGTTACACAGGGAACCATAAATCTGTCCTAAAACTATCTTTTGATTCCTATTATTGTCTGTAATACTGCTATATATTACAGAAGCTGGAGAATTTTAAGGATCAGAATATGGTGCTGAGCTGTGCAGCTGACACTTTGAGAAATAGACAAGGCTTGTGGTGTACTGCAGCAACAATCAACATAAATTTCCCCATACTTTGAATGGATCAGGATTATATTCTAAATCTGTATTCTAATGGTAGAATCATAAAATAGCTGGACTTCTTCTGGCAATCCTATGTACAGTTGACTTCAGCAAGGCTTATGCAAGTGTAAATATGTGTGTGCAGGATCTCAGCATCTTTCAGTAGGTTTATAAGAAACTTATTGATTCAAGCACACCAAGAAAGGGAAACTTAAATGTGAATTGTCAGGGAAGCTGTTGTCCATTATCTCAACAGGGTTTTATATGGCATCAAAGAATGTAAGAACAAAACAATCTTCTATAATCTAGTAGAGTACATCCTTCCCTCCACAGACTTGACATATTTGACAGTTGTTGGAGCTGCAAGATCTATAGAACTATTTGCCGCAATGTTTGGATAGAAAAAAAGTTGGTTAGTTTGAAGAAAAACATGGTAGAATAAAATTCTAGTATTTTTTAACAATCAAGATAGACTTTGTAGAAAATCCTTCTTTCTATTGTGATCATATAGCAGAGCAGTTATAGCTGAAATCACATTAGATAAAGGTAGGAAAGAAAGCTCAATAATTTCTGCGCTATACAATTGCTTTAAAAAACTGAAAGCTGCTTTGAAATTGTTTTGTTCAACAGTGTTTTTTACATGCAATTTGAGTTTCTGTGAGTGACTTTGGATATGTGCCTTGTACTTGCTGCTGCCCACCCCAACTCCATATTGTCCCAAAGAGACCACTCACCTCCCCATGTGGAAACAGTCTCCATGGAGGGAGATGTGAAAGTTCTAACTTGGATGAACAGATATATTTAGGCACTTGCATTTCCTGTTCCCCAGTAAATGAATGAAGACCTCAAAGTTTGGCTAATGGTACCATCAGGCAGAGGGGGTTGGGTAATTTTTTTGAGGGTTATCTCTGGATCCCTAAAGATGGAAAACGGGCAACAGGTGCATAATCCTTTGCACCTGCTATCACCACTTTTTCAGAAGGCAATATTTTCCAGTTGTGCGGTGTTGTGTGTGTCTGTATCAATATCCTGTACAAAAAACCAAAGCTCTGTATTGGTTGAATAGTCACATCAAGAAAGCCAAGCAACTAATTTCCTAGTGTAATAAACAGCAGGTATCTTCACAGGTTTGCCTCTGTTTTACCTTACCTTAAATAAATTTTCTGAGCATTAAGCTTGCACACTCAAAACTGAGCAGAAAGTTAGGCTCAGACTACATGTAACTGTGGCCGTCCTTGGCATGTATCCAATGTTGGTCTAATTTAAGTCTAATTCATTTCAATGGGTTTACTCTAAGGAGGACTAACATTGGATACAACCTCTGCTTTTTAAAACTCAGGTCTGCCCCAAATATGTGTGAAGCAGGGCCATCGTTGGGCGAGTGGTCTGATTTATTTATTTTTTTTAGTGCAAAGAGTTCTTCCACAAGGCTACACAAAGGGGTTTGGATAGAGTTCTGTATGTAGCCATTACAGAACCAAATAGAAAATATCAGGACTTTTCAAATTAAGTTGAATAAAAGCACATCCCATGCTGGTCCAGTATGAACATGGCAATTCACTATTCAGGAAATCTTTCCAGGAAGGAGCCTCGGAATAATACTAAATAACATGCTACTGAATAAGTACACTCCCCAAATGCCAACTCTCACACACCCTACATTTAATTCTGAAAATCCTAAATCTCTGTATTTTATTACTTGTTTCATTTATACCGCATGATGAACTCTTCTGCTTACCTCGCATTTACTTGATTGAAACATTTTTCCTGATGTTTAAGTAAGAAGAGCCGAACTGTATCTTATGGATTTTCTTGATGCTTCATTTGCACTGCATAACTCTAAGAGTGGCATGTCCCTGAAGTGTAATGCTGAGAGAACAATTAGCCTCCACAGTGTAATCAATGTTAATATGAGCCATAATGCTAACTTCAGGTTCTGTACACTACATTCTATTGCTTTTAATATTGGTTTACATACTATTCTCTTTTTATTGCTCATTCTTCAACTAAGAGGTCTCTTCAGGGTAACCTTGTAAATAACTCAGAGTCTGACCTTATGTTCTCTTAATGGCTAATGCCTGAAACACAGTTTTTTCTTGGTGTAAATAAGTAAGAACTGAAACATACTTATGCATACCAATAGTTAATTGGATTCATTTACTGGTGACTTACACATGCAAAACATTTAGTCTACCACAGTTGCAAACTGTATCTTTAGACAAAAAGCTGGCTGAATGCACCAGGCTGAGGACCTGGAGAATACACAAGTTCCCTAGGACTCTAGGGCTAGGTTAATGGGCCTTCTGGGTTTCCATAGCCATTACCTCCCTGCTGAGTGTCCAAGAGGGAATGGAAGGCTATTAATGGAATATTGCTAAAGGCAGTGCAATTAAACTTTGCTGGGGAGGGGGGAGATGGAAGGCATAATGTGTGGGTGCTTACATAATGTGGCACTGGTCTGAGATAACCAGCTATTTGGTACAGTGCTCAGTTGGGGGAAGTTGTGGTTCCATTGCTGATCATTGTGTTTTCTGTCATTGGAATGGTGACACTGCTGAAACATTTCTCTAAGCAATTCCTTTCTGATAGACCATGTTGTAGGATAAGATGGTCAGTTAGTTTCTATTTCTCTATTTCTAGTTTCTAACTAGTTTCCAGATTGGATTATGGAACCATTGGGGTGGCTCCATAGTTGAAGTTATCTTTCTTTTTCAGTGATCCATTACTATAAACCCTGAAAATCCTATTTATGGTAAAATAAAGAAAGATTGTCCTATTGTCCTGACAACCCTGAGCAGCAGCTATGATTCTGATAAAGAGAAAACTAGCTGCACCAGGAAGTCCAGTGGTGCAAGCCAGCTGGGGACTGAACCCAAACGCAGGCACCAATGTGTGAAACTTGAGTCTATCTGCCAGGAGTTCCTTGAGCCAAATACATCTTTACTGGGACCTCTGGACACAGCACTCCCTGAGCCTAATCCCCTTGATGAACTTGCCCTTTTTAAACCAGGGCCTCACAATTCCCAGGGCCTCCTTGCCAGCAGAGGCAATACCCAAGACAGGAGCTAACTGAGAGGTGATAGAGTGCTGAGCTCCAGGCCAGGTGACTATCTCTTTAAGTTTTTCTATGCATCAGGAAGGGGCAGAGCCTGGGAAGGATTTTCTGGCGCCAAAGGGACAAAAGGCCTCAGCTGAGGTTTAGACCTTGTTGGAGCACATTGTCTGCTTGGAACTATCCAAGATCTTGCAACTCAAGCCTAACGAAACAACTGTCAGCTGCCTATCATACCATGTGGGCCCATATTTGTGGTGAGGATCGGACATTTATTAGTATGAAATTTAGTATGGGGAATTTCACTGGTGAGGGGTATCACTTGATGAGATTTCAGAAAGATCTGATGAAGAATGGATGAGTTATAACAGTTTGCATTGAATTATAGGGGTCCCACAGTTTTCTCGTTGTTGTTGTTCAGTTGTTAAGTCGTGTCTGACTACTTGTGACCCCATGGACCATAGCATGCCAGGCCTTCCTGTCCTCCGCTCTCTCAAGTTCATATTCATATTCAGAGTGTGCTCAAGTTCATATTCATTGCATCGATGATGCTATCTAGCCATCTCATCCTCTGCCGTCCCCTTCTCCTTTTGCCTTCAATCTTTCCCAGCATCAGGGTCTCTTCCAGGGAGTTTCCTCTTCGCATTAGGTGGCCAAAATATTTGAGCTTCAGCTTCAGTATCTGTCCTTCCCATGAGCACTCAGGGTTGATTTCCTTTAGGATGGACTGATCTGACCTCCTTGCAGTCCAGGAGACTCGTAAGAGTCGTCTCCAGAACCACAGTTCAAAAACATCATTATTCTTCTTCGGTGCTTAGCCTTCCTTATACTCCAACTCTCACAGCCATACGTTGCTACTGGGAAACCATAGCTTTGATTATACAAATCTTTGTCTTACAGTGTTTTTTTTTTTTTACTTTAGTTTTTTTTTTTTTGCAATGGCGGCGGCGGCAGCCAGTCGGGAGACCGGCCGCCGCCCCCGCCCACGCCGAACCGCCGCCAAACCGCCGCTGGGACCCGCCACTGAGAGGGATATTCGCTGAAGGTAAGTCCTGGAGGGGGCGGGGGGCCGGCGGAGAATTTCCCAACCAACTTTGGGGGGCCGAATGCGTCGGCGCTCGGCCTCCCGAAGATTCGGGGAGAAATTCTCCGCCATCCCTAGCAAGTAAATATTAAAGAGCATTCTAATACAAAGTTTCTTCAGCAAAGGAGATCGTTACCTTGTCATGGTGCTGGAGCTTGAGCACCTCAATGACATCATGAGCTAAACCATGAAGGGACACCCAAGATGGGAAGGTCATGGCAGAGAGGTCAGACTAAATATGATCCCTGGGGAAGGAAACGGCAACCCACCCCAGTATTCTTGCCATGAAAACTAAATAGATCAGCACAACCAGAGATATGTCGGTATACCATCGGAAGATGGGACTCCCAGGTCAGAAGATGGTCAAAATGCTACTGGGGAGGAACAGAGGATAAGTTCAACTAGCCCCAGATGTGATGATGCAGCTAGCTCAAAGCCGAAAGGACAGCTAGCAGCCGATGGTGCTGGTGGTGAACGACGAATCTGATGTTCTAAAGATCAACACACCATAGGAACCTGGAATGTAAGATCTATCAGCCAGGGCAAATTGGATGTGGTTATTGGGAAGATGTCAAGATTAAATATAGACCTTTTGAGTGTCAGTCAACTGAAATGGACTGGAATGGGCCACTTCACATCAAATGACCACCAGATCTACTACTGTGGACAAGAGGACCACAGAAGAAATGGAGTAGCCTTCATAATTAATAATAAAGTGGCTAAAGCAGTGCTTGGATACAATCCAAATAAAGACAGAATGATCTCAATTCGAATTCAGGGTAAGCCATTTAACATCACAGTGATCCAAATATATGCCCCAACCACAGATGCTGAAGAAGCAGAAGTAGATCAGTTCTATGAGGATCTGCAGCACCTACTGGATAGTACGCCAGAAAAAGATGTTATTTTCATTACAGCAGACTGGCATGCTAAGGTGGGTAGTCAAATGACACCTAGAATTACAGGCAAGCATGGTCTGGGAGAACAAAATGAAGCAGGACATAGGCTGATAGAATTTTGCCAAGACAACTCACTGTGCATAACAAATACTCTCTTCCAACAACCTAAGAGATTACTTTATACATGGACTTCACCAGACAGTCGACACTGAAATCAGATTGACTACATCCTTTGTAGCCAAAGGTGGCAGACATCTATGCAGTTGGTAAAAACTAGAGATGTATGAAAGGTACTTACCTTTTGCGGATTATGTTTATGGTTGGGGGGGAGGTGCTCTGTCCCTCCCCTGGGAATCCTCGCTGGGGGGGAGGCGCTCTGTTCCTCCCCCCCCCCCCGGAATCCTGGCCGGCCGGCTGTGCTCCGCAGGGATTCTGCGGAGCCGCCGGCCGGCTTCACCAGCAGCCGGACATCCGGCCGCTGGCTAGCAGGGATGCAAATGGTAGTGGCCGTAGCTGCCGCCATTTGCGTTTCTGCAGTCAGCCGTGATAGGCTACATAAATGTTTATGCAGCCTATCATGGCTGACTAAAAAACAAAAACAAAAACGCGTGTACTCAAATGGCGTCGTCGTCTACACTATTTGTGTTCCCCTTATTTTCGCCGTCTTAGTCTACGTAAATGTTTACGTAGACTAAGACGTGCCAAAATAAGGAACGCAAATGGTGGTGCCCATGGGCGCCGCCATTTGCATACACACATTTTTTTTTCTTTTAAATCAGCCGTGATAGGCTACGTAAACATTTACGTAGCCTATCACGGTGTTTTTTAAAAATCTAGCCGTGATAGGCTACGTAAATCTTTACGTAGCCTATCACTTTTTTTTTTTAAACTGGAAATGGCGGCAGCAGCAGCCAATCGGAAGACCGGATGCGCAGCCGCCTCTGCCAAACCACCGCTGGAGCCGCCACCGGAGCCGCTGCTGCCAGGAAGATCCGCCCAAGGTAAGTCTCGTCCCGGTGGGAGGCGGGGGGGTGGCAGGCCATTCCACCACCGATTTCGGGGGGCCGAATGCGCTGGCATTTGGCCTCCCCGAGATCCGTGGCGGAATTTTTGTACATCCCTAGTAAAAACAAGACCTGGAGCTGATTCTAGCTCAGATCACGAACTTCTTATTTCACAATTTAGAATCAGACTAAAGAGAATAGGAAAGACCCACAGATCAGTTAGATATGATCTCACTAATATTCCTAATGAATATGCAGTGGACATGAAGAATAGATTTAAGGAACTAGATTTAGTAGATAGGGTCCCGGAAGAACTATGGACAGAAGTTCGCAACATTGTTCAGGAGGCGGCAACAAAAAACGTCCCAAAGAAAAAGAAAACCAAGAAGGCAAGAAGGCTGTCTGCTGAGACACTGGAAGCAGCCCAAGAAAGAAGGAAAGCAAAAGGCAACAGTGATAGGGGGAGATATGCCCAATTAAATGCAAAATTCCAGAGGTTAGCCAGAAGAGATAAGGAATAATTTTTAAACAAGTAATGCACGGAAGCGGAAGAAGATAATAGAATAGGAAGGACAAGAGACCTCTTCCAGAAAATTAGAAACATCGAAGGTAAATTCCAGGCAAAAATGGGTATGATCAAAAGCAAAGATGGAAAGGACCTAACAGAAGCAGAAGAGAGCAAGAAAAGGTGGCAAGAATATACGGAAGATCTGTACAGGAAGGATAATAATATCGGGGATAGATTTGACGGTGTGATCAGTGAGTTAGAGCCAGACATCCTGAAGAGTGAGGTTGAATGTGCCTCAAGAAGCATTGCTAATAACAAGGCAGCAGGAGATGACGGTATCCCAGCTGAACTGTTTAAAATCTTGCAAGATGATGCTGTCAAGGTGATGCATGCCATATGCCAGCAAATTTGGAAAACACAAGAATGGCCAACAGATTGGAAAAAATCAACCTATACCCCATACCAAAAAAGGGAAGCAACAAAGAATGTTCAAACTATCGAACAGTGGCACTTATTTCACATGCCAGTAAGGTCATGCTCAAGATCTTGCAAAGCAGACTCCAGCAATTCATGGAACGAGAATTGCCAGATGTACAAGCTGGGTTTAGAAAAGGCAGAGGAACTAGAGACCAAATTGCCAATATCTGCTGGATAATGGAGAAAGCCAGGGAGTTTCAGAAAAACATCTATTTCAGTTTTATTGACTATTCTAAAGCCTCTGACTGTGTGTATCATAACAAATTGTGGCAAGTTCTTCGTGGGATGGGGATACCACTTGTCTGCCTCCTGAGGAATCTAACGCCAAGTAGCAACAGTAAGAACAGACCACGGAACAACGGACTGGTTTAAGATTGGGAAAGGAGTATGGCAGGGTTGTATACTCTCACCCTACCTATTCAACCTGTACGCAGAACACATCATGCGATGTGCTGGGCTTGATGAAGCCAAGACTGGAGTTAAAATCACTGGAAGAAACATTAACAATCTCAGATATGCAGATGATACCACTTTGATGGCTGAAAGCAATGAGGAGCTGAGGAACTTCATGACAAAGGTGAAAGAAGAAAGTGCAAAAGCTAGGTTGCAGTTAAACCTAAAAAAACCCAAGATTATGGCAACCAGCTTGAGCTAGGGATGGCGGAGAATTTCTCCACGAATCTTGGGGAGGCTGAATGCCAACGCATTTGGCCCCCCGAAATTGGCGGTGAAATTCTCCGCCCCCCGCCCCCCCCGGATGGGACTTACCTCCCTCGAATGTCCCTCTCGGCGGCGGGTCCCGACGGCGGTTCGGCGGCATTTCAGTGGGGGTGGGGGCGGGGGCAGCGGCCGGTCTTCCGACCGGCTGCCGCCGCCGCCATTAGAAAGTAAACGTAAAAAAAAAAAACACACACATACACACATGTGATAGGCTACGTAACGATTTACGTAGCCTATCACGGCTAGATTTCCAAAGTCAGCCGTGATAGGCTACATAAATTGTTACGTAGCATATCATGGGTGACTTTGAAAAAAAAAAAGTGCATACGCAAATGGCGGCGCCCATGGGTGCCGCCATTTGTGTTCCTTATTTGGGCCTGGGTAGTCTACGTAAAGATTTACGTAGACTACGGCGAAAATAAGGGCAACGCAAATAGCGTTGCCCTTATTTTCACCGTAGTCTATGTAAATCTTTACGTAGACTACCCGGGCCCAAATAAGGACTACCCGGGCTCACGTGTGTGTGTGTGTTTTACATTTACTTTTTTATTTTGTGGCCGGGGAGATGGGGTGCTTCTCCCCGGCCTGAATTTCGGCCGGGCGAGGCGGGGCGCCTCCCCCCCGGCCTGAACTTTGGGGGGAGAACTGAAGCGCATCCCCCCCACCGTGAAGCAAGCTGTGGACAAGGTAAGGGACTTTCATCCATCCCTATTGATAACTGGCAAATAGAGGGAGAAAACGTGGAGGCAGTGACAGACTTTGTTTTTCTAGGCACAAAGATTACTGCAGACGCTGACTGCAGCCAGGAAATCAGAAGACGTTTACTTCTTGGGAGGACAGCAATGACAAATCTTGATAAAATAGTTAAGAGCAGAGACATCACACTGACAACAAAGGTCCGCATAGTGAAAGCAATGGTATTCCCTGTAGTAACCTTTGGCTGCAAGAGCTGGACCATAAGGAAGGCTGAGCGAAGGAAGATAGGTGCTTTTGAACTGTGGTGCTGGAGGAAAATTCTGGAGGGCCTTGGACTGCAAGAAGATCAAACCAGTTCATACTCCAGGAAATCAAGCCAGACTGCTCACTTGAGGGAATTATCTTAAAGGCAAAACTGAAGTACTTTGGCCACATAATGAGAAGACAGGATACCCTGGAGAAGATGCTTATGCTATGGAAAGTGGAAGGCAAAAGGAAGAGGGGCTGACCAAGGGCAAGGTGGATGGATGATATTCTGGAGGTGACGGACTCGACCTTGGGGGAGCTGGGGGTGGCGACGGCCAACAAGAAGCTCTGGCGTGGGCTGGCCCATGAAGTCACGAAGAGTTGGGAGTGACTGACTGAATAAACAACAACAATACAAAGTTTATCCATATAATAACCCCCTTCCAAAAAGAGGCAACTATTGGGCATTGCCAGAACATATGGTTAAAAGAAGCGTTGGCTGTGTTAGCCTCCAGCAATTAGCTGACTTAGACAAACTCTTATTAAAGAGACATTGTGTTTTTCTGCCTGTTTTGCAGGAAGAGGAAGAATTTTGGAGAATTTTCTCTTTGGGGTGGGGGACACTGTTTCCATATAATGTTTTAAGTGTAGGCGCTTCTTGAGGGAGGGGTCATATATATATATATATATATATATATATATATATATATATATATATATATATAAATATATATAAAGAAATACCCCTTCATTAGCAGGAGCCCAGAACTTCTCCAGCCTGACAGTTCGTATTGAACTCTCAGGTAGGGATGGCAGAGAATTCCGCCATGAACTCCAATGAGGCCGGATTCATTTAGAATCATTTGTGTGCCTCCATTTTTGTCATGAGAGGCTATGTAAATCTTTATGTAGCCTATCATGGCCAAAGGGAGGCATGCAAATGGCATCCACTATGTCGGACCCCATTTGTGTCCGTAGACCAGCTGTGGCCGGAAGTCCGGCAGCGGCCGGGGAGGATTCCGGGGGGGGAGGACTGGGTCACCTCCCCCCCATGGACCCCCCAGCAGACCCAGATAGGTGTGGTCCATACAACCCTACTCTCAGGCAACCATGTGAACTTGCCCTCTCCAACAGGCATTCAGGAAGAACTCCCAGCTGGAGAAGAGTCCTGGGCTTCTGCAAGTGCAGAGGGTGTTTTTTTAAAAAAAACAAAACATAGAAATAGAAAGAAGACCCTTCAACAACTGTCTACATTTAAAAAGGTATGTGGAAACCCTGTCCCCCACCCCAAGGAGAAAATTCTCTGAAATACTTACCTCTCCCAGCCTCATTCACCAGAGTTTTCATCCCCCGCCCCAAAATGTCCAAAATGGAAGAATAGAAATTTTCAGCACAGCACTAATTCTACCATCTCTCATAATACATTTTCTGTATAATTTACAACCCATTACTGTCTTGCTCTTTTTATCTTCCTCTGTAACAAATAGGGAGGGATTTGGGGAAGAAGAAAAATACATTTTCCAGAGTCCTTGAAGCTTGGAATGTAGCTGCAGCAGAGGTGGGAGGAGAGAGAGAAAGAGAGAGAGAGAGAGGGAGGGAGAGGCCTCCAAACTTCTCACCTTGCTTTTCATTACTGTTGCTACCACCACTGGGTGAGCAGGTAGAAATGGGGACAGCCAATCTATCCATAGCTTTTGTTCAGCTTGGATTGTAATCTGAACTAGAAAAGATGAAGTGTGGGTGCAGGAAGCAGCTCAGTATGGAATGAAGGCGAGCAGTGTGCCAAATTTGTATTCTGAACGGAGTAATTACAAGGCCCTTAGACATTAGTATTGTCTAGTAGCGCCCAGAAACATATATGTGCTTGAACAATGCAAGCTGTATTTACTAATGTGTGTGTGTAAATGCCTTTCCCAAAAGCTATGGATGCTGACAGGGTTTGAATTTATATTTGTATTCTTGTGGGGGTTTGCTTTTTTCTTTGTTCTCTGGTGCAGAAATGTGACAATATGATTCTGCTGGTGCAATAGGCACATAGGAAGAAACTTCCCCCACTGTTAGAACTTGTATAGATGCTGCCATGCCAAGTCCCAGAAGGCCTCTGCCCCTCTCAGCATGTACTGGTTTGGCTGCTAGACCTGATGGCAATAGCAGTGGAGGCTGGTGGCTCTGATATCAGTGGGGCAGTAAATCCACTCCAGGTTTCAGTCAGGACTTCGCGCCTTGTATAGTTCCCCTAGAGTTCTGACTGAAACCTGGAGTGGATTTACTGCCCCACTGACATTGGAGCCAGCAGCCTCCACTGCCATTGCTGTCATGACTAGCAGCCATACGAATACATACCGAGAGGGGCAGTGGCCTCATGGGACTTGGCATGGCAGCATCTATAAGAGTTTACTACTCTAAGTGTGACTAAGACTGGTTCCAAACCACAACCAGCTTCTCACTATCTAGCCCAAAAGTAGGCAGCCTGGTGCCCTCCAAACATTTTGGACCAGAAATCCCATCAGCTGCAGCCAGCTTGGCCAGTGGTCAGGGATGATGGGAGTTATAATCCCAAACATCTGGAGGACACTGAACTAGCCTAATCCTATATTTGCTGTCACCACACACACGGTGTGTTGGTGACTGTTCTGCGTATATGCCTGGAGTCACCCTTCTTCATGCTCTTTCCTTTGTCCAAAAGAGACAGCTCCCATGCTAACCCACTCCAGCTCTCCTACCTTTCAGAAATGTGGAGTTATATGCAAACTAGCTGTATTGGAGCAACAGGACTGATCAGGTGTGAACATGAGGCATGCCCTTAGTGGCTCCAACTTGCTTGTCTGCACACACTGCTGCTGAGAGCAATGGGACTGTGGCACTGGTCGAATTGGAAAGGTTGTGCTGTCAAGGATGACTCCCTGACTCTCCTGAATATCCTCACCCAAAGACATCAATTAAGGCAGATGCTGTCCCTATATTTTTATTCAGTCCGTGACCATCTGCTTGAAACAGGAGAAGGATTTTTGTAATATTTGCGTGATCAGATTTATTTTCATTTCAGTACTTCATATATAAAAGAACTGTTGATTTACTAACCTGCAAAAACAGAATAGTGGAAACAGGCATAATTTAGGCTGGCAGGTTTCTTCATTAAAGTGGCATTTTAGTTTTGAACAAATGGCAAAAGTAAATGTACTACCTAAGAAATAATGTGTCATCTTTCAGCACAGTAAGTGTGTAAAGTGGTTTTCCTTCATAGTACTTCTCTTGATTTATAAAACACACTGGAAGAGTCTAAACTCTAAATCTATTTTAAGGAATGTGTATGGCAGTGCTAAATAATGAGTCAACCATGTATAATAAAAGTAAGCCCTGTGTGGTGACTTTGTAGTGGTAGCTGTTGCAAAGCCATCAGTAGATATATACATGAGGATTGTACTTTATTCTGTAAAAAATAAAATAATGTGTTTCTAATTTTGATAACTATTAAGTCCAATACTGTCATAAAGTGTAAGAAAACAACCACATTTATATATAAGAGACGTGTGAGAGCATACTGGATAAAGCATATTGTGTATCTATATGAATAAATCCAATTGACCTTTAAAAGCACACAGAAAACAAAGGACATGATCCAAACAAAGTTAAGCACCCATATTACTACTTCTTTTCAATGACAGTTAAACAGCTTAGGCCTGCTTAACTTTAGGATGATTGTGTTTAAGTTGTAAAAAAGAACAGATTGAAAGGATGTGGATCCGTTGAATCCACAAGTCTCTCCATTTCTGTCCTTGTCCTCTGCCAGGTAAGCAAGCTAGGCAGGCTCAGAGTCAGAGGCTACAACAGAGGATGGAAAAGATGGAATAGCCTCTGCTGCTCCTCCTGCCCTGTCTGGCTCTTGCCAGCAGGCCTTTGCTTTGGAGAGATGGAAGGCTCCGTGGTTGAATGTCAGTCCTTTTAGATTGCGCTCTTAGTTATTTCAGTAGTTTTTTTGGTGGGGGAACCCTTAAAAATGTACCAGTTGGTTACCCATGAACACAGTTTGTGGAGAAAAATAAAATCTAATGGAAGGTTTAACTTAACTAACTTGTGTTTATTGAAACATTCAAAGTATTACATCTTTTATCTTCACAAAACTTCCTTAAATAGTGTTCTTGGTGTAAACTCCAGGGAGGCCACTATAATGTCCTTGTTCTGGTCCATCAACAGCTTGAGGTTTGCCAATGAGCGCACATGACTCATGGCAATGTAGATCCCTTCATGATTTGTTTACAGGCCATATATTACAGGCATTTCATTGTACTTTGGCCTGCACCTGTGTTTATAAAGGCATACAGAGATTTTTAAACGTTATTTTGTTAAATTTAACAGCTAGAAACTTCCTTTCTAGAAACGGCCGCCGCCATTTGCATTCCTTATTTTGGCACGTCTTAGCCTACGTAAACATTTATGTAGACTAAGATGGCAAAAATAAGGGGAAAGCAAATAGCGTAGCGGACGCTACGCGTTTGCGTATGCGCATTGTTTTTTTTTTTTAAAGTCAGCCATGATAGGCTACGTAAACATTTACGTGGCCTATCACGTTTTTTTTAAAAAACCTAGCCGTGATAGGCTACGTAAATCTTTACATAGCCTATCATGTTTTTTTTTTTTAACTGGAAATGGCGGTGGCGGCAGCCGGTCGGAAGACTGGCCGCTGCCGCCAGGAAGATCCGCCCAAGGTAAGTCTTGTCCCAGGGGGGGCGGGGGGATGGCAGGCCATTCCGCCACCGATTTCAGGGGGCCAAATGTGCTGGCATTTGGCCTCCCCGAGATCCGTGGCGGAATTTTCATACATCCCTACTTTTTACTGTAATGTCTTAATCCCTTCATGATTTGTTTACAGGCCGTTTGTTACTGGTATATCATTGTACTTTGGCCTGCACCTCTGTTTATAAAAGTATACAGAGACTTTTGTGTGTGTTCATATTTCATTTTGATCCAACTTGCAGTTAATTATGTTTGTTTAATTATACTTGACATTTTTATATTAAAAATAAAATGTTATAGTACATCGTTATAGAAGATAGACTAATTCTTTTTTTAAAAAAAGCTTTATGGACATAAATAAACTCCTGACTTTGAAATATAGTGAAAACCATTGTTTTTGTGTGGAATCTGCATGTCAAGAGCTTTCCAATGAAGTGTGTTTCATGAGAATCAGTCAACAGGAAGGCAACAAAAAGGAATGACCAACTAACTACTAACTTTGAATTATATATATAAGATAAGGTAAGATAAGATAGGCCTGTGGAATACAAGACTCAGTAGATTTCACTGCACTCTTGGGTAATTCTGATATTATAACAGCATACACACCAACATTTTGCAAGAAGAAATAGGGGCATGCTTGTAACACCCCCATTATTTCATGAATGACTATTGCCTCAGCACCCTCATTAGACATTGGGGTGGAAGGCTATTTCTCCTGCTTTATACTTCATTTCTTTATTCAGTTGGAGAAGGGAGGAAAAAGTGAAGTTGATTGTGTCAACGCCTCAACTTTCCTCAGTGCCATAGCTCAGTCATTCGCTCACCCCTTCTCTGTAGATCAGTGAGGATTCTGTTTCAGCACATTCTTATAAGGATTTACCAAAATTCACATTGTTCTTCATATTTAGGAAAGAACCTGAGGATTTTTTTTTAATGAAAAGCAGGAGAAAACAAAACTGGCAAATTCACCTCCCTAACAAAGATAAGACCTGTCAAACATGTACAGATGTCAGACAGATTACATGAATTATTCTACCTGGGAGTATCTGGTCTGCTACAAAGGCTACAAACTTAGCTGGCCACGAGACTAAGAACTGAATTCTGAATATGATGTCATTGTCATCTCTTCTTCAGCTCACAAAGCTGGAAATCCACTCAAGAGATTGGCCAGCTGTTTTAATTAACAGTGACAGAACAGAAGGCAGAATACAGTTTTTCTGCAAACAGAAAGCAGTTTATATGCAAATTAGAAATTGGTGGCCCCCTGTGGACATGATAAATTAAATGTTAAATAGTTCATCATCTTGGCTAAACCCAAGTTTAAAAATAACAACAGCACATACAAATCTGCAGCTGCTGACACAAAGACTAAAAAGAACAAACGGATGTCATAGCCAGTGGACAGGAATGCAACAGAAGTTTATAAAGGCCAAGAAAGAATCTGAGCTTGCTACTGGAGATGAAATAATCACTGGAGTGGCAGAGATGTAGCCAAACAAGAAAAATTTGCTAAGAAGACTAAAATGTAAAATGGTAAGATACAGTGAAATTGGACAGCAGAGTGGAAAAAAAGGAACTTGAACACTTGCTAAAGAGACAAACAATACAATCCTATATATGTTTACTCAGAAGTAAGCCATGTTAAGTTCTGTAGGACATGATCCTGGGTAAGTGCATATAGGATTGCAGCCAAAAGCCTGATTGAACTCAATAGGGCTTAGTTCTGAGTAAGTAAGTAATGCATAGGATTGCACTATGAATGGAGGCTATGTAGTGGAACTATGGCTCCTTGACAAGTGTATACTCCATGGCAAACCCTGGTTTTTCCTATGGATAATATGTGAAACGTATGGGCTATCTCAATACATGATTTCAATGTTGTATCTGTTGGTGGAAACACCTTAATAGTTATGAGTTACTAAAAATTGAGTAACTGTGTGCATGTGGATGCATGCGCTTAATTATTTACTGCTCATAGAGTTGTCTTTTATAGCAGGACTGGGCAGAATGTAAGTATCCAGAGGTTTTGAATTTCAGCTCCCAGCATTCCTGACTAATGGCCATTGGCTCTGGGACCTGAAGTCCCAAACATCTGGAGATCTGCCTTTTGTCCACCCTTGGTTTATAGCATTGCCGCAGAGAAGATGTAGTACAGCAAACCAATAATGAACGTTAGTTAGTTTTCATGTTTCCTTAAACTTCTGTCCAAGTAATCCATTATAATATTTAGATGGAATAATCTACATCCTGCCCAGTTCAGTCCAGCTGAATATATAAGTGTTTGCGTAATGTGACACATATGATGCCTCTGAACAGTTTCAAGGTTGTTACCTGCCCCAAGTTGAGAGGTAAAGGACAGGAAGAAACCTTATAAATATCCATTCACTTGGACCACTCAAATCCTAAAGTCAGGGCTGGTTGGAATCTATACCACTAATTACACACACACACACACACACACACACACACCAATTGCATCAAACCTTGGTTCTTGGCTCAATATCTGACTATACAGGGTCCATAGTCCTTCCTGGGCCACATAGGTCTGATACCTACAAGTCATTGATACTGAATATGTTTGTTTTTTTTTTAAATCAAGCCCCATTGAAGTCAATACAGCTAAAAAAAAAATGCACTGAAGATCAAAGTCACAACAGAAGACTATGTTCACCCCAGTAAGCATAGGTTAATTGACTTAGGTCAACTTGAATGTGCTTATGTGAATTGATCTTGGTTAGGATAGGAATTACACAAACTAAACCATCAAGCTACATTACCTTTTGTTATTATCACGAATGAAAGAAAAATGTTTTATTAAGATTTCGATTTGTATTTACAATCTGTAGTACACAAACAGTAATGTAATAAGTCAATGAATAATTCAATGCTAGTAATCTGCTGGGCTAGATAGATCACATTTTCACAAAAAAATCAACTGTTTTCTTGATTATATAGGCCAGTGGCTTATATAATACAATTCCCAGAGGCTCCTTTCCACTTCAGTAACCATGCTGTTTTTACATTATCATTATTCTCCCATTATCCTTAATACATAAGAGAAGCTATGTATCTTCCATTGGGATGAATGTAAAAGATGCAAAAGGAACTTCAGTAAGAAATTGTGAATCATCTAAGTAAGGTTGGCTTACACCTGCAGCCAATCTAACATCATTTGACACAGCATCAACTATTCTTGGAAATACAGGATGAGTATGTATGACCTCCTCTTCTAACCAACTACACTTAAAAGGAAATGCCCTACCCCGTGTCTGGCTTGCCCGGCCATGGAGGGGGGCTGCTGTGGGTGGTGAGGGAGAGGAAAGATGTGGCCAACCACCATTGGCAGTCTCAGGTGGTGCCACTGGGGTGGGAGGGGCCTTAGAGGCACTTGGGTCCCTCCTAAAGACCTCTTCAAAGTGTGAATCCCTCCCACCCTCCCTGTATGCTGTGTGGATTCCGCTGGTCATCCTTTTGGGGGCCAAGTAGGAATTTTTGGCTCACAGTCTGATTGGCCAGAGCTGTGTGTCCTTTTGCCTACTTCACACTGTAGGTGGGAACATGGAAGAAGGCCTTCTCGGTGGCTGCCCCAATGCTCTGGAACTCCCTTTCCAGGGAGACAAGAGTGGCACCCTCCTTGGTATATTTCTGCAGGCAAGTAAAAACTTTTTTGTTCCAGCAGGCCTTTGGGGATAAATAGTCTGGATCTGTGAGAATATGATGGATTAGTAGTATTGTTTATATTGTTGTCATCTTTTTAAATTCTGATATTTTATACAATTTAATATTATTGATGATTTAATTATATTTTAACTTCTGTATGTTTCTATTTATATGTTTTAACTGTACAAGTTTTTAATGTTGTAAAGCTGCTTTGAGTCCCAGTATTAGGAAAAAGGCGGGAAATAATAATAATAATAATAATAATAATAATAATTGGGGTGGGTGTGTCCTTTAGGTGAATTTAACCTTATCTGACAGTTACGTCTCTTTGGTCACATTTCTCCAGGTAAGCTGCTAGGGACAAGCAATGCTGAGGAGAACAGGGATGGTAAGTATTCAGAGGCACTGTGTTGGTGACAGGTGATGCCTGAGGCCCCCTGCTCTGGGTTTCACAGCCCACTGGGGGGATAAGGGTTACCTGTGAGGCCAGCTCACCTCACCCACCCCATGTTTTGCAGCCTGGGAGAAGGTGATAGGCTTACCTCTCCCAAAAGGGATAGTCCTGGGGGGTGGGGAGCTGCGATGCCACTCTACAGGGTTTGAGTGTCTTTGCCCATTACAGTGCCTAGCTAGTGGCTGGAACAGATTAGTTGCCCATCCAGGTCTTTCCCCTCTGCAGGTCGATCAATAAATGTGGCCCAATTTGATACCAATCACTTGTGTCTGTCTCTTTATTTCCGCCCTCTCCACCTGCAAAGCTAGGATTGCTATTACATTCCCTGGAGTAGAATGGAAAATAATTGCTTCATGTAAGAGTCCATGATACAACAGACTCAGCAACAGACTCTTTACCCTTCATTGAATGGCAGAAAGAGTTTAATTAAATCCAGGATGAAAACCCCTTTGTCCCAAACTACATGAAAAGTTCCAGGAAGGAAAATAGAAAGATCGGCCTGTCTCTATCTATGTGCTAACTTCCAACAGTTGTTGCCCTTCTTCCATTCACCATCTCAGCCAGCAAAATATTGACAGCCAGGGGCAGTGGCTGGAGGACAGGTGATCTCTGTACAGTGTAAAATATGTAGGTAAAATATTCTACAAAAAGAATAAACAAACATACAAATCAACAGATTTTGATTCTCTTTAACACCTACAGGTGACTAATTCATTCATTCTGTTATCTTCACTTTGAGACTGGGTCTAAAGTGTAGACCACACAGCCACAACATCTGTCCTAATTTTTAAACTTCTCTGCTTTTCCTCTGTCCCCTGCTTTTGTACCACCTAGCCTGTGTACCACAATCTTTTGTGGTATTTTTGTTGGTCCTAATAAAAATATTGCCCACCTGTGGATTTTGGATCTTTTTCTCATGGACCAACATGGTTATTTTTTGTTCTATTATGTGTTTTAAGTGCAGATTATCTGAGAGAACCAATCAATACATTTCATAAGAAGTAAGAATGCTTACTGTAGAGCATGACAGCAGGAACTGTAGTTCTTTACAATACTGTAAAGAATGATAGTAGGAACCAAAGTGTTCTATGGAGGAAAGCAGTTCTGGGGAGCATCAGCAGAAAATGGTTGAAACTTAGGGCTCCAGCCAACAGCCATTTTGACTTTGACAGTTGTATAGATGCTCAATATTATGTAAAGTTTGTTTGTTCCACACTTTGGTCTCCTATGGCATCCTTCTGGAGAGTGAGAAGCACTAGTACTGCATGACATCAGAAGAGAAACTGAAATTACAACAATGAAGCAGTAAATGGGCCAGCTAAAAAGCCTCTAGAAAAATTGGTCAGTGTAATTTTTTCACGATAGTTACAGTTGGTGCTTCTGCATCATGTGGCAGGTGAACAAGCAAGTGACTTTTCAGTTTGATGATACTGCAGATAGGGGGGAAATCAAGTTTTAATTAATAAACTTGAAACATACTCTGCACCCAGAAGTAATACATATGAAAGCCACACACTTTTTTTTTTTACTAGGATTCAGATTCAGTAAATTAGGAAGCATGGACCCATATGTGACTGATTTAAAGCTATTAGCACACACTTGAATGTAGGGAGCTGCTAAATAGCATATTAAAGATTGTATATGTATAATGTCAGACAGACAGAGATCCAGATTAGTGAGAGAGAATGATTTAACCCTGGAGGATGCAGTGGATATTTGAAGGGGAGAGAACATGGCTACAAATCAGTTGAGCGTGCTGGGGAAGCAGAAAAACAAACGGATGAGTTATAGTACAAAGGATGGCCGGAACTCCGGCTGCAGCAGGCCCCAGCCAGTGGCTCTGCGGAGCCACCGCAGAGTGGAGCCAGCCGGGGAGGATTCCGGGGGGAGGGAGGGAGCGTCTCCACCCCACCGCGGATGCCCCGGCATGGAATAAGGTAAGTGTTTCGTACATCCCTATCCCCAAACCACTCAGGAAAGCTCGGCTGGATGGCTACTTGAGGCTGGGATGGAGGTGGCAAAGTAAGCCTTCTTTGTTGCCTTCACTGCCATGCAGTAGGGGTGTTTATACACCCTCACACATGTTCGATCATCTTCATGACAAGTCTTATGCCACTTACTGTCTTCTGACTTGTTTCATTGTCTGGAGTTCCCCAGTAAACAAGGGAGCCTTTTGATCTCCACAGAGGGCACTCAGGAGAGATTGTGAATGTCCCTTCACACTTTGCCATTCCATGGTGTGACAAGGGCTTCAACAGAATCACTGGCTCTAGCTACTGAAAAATCCCCCAGAGCATTCAGGAATCACTTGGATTCCATAAGTCTCTGGGGATGGACCATCTTAATGGGTCCCCCATCCCTGCAGGGAGGGATTGGCACCATCAGACCAGGAAGTGGTCTTACCATGACAATGTAGTAATTTCCACACACACCCCAAATATCCAGTCCACCCTCATGCCCAGAGGCAAAGACTAAGTCAAGGTATGACCTGCACTATGTGTTGGGCCAGTGACAAACTGATACAGCCCCATGGTTGTCATGGAGGACATGAAGTCCTGAGCTGGTCCTGTTAAGGCAGCTTCAGCATGAATATTGAGATCTCCCAGGACCAGAGTCCTAGGGTTTTCCAACACCACATCCGAGACTGCTTCAGCCAGCTTGGTCAGGGAATCCATTGGGAAGCAGGGTGGGTGGTGCACCAATAGTATCTCCAATCTGTCTCTTTGGCCCAGTACAAGGTACAGGCCCTTACAGCCTATCCCAGGGCAGAGGGGTTTCCTGGTGAGTCAGATTGAACTGTTATGGATCACAGTGACTCCTGCCCCCAACCCCAGCCCTCCAGCCTGGGTTGGTTCTGAACTGAGTAACCAGGTGGACAGAGCTGGGTCAAGTCTACACCACCCACCTCACCCACCCAGGTCTCTGTGATGCATGCCAGGTTGGCTCCCTCATCCACAATCACATCATGGATGGATGAGGTCTTGTTGTGAACTGACCTGGCATTCACCAACACCATAACTAGGCGAGAAGGCACAGTAGCCAGTCCACCAGGAACTTGTGACTCTGAGATAGGGAGGGGATCAGACAGGGAAATGGCTTGTAGCCATCTGTGTCCTCCACAACTCCAATGACATTTCCTCCCCATAATACCATACCTTCCATTACCCACAACAACTGCTATGAGGGCACCCTCTACCTCCATGTCACCCTCCTATCCACCCTGACACATCCTGGCCTATAATCACTCCTTCCCCAGAAAGTAGCAAGGGAGCATGCAGGAGGCAGAGGCAGGGGTGGGGGGAGAAACAACTGAAGGAAAAAGAAGGGGGAAAATGTTTGAAGAACAATGATGACATGTTAGGGCAGACAAATAACCACATGGGTGCTTATATTCCACTCCCAGTTGGATGGAGCTTGTAAACCTCCACTCCCATCTTTCTCCTCTCCTAACTCTCACTCAAGGGAGACCCCCTATGCAATAACTTTACCCACCCAGGCTCTCACCCTGGGTCAGGGTCATAGACCTGTCTCTCACACAGAAGCCTCATAACATTCTTATTCAACAGGGGAGACACTGCCGTGGCTCCTCCAAGTGGCAACCCAAGTCCAAGTGGGCAACCATCTTTGGTGTCACCCTGCTGCAGTTGGCCTCACCAGCCATGGCAGGGCTGATTCTTTATGAACCTCTTCCCAGAGCTGGCCCATTCCCAGGTGAGACTCTAGTCCACTCCAGCTACAACACAGTCCTCAGCTGCAAACATTTACTAACAGACTGCAAAGTAAAACAGTTGAGCAAAGCAAACAAGCAGAGCTTAGCAAAACAAGGAGGCACTCCTGCTGGCAGGTAATAGCAGAAGAGGCAGAAGGCTAGATGTTCCTTGTGGCCCAGTCGGCCCCTCTCCATCAGTTGTTCCTCTGTGCTGCTCCTCTAGTTTTACACATTGCTTAAATGTGTAAAACTAGAGGTGTAAATCTCAAGGTAAAGCTATGTTTATAAAGGTAGAAACAGATGATAACTCACATAATGTCTTCATTGGTACACTGACATGATGATCCCTACACATGCTTAGTTACCCTATCAGTGCAGGTTTTTCAAAAGAGCCCTAAAGACATAGGGCACAATCCTATCAAGATAGGTCAGCCTCCTTGGAGGATGGCAGGAGTACGGAGGGGAACCTCTCCTCTGTGCTCTATCCACCCTGCTTTTGTGGTTAGATGGCCAATTTTGGCTGTCTAGCTGGGGTGCTTTGGAGCTGGGTGTGGGGGGGAGGAGGCCGTGCGACACATAGAAAGCTTTGTAATGACCCTTCTGCAGTCTCCTCACCTTCCCACCCTGGAATGCTCCCTTTTACCCACTCCATGGTCCATTTCCAAGTGCAGAGACCTGTGAGAACCACACTAGCTACAAGGCGGAGTGGGAGCGGGTGGGGAGTGTGGTTTCTGGGAAACCAAAAAATCCTATTGCCCTCTAGACACTGTCTAGTGGTCATGGGATTGCTCTCCCCTTTGTTTTCTGTTGTGTTCTCTTAAACAAGATTTTTACTGAGCTGCTGAAATGAAATGGTTTTAGCTCTAATTACATATGATTTCTTTAGTGCATTTAATGGGCTGGTTGTTTTTAGCTTTATCACTGGTTCTTATTAGTTATTAATTATGGTATTAAATTTTTATTTTTTTAACATTATTAATATTGTATATTGATTGTTGAAAGCCACTTTGGTAGTGTTTTTACCCTTAAAGGTGGCCTATAAATATTTTAAATAAATACAAAATACATAAATAACATTTGGAACATGCCCCCCCCCACTGTAAACTAAACAACAACAACAACAGCTGAAATATCAATGGGAAGTAGTATATAGATCAGACAATGATTTAACAATGGTCAATATGCAGAACAATGACTAAGTGTTAGGATCATTGATTTTTTGTTGTTGTTTTGGGCTTCATGATACCCTGTTTCTCAGTCTCTGAACCAAAGATCAAGGAACTTCAAAGAGCTCCTGAAAAGAGTTCTTCAAATCTTAAATCAAAACTATTGTGTTTTGGGGGGATATACAAAGAAAAGCAGCCTTTATTGTTGTAAGCCACCTTGGGACAGCTTCTGTCCTAAAAGCCAGCCAAGAAATATTTTAAATAAATACATAATAAATAAAAGAGTATGTGAGCATGGGGAAAACCTTCCCATCTATGGGTTTCTTATTTTTAGCAAAGTTTGTATTTCAGAGCTATGGAGCTACCAGCTGCTATAACTCTGAGTTCCACAAGTTCAGTCTTTTCCACTATCACCAATTCTCTTAGGGTGTAATCTTATGTATGTTTAGACAGAAAAAAGTCCTATAACCCCAGCATGCCGCAGGCCTTTTCTCTGTCTAAACATGCATAGGATAATTAGGATTGCACCCTTAGTAGCTTGCTGCAAGAAGCTTATGTGTGAGATGGACACCAACACTAGAAACAGTTTGAAGTATTAAACAAGTTGGTTTATTAAAGGGAATACTAATATTTACTTACTTTTATTTACTTTTCAACTGAACGCTTACTGACAGTTCTTAAGGACTCAAGAGACACTGTTGCTGATACAGGCCAAATTCTCTAAAACTCCACCCCAGCCAAATTCACCCACAACCAGGCTCTTGTGTACACTCTTTCTCTGATGTCAAAGTTCTTCCTGTTGTAATACTTTCTGTTTGGACAGTTTATCTGGTTTTAATGCCTGCTTGTGAAACCTCATTCTGGTAAGATCTTAACACAGGGCAGCCTCCTGGCATAAGACAGCTACCTGCTTCCTACTCCTGGTTGTCACCGCCAATGTATTGTCATCTCATAGAAAAAAGAAATAGCTTAATATTCAGGCATCAGCTATCACCTTCTCCTCAGCTTTCTCTACTTCTTTCACATAGCACACACCAACCAACAGACTCTCTCTAACTGACAATCAACTGACTATTGACTCTCATTTAATTCTGTGAAGTGTCATTTTCCAACTGCCCTTTCCCACCTATCTAGAACTCCAAGCCAATCAGAATCTAAATAATAAAAGCAATTCTCTCCCCCCTCCACTTTCTGAATGTGTCACTAAAAGCTACTCCTACACAAGCCTTTGACACAGTAACGAAGCTATGCTTCAGGCCTGTGCAGATACGTTATAGCCTCTCAGAGGTCACACAAAGTATTTAAACATTACTGAACATAAACAGTTATATACATAGTATTTCTTGACAGTGAGGAACTCTTTTTTATTGACAGAACAAAACAACAAAACATCACAACAAAAAGAACATGAAAGAAATACTGACTACCGTACCAAGGATCATCTTGAATTGAGGTATATAAAAAACCTTCAGAAATAAAACTAAAAATGAACCTATGTTGCCTCATGAAAAAAGACCTACATATTTTATGGACAAGATTCTCAAAAGAACAAATGAAACTGTTGCAGCCTAATGAGACTTCACAGAGGGTTTTGGACAGTGAGACACTTGCCTATTACTACCTCAAGTGGTAGAGAGTGATAAGAAAACAGTAGGTTTTTTAAATGAAAGTCAGATAGTTGGAGCCACACTGTTCCATGATTCGTTACAATGAGGGAAGCAGCTTGGGGACACCAGCTGAGAACTGAAACGTAGGGCAGCAGCCATTTTGAGTTCAGTAGCAGTAGTAGTAAGAGTAGCACACAACTTAAGCACCTGTAAGTAACATTTATTCCAGACTGCAATCTTCTGTGGCAGTATTTTGTGAAATGTGTAGCTAGCAGCAAAGTTTAAGGTGAAGCTCAAGCTTTGTTCAAAAGCATTATATTCTACCATTTAATTGAATAAATTCTTCACTGCAGTCTTCTCTCTGATTACATCTGTATTAATACTCTATACCGATAGCCAAAGCAAACAGACAGACACAACTACCCTAGGGAGGAAAAGGGGAGGGAGGGTGTCTTATCACATGAAATGAACAAACAAGCCTCAGTGAAAGACTAGCCATGATACAAGAGCTCACAAAAACACAACGAGAACATAAAAGCCAAAGAAAGGAATGAAATAAATTATCAATTCAAAGGTGAGATTAAAAAAAAAAAATGTATGGGGGTTTGGCATGTAAAGGAACAGACACAGTCAAAAGTATGAAAGAAAAATGGAAAAGTTTTCTTATTTGTGTTCTTTAATCATATTCTCATTAATCATATTCATCAAACTTAAAAACAATATATTATTACATTAAAAATAAAGAAACCTTATTAGAGGGTGGTTTTTTTTAAATAGCCTCTAAGTTTAGTGAAGAGAAGATTTGCTCAGTGTGATGAACCTGTCCTTAAATTCCTAGAAGGCATCTTCCTAAGAAGTGAACTAGCTGCAAGATGTGTATGTGGCTGTGCATGCATACATGCATGTCTACACACACATACACACACACACACACATGGCGGGTACATTTCTTATTAACATATGTCTGAGCACTGTATTCCAAATATTCAAAGCATTCTGCTCAGTAACTACATAGAGGTGGTTCAGGCTCTTGAAATTTCTGTATGGTAAACTTTGCATGTGCTCCAGGGGGAAACACACCTCAAACATGCAAGAAATGGCTCAATCAGGCCCTTGAAATCCAGCAACATGGAAACAGTTTCATGTGGCTAGCTGTTCATACGAGCAGGCTTTCTGTATAGCTTGAGTAATTTTCACCAGTTCAGCACCTCTCTTATGTGGTTTCCACTGAGCCAGGACCTGCAGGAGAAGCTGCCACCATTGGGAAGAGGTGTGCCTGCTGCTGCTGGGCCTGCTGCTGCCGCCACCACCAACACCAGGCCTTCCCTGCGGTAGGGATAGGGATGTCAGAGAATTTCACCACGAATCTCGGGGAGGCCGAATGCCAGTGCATTCACCCCCCCAAACTCCATGGCAGAATGGCCTGCCACCCCCCCGCCCCCCGCGGATCCCCCCTGGGATGAGACGGGACTTAACTTGGACGAATCCTCCTGGCAGTGGCGGCTCTGGCGGCGGTTCGGCGGCGACAGCTGAGGCGGCTGGTCTTCCAACCAGCTGCTGCCGCCATTTCCAGTAAAAAAAAACAAAAAAAACTGATAGGCTACGTAAATGTTTACGTAGCCTATCATGGCTGATTTAAAAGAAAAAAAACCCGCGCGAAAATACGTGTGAAAATAAGGGGAATGCAAGGCGAAAATAAGGGGAACGCAAATAGCGTAGACGCTACGCTATTTGCGTTCCCCTTATTTTCACCGTAGTCTACGTAAATGTTTATGTAGACTAAGACATGTCAAAATAAGGAACGCAAATGGCGGCACCCATGGGTGCCGCCATTTGCGTACGTGCGGGTTTTTTTTCTTTTAAAGCAGCCATGTTAGGCTACATAAACATTTACGTAGCCTATCACAGCTGAATGCAGGGACGCAAACAGCGGCGGCTACGGCCGCCGCCATTTGAGCACCCGGCCGTCCAGGATTTCAGGGGGGAGGGATGGAGCACCTCCCCCCCGGCCAGAATTTTGGGGGGAGGGATGGAGCGCCTCCCCCCCACTGCGAATCAATTTCTTAAGAAGGTAAGTGACTTTCGTACATCCCTAGGTAGGGATGTCAGAGAATTCCGCCACGGATCTTGGTGAGGCCAAATGCCAGTGAATTTGGCCCCCAGAACTCTGTGGCAGAATGGCCTGCCACCCCCCCACCCCCCGCGGATCCCCCCTGGGATGAGACTTAACTGGGGCGGATGTTCCGGACGGTGGTGGCTCCAGCGGCGGCTGTGGCGGCGGCTGGTCTTCCGACCGGCTGCTGCCGCCGCCGCAGCTAATTGCAGTCTGTCCCCCCCCCATTCGTGATAGGCTACATAAAGACTTACGTAGCCTATCACGTCTGGGTTAAAAAAAAACAACGCATACACAAATGATGGCGGGTATGGCCACCGCCATTTGTGTTCCTTATTTTTGGCTGTCTTAGTCTACGTAAATATTTACGTAGACTAAGACGGCAAAAATAAGGGGGAACGCAAATAGCATAGCGGATGCTATTTGCATTCCCCCTTATTTTCGCTGTCTTAGTCTATGTAAATATTTACGTAGACTAAGACGATGAAAATAAAGGGGAACGCAAATAGCGTCCGCTACGCTATTTGCGTTCCCCTTTCTTGTCTTCCCCGTGCAGTGGAGCTGGCTGGCCAGGATTCTGGGGGGAGGGACGGAGTGCCTCCCCCCCAGCGAGTATTCCGGGGGGAGGTACAGAGCACCTCCCCCCCCAGCGGAACCCGGCGGAGCCAGGTAAGCAGGGTTTCGTACATCCCTACCCTGCGGACACCTGCCTTGCATTATTTTTAAGGGGATTTTTAATTGTTTTTGTTTTGTTTTGTTTAATTTCTGGGGGATTTTGTTGTGTTTTTAGGGGTGGGTTGCCTGCCTGATAGGTGGGAGAGTGGGGGCATGTGTCCACCTGATGGAGGCAGTGGGGGGACTGTTGGGGGCCAGAACATACCAAGGCTGGGCGGCAGGCACTGGCCATGCCAGGTAAGGGGAACAAGGGAGAAATGTGTAGTATCTGTCCTTTGCTCCAGGCCTGTCCAGAACCAAAGGATGGCTGGGGGAGCCGTGACCCCATCTTCTGGCCTTCGTTTGCTGCTCTGCAATGCCAGGTCTGTTACCCAGAAAACCTCCCTCATCCATGACATGATCCTGGATGAGGGTGCAGACCTGGCATGTATTATGGAGACCTGGCTGGCCGAGGCCGCTGCTCTAACCCTTGCAGCCATGTGTCCAGCCGGATTTTCGTATGCACAGCAGCCGAGGGCTGGGGATCGAGGAGAGGGAGTGGCTGTTATCTACTGAGAGTCCTTGGTCTTCACCAGACCCCCTCTCTGGGAGACCAAGGTTGCTGAGTGCATGTACTGGAGGTTGGGCCCGAAGGGCAGTCTGGGGATTCTGCTCGTGTACCGTCCACCCCGCTGCATGACTGACTCCCTGGCCGAGGTGCTTGAGGTGGTCTCTAATGTGTGTGTACAGTCCCCCAACTTATTGGTGTTGGGGGACTTCAGTGTACATTCAGAGGCCATCCTCACAGGAGCACCTCGGGACTTCATGGAGACCATGGCTTCCTGGGAGCTGCACCATATTCTAACTGGGCCCACCCATGTAGCCGGTCATGCACTAGACCTTGTGTTTGTTTCTGGAGAAGCGGGGAGTGATCTGGAAGTCGGGGGTATATCCACCACCCCCTTGTCATGGTCAGATCACTATCTGGTGACGTTGGACTTCTCGGTTCCACAACCCCTCCACAGGGGTGGAGGACCCATTAAAATAGTCCACCCCAGGCGTCTTATGGATCCGAATGGATTCCTGAACGCGCTTGGGGATTCTCTGGGGTACGCCAACGGCCACTCGGTCGAGACCCTGGTGGGTGGCTGGAATGCCGCAATCACTGGGGCATTAGATCAGGTGGCTCCGAAACGCCCTCTCCCCCTGAACAGGGCTCGGACTGCACCATGGTTTAATCTGCGGTTACGAGCTCTGAAACAGGAGGTGAGACAGATAGAGCGCCGGTGGCGGACGTCTCACTCCAAAGACGATCAGACACGGGCTAGAGCTGTATCTTCAGCCTATCACGTGGCAGTGAAGGCAGCAAAAAAGGAATATTATGCTGCCTCTATCGTGTCTGCAGAGTGCTGTCCCAGGAGGCTGTTCCAAGTAGTCCGGAGCCTGGTCAGTCCTGTGGCTTCTGAACCACTGGAGCATTCTAAGGCCTCCTGTGAGGCCTTGGCAAGGCACTTTGTAGATAAGATTGATCAGATTAGGTGTGTTACTCTGCTAGGGATGGACGAAAGTCCCTTACCTGGTCCCGCAGCTTGCTTCGTGGTGGGGGGGAGGCGCTCCGTTCCTCCCCCCGAAATTCTGCCCAGGGGGGGAGGCGCCCCATCCCTCCCTGCCGAAATTCTGGCCAGGGGGGAGGCGCCCTGTCCCTCCAGCTGAAATTCTGGCCGTGGGGGAGGCGCCCCATCCCTCCGGCCATGAATCTCTTCTCCTACCAGGATGCAAATGGCGGCGGCATTACGTAATCCTTACGTAAGGATTACGTAAATCCTTACGTAGCCTATCACGGCTGACTTTGGAAAAAAAAAAGTGCGTACGCAAATGGCGGCGCCCATGGGCGCCACCATTTGCATTCCTTATTTGGGCACGTGTAGTCTACGTAAACATTTACGTAGACTACGGCGAAAATAAGGGCAACACTATTTGCGTTGCCCTTATTTTCGCCGTAGTCTACGTAAACATTTACGTAGACTACAGCGACTAAATAAGGAACGCGAATGGCGGCTCCCTATGGGGGCCGCCATTTGCGTACGCGCTTTTTTTTTAAAGTCACCCGTGATAGGCTACGTGACGATTCACGTAGCCTATCACGGCTGACTTTGCAGATCTAGCCGTGATAGGCTACGTGAATCATCACGTAGCCTATCAGGGGGCGTTTTTTTTTTTTTTAACTTTCGCGTTCGCGGCCGGGAGAGGCGGGAAGCCTCCTCCCCGGCCTGAATTTAGGCCGGGCTGAGGCGGGAAGCCTCCCCCCCGGACGGAACTTCGCGGGGGGACCAGCGAAGCGCCTCCCCCCCACCGCGAACGTCCTTCGAGGAAAGGTAAGTGACTTTCGTCCACCCCTAGGCATGGGACAGAAACGGCCTTGGTCGCCTTGGTGGATTATATGAGGAGGGCTCTGGACAGGGGTGAATGCTCCTTCCTTGTTCTCCTCGACCTCTCAGTGGCTTTTGATACCATTGACCATGGTATCCTCCTGGACCGCCTGGAGGGGTTGGGCATTGGAGACACCATATTACGGTGGTTCCAGTCCTTTCTCTCCGGCAGGTACCAGAGTGTAGCACTGGGAGAGGAGGTTTTGTACCCATGGCCGCTCACTTGTGGGGTGCCACAGGGTTCCATCCTCTCCCCGATGCTATTTAACATCTATGTGAAGCTGCTTGGGGCTATCATCAGGAGGTTTGGGGTGCGGTATCATCAATATGCGGATGACACACAGCTCTACCTCTCATTCAAATCTTCACCAAGGTTGGTCGTAGAATCCCTGTCCAAATGTCTGGAGACGGTGAGTGGCTGGATGGGGAGGAATAAGCTGAAGCTGAACCCTGACAAGACCGAGGTACTTTTGGTGGGAGACAAGAGGGTGCTGGGGGATGTTGACCTGGTGTTGAATGGGGTACGACTACCCTTGAAAGACCAGGTCCGCAGCCTGGGGGTCATTTTGGACTCCCAGCTGTCCATGGAGGCTCAGGTGTCAGCTGTGAGCCAGACAGCGCTGTATCAACTCCATCTGATATGGAGGCTGCGCCCCTTCCTTCCCGACCATCTGCTCCCATTGGTAGTACATGCCCTGGTCTCCTCTCGTTTAGACTACTGTAATGCGCTCTACATGGGGTTACCCTTGAAGACGGTTCGGAAGCTGCAGCTGGTACAGAACGCGGTGGCTCGCCTGATTAAAGGCAGCCGCTGGCAAGATCATATCACTCCAGTGCTGAAAGAAGGAGTTGCACTGGTTACCAGTTGTTTTCTGGGCCAAATTCAAGGTGTTGGTTTTGACCTTTAAAACCCTATATGGTTCCGGCCCAGCCTATCTTAAGGAGCGCCTCCAGCAACACCAGACAGGCCGCTTATCAAGATCAGCCTCGGATGGCCTTCTCTCTGTCCCACCAGCCAGGACAGCTAGACTGGTGGGGACGAGGGAGAGGGCCTTTTCTGTGGTGGCCCCCACTCTGTGGAACTGCCTCCCTAGGGAACTCCGCCATGCCACCTCTTTAATGAGCTTCCGCCGTGCATTAAAAACATGGTTGTTCAGGCAGGCATTTGGGGTGGGTTAGGGTATTTTAGAAAACATTTTTATTGTATAATTTTATTGTTTTAAACTGTTTTATTATATGCTGTACATCGCCCAGAGTGGCTGGGTGACCAGCCAGATGGGAGATTAATAAATTTAATAATAAATAAAAAAATAATAAATTTTGGCATGGAAAAATTATCAAAACCAGTGGGATGCCACAATGCAGAAATCTATTGTTTCCACACACTTACTTTCCTGGAAGCTATCAGGTTCAATTTGCATATATGGATTAGGCATTGGGGAGGGGGTCACTTCATATTTTCTCATATATGTGTATTTTACACACTCAACCTAGGGCTTAGTGAAATTGGACTCCCAAAAATATCTATCCTGTTTGTGGATGGTGAATTGGAGAGAGTGAAACATTTTGCAAAATATTTCCTGTACAGGGTGTGGGGGGTAGATTTTTCAAACAGATCTTCTGGGGGGGGGGCAGGAATAAAATTCTTTGAAGTTCATACTGTTAGGTGAAAGAAACAGTGGGTGAGGAAAAGAGACTGATTTATGGATTCAAGTCGCTATTGAAATCTTCTAATACAGAAGGTGTTTACAGAATAGCTTAATTTAGAATAAAATCTTTGTTTCATAGTTAGGGTAACTAACAATGCAATGCTGTGCATGCTTACACAGAAATAAGTCCCACTGTGTTCAATAAGGCTTACTCCATAGTAAGTGTGTTTTGGATTATAGCCTTAGGGCACAATCCCATTACTTCTGCACTTGATGCACATATAAGCTTCTGAATTTGAAGAACTTAGAAGCATCCAGAGCAGAGTGGGAGGAGCGGTGGAGGTGATCATTGCCTCCCTGCTCCTCCTGCTCTGCATTTTAGCTAGACAGGCTTTTTCACCAGTCTAGCTGGGGCACTTCAGTAGGGATGGCGGAGAATTTCTCCCCGAAACTTCGGGGGGCCGAGCGCCAACGTGTTCGGCCCCCCGAACAAGTTTCGGTGAGAAATCCTCCGCCCCCCCCCGCCCCCCCCGGGACGGGACTTACCTTCCCTGAATGTCCCTCCCGGCGGCGGGTCCAGCTGGCGGTTCGTCCGGTGTTCGAGCGGGGCGGGAGCAGCAGCCGGTCTTTCGACCGGCTGCCGCCCCCGCCATTGCAATCAAAGAAAAAAAAAAAAGTCTCCTGATAGGCTACGTGACGATTCACGTAGCCTATCACGGCTAGATTTGCAAAGTCAGCCGTGATAGGCTACGTGAATCGTCACGTAGCCTATCACAGGTGACTTAAAAAAAAAAAAAAAAAGTGTGTACGGATAATGGCGGCCCCCATAGGGAGCCGCCATTCCCATTCCTTATTTAGTTGCTGTAGTCTACGTAAATGTTTACGTAGACTACGGCGAAAATAAGGGCAACGCTATTTGCGTTGCCCTTATTTTCGCCGTAGTCTACGTAAACATTTACGTAGACTACAGCAACTAAATAAGGAACGCGAATGGCGGCTCCCTATGGGGGCCGCCATTCGCGTACGTGCTTTTTTTTTTTTAAAGTCACCCGTGATAGGCTACGTGACGATTCACGTAGCCTATCATGGCTGACTTTCCAGATCTAGCCATGATAGGCTACGTGAATCGTCACGTAGCCTATCAGGGGACGTTTTTTTTTTTTTTTAACTTTCGTGTTCGCGGCCGGGTGAGGCGGGAAGCCTCCCCCCCGGCCTGAATTTCGGCCAGGCGAGAAGGGAAGCCTCCCCCCCCCGGCCTGAACTTCGCGGGGGGAGCAGCAAAGCGCTCCCCCCCACCGCGAACAAGCTGCGAGAAAAGGTAAGTGACTTTCGTCCACCCCTACACTTCAGAGAGGGAAGGAAGGAAGCTGGAGAGGCCTCAGGATAGCTTGTATCCCAGCCTCTCCAGTCCCATCCTCTTCCTGCCCACCAGAATGCCCCCTCTCCCCCTCTCCATCGTTGCTTTTCTGACCTTGGAGAAGCAGGTGGTGTGGTTCTCTCTGTGCTACCTGAGAGGGGATGGGAGGGGCGGGGAGTTCAGATTCCTGGCTCTAATTTTGGAGTGCTGTCTCCAACCTTGGATCCAGGAATCTGAGGTATCCTCTCCACCCCCACCCCCCCGATGCTGTCTAAGGGGCATAGGATAGCTCTCTCAACTTCTGTAAGGAAGAGAGGCCATTTTTTTCTATTTTTGTTTTACTTTTTACTTTCTTTTTATTTTACTTTAAAATAAATTTTAAAAGGTAACAAAATAATATACGATAATATAACAAGATTACTAAATAAACAAAGAATTACTTATTGTAATTCTTTGAGTGCAGTCCTATGGGACTGCTGCTCTATATATGGAGATCTCTGGGATCAGAGCCCTCTGTCTATGTTAAGACCTGCTGGCAGGACCCAGGCAGGGCAGGGGGACAACAGAAGCATTTTAGTCTCCTGTTCTTCCTTATAGTATTTTTAGCTAGAGAGGCCTGTGAGCTGTTGGACTGCTGGATGACAGGGTATTTATAGGAGCACTAAAGGATGATAAGGAGATTGCAGAGAAGCAGAATGAATCCTTTGCATTTATCTTTACTACAGTGAAGACAGATGCAAAAAACCCCATTCTGCTTCTCTGCAGTCTATGTAGGACAGATATGTAGGGCAGATATCTATGCCTGAAATGATATTTTAGTAAGGGAGTCTGAGGAAATACTGAAGACCAGAAATGAAATTGTAGAACTTCTTGAAAAACTGAAAACAAACAAATCACTGGTTCCAGATATTATTTATCCAAGAGTTCTTAAAGAACTCAAATGTAAATTTGTGCGCATACATACATATATATATATATATATATATATTTAAAAAGGAATCCTGGAAACCACAGGCTGGTTAGCTTAATGTCTGTTCTGGGTAAGTTGGTGGAAAGGGTTATTAATTATAAAATTATGAAGCTTATAGAAGGACAAGTCTTGCTTAGGGATGGCATGAGCACCTGGCTCAGTCTGGGAGTCAGTCTGGCTCATGCCTCTGGGCTGCACCCAGCAAGTTGCTGCCTCTGCTCATACCCCCCCCCCCGCACACACACTCACTGAGCCACCCTTCCCTACCCTGAGCCATCCTTGAGTGCCTGTCATTCCCACAGTTGCCAGTTTGTGAAAAATGGCACCTTGAGAACGTCTGTAAATTTAATATTGTGCACATAGTGGCCCTAAAGGCCTCATCAGCACAATATTGCAGGCTTAAATGGGCCATTTACACCTGTAATATTGCACAGATGGGTCTTTACAGCTGTTACGTGTGCAATATTAAATATATGGGAGTTCCTGAGGTGCCATTTTTTTCACAAAATGGTGACTGCAGGAATGATGGGTGCTTGAGGATGGCTCAGGGTAGGGTCATGGTGGCTCAGTGAGCATGGGGGGGGTGCACAAGCAGGTCCAGGGGTGCGTGAGAGTGGGCAGCAGCAATTGTGAAACAATGGCCATTGTGGCACAAAATCCTAGTTTCACATATACAGTTATGGGGTTTGAGTTGGCAGTGATTGACCAGAAAAGAAACCTTGGGGTGAATAGTTGAATGAAAACATCAAATTAGTGTGCAACTGCTATAAAAAGGCAAATTCCATATTGGGGATAATTAGGAATAGAATCGAAAATAAAACTGCCTGTATCTTAACACCTTTAAACAAATCTGTGGTGTGACTATACTTAGACAGTTCTGGTCACTGAACTTCAAAAAGGAAATTGTAGAGCTGGAAAAAGTGCAGAAAAGCTCAGCCAAAATGATCAAGGAGCTAGAACAATTACCCTATGAGGAAAGGTTACTCAATTTGGGGTGTTTTAGCTTAGAAAAATGGTGAATAAAGGGGGACAACATAGAGGTGTGTGAAATTATGCATGGTGTGGAGAAAGTGAAGAAGGAGGTGTTTTTTGTAATATTTATCCCGGGGCCATCCAATGAAGCTGAATGGCTGATGACTCAGGGCAGATAAAAGGAAGTACTTCTTCATACAGCATACAGTTGAACCATGGAATTCAGTACCAGAAGTGGTAGTGATAGCTGCCAACTTGGATGGCTTTAAAAAAGGGTTAGACAAATTCATGGAGGATAAGATTATCAATGGCTACTAATCATGATGGTATATATTACCTCCAGTATCAGAGGCAGAATGCCTCCTAGTACCACTTGCTGGGGAACACAACAGGGAACGCACTCATGTCCTGCTTGTGGGCTTCCCATAGGCACTGTGAGAACAAAATGTTGGACTGGATGGTCCTTTGGTTTGATCTAGCAGGGTTCTTGTGCCCTATATAATCGTACCTCCGTGTGAATTTCCAGAATCTTTTGCGCGTGTGCACATGCACACACTGCTCAAAATCCTACAAACTCGGCTTCAGCAGTATGTGAACCGAAAACTACCGGAAGTACAAGTGGGGTTTCAAAGAGGCAGAGGAACTAGAGATCAAATCGCCAACATTCGCTGGATCATGGAGAAAGCAAGAGAATTCCAGAAAAACGTCTATTTCTGCTTCATTGACTACGCTAAAGCTTTTGATTGTGTGGATCACAACAGACTCTGGCAGATTCTTAAAGAGATAGGAGTACCAGACCACCTTACCTGTCTCCTGAGAAACCTGTATGAGGGTCAAGAAGCAACAGTAAGAATCGGACATAGAACAACCAATTGATTCAAAATTGGGAAAGGAGTACGACAAGGCTGCATATTGTCACCCTGCTTATTTACCTTATATGCAGAGTACATCATGAGAAATGCTGGGTTGGATGAATCACAGGTCGGAATTAAGATTGCTGGGAGAATTATCAACAACCTCAGATACACAGATGATACCACCCTAATGGCAGAAAGCAAAGAGGATCTAAAGAGCCTCTTGTTGAGGGTGAAAGTGGAGAGTGCAAAAGCTGGTCTGAAACTCAACATTAAAAAAACGAAGATCATGGCATCTGGCCCCATCACTTCCTGGCATCTAGAAGGGGAAGAAATGGAAGCAGTGACAGATTTTATTTTCCTAGGCTCCAAGATCACCACAGATGGTGACTGTAGCCATGAAATTAAAAGATGCTTGCTCCTTGGGAGGAAAGCTATGGCAAACCTAGACAGCATAGTAAGAAGCAGAGACATCACCTTGCCGACAAAGGTCCATCTAATCAAAGCTATGGTTTTCCCAGTAGCAACGTATGGCTGTGAGAGCTGGACTATAAGGAAGGCTGAGCGCCGAGAACTGATGCTTTCGAACTGTGGTTCTGGAGAAGACTCTTACGAGTCCCCTGGACTGCAAGGAGGTCAAATCAGTCCATCCTAAAGGAAATCAACCCTGAGTGCTCATGGGAAGGACAGATACTGAAGGTGAAGCTCAAATATCTAATGCGAAGAGAAAACTCTCTGGAAAAGACCCTGATGCTGGGAAAGATTGAAGGCAAAAGGAGAAGGGGACGGCAGAGGATGAGATGGCTAGATAGCACCACCGATTTTTATTTATTTATTTATTTATTTCATTTATACCCCGCCTTTTTTCCTCTTGCAAGGAACCCAAGGCGGCTTACATTATCCTCCTCCTCTCCATTTTATCCTCACAACAACAACCCTGTGAGGTGGGTTGGGCTGAGAGTCTGTGACTGGCCCAAAGTCACCCAGTGAGCTTCCATGGCTGAGTGGGGACTAGAACCTGGATCTCCCAGCTCCTAGTCCAACACTCTTGCCACTACACCACACTGGCTCTCTGCAATGAATATGAACTTAAGCACACTCCGGGAGAGAGCGGAGGACAGGAAGACCTGGCGTGCTATGGTCCATGGGGTCACGAAGAGTCAGACACGACTTAACAACTGAACAACAACAACAACAACAACACACACACACACAGAAGAAGGAAGGAAAGAAAGAAAGAAAGAAAAGAATAGAAAAGAAAAGAAAAAAATAACGAATTCTTCCTGTCCGTTCGTTCACATGGTAAGTTTCTTTGCTGAGTCTGCCAAGAAAGGTGCCATTTGTGAAGGTGCTTTCATAGGAGCCTTTTGATAAACTACTGCAGATGAGTTTACACAGTGACAAACAGCACCGTATGCCTGACTCTGCAGTCCTCCCTACTTACTCTGCCTGTCGCTGTCTCTTTCTTTACCTCTCTGGAATAAAAAATGGCTGTAATTCTTGCTGAGTAGTCTAAAAATGTCTTTCATCCTTGCACAATGTGGACTTTGGGAGAAGTGGCTCAAGCAGAAAAATGCAAGGTATTGAGCTTCAGAGCTTCAAAGGCAAACATGTTTCAGAATAATGGGTTGCCTTTAGTAATTTGGGTAGCTACACTATAAACTTGACAAAACTTATATAGAGGGGTAGGTGGTAAATATAATGAAACAATGAAGGCTTCATTATTAAGCATATTTACTTGGAAGTAAGGGCTCATTCACACATGGTCTAGGCACATAGGTTATCCAGATGGTGTAGGTGTATGGTCCAGGTGCATCGGTTATCCACATGGTGTGGAAGTGAGTCATGGGGGGTGTCTCCACAGCAATTTACTCCAAGCTGGCTGTGTGTTGAGGTCATTAGGGATACATGAAGTTGTAGCCATCCAGCAGCCACCCCGTAGCTTATCAGGGGAAAGCTGGATTTCCTGAGACTGCTTAAAGTCTGATTCTTTTCCTTAAGTTGGGTTCTCTGTGGTATAGCTATTGTGTGCCCCAACCCCCACATTTAGCGCGGGTATGCTAGCCCTGCCCAGAGGTGTGCCTTTCACTGTGACCTCGGTCAAGAAGTGTTTCCTCCCCAGTACAACCATATGTGTGTCTACTTGGAAGTAACTCCCATTGTGCTCAGTGAGGCTTGTCACCTAAATGCGCACATCGGAAGTAAATAATTTGCCCCTCTGTTACAGCAATCAAGCACACCAACAGGCTAGAAAAGGGTTATGAGGCTTGAAGGGAGGTAATTGATTCGCTCCTCTTTTAAGCGATCAAGCGCACCAATGGGCTAGAAAGGGGTTATATGAGGCTTCTCAGGTAAAGGTGCACATCGGAAGTAATTACTCCATGCCTTCTTTATGGAGAAAGGGGGGGAGAGCCTGGATAGGGGGGTCTCTGCAGCCCCTGCCACTCAGATGACATTCACTCCACCCCTCCCACCTGGAAGTATGTGATGTGGTGTGAGTTGGAATGGTGCAATGCACACCTATGCGGAGCCCTGCCCGGACCAAAAGCGGCTCCTAGAAAAATGTGGGTAAGCCACTCCTCCCTTCTCCTTCTGTTGTTATGGAGACACAGCTTTGGCCTGTGCAACCCTCCACACTGTGCACAGAAACTTTTTTGGTTATGTGTCCCCATATTTGCAGTGGCGTGCCTGGAATCCAGCTTTAATAATGACTTATACATGTGGTGGGCATGCTTCTTCTGCTTGGGTAATCTACATCAGCCTTCCCCAAGCTGGTGTCTCTCTGATGCATTGGACTACAACTCCCGTCAGCCCCACCCAGCAAAGCCATTGGCTATTCTGGCTGGGGACAATGGGAACTGCAGTTCAACACAGCTGGAGGGCACCAGGTTAGGGAGCGCTGATCGACATACTACATATGAATCAGCCCTAAGTCCCATTTCAACGAATGAGTTTCTTTTCTGTGTGAACATGATTAGGATCGAATGTTTATCCTTTTAAAACTTAAAGTGCCTTCTATGCACTACCCTAAGAGGAGTTTTACTCAAGAAGAAAAAACAGCGCACAGCTTGTATGTATAAAATTTCTCAGAATGTGTATGTAAGCTAGTGGTTTGCAACAAGGAACGTGGACAAGGGATCTGTTCCACCTAAGGGATTACCTGCCCTCCTTAAGCTCCTGCTGCTGACAAAAACTTACAGCCAACTGAGGTGGAAGTCAGAGGCATTGCATTGCCTGTTCTGTGCAGGGGATGGACAGATGGAGCATCATAGGAAACAGCAGGTTAGCAAAGATAAAAATGCACTTGTAAATGGAAAGGCATGGATGAGCCCTCATGCAGTCATGTGTAGGCCAGATATACTCCATAGGCTTCTATTGCTCAGCATTGCTTACAGTCTGATCTAGCCTTAAACTCTGAAATGTATTCATTGAGTAGTATTGAGAAGTATTTCCCCTGCCCACAATTAACATGTCGCTTTACCAGCATGTTTTCTTCTGCCATTGCATGGTTTCTTTGCTGCCTTTGTTTTCATGATATTCTGGATGTAGACATATAACATTTTATTTTGACTCTGTTTTATTTTTTTTTTATTTGTCACTGTAAGTCAGCTTTAGTGCTGAAAAGGTGGTTAATAAATGTTTCTGTTAAATGAAGACTCACTCATGTGGCTCAGCCACACCAGTAATGGAGCTTACTCCAGGATGCCAAACCACATGGCTGGCTAGAAGCCTTGGCATGCGTGTACCCATGCCAATGTGGGAGCAACTGCAAGAAGCTTCAGCAGCCAAACCAGTGCAATATATGTGGACTTAGTCCTGCTTAATGTAATGGAACGTATTTTATATCAAGTGTTGCTGACAAGTGCAACCTTAAACAAACAAGGCGTTTTTCCTCATACTTCAGAAGCAACCATTCGCTGCAAATGCTATTTTCTTTTGTTTGTCTGTGTATGAATGCTTCATCTCAGAGGTGTTGAACAGACTCAAAACAAATAGTGGCTTCTCAGTTACAGTCGTTGCAGATCTGAAAGCCAGCACTGGTGCACACAGCTTGAATCCTACATCCTCTGAGAATGTGTCTCGGTGTGTACTTGTTAGATCCAATTTAGTTTGAAGCAAGTGCTCGCTTGACTCCTGACATTGATGAATTGGTCAGTTTTTCCAGAAGCTGAACACAAATGAGAAAGTTATAGAATACATGCACATATACTTTCCTATTGCTGCCAATTGGTCTGTCAGTTGATTTTGATCAGTTCCTTCGTGTTTAGTCAGTCAGCTGAGTGATTGGAATTTGTTGTGATGTCAAGACCTGTTTAACCCTCATCCTCTCACAAATATATTAGGGTCTTTTCTTGTGGACAGTGTATGTTGTAGCCATGCATGGTACTGGATTTATATGTACAACTGAGCATAATGTGTATGTATGTGTGTGTGTGTGTGGTGTAGTTAGCACATAGTATGTTTTTCCTGTAGCGGTTACACACTGAATTCACCCCACCCCACCCTTACATTTGTGATGTTGGGTTATGTGTGTGAAAATGTATGTGTGTACACCTTCCACTGTCCCATATTTTTAGGACAAATCATCGCCATTTAAAATGCCGTATTATAAAAGATCCATGCTTTATTACTTTAGGAAACCACTTAACAATGATATCACCAATTCTTAGGGGACAAATGTGTTTCTCTCTAGCAGTTTGGGAGATGCACATACCAACTGAGGCAGCCAGAGCAGCGTGGATCAAATGCACATGACTTAATTGAATTCTGCATTGTTTGTGCCTTTTCCGGCCAGTTGATCTTTGGCACATAGAACACTGGGTACTGTAGGGAATCTGTAAATTTCTATTTCTCTCAGTTTCTCCTTTATCCAATCTTAAGTCCCATTCATCCCGAATTTTAGTTGGGTTTTTTAAAAAAATATTATTACAACATTTGCAGAAAAATGCATATTCATTTTTGTGTGCATATCAACAAATACATGCATTTTTATATTCAATTTACCCTAGTATACACATACGCACAATTTTCCTGATATAATGCGTTTTTAAACATTTTCACTAGCATACATATTCTTGTGTGTGCTTTCCCTAATATATGCTTCTTTTTTTAACACAAACATCCCCATGGAAAAATTCAGATACAGTTTGAAGGATAACAGTTTCAGTTTGCATATTGGTTCAAATGTGTGGAAGTGTGTGGTATGTTTGCATTAAGTGCAAACCAAATGAATTTCTCCCCCATCCCTCCTGCAGAGTTTATTGGGAGCTCCTCTGATTGCTCTTCTGGAAAGTGGTTTTGATTGTAGCCAACTGCTTCATTCACCCCACAATCATGGTTCCTCCATTCAAAGAGTATCAGAGCAGATTGGGATGGAGCTTCAGGGAAGGTTGTCACATTTTTATGGAAACATGAAGCAGACTTCAGTGTCCCTCTGTCAAAGGCTACATGTTTACAATCATGGGGCTATGTATACTTTTGTCAAGATGCTGCATTGAGCAGGGGGCTGGACTCGATGGTCTTGTAGGCCCCTTCCAACTCTACTATTTTATGATTCTGTGATTATATGGTTTGTTCAACAGCCCCCCTCCCCCAGTGTAGATGTAATGTTGAATATTAGGAGGTCCTATGCAATTGAGAATATTCTTGTAGATGTGTTCTTCTTTTACATGTTTATATCAGTCTATTTCCTGTTCCATTTACACCGCAAACAAATAAAAGTAGAGAAGTTAGATGTGTATTAAAAGTACTCTATATTTGGGGTACATGTCTATGCCATAATTTATTTTCTTACAGAGGAAACATGACTTGAATTCTCAGTGGAGGCTGGTGGCTTTGATGTCACTGGGGCTGCGAATCTCTGGGTTTCAGACAGAATTCTAAAGCTATCCAAGGTGGTGGACCTACTTTTCTAAGGAAGCTTTGTGCCATGGTTAAGATGACAATGACCCAATTAGTGTTATAGGCCACTAACTCCATGGTTTATCTCCCAGACAAGCTAGTCAGTCAAACATTTTATTGCATCAAACAAAGGTAATAAAAATTCCCTCAAAGAACAAAGATTTCCATGCAGAAATAAGATAAATATTAAAAGGTTCAGAATTACATACAATTTCTCAGAAACAAGGAAGAGCTTTTATATAGGCATGCCATATGGTGTACCAATTCACCTAACAAATATATGAGGGTTGTCTGTTTTCTGTAGAATGGAAAGACACTGGAAGTTGGGCGGGGGGTAAGAATAAAAGGAGTTTAAAGGAATTTAAATTCTGTATCATCATAACAGCAAATGGCTACATTCATCAGTGTACCATGCCATGCCTACATGCGAGTAGTCTGAGTTCAATGGGACTTACTCCCAATTAACCTGGATTGTAACCTAGGGCTGCAATTCTGCACATACTTACCTGAGAATGAGTCCCAATGAATTAAATGGAGCTTCATTCTGAGTAAACGTACACATACATGTAATGACTGCTATAATTTCTTCCTGATTTCTATACCAGTTCATCATTTTCATTTCATTTATTCCATTTCTCTACTGCCCAATAGCTGAAGCTCTCTGGGTGGTTTACAAATATTAAAAACCATTAAAAATACATTATACAAAGTGTAAAGACAATTTGCATACTAACTTCTAGATAGACAGCATGGACACACAAGTTCTTGGGTTGTCAGTGTTTTCCCTTTCCCATCTTCCTCCACCTCATTTCCTTTTCTCTTTTACTTGTAGCTGGTTCTAATTGCTCTATTAGCAATTACTAGCCTTCTGTGCTTTTTCTCAGTTTCCTCCCTATTTTCCCTATTTTCTGTAGTGAACTTCCATTGAGAGGTGCTAATTCCAATTTACCTCTGACTAGGGACATATAAGAAATTAATTTCAGTTCATGTTTTGACCAGAATTTACCCAATTTGCATCTCCTGGAACCAAATGTGATCCGAACATGATCTGTGGTCAGACTCTGTACATTTCTGGGCTTGTGAAATGAATCACAGAACAACCACAAAAGTATTCAAACATGTATACATTTAAAACATGCAAATGAAAAATGTGCATGAAAATTTGAAAAACAAACACAAACGTGCTTTAATCAATGGGAGAAAATGCATACATTTTAAAAATGTGCACAATTAATGCATACATTTGGAAGAATCTGCACCAAATACACACAAATATTTATGCAAATAAAGTAAAAAAAAAATTTTTGTGCAAAAAAATCACCCAATCTGATGCAGACGTGAGTCAAATGGATTCAGAGAACCTCAGCAAGCTCAGGTTTTGTTGATTTGCACAACCCTACCTCGGATGCTGTTGATGCTCTTCTCTGTCCTAATGGGAGGAGGATTTCCTGATGGGAGAGATGTCAGTGTTGCTTTAGCAAGAAGCATGCCAGCCTCCCACTGGAGCTGTGTTAGTTGCTCTAAAAGCATCATATGAACTCCTGCTTCTCACTCAGATGGTTGGTTGGTGCCCTTTCTATTGGGGGAATTCAGATAACTCAAGTGGATAAATTCCAATTTCCTAATGGGAGAAGTGGCTATCAAGTGGCATAAAAAAATTGGCCCAAGCCAGGGACAGGAGGATACTGCCAAGCAAAACTGCTGAAGGGGGAAATAACAGTGCAGATCTGTGGAAACTCCAACAACTGATCAGCTCGGCTGGAGAGAATCTTGCCCCTCCAAATGAACGACGTTTGCTGCTGCTGGACTTGAGTGCTTGCTGAGTTTTGTGTCCTTGTACAGATATATACTGGCTGAATTCAGAAAAAGTTTCTTTAAAGAGCAGCTTGTGGTCATGTTTGTGTGATTTTCTGGATAAGCACAATGACAACTAGTTGCAATGGCTAGGTGAGTTTCTTATGACTCTAACAGGTGTCTGAGTAGTCTTGGTAAAGCTTATACATGTCCAAAGACTTGACTAGGATAGTAGGATTTTTTGCATGAGTTTTCCAGAAGATGATAAGGGCACAATCCTACGGAGGTAGATGTCAGCCTCGGAACTCAGAGGCTGACATCTATCTAATGCAGCAGGTCGAGCACAGAGGGAATCCTCTCCTCCACACTCTGCCCACCCTGCTTCTGTGGCTAGATGCATGATTTTGGCTGTCTAGCTGGAACACGTCAGAGCAGGAGTGGGGGAGGCTACACAGAGCATAGGAAGCCTCATACAGAGGCTTCTGTGTTCTCCTCCCCTCCCCAACCTCAGGAATGCCCCCCTTTCACCCTCTCCGCACTCTGTTTCTGAAAGGGGTAGGGAGTGTGGTTTCTGGGAACCGACCTTGCTTCCTTGGTTCCGACCTTGCTTCCCAGAAACCAAATCCTATGGCCCTCTAGACACTGTCTAGAGGCCATGGGATTGCTCTCCCCATATGTAAATTCATGTGGAGGACACAATCCACTATCTGTTTCCAAACAGCAACAATAACAACAACAAATAAAACACGACACATTGGTCAACAACAGGCCATAAAATTAACCAGAAAACTTCAGAAATGAACTGGAATTCTGCCCATATCTGGAGGAAAGATTGATTTACTGAAACCTTGTTTATACACTGTTAGCCTTAACACTTCTTAACAAACCCCAATGCCATGAAAAGTGTTATTTGTTAAATTGCCCAGGAAGGGTGAAAACAAACTGTCTTTTGGAGACAGCAGTGTCTGTGGCTTAGGTGTGGTATGAATAGGGTGCAAAAGGTAACTTTGTGACAATGAGAGAAAGCCTACAGAGAGGAAGCAGCATTTTCCTCTGTCCTTGCATTTAGCGTGAATGCTTTCTGATCAGGAAGATGGCTGAAGAAATGAAAAAGATAGCTAAAAGCTTCAGAGAGCCAGCAGATGTGATAAATGACACCCAGCAGGACTCTGGGATGTTACAGCTTGCTGAGCCAGATGTCCAAATGATTTTTGAAACACTAAAATTGAAACATCGTTTCCTTCTCAAGAAAAAAAATGGTACCATGGATCACCAAGAAAAATGTTTTGCATTGAAAATGTAATATAGCATTTGAAAATGCTCAGTTTTCACAGGGAAGGACAGCTCATTTCCAAAGCTGTTTCTGTTTACATAAAGATGTTCAGAGTTAGAAGGCAAACCAAAAGATTGTTTCCTGGATTCTGCCACTTTGCAAGATGGCATTGTCAAAATTCTGCCTGTTGACAATTGTGTAACACAACAGATTCAGACAGGGAGTATCAATACCAAACAAGCCAGACACTTGATAAATTGTTACCCGGTGTTGCAGCAGCAAAGCTTTGCAAGGGAAAAGGCTATGCATAAAACATATCTAAAATCACCCCCGAAGTCCTAGAGTGAATTCTATCAAGTACACAGGTGATATAATCAGTGTGTGCTCTAGCAGTGTTTACGTCTTGCCTGAACAAGAGATAACAGGCTCTTGAGAAGGTATAGCAGGTCACAAAGAATATGAAGCTGAATGTCAGAGACAATAATGAAGCATGCTGGGTTTCAATTCTGTGCAGAAGACTTCATAGAGCATTCATATGTTTAGGACACGAACCCTGTCTGTACTGAGAGATTACAGTGGGAAGGAAGTTAATATGGAATAGAGTTCTGTTTGTTTGAGGGTCAGTTCATACACCACCCCAGTGCCTGCATCTTATATCAGTGGTGCACATCTGAAATCACTCAGTGAGCCACTTCTATATTTGCACTAACTCACCAAGGCCAAATTGATACATTATACATGGTAGAGCATTTTTGTTAGCATTGTAACTCAGTGTTTTCTTTTTTAAATACACTCTCAGTGGCTCATATCACACAATCTCTTCTTTCTCTGCACTGCCTTGGCTTTCTCTGAATCACTCTTCCTCATTTTCCCTCTCTGCCCAATAATGTGCCCCTTTCCTCTCTTTGAATACTACCATTTCTCAATTAGCAGCTCTTTGCACCCATAGCTAGGGATATCAGAGAATTCCGCCTCGGATCTCAGTGAGGCCGAATGCCAGTGCATTCGGCCCCCTGAACTCCATGGCGGAACGGCCTGCCCCCCCGCCCCCCCGCGGATCCCCCCTGGGACGAGACGTACCTGGGGCAGATCTTCCGGGCAGCGGCGGCAGCGGCGGCAGCGGCGGCAGTGGCGGCGGTGGCTGCGGCGGCTGGTCTTCCGACCAGCTGCCACCGCCGCCATTTGCAATCTTGTAAAAAACAACAACAACAAAAAATGACGTGATAGGCTACGTAAAGATTTACATAGCTTATCATGGCTGGGTTTAAAAAACAACAACAACAACGTGATAGGCTACGTAAAGATTTACGTAGCCTATCATGGCTGGGTTAAAAAAAAAACGCATATGCAAATGGCGGCGGCTATGACCTCCGCCATTTGCGTTCCTTATTTTTGGCCATCTTAGTCTACATAAATATTTACGTAGACTATGATGGCGAACATAAATGGGAACGCAAATAGCGTAGCGGCGCTATTTGCGTCCCTTTTTGATTTGCCATTTTAGCCTATGTAAATATTTACGGACGCTACGCTATTTGCGTTCCCCTTATTTTTGCCGTCTTAGTCTACGTAAATCTTGACGTAGACTAAGACGTGCCAAAATAAGGAATGCAAATGGCGGCGGCCGTGGCCGCCGCCATTTGCGTACGCGTGGTGTTTTTTTTTAAAAGTCAGACGTGATAAGATTTACGTAGCCTATCACGTTTTTTTTTTAAACCTAGCCGTGATAGGCTACATAAATCTTTACGTAGCCTATCACGTCTTTTTTTTTTTAAAATGGAAATGGCCGCCACAGCCGCCGCCGCCGAACCACCGCTGCAGCCGCCGCCGGAGCTGCCACCACCAGGAAGGTCCGCCCCAGGTAAGTCTCATCCCGGGGGTGGCAGACCGTTCCGCCACCGATTTCAGGGGGCCAAATGCGCTGGCATTCGGCATCCCCGAAATCCGTGGCATAATTCTCTGACATCCCTACCAAAAATAAGGAACTCAAATGGCAGCGGCCGTAGCTGCCGCCATTTGCATACGTGGTTGTTGTTTTTTTTCCCCCAGAGCCCTCTGCGACCGGAAATCTGGCCACGGACAGCTCTGGCCTGGCTGGGCCTGGCCGGCTGCTCCGCGGAGCTGCCGTGGAACACAGCCGGCCGTGGAAGATTCTGGGGGGGAGGAACGGATCGCCTCCCCCCACACCATCAACATAATCCGCGGAAAGGTAAGTGACTTTCGTACATCCCCACCCATAGCACTTTCTTCCTCTTGCACCAACACAGGCTCCCTGCATCTTCATATTTTAGTTACTTCTGCTTTGCCCACCCCATAGGTCTCTCTGCACCTCCCTTTTATGTCTCTACTCAGTAGCAGCAAGGCACTGTCTCTCCCTAGCATGTTGGATGACTTTCCATTTTAAGGCCTGATGATGTAGGTATCTGGCCAAGTTGGAGCAACCCTGTATGCTTGACCCTTGCCCTTCAAGGCTTATATTACATTGAGCAGGGAGGACTGAGTTTGGGAGGTATTAAATACCTCATTAAGAAAGGGTATGGTTTCAGACTCCTCAAAGGAAGTAGTAATGTGACCACTCCTGAAACACAAAAAAAACTTTAATAGACCTAGAAGATCTTGATAATTATAGGCTGGTGGATAACATCACCTTTCTGGGCAAGTGCTCAGACAAATGCTTGCTGGCTAACTTCAGATACATTTCAGTTGGGAGTCAGCCTTAATTTCAGCACTAAAACTGCTTTGGCCCACCCTTTGCTGGGAGAGAGACAGAGGGAGTATGATCCTGTTTATTCCTTTGCATTTCACAGCAGGTTTGTATACCATTGCTTGTGATACCTTTCTGGAGAGACTTTCTGAATTGAGTGTGGCTGGCATCACTTTTCTGTGATTCTGCTCATATCCAAATGGCCATTTTGGGAAGATGGTGCTGGGGGATTTATGTTCAACTCCAGGGTATTAATGTTTTGGACTCCCACAGAGTTCTATCTAACCCCCATGCTATTTATACATAAATGTAGATCTACTCCAGAGATATATCATTTAAGGTCACCAGTATGCAGATGACAGCCAACTTTGTTCCTCTTTTTTAACAAACCTAGTGGAGGTGGTAGACCAGTGCTTGACTGTAGTAATGGAGTGGATGAGGCTCAGTCCAAACAAGATGGAAGTCCTGGTAGCAGGTAGTTCATCTATCGAGGCAAGTGATATTTAACCTGTTTGGGAGGGGATTGCCCTTCCCCTAAAGGACTATGTCAATAGTTTGGGAGGGCTGCCCATAGTTCCATCTTTGTTACCAGAGGCACAATTTGCTTCTGTGGTCCGGAGTGCCCTTTACTAACCTAAACTGGCATGCCAGCTATGACTGTACCTGGATAGAGATAGCTTGGCTGCAGTGATTTGTGCTCTATGTCATGGAACATCAATACCCTGTTCTGTGAGTGCAAGGGAAAAGAGGTAAAATAGTGTGCCCACATTCCTTTTTCCCCTCCCCTTTCTGTGAACAGTTCTGCTGCACCAAATGGATATCCTTTTCTCTCTGGCTACCTCCACCAAATCAGCCTTAAAACTCTCTGGGTCTTAGGTATTGACTTCAGGTAGCATGGGGGTTGGCTATCAGACATGGGGTGCGAGCACCCCAAGAAGGGGACCACAAAGTTTCAAATAACAAAGTTTAAATTTTACTGAATCAAAATGTCAAAAGGAAAATGTTCTAAAATCTGAATGGACACACACAGATACAACTAAAAAACAACCTCCATGTGCCTCTGAATTCAGGGACAGAAGTCAATGGGGATTCATTAGCCTAGCTGGCTAGATTGTTATTTCCAGGGAAACATTGTGCTTTTAGAACTCACAAAATGCTGATGTGGATAAGCTCTAAAGAAGTATCATTTTGGGTGAGTTAAGATGGATGAAACTTATGGTATGTGTGGAATGAGGTAGATGAAGGAGTTTGCATGATGTTGTATGTCATTTATTGGCTGGTCTTTGAGCTCAGATCAGTATGCAGACTTTTCTAAATTTGCTTTCACATATAGGGCACTATCCAACAGTGTTATTCTGCAAACTCAAATAGCACTACCGGAGCTCTGCTGAATCTTTCTGTTGAGCAAGCAGTTGTGCATTATGCTTGCACAAGCAGTTTTGCATGACAAATGTAACCTTAGTTGGATTTTCCTCTTGTGCATAGTTTGGAACTTAGTTGCTGCTAGTAGTAGTGCAATGTCTTTTGTGTGAGTGGAATGACACAGTTGGATACTGCCCATAGAGTTTGTTTAATGCATCATAGCCATCTGAAGCTCTCAAGATGAAATGACCTAGAAATGTAAATAGATTACCTTTGTGTTTTATAAAGGTTTGTGTCTATAGATTAGCTTTGTGTCTATATTTCCAGGGCACTCTAAAGTAGGGATGTACGAAAGTTCCGCCATGGATCTCAGGGAGGCCGAATGCCAGCACATTCGGCCCCCCGAAATCGGTGGTGGAACAGCCTGCCCCCCCGCCCCCCCGGGACAAATCTTTATGTTGCAGAATTCAGAGTCAGAGAGACCATGGAGTGAAGGAAAAAGATTTTTTTATTTAACGCGTGGGCTTAAGGCTGGAATCATTTCCAAAGAGCCAGAAGCACCGAGGCACATCAACACATTGCTTTTATAGATATTGTGACACATAGGAAATGGCTCCTCCTTTCCCTTCCGTGTGGGGTTGCAGTCCTCGACATTTCTTCTCCTAGCACCATTGTTTATAATACAAGAAATGGGTCATAGGGTAGCCATGATAAGCAGAGAACAGAAACCCAGTATGCAATAAGCAAAGAACAGGAACATGATATGCAATTTGACTTAACCTCAGCTTGCTGATAAGTAAGGAAGTTTCCACATTGCTGTTCTTGCTAAACTATGGTAGCTCAGCAAGAACATGAGACCACTTAGTCTGACCCCCGATATGGCTGCTACATTACCTTGGGCGGATCTTCCTGGCAGCGGTGGCTGCGGCGGCGGTTCGGCGCTGGCGGCTGCTGCGGCCGGTCTTCCGACCGGCTGCCGCCACTGCCATTTCCAGTTAAAAACAAAACAAAACGTGATAGGCTACGTAAAGATTTACGTAGCCTATCACGGCTAGGTTTTAAAAAAACACCATGATAGGCTACATAAATGTTTACATAGCCTATCACGGCTGACTTAAAAAAAAAACAAAAAACGGGCATACGCAAATGGTGGCGGCCATGGCCACTGCCATTTGCGTTCCTTATTTTGGCACGTCTTAGTCTACGTAAACATTTACATAGACTAAGACAGCGAAAATAAGGGGAATGCAAATAGCGTAGATGCTACGCTATTTGCGTTCCCCTTATTTTCGCTGTCTTAGTCTACGTAAATGTTTACGTAGACTAAGACGTGCCAAAATAAGGAATGCAAATGGTGGCGCCCATGGCCGCCGCCATTTGCGTAAGCACGTTTTTGTTTTTGTTTTAAAAGTCAGCCGTCGTGATAGGCTACGTAAACATTTACGTAGCCTATCACGGCTGACTGCAGGGATGCAAACGGCGGTGGCTATGGCCGCCGCCATTTGCGTCCCTGCTAGCCAGCGGCCAGATGTCCGGCTGCTGGCGGAGCTGGCCGGCGGCTCTGCAGAATCTCTGCGGAGCAAAGCCGGCCGGCCAGGATTCCGGGGGGGGGGGGGAAGGACGGAGTGCCTCCCCCTCCCACCATCAGCATAATCCCCGAAGGGTAAGTGATTTTCGTACATCCCTACTCAAAAATGTCCTGGAATTATCAACAAACCTGATAAAAACAGCTAGAGATAATCAGAAATTATCTTGAGTAAATAAGTAGTTTCCTTCTTTGAGTATTATAAAGAAAATGGTTCTTGGCTCAGGAAAGCCAGAAAGTAATTTTGCTAAAAGCTTAATCATTCATTACCAAAACAGTAAAATTTTGTATTACGGATCTGTATGTTTTTATTGCTCTAGTTATCTAATAAAATATTATACCTTAAAATTCTCAGAATCTTTTGCTTGACTGAATTTGTGAATTATTTTCCTGTGTTTATATACTTTTGTCTCCATGTCTACAGTTTCCTTATTCCATTCAGTTTCTATCTCAAAGGTCCCTGGAGCAAGGGACAATAGTACCTTATAATAGTCATTTTAAAAGTTTCACTAGTTCTTTACTGATGATATCATTGCCAATAGAACATTTTATAGTGCCATTTCAACAATGTGCTAGGATATGAATTATACCCAATAAATGAATTTAATATCAAGCAAGGTTTACGGTGAGCAAAGTAAAAAAAAATGAGAAAATCATCTGAAATTACACCTTTACATATAATTTGCAATAAATCTCTAGAAATGGACTGTGGAAAAGTGAAAGAGCCAAGGAAACAAAATGTATGTTCTTCTCTCCTCCAAGTGGGGCCAATCCAGAGAACATTACTTGCCGCTAAATCTAGGGATGGGCAAATTACTTACCCCATTCTGGTCTGGGGTGTCTGCGGTGGGGGGGAAGGTGATCCGTCCCTCCCCTCAGAATCTTCCCTGGCTGGCTGTACTCCATGGCAAGTCTGCGGAGACTTTGGCCGGGCCCGCCCGCAGCTGGACTTCCGTCTGCTGCCAGGCTGCAGCCGCAGATGGTGTCTGGCATAGCAGGCACCATTTGTGTCCCTGCGTTAGCCGTGATAGGCTACGTATATATTTATGTAGCCTATCATGGCAAAGAGTAGCCACATAAATGGCGTAGTGGACACCATTTGCGTCCCTGCTCTTTGCTGTGATAGGCTACATAAATACTTACGTAGCCTATGGCAGGCAACTAAAGTAGGGAGACAAATGGCAGCTGCAGACCGGGGCAGCCATTCATGGCCACAGACCAGGGCAGCGGACGGACCGGACCTGCTGATGACAGGTAGGGTCCGTCCCGGGAAAATTTCGTGGGGTGGCCGGGGGGACAGGACTGCTCCATTCTGCCACAGACTCCGAGGGCCCAGATTCTTTAGAATCCAGCCTCATTGGAGTCCGTGGCAGAATTCTCTAACATCCCTAACTAAATCCCACTGAGAGTATTAGAAATAAAACTGTATACTGATTCAAATGAAATTCAGTGAGATTTAGACTGGAACTATACATTTGGTGGCAGACCTATGTTTGGAAATGACTGCACATTGGTGGGTAAAGGGAGAGATCTGCAGAAAGGGGTGTGTGTGCATGTGTGTGTGTGGAAAGATAAAAGGAGGTGCTTAATGCTTTTCCCACAAATTGCTTTTTGGTGGGGGGACCCCTCGCAGTTGTTATTCCAAACATGTTCCAAACCTATGCTGGTGAAAAGCAATTGAAGTGGGAGGGGAGTTATAAAGGAAAAGCCCAACCCTCCTGCCCACTCCCTCTCTTCTGCAAGCTACAAGCTGCACCCACACCCTGCCATTGTGCTGGTGTTCAGCAAAGACCTGTGTCTGTCACTAAATGTGCAGTCTGGCCTTCGAGCTGATCAGATTCACACAGAAACAGAATCAGATCTTATATGCAGGCATGAGTGATCACTTGCATGAGCAGTGAAACATTGGAGAACTTGCTTATGGAAGAACTGGCATCTTCTTAGGGATGTCAGAGAATTCCACGACGGATCTCGGTGAGGCCAAATGCCGGTGCATTCAGCCCCCCAAAATCTGTCGCAGAATGAAGCCCCCGCCCCCCCCAACGAAAGGCATGTGGGACAAAGTCCCTGCTGCCCCCACCCCACGAAAGGCGTGCAAAACGGAGCACTTACCTGCTCCCGTCTGCGCTGCTTTGTGAATGGCGGCCGTCCTGGCCGCCATTCACTTCCTCCTCTTCCTAGCCGTGATAGGCGACGTAAATACTTATATTTATTTATAAGTATTTATTAGTAAATACTTATAAGTATTTACATAGCCTATCACGGTGGGGGGGGGAACCCCAGTGTACGCTAATGGCAGCGGCTACCTCCATTTGCATACGCTGGGTTTTTTTCTCCCCTGCCATGATAGGCTACATAAGTATTTATGAAGCCTATCACAGCAGGGGGAAAAAAATCCAGCATATGCAAATGACGGTGGCTACCGCCATTTGTGTATGCTGGGGGTTTCCCCCCTGCCGTGATAGGCTACGTAAATATTTACATAGCCTATTACGGCTCAATACAGGGACTCAAATGGCGGCGGCTACGGCAGCCTCCATTTGAGTCCCTGCAGGGCTGCCCAGTGGTCGGATGTCCGGCTGCGGGCGGCCGGAGCCAGCTGGCGGCTCTGTGGCTTGGCCGCAGAGCAGAGCCGGCCGGGCAGGATTCCGGGGGGAGGGACAGAGCGCCTCCCCCCCACCGCGGATGCCCCTGCGCGGAGCCAGGTAAGGGATTCGTACATCCCTACATCTTCTCTAAACTGGGATTATTTCTTGCCCTCAGACAATGCTGCTGTACCTTTTGTGAATAAACTGCTCAAGTATTACATGGCATTATGCTACATGGTGGATTGACTCAAATACAACCATATCTCCTTAAATGTCCATACTTTCCATTCCGTAGGAACCTCCACATTTTTAATGTCACTGACTAGAGGGACCATAACTAATTCTCAGGAGCTGCTGGATTTTATGTATATATGTATGTATGTATTTGTGATGTTTGTATACTGCTGAATATAATAAAATCTCTCAGTGGTTCACAAGAAATATTAAAATACATTTAAATACAATATTAAAAATGCAACATTAAACACAGCATTAAAACACAGCATTAAAAACACTTCGAACTACAGCAACAATTCAAGGAGCATGAGGGAGGTTTTTTCCATAGGGTGGGTGCCGCTATGAAGCAGGCCCACCATCTGGGTACTTCAAAGTGAACATTCCATTAGTTTTGGAATGACCAGCAAGGCCTCCTCTGATGAATATAAAGGTTGCCTGGGTATGTATAAGGGAAGACAGTCTGCTAGGTATCCCAGGGCCAAGTTGTTTAGGGCTTTGTATGACAATAACATAACCTTGTATGTGGCTCAGTAGCTAATAGGCAGCCTTGTGCATGGATGAGTCTGAGGGTGCCCTGTGTGGTGAACCATTGGACTACAGGTGGCAGCCATTCTGCAAAGGAAAGGGCTTCCAGCTGAGCCTTGCTTAAGCATCATGGTCTTCCTGAGCTTTGGCATGGTCCTGCATCCTTAGTTATTCTATAGACGTGACTTATGGTTTGCTCCTTGGTCCTGCTTTGTGGTTTTCCCTTTGGCCCTGAGTATTAGCTTGTCCCCTGGCTAGGGTTGTCAGAGAATTCCGCCACTGATCTCGGTGAGGCCGAATGCCAGTGCATTCGGCCCCCCAAAATCTGTGGTGGAATGGCCTGCTACCCCCCTGCCCCCTGCAGATCCCCCCCGGAATGAGACTTACCTGGGGTGGATCTTCCGGGCAGCGGTGGCTCCGGCGGCGGCTTCGGCAGCGGTGGCAGCCGGTCTTCTGACCGGCTGCCGCCACCGCCATTTCCAGGCTTGTGGGGAAAAAAAAAAAGACATGATAGGCTACGTAAAGATTTACGTAGCCTATCATGGCTAGGTTTAAAAAAAAAAAAAGACGTGATAGGCTACGTAAATCTTTACATGGCCTATCATGGTTGGGGGTGGTTTTTTTTTTTTTTTAAAGCGTACACAAATGGCGGTGGCTATGGCCGATGCCATTTGCGTTCCTTCTTTTTACCGTCTTAATCTATGTAAATATTTACGTAGACTATGATGGCGAAAATCAAGGGGAACGCAAATAGCATAGTGGGCACTATTTGCATCCCCTTTTGATTCGCTTTTTTAGCCTACGTAAAGATTTACGTAGGCTAAAATGGTGAATGAAAAAGGGATGCAAATAGCGCCCGCTACGCTATTTGCGTTCCCCTTGATTTTCGCCGTCATAGTCTACGTAAATATTTACATAGATTAAGATGGCCAAAAAGAAGGAACGCAAATGGCGGCAGCCGTAGCCGCTGCCATTTGCATATGCGGGTGTTTTTTTTTTTTTACCCAGAGCCCTCCATGGCCAGAAATCCAGCTGCAGACGGCTCTGGCCTGGCCGGGCCGGGCCTGGCCGGCTGCTCCGCAGAGCTGCCGCGGAGCACAGCCAGCCGTTCGAGGATTCCGGGGGGAGGAACGGAGTGCCTCCCCCCTAGGCCAGGATTCTGGGGGGAGGGACAGAATGCCTCCCCCCCCACCATCAACATAATCCATGAAAGGTAAGTCAGTTTCGTACATCCCTACCCCTGGCTTCTGGTTGATGACTCCTGGCCTACCTCAGAGTGTGATAACACAAATCCTAAATAGATAGTAATAAAGCAAAGCCTACAGAGTAAATCATCTTGCTAGGACAGCATAATGCAAGAGGAAAGATTCTTTCATATATTTAAAGGAATTGATGCTGTAATTGTTGGGAGTAAGAAGGTAGGTTGTTGTAACCCTTTTCTAAATCTGCTACAGAAAAAATATTGTTTATCATGAAGACTTTAAAGGTGGTGTACTTATGTAAAAGTTAAAATATTTCATAGGTTTGTGGCTCATTATAATTATCTCAGGTTCAGACAAGGGACACAGATGTCTTTTTAGCCCTTAAGAGGAAAAAAAAAAGCATTTCTTTAGAGATTAGAAATAGATAATACACTTCATGGCAAATGTGAACATAAAAGGAAGAGATTGGTATGTAAATTAAAATTAGAAATAAAATTAAGTCCCCCCTTGACAACACTGCACACATTTACAATAGCTCATGTCCTCTTTTGCTTTCTTCCAGTTCAATGGAGGGAATTTACATGAGTGAATGGGTGTTGTGCTCCATGATGTCACCATCATCAGTGCACTTTGCTGAAGTGGCACCAGCACCAGAGAGGTTAAAGTGGGGGTGCAGAACCTCTTTCAGCCCAAGGGTCTAATTACATTTAAAAGAAGCTCCTGGGGGCTGCATTCTGGTGGTGGGCGGGGATGAAGGTGAAAGGGGAGTGGCCAACCGCTGTCCCCAAATGCCAGCATATTTTGGCTTAAAGCTCTTACGGCCAGTAACTAAACCTTAGAAGAGGCACTTCAAGTGTTTAGAATGTGTAAAAAACAAAAACGTTCCAGGGCATAGTCTGAAGGCACATGAGGCAGCCACTGTGCTGAAGCTAAGCAGATCTGAGTCTGGTCAGTGCTTCGAGGGGAGAACACCTGGGAACCACATGTAGTCACCCTGAGTTCCACAATGGAAGAAAGGTGGGATATAAATTAATTAAATAAATAAATTAAAGACTGGGAAACCACTGATAGCTGGTTGAGGGAAAGGTGTGTGTGCCCATCTGGGGAACCCCAGGTAGAGTCCCAGAGCCTCCTTCCCCTAGCTCCATATATTGAAGGGTGTACCAAAAAAGGCGAGACCTAACTCAAGTACAGGATGATAGTGACAGACATCATATTAAATATCTTTATGTCAGATTTCCACAGAATGTTTGATAGGAAGGAACACCTTTTACAAAATCCTTATCTAATATACCCCAAGGTTGTTCCTGAGCTATATATCATTCAGCTGCTGCTTATCCAGCTGCTAACCTTGGCCACATCCTTCAAGCTAGCTTGCTGCTTGTAGCTGATATGAAAGTGATATAGAACTGTGTGCCCTGCCAAAGACGTAGGTAGATATCTGACAATGGAACAAAGATTTCTGATGGATTTAAGATACATTGTCATTTCTAGGGAGACAGAAATAATGAGCCAAATTCTAATATCCAATACTGTAAATCTTTCATCTGGACTTACATCTAGATGAAGACAGACTCGGCTCATGACTTATCCATTCGTTTTAACAATTAATACTAGCTTGCATAGTTAAAGGGGTAGATGATGAAAATGTTAAAATATTTTGTTCAGTAAATACACAAAATACGTAGTAACAAATATGTTTTATTTGGCTAAGATTTGTTCACTTTTCTTTCTGTTACGGGTCTTCCAAATATGCTTTGTGTTTAAGAATATTGATTATAGTTTATTATAGTTTATTGTTTTAATTGTTGGCCACCTTAAGAAAAATAAATAATTCCAAGGGCCCATAGGATAGTGAGTTCCCATGTCCCCCAAGGCCATAGACACAACTATGATTTCAGAGGAGGGGAATCAGAGTGGGGATTTCCTCCTGCCCCAGCCATCGTGGAATGCTCCACATGGTAGGGGAGGGAGGAAACAGGGTAGGACAGTGGGTGGGGTGGGGACAGAAGAGGATAGATGTGGAGCTGTTGGATCCACAAGTCTGTCCATCATGCATCACTAGTGAGAGGGCCATCTAGCTGAAAATGTTTTCTTAAGGTGGAATGGGAGGTATTACTATTTTCACATCCATCATTCCACCTGCCCTGCCTGCAAGGCTTTGGGGGTGTGTGGGGCTCTGATCTAGGAGCTCTTTGACTAAATGTAATGAGGAAAGACATTTGTCCTTGAAAAAGTCAGTGGAAAAAGATTACTGGGTGTATTCCTGTTTCTCTGTGCAAAAAAGAAGCCATGCGAGAACCAAAGTTGAACGGTCATAGTTTTTTAAAAAAAAAATCACTTCACATGTCAACTGTGTGAAGGGGGCTCTACAACACAATTAAGGGGAGGTGGGACCACATCTCTGGCCCTGACCTTGCATGTGTTCCATGACCCTGCCCTGATCATGATGTGTTCCATGTCCATATGTCGAGCATGGGCATCTGTAGGTGGTTAGCATATACATATGATATGTATAGATCTCTATATGCATAGACTTCCATGCAAGCAGCAACTATACACAATAAGAAAAGCATGGAAATCCTATGAATGTAGTGGTCGACACTTGTAAGATTTCCCCCTGCAGATGCCCAGACTTAACACATCCACATCAAAACCAGGGAAAGTGCATGATGTTGGGGGCAGGGCCAGTGGCACGGCCCCATTTCCTCTTAATTGCATGGAATTCCTTTCATGTCACTAAAATGCATGAAGGGGGCTAAAGACAGATCAGTGTGTGTGGATGTGGATGTATTCTGCCAAAGCATTGAAAATCAAAGGCATATGGAATCTCCAAAATCAAGAGACAGATTCAGTTATGAAGTTTAGTTTACCTGGACATCCAACTAAGGTCTTAATGAATCTATCATGCATATTTTGGTATATATTTTATTTCCATGTTATGCTCTGTTGCAAAGACAGAACTTTGATTTCCTACATCCTACAGATTGGAATCTAAACTGTATGAAACAAAATGCAAACTCATGCCCACGTACTTCACATTGATTAATCTAAAATAAGTAGCAGTCCTGCTTCCATTTCAGAATTCCTTCCTTCATGTATTTTCCTAGAAGCATGGCTGCTGCTGGAAACTTCAGTGGTGTGTCTGTATCTCCATGCAGTTAGTTGCGTGACTGATGCCACACCAGCTGGTTTGGGCCAATTTTAAGCGTGACAGGGAATGCTCATCAGATGCCACTCAAAACATCTACAAGTGTTGCTTGTAGATGTTTTACTGTATTTAGCAAAGTTGGCTTGCTTTTAGAAAAGCCACCTGACACAAAAGGAAACTCTCTTAGCTTGGATGATCTTATTCCATCATTTTGGAATAGTTCCAAGGACATCTTAGAAAACCACATTTGAGGTCTAAATTGCTTCTTTTATAGAAAGAGGATTTGGCAGGAGCCTATCTGATTTTTCACTGGTCCTTTAGGTAGATAAGCCACTACTTCTAGTACTTTCCTACATAGCATATCTATCTGCAATGTGTATATACCAATTTACTTCTCATTTGGTCAAAGAGATTATATATTCTAATAGGTAAAGATGACCGAGTGAGGATATCAAGGATATCTGTGCAAGATGGATTCCCACAAGTAGGACTGAAGCTGGAAGCAATGTTCAATATGCACCTTGAAGAGTGAGGCATGCTCTCCCCATCATGATGGTAAAGCATTTTAAATGTAACAGATTTTGTGATCCAGAGTGAAAATCTTCAAAGCTAAGAGTATGGATCAACATATCACTGGTCTCTGCACTATCCCTCTCTTACTTTATCCAAGGAGCTCAAGGTAGTCTACATGGTTCTCTCCCACTTTATCTTCACAACAGCCCTTTGGGGTAGCTTAGGCTGAGATATACAACAAGTACAACAAGGAGTACAACAAGGCTGCATATTGTCACCCTGCTTGTTTAACTTATATGCAGAGTACACCATGAGAAATGCCGGGTTGGATGAATCACAGGTCAGAATTAAGATTGCTGGGAGAATTATCAACAACCTCAGATATGCAGACGATACCACCCTAATGGCAGAAAGCGAAGAGGATCTAAAGAGCCTCTTGTTGAGGGTGAAAGAGGAGAGTGCAAAAGCTGGTTTGAAACTCAACATTAAAAAAACTAAGATCATGGCATCTGGCCCCATCACTTCCTGGCATATAGAAAGGGAAGAAATGGAAGCAGTGACAGATTTTACTTTCTTGGGCTCCAAGATCACCGCAGATGGTGACTGTAGCCATGAAATTAAAAGATGCTTGCTCCTTGGGAGGAAAGCTATGGCAAACCTAGACAGCATAGTAAGAAGCTGCAGAGACATCACCTTGCCGACAAAGGTCCGTCTAATCAAAGCTATGGTTTTCCCAGTAGTAATGTATGGCTGTTAGAGCTGGACTATAAGGAAGGCTGAGCGCCAAAGAATCGATGCTTTCGAACTGTGGTTCTGGAGAAGACTCTTACGAGTCCCCTGGACTGCAAGGAGGTCAAATCAGTCCATCCTAAAGGAAATCAACCCTGACTGCTCATTGGAAGGACAGATACCGAAGCTGAAGCTCAAATATTTTGGCCACTTAATGCAAAGAGAGAACTCTTGGAAAAGACCCTGATGCTGGGAAAGACTGAAGGCAAAAGGAGAAGGGGACAGCAGAGGATGAGATGGCTAGATAGCATCACCGATGCAATGAATATGAACTTGAGCACACTCCGGGAGAGAGCGCAGGACAGGAAGGCCTGGCGTGCTATGGTCCATGGGGTCATGAAGAGTCGGACACGACTGAACGACTGAACAACAACAACAACAGGCTGAGATATAATAACTGGACTAGGGATGGTGGAGAATTTCTCCACGAATCTCCGGGAGGCTGAATGCCAACGCATTCGGCCCCTCGAAATTGGTGGGGAAATTCTCCGCCCCCCCCGGGATGGGACTTACCTCGTGCGAATGTCCCTCTCGGCGGCAGGTCCCGGTGGCGGTTCGGTGGCAGTTCGGTGGGGGTGGCGGCCGGTCTTCTGACCGGCTGCCGCCGCCGCCATTGCAAAATAAAAAAGGAAAGTAAAAAAAAAAAAACCCCACACACCCGTGATAGGCTGCGTAACGATTTATGTAGCCTATCACGGCTAGATTTCCAAAGTCAGCTGTGATAGGCTACGTAAATCGTCACATAGCCTATCACGGGTGACTTTGAAAAAAAAAAAAAAGTGCATACGCAAATGGCAGCGCCCATGGGGCGCCGCCATTTGCATTCCTTAGTTTGGCACGTCTAGTCTACGTAAAGATTTACATAGACTACGGCGAAAATAAGGGTAACGCAAAAGGGTGTACGTGCTTTTTTTTTTTTCCTCAAAGTCACCTGTCTTAGGCTACGTGACAATTTACATAGCCTATCACGGCTGACTTTGGAAATCTAGGCGTGATAGGCTACTTAAATCGTTATGTAGCCTATCACGGGTGTGTGGGTTTTTTTTTTTTTACTTTACTTTTTTTTTCGCGGCCGGGTAGACGGGGCACTCCTCCCCGGCCTGAATTTCGGCAGTGAGGGATGGGGCACCTCCCCCCCGGCCTGAATTTCGGCTGGGCGAGGCGGGGGACCTCCCCCCCTCACCTGAACTTCAGGGAGAGAAGAGAAGCACCTCCCGCCCACCGCGAAGCAAGCTGTAGGACCAGGTAAGTCCCTTTCGTCCGTCCCTAAACTGGACCAAGGTCACCCGGTAAGTTTCATGGCTAAGAAAGAATTTGATCCCAGGTCTTCCCAGTCTTAGTCCAGCTGTTTAATTACTGCACCACCCTGCAGCACCTGCTTTTAGCTTTGCCTTCTCTCTGATGTGCTTATTTTCTGTGTTTAGGGAGTTTCTTAAAGAGGAGGAGCCTTCAGAGCCTTCACTGCAATTTGAAATAGAACAAAAAGCAAAGGCTGCACCATGTGATTCTCCTGATTATGTGAGCCAAGCAGGACAAAACATTAGCCATATACTCAAATCCCTTAGTTGGAACTTTTCTCAGCTCCCAGCAAGCATGGGGGACCTCATCCAGATCAGGACCCCAGCACAGAGTGAGGGTTTTGCATAACACTGTTTCCCAGCTGAAAACCCCAGGGGAGAATTTCAGTGTTGTTGTTCAGTCATTAAGTCATGTCCGTCACTTCGTGACCCCATGGGCCATAGCATGCCAGGCCTTCCAGTCCTCCGCTCTCTCCCGGAGTGTGCTCAAGCCTCAAGTTCATATTCATTGCATTGGTGATGCTATCTAGCCATCTCATCCTCTGCTGTGCTGTCCCCTTCTCCTTTTGCCTTCAATCTTTGCCAGCATCAGGGTCTTTTCCAGTGACTTTTCTCTTCGCATTAGGTGGCCAAAATATTTGAGCTTCAGCTTCAGTATCTGTCCTTCCCATGAGCACTCAGGGTTGATTTCCTTTAGGATGGACTGATTTGACCTCCTTGCAGTCCAGGGGACTCGTAAGAGTCTTCTCCAGCACCACAGTTCGAAAGCATCAATTCTTCGGCACTCAGCCTTCCTTATAGTCCAGCTCTAACAGCCATACATTTCTACTGGGAAAACCATAGCTTTGATTATATGGACCTTTGTCAGCAAGGTGATGTCTCTGCTTCTTACTATGCTGTCTAGGTTTGCCATAGCTTTCCTCCCAAGGAGCAAGCATCTTTTAATTTCATGGCTACAGTCACCGTCTGCGGTGATCTTGGAGCCCAAGAAAATAAAATCTGTCACTGCTTCCATTTCTTCCCTTTCCATATGCCAGAAAGTGATGGGGCCAGATGCCATGATCTTCGTTTTTTTAATGTTGAGTTTCAAACCAGCTTTTGCACTCTCCTCTTCCACCGTCAACAAGAGGGTCTTTAGATCCTCTTTGCTTTCTTCCATTAGGGTAGTATCGTCTGCATATCTGAGGTTGTTGATAATTCTCCCAGCAATCTTAATTCCGAGCTATGATTCATCCAACCCAGTGTTTCTCATGATGTACTCTGCATATAAGTTAAATAAGCAGGGCGACAATATGCAGCCTTGTTGTACTCCTTTCCCAATTTTGAACCAATCGGTTGTCCCGTGTCCGGTTCTTACTGTTGCTTCTTGACCCTCATATAGGTTTCTCAGGAGACAGGTAAGGTGGTCTAGTACTCCCATCTCTTTAAGAATCTGCCAGAGTTTGTTGTGGTCCACACAATCAAAGGCTTTAGCATAGTCAATGAAGGAGAAAAAGGCGTTTTTCTGGAATTCTCTTGCTTTCTCCATGATCCAGTGAATGTTGGCGATTTGATCTCTCGTTCCTCTGCCTCTTTGAAACCCAGCTTGTACTCCCAGTAGTTCTCAGTTCACATACTGCTGAAGCCTAGCTTGTAGGATTTTGAGCATAACCTTGCTGGCATGTGAAGTGAGTGCAATTGTATGGTAGTTTGAACACTCTTTGGCATTGCCCTTCTTTGGAATTGGAATGCAAACTGACCTTTTCCAGTCTTATGACCACTGTTGAGCGTTCCAAATTTGTTGGCATATTGAGTGCAGCACTTTAACAGCATAATCTTTTAGGACTTTAAATAGCTCAGCTGGAATACTGTCATCTCCGCTAGCTTTGTTGTTCATAATGCTTCCTAAGGCCCACTTCACTTCACTCTCTAGGATGTCTGGCTCAAGTTCAGTGACCACATTTTCATGGCTATCAGGGACATTAAGATCTTTCCTGTATAGTTCTTCTGTGTATTCTTGCCACCTCTTCTTAATCTCATCTGCTTCTGTTAGGTCCTTGCCGTCTTTGCCCTTTATCATGCCCGTCTTTGCACAGAACATTCCCTTCATATCTCTGATTTTCTTGAAAAGATCTCTAGTCTTTCCCATTCTATTCTTTTCCTCGATTTCTTTGCATTGTTCATTTAAGAAGGCCTTCTTGTCTCTCCTTGCTATTCTCTGGAACTCTGCATTCAGTTGGATATATCTTCCCCTTTCTCCTTTCCTTTTCGCTTCCCTTCTTTCCTCAGCTACTTGTAAAGCCTCATCAGATAGCCACTTGGCTTTCTTGCATTGCTTTTTCTTTGGGATGGGTTGAGTAGATGCCTCCTGAACAATGTTACAGACCTCCGTCCATAGTTCCTCAGGCACTCTGTCTATTAGGTCTAATCCCTGAAATCTATTCCTCACCTCCACTGTATATTCATAAGGGATATGATTTAGGTCATACCTGAATGGTTTAATGGTTTTCCCTATGTTCTTCAATTTCAGCCGAAATTTTGCAAGAAGCAGTTCATGATCTGAGCCACAGTCAGCTCCAGGTCTTGTTTTGACTTGTATAGAGCTTCTCCATCTTTGGCTGCAAAGGACATAATCAATCTGATTTCAATATTGACCATCTGGTGATGTCAATGTGTAGAGTCGCCTCTTGTGCTGTTGGAAAAGAGTGTTTGCTATGATCAGCGTGTTCTCTTGGAAAAACTCTATTAGCCTTTGTCCTGCTTCATTTTGTACACCAAGCCCATGCTTGCCTGTTATCCCAGTTATCTCAGTTATTTCTTGACTTCCTACTTTGGCATTCCAATCCCCTATGATGAAAAGGACATCTTTTTTTGGTGTTAGTTCTAGAAGGTGTTGTAGGTCTTCATAGAACCCATCAACCTCAGCTTCTTCAGCCTCAGTGGTTGGGGTATAGACTTGAATTACTGTGATGTTGAATGGTTTGCCTTGGATTCGTACTGAGATCATTCTATCGTTTTTGAGATTGCACCCCAGTACTACTTTTCTCACCCTTTTGTTGACTATGAGTGCTACTCCTTTTCTTCTAAGGGATTCTTGCCCACAGTGTTAGATATGATGATCACCTGAATTAAATTCGATCATGCTTGTGCGTTTTAGTTCGCTGATTCCCAAGATGTCAATGTTCAATCTTGCCATCTCATGTTTGAACACCTCCAGCTTACCTTGAGCCATTGATCTTTCATTCCAGGTTCCTAAACAATATTGTTCTTTACAGCATCGGACTTTCTTTTCACCACCAGACACATCCACAGCTGAGTGTCCTTTCGGCTTTGGCCCAGCCGCGTCAATCTTTCTGGCGCTACTTGGAAGTACCCTCTGCTCTTCCCCAGTGGTATATTGGACACCATCCGACCTGAGGGGCTCATCTTCCGGCATCTTGCCCTTTAGTCTTGTGATACATTCCATGGGGTTTTCTTGGCAGGAATACTGGAGTGGGTTGCCATTTCCTTCTCCAGTGGACCACATTTTGTCAGAACTCTCTGCCATGACCTGTCCGTCTTGGGTGGCCCTGCACGGCATAGCTTATGGCTTCACTGAGTTACGCAAGCCCCTTCGCCACAACAAGGCAGTAGCATAAAGGGAAAGGGTAGGAAACCTCTTCCTTCTGTAATCCAAACCAGGTGATCCTTGAGTTTTAAAAAAGTGAAGGAAAATCCCAGTCATGGGATTCCTGGAATAACAGAGTTAGAGGAGGCCACACATAGGCTATCCAGTACAACTCCCTGCTTGATGCAGGGAATCCAGACAACAGATGGTTGTTGAGCCTCTGCTTTAAGACTTCCAGCAAGGGAGAGTCCATCACCCCTCTAAGTAATTGGTTCCATTGTCAAACTTCTCATGATGTTATATCTAGTTTGACCCTCTGTTTCAGCTTAGAATGTACACCTTTCTGCACTAAGATGGCCATCCCATGTATGCAGTCTCTCTCTAGGGAGAAAAAAGTTTTGCAATGACATCAAAAGTCTGGTGGTAGGTGACTTCATGCTGCAGTCATCTATCAGCTTCAAAGCTGTTAAGGATTCTATGAATACTCAAATAAAATTTGAATACTTCATCTTTACTTCCTTTTCAGCACACAGTATTACATTATTCTCAGTAAAGTGCTTGGAAAAGCAATTTCATCCCCATACTTCTATCATGCAGCACTCTTAAAACAAAATATAATGAGAAAAAAGTGTTTTCCCCAGAGTGGTCTGAAGCTTATCTTCTTAATAAAAACAATTACCTTAACTTATCATCTTTGAAGTATAAAAAAACCCCGCACAGCCTATTAGTCATTTTCAGGGCCAGACTTATCGTTGATGGAACCTTTAAGGTGTATGACAGTAGCTCCTGCCCTTTTATTTTAGCATCATTCCATAACATTCAAACCATCAGCACTGTAGCGAAAAAAGAGCTACTCTGGGAGGAAAAAAGTCAGACTCTTAAATGATAAATGTGATGAGCAAGGAAGATTAAATGTCTAAAAAGTTTGTCCCAAACTTTTTACAGTGTTTTTCATTTCAAGATCTGTATGAACTTAACCCCCCCCCCCAATTCCTCTGTGGTTCAGGCAGAGCAATATTGGTAAAACTGACAGTGATTTGTTATCATCTCTTTGATTTCAGAACACTGGGGATGCTATAAACAAAGGGCTGAAAGCATTAATTGGTGAGATATATTTAAGTTAATGACAGATTGGATCTCATGGTCTATTTTTGTAAGAGACAAGAATGTATAAGGAATCTTACTGGATTAGGCTAGAAGTGCATCTAGCTGAGCATCCTGTTTTTCACAGTGGCCAACCAGATGCCTATGAGGAGTCCCCAAATAGAGAACCCATAACTAGGTTCAGAAAAATTATGGGGAGCCCACAAGCCAGGCTCAGGAGAAAGTATGAGGATCCCACAAGCCAGGCTCAGGAAAAAATATGGGGATCCCACAAGCCAGGCTCAGGAAAAAAGTATGGGGATCCCACAAGCTAGGCTCAAAAAAAAATGAGGATCCCACAAGCCAGGCTCGGGGAAAAGTATGGGGAGCCTACAAGCTAGGCTTGGAAAAGAAGACATTGTTAAAGTGCTTCTCAAAGGAGAGGCAAGCTTTAAATCCTTCTCCAGCTTGGACTGAAACTCAGACTTAAGGAGAATTGCTGGCTTGCCCCCCTGCAGTGTATTTTTAGCAGCCCTCATTAGTCACTATGGCTGAGACTGAATGACTGAATTAATCCATTTCCAATTTAAACTGTACATTTCAATTATTTTTCCAATCTTTTATAAAAGGAGTATATGCTGCTAAACATGTTATTTTGATGTGTATTTCTATATCTAAACAAAATATTTAGGTCATTTTGAAAACAGCTATTAATTAAGTGGTGACCTAAATCTGACATTGTTTTAATCATCTCAAAGTATCCCTCGCATTGTTGTATAGTTATATCTATTTTAATTAACTAATGAATTGGTTAATTGGCTAAAATGACAATTAATAGGCAATTTCTAGTCCTAATTATATACTAAGACAGCATCTGATTTTTTTTAAAAAGATGTTTTGACCAGAGCCATTTAACTCGGTAGTTAGGGCTACTGATGTTGCTGAGATTCGTAATTAAATTACCTGGTTTGCAATATGAATTTCTCAATCTCACAGTGCTTGACTGCATTATAAATTTAGCAGCTTCCCCACCCCAATTCCTATCTCACTTCGAATGTGAAATGAGATTATTTGAATCCATAGTCATCAGTCAGCAACCTAGATGGCCAAAGCCAGGTGCTTGTTAGGTTGATGCACAAAAGTTCTTTAACGTTAAATCCTTTTCTCTTGCTGAAGCTCTCATTGATCATATGAAACTATGTGAACTACAAAGCCAGCCACTTTGTGGGTAGATTTGCAGAAGTGCTTTAACATTATCCTTACTCTCCTTGAAATTCTTGTTTGATTGTGAACTAAATGGCTAGATCATCCAACTAAGCAGCTTTTTACAACGTGAGTACGGACGGACGAAAGTCCCTTACCTGATCCCGCAGCTTGCTTCGCGGTGGGGGGGGAGGCGCTCCGTTCCTCCCCCCGAAATTCTGGGCAGGGGGGAGGTGCTTGATCCCTCCAGCCAAAATTCTGGCCGGGGGGGAGGCGCCCCGTCCCTCCAGCCGCGAACCTTGTCTCCTGCTGGGATGCAAATGGCGGCGGCCGTAGCCGCCACCATTTGCGTCCCTGCAGTCAGCCATGATAGGCTACATAAATCTTTACATAGCCTATCATGGCTGACTTTGAAAAAAAAAAAAGCGCGTATGCAAATGGCGGCGCCCATGGGCACCGCCATTTGCGTTCCTTATTTGGGCACGTGTAGTCTACGTAAACATTTACGTAGACTACGGCAAAAATAAGGGCAACACAAATAGCGTTGCCCTTATTTTCGCCGTAGTCTACGTAAATGTTTACACAGACTACACGTGCCCAAATAAGGAACGCAAATGGCGGTGCCCATGGGTGCCGCCATTTGCGTACACGCTTTTTTTTTTTCAAAGTCAGCTGTGATAAGCTATGTAAAGATTACGATTAAAATCGTTATATAGCCTATCACAGGGGCGTTTGTTTTTTTTTACTTTGCTTGTAATGGCGGCGGCGGCAGCCGGTCGAAAGACCGGCTGCCGCCCCCGCCCCTGACGAAGACCTGCCGAACCGCCGCCGGGACCGGCTGCCAGGAGGGACATTCGTGAAAGGTAAATCCCATCCCGGGGGGGCGGGGGGGCGGAGAATTTCTCCCCGAACAACCTTCGGAGGACCGAATGCGTTGGCGCTCGGCCCCCCGAAGTTTCGGGGAGAAATTCTCCCCCATCCCTAAAAACATTACAAACTGAAAATATACTTCCCCCTCACAGCTCTCACATGCTATCATCTCCTAAAAATGTACAGCACTCCACTGTCTTCATGACCGCTTTGGTATGCGTCGAGGGCATTGATGAATCAGGTTCCTAGTACTGAAGATAGATTACTGATTTGTGCAGCGGAAGGTGCTACACAGCCCTTATTGGACAACTTTGAGCTCTGTGTATAAGCCTCCTTGCCTTTCTGTTTGAGATCTATGGTGTAAGTATAATCAAGCCAAATCCACTATAAATATATTCTTCTCAAGTCTCATTGAAATGAAATGAAAATATTTAGGAGATGTGCAACAAAATATGTAGGAGTTCTTATTGAGTTCAGTGGTACTTGTGCTGGTAAAACTGTTGCTGGCTTGTGCCCCTTGTTGCTTTTTTAAAAAAAATAAATAAAAATATATTCATTTTATTCAAATACACCTTAAGGCAGTGGAAGTTTCCAACTCTATGAATGGAACTATGAAGTATAACAACACATTTTCCACTGGTTTGTTTGACATTAACGTTGAATAAGGTGGATAACTTCATTAGATCTAAGGCTCAAACTACACGTTAAGTAGAGTTCTGCAATTCTTTTCTCCATAGGTTTTTAAAATGTATCTCAAAGTGGCCAAGGACAGGTCGCCTGGCAGAAAAAAGATGTGCAGGGAGAGGCTGCTTTACCCCTCCTGTCATTTTCCAGCTCAAAATCAGCCTTCCCAAGTTGCTCTCATTTAATCATCCACCTGGGAAAAGTTTCTTTTCCTCTGATCTCCCCAGCTATGGGGGAAATAGAAAGAGTGATTATGAATGGGATGGCAGGTGGAAAGTGGGTTAAGCAGCCTGTTCCCATTCAACTGTCTTCCGGCCAGATACAACCTTCTGAGATAAAAAGCATCCCAGAACTCTGTGTAATATGTCGTTTGAGACTTAAATAATACCATCTTTGCCAGAGAAGGTTACAAATGTAGTTATCATAGTATGATTGCATGATACCAATGTCACAACGATATTTAGATTGTAATCAACAATCAGTACATTGTCTATATGGAAATACAAGTTAATAACTACTAGCCAATACTTTTTATACTTAAAGCTTTAGGTAAATCCTAAGGGTTTACCTCCCAATAGACAGAGGACTGCAAGATCAGAGCCCTCTGTCTATCCTATACCCTGCTGGTGTAGGGTAGACAGCAAAAAAAACCCTCCTGATCCTCCTTTGCTTTACCAGCCTGACCTACCATGTTGTGGATGGAACAGGGGATGGAGAATCTATCGAATCCTGTGGATCTTAGCCTTTCCTCCTCCCTCACTTCCATCCTGTCCCCTAAGCTCTTCCAGCATTACTGTTATGACTTTGGAAGAACAGCCACCATTCTACTTTCTGCACCAGCTGTGAGAGGAATAGTCTGAGGTCGTACCATGCTTACAGCCTCAGAAAGGAGAATCCACCATATTCTATGGTCTGAGATGTTCTCACAGGGACCATAGGATTGTTTTGCCAATTGCAGAATATATCTTAGGGAAATAAATGTCATATCTTTCCTAATTCACCCCCTAATTCACATGGGGGGGGTGAATTAGGAACTGGAGGACTTCAAATTACAGACTCCCATAGTTTAGGAAGCCACTTCAAGCCATGGCCAGATTTGAAAACAGGCTTATCTACAATCCACCTACTAGTCATCTCTCTTTTCCATCTTCCCAACCCCTTCCTGAGCAAAGAAAAGAGAAGAGTGAGGGAGTCTCTGGTGATGAAGAAAACTCATTACAGGCAGGGCAACATGGTTTGGAGGTTTTGCCTGACTCTCAATTTTTGAGCCACAGGAAATTACAAATAAGCTTTCCTGAAAAACGCTTTATAGTTTTTCTCTTTTGAGTATATTTTTATTTATTTTATATGAATGAAATAAACAGTACCAAAATTACCAACAACCTTATCAGTGCTTCAGTTTCCCAGCAATACAATATTGTGATGAGGACACCACAATAACAAAAAGAGAAGAAAAAAGAAAGAGAAAAAAATAAAGGGAAAACGTGAAGAGGAAAGGAAGTGAAGAAAAAAAATTCTTTCACCCTCACTTCCCCCTCTTGTTATTGTTGTTCAGTCATTAAGTCATGTCTGACTCTTCATGACCCCATGGACCATAGCATGCCAGGCCTCCCTGTCCTCCGCTCTCTCCCGGAGTGTGCTCAAGTTCATATTCATTGCATCGGTGATGCTATCTAGCCATCTCATCCTCTGCCGTCCCCTTCTCCTTTTGCCTTCAATCTTTCCCAGCATCAGGGTCTTTTCTAGTGACTTTTCCCTTCGCAATAGGTGGCAAAAATATTTGAGCTTCAGCTTCAGTATCTGTCCTTCCAATGAGCACTCAGGGTTGATTTCCTTTAGGATGGACTGATTTGACCTCCTTGCACTCCAGGGGACTCGTAGGAGTCTTCTCCAGCACCACAGTTTGAAAGCATCAATTCTTCGGTGCTCAGCCTTCCTTATAGTCCAGCTCTCACAGCCACACATTACTATTGGGAAAACCATAGCTTTGATTATATGGACCTTTGTCAGCAAGGTGATGTCTCTGTTACTTACTATGCTGTCTAGGTTTGCCATAGCTTTCCCCCCAAGGTGCAAGCATCTTTTAATTTCATGGCTACAGTCACCATCTGCGGTGATCTTGGAGCCCAAGAAAATAAAACCTGTCACTGCTTCCATTTCTTCCCCTTCTATATGCCAGGAAGTGATGTGGCCAGATGCCATGATCTTAGTTTTTTTAATGTTGAGTTTCAAACCAGCTTTTGCACTCTTTCCTGGAAGATGGGCTGTTGGCTAGGGATGGGTTGCACCTCACAAAGGCTGGGAAGAATGTGTTTGGCCACAGCATGAAGAACTTCATCAGGAGGGCTTTAAACTGAATCCTACGGGGAAGGGAGATGTAATGTTGGGGGTAACAATGGACGTAGGCGCATGCACTGCAATGGAGAGAACAGCTCTGATAGCGTCCAATAATAGTCTTCAGACACAGGTAGGAAGAAAGCCAGACTATGAAGCACATGGTCTTCGATGTCTATATACTAATGCCCAGAGTATGGGAAACAAACAGAACGAACTTGAACTCTTAATACAGGAGGGAAATTATGACTTGATAGGTATAACTGAGACTTGGTGGGATGACTCTCATGACTGGAATACAGCAATTGAAGGATATAACTTGTTCAAAAAGAACAGGAGGAACAGAAAGGGAGGCGGGGTTGCACTGTATGTGAAAAATACATATCTCTGCACAGAAATACAGGAGGAGGAGCTTGGTAGCCCCATCGAGAGCATCTGGGTTGAAATAAATGGAGCAAAGAATAAAAGGAACCTGGTGGTCGGAGTCTACTACCGGCCACCCAATCAAGGAGAAGACAAGGATGAAACTTTTGAAAAGCAAATAGCCAATGTTTTAAGGAAGCATGATGTAGTAGTAATGGGGGACTTCAATTTCCCCGATATTTGTTGGGACACAAATTCTGCAAAACATGGCCCCTCCAGGAAATTCCTGACTTGTGTGGCGGATAACTTCCTCCTACAGAAAGTAGAGGAAGGAACTAGAGGATCGGCTATCCTTGACTTGATCCTAACCAACAGAGATGACTTAGTGGAGAAAGTAGCAGTTACAGGAACTCTGGGGGAAAGCGACCATGTTGTACTTGAGTTCTTGGTTCTAAGGGAAGCAAAAGCCGAGTGTACTCAAACGCGTACCCTGGATTTTAGGAAAGCTGATTTTAATAAACTCAGAACAATGATCAGTAAGGTCCCATGGCAAGCAATGCTAGCGAGAAAAGGAGTCCAAGATGGGTGGGAACTTTTAAAAAAGGAAATTCTCAAGGCACAATCACAAACCATTCCAACAAGAAGAAAAGGTGGAAGACAACAGAAGAAGCCAATGTGGCTTCACAAAAAGCTTAGGGATGACCTGAAAACAAAAAAGGACACATATAGGAAGTGGAAAGAAGGCCAAGTAACAAAGGAAGCGTACAGGCAGGTAGCACAGAATTGCAGGGATGCCGTCAGGAAGGCTAAAGCAGAGAATGAGCTGAGGTTAGCGAGGGATGCTAAAAACAACAAAAAGGCTTTCTTCAGCTATGTGCATAGTAAAAGGCAGAGGAAAGAAATGGTTGTTCAGCTATTAAATAAGGATGGCAAAATGATAACAGAGGACAAAGAAAAGGCAGAGGTGCTCAATTCCTACTTTGGCTCAGTCTTCTCCCAAAAGAGGGTCTATGACCCCCCTGGCAAAGGCGAAGTACAGGCTGAAGGGGCAGGATTGCAGCTTGAGATCGACAGGCATATGGTCAAGGAACACCTCATTACTTTGAATGAGTTCAAATCTCCAGGGCCAGATGAACTGCATCCTAGAGTCATAAAGGAACTGGCAGAAGAACTCTCAGAACCGCTGTCTATTCTCTTTGAGAAATCATGGAGGACCGGGGAAGTGCCAGATGACTGGAGGAGGGCTAACGTTGTCCCTATCTTCAAAAAGGGTAAAAAGGAGGAACCTGGGAACTACAGACCAGTCAGTCTGACATCAATCCCTGGGAAAATTCTGGAGCAGATCATAAAGCAATCCATCTGGAAGCACCTTGACAACAATGCCGTGATTACTCGAAGCCAACATGGATTTGTCAAAAACAAGTCCTGCCAGACAAATCTGATCTCATTTTTTGATCAAGTCACCTCCCTTGTAGACCGTGGGAATGCTGTAGACATCATATACCTCGACTTCAGCAAAGCTTTCGACAAAGTGCCCCATGATCTCCTGATGAGCAAACTAGCTCAAAGTGGGCTAGATGAAACAACGATCCGGTGGATCCACAGTTGGCTACAGAATCGGACTCAAAGAGTGCTTATCAATGGGACCTTCTCAAGCTGGGGAGAGGTAACGAGTGGGGTACCGCAGGGCTCAGTCCTGGGCCCAGTGCTCTTCAACATTTTTATTAATGACTTGGAGGAGGAGGTGCAGGGAATGCTGATCAAATTTGCAGATGACACAAAATTGGGAGGGATAGCTAATACTTTGGAAGACAGAAACAAAATTCAGAGTGATCTGGATAGACTGGAGTGCTGGGCAGAAAACAACAGAATGACATTTAATAGGGACAAATGCCAAGTTCTGCACCTAGGAAAAAGAAACCAAATGCACAGTTACAAGATGGGGGATACGTGGCTCAACCACACTACGAGCGAGAAGGATCTTGGAATTGTTGTCGATCACAAGCTGAATATGAGCCAACAATGTGATGTGGCTGCAAAAAAGGCAAATGCTATTTTGGGCTGCATTCATAGAAGCATCGCTTCCAAATCCCGGGAAGTACTAGTTCCCCTCTACTCAGCACTGGTTAGGCCTCATCTGGAGTACTGTGTCCAGTTCTGGGCACCACACTTTAAGAAGGATGCAGACAAGCTGGAGAGGGTTCAAAGGAGGGCAACAAAGATGATCAGGGGACTGGAAACAAAGCCCTATGAAGAGAGACTGAAAGAACTGGGCATGTTTAGCCTTGAGAAGAGAAGACTGAGGGGAGATATGATAGCACTCTTCAAGTACTTGAAAGGTTGTCACAGAGAAGAAGGCCAGGATTTCTTCTTTATCATCCCAGAGTGCAGGACACGGAATAATGGGCTCAAGTTACAGGAAGCCAGATTCCGACTGAACATCAGGAAAAACTTCCTGAGTGTCAGAGCAATACGGCAATGGAACCAATTACCTGGGGAGGTGGTGGGCTCTCCCACACTGGAGGCCTTCAAGACGAGGCTGGACAGCCATTTGTCAGGGATGCTCTGACTTGGCTTCCTGCATTGAGCAGGGGGTTGGACTCGATGGCCTTGTAGGCCCCTTCCAACCCTACTATTCTATGATTCTATGATTCTCCTCTTTCACCCTCAACAAGAGGCTCTTTAGATCCTCTTCACTTTCTGCCATTAGGGTGGTATCGTCTGCATATCTGAGGTTGCTGATAATTCTCCTGGCAAACTTAATTCTGACCTGTGATTCATCCAACCTGGCGTTTCTCATGATGTACTCTGCATATAAGTTAAATAAGCAGGGCGACAATATGCAGCCTTGTTGTACTCCTTTCCCAATTTGGAACCAATCGGTTGTTCCATGTCTGGTTCTTACTGTTGTTTCTTGACCCTCGTACAGGTTTCTCAGGAGACAGGTAAGGTGGTCTAGTACTCCCATCTCTTTAAGAATTTGCCAGAGTTTGTTGTGGTCCACACAATCAAAGGCTTTAGCATAGTCAATAAAGCAGAAATAGACGTTTTTCTGGAATTCTCTTGCTTTCTCCATGATCCAGCGAATGTTGGCAATTTGATCACTAGTATCTCTGCCTAGCTTGAACCCAGCTTGTACTTCCAGTAGTTCTCGGTTCACATACTGCTGAAGCCTAGCTTGTAGGATTTTGAGCATCACCTTGCTGGCATGTGAAATGAGCGCAATTGTACGGTAATTTGAACCCTCTTTGGCGTTGCCCTTCTTTGGAATTGGAATGTAAACTGACCTTTTCAAGTCTTGTGGCCACTGTTGAGTGTTCCAAATTTGTTGGCATATTGAGTGCAGCACTTTAACAGCATCATCTTTTAGGATTTTAAATAGCTCAGCTGGAATACTGTCATCTCTGCTAGCTTTGTTGTTAGTAACGCTTCCTAAGGCCCACTTGACTTCACTGTCTAGGATGTCTGGCTCAAGTTCAGTGACCGCGCTATCATGGCTATCAGGGACATTCAGATCTTTCCTGGATAGTTCTTCTGTGTATTCTTTCCACCTCTTCTCAATCTCATCTGCTTCTGTTAGGTCCCTGCCTTCTTTGCCCTTTATCATGCCCGTCTTTGCACAAAATGTTCCCTTCATATCTCCAATTTTCTTGAAAAGATCTCTAGTCTTTCCCATTCTGTTGCTTTCCTCGATTTCTTTGCATTGTTTGTTTAAGAAGGCCTTCTTGTCTCTCCTTGCTATTCTCTGGAACTCTGCATTCAGTTGGATATATCTTCCCCTTTCTCCTTTCCTTTTCACTTCCCTTCTTTCCTCAGCTACTTGTAAAGGCTCATTAGACAGCCACTTGGCTTTCTTGCATTTCTTTTTCTTTGGGATGGATTGAGTTGTTGCCTCCTGAACAATGTTACGGACCTCTGTCCATAGTTTCTCTATGCACTCTGTCTACCAGGTCTAATCCCTTAAATCTATTCCTCCACTGTATTTTCATAAGGGATATGATTTAGGTCATACCTGAATGGTTTAGTGGTTTTCCCTACGTTCTTCAATTTTAGGGATGTACGAAAGTCACTTACCTTTTTGCGGAATTGATTCACGGTTGGGGGGGAGGTGCTCCGTCCCTCCCCCTGGAATCCTCGATGGGGGGGAGGCGATCCAGTCCTCCCCCCTGGAATCCTGCCTGGCTGGCTCTGCTCCGTGGCGGCTCCACGGAGCAGCTGGCCAGGGCCATCCACAGCCGGCTTCCAGCCGCGGACGGGCTGCTGCGGCCCCAAATGGCGGCCGCCGTAGCGGCTGCCATTTACGTCCTTCCAGGCTGCTGTGATAGGCTACATAAGTATTTACGTAGCCTATCATGGCATGCCCCCCCAAAATGGTGTATGCAAATGGCGGCAGCTACGGCGGCCGCCATTTGCGTTCCCTATTTTTTGCCGTTCTAGCCTATGTAAATATTTATGTAGGCAATTACGGTGAAAAAAAAGGGAACCACAAATAGCATTTGTGTTTCTTTCTTTTTTTGCTGTAAAAGCCTACGTAAATATTTAAGTAGGATAAAACGGCGGGGGGGAAAAAGAACGCAAGTAGTGCCCACTATGCTATTCGTGGTTCTTTTTTTTTTCGCCATAATTGCCTACGTAAATATTTATGTAGGCTAGAATGGCGAAAAATAGGGAACACAAATGGCGGCCACCGTAGCCACCGCCATTTCGTACACCGTTTTTTGTGGGGAGGCATGCTGTGATAGGCTACGTAAATACTTACGTAGCCTATTATGGCAGACTGGAAGGACACAAATGACAGCCACAGCAGCCCAGCCGCGGCCGGCCAGGAGACCAGCCGCTGCCGCTGGAACCACTGCCGCATCCGCCACATCCGCCTCAGGTAAGTTCCATCCCGGGGGATTCTGTGGGGGGGGCAGGAGGGCAGGAGGCCATTCCGCCACAGATTCCGGATTCTTTAGAATCCGGCCTCACAGGAATCCGTGGCGGAATTCTCTCCCATCCCTATTCAATTTAAGCCGAAATTCTGCAACAAGAAGCTCATGATCTGAGCCACAGTCAGCTCCAGGTCTGGTTTTTACTGACTGTATAGTATAGCGCTTCTCCATCTTTGGCTGCAAAGTAGGGATGGTGGAGAATTTCTCCCTGACTCTTCAGGAGGCTGAATGCCAGTGCATTCGGCCCCCCCAAATTGGAGGGAAATTCTCAGCCAGCCCCCTGTCCCCCCCAGGATGGGACTTACCGTGGCCGAATGTCCCTCTCGGCGGCGGGTCCCAGCGGCGGTTCGGCGGCGGTTCATCGGGGGCGGGGGCTGCGGCCGGTCTCCTGACCGGCTGCCACCACCGCCATTGCAAAAAAAAAAGTGCGGTAAAAAAAACACACACACCCGTGATAGGCTACGTAACGATTTACGTAGCCTATCACAGCTAGATTTCCAAAGTCAGCTGTGATAGGCTACGTAAATCTTCGCCCATCCCTACTGCAAAGTACATAATCAATCTGATTTCAATATTGACCATCTGGTGATGTCAATGTGTACAGTCACCTCTTGTGCTGTTGGAAAAGAGTGTTTGCTATGATCAGCGTGTTCTCTTGGCAAAACTCGATTAGCCTTTGTCCTGCTTCATTTTGTACACCAAGGCCATGCTTGCCTGTTATCCTGGTGATTTCTTGACTTCCTACTTTAGCATTCCAATTCCCTATGATGAAGAGGACATGTTTTTTCATTGTTTCTTCTAGAAGGTGTTGTAGGTCTTCATAGAACTGACCAACCTCAGCTTCTTCGGCCTCAGTGGTTGGGGCATAGACTTGAATTACTGTGATGTTGAATGGTTTGCCTTGGATTCGTACTGATTTCGTTCTATCGTTTTTGAGATTGTACCCCAGTACTGCTTTTCCCACCCTTTTGTTGACTATGAGTGCTACTCCATTTCTTCTAAGGGATTCTTGCCCACAGAAGTAGATATAATGGTCACCTGAATTAAATTCACCCATGCTTGTCCATTTTAGTTCGCTGATTCCCACGGCATAGCTTTTGGCTTCACTGAGTTACGCAAGCCCCTTCGCCACAACAAGGCAGTGATCCATGAAGGGGGCTCCCCCCTCTCCCTCCCCCCAAAAGAATTGAGTTTAAGCTCCAACACCTCCCCCCCGGTCTCCAATGTCATTCTATTTTAAAGACTATATCTATAACCTTAACAATCTTACAATTTAATAAAAAACCTTACATTTCTATATCATATCATCAATCTTATATCAAACAAAGATGTCTAGATTTCATTCCCAAAAGCCTAGTATTATTATTAGTAATATATATATATATATATATATATATATATATATTATATAATAATAAAACTTAGTATAAACCTTCAACATTCAGTAATATATTTTATTCTAGATATATTACCTATTTTAAAATAAAAGCAAGAAAAAGCAAGAAAAAATAAGAAATGAAAGAAAATAAGCATATATATTCATATATCTTCTGAATTAGCCTGGCTCATATAGGCTAAATAGAAACAATTAACAAAGCTTGTTTAAATATTCCAGTTCATGGGGTTGTATCAAGATTCTTACACATTTTTACGCTCAGCCAAGCCTCCACCATTTCATGATTTTGAAACTTCGTAATCTGACCTTCAGACACAATGCAAAGAGTAGTAGGGATGGACGAAAGTCCCTTACCTGATTCCGAAACTTGCTTCTCGGTGGGGGGGAGGTGCTCCATCCCTCCCCCCGAAATTCTGGCCGGGGGGGAGGCGCTCCGCCACTCTCCCCTGAAATTCTGGCCGGGGGGAGGTGCCCTGCCCCTCCCCCCTGAAATTCTGGCTGGGGGGGAGGCACCCCATCCCTCCGGCCACGAAACCTCGTCTCCTGCCGGGACGCAAATGGCAGCGGCCATAGCCGCTGCCGTTTGCATCCCTGCAGTCAGCCGTCATAGGCTACGTAAACATTTACGTAGCCTATCACGGTGTTTTCTAAAAAACTAGCTGTGATAGGCTACGTAAATCTTTACTTAGCCTATCACATTTCTTTGTTTTGTTTTGTTTTTACTTGGAAATGGTGGCAGTCGGAAGACCGGCTGCCACCGCCAAACCGCCGCCGAGCCGCCGCCAGAGCCGCCGCCGCCAGGGACATTCGAGCAGGGTAAGTCCCATCCCGGGGTGGGGGGGCAGACCATTTCTCCACCAATTTCGGGGGGCCAAATGCGCTGGCATTCTGCCTCCCCAAGATTCATGGAGAAATTCTCTGACATCCCTAAAGAGTAGTAGGATATTTTAAGTAGTATTGTAAGTTCATTCGTTTTGCCAAGTTCTTTGCTTTGATAAATTGCCTTCTTTTATCCTCCACCTCTTTGATGTAGTCAGGAAATAACATAACTTTATCTTGTCTCCAGGAAAGACTTCGAGCTTCTCTTGCCAAGCATAGGATATAATTCTTTGTATAGACCTTTGCAAATTCAGCTATGATGGTGTAAACAGTCCCTTTAGCATTTGGCAAATGAAATGCCTGCTCAATATCAAGTAAATAATCAGATGGAATAGGCAGTACCTCATGCAAAAGTTTATCCACAAAAACAAGCAATTTTACATCATTAGGCAAATTTTTAATCCCCAAAATACATACATTGGATCTCTTCATGAAGCCTCCAGTTTAGGGATGTACAAAAATCACTTACCTTTTCAAAGGGTGACATTCGTGGTGGGAGGGAAATTAAAAAATAAAAAAAATCCATTTTTTACTGGAAATGGCTACGGCAGCAGCCGGTCAGAAGACCGGCCGCCGCCGCTGCTGCTGCCGCACCACCGCCGGATCTGCTGCTGGAGCCACCGCCTCCAGGAAGATCCGCCCTAAGTAAGTCCCGTCCCAGGGGGGCGGGGGGGCAGACCATTCCGCAACCAATTTCAGGGGGCCGAATGCGCTGGCATTCGGCCTCCCCGAGATCCGTGGCCAAATTCTCTGACATCCCTACTCCAGTTGAGAAATTCTATCAGAGGTGTTTTTAAAATAGATTTGAGTCATAGTTTCATTTCCAGCCACATGGTCTTCAAGCTCATTAATTTTATCTCCATTTTTTGTTGTGATGCATTAATTAAATCTACAGCTCCTTGCACGATGGTGATGGAATTTTGTTTTAAATCCAGCCTCTTGACCTGCTCCATAAATTGTGAAGATAAAGTCTTTATCAGCGTAAATAATTTCCCTATACCTTCTGTCTTTGACATTTTAGACACAGAGGATGCGGGGGGAGTGGTGTCAGCTCCTTTCTTCTCCTCAGCGCAGACATATTTCTCTCACACAGATCTTACAGGTCCTCAGATGTTCTCAAATATTGTTAACGTTTCTTAAATCTAGGGATGTACGAAAGTCACTTACCTTTCACGGATTATGTTTATGGGGGGGGCGTTCCGTTCCTCCTCCCGGAATCCTTGACGGGGGGGGGAGGCGCTCCGTTCCTCCCCCCTGGAAACCTTCATGGCCGGCTGTGCTCTGCAGCAGCTCTGTGGAGCAGCCGGCCAGGCCCAGCCCACCCAGAGTCATCCGCAGCTGGATTTCCGGCCGCGGAGGGCTCTGGGGAAAAAAAAAACACCATGTATGCAAAAGGCGGCAGCTATGGCTGCCACCATTTGTGTTCCTTAGTTTGGGCCGTCTTAGTCTACGTAAATATTTGCATAGACTAAGACGGCGAAAATAAGGGGAACGCAAATAGCGTAGCTGATGCTATTTGCGTTCCCCTTATTTTTGCCGTCTTAGTCTATGTAAATATTTGCATAGACTAAGATGGCCCAAACTAAGGAACGCAAATGGCGGTGGCCGTAGCCGCCGCCATTTGCGTACGCCTTTTTTTTTTTTACCCAGACTAGGGATGTCAGAGAATTTTGCCATGAATCTCGGGGAGGCCGAATGCCAGTGCATTTGGCCCCCCCAAAATCGGTGGCAAAATGACCTCCCCACCCACCAACCCCCAGGACGGGACTTACCTTGGGTGAATCTCCCTGGCGGCGGTGGCTCCGGCAGCGGTTCGGTGGTTCGGCTGCCGCCACCACCATTTCCAAGTTTTTTTTTTAAAAAAATGTGATAGGCTACGTAAAGATTTACGTAGCCTATCACGGCTAGATTTTTTTAAAATACCGTGATAGGCTACCTAAATTTTTACATAGCCTATCACGGCTGAGTTAAAAACAAAAACCAAAACCGCGCGTACGCAAATGTGGGAAGCTTCCAGAGTGACATCGCTCCAGACTGGAAGTCCTCGCTTTATGGTCCTTGCCCCAGCCAGTGGCTCTGTGGAGTTGCCACAGAGCAGAGCCAGCCAGGGAGGATTCTGGGGGGAGGGTTGGAGCGCCTCCCCCCCACCGCGGATTGCCCGGTGCAGAGCCAGGTAAGAGTTTTGTACATCCCTAGTTTTTAAGCGCAAAGCTGCCTCTCTGGGCCAAAGCAGTTGTTCTATAAATTGTCCCCCACTCCTCATGGCTAGAATACATAGGAGAAAATCCCAGTAGTGCCATTTTTTTCTTATGTTCCAGCTGTGTGGGGTGGGGGTGATCAAGACCAATTGAACTGGGTAGTAAAAACAGAAGTCTTCCCTCCCTATGTGCAGCATTTCTGATAAGGATTGACTCCTCCCCCGCAACATGACTGTAATTAACCAAAGCTAAAGCAGATATGTAGCTATATATTTACGTATTTACAGAATGTTTCCTTTGGTCCTGGGTACCTGCATCCAGCTGTATACTTTTCTGAAACATGATCTTAATTTGGAATATAATATTAGCATATGCATCTTTTGGAAACACTGTTTTCTTAAGTGGGCTTCCTATTTGGGGTGGCTTGGCGTGAGCCAAGTTAAGCTGGTACAGCAGGACTGAGCAGGTATAACACCGGCATGACATGACATGACATTGTCTAGGACAGGTCAATGAAAAAATTGGAAAAGAGAAAAGACAGGATCTCCAATTACAACTCAACAAAACAAGGTGAAGTGACCTTACAGAACTGCACTTAATCAATATGTTATATAAAAGAAGTAAATATATAGTGGTTTATAAACATGTATATACCAAATAAGGCACAATTGATTATGCACACCAAATTAGAGAGGAAGTAAATATTTCCAATGCATATACATCATATCAAACTTATCAATCTCATATCAAATGTATTGATCATTTCCAATCATATCAAACATATCAGTATCATATCAAACATTTCTGTCCAATGGAACCCCAGTGTGTTATCGTTTCAACTAGGAATAGTCTTCTTCAGGAACTATATAGACCATTATTTTTAGTTATGTATACAGTATAACATACTATGAAAACTGATATCATAAAAAATAACTTCCTAAATATTATAAATTTTCAGTGGTGTAACAGTCAATTTAATAAGGCAAAATAGCAAAATATATTCTAAACTGTGACTGAAATAATTAATCTGGAGAAAACGTCACTGCAAGTGGAGATGGGTCAAAGAAGAATCAAATAACAAGGCTTGGGTTGAAAATTGGGCCACATTTATTGAAATTCTATCTGCAAAGAGGTACCTAGGATGGGCAGCTGACTGTGCCAGCAACTAGCTGGCAATTCTTGGGCGAAAGCACACCCAGCCTGAGGGGTGGCGTCGATCTCGCAGTTGCCACCCCTCCGGACTGCCCCTTCTGGGGGAGGTAGACCTTCCCCTGTCACCCCCAACCCGGTGCCGCACAACACCTGGGTGAGTGAGGAGGGTTGGTCTCCCAGGCAACCCTTATCCCCCCACTGAGCCACACAACCAGTTCGGGGGGCCTCAGGCATCACCTGCTGTCACCATAAGGTGCCTCTGCATGCACACCATCCCTAATCTCTTTCTGCTTTTGCCCATCCTAGCTGCAAACTGAAAAGTGACCAATGAGAGATTGGAACATATTCGCCTACTGGATGCACCCTAGCCCCAATTAGGGATGTACGAAAGTCACTTACCTTTTCACGAAATGTGATTTGAGGTGGGGGGGAGGCGCTCCGTCCCTCCCCCTGAAATTCTGGCTGGGGGGGAGGTGCTCTGTCCCTCTCCCCCGAAATTCTGGCCGGGGGGGAGGCGCTCCGTCCCTCCCCCCCAAATTCTGGCCGGGGGAGAGGCGCTCCATCCCTCCCCCCTGAAATTCTGGCTGGGGGGGAGGCGCTTCGTCCCTCCCCCCCCAAATCCTGGCCGGCCAGGTCCGCAAATGGCGGCGGCTGTAGCCGCCGCCGTTTGTGTCCCTGCAGTCAGCTGTGATAGGCTACGTAAATGTTTACGCAGCCTATCATGGCTGAGTAAAAAAAACACACGCGTGTACGCAAATGGTGGCGCCCATGGGCGCCGCCATTTGCTTTCCTTATTTTGGCACGTCTAGTCTACGTAAACATTTACATAGACTACGGCAAAAATAAGGGGAACGCAAATAGCATAGACGCTACGCTATTTGCGTCCCCCTTATTTTTGCCGTAGTATATGTAAACATTTACGTAGACTAGACATGCCAAAATAAGGAACGCAAATGGTGGTGCCCATGGGCGCCGCCATTTGCGTACGCGAGTTTTGTTTTTTTGTTTTTACTCAGCTGTGATAGGCTACGTAAACATTTACGTAGCCTATCACGGTATTTTTTAAAAATCTAGCCATGATAGGCTACGCAAATCTTTATGTAGCCTATCACATTTTTTGTTTGTTTGTTTTTTTACTGGAAATGGTGGTGGCGGCAGCCAGTCGGAAGACCGGCCGCTGCTGCCGCCGCCGAACCGCCGCCGACCTGCTGCCGGAGCCGCCACCGCCAGGAAGATTCACCCAAGGTAAGTCCCATCCTGGGGGGCACGGGGGGGGCAGAACGTTTGGCCACCGATTTTGGGGGGCCGAATGTGCTGGCATTCGGCCTCCCCGAGATTCGTGGTGAAATTCTCTGACATCCCTAGCCCCAATAACAGTGTGAAGTAGACAGTTGTGATATATTGATTAAGCACAGTTCTGTAATGTCCCTTGTACCTTGTGTAATTTTACTGAAATGAAAAAACTGGAACATCCAGAGCTCAGTTTGTGTGAGCTACCTCTGCCTAATTTGTCTGACTCCCTCCTCCCACTAGTCTTTCACCCCACATCCCTGATCTTTCCTGAGGATTCCCCAACATTCAGGAGATGGTTTTGCGGGGTGCAGGGAGATACAGTGGGGAGGAGAGGAGAGGTGGGAATTCCCATTGAATGAGCATCCTGGTGCTCACACTGTATTGGATTCAACCCAATGTTTCCTAAGAATGCATTGCATTAAACACCCAGTGAAGCCCACAATCAAAGCATGTGGCTAGATGCATACACTCAGAAGGAGCTTTGCCTCTTTTTAACAAAACAAATAATGTAATGTGACAGGCTCTTGCAGAGGTCCATGTCATGCAACCCAATTATCTCAAAGGCCCTAGAAGTAGACCCAGTTTCTGGGAAAAGAGTATCTGGTAAATATCTGTATCTGTATCTATATCTATCTATATCTATTATCTGTCTATAGATAATTAGCAGAGACTCTTCTTATAGACAATGTTTTATTAACAATTTCCTTTCTAATATTATGTTTCAAAACAAACTGAAGTCAGTGAAGAGTTCTTCATGCTATACTTCACTTTATACTGCACTGTAGACTTCTCTCAGTGACTCAGAAAATGTTTAAGTCCCCATTATAACACAACAGAAACAGCACCGAGGGGACCAAGAATCTGCCATGAACAATTTTTACTGCTTTATCTATAGACAGCGTAACACTAAATGTTAAGGCAAAGTGAGCAGAAGAGGCTGTTTTGCTACCGATTAAGAGCTAGATGTTGTATTCCCCTCCCCCAACAGATCCTCCCAAATTACTACCTTCTATTGTTTTTATGTTTTTTATGTTTTTATTTTTTTCAGGCCCTTTAGAGAGCTCAAGTTCTAATTCTCAAGGTTGTCTTTGAATCTGAGTGCATTTTTTTAAGCCAAGAGTCCCAGTACTTAATCATATGTTTCTCAGTTTTATGTGCTACGTTATGTGGATATCTAGAGAGCTGCAATAAAATTAGAAGAATTAGCAACAATGTTTTCACTAATTGTTTTTTCTCCAGCATTGCTATGTGCTTCAGAGAGAATGAAATGCATGTTTGTGACAAATAAATGGGTGGAAATATAACTGCCATCTAAGAAATAAATGAAGGAAACATTGAAATTTGCTCCTTTACCCTCAGGTCTTGCCTCAACAGTGTTACTGACTGAGATATTTATAATGAAGTGGGCAGGTTATGTTAGCCATTGGGGAAAATTGGGGAAAATGTCACCCATAGTTCACCCATTAAGCCTGACCCAGATTCCAAGTATAACGGACATATAATGAGTAAAGAACAAGATACTTTAAAAAACTGAAGCTCAGAAAAACAGAAATAGACAAATGCTTGTTTTTAGTCAAATGATCAGGTGTTTCTTATCTTCATAGTTGCTTACAAAATAATAAAGCTAAGATCTCAAGTATGACTTAATTTTTCATTTTTAATGGATGAAAAACAGTCAAATGAATGTCGCTTAATATGTACTCCAGACATTAGTATGCATTTTACTAACTATTGTGATATTTGCTCTGGGTGTGGTGAAGTTAGGGATGGCGCGGGCTCCTGTTTCAGTCCCTCGGTGCCCGCACCTCCAGAGCTGTGCCTGCCAAGTCCTTCCTCTGCTTCCTGGTCCCCAGACTGCCCTCCCGCATTTGGTAAGCAGCCCACAACTTACCCAGGCCCATCCACTTCTGTCCCGATTGCCATGTTTTTTAAAAAAATGTCTATGTTCCCACATAGACTTATATGCAAAAAGCACAGTGAATTGCCCACATACTCTAGATTCACAGTGCTATTTTGTGTATAAGTCTATGGGCGTAGGCTGCCAATTGTCATGTTTTTGAGGGGGACTCGAGTACAGCCCGGAGAGCCAGCAAGCAGGAGCAGGGGCTGGGTGGGCACCTGGAGAACCTGGATGGGCTGGCTCCAGGTTTTGGGGGCTCCTGGGCAAGGCTGCCACAATAGGCCCCCTCCCTCAGTGAGTCTAGCTTCTTGCCACCCTTGTCTCCAGTTGCTATTGCTCCCCCTCTTTCTCATCATTGCTACTTCTTGCTTGACAGGCAGAGAGCCAGTGAACAAGCAGGCAATGGCTTCTACATCTGCTCCTCCTTACTGCTACTGTTGTCTGAATGAGACAACAGTAGCAGTAATGAGAGGCAGGTGAACAAGCAGGTTGCAATGGTGAGGAAGAGCAAGTCTAGGGGGGGCCTTGTCAATGGGCCTCTGTGTGTGGGCCCTCAGCAAGTGCCCAACTATGCCTATCCTTGATGATAACCCTGGTGTGGTATATTTAGATAATGCAGCAAGAATTTCCCCCTCTTAAATATATTAGAAAACTGTAAGAAACTCCATGAATACCTACTATGGTATTCACAGAAATGTGTGAATATGATGTCTGGCTTCATTTAGACAAAATGCATCACATGTTTTGTGCTCCTGGCTGTGTTGATTAAACAAATTTAATGAATGGAAAAATAAAATGTAACGAAAAGTTAATTATGCTTCTTTACATTTTCTGTCCTAAGCCTATTTACAATTTATTCCATTGGAAACATGAAGCCAAAACAATGCTTTATTCCATTAAGGCAGTCTCTTACCAGTGCATCACTAAAAGCTACACAGAAAAACAGAGTGCTGTTTCCAAATGAAAATTCCAAAGGTTATGGATGGGCTGTAGTTATATCCCACTACTGTGCAAAGGCACTCCATTACACCCAAACTGTCGATATATTAAGCAAGCTGGTGTTTAAAACAAATGTAATGTGCTGAGAATGCATGTCTCAGTTTTGATCTCAGCATCAGAAAGAAGACACCCTCTTTTTGTTCTTGTTTCGTTGTTGTTCTGGCGATGAAAGTATCCAGTAAAATTAGTCTATATTTTAAAAGCACTTAGGGAGGAAATATGTTTTGATATAAATGCAGCTAAAAAAGAGCAATACAACCTATTAGACATGTTACTTATGATTCTCGCAAGGGGTAACATTATATCTCTCTGCACATCTAGGTTTTACCAGTGTGTGCATATTTTTTAATCTGAAGCCTAGATTTGAAGTGTGAATGGTCTTCCCTGAATACACTTTAACTCTGAATGGCTATGGCTTTAGAATGTTGATTCATGTAATTGCTTTTTCTTGCTATTACCATGTTACTTTTTCTATTTCAGGCTATGCTACTCAGCTACTTCAGGGAGCTGTTGGTAGAAAACAAATAACAATTTAAACCATGGATGGCATTTGAAAAAAAGAAAGATCAAAAGCTGATTGTCCCAAAATGTAAATGCCACTTCATGCAACCATTGAGAATATAGTAGGTTCTATGAATGCTCTGTCCCAAGCCAATATTATAGTTGGATGAGACATTGCTCGCCTGATATTTGGAAGGTTTGAGTAAGCTCTTTGGATTTTTTCCATAATGGACATGTACGTACATTGGGTCCACTATAGAGCTTTCATTCAACCCCTCTACTATGCAGTTTAAGCTGAAAAATATAGACTTCCATAATCTAAGTGACCATGTAATCTGTCTTGTCCATAGGAAAAGCCTATATGCTTTACATAACAATTTGATAGTCAGCTTCTTACAATTCTGCCCCATGAAATCAAATCACTGAATTTCATCTGACAGCTCATTCCAAAATCTTCTCATCTCCTCCACTTATTTGACAAATGGGTTTCTTATTGTTTCAGACTGTACAAAGAATTATGTATCACACTATGCCCAAGATTAATTAGAGTTATTTTCAAGCATCCTAAGTGATGTGGCCAACAGGAAGTGCTTTCTGAATCTAATGGGAGGCTTCTACTATCTATCTTTTCAGAATCATCCATCATTTAGAAACTTTCATAGGCAACCATTGCAAAGCACTCAGAGCCTTTGCTGGTACTACTACCATCAAACAATCAGATGCTGAATGAGAAATATCAGATTTAATGGCATTACTCCTATCCTGTCACTCTTTTAATTGCCCAGGAGGTCATCAGTTTCTTTTCTTCTTTGGCTGAAATCTCCTTCTATGATACTCATTTTCTGTTTTCAGATTGTCTCCTTCTATGTATGTCTAGATCTTTTCTCATCAGTAATTTTCTCATCAGCAACAGTAATTTTACTGCACAAGTCCAGTAAATAGATTTCAAACAAAAACAAAATCTTAAGGTTGCCCTTATTCACTGATACAGATTTTGCATGTAAGTATGATTTATTTTTTACTCAAATTTGCCTCGTTTGGACCTCTGAATGTGAATACAAATGCGAGTACCTTTTTGGGGAAAAGCTTGCATATTCCAGAACTTGTGTTCACGTTAAAAAAATGCACACTTTGAAAAATGTGCACTTTAAAAATGCTCTCTCTCTCTCTGCATTTACATGCTTTAGTCTATGGGGAAAAGTGCACATTTGGGTGCGCATTTTCAAAAAATATCTATCAAAATGTACACTTTTCCTGTTCAAATGAAAAGAAAAACAAATTGCAATTAAAAAATAAGAGTAAGGCAATCCTAGCTTCAAGGTGGAGTTCAGAGAATATTGGCAGTCTTGAACATCACTGATTCTCCTGTCTCTATTTGCGTGTTTGCTAGTCCATTTTTTAAAAAGAATATTCTTATGGTCTTTCCTTTAAGTACATATAAAATTTATAAATGCACATTTTAGTCAGTCATGTATCATCTGTATTTTCCTTTTAACTCCCACTTTGAAAGGATTACACTTCATAAGAGGCTTCAATGCTTTACTAATTGTGGCTGTAAGCTTTGTCAGGATTAATGTAAGAATGGGTGAATCTATGTATTTCTGGTCAATGCCACTTTTGCATGTTTTTACCCATAATTTCATTCCATTCACTTTCTGTATGCATCTGTGATTTACATATTTTTCAAAACAAAAATATGTATTTTAATACATAATGTGTGTATTATCTAAAATACTATTTTAACACATATTTAAATGTGTATATCATCAAAATATATATTTTAAATTGAGGATTGACAAATCTGTCATTTTCACTTTCTCCGACATATGATCCCCCCCCCCCAATTTCAGGGTTTTTCCATCCTGAATATGAAGAAATGTGTGAATCTTGGTAAGTTCTATTCAAAACAAACTAAAACTGGGCTTGCTGGCTACAGGGTCAGTGTATAGAATCAACTGGAAGAATAACTTCTCCTTTCTGGTCCTGCCTTCACAGACTACCCTCCCTCCCACTCTATTGCTGTGCTTATCACATTTGCCATGGAAAAGGCTAGGCACTGGTTGGTGGGGATGAGAAGGAATTTTACCCACAATTTACAATTGGCTTAAACAATATGGTGTTTTTGCCTTCTCCATAGTAATATTTTTGTGGTTTGTTTAATTACAGCCCTTGAGTGTTTGAAATCACGTGGAGAGAATCCATGGATAGAGGAGGCTTTCTCCTTCAGAAAGTTGCCCTCCATATATGTAGAGGGTGAGAGAAATGGCAATGGAGGGGACTGGGGCTGGAATGTTCTCCCTCCTCATGCATTTACTGGATCGGAATACCTGAATAAAGGTAAGGTGTGGTGCCAACACAAGTACTAAATACTAAATACATGTGTACATAAAGCTATCATGGCTAAGCTTCTCAGTGACATACTCTTCCCCACAGACATTGCCTAAACAATCTCTTCCCAGGAACAATGGCCTCCTATGTATTTCCTTCATAAGAAAGTATTTCATAAGAAATACATTTCCTTCTTGGCAAATGTAATGGCCCAAGGCCTGTGACCAAGTCTCCTGTAGTTTTAGAGGGGCCTAGTGATCCATAATGCTTTGCTTTGGTTCATTATTGAGTGCAATTTCCTTGCTAGTGGGCCTCTGAGCTTGTGAGATGAGTCAATATCGCCGCCTCAGCACATTTCATGCTAATGAGTTACTGTTTATCTTATCAGGGCCTAGGAAGCACCTGAGAAGTGAGGCTTTGTTTAGGCTATGTTTACAGGTGTCTGTGCTGGGAAAGTTCTGATTGTTTCCCCTCTGATGTGGGGCTGTTAGCCTATGCTGGGAAAGTTGCAGATGAATGCTAATTAACGCTTGCTGCTGTCATGCTGCCTCACTGCTAACATGTATGGTATAAGACCCATTGTACCCCTTGGCTCTGTGTTCAGAGAAGTTGTCTGATCCAATCATTGGGTATGGGTACGCCTGTGCACTGTAAGTACTCAATAAAGTCTCCTTGTAAGCAAACCTGGATCTGGCGTATCACTATATCAGCACCTCTAAATTAGGAGGCCTACTGCGGGGCAATACACCATATTATCCTTGTGGTGGACATAATCACTCCTGAATGCTTGGTTTTAATGGATCAATGGATAGGTAGAGTTAGGATTGTGGTTTTAACTTCTCCATGTTCACTGTTAATGTATTGCCAAAAAGTCATGTCTGAAAGTGCACTACTGAATAGCCCAATAAAGAGCTGAATCTCCATCCATTCCCAATTGCTGCTATTAAATTAATTGAAAATGTTCTCAAATGTTAGACTGAAAAGGCAAATCTTACATTGTGTTTTAGAGCTCATTAATCCCAGATGCTAAGAAGAGCCATTGAAGAGAGTGAATTCCAGTTGCACATGATAAGTATAGGATAATGCTGACTCTGAAAAGTTTTAATTCAACTATCAACCAGAGAGTATCTCATCCTATCAATGAAAAAAAAATGTTTGTGTATATTTTCACCACCACCCCTGCTTATGTGGAGAAATGTCCATAAGGAGTTGTTATTTTAGATACTGTAATAGCCATTTGGGGTTTTAAAGGTAACAACAACATCCCACACTTTTAATTATGCCCAGAAACTATATGGACACTCATACCTTTCTTTGACAGCTGGTGTTATATGCTCCCTTCTGATAGCTCTTGTTACCTTCCTGGCCACAGCTTTCTGCACAATCTTATAAACAATCCTGAAAGGGCCCCGTGTGGACTACATTATAACAGTTCAGTCTAGAGTTACTAACGTATTGATTAGGAGGGCCCGATTCTTGTCCCCCAAAAGTGGGTGCAGCTGGCAAACCAGGCATTCTTGACTAGTGATGTCACTGGAGAATTAGGCAGCAAAGCTGAGTCCCAAAATAAAGAACTGCATCTAAGGGAAAGTGTGACCCCATCCACAGTTGACCAATCTCCTCCCCACAAGTCAATTATTATACATCTCATCAAATATCTCAGTTTTATCTTCAATTTATTTATTACAGTGCACAGATGAAAAAGCTGGTAGCATTTGAGTATCAACTTACCACCTTTTGAAATGCTTGCTCGCTTGCTCGCTCGCTCTATCTATCTATCTTCCATTGTTTATGTGTGGCTTACTTCAGTGTGCCCAACAGCTACGTTACATATTTATACAGTTGTGAAATTTATACAGTTGCACAAAAACTTATGAAGAGGGAAATACAGAATAAAAATACACTACAGAGTAGCTAAATCTATCCTGATATTTTAAATGTAAAGGTATGAAGAATCATCTTTTCATGCTGGAACATAATTGCCATTGCGAGTGGAGATGGGTCAAAGAAGACGCAGACAACAAGCTTGGGTTGAAAATTGGGCCACATTTATTGAAATATTTGCAAAGGGGTAACAAGGACGGGCATCTAACTGTGTCAGCGGCTAGCTGACACTTCTTGGGCGAAAACACACCCAGCCTGAGGGGTGGCGGTGATCTCGCCATCCCTCCGGACTGCCCCTTCTGGGGGAGGTAGACCTTCCAGTGTCACCCCCAACCCGGTGCTGCACAACACCTGGGTGAGTGAGTAGGGTTGGTCTCCCAGGCAACCCTTATCCCCACGCTGAGCCGCCCAACCCATTCGGGGGGCCTCAGGCGTCACCTGTCACCATGCATGCACACCATCCCTACTCCCTTTCCTGTTTTGCCTGTCCTAGCCACCACAGAAGTCACAAGCCTATTGCTTGTGAAACTCCCCCCACCTGCACAGAAGAACTTCCCGCAGGCCCCTTTGCAGATCGGACAAAAATAAGTTGTTCCCTATGTCTGACAGGTGGACGCCGTCCTGCCTGTAAAGCTCCCTCCTAGTCCATCAGATTCCCTGCTGGTTGATGCATCCGTCACCATGATCTGACAACCCATGTGCCAGTTCTCTGTTCACCTTGCACCGGGCCTGTTCCATGGCCACATTGCTCTGAGCCCTCCACATGATTCTCGGGAGCATTGAGGACCATAATATGGTCACCCCTGGCCAGTGATGTTGGATCGTCTGCAAATCGACCAACGCTTGCTCGATCAAGCCCTTTCCAGGCTTGCAGCCCAGGTCGTTCCCTTCTAGGTGCAACACCAGGACCTGTGGAGGGAAACTGACCAAACCTTGATGAAAGACTGTGGGAAGAAGAGCGTCCCATCGCATACCCCGTCGGCCGAGCCATTATATCGCCACCTGTTGGGGAAACTGCAGCCGGGATCCGAAGGCTGACGTAGAAGCTCTGCGGGCAGCCCAAAAAACCATACTGTGCCCACAAATGAGCACCCGTACCGGCGTCGGTCGAATCCCATCTAAATAAAACATTGGAGAAGGCGAAGAGAAGCATCATGAAGCATCATGCAACTTGCGAATGTAAGAGCGGAAAGCCCTGGAGCGCCATCTCCCTACCACCTTCACTTGCTTGGATGAAAAACCTATGGCAGCTGCTGTAGAGGCCGCCCCAATACAGAATGAGTGAGTCCCGTAACGATAATGCCCCAGACCCAGTGTGGTCAAGGCTAACTTAGTGACTGCCCAAAAATGGAACTTTGCCAGTGGTGAACCGTCAACATGGCAAAATAGGGGACCCTCACTCGCCCCGAGGTGCCCAATGAAAGCCTGCACGGCCCTGACAGGGCATAACTTGTCGGCCTGGGCCCAGTTAAGGGCCACCAATGCTCCCTTGCCTGACTGGTCGGTTTTCGATCATCGAATACGGAGGTGAATCAGGCTGGGATGGATCTGGATATCGGAGTACCTCAAGGCCCTCCCAGTGGTGTCAGATTTGAATGCCCAGACCAGTTCTGAAATCCTAAGGGCCCCAAAAAAGGCTGTTAAAGCTGCAGCGTGAAAGAGGGAGGCTTCGTATGGAGAAGAGCAAATGGAGGGCCACAATCCCCGGAGCCCTATAAGAATAACTGGCGACAAAGGATGCCTGGAATCTGGCGGGGCAGGAGACATCCGCGCCCAGCCTTGCACAGCCCTCCTAACTCGGAAATCTGAGGTGGAGTCCTCCACCCCTCACACTTTGGCCCAGAAGGCCAAAGAGGCGAGCCTCCCCGAAATGGTCCTAGCGGACAGTCCCTTGTTATGTAGATGTACACAGAATTGTAACAAGTGGTCCACAGGTAAGGGCCACACATCCTGCAACTGAAGTCCTCACCTGAAGGCGCAAAACTCCCTACCTGCTCTCTCGTAGGCAGCTCTAGTGCTGGGGGCTATAGAATTCAGGATAGCATGTTCAACTTGAGAGCGCCAATCTCCCACAATTCAGCTGGCATGGGGTCTGGTAGCAGATGTGCCCACGGAGCCAACGCACGGAACCTGTCAATCTGGTTTCATGACAAAGCATCGGCAACAGGGTTCCCCAGACCTGGCACATGGCGGGCGCGGAACCATATGTTGTGGCATAGGCATTGGAGGGTAAATGCTCTAACTAAATCCATGACCCTTTGGTTTCTGGAGGATAATGTATTAATGACGTGCACTACGGCCAAGTTGTCGCACCAAAAAAGGGCGACAGAGTTGGCCATCAAGTCTGCCCAAATATGTACAGCCACGTAAATGGGGAAGAATTCCAGGAAGGTGAGGTCCCGACAAATACTGCCGGCAGCCCAGCTCTCTGGCCACTGGCCCAGGCACCACCACTCTCGCAAAATTAGACCAAAACCAAAGGTGCCAGCAGCGTCCGAATGGATCTGCAGGTCAGCTTGTAGAAGTAACTTGCGCCTCCAGAAGGAGATGCCATTAAAATCCCTCAGGAATTTAAGCCATACCTGCAGGTCCATGCACATAGCGGAGGTGTCTCTGGTGCGATGATGCGGGAGTTGAAGACCCCACATTGCCCAGCACAGCTGTCGCAGGAAGGCGCGGCCGGGGGCCACCACCCTACAAGCGAAGTTCAAATGCCCAATGACTTCTTGGAGGGCTCTAAGGGAGACTTTACGAAGGTGCAAGATGGACTGGAGCTTATTCTTAAGTACCAGCAATTTATCGTGAGGGAGACGAGAACACTGTGTGAGGGTATCAAGCTCGATCCCTAAAAATGTCAAAGTAACAGATGGGCCCTCTGTCTTCTCATGTGCCAAAGGGACACCCAAATCTGAGGAAAGGGATATGAATGCCCTAATTAGGTCAGAGCATTGACTGCCACCCCCGGGTCCAGCAAACAGGAAGTCATCCAAATAATGGACCACATCGCTGCAGCCCGTCTTGTCCCATATAGCCCATTCCAGAAAGGTACTGAATGTTTCAAACATAGCGCAAGAGATGGAGCATCCCATGGGGAGGGCGTGGTCGATGTAAAATTTGTCCTGGAAGGAAAATCCCAGCAAATCAAAATCCAGAGGACTGATAGGCAAAATGTGAAAAGAGGATTTGATATCACACTTGCCCATCAATGCCCCGCGACCCAAGGCTCTTATCATGGCTACCACAGTATCAAAGGAGGTATAACGCACGGAACATAGGGAATCTGGGATTTCATCGTTAACCGACTGGCCCTTGGGGAAAGAGAGGTCATGAATTAACCTGAACTCACCGGGCGATTTCTTGGGGATAATTCCCAAAGGGGAAATCCTCAGGTTGGGTAGCGGGGGCGAGGAAAAGGGGCCGATGACCTGACCTGACTGAACTTCTTTGTTAATTTTATCTTGCACCAAGCGCCGCATGCTAAGAACAGACCGGTGGTTACCGGTCAAATACGGCTTGCACAGACCCCTAAAGGGGATCCTGAAACCCAGTGTAAAGCCGCGTTCCAAGTAGATCGCTGCCCGCCGATTTGGGTAACGCCCTAGAAGTTGAAGGAGTGGAAGAATCTTAACTGGGCTGGGGCCCTTTGGGAGGGGGAGGATGCCCACAGCCCTGTTTTCTGCCATCACGGCCATCCCTTGGGGGACCTCTCCAATCTCTGGCTCTTGGGCAAGAGGAGCAGGAGTGTTGACCGCCGCAAAGGGAGCACTCATGCCGGAAGCGGCAAGGGTTTCGGGAGCAGGAACCTTTGGAGCTGAATTCCCAGCACAGCCAGCGGTGTTGAACCTTTGGGCCCGCAATAGGCCTGGTAGCTATTGCGGGTGACAGCTTGGCCAGGATGTGGCCACTGTCGGACCTGTCACCGAAGCCTGGTCTGGAAGAGGTCATAAATCGGAGCCAAAGGTCCTGGTCCTTCAGATACCAGCGCATGGAGGGGTCAATGGCGGCCCTCCGTCGGAAGGCTCATCGTAGGCCAGCTATGCGCTCCCTTCATATTCAGTGTAAGCTCTGTATATTATGTCGAGGTACTTGGTGAGGACCCAAGCCCTCTCAGGGAATCTCTGTTGTAGGATGCCAGCATAAATTAAAAAGCCTGGCAACCAGTTCGCCCAGGTGTGAGGCACCTTGCGAGCTTTGCTTCGCTCAGGATCCCGGTCACGGGTCCTATCCTTGTCACTGGGTTCGGGCTTGCGAAAGAGCAGGGCAAAGACATTGATAAAGTCACCCCACAAAATCTTTTCTCTGGTGGCAATGGTTAAGTGAAAGCCAATAGGGGAGGAAGTAGCACCTGTGGGCATAGATCCTCGACCCAGGTTGGCGCATGGGTCAGCCAAGGACATCTGTGGGGCTAGCAGGGGAGGTGGTAGGGAAGCCAGGGGGTCCCAAACCAAACCGGCGGGCCCCTGCCAAACACTGGCGGAGGTGGCGTTAAGCGGATGAGGCTGGAATAGTGGCGGGGCAGACGTGGTGGCATCTCCTGCCAGTAGCTCTAAGGGGAATGAGGCGCCAGGCCCCAATGAACTGGGTGGGATGGCCACCGGAGCAGTTGAACTAGCAGTTGAGGCTGAGGCCACGGGCTGAGGAGTACTAACTGCGGGAGCTGGAGTAACTGAAGGAAGTGGGAGAGGGGGGACTGGGCCGCCCTGAAGGGTAAACCATGGCACCCAAGCCCAGGGGTTGATTTGCCCCATGCCGGCCAGGCGAATTGAGGTGCCAAAGCAGTCTCACCTGTATCCATCATGGGCGTGCTCTGTTCCCCAGCTGGAAAAACCGATATTGCTGCTTGTGCACCCTGGGAAGATGAGGCCACAGAAGGGAGGAGCTCCACTGAAGGCGGTGAGCCTTCTGGAAGAGCCGAGGAAGAGGAGGTGGATGTCTCAATAGCGTCCAGGCGAGCTGTAATAGAAAGGAACAGCGAGCATTGGGTCTGCTGTCGCATTCGCTTGGGCTGGACCACTGAAGGTTTTTTAGGCCTGGCCGGGGGAGGGATCCCCGAGGAACGCTCAGCAGCTTCCAGATGAGAAAGAATTGATGCCAATACCAGGTCTGTGTCCTCATCAGACTCAGAATCGGGCCTTGGCAGCGGTCTTTTGGGGAGGGGAGGCGGGGCCTTCCCCTTCCCTTTCTTTCCACTTTGACCCTTCTTGGGAGGCATGATGCAGAAAGTGAGTTAAGCTTAGCCGATATCGCAAGAAATAAGTAAGCAACTGGGCACCCCGGGCAACAGGCAGCCACCCCACAGTCTTCAAGATCTGCGGATACGAGTTCAAAACCGAGACAGAGAGGCCTGGGGATGGGAAGAGGGGAGCACCACTGCTACCGTTTAGATAGGAGAGATCAGTGCTCAAGAGGCACGGCAAGGGGCCAGCGGTGACGGAGCCGCACTTGAGTGCGGGCGCCCTCAGCCGAGGGCTCCCTGGCCTGGGAACAGGGGCAAGCACCCAACAGGGATCCGCAGCCGCTTCTCAATTTAATTAATTAAATAATTAATTTTGGGGGGGGACGTCCCGCACCCCCGGGAGGTGACAAGCTGGTGCAGACGCCTGCTGGAGGGAGGAGCAGGGGGGTAGGCACGTCGCTGCCAAGAGCGCCGGCGCACAAACAGAGAAGTCGGCGCTGGCAAACACTGGCGCTGCGCTCCAACGCGCACTGCTGCCATCCCTCGCCGACACTGACACTCCCGAGACCACGGCAGCGCAAGCTCATGGCCGCAGCCACTGCCCACTGGAGGCCGGCAGGAAGGTGGGCAAGCAGGAGGCTGGCGACTGGATGGATGGGCCGGCTGGCAGGCGGGCCGGCAGACAAACGGACAGACAGAAGGGTGGGTGGGCAGGCGGGCAGGCAGGCGCGTGCCTCCCCCGCCCACACCCCCGCAGGGGAGGAGGACCATGAGCGCCACACCCGAGCGCGCACACCTGGAACCGCTGCCGGCGCTCACGCTGAGGCAGTAAAGGCCGGCTGCAGGGGGGGTCCTGCACACGTGCGCCACCGCCGCGCTGCCGGCCAACCCGGAACCACGGCAGGCGCACCGAGTGAGCGAGAAGGGAAGAGCCGGTGAGGGGTGGGTGGGCACGATACCGCTGATAGCTCCGGAGCCCCGGAGGCAGCGAGCGCCATCGGAGACAGGCACCGCGACACTCTGTGCACCACCACCAATGTTGGTTGTCCCGCTGGCCAGCAGGCGCCGGCCCAGAGGGAGCCGCACCAGAGCGCGCGAGACCTGCTGTGAGCGTTGGCAACTCGAGAGCATGTGGAAGAGAAGCTTTTGGTGCACAGAAGCTAGGGGTGGATGAAACTCACTTACCTGTCCTTGAAGCTTTTCGCGGTGGGGGGGAGGCGCTTCGCTGCTCCCCCCACAAAGTTCAGGCCAGGGGGGAGGCTTCCCGCCTCACCCGGCCGAAATTCAGGCCGGGGGGGAGGCTTCCCGCTTCGCCCGGCTGAAATACAGGCCGGGGAGGAAGCGCCTCGCCTCGCCCGGCTGCGAACTCAAAAGTTTTTTTTTTTTTTTAAACGCCCCCGTGATAGGCTACATGACGATTAACGTAGCCTATCATGGCTAGATCTGCAAAGTCAGCCATGATAGGCTAGATTAATCGTCACATAGCCTATCACGGGTGACTTTAAAAAAAAAACACACCGCGTACGGATAATGGCGGCCCCCATAGGGAGCCGCCATTTGCGTTCCATATTTGGTTGCTGTAGTCTACGTAAATCTTTACGTAGACTACAGTGACCAAATAAGGAACGGGAATGGCGGCTCCCTATGGGGCCCGCCATTATCCGTACGCGCTTTTTTTTTTTAAGTCACCCATGATAGGCTACGTGACGATTAACGTAGCCTATCACGGCTGACTTTGCAAATCTAGCCATGATAGGCTACGTTAATCGTCATGTAGCCTATCATGGGGGCATTTTTTTTTTTCTTTTCTTGGAATGGCGGCGGCGGCAGCTGGTCGAAAGACCGGCTGCCACTCCTGCCCCGGATGAACACCCGCTGAACCGCCGGCCGGACCCGCCGCCGGGAGGGACATTCGGCAAAGGTAAGTCCCGTCCCAGGGGGGGTGCGGGGGGCAGGGGGGTGCGGAGAATTTCTCCCCAAAACTTGTTTGGGGGGCCGAACACGTTGGCGCTCGGCCCCCCGAAGTTTCGGGGAGAAATTCTCCGCCATCCCTAACAGAAGCACGCTGAGTCCAGGTGGCTGGAATGACGAAGCCGGTCTCCAGCAGGCAGGAGTCCCTCGTTGATTCCAGGTGAGTCTTTAGCTCTTACTAGCTGTGTTGAGCCAGAGAGCTAAGATAGGGAGGGGGTCGAGTTTAAGACAACTTGGCCCCGACTGGTGGTGCGACTGGGGTGCACCAATCTGAGGCCCTTACGTCACCCCACCCACCTGCAATGCCCCCCCCTTTCAGCCAGACAAGCTGGCGCAGGGTAGGGCACTTGTCATGATTAGGAATTACATGATAAGACTAATCTGTCTGTGTTATTTCCCCTCAGTATGTTTGCAATTTATGTCCTCCTCCTCCTACACTTCCTCCTTCATCTCCTCCTCCAAATGCTGGGTTTTTTCTGATGTGCCTGGGAAGCAGAGTTTGTTTACTGTAAAGTTGCAGGTGGCTATGCTTGAGAACCAAGTGCTGTTGGTTGATTCTGAGAATGAATGCTAGGGGCACGTGCTGCTGAAACGCTGCTTATTGCTAACCTGTAGAGTATAAGACCCATTGTACCCAATGGTTCAGGGTTCAGAGAAGCTGTCTGAACCAACCATTGGGTATACCTGTATGCTGTAAGTTACTCAATAAAGTCGCCTTGTAAGCAAACCTTTGAGTCTGATTTATCACTCACTACCTTGGCACTTCTAACCTAAGAGTTCAATGCCATGGCCGGGGGCAACACAATGTGGCCTTGGATCCCTGTGCTTAAATGATGGGAGAGTGAAGTGTTCGTGTTTCCTCTGTCTCTCTATAATCTAAAATTATTTCTAGACCACCTTTAATTTCTTGAGAGAAGCTTTCTCACACCTAATTATGTGTAGATTGAATGCGCAGAAGGGCGGTCAGGACTGCAGGTGCTGGCCCCGCCCCCAATATCCATACCTTCAGTGGCAAGTGGCAAGTGTGAGAGGAGCCCCTACATTTTTAAAGTCATACCCATAAGGACCCTTTTTCATTTCTTACTACACCAGCAGTGGGGAACCTCCAGCCTGACATCTAATCTGACCTGCAGAGGTTCTCCATCTGGCTCATTTATTTATTTATTTATTTGGGTGTTTCTATCTGGCCTTTTAACCACAAAGGCCCCCAAAGTGGATCACCACAAGATACAATAGAATAAAATCATGATAATACAATACCAAGAATAATCAAGAACTGAAAACTGAAGCAGCATTATTTTTGGATAGAAACAAAAATGGTGGGTAGACATGTTTTCCATAAAACAGATTGTGCAGTTATTCACCTTTCCTCAATCATGTTCAGTGCCCTTGGTTATAGCTATTTTTATTCATTAATGTCACACTTCAATATAAATATTTCCATGCCACTTTACAAATAAACTGTTTCTGAATTCACTTTTTTGGGGGGTGGGGGGGCTACAGCTTCTCGTTTATGCCTGGATTAGAGACATTGGTAATCCCACTAAAGCAAGATGGTTTGAAGAAGTTCCAAAACTCACATGGAACTCCTACAGATGGAAGGGCATCAGAGTTTAACATTTCTTTCGAACTGGCATCACAAGCACATTTGAGGAAGTCAGGTAATCTCTACAAGTTTGACTCACCTCTTTGTGGCTCGGCACTTCCCTTCTCATTGAAGTGAACAGGAAAACCAGTGGAATTCTGACTTACAAAGAAGGTAGACCCCCACAGATGATATGATATAATGTTCTTCCCTCTCTAAACAACTCACTTGCCTATGCTTCATCAGAATGAACGGACTGCCAATTCAGAAACTTAACCTCAACATATTATATCAAACTGTGGCTCCTTACAGACCATCTTTCAGTGTTAAGCACCCAGACACTGAGGCAAGGAACACAAACATATGTTTTTAAAAAATCCTGAGGCATTCTGAAGCCTGCCTTATATAATGGTGTGTGTGTTTATAATAAAAATAGAAAATAGACCAAAATTTCAATTTTCAGGCATTTTTGTTATTTTCTGTTAACCTAACTCAAGTAGAAGATTAAATACTGAGAACCCAATAATAAAGAGGTAGGCTGTCCCCTCTCTGAATTCTAGCTCTGAGGAAAATGTTGGCTATTCAGAAGGTACGTATGTATGTGTTCTGGTTTTCTGGAGTAGAGATGCAAAAGAAAGTTGTTGCAATGGAGTGCAGTGTCTTTTATGGTATGACGTATGAGAACAGAGAAGCATCCTTGCCAGTAAATCTTGAGTGAATATTTGAAACATTTGAAAACTATTTCAGGAGGTAGAGTAAGAATAATTACTTTTCTAAATAAACGTTAGTTCGAGAATGTAATTACTCATGCTGGAATTTGTCCCAGAAACTGGAATGGTAGGATTTGGGGGGTGGATGGGAAGAAGCACATAATTTCTTCACCTGTAACTCCCATTTGAATGAAAGAGGCCCAGACAATTTTAATTACTGTGTTCAGGGGAAAGAAAGCTTTCTAATAATTACTAGGCTATGGAACATGTGGAGGGCATTCTTCCAGCTAAAATCCAGCTTTGACCCAACCAATCGTTAAACAGAGGTAGGTTTAGAACCTGACTTTTTGTTTAACATTCCTGGCAGCAATTTTTTAAAACCCAAACAAATATCCTTCCTACATATTTATATTATCATATTTTATTTTTCAATTGTTACTTAAAGGTAATAGTAAGACTCAGTCACAAATGTACACCTCCATTTCAGGGTACAAGTTTTGGGGTGGGGTATTTTTAGGGATGTCAGAGAATTCCGCCATGGATCTCAGTGAGGCCAAATGCCAGTGCATTCAGCCCCCCGAAATCCATGGTGGAATGAAGCCCCCCACCCCCCCGCCCCACGAAATGGGTCCGGAACAGAGCACCTACCTGCTGCGGTCCGCGCTGACTTGCGAATCGCAGTCGCTTCTGCGACCGCCATTCGCTTCTTCCATGTAGCAGTGATAGGCTACGTAAATATTTATGTAGCCTATCACAGCAAAAAAACAACAACGCCATTTGCGTTCCCTTTTTTTTTTGCCGTTTTAGCCTATGTAAATATTTACATAGGCTATTATGGCGAAAAAAAAAGGGAACGCAAATGGCGGCTGCCATAGCCGCCATTTGCGTCTGCTGTTGTTGTTTTTTTGCTGTGATAGGCTACATAAATATTTACGTAGCCTATCACAGCAAAATACAGGGACGTAAATGGCAGTGGCTACGGCGCCTGCCATTTGTGTCCCTGCAGGCTGCCCAGCGGCCGAATGTCTGACTGTGGGCGGCCCTGGCTGGTGGCTCCATGGAATTTCCGTGGAGCAGAGCTGGTTGGAGAGAATTTCAGGGGGAGGGACGGAGCACCTCCCCCCCACTGCGAATGTCACCCTTCAAAAAGGTTAAGTGACTTTCGTACATCCCTAGGTATTTTGGTGATTTGGAGGAAGGTGAGTAGGGGCTGTAGTTTTTGACCCCATTTACTAGTGGTGTCTTCACCCTTGCTATTGTCCACATTCTTCAAAAGGACCTTCCATTCCTTTTCCTTTGCATACAGGAGGCATTTCTTTAATTCTTCCCTCTCTCTGATGGTGTCCATCTTGAAGCCAAGTCAAGATGACTGCATAATTAGGTGGCAGTGCTTGCTGTCCTCACTCTGGTGTCTTCTGGAATATTCCTTTCAGACAGATTGGAAGGATCTCTAAAGAAAATGTGGACATCAGCAAGAAGGAGAGTGAATGAATCTGTGCTTGCCATAGCAAAAATGATGAGAGAGGATGGTGTGGTTTCATGAAACCTTTCTTCTCACCAGACCTTCCCAAATTCAAGACAGTAAAGCTCTTCTGATGTTGCTTGCTCCAGACAATAGATAAAATCATACTAAAGTCCCACTCATTTAAATGGGTCTACTCTAAGTAGGACTTAACACTATGAAAAATTTCAGCAAAAATAGTTCAACTCTTTACATCAGAAGGGTTGCTCATGTCTTGATTGAAAACCTCATGGGGAAGAGGTGAAAGAATAACATCAACCAGGTGCCCTCTAGATGTTTAAGACCACAAGTCCCAGCATTCCTGACCACTGACCATCCTAACTACAGATGATGGATGTTGAAAGGTACCAGATCGGGGAAGCAGAAAGGAGATGGTGAGATAGATGAAATGGCAGCTAAGAACCACTGGTCAGTGGTAGAAAACATGCTGTGTAAACATGCTTTAAAAATGACATTTTGTTTTCTTCTGTAGAAATAATTCCAGGGTTAGGAAAAGATTGCATGATGATGTGAAATGTATGACACATCAGTGTGTCCTTTGCTTTAAACCAAAATATGTTTGTAGGTTCAATTTCCCCCCAGCTATTCTTCCATGGCCATAGTTATAACCTGATTAGTTAGCACAGAGGCCAGATCAGAGGAGAGCAGCTATTTTGGGTAAATTATACTAGAATAAAGATGTGTGATCTTGTGAAACCCTCCTGACTGTTCATTTTCCCCCTGTCAAATTAGATAACTAGTTACCTGTGAGCCAGCTCAATGCTGCTTTTCAAAATAACCTCATAGAGACTAATCACCTATGAATTCTTGCTTATTTTCAGATATAAATTGGTGTTTTTTTCCCTCATACAGTAACATGATTTCTCTATGTTCCATGCTATTTATGAAACACATTATGCCATTAGTATAAGTAGCTCACATTAAATCCAGTTTATCAGCATATCTTTTTTTTAAAAAAAAAAATCATAATGAAGGCCTGATGGTCAATCAATCCTCTTTTAAAAAGTTTGCTCCAGATTTTTATTTAACCTGAAAGTACAGAAATGAATAGTTAATTATGATGAACTGTATAATGTGACAGTGTCGCTGTGTTTTTCTCTCTTAATTGTTTTGAAGACTGCGTTCTGTGCTAATTAAAAATATATCATGAGACATCTCTCAGAGTTCAAAGGGCAGTCAAAAGTAGCCACTTGGAAGTTCTGATTAAGCCTTGCTGTTTTCTTACAGTATAAAGAACCTATGTCACATTTTATAACCTTAATCTTACAATCAGTGTCATATTATTCTTCATTAAAATACCAGATGTTGTCAATTTGCAATTTGCGCTTTCAAATATTCTAATTTCAAACACTATCTCATTAGAATGATAAAGAAAAGTAAGTTTATTTTGGAATTTTAGTGCTAAATAACAAGAACCCAGTGACAAGTTATTGAAGATATTTGACAGCTTTTTAAAATTAGAGTTGGACATTCTTAATGCATTCAGTAGATCATGAACTTAATGCAACATGAGCACTTCAATTAACACTTTGGATTAATTCAGTCAATTAAATGCAAACATATAAAATGGTATAAAAGAACAAAATTTACCATTTGCTAGAAATAGGCTAGAGGTTCTGCAAATTACGTTTCTAGGTGGCACATTAAATGTGAAGACTTTAGAAAGAATTAAACTTCTGATCTGATGTTTGCCCACTATGTTCCTTCTTCATATTCAGTGGTCATATTCATATAGTTAGTGAATAGACACTGAGGAAAATATCAGGGAGAGAAGAAAAACATCCATCATGGAGATGACCATAAGGTTTTATTCAGGGAACAAATGTTTGTGCTGACACCGACAGTTTCATTCAGCAACAGATAACTCTGTCTCACTTGCTTTCATTACCGTTGACTGAAAATGAGGGATGAGAGTACATTTTTTTATTAAAATCAGCATAAAGTTATGACAATGATATGTGGTGTTCCTGTTACAGCAATATGGGGCCTCCTGGTCCCATTAGTCAGTTTTGTTTTGTTATGAAGTAGATGGGGGGGGGGATTGCAGTGGGAAGTAGCTAAAATTTTTAGAAGTGCTTCCCCAGTTTACTGCTCCTCTCTCTGAACCAACTACAGATCACATAGTCAACACTTGGGTGGATTCAGGCTTTCGGGTTGTGAGTTTGTATTCCCTTCACCAAGAGATCAGCAAGTGATGGGAATCAAGTGGAGCTATTGTCTGAATAGGTAGAACAAGCAATGATTCTGCAATGACCAACCTGGAGAAAATCTAGCTTTTCCAATGAAAGGTCTATAACTAGAGAGAACCCTTTTGATTTCTACTAGTACCGAAGTGACCTCTCAGCAGGCCTTCCCCCAAATTACATGTTAGTATCTTCAGCTACTGAAAGGAAATCAACCCTGAGTGCTCATTGGAAGGACAGATACTGAAGCTGAAGCTCCAATATTTCGGCCACCTAATGCAAAGAGAAAACTCCCTGGAAAAGACCCTGATGCTGGGAAAGATTGAAGGCAAAAGGAGAAGGAGATGGCAGAGGATGAGATGGCTAGATAACATCACCGATGCAATGAATATGGACTTGAGCACACTCTGGGAGAGAGCGGAGGACAGGAAGGCCTAGTGTGCTATGGTCCATGGGGTCACGAAGAGTCGGACACGACTTAACGACTGAACAACAACAATGCTGAAGATACATATTATATTCCCATATGAGAAAAGACACTAATGGGAATACAAAACGTACCTTGATTGTTAGAGCACTGATTTTATATTAGGCACAAATTAAACCCTTGCGTTAAATGGGAGAAAAATATGCACTTCTTAATTGCCCTACTGAAATCAGATAGATAGTAGGGACTGGATTGTGCCCACAATGAACAGAATTTATAATCAAATGGAAATTAACTGGTTTTCATAATGAGAGAACCACCCATCACATTGCAAAATCCAGTGAATTGATTAATTAATTCATATCTGCCGCTCCTAGTTCTGATTGTTCTTCAGATCAGTGGCCTAAAGGTTAACAAAAGGCTTGGATTCAAGGAAATGCATGTATCTCCATGTGTGATAGGGATCTCTCACATTCCTCCAAAGGTGCTTCTGATGTTGAGAGAATCCTCTGAAATGGTATGTGGAATAGATGGCTGCAGCTGAGGTGTGGGGTGTGGGATAGCTGGAAAGGATTCAGGCTGTATCTTCAGGGGATATCTTTCCCACTCATGTCTGTGTAATCCTATTATCAGTGGGTTGCATCCAATGTTAGTCCTACTTAGAGTAGACACATTGACATGAATGGGACTTAAGTTAGACTAACATTGCATACAACCCAATATTTCACTGGTGTTCATTTATTCTTGGACATAAGGACTGGTCCATATGGTTGATATTAGCCTCTGAAAGGCATTGCTGAAATGTGATGGTGTTTTTATATTAGTGAAGGTGCAGGATGAACAATTGATAATATGCCCATTATGAGGTCCGGTAACTTAATGTTGCCAGGGAAAATGAAAATACCTACATTGCTGCTGGGTAGCTCATTGTTGCCAGTGTGTAGGAGTTTTAGGTCAATTTGTGCACAGAGAAATTAGTGCCCGTCACTGTATGGAGGAGCTAGATCAATTAAAGTATTATATTGGATATTTATGCTATTCCAAAATATTGAGTTGCTAAATATTCTTAATATTTTAAGCCTGCTATGGCTATCATTGGTAATGCAGCATGCTTTCTGTCATTGCATGATAACATAATCTGAGTCATGCAGAAATGGTCATAATATTTAATAACAGTCATAGCTCAGCCAGAATTGATGAAGCTTAATAAAGGCATAAATGGATGAGACCACGTGGCCTCCAATGAGACTATATCTTCTTGGTGTTAAAGAATTTTCAGTTGAGAACATGTAACGTACTCAACAACATTGGTTCCTCTGAAATTGTGGAGATGCAACATAACAGTGAGACAATATCAGAGACTCCATCAGCGTATCAGATGGTAACTCAAATCCGCATTGTCTTTATCAGCTATTAACATACTATCATTCGAATGTGGATTGTCTCTTACAAAAACATTACAGGAAGAATAAATGTTTACAAGATGGTTTTTGTATAATTAAAGAGCAGTCTGGTGGTGAAGACTTGCATACAAATTGTAGAGAGAAACCCCAAAGAGTAATTGAAGACATTGTTTTAGGAGGAAAAAAAATTCTGGTGGAAAGCCCAGCATGGCTGCTGTGCCATAGACTGCATACATTACAGAAATGAGGATGACCGAGGACATCTTCCTAAACTTTCTGCAAGTGGAGCAAGCTTTGAATGACTGCTGCTTCTCATTAAGGTTAGATTTTATTTTAGGTATGCCACCGATCTTTGGATGCATGATGGAGTCCAAAAACTCTTTCGACTCAAGCAAATGGATAGTTGGTATTAAATTGGGATATATAAAACAACTCTGCTCCTCTTCCCATGCCATGGATAGTGTGATCCTAATTTAATACCATGACCACTCTATACGTGGCCAATTTGAAATCAGTCCATACTCTGGCTGGAACATTCATAAAGCCCTCTTTTTAAATCTTTCCTTGATATCTGTTTCTTCAACAATGAAAAAGTCCTAGTCCTTATCAGCCCTGTTTTCTCTCATCACCCTTCTTCTGGTTCTCTGACCAAGATTCTCCAGGTCTGTCATTTCACTGATTCCAATCATGGCATTTGGTCCGTAAGCAACAGGAGATATGGTCAGGATCAGGAAGCCTAAATAATATGTGGCAGGCTGGCAGCATTACACTCAGTTTAATATGGGCTCAAGCCATTTCATAGGATCAGGTTATTTTCATCTAGATAATAGGCTTGATCAACAGCAGCAACAATAAAACTAATGCTATACTTGATCATAGATGAATGATACATGCAAATTAGTACTGATAACATCTTTTGAGACACTGACGTCATGACCACAATGAAAGGAGGTTTCAAAGATTCTCTGAAGGTATTCTATTTCTACATGATGGAAAAATCATCTAAAATATCTCAAATATTCTTAGTGATATTTTGAGCACTTACATTCTTACATTCTTAAACTTAGATTGATGTCTCTTTCATTTCATCTTTGTAGATTACATTGATACATTGCTATTTTCCAGAATAGAATTTCAAGGTTAGTTCCATACGATTGAGAAGTGGTGCAGTGCTGACAAGGAGAGATGCCCAGATCAGGGGAGCTGTGAAACAAGCAATCAAACCATAGGTTCAAGGGGCTGGTACAGGCATACATGTACACTTGATTTCTCTACACTGGCACCAGCTTATATCATATCCATAAATGTATGTGTATAGCATACACATGGTCCATTCTTGTGGACATTCAGTTCTTCACACAGACATTTCTATTCAGGATTATGATTCATTCAAGATACAAGCAAGTTCCTGCTTGATGTCCCATCATGTTCTTTTGAGGAATGTTCTGAACCTATCACTTGTTTGTCCAGGTATGTGATCATTTTGGGGCCCCTGCCATTTGTGGTTAAGATACCCAAGCAAGTTAATAGTCCCCGTGTGTGGGTGAGCAGCAGCAAGGCTGGGAATTTCTCTGTTGCCAAAGAGACACATGACAATAAGCCCATTCCATATGACCCTGGTTCCATTGCATCTCCTGCAGTTCAAGACTACTTGCCTCTGATTGAGCTCAAGCCCATCCAACACCAAATCAGTGCTGCAGAACAGTCTGATAGCATTTTCATTCCTTGATGGCATTTTGATTGGCCTGGATACTGGATTCCTGCTCAAGTGCAAGAAGTTCCTGTGCCCCATACTGTTTGCACCCAAAGTATGATTTGAAGATCTGAGCTTTGATTTCCAGGAAAGACACAAGCCCTGATTTTAAGGAGACCCTCAAAGCCATTTGCAAAATGGATTCAAAATATGTCCCAGCAGATGTGTATTTTTTGTTTGCCCTCCTTCTCATGGGTTGGGCTTTATTAGGGTTGGGTGGTGTGGGTTATGTGGTGTTTTTTTTTAATAGACTGGTAAATTCATTAGGCCCATGTACCTTAAAGGTTTTTCTATCTTGCCTTTGTTTCCCACTCTAATTTCTGGGCTTTATTCTTTTTGGGGGGCGGGGAGGTCTCTTGATGCCCTTCCCACATCTGATGTTGTGATTTCCCAAATATGAAAAGCAGCTTCTAGTGTGGCACAAAGGAGGCATACGTCCATTCTATCATTTTAGGGACAATTCACCTGGGTACATTTATCACCTGATTTCTCCATAGTTGATGATGACTGGCAGCTAAATGTGTGAGAAAAGCCTAATAAAAGTTCCATTGAAAAGCAAAAGTTCTGTATCTGGTGCTAGATCTGTGTTAACCAAGCCAGATAGGGCAAGGTTCTAAATCACACAGGAAGCCTATAAGCATAGAGCAGGCCACTTCAGACATTCCCCCAATGGGGAATGGGCCCACCAGGATGAGACAATGGGGGCCACCAGATGCAGCCCTCTTCTCCCCGCTTATGTGATGGTTAATTGCATGAGATGCAACAACAAGTGAATAGAGCTTTTGATATCTGAAAAACTGAAGTTGCTCCCATTACAGTACAGTGACATCAAGGATAGTATCCAGTGGTGGTGTAGCACTAGCACTAATGATGTTGCAGTAGTGTAAACCAATGCTAGTGCAATGTCATTAGCACTTGCTAGTGCAAAGGGGAAAAGCTGTGATTTGCTGCTGAAAGCAGTGGATTTTTTATCTACAGTTTATCTACAGGAGTGGATTTTTAAAAATAATTTAACTCTTCTGTTTTGGTGGAATATTTAGACTCCATTTCTATTTTTTATTTTGGCATCATCAACTCTTTCCTGCTTTGCTCTAGCAAGTGCTAATGACACTGGGCTAGTGTTGAGTGGTGCTAGCACAACATCATTCGTGCTAGTGCTGCACCACCCTCAGATACTATTCCTAGTTTCCAACAGTATACAATACTAGCTGTTTCATACAAAGTTTGGCTTATGGGCTATAGCAGGAGGTTTTCTAAAGGAATAGTAGTGAAAATCTTGAAAATGTTCATGCATCCAGACAGCACTATGCACAGCTGTACATCAAAGCACACACAAATATTGCAATCCACCCTGTTTGTCGCTCCTTAAAAAAACGACACCAAAAACCCACCTGCTTCTGGTTAGCTAATTGAACTAGTAATTACTGTTGAACATGTGGGCTGTTTGTTTCCTGCTTGAAATAATTATACAATGAAGCCTCCACGAAGGCTATCAGCAGGAAGCTAACAATTGTATATTGGTGAGAAGAGTTTGTAAAACACTTCTATCCTTTTTTTGCCAGATGGAGTAACAGATGGGTTTATAATACATACAAAAACTGTCTATATGATCTCCGTTCTCAACTGGCAACCACAGCTAAAATATACAAGGCTGCATGGCAATTTGTCTATTGCTGTCTGATTGCTAGGAGATTGTCGTGATGATCTAAACATCATTCCTAAACCAAGTGCTTGGGTTCTAGTCACATTTTGATCTCCAAGGCCTCAGCAAACATGAAGTATCCTCTGAAGGGGACTGCTACCAATATTGCAGTTCTTCTCAGAAGCTTTTATGTAATTCATGACAAATTCAAACTTCTATTTTTGTGTTATGCTTGTTACCATTCATTAACTGCAAGACAAAATTCTGTATAGGAGTTATTTGAGGCTGCCATGTTTCATTTTGTTTACTTGGATGTTAAAACATTTTCAGGACTGTTCATACTAATGGTTTTGATTTTGTGCTTTCTTATCTGTCACACAGTAATTAATTCTTTTTAAAAAATGTACAAATATTTTGATTTTTCTAAAAAAACACAAAAACTAGAAATGGACTGTATTTTGGAACTGGTGAGTTCTGAATATGAAATTCCCCCAGCTTGGAAATTAATGCTCCAATATGAGCTGAGTCCACCCACCCTCCAAATTCCGGCATGTCTTATATTGGTACTCCCCTGGCTCAGCTAGCCACCCTGTCAGGACCACCCCCTTTCTGTGAAAAGAACAGGGTAACAACCACCAGAGTGGAGAGCTGGTAGGCCTTTCATCCTGAAGACCTGGGCACACCAGGCATACTCAGGAGCATTGTTTCCTGTGTGGCTTGCATGGGGCTTGTCGTTTTCTATACATCCCCGTTCAGAGAATTGTAAGGGAAACTACGAATCTAATGCATCCCAGAAGGAAATGATGTGTGGGAAAGGATGCAGGGTAAGTTGCTTTTGGAAGGTGGTGGGGACTGGCAGAGAGAACAACCTTCCCAAGGTTCAGCTTTCCAAGCTTTCTCAGAAAAAAAACAACCTTGGAAATTCCTAGGAATTCTCCAGGAAAGCTTGGTAAAACCTAATGAATTATGGTGAGATCCTGAGGTAGCTTGCTCATCACTAATACAAACAGGTGCTATAGTGCAGGGGTGGGGAATGTGGTACCCACTGGTACCACTACACCTTAGGCACCTTTCTTGACACCTGTCAAGGTACCCTACCCATCCCACTTAAAAAAAACCACAATCAACATATTTTCTTACTGGCAGCTGGGATTGCTGGGAAATAGTTTTTTGTTGGTGCTGAAAACTGTGGGTTCAAATGAATTGTTTAGTGTGTTGAGAATCCAACCCCATCTCTGCTTTGTACTCAATATCTGGCCAGGTTACTTGTCCTTTGCCTCACGTCCCATGCTAGCCATTTTGAGGTGGTGTCCAGGACAGTTTCTCAAATTACCAAATATGTCCAGGGCTCAAAAAGGTTGCCTAGCCCTGCTGTAACGTATTGACTCACTCTTCACTGATTAATATTGTATCTACTTACCTTGAGAGAACATGCAGATTTCAAGTCATTCTAGATATACCAACACAATTTAATCCTGAAATTACGTGTTGTTATTTTTTAAATATTTATTTATTCAATTTACACCCCACAAACATGGCTTTAAAAGACCACAGGTTGGCTTACAAGACATAAAAGCAATAAAAGTATCATATCAAACAGAAGAAAAGCACTGTTTGCATAATAAAAAACTATAGCAGCTATCATATTACCATACTCCATGCCCAGAGCATTCCTTTAAAAAAATTAAAACAAATCAGGGTTGGCAAACAGGTTTTTTCTCTCTCTTTCTCTAACGTGTCAGGAATGTAAAACATGGAGTATATGTGTGTATGTGTGTCTGAGTGTGCGTGGGAGAAATGTTAACTGTGTGCTTCACAACTGAAGTACCCATGTTGAAGGAGGGGCTGTAATGGAACTAAATAGACAGACTAAGCGTCTAGTAAGGGAAGAGGAAGTGCTGGGACAGGAAGTCTGTCAGAAGGCTGTCCCTGCAGTTGGTGTAAGCAGACTGGTTGAGCTCACTTATAACAGATTAAAAACCTTTCCTCTAATCTAAAGCCTGCCAGTGATTTAAACCAATGAAACAGGGGTCTCTATGTAAGGCAATAAAGCTCTGGGTCTAAAATAATGTAGCTGCACCACTGTACAGTGTATCTGTAGTAGTAGTGGTTGTTGTTGTTTTTAACCCTGCTTTTGTTTGGTTGCAAGGAACCATTTAGTGATATATTTTTTTTAAAAAAATCCCATTTACAAGAGTGAATCAGCACTCCTATACAGTTTTTTAAAAACCCACACAATGGTTCTGCTTCTGGGGAAATTATTTAAATTCTTCTTTTTTTAATATACGGGGGTGAATTTTTTTAAAAAATAATTTAAATGCAAGAAAGAAAAAAACATTCTGCTTTGGTGAAAGTTTTAGAATGCATTTTTATTTTGTACTTTCAATTTTCCCATTTACTACAGCACACCAGTCCTGTGCATTTTGAATATATCATTTTTAAAAAACCTTTACAAATCCACTCGTAATATTCTCAGTTTAAATGATAAACAGAAGTACATTATCTTTAGTATGTGTGAGATCCTCAAAATAAGTTGAATGCTGTAAGCTGGGTAAATTCATATACTGAGCCCATTATTTTTAGCTTTTGGCTCCATCACTAGTGCTGTCCTCCAGTGTCACGTGGCATGTCATCCACAGGGAAATCAGATGCTCACTTTTCCTTAGGCAGATTCCTTGTGTAGGAATCTGTGGTTACTGCTGCTGGAGCAAGATACTCATTGACATGTATTCTGTTAAGCAAAATATACTGTTATTTTCTCAAAGGCATATTCAGCTATCGTTATGCACTTGTTTAGCTTCTTTGTACACACTCCTATCTCCAATTTTGTACAGAGAGCCAGAATATCCCTGCACCAAGCAATGCTCACACAATGACTCTGCCATTTCTGTACACCAGTCCTGGCAGTTCCTGTAGATATGACTGAGCTGACCTGGATGTTCATTGGTTTACATTGATGTATGTCCTTTGGTTGTTGAATTTTCCATCAATTAAGTCGGCAACCTATGTGGGAAAAAAAACCATTTTTGAAGCTGTTTGAAAGGAAGCCACTTCCAAAATTTGGAGGCATGAAATGCCCAAACAAGTTCTAAAGCAGGCCTGTGCAACTTGTGACACACTAAGTTAAAGTATCCTACCACCCCCACATCATGGCCTCCCAAGGAACATGGCAACTTCTCCCTTTTGGAGTCCTAGGCAAAACCACAGCTTAAGCAAATACCCTTTAGGCCACTATACAGGAGTGGTGGGCTACATTCACCTTGATGGGATTCAAGCTGAGTGCATGATCCTAAAGTAGGGTCCCTAATGGGGTGCCTGTGGGCACGCCCATGGGTGCCTGCACAGCTCTTCACTCCCTGCCGCCTTCAAAAATATTTTTTAATAAAACAATGAAAAACATTAGGGTGTCAAGTTCTCTTGTTTGTTCCTGATCCAGCTGCTGATCAGCTATTCAGTGAGTAGGAACTGAAAGCAAGGCAACAGGGGAGGGGGAAGAGAAATAGCAAGGCTAGAGTCAGGGACTGGAGGAAACAGCAAGATAAAGGGGTAAGTGGGAGAGCAAGGCTAGGGGCTATGGATGGGGACAGGATAGAAATAGCAAGGAAAGGGGTTGAGGGAGAGAAATAATGAGGCCAGAAGCTGGGAGTGGAGAGACAGAGGGAGGGAGAGAGGGAGCAAAGGGGAAAGTGTGGATGGAAGAAGATTGGGTGGTCCAGGAAATATTTGTGTAAGAACGAACACATTTTATCTTCCATAAACACTGTTAAAGGAGTACAGTCTGCCATTTTTTGAGGATTTACAATCTTAGATAAATTCTGAAGTTAATTTGGGAAAGTTTATATTATAGACTAGGTCTGGCTTTACAAAATACACTTGATCTTATCCTTGTGGGAGAGAACATGGTGTCAAAACATAATAGATAGTAAACAAAATTACCTAGGATTTTTTTAAAAAAATCTCAAATAACACTAAATAATATTATGCCCTGTCTTGATCTAAATAGCTTCTTTATTATTCTAAAATATTATAAATTTATTATAATAGCTCAACAAATATGCAGAATAATTTAAATGACAGTAAAAAATATATTGTCACAACATATCAAAGTATAAATAATGACAGCATGAGAAAAGCTGAGATTGCTCTTTGGATACATGTCGTGCAAATAAAAAGCTTTTTAAATGTTGAAATCAATTGACTATGTAATGCTATGTTTTCTGGTGGGAATATTACAGAAAACATGACTGGAAGTTGTTTGTTGCAATGGTGAAGCGAGATTTTCCTCAGGTTATTACCAGCCCAAACATTCATCATTATAAACCACTTCATTTTTATTTTATTACATTGATTCCCCTTAGCACCCAAGACAGTTTGTACACCTCCAAAATTCAAAAACATTGATTTGCCTAAATTATTCAATACTTTAGTGTATGGCCATTATGTCATTTAACACTTTAGACAAATCAATACAACTTTTAAAAAGCCTTCTTATTCAGAAGGTACTACAAAAGTGTTTTGCTTGAATCAGTGGTTTTCTCTAGCTTGATGATGTTGCATAAACTGGCTATATTAATACACAATAGTGTGTGTGTGTGTGTGTGTGTGTTTATGTGAATATACCCACAAACGATGTAGATACACTGACTAATTTAACCAAGCTGGGAACACATGTAGAATAAAGGGGTTCCATTGATTTTGCTTTTAGCATACCACTTCCACTTCAGTTCGGTTGAACAACCGTTCATATCTTTAAAATAAAATCATTTCTGTGAGTATGAATATCCCAATACTAGTGGCTGTCAGAGCATGATTTGAACCACTGCTATTTATATCATAAAAGGAAAAAAACACAATGGATGACTGTACCATATAGTTATATAGCATGTTTTTATCTGTGGGAGCAAACTATACATTCTTTTCTATGTTCATCCATCACAGGTAGATAGTAACTTTCATCCCCATTACATAGATGAAAAAATAAAGTAACATTTAAAATAAAATATCCCCATCCAGTTAGGAAAGCCTGCAGCACAGTAGTAGGGCCATGCCGACAGTTGTTGTTCAGTCGTTCAGTCGTGTCCGACTCTTCGTGACCCCATAGACCATGGCACGCCAGGCCTTCCTGTCCTGCACTCTCTCCCGGAGCGTGCTCAAGTTCATGTTCATTGCATCGGTGATGCTATCTAGCCATCTCATCCTCTGCCGTCCCCTTCTCCTTTTGCCTTCAGTCTTTCCCAGCATCAGGGTCTTTTCCAGAGAGTTTTCTCTTCGCATTAGGTGGACAAAATATTTGAGCTTCAGCTTCAGTATCTGTCCTTCCAATGAGCACTCAGGGTTGATTTCCTTTAGGATTGACTGATTTGACCTCCTTGCAGTCCAGGGGACTCGTAAGAGTCTTCTCCAACACCACAGTTCAAAAGCATCAATTCTTCGGCGCTCAGCCTTCCTTATAGTCCAGCTCTCACAGCCATACATTACTCCTGGGAAAACCATAGCTTTGATTAGACGGACCTTTGTCGGCAAGGTGATGTCTCTCTGCTTCTTACTATGCTGTCTAGGTTTGCCATAGCTTTCCTCCCGAGGAGCAAGCGTCTTTTAATTTCATGGCTACAGTCACCGTCTGCGGTGATCTTGGAGCCCAAGAAAGTAAAATCTGTCACTGCTTCCATTTCTTCCCCTTCTATATGCCAGGAAGTGATAGGGCCAGATGCCATGATCTTAGTTTTTTTAATGTTGAGTTTCAAACCAGCTTTTGCACTCTCCTCTTTCACCCTCAACAAGAGGCTCCTGAGATCCTCTTCACTTTCTGCCATTAGGGTGGTATCATCTGCATATCGGAGGTTGTTGATAATTCTCCTGGCAAGCTTAATTCCGACCTCTGATTCATCCAACCCAGCATTTCTCATGATGTACTCTGCATATAAGTTAAATAAGCAGGGCGACAATATGCAGCCTTGTCGTACTCCTTTCCCAATTTTGAACCACTCGGTTGTTCCATGTCTGGTTCTGACTGTTGCTTCTTGACCCTCGTACAGGTTTCTCAGGAGACAGGTAAGGTGGTCTGGTGCTCCCATCACTTTAAGAATTTGCCACAGTTTGTTGTGATCCACACAATCAAGGCTTTAGCGTAGTCAATGAAGCAGAAATAGACGTTTTTCTGGAATTCTCTTGCTTTCTCCATGATCCAGCGAATGTTGGCGATTTGATCTCTAGTTCCTCTGCCTCTTCGAAACCCAGCTTGTACTTCCGGTAGTTCTCTGTTCACATACTGCTGAAGCCTAGCTTGTAGGATTTTGAGCATCACCTTGCTGGCATGTGAAATGAGCACAATTGTGCAGTAGTTTGAACACTCTTTGACGTTGCCCTTCTTTGGAATTGCAATGTAAACTGACCTTTTCCAGGCTTGCGGCCACTGTTGAGTGTTCCAAATTTGTGGGCATATTGAGTGCAGCACTTTAACAGCATCATCTTTTAGGATTTCAAATAGCTCAGCTGGAATACTGTCATCTCCGCTAGCTTTGTTGTTACTAATGCTTCCTAAGGCCCACTTGACTTCACTCTCGAGGATGTCTGGCTCAAGTTCAGTGACCGCACTATCATGGCTATCAGGGACATTAAGATCTTTCCTGTATAGTTCTTCTGTGTATTCTTGCCACCTCTTCTTAATTTCATCTGCTTCTGTTAGGTCCCTGCCTTCTTTGTCCTTTATCATGCCCGTCTTTGCACAAAACATTCCCTTGAGATCTCCAATTTTCTTGAAGAGATCTCTTGTCTTTCCCATTCTGTTGTTTTCCTCAATTTCTTTGCATTGTTCATTTAAGAAGGCCTTCTTGTCTCTCCTTGCTATTCTCTGGAACTCTGCATTCAGTTGGGTATATCTTCCCCTTTCTCCCTTGCTTTTCGCTTCCCTTCTTTCGTGAGCTACTTGTAAAGCCTCATCAGACAGCCACTTGGCTTTCTTGCATTTCTTTTTCTTTGGGATGGATTTCGTTGCTGCCTCCTGAACAATGTTATGGAGCTCCGTCCATAGTTCCTCAGGCACTCTGTCTATCAGGTCTAATCCCTGAAATCTATTCCTCACCTCCACTGTATATTCATAAGGGATATGATTTAGGTCATACCTGAATGTTTTAGTGGCTTTCCCTACGTTCTTCAATTTAAGCCGAAATTTTGCAAGAAGCAGCTCATGAGCCACAGTCAGCTCCAGGTCTTGTTTTTACTGACTGTATGGAGCTTCTCCATCTTTAGCTGCAAAGTACATAATCAATCTGATTTCGATATTGACCATCTGGTGATGTCCATGTGTAGAGTCATCTCCTGTGCTGTTGGAAAAGAGTGTTTGCTATGATCAGCGTGTTCGCTTGGCAAAACTCTATTAGCTTTTGTCCTGCTTCATTTTGTACACCAAGGCCATGCCTGCCTGTTATCCTGGTGATTTCTTGACTTCCTCCTTTAGTATTCCAATCCCCTATGATGAAGAGGACATCTTTTTTTGGTGTTAGTTCTAGAAGGTGTTGTAGGTCTTCATAGAACCGATCAACCTCAGCTTCTTCGGCCTCAGTGGTTGGGGCATAGACTTGAATTACTGTGATGTTGAATGGTTTGCCTTGGATTCATACTGAGATCATGCTATCATTTTTAAGATTGTACCCCAGTACGGCTTTTCCCACCCTTTTGTTGACTATGAGTGCTACTCCATTTCTTCTAAGGGATTCTTGCCCACAATAGTAGATATGATGGTCACCTGAATTAAATTCGCCCATGCCTGTCCATTTTAGTTTGCTGATTCCCAAGATGTCGATGTTCAATCTTGCCATCTCATGTTTGACCACCTCCAGCTTACCATGATTCATTGATCTGACATTCCAGGTTCCTAAACAATGTTGTTCTTTACAACATCGGATTTTCTTTTCACCACCAGACACATCCACAGCTGAGTGTCCTTTCGGCTTTGGCCCAGCCGCTTCACTCTTTCTGGCGCTACTTGGAAATACCCTCTGCTCTTCCCCAGTAGTATATTGGACACCTTCCGACCTGAGGGGCTCATCTTCCGGTGTCATATCTTTTAGCCTTGTGATACGTTCCATGGGGTACATATCACATGCCCACAGTACTAAGTTTAATTCCTGGCATCTCCAGGTGAGGCTAGAAAATACTAGGGCTCTGCATGGACCCCCTGATCTGACTTGAAAGCCGCTTTAGAGCTCTGAAGCAGGCCTGATTCAGCTCGGGCTGATTCCCCCCCCCCCGGACTCTTCTTGGCGTACGAGGTCAAAGAAGGATTCAGACATCTTAATCCCACTTCAGCCACCCCAACACGCCACCCATTCCCCAGCTCCTTACCTGGACCCTTGTCCCATGGGGAGGGGGGGTGCCGCTGCCAGGGGAGCTGCTGCTGCCAATGCTACTAGTGTCACCAGTGGAAAATGCTATCCATCGCAGCCTCCCAACCACCAACAGGCACGAGAGCAGGAGTTGCCCTCCAACTGTGCCCTCTCCCTTCCTTGGAAGGAGGGAAGGGCACCCAGTTGGAGGTCAGCTCCTGCCTCTGCTGAAACCTTTATGGGTTCCTTGCTTGTGAGGAGCCCATGAAGGCTTGAGTCAGGCAGCACCAACTGCTCTCTCTTCCTTCCTAGAAGGAGGGGAGGGTGCCTGGTTGGAGGCTGACTCCTGACAATGAGGGTGGGCTGCCACCACTACCGCTGCCAGCTCCTAGGCCCTCTGCATGCGTGCGGGCAGCCATCCTGTTTCAGGGAATGGGGGGAACCATTTTTTCCTCTTTTTGTGCTGTGGTGGCTGTGCCCACGAGTGGCAGATCTGTGATTTTTCTGGTTCCGTCCATGGAGGTAGATGTGCTCTGTGATATGTTGGTGGTTTGGGGGATTTGCTCTGCAAAAATCAAGAGGATCCCTGCCAAGTATCTATGTTTTTGTGCCATGGCTACACCCATGAGTGGAGGATCCATTATTTTTCTGGTTCAGTCCATGGAGGCAGATGTGCTCTGTGATTGGATGGTGGCTTTGTGGGTCTCCCCTTTAAAAGGGGAAATCATGATTGAAATCATGAGGATCCCTCTTTGATTTTATGGATCTTCATTTTACCCATTCCCTATAGCATGTGCTTTCTTCTCAACTTCATTCTGCCAAGGGAAAGTGCGAAGGGTTAAGGCTTCCTCTGCCATGCCTGGCAGAGACTGGGGCAGTTGCTCTCAGGGGCTAGGACTGGAGCAGAGAGAGAAATGCCATGGAGCTTTCCTCTCAGCTCCCGTCCCATTCTGTTGCTGCCGCTGCCGCCACCATCATAACTGCACATAACACAGCAGCTTATCAGGGCAGTGGAAGGCCGTTCAATGATCAGGTGTCTCATGTACCCCAATGGATCATCTTGCTTCCACTGCTCTAGTACGCAGGTTGTTTTTTTTTAAACCCATCCAAACATGATAGGCTACATAAAGATTTACGCAGCCTATCAATCAAATATTTTTTTAAAAAAAACCTAGCCATGATAGGCTACGTAAATCTTTACGTAGCCTATCATGTCTTCTTCTTTTTTTTTTTTTTACACAAGCCTGGAAATGGCGGCAGCGGCAGCCGGTTGGAAGACCGACCACCGCCGGAGCTGCCGCCAGAGCCACCACCGCCCGGAAGATCCACCCCAGGTGAGTCTCGCCCTGGGGGGGGGATCCGGGGGAGGGCAGGGGGTGGCAGGCCGTTCCGCCCCGGAGTTTGGGGGGCCGAATGCACTGGCATTCGGCCTCACCGAGATCTGTGGCGGAATTCTCTGACATCACTATCTAGAAAATACTCCTGTCTCAAACCCTGTAAAGCCACTTCCAGTCACTGTAGATGATATTGAGCTATATGGTCTGATGTGATATAAGGCAGCTTCCTATGTTCCTCTGAATATTAGGGATGTTAGAGAATTCTGCCATGGACTCCAATGAGGCTGGAGAATCTGGTCCCTCAGAATCCATGGTGGAACGGACCACCCACCTCTACCACCCCGTGAAGTTGCCCCAGAACGGATCCTACCTGCCACTGGCCGGGTCCAGTCCGTCCATTGCTGTCCACTGCCGGTCTGCGGAAGGAAATGGCGTCCGGTGTAGCAGACCCCATTTACGTCCCTTCTCTTTGCCATGATAGGCTACATAAATCTTTACATAGCCTATCACGGCAAAGAGCAGGGATGCAAATGGCATAGCGGATGCCATTTGCGTCCCTGTTCTTTGCAGTAATAGGCTATGTAAATCTTTATGTAGCCTATAATGGCAAAGAGCAGGGATGCAAATGGCGTCCGCTACGCTGAATGCCATTTGCATCCGCAGACTGGCAGTGGCTGGAAGTCCACCAGCGGCTGGCAAGGATTCCGTGGGGGAGGGATGGATTGCCTCCCCCCTCGTGGACTCCCATGGAGCGCTCTTAAGGAGCGCCTCCAGCAGCACCAGACAGGCCACTTAACAAGATCAGCCTCGGATGGCCTTCTCTCTGTCCCATCAGCCAGGACAGCTAGACTGGTGGGGACAAGGGAGAGGGCCTTTTCTGTGGTGGCCCCCACTCTGTGGAACTCCCTCCCTAGGGAACTCCGTCATGCCCCCTCTTTAATGAGCTTCCGTCGTGCATTAAAAACGTTGTTGTTCAGGCAGGCATTTGGGGTGGGTTAGGGTATTTTAGAAAATGATTTTATTGTAGAATTTATTGTTTTAAACTTTTTTATTGTATGTTGTACATCGCCCAGAGTGGCTGGGTGACCAGCCAGATGGGCGATTAATAAATTTAATAATAATAATAATAATAATAATAATAATAATAATAACGGACTCCAGATAAGGAGATTTCGTACATCCCTGCTGAATATCCATGTGCCAAAACAGGCTTCTGTGAATGGATAGCATGCAGGATGCAACCAACCTGTGCAGAGTGCTATGTGGGCAAAACAACATTTCCTGTATGACCTCACAAAAAATCCATGCCATTCCATAGACTGGAGCCTTTGAGTAGTTTCATTTTGAGCCTGTGCGCTTGCAGGGCCCACCACTCACACAGTGGGACATTGGCACTTCTAATGAACCCCAAACTAGCAGAAACACTCATTTCTGGGATGGGGCAGGTCAGCAGACATGACCTGATCCAGAAATTAGTGTTTCTGCTCATTTATGGAGTTATTTTTAGAAGAGCCAAAGCCCTGTTGTGCAAGCAGTGGTGGAGGAGCCCCATTGGCTACTGCCCAGTGTCTTTCATTTTCAAAGGGACAAAATGTAAGCCCTGTTCAGACATTTACCTGATCGCATGAGGGCTAAAGGTGGTTATGAGGTGTAGGAGTGCACGCAGTAGACCCTCCTACATGCATGTGGATGAATGTGCTTAGAAGCTTCTGTGTAATCTTGAACCCTGCTTGATCAGGGTTCACAATAATGTGTTTGGGTTTCTAAGTGCATCCACCCAAACACGTGTAGAAGCCCCCTTCAGCCTTTCACATGAAACACATGAAGGTTACAATTACATGTGGAACAAATGGGGAATGTTTATACCAGCATGCGGGGGGAAAGGCTGAAATGCACCATCTCTGTTTTTAGCCTGCCCACATTCAGGCTAATGGCTGAATAGGGGTACGGGTCTTACACTTTCTGGATAGCTAGACTTCCAGTGACTAGAAGAACAATCATACAGACTGTAATCTGATGTAGTAAATGCTGAGCCCATTGTATGAGACTGAAGTGTGTAATAGGACTATGGTCACTTTCCTACACAAATCTTTCTGTTGCTTTTTGTAATAGGAAATTGCTGCCATATGTATAAGTCTCATATCTAAGGTCATACCTGGCCTCAGTTGTTTATTACATAACACAAGGCATATTTGAAGCCAATGAATACACCATCTCTTTGACTAAAGGATTCTTATACATCATCTTAGTTATTCTTTCATAGGCAATTTACTGAAGGTCTATGGATAGTATGGGAATTCCATCACAGTTACTAACTGTTAAGACTACTTAAAATGAAATGTGCTGGAATTTTGATTTTCAGAGAATAAATGCCACATTGTTAGTCTGGCAGTAGTGTTATTTATAGTCATATTTCGATGAAAAGGGCTTCGAAGAAAACATAATGCTGCCTTTTAATTTATTTTATAGCTGTTGCTGGTGGTTTGATTTCCTCATAATCTTTGTTATTCCTTTACACTTAACTAAACTATTAAAGGGCACAAATCTAGCTTTTGTGGAAAAGGTATGCCAATATTTTCATGCATCTTCTACAAATAACTCCAATAACTGGCAGCCAACACTCTTATGGCAGCTACACATCCATCACACCCTTTTCATTCCTTCCTCATCTTTATTTTCACAAATGCAGTCTGAAGCAATCATTATTTTCTTCTCCAAGTTGACTGTCTGCTCAGTCTCTGCTGTTGAAATACGAATGTCTGTCATTAATTAATTTCTAACGAGATTATCTCAGGGCTATCTCATAAGAGATGATAATAATGCCAGATAGCCTTACATCAAATAATCTCATTAGCAGTGCCTCAAGATATCCATTTAAATCCAGTTTGCAAGAGGAGGCTGGGGCTGGGCACAACTTCATTATATCACTTTAATCTCACTTCCTCGTGCAGCGTTCTTGTGGAATGCCTGCATTTCACCCTTTTTTGACCCTGAGGAGCTATGGCAGAAGAGTAGACTTTGAGGAGACTGTGAGGAGAAGATGTGGAGATTGGGAAGAAAGGTTCTGAGGAAACTATTAAAAGAGGGAGACAGAAACAGAAACGAGGGTGCCCGAGGAAGCTGAGAAAAGACCAGGAAAGGGAGCAGCAGCATTCTGCCCTTTACCCCATTACCAGTCAGCAGTGCTTCCATAACTAACTGTCAAGAACTGAGGCCTACAGTTACCTTTGAGTGTTGAATTGCACGGCTAGACATAGGTCTTAAAAATAATCTATAGTTGTGGGCCATATAACTTATGGACTCCATTCCCTCCATGCTGTTATTTAGAGCAGGGGTGTGGAATCTCCAGGGTCCCAATCTGGCCCTCCAGGTTTCCTCAGAAAGCCACATCCTATTTCCCTCAATTGTTTGGTGGCTTCCTGGCTATTGTGCCATTTTCCTCCTTCCTAAAAGGTTGAAATGACTCTCCTAAGGCTTCGTTACTGGCTGTAAGAACTCTAGGCTAAAATATGCTGGCACTTTTGGTATTTGGGGAATGTTGGTCCTGCCCCTTTTGTCTTTGGTGCTGCCAGCCACTGGAACGTGGCCCCTGATACCTTTTTTCAAAATGGAATTCAGCCCTAGGCTAAAAAGAGTTTTAGAGACTTTAAATTGTGTATTCATTTGAAAGTTTGCTTTGTTTTCGACCTTTTTCCCTTCCCCATTAAATAAATCCTAGTTTTTGTTTTATAAGTTGCTCACTGTTTTCTCCCCTACCCCTTTTCAGTAAACTGGGGTCCCAGTGAGCTGGAGGCACCACATACTAGTGTGAGTTCAGCATTTTTCTCCCTCACCCTTCCCACTACTATATGTACCCAAGTCCATGCTTTCTAACACCCCACAGGGTTGCTGGTAGGGAAAGTGGAGTTATACATAAGTATGTGGGTGGGGTCTTTCCCTGGAATAGGAATTGCACCAAGAGAGGAAAAACCAATTTCGTGGGAAATACCTATGCAATAGTGCAGTATAGGTTGGCTCTCACCCATATAATTGGGACATTACATTTTCTAAATGGAAGCATTTCACAGATAAGCATCTCTTGTGCAGGTGGACGCAGGTGAACATCTAAAGGGCATCTCTGACAAACCTCAAGCAAATGCAATTTGAATTCCTTGTTGGGAGGAGCTGTTAGAGTGCAAGTGAAAACAAACTCCACAGCTTCCCCTAGCACATGCAGCACGGCCTTCCTAAGCTGAAGCATCATTCTTATACACTTTGTCATCTTCCATACACCCAGCTTCCTGTGTAAACCATCTTGTTCTTTGCTAAGAGTAAGCCCATCAACAGTCTGGAGGATCAGAAATCTATTATCAGCATTATAGGTAATGGGAGGTAGGTGGGATGGTGTGGAGATTAATGATAAGACTGCGTTCAACAGGTGCTCTAACCATAAGTTAATATTTGGCGTATTATGTGCTGAGTATCATGTTTCAAAACAATAATACTATCAGTCCACATATGGTGAATAGAGGCTAGCTATTCTGCTGTCCCCAACTCATCCAAAGGGTGGAGATATCCGTTTGTGGCAGCCGAATATTCTCCACAGGCGTCTGAAAATCTCCAGTGGTTTGGAGAGGAGGTCAAAAAGAAATTCTCAGTGAATTTCACAGAAGGTTTTTTTTCTGTGAAATTTTGGCCCAGATCTTGATTCTTGACCTATCATTGTCTTGTCTGCTACTGGATCAAATTACTGCATAAATAGAGCACATATTTTTGAATTTTTATGCTTGGATTGTATTTTAACATTTTTATTGCATGCTGCCCAGAGAACTCTAGTTATGGAATGGCATCTAATGTTGCCAATAAATAAATAGATAAAATTATACCAGTAAATTTTTAATGAGAATATTAACTTCTATACAATAAACATAAAAACCTACAGTTCACAAATAAAATACAATAAAATATAAGGTTATACAGCTTTTAGCAAAGTACCAAAAAGCAGGGAAATTGTGAGCTCAGAAGCCTTAACAACCACATCTTCCCTAAAGAGTCAGAAAGCACAAGTGACATTCTCATTCTTCCAAAGCAGATAAGCCATGTGTCCAGGTTGAAGAATATGATATGCAGAGGTGACTGTGGGGTTGTGGGAAACTGATGAAGAACTTAGGACCACTTCTCTCTTTTTTTAAGCAGCCTTCCCTAACCTGGTGCCCTCCAGACGTGCTGGACTACAACTCCCATCATTGCTAGCCAGCATGGCCATTGGCATCCTCGTTTCCAGAATTAGGATAGAACATCTGTGATCCACCTGTAATATTGCATAGACAGGGCAGGGGATTTAGGCCTGGTATATGTGCAATATTAGATTTATGGAAGTTTGCAAGGTGCCATTTTTTCGCAAAATGGCGACCGCAGAAATGGCAGGAGCTTGAGGATGGCTCTGGGTAGATGAGGGCAGCTCAGTGAGTGAGGGGAGGGAGCACAAGCAGGGGCAAAAGCTTGACAGGCACAGCCTGGAGGCACGAGCAGGGGAGGAGTCCATCAGACTCCCAGACTGAGCCGGGTGCCTGCCATCCCTAGTTGCTAATTTCTCCAATATCCCTAGTACAGGGCAAGCCGCATGTCACACAAAGTTCTGTCATCCAACACATTGCCACCCCTGCCTGCCCCTGACTGTATGCTGCTTGAGGCAGCTGCCTCATCCCTAATTCTGCTTAATGGTAGGGCCAGCCCTTACCAGTCCTTATGCAGAGCTAATTCAAATTGGCTTTTCTTAAGCAACGTTGAGAAAGAAGGACAATGTTTTGACAAGAATGTGACACTGTCAAAGTTTGTCAAAACAGAAAGCAAATGAAAAAAATATGTTTGGGGGCAAAAAGAAAAAAATATGTTTGGGGGCAAAAGAAAAATAGATCCCTCCCCCAATAAATATGGAGAAAGGAAAGTAGGCCTTAAAATATAGGTCCTATGGTGACTAAGCATGTTCAAGTAGGAATGTATTCAACCATTGAAATAAAATTCAACAAAATTAATAGTGGCTGCTTACCAATAAACATGGGACTTGATGGCCATTGTACATAGGAATGTAAATTGCCATTCTCCATGGTTACTTAAAAGAAAACTACTGCAACTTGATTGGAAAGTGTGCCTATTTTACTGTTCGCGTATGGGAATCAGGAACACACTGAAAGCCAGATATGAGGCTGCATATACTACTAGTTCCTGCTCAGAGTCACTCAAGAAATGTTCTTCTGTTTCAGGCATACAGCTTTGTTTCAGAAAATATGTTATGCAGCAGAGCACAGATGAAACTCCAAAACAAAAAGAAAAAGCAGATTGGGAGCAAGGGTCAAGTAAGATTGATCTAGTTAGAGAAGCAAAGAAATAACAGAGGATTTTGTTTCAAATAATATTTGACTTTTACTTCTACATCTCTAGAAGCTTTGAGTCTGAGACTTTCCCAGTAATCTCAGCTTAGCTTCAGTCACTCTATCCAGGCATTATAAGGCATGACACAAGGGTCAAGCATCTTGAAGGGAGAAAGTATTCTCTGTTGGCAGATGAGTCAGCGGAAGGTATTTGATAACCCATCTTGATTGCCAGAACAAAATACACTGAAAGGTATGGGGGAGAGGCTGTTGCAAGGAACCTGGGATCTGTGCTGTATAGATACCATCAAGGTATGGCCATTAAAAGAGCTCCAGTCAACTCAGTTCTCCTGTGGGGTGGTTCCTGTGCTGAGCTCAATTAATTGTGTCAGCAAAGCTGGGCATGGCACTTTAATGGAAATCTTGGGTTTTACAACTGGAACAGTTAATCTGCCAATTTACGTAAATACATTACACATACCTATAGGAATTCAAGCTTTTTAACAAAACTGTTCTTGCTCCATCTGAAAAATTTAGATTGCATTAGCAATGTGAATGCATACAATGTTATCCACAAGCTAAACATGTTTATGTTGAATTAAAATGTTGTAGTTAAATACATCTAATCAAAATGCAGTCTGAGCATAATTGTCTAAGGGAGTGAATCCAAACTACAAAATATGTGATCACCATCATAAAAAGATATTCAGTGTAGCATCTCTCAAAATCAAAGAAATTCTGGTCTTTCTTCCAGGACAATTTCAAATTCAATTGAGCTCTCCATTCCATCGGAGGACTGAAGCCATGACAGACAAGGACCCCCCCCCCCATTGGGAGACAGCTAAGAAGAATGCATTAATGGAATCTGATTGTCTGAATGTATTTAGAACTCAGTATAGAAGTTTAATGTGAAGAAAACTAGAATGGTGGCTGGAGATCATTAACCATCAATACTTATAGACACTTTCTCTCATCCCCTACATTTCCTATTGAGAGGTAACAAAGACACCATATATTTTCTTATTAATTATATTTCTCTCCCATCGTTTTTCCAAGTGGAAGTCAAAGCAACATACATAGGGTGTCCAGTCAGCCATCCTATACAAGCACTGATCAGATCTAGACCTGCTTAGCTTAAGCAACATAGCTGCATCATGTGGCTTCACACCATCCCTGAGATCAACTCTTAGTTGCAATTTAACTCTTCATACTCTTAATAGAGGAAAAAGAGATATTATTCTTTCAATAATATAACAAACCAACATGGTAAGTTTCTATAACATTAGGGCAAAAACAGACATTAATTTAAAAAGGCAAGCTACATCTTTTTTTTTTCATTTTTACTCTGGTGTAGGCAAAGGGAGCCTGATTTGGATCAGAACCCTAGTGTGAGGGGTAAGCAGGCTTTAACCCCTTTCCCCTGCTATGGCCCTGATTTGGATCTCTCCCACTTTACACACACCTGCATTTTTTATTGAAAAATAGCGACCCATTCATTTTAGGGATCACTGTTTTGGCATGAGGCGGCAGCAGCAGCGAGGGGGGCTTAGTGATCCCTTAGTTTGTTTTGACCCTTAATGATCAGCTGGAGTGATTGACAAAGCTAAGGTGGGGTTAGAGGGGTTGGTTGGTAAGAAACACTATTTGCATCATCCAGTGGGTTGTTGTTTTTTAAATCTAATATGAAAGGAATTCTTTACATAGGGATGGGAGAACTCACCGGAGCCCACCTCGCACACCGCACCCTGGACCCACGCCAGCCGCTCGCCCCTGTTCGGCATGCTTTGCGAGTTGCTGGACAGTCCTGGTGAGCAGCGAATGGTGTCCCTGTATCCAACAAGCTGCCATTTTGAATAAATGGGTGGCTCCGCTATTTACGCAAGTCACCATTTGCATAAAATGGCTGCATAAATAGCCCTGGTTATGCAAAATTACAGATGTAAATGGTTTAATTAGACCCTGCGCTTGCCTGACTCAGCGCACTCCTAGTCAGTCAAGTGTGGGGATCCACACAGACTGGCATTTGGGGGGCCGAGTCAGTGAAAAATTGCTGAGCCTTGAGCCCCAACTGCATTTTCGTGACATCCCTAACTTCACATGAATACATTTTAGCTATGTTATTTGAAGACTTTTCAGTTACAAAAGAACAATAAATTAACCATTACATTAAGCACTCATTTCAAATATAACCACCAATTTTTACTTGTACATTCTATATTCAGAATCACCAGAGATTGAACACATTGAAAGCATGATTGATAGTACATGACATATCACAAATAACAATATAAATATAGGATTTAATTTATCAGGCCTTTTTCACATCCTCCTTTTAGAATCAACATATACCAGAAAGGGTAAGAATTTTCCCAAGAAATGATCCTTGGAATTAAGGGGCAAAGTGGCCTAATTTATGTAGATACTTGTTCTACTATAAATGATACCTATATTTTGTCGAACCACCCCTTAATAGTTGGTATCTGGGAGCATTTTCATTATGAAGCCATTTGTAATTTGACTGCTGTTAACAAAAGTAACATTGCATACTTGGAATATGACAGAATACACTTTAAGCGAAGTAATGGATAATGGAAAGTTAAATTAAAACCTAGCAGGTATGCTATATTGCAAATATTTTATTTCAATTGAAGTTTTAACAAGTAGATTTCCAACTGTATTGCTTTTTCAATCAGGAAGTATTTTAGTTCAGTGTATTATGTATTCAGTGTATTTAGGTCAATCTTTTTTTCTTCTCTCTCTCTCTCTCTATATATATATACATATACACACACACTATATATATATATATATATATATATATATATATATATATATTTAGTTGCAGGTGTTATTTATTTCAGTCTAGTTCAATGGGATGCATGGGAGCAAGTGGCCCTCCCTCACAAGAAACATGTAATAATGTCACTCAGCTGGGTGGCCATCTGATCTACAGGAACCTCACATGATTCACCCACAAGCTCAGCTGTTGTTGTATGAGAGCAATATGGATAGGCTTTAATTGTGGTCAGTAGAATGGCAGTGGAAGAAGGGTATAAAAGGAGAAATTCCTCTGTGAGAATTATTGTGGATCTACCCTGACAACGCGTATGCCTTGTCAGGCTAGAAAGAAGTAATTGTGCTCCTATTGTGAGGCTCTTTGCTGAACAGTTGCCAAGGAAAGATGTGAGTAATTCTTACAAGGCGCTCTCTGGGACAAATGGCACAATATTTAATTCAGAGAGGGTAAGCTCCAAATGCCTATACAATTGAACACAACAATCACTGTTGGAGAAAACAACAATGTACTTATCTGCTACTTTATCAAGTCCTCCAATACCACTTATTTGCTGCACATGTGCTTTATGTTTGCGTTTAAAAGTATTCAGACCATTCTTGGGGGACTTGCCTGAGTGTCTTTCGGATGGAGGATTACTCTTCACCAAGCAATTAAGAGCATATTGAAAGCTGGTGGATAGTCCTTGTAGGCCTTCCCCAAGCTGATGCCCTCCAGGTGTTTTTGGCTACAGCTCCCATCATGCCCAACTATTGGCCATGGTGGCTGGAATTATGGGAGTTGTAGTCCAACACATCAAGGACTACATTGTAGAAGTCTGCTGTAGATTCTAATTCCATGTCAAGAGACGTCTGTATTTGTTCAATTTACCATTAAAAAGCTTTGTCTGGAAGAGTGGGTGGAAATGTTTGCTTAAGGGTTCTGGCTCAGAGCATCTTTTAAAAAAATAGTATTTGTACTTCCTACAACTAAAGCACAGGGTAGATCAGTAATTACAATAAATCTGACAAGGAGATGGTGATCTATCTCATTTCCCCCTACAGACTGCATTAAAAACAAGGAGAATTACAATAGAAAACACACCCTGTATTGCCTTTAAATCTAAAGAATGTTTCTCCATCTCCAAATGTCAAAAGGAAATACCTCTGTATTTGTTTCTATTGCTTTAAATAATTTAAACCAAAGAACTATTTTATATAAATAAAACAAAAACTGTCAGAGTGCACTGAAACTTTAATGCCATGCTATGGTAGGCGAAGCCCTAAGTATCTTGTTTACTCTTCTCTGCAGGAAGTTTTCCTGGATATTTTGCTTTGAGCTAAATGGTATAGGAGAAACTGGAATAGTATAAGGCATTGGCTTTTACAAACAAGATAATTTTAAACATATATATATATATATATATTCCATTAAATATATATCTTATGGTAGATTCATTCTAGTAAGAGTAGTTCTGTTGAAGTTTATCTTAAGATATATGTTGATAGCAAGACTCAGAAATTTGAATCCAAAAGTTCCCTTCCTTTGATGGAAGGAAATCACTGGAACAAAACTGACAGGAAACCAGTGCAGGGATTTAAGGAGCAGTGCTTTTGCTACAGTAGCAGTACAATCCTGCAAATGTCTACTTATAAGTAAGCACCACTGAATTAAATACAAATTACTCCCAGTGTTTAGGACTGCAACCTAAGTTGACAATAGTCTGACTTTTATTTGCAAAAGTGATTAAGATATTTCAAATTGCATTTAAAATGTATCATATTCTTCTCCCACAAAAAGTTGACTAACTCTTACATTGACTTTATTATTTTATTTTAGTAAGTATTTCTCTTCCACCTTTTAGGGCAGAGTCTTTACAAGCTGGCTTAAAAATAAAGACCACTTGTGTGATTGATGCTTTATTCTCCACCAAAACTTTCAGTGGTGATTAAAAGAAACATGTACAACACATTTCTGTGGTATTGTGGGAGTGGGTGGGAAGCTAGGCTAAGTTTACCTCAAACACAATATTTAAACGAAGTCCATGAGAGTAAAATTACACTATTTTCTATGTTTCTTTAATTTCTCCTTTAAAAAGCTTTCCCAGAATTAGGGATGTATGAAAGTCACTTAGCTTTTCACAGATGTGATTCGCGGGGGGGGGGGAAGGCACTCCGTCCCTCCCCCAGAATCCTCCCTGGCCAGCTGTGCTCTGTGGCGGCTCCGCGGAGCTACCAACCAGGGCCGTCCACAGCTGGAGTTCCAGCTGTGGCTGGGCTGCTGCGGACGCAAATGGCAGCCACTGTAGCAGCCGCCATTTGTGTCCTGCCAGGCTGCTGTGATAGGCTATGTAAGTATTTATGTAGCCTATCATGGCAAAGAGCAGGCACGCAAATGCCGGACGCTACGCCGTTTGCGCCGCTGCTCTTTCTGTGATAGGCTACGTAAGTATTTACGTAGCCTATCATGGTAAAGGCAGCCATGCAAATGGCATAGTGGCCGCCATTTGCATAGCTGCCTTTACCGTGATAGGCTACGTAAATACTTACATAGCCTATCACAGAAAGAGCAGCGGTGCAAACAGCATAGCGGCCACCGTTTGCGTCCCTGCTCTTTGCCGTGATAGGCTACATAAATACTTATGTAGCCTATCACGGCAACTTGGCAGGACACAAATGGTGGCCACAGCAGCCGGCCGAAAGACCAGCCGCCATCACCACCGCTGCTGCCTCCATTGCCGGAGCCCCAGGTAAGTTTCGTTCTGGGGGGATTTTGGGAGGTGGCGAGGGGGTGGAAGGCTGTTCCGCCACGGATTTCAGGGGGCCGAGTGCCAGAGCATTCAGCCTCACTGAAATCTGTGGTGGAATTCTCCACCAACTCTACCCAGAATAGTGCTAAAATTGTGCTGACATTGTGTTTTCTCTTATAACGACAGATAAAAAGTTATATACTTCAAGGTCACTCTGGGTTGGACTCAGGTAGGAATGTCCATCACTGGGAAATCTAGCCCTCTTTGAGCTCCCTGGATTTCTGCGGTGTACCAACTTGGCCTGCATTTGAGAGCCAAGCCATGGCTTTTCCTGGAAATCCAGGAGCCTCTTCAATTTTTTTAAAAAAATATGTAAGTGGAGATTTGCACAAATTGCAAGCACAATTTGCGCCAATGTCTATTTACATTTTTTTTTTAAAAAAAGATGGAAAATCTGCCAGCTGACCCAAGACTCTGTCGACCAAGTCAGGCCAGTTGGTGAAAGTTGGAACAGAGTCTGGGGGGGCTGAGCTGACAAAAACTTATTGAGCTCCACCCTCTTCTAACCAGATTCCTCCAACATACATGTCTAGACCCAGGAGAATGGAAACCAATGGTGGGATAGATCCCCACACAGCTTCTGGAGCAGATTTGGGGGGAGGGGCTTTTGTCTGGCCATAGAGGAGGAGAGCAAGGGGAAGGCCTACTGTGTGAGCAGAAGTCTGCTCACACAGTGTTGGATTTAGCCCTTTGGCAAGAAGCAATAAATAACATAAACTTAGTTTGCACAAAACTGTACAGTGTGCTTGATTCCCTTTCCACAAATATCTCTATGTGTGGATTATCTACAGGCATGCCATTTTGGAAAATTTATAAAAATATTATTTTTTTCATAAAGCATCTATGACTGATTCCTATATCTATACTGTTGCCTTCATTAGCCAAACCATTCCTTTTTAAAGTCAAGTATATCTGATGAATCATAATTGAAATATCATGGTATTGTACGTTATGTTCAGTGGAGAACTGAGGATGATGATCAAAAGTATTCATTTTTCCTATAGAATGTGGGTTCACTGTATTTGAGTTTATTTTTATTTTTTATAATATTCTGTCAGTTTCTTCCTACACAGACAAACAGGTACTGAAAGCATTGACAAAACGCAATAAAATAAAATAAATGTATGTTTTGTGATTATGTACCTTTCAAACAACCTGCTCTAAATGGGTTTATTGTATAATGACTCTTTTAGTGCTTGATTTTGGAAAATCCAAGTTAAATCAGTGATAAAACAGCAAGAGAGATATGAAATTATTATAGCTGTGCAGTAGTTAGTAAGCATCAAATTCCTTTATGTGTATTAAGTTTACAAATTGTCCTATACTTGCATATTCTGAGTTTCCTCAATGACAAAAAAATGCTCTCAGAAACATCACCCTCAAATCCATTTCCTATCACTTGAGACCTCTTAATTAACAGTCACATCTGCACAAGAAGGATATATTTTGCAAAGCCAGCAACAACTTAAATCACGTTATTAAATTACGAAGGGGGGAAAAGCACAAACCACAGTGAGCCTGTTTAACATCTCACAAACCAATGTGTGATAATACTGCCTCCTGAGCCTGGACTGCAATGCCTAACTTTTATGCAATGATGTAATGAAATATTTAATAGTATAATATTTTGAACACCTTTCCCGTACAACCAACATTAAACATTAATTTTTGTAAATAGCTCAAGTTTACCTGAGTAAATCTTATTTGATGCTTTAAAAGCTGATGAAGGACCACCGGATATTTGAAGATACACTTTTGTAAGGAAAATGGAATCAATGTATTGACTAAACGATAAACATGAGAATGAATATCACAGAACAGGGTAATTCTCTTGGAAACCTTTTGCTTGGCCATAGAATGTGCTTATGAAACCATATTTTAATTGGTAATTTGTCAGAAAATTGACTCTGTTAGCTTGATAAGCTATTGTCCCACCAAATAAGACAGGATGATATTAAATTACTGTTATGACTATTATATCCATAAAATGTCCATCTTGATCAAGCATGGGGTATTTGTGGAGGCTGGGAAGATCTGTATGTTGCAGGGGCTCTGGCAAAACTTCCCCTGCTCTGGCAATATCAGTGCCTGAACTGAGAAGCAGGTTTCCCCCACTCTTAATGGGTGAACTGACCCCATCCTAATTTATAATTTCCCAAGTTATGAATCCAGTGTTCTACAGTTGGACAAAACTTCTCTGTTATTACGAGATTTCAACAGGCACAACCCACACTCCTTCTCCCCCCTTCACACTTTCATTCTGAATGCCTGAAGATGTCTATAATGAGAGAAATTTGGGTTGGAGGTTCTACTCATTGCTGATATCAGAAATGTCTGTGAAGATGGTTCTCAAGATAAAACTGCCAACTGCTTCTGTGGGGCAATAAAGTGGGGAGGGAAAACCTTTGGGGGAAGTGGAAGCAAAGGGCAGCCCAACTAGACGTGTGGAAATGATAAATTGCTAACTGACTGGCACAGGCCATTGATGTCACTAGTTGCTGCTAGGAAGTCAGCCACTGCACATTTGCCTTGGGCTAACTGCCCTCCACCTGTCAGCAGCAACCTTACTAGAAAGAGCCGGGGATATGCAATTCAGCCAAACTCAAGCTCGTCCAGGTTTTCTGAATTCCACTTTGAAGCTTGTTCTGATTTGTGTCCCTATCAGATTGTGAACTTTGTTTTTTATTTTTCACATGAAAATTCTTACGTATTTTGGTACATATTTTTTCAAATGTATGGTTCAATTGTGCCCAATCTAGAAATGCATGTTTGTTCTCCCACTGATTAAAGCACGTTTGTGCACGTTTTTTGAAAGTATGCTTTTTTACTTGTACGTTTTCCAAATGTACACATTTTTCAAACACACTGTAACCTCAGAAATGTTTTAACATCAACCGCAGTTTGTGTTTGGGTCCACATTTGGTTCTGGGTTGTGCAAACCGGGTAAATTTTGCTAAAAAATGTCCTGAAGTGAAAATTTCTCATACATCCCTAGGAAGGGCATGCCTTGTACCCAGAACAACGATTGCTAGCCAGAAACTGCCTGACCAGCTATCACAGGCCAATCTGAACTTGAAGAGATCATCTCCTATTGTCCTATTGATCAGGTACATCACAAACACTGAAAAGAAACAAACGTACACTCTCAGGGTTAAACAAGGAAATCCCTTTTAAAGTAAGGCTTTCCACATGGAGCTTTTATCCTGCTATTGAGATGGCTCTCTCATGGAAGTCTGAGGGCTCTTTAGATAAGGCCATGAACCTCCAAGGTGCCTCCTGCCATTTTTCCCAGCCTATCCTGTGTTTTCCCCAAACACAAAAAAGTGGTATTTTTTCCCAGCCCATGGAACAGGAGCACCATGACCTCTCTGTGAAATTCTCCAATAGCAAAAGAAACTGCTGTGTCTGGTTGGCTGTGGGCTGCGCTGTCTCCGTGCCTGCCATGTAAATACCTGAGCATGTTTCTCATTTGGATGGAGCCGAGGTTATCAGGGATGTACGAAAGTCACTTACCTTTTGACAAAATTGATTCAAGGTGGGAGGGAGGCGCTCCGTCCCTCCCCCTGAAATTCTGGCCGGGGGGGAGGTGCTTCGTCCCTCCCCCCCCGAATCCTGGCCGGCCAGGCCCGCAAATGGCGGTGGCCGTAGCCGCCGCTGTTTGCATCCCTGCAGTTAGCCGTGATAGGCTACGTAAATGTTTACGTAGCCTATCACGGCTGAGAGGGAAAAAAAAAGCGCGTACACAAATGGCGGCGCCCATGGGCGCCACCATTTGCATTCCTTATTTTGGCATGTCTTAGTCTACGTAAACATTTACGTAGACTACGGCGAAAATAAGGGGAATGCAAATAGCGTAGCAGCCGCTAGGCGGCCTATCACGTTTTTTTGTTTTTTTAAAACTTGGAAATGGTGGAGGTGGCAGCCAGTCAGAAGACCGGCCGCCGCAGCTGCCACTGCCGAACCGCTGCCGAGCTGCCGCTGCTGCCGCCGCCGCCGCAAGGAGGATTCGCCCAAGGTAAGTCCCGTCCCGGGGGAGGCGGGGGGGCAGACCGTTTCGCCACCAATTTCAGGGGCCCAAATGCGCTGGCAATCGGCCTCCCCGAGATTCATGGTGAAATTCTCTGACATCCCTAGTTAGAATACCTTCCTGCAATGAAGGGAAACAGATCTGATCTCCCACCCCACCAAGCTCAGAATCAAAGTCCTCTGTTGATTCAGAACACCCCATTAAGTTAAGTGGAGCTTACTTCCAAGTAAGTGTGCTGAGGGTTGCAGATTTACAGCACAATCTTATGTCTACTCAGAAGTAAGTCATAGCTTTCCTGTGGGCTGCAAGCAAACAATACAGTGCAAGTTAAGAGATGAAAACAAGACTCCCCCCCCCCCGCTCCTTTGCACATATGCCAGGGAGGGAGAGAGGCACTCCTTTGATTCCCTCCACCTTTAAAGTCAGAAGGGCTTTCAACTTCCGTCCTGCTGTGGAGGAGTGGAGGGACAGGCGGAGCCATCAATCATGTTACAGGAACCAATGAGCAGCCTTCTGATTTTTCCTTGCAGCCATGAAAAGATATAGAGCGGAGGGAAGCACTATGAGAGATGCCTGTATACAGGTCCAGTCTAAATCCCAGAATCAAAAGGATTGGTTTGTAGTGGGATAAAATGCCAGGTGTGAAGAGAGCCTAAGATCACTTAATTATATCCCAAATGGCTGATCTCATTTGCTTCAAGCACTTCATAAAGTAACTCCCAAACAGCAGCTATCTGTGCTAAAGATGTACTCATAAAATTCCAGATGATTTCATTTACTTTTGTTAATATTGAATGCAGGAAACATATGTGTGGGGGGGTGGGGGTGGGGTGGGGTGGGGGTGAGTCAGTGGGAAAACATTGAAAAGCTAGCCCTAACCTTGAATGAATATTTTGAAGGAACTGTTTTGGCTACTTCATATTGCTGTTTACTCCTTGCTGACCTAATTATATTTTACTTTTGGACCCAATCCTTCAAGAGGTTATCCATCATAATGGCTAATATACATCGGTGAGGGGTTGAATTTATAGTTCTTGCTATAATGTTTTGTTACCATTCTCTCCATACCTTTCTATATTTTTCACATACTTCCCTACAATTATTCATATTTTTTTCATCCATATCTAACACCATCATCTTCAAATTAAAATTTTATATGTATTCCTTGAAACTCATTTCCTGTTATCAACTCTGGCCTTTCTAATCTTTTTTTAAAACACACACACACACACACAGAGAGAGAGAGAGAGAGAGAGAGAGGTTTATGAATTGTCAAGTTAATAGTTTTGCCCAGAAGATGCTTTTCCAAGAGGGCAAAAATAGGAAACAAAGTACAAACCCCTTTTCTGTTTGTGAGCATTTGACATTAATAATGCATTAGCTAACATGTCAAGTCTTAGTCTACCAGTAACATAATGAGCTTCACATCAGGAGTCTGTGTAGGTCTTACCTCAGGGAAACACGGTCTTTGAACATGACAGCAGGCCTAATGATTTCATGTTCTGGACACTACATTTTTGGCTGTGTATCGGGTTCAGGCATTATGCAAGGCTCAACACTGAACTGAAACAGTAATCTCAGAATTAGCTAGCAGACCATGGACTGAATATATAAAGCCCTATCTGCTCAGGTACAGGGGTGCTATTACTAACCATACAAAGTAACTGAATGACCAAACTGTGTGTATCTATGTTAGGGTTAGACAAATCAGAAGATGCATTTCCAAGAGGGCAATTTCCTGCCCATGTCACTGCCACATCTCTTCACCCTTAAGTCCATTCTGTACTGTTTCTGCATTAACTTGCTTTTAAACATTCAGATATATATTCACATTTAAATATATTGTAAAATGTATTTTCTCTCAAAATAGACATTTTTCAATTTTTTTTTTGATATTTTGTTTAGCAAAGAACCATGATGGAATATTTAGGAAGTGTGAAAGCCAGTGGATAACTAAGTTGCTATCTGCACATTAGTCTGGGAGGTGCTGATCAAATCAGTTTGTATCAGAGTCCACAAAGATCAAATTCCTCAAGCATTCCTAATCTTTGGGCTGTATCCCACTGGTCCTGGTCTGCATGCAGCCAGTCCCACTTGCTCCAGTCCACAAGCGGCCCTTCCCACTTGTGCAGTGGAATATAGCGCTTCTGGGGGCAAGACCCCAAATGAGTGGAAATGTTCGTTTCTGAAAGGGGCAGGGCTCTGGAAACGTCTCCCCATTTCCACTCATCTGGGGGCTTGCCCCCAGAAGCGCTATATCACATTGCACAGGTGATAGGTTGGCAGGGCTGGCTGTGCATGGATTAAAACCAGCCATGCTGGCTGTGCATGGAATGCCCAACTTGGATACTGCCCTATATATCCACACAGGAATGTGGGGGAAACACTAGGTTTTAACACTAGTATAAAATCTGATTTTCCTTTCTTGGAAGACAATATTTGCTATGGGCAGTATCAAAGACTATCATTCTTCAAACTCAAATAGCGATACTGAAGCTCTGCCAAATAGGGATGTATGGATTATATAAAATCTGTTCCATCTGTGTTTGCAGATTGTCAACTGCCTTTTGTTTCATTGTCTGATCATTAACAGAAATGGGATTTTTCCCATTTCCCAAATGTGTGCAAATTCACATTTGCGCAAATGTGCAATGGCGCAAATGTGCAAATCCCCTCAAAATGTGCATTTTCATGCTTCAGTCTACGAGGGAAATGTGTATTTTTAGCCAGTGTTGTTTTAATTGTATGTATTTTTCTATGACTAAATTTGCCGGGATGGCGGAGAATTCCACCACGGATTTCAGTTAGGCCGAATGCACTGGCATTCAGCCCCCCGAAACCCATGGCGGAATGGCCTCCCAACCCCCGTCCCCCCCGCAGAATCCCCCCTGGGATGAAGCTTACCTGGGGTGGATGTTCTGGTGGTGGTGGCTCCAGTGGCGGCTCCAGCAGCAGCAGCTGGCCTCTTGGCTGGCTGCTGCAGACTCAAATGGCATCTGCCATAGCGGCTGCCATTTGCATCCAGCCAGGCTGCCGTGATAGGCTATGTAAGTATTTACGTAGCCTATCACGGCAAAGGCAGCCACGCAAATGGCGGCCACCATGCCATTTGCGTAGCTGCCTTTGCCATGATAGGCTACATAAATACTTATGTAGCCTATCACGGCAACAACAACAACAACACGTAAGCAAATGGTGGCGGCTACGGCTGCTGCCATTTGCGTTCCCTTTTTTCGCTGTTTGAGCATATGTAAATATTTACGTAAGCTATTATGGTGAAAAAAAGGGGAACACAAATAGCGTAGTGGGTGCTATTTGCATTCCTTTTTTTTTTCCGCTGTGATAGCTTACGTAAACATTCACGTAGGCTAAAATGGCGGGGGAAAAAAGGAACGCAAATAGCGCCCACTACCCTAATTGCGTTCCCCTTTTTTTCGCCGTAAATATTTATGTAGGCTAAAACAGTGAAAAAAAGGGAATGCAAATGGTGGCCGCCGTAGCATAGCCACCGCCATTTGCGTATGTTTTTTTTTTTCCCCGTAAGCCTGCCCAGCGGCCGGATGTGTGGCTGCGGGCGGCCTCGGCCGGCAGCTCCGTGGAATCTCCTCGGAGCAGAGCTGGCTGGATCAAGATTTTGGGGGGAGGTGTGGGGTGCCTCCCCCCCCACTGCAAATCACCCCTTCGGACAGGTAAGTGACTTTTGTACATCCCTATAAATTTGCAACAAATTCTGGAAAGTCAAAAAAACTAGGGATCTACGAAAGCCACTTACCTTTCCACGGATTATGTTGATGGTGGGGGTTAGGCGATCCGTTCCTCCCCCCGGAATCCTCCACGGCTGGCTGTGCTCCGTGGCCGCTCCATGGAGCAGCCGGCCAGGCCCAGGCCAGAGCCGTCCGCAGCCAGATTTCCGGCCGTGGAGGGCTCTGGGTAAAACAAAAACCCGTGTATGCAAATGGCGGCGGCTACAGCCGCCGCCATTTGTGTTCCTTATTTTTGGCCGTCTTAGTCTACCTAAATATTTACATAGACTATGACGGCAAAAATAAAGGGGAATGCAAATAGCATAGCGGGCACTATTTGCGTCCCTTTTTGATTCACCATTTTAGCCTACATAAATATTTTACGTATTTGTGGAGCACAGCCGGCTAGCGAGGATTCCGGGGGGGAGGACCAGATCGCCTCCCCCCATCGAGGATTCCGGGGGGAGGGATGGAACACCTCCCCCCCCATGAACAGAATCTGCGAAAAGGTAAGTCACTTTCATACATCCCTACATTTGAGTCCGTGGCGGAATTCTCCGCCATCCCTACTTTAGGATCAGTTTACTTTTCATTAGGGATGTATGAAAGTGACTTACCTTTCACGGAGTATGTTGATGGGGGGGGATACGTTCCGTCCCTCCCCCCGGAACCCTGGCCGGGGGGAGAGGTGCTCCGTTCCTCCCCCCAGAATCCTTGAATGGCCATCTATCCTCCATGGCAGCTCTGCAGAGCAGCCAGCCAGGCCCAGCCCGGCCAGGCCTGAGCCGTCCACAGCCAGTTTTCCGGCCACGGAGGGCTCTGGGTAAACAAACAAACAAACAAACCACATAAGCAAATGGCGGCAGCTAAAGCCGCTGCCATTTGCATTCCTTCTTTTTGGCTGTCTTAATCTACGTAAATATTTACGTAGACTATGATGGCAAAAATCAAGGGGAACGCAAATAGCATAGTGGGCGCTATTTGTGTCCCTTTTTCATTCACTGTTTTAGCCTATGTAAATCTTTACGTAGCCAAACATAGCCGCCGCCATTTGCGTACGTGATTTTTTTAACCCCCCCCCAACCATGATAGGCTATGTAAAGATTTACATAGCCTACCATGTCTTTTTTGTCTTTTTTTAAAAACCTAGCCATGATAGGCTACGTAAATCTTTACGTAGCCTATGACGTCTTTTTTTACGTAGCCTGGAAATGGCGGCGGTGGCAGCCGGTCGGAAGACCGCCCGCCGCTGCCACCGCCGCCGCCGCAGCTGCCGCCAGAGCCGCCACTGGAGTCGCCGCTGCCCAGAAGAGCCACACCAGGAAAGTCTCATCCTGGGATCCGTGGAGGGGTGGGGGCAGGCTGTTCTGCCACAGATTTTGGGGGGCCGAATGCACTGGCATTCAGACTCACTGAGATCTGTGGCAGAATTCTCTGACATCCCTACTTTTCTAGGAATGTATGAAAGTCACTTACCTGGTCTCGCAGCTTGCTTCGAGGTGGGGGGGAGGCGCTTCGCTTCTCCCCACAAAGTTCAGGCTGGGGGGGGAGGCTTCCTGCCTCGCCTGGCTGAAATTCAGGCCGGGGGGAGGCTTCCCGCCTCGCCCGGCCGAAATTCAGGCCGGGGAGAAGCACCCCGTCTCCCCGGCCGCGAACTTCAAAAGAAGAGTAAAAAAAAAGACCCCGTGATAGGCTACGTGACGATTTACATAGCCTATCACGGCTAGATCTGCAAAGTCAGCCGTGATAGGCTACGTTAATCGTCACGTAGCCTATCACGGGTGACTTAAAAAAAAAAAAGCGCGTACGCAAATGGCGGCCCCCATAGGGAGTCACCATTCGCGTTCCTTATTTGGTCCCTGTAGTCTACGTAAAGATTTATGTAGACTACGGCGAAAATAAGGGCAAATTAGGGATGGGGGAGAATTTCTCGACAAAACGTCGGGGGGCTGAGTGCCAACGCATTCGGTCCTCCGAAGGTTGTTTGGGGAGAAATTCTCCGCCCCCCCACCCCCCCCGGAATGGGACTTACCTTTCACGAATGTCCCTCCCAGTGGCGGGTCCCGGCGGCGGTTCGGCAGGTCTTCGTCAGGGGCGGGGGCGGCAGCCGGTCTTTCGATCGGCTGCCGCCGCCGCCATTACAAGAAAAGTTAAAAAAAAACAACGCCCCTGTGATAGGCTACGTAATGATTAACGTAGCCTATCACGGCTCGATTTCCAAAGTCAGCCGTGATAGGCTACGTTAATCATCACGTAGCCTATCACGGGTGATTTAAAAAAAAAAAAAAGCACGTACAGCTAATGGCGGCCCCCACAGGGAGCCGCTATTTGCATTCCTTATTTGGTCCCTGTAGTCTACGTAAAGATTTACGTAGACTACAGTGAAAATAAGGACAACGCTATTTGCGGCTCCCTGTGGGGGAGTATCACGGGGGCGTTTTTTTTTTTTTTTTAACTTTGGAGTTCGCGGCCGGGCGAGGCGAGGCGCCTCCTCCCCAGCGTGAATTTCAGCCGGGCGAGGTGGGAAGCCTCCCCCTCGGCCTGAATTTCGGCTGGGCGAGGCGGGAAGCCTCCCCCCCTGGCCTGAACTTCAGGGGGAGCAGTGAAACGCCTCCCCCCCACCGCGAAGCAAGCTGCGAGACCAGGTAAGTGACTTTCGTGCATCCCTAGTTACAGTACTAAGAAAAATAGATTCCCTTTCATAAAAATAAGAATTTGCTTATTGTATCAGACTATCTCTACCGGCGTTCTCTCCCAAACAGTAGGGATGGATGAAAGTCACTTACCTCTCCTCGAAGCTTGTTCGTGGTGGGGGGGAGGCGCTTCACTGCTTCCCCCGTGAAGTTCAGGCCGGGGGGGAGGCTTCCCGCCTCGCCCAGCCGAAATTCAGGCTGGGGGGGAGGCTTCCCACCTCGCCCGGCTGAAATTCAGGCTGGGGAGGAGGCGCCTCGCCTCGCCCGGCCGCGAACTCCAAAGTTAAAAAAAAAAAAAACGCCCCCGTGATAGGCTACGTGACGATTAACGTAGCCTATGATGGCTAGATCTGCAAAGTCAGCCGTGATAGGCTACGTTAATCGTCACGTAGCCTATCACGGGTGACTTAAAAAAAAAAACGCGTACGCAAATGGCGGCCCCCATAGGGAGCTGCCATTCGCGTTCCTTATTTGGTCGCTGTAGTCTACATAAAGATTTACGTAGACGATGGCGAAAATAAGGGCAACGCCTTATTTGGTCGCTGTAGTCTACGTAAAGATTTACGTAGACTACGGCGAAAATAAGGGCAACGCTATTTGCGTTGCCCTTATTTTCGCCGTCGTCTACGTAAATCTTTACGTAGACTACAGCGACCAAATAAGGAAAGGGAATGGCGGCTCCCTATGGGGGCCACCATTATCCGTACGCGCTTTTTTTTTTTTAAGTCACCCGTGATAGCCTACGTGATAGGCTATGGAGAAATTCTCTGCCATCCCTACCAAACAGTGAACAACCAGATGGCTCCGGTAATCTCATAAGCAGTATGTAATGGTGACAACCATCCCAGGCTTTTTTCTTCAAGTACTTTGTCTTCCAGTATTTCAAGTACTGCTTGTTAAACTCATGATTAAGGCTGCAGCCCTATTCATGTGTGCCTGGGACTGGGACTCAGTGGGACGTCTGAGTAAATGTGTAGTAGTTCAAGTAGATATGGGTAAGAAATTTGCTCCATCAATTTTTTTTTTTAATGGATTACCCCACTTTGCAACACCTGAGTCTTTCAGCAAGCTGAGAAGTTGTGTTCTGAAATCTGCATTTTTGCAAGCTTTCTGATGCAGTTTGTCTTGGAAATGTGTACAAACATTTGTACATTTGGAAAAATGCACACAAAAAGTACTAATTTCCATATGGATATTTATTTATTTATTTATTCATTTATTTATTTATTTTATTAATCACCCATCTGGCTGGTCACCCAGCCACCCAGAGATGTACAATAATAAAAACAATTTTAAACAATAAAATTCTACATTTAAAAACATATTTCTAAAAATACCCTAACCCTCCCAAAGGCCTGCCTGAACAACCACGTTTTTAATGCATGGTGGAAGCTCATTCCACAGGGAGGGAGTTCTACAGAGTGGGGGCCACCACAGAGAAGGCCCTCTCCCTCATCCTAACCAGTCTAACTGTCCTGGATGATGGGATAGAGAGAAGGCCATCCAAGGCTGATCGTGTTAAGCGACCTGTCTCATGTTGCTGGAGGTGCTCCTTGAGATAAGTTGGGCCAAAACCATATAGGGTTTTAAAGGTCAAAACCAACACCTTGAATTTGGCCCAGAAAACAACTGGTAACCAGTGCAACTCCTTTAGCACCAGAGTGATGTGAACACACCGGCAGCTGCCTTTAATCAGGAGAGCTGCCGCCTTCTATACCAGCTGCAGCTTCTGAACCGTCTTCAAGGGTAACCCCACATAGAGTGCATTATAGTAGCCTAGATGAGAGGAGACCAGGGCATGTCCGATGGGAGCAGATGGTCAGGAAGGTAGGGGCGCAGCCACCATATTAGATGGAGTTGGAACAGCGCTGTCCAGCTCACAGCTGACACTTGAGACCCCATGGACAGCTGGGAGTCTAAAATGACCCCCAGGCTGCAGACCTGGTCTTTCAAGGGTAACCGTACCCCATTCAACACCAGGTCAACATCTCCCAATCTCTTCTTGTCTCCCACCAAAAGTACCTCAATCTTGTCAGGGTTCAGCTTCAGCTTATTCCTCCCCATCCAGCCACTAGGGATGTACGAAAGGGACTTACCTTGTCCCGCAGCTTGCTTCGTGGTGGAGGGGTGGCGCTTCGCTTCTCCCCCCGAAGTTCAGGCGAGCGGGGGGAGGCGCCCCGCCTTGCCCGGCCAAAATTCAGGCCGGGGGGAAGGCGCCCCGCTTCGCCCCGCCGAAATTCAGGCTGGGGAGAAGCGCCCCGTCTCCCCGGCCGCAAAAGAAAAAGTGAAGAAAAAACAAAACAAAACCCCGTGATAGACTACGTAACGATTAACGTAGCCTATCACGGCTCGATTTCCAAAGTCAGACATGATAAGCTACGTTAATCGTCACGTAGCCTATCACGGGTGACTTTGGAAAAAAAAAGCACGTACGCATGTCTAGTCTACGTAAAGATTTATGTAGACTACAGCGAAAATAAGGGATTGCTATTTGCGTTGCCCTTATTTTCACCGTAGTCTACGTAAATGTTTACGTAGACTAGACGTGCCAAAATAAGGAATGCAAATGGCGGCGCCCATGGGCTGCCGCCATTTGCGTACGCGCTTATTTTTTTTCCTAAAGTCACCCGTGATAGGCTACATGACGATTTATGTAGCCGATCATGGCTGACTTTGGAAATCTAGCCGTGATAGGCTACGTAAATCGTCACGTAGCCTATCACGGGTGTGTGTTTGTTTGTTTTTTACTTTTTTATTTTGTAATGGCGGTGGCGGCAGCCGGTCGGGAGACCGGCCGCTGCCCCCGCCCCCACGAACCGCCGCCCAACCGCCGCCGGGACCTGCCGCCGAGAGGGACATTCGGCCACGGTAAGTCCCATCCCGGGGGGGGGACGGGGGGCCGGCGGAGAATTTCCCCAACACTTTCGGGGGGCCAAATGCCTCGGTGCTCGGCCTCCCAAAGATTCGTGGAGAAATTCTCTGCCATCCCTACCAGCCACTCACATCTCCAGACATTTGGACTGGGATTCTACAGACAACATTGGTGAAGATTTGAACGAGAGGTAGAGCTGCGTGTCATCTGCATATTGATGACACCGCACCCCAAACCTCCTGATGATAGTCCCCAGCAGCTTCACATAAATGTTAAATAGCATCGGGGAGAGGATGGAACCCTGTGGCACTGCACAAGTGAGTGGCCACAGGTCCAGAACCTCCTCTCCCAGTGCTACCCTCTGATACCTGCTGGAGAGGAAGGACCGGAACCACCATAATACAGTGTCTCCAATGCCCAACCCCTCCAGGCAGTCCAGGAGGATACTGTGGTCAATGGTATCAAAAGCCACTGAGAGGTCGAGAAGAACAAGGAAGGAGCATTTGCCCCTATCCAGAGCCCTCCTCATATCATCCACCAAGGCACCAAGGCCATTTCTGTCCCATGCCCAGGCTTGAAGCCCGACTGAAATGGATCTAGCTTTTAAAAATATTGTAAACTTATGTGGAAACACAAATGGAAGATGTTTGACCTAAAAGAAAAATCTGGCAATCTCAATGAGACTGCGATTGATAGATCCATCACAGTGTTGAAGTTGCATATCATCACAAAATAGGCTAGCTGATCTGACTGGAATCGAGCTATGCAATACGGATGGGTGGATTCCCTACCTGTCATTCCATGGGGGGAATCCGCCCGTGGGGAAAGGTGATCTATCCCTCCCCCTAGAATCCATCCAGGCCAGCTCTGCTCCATGTTGATTCTGCAGAGCCAGCCGCCAGCTCCACATAGCTGGCGAATGTCAATATGGTTGGCAGCCATTGCTGTGCCGTATCGCTGTGCTAAGTAAGTCTCAGGACGCAAATGGCATAATGGGTGCCATTCGCGGCTGTAAAGCTGGTAGATTAACCTAAATGCAGCTGTAAATGGCTGCATTTAGGCTAATCTACCAGCTTTATGGCTGCAAATGATGCCCACTATGCCATTTGTGTCCAGGGACTTACTTAGCACAGCGATACAGCAAGGCAATGGCTGCCGGCCGTTTCGACATTCGTCAGTGATGTGGAGCAGGTGGCCAGCTCAGCAGGATCAATGCAGAGATGGATCTGACCCAGATGGATTCTGGGGGGAGGCAGAGGTCAGTGCTCCATTCATCCATGGGCCCCAATGGGACTGGATCCTTGGAATCTGGCCTCACTGGAATTCTCCCCCATCCCTACTATGCAATATACACTATTCTAATGCAACCAGAATATGAACCATTTTGGGATCCTCTGTAAAAACCTATATTTCTTTATGCTGTATGTTACTATTTCACAGATGTTGCTCTCTCATCTTTCTTCTGCCCCTTTCCCCCTTTCACCTTGGCACCCACTTTCCCTCCCTTGGTACTGTGTGGGCAATGAGTTGCCAATTGTAGGGGACACATAGGCATTTTTTTTACCTTTCTGCCTGCACTGGCTCTGGCTGGAAGCTGGTCACCTACACTACATTGGCTGGGGAGTGAGGCTATTTTGAGTGGTGCTAGATTAGGTAGTTGGGGTGCAGTGCCCGCTTCATGGATCACTGCCTTGTTGTGGCAAAAGGGCTTGCATAACTCAGTGAAGCCATAAGCTATGCCGTGCAGGGCCACCCAAGACTGAAAGGTCATGGCAGAGAGTTCTGACAAAATGTGGTCCACTGGAGAAGGAAATGGCAACCCACTCCAGTATTCTTGCCAACCCCCCCCCCCATGGAATGTATCACAAGGCTAAAAGATATGACGCCGGAAGATGAGCCCCTCAGGTCGGAAGGTGTCCAATACTACTGGGGAAGAGCAGAGGGAATTTCCAAGTAGCGCCGGAAAGAGTGAAGCGGCTGGGCCAAAGGCAAAAGGACACTCAGCTGTGGATGTGTCTGGTGGTGAAAAGAAAGTCTGATGCTGTAAAGAACAATATTGTTTAGGAACCTGGAATGTAAGATCAATGAATCAAGGTAAGCTGGAGGTGGTCAAACATGAGATGGCAAGATCGAACATCGACATCTTGGGAATCAGCGAACTAAAATGGACAAGCATGGGCGAATTTAATTCAGGTGACCATTATATCTACTACTGTGGGCAAGAATCCCTTAGAAGAAATGGAGTAGCACTCATAGTCAATAAAAGGGTGGGAAAAGCAGTACCAGGGTACAATCTCAAAAATGATAGAATGATCTCAGTATGAATCCAAGGCAAACCATTCAACATCACAGTAATTCAAATCTGTGCCCCAACCACTGAGGCCAAAGAAGCTGAGGTTGATCGGTTCTGTGAAGACCTACAACACCTTCTAGAACTAACACCAAAAAAAGATGTCCTCTTCATCATAGGGGATTGGAATACTAAAGGAGGAAGTCAAGAAATCACGGGGATAACAGGCAAGCATGGCCTTGGTGTACAAAATGAAGCAGGACAAAGGCTAATAGAGTTTTGCCAAGAGAACACGCTGATCACAGCAAACACTCTTCTCCAACAGCACAAGAGGTGACTCTACACATGGACATCACCAGATGGTCAATATCAAAATCAGGTTGATTATGTCCTTTGCAGTCAAAGATGGAGAAGCTCTATACAGTCAGTCAAAACCAGAACTGGAGCTGACTGTGGCTCAGATCATGAGCTGCTTCTTGCAAAATTTCGGCTTAAATTGAAGAACATAGGGAAAACCACTAAAACATTCAGGTATGACCCAAATCATATCCCTTATGAATAAACAGTGGAGGTGAGGAATAGATTTAAGGGATTAGACCCGTTAGACAGAGTGCCTGAGGAACGGAGGTCCGTTACATTGTTCAGGAGGCAGCAACGAAATCCATCCCAAAGAAAAAGAAATGCAAGAAAGCAAAATGGCTGTCTGATGAGGCTGAGGAAAGAAGGGAAGCGAAAAGCAAGGGAGAAAGGGGAAGACATGTCCAACTGAATGCAGAGTTCCAGAGAATAGCAAGGAGAGACAAGAAGGCCTTCTTAAATGAACAATGCAAAGAAATCGAGGAAAGCAACAGAATGGGAAAGACTAGAGATTTTTTCAAGGAAATCGGAGATATCAAGGGAATGTTTTGTACAAAGATGGGCATGATAAAGGACAAAAGAGGCAGGGGCCTAACAGAAGCAGATGAGATTAAGAAGAGATGGAAAGAATACACAGAAGAACTATACAGGAAAGATCTTAATGTTCCTGATAGCCATGATAGTGCGGTCACTGAACTTGAGCCAGACATCCTCGAGAGTGAAGTCAAGTGGGCCTTAGGAAGCATTAGTAACAACAAAGCTAGCGGAGATGACAGTATTCCAGCTGAGCTATTTGAAATCCTAAAAGATGATGCTGTTAAAGTGCTGCACTCAATATGCCAACAAATTTGGAACACTCAACAGTGGCCACAAGACTGGAAAAGGTCAGTTTACATTCCAATTCCAAAGAAGGGCAATGCCAAAGAGTGTTCAAACTTCCATACAATTGCGCTCATTTCACATGCCAGCAAGGTGATGCTCAAAATCCTACAAGCTAGGCTTCAGCAGTATGTGAACCGAGAACTACCAGAAGTACAAGCTGGGTTTCGAAGAGGCAGAGGAACTCGAGATCAAATCGCCAACTTTCGCTGGATCATGGAGAAAGCAAGAGAATTCCAGAAAAATACCTATTTCTGCTTCATTGACTCTGCTAAAGCCTTTGATTGTGTGGATCACAACAGGCTCTGGCAAATTCTTAAAGTGATGGGAGTACCAGACCACCTTACCTGTCTCCTGAGAAACTTGTATGAGGGTCAAGAAGCAACAGTAAGAACTGGACATGGAACAACCGATTGGTTCAAAATTGGTAAAGGAGTACGACAAGGCTGCATATTGTCGCCCTGCTTATTTAACTTATATGCAGGGTACATCATGAGAAATGCCGGGTTGGATGAATCAGAGGTCGGAATTAAGATTGCCGAGAGAATTATCAACAACCTCTGATATGCAGACGATACCACCCTAATGGCAGAAAGCGAAGAAGATCTAAAGTGCTTCTTGTTGAGGGTGAAAGTGGAGAGTGCAAAAGCTGGTTTGAAACTCAACATTAAAAAAAACTAAGTTCATGGCGTCTGGCCCCATCACTTCCTGGCATATAGAAGGGGAAGAAATGGAAGCAGTGACAGATTTTATTTTCCTAGGCTCCAAGATCACTGCAGATGGTGACTGTAGCCATGAAATTAAAATACGCTTGCTCTAGGGATGTCAGAGAATTTTGCCACAAATCTCGGGGAGGCTGAATGCCAGTGCATTCGGCCCCCCGAAATCAGTGGGGAAACGGTCTGCCACTCCCCTGCCCCTCCCGGGACAGTACTTACGTTGGGCGAATCTCCCTGCCAGCAGCAGTTCTGGCGGCGGCGCGGCGGCGCGGTGGCAGCTCGGTGGCGGCGGCTGCTGCCACCGCCGCCATTTCCAAGTTAAAAAAAAAACAAACCCCAAAAATGTGATAGGCTACATAAAGATTACGTAGCCTATCATGGCTAGATTTTTTAAAAATACCATGATAGGCTACGTAAATGTTTACGTAGCCTATCACGGCTGAGTTAAAAAACAAAACAAAACCGCTCGTACACCAATGGCGGCGCCCATGGGCGCCACCATTTGCGTTCCTTATTTTGGCACGTCTAGTCCAAGTAAACATTTACGTAGAGTACGGCGAAAATAAGGGGAATGCAAATAGCGTAGCATCTATGTAGCATAGCTATGGCAAACCTAGACAGTATAGTAAGAAGCAGAGACATCACCTTGCCGACAAAAGTCCATCTAATCAAAGCTATGGTTTTCCCAGTAGTAATGTATGGCTGTGAGAGCTGGAGTATAAGGAAGTCTAAGTGCCGAAGAATTGATGCTTTCGAACTGTGGTGCTGGAGAAGACTCTGCAAGGAGGTCAAATCAGTCCATCCTAAAGGAAATCAACCCTGACTGCTCATTGGAAGGACAGATACTGAAGCTGAAGCTCAAATATTCTGGCCACCTAATGCGAAGAGAAAACTCCCTGGACAAGACCCTGATGCTGGGAAAGATTGAAGGCCAAAGGAGAAGGGGACGGCAGAGGATGAGATGGCTTGATAACATCACCGATGCAATGAATTATATGAACTTGAGGCTGGAGCACACTCCGGGAGAGAGCAGAGGACAAGAAGGCCTGGCATGCTATGGTCCATGGGGTCACAAAGAGTCAGTCATGAATTAACGACTGAACAACAACAGCAACAGGTGCAGTGCAGGTTTATGGAGCCATTTGTGATGATGACTGGGGCAAATACCCTGAGACATACTTTTGGGTGAAGGGAAGTATCCTCATACCTGTTCCTTCAAGGCCGTATGGTTAGTAGGGGTGTCAGAGAATTTCTCGCCGAAACTTCGGGGGGCCGAGTGCCAACGTATTCGGCTCCCTGAAGTAGTTTCAGGGAGAAATTCTCCACTCCCCCCCACACCCCGCACCCCCCCCGGGATGGGACTTACCTTTCCCGAATGTCGCTCCCGGTGGCGGGTCACAGCGGCAGTTCAGCAGGGCTTCGACAGGGGCGGGGGCAGCAGCCAGTCTTTCGACCAGCTGCCGCCGCCGCCATTCCAAGAAAAGTAAAAAAAAATACAATGCCCCCTGATAGGCTACGTGACAATTAACGTAGCCTATCATGGCTAGATCTGCAAAGTCAGCCGTGATAGGCTACGTAAATCGTCACGTAGCCTATCACGGGTGACTTAAAAAAAAAAAACGCGTACGCAAATGGCGGCCCCCATAGGGAGCCGCCATTCGCGTTCCTTATTTGGTCGCTGTAGTCTACGTAAAGATTTATGCAGACTACGGCGAAAATAAGGGCAACGCTATTTGCGTTGCCCTTATTTTCGCCGTAGTCTACGTAAATCTTTACATAGACTACAGCGACCAAATAAGGAACGCAAATGGCGGCTCCCTATGGGGGCCGCCATTTGCGTACGCGCTTTTTTTTTTTAAGTCACCAGTGATAGGCTACGTGATGATTAACGTAGCCTATTACGGCTGACTTTGCAGATCTAGCCGTGATAGGCTACGTAAATCATCACGTAGCCTATCACGGGGCGTTTTTTTTTTTACTTTTCTGTTGAAGTTCACGGCCGGGGAGATGGGGCGCTTCTCCCCGGCCTGAATTTTGGCCGGGTGAGGCAGGAAACCTCCCCCCCGGCCTGAATTTTGGCCGGGCAAGGCGGGAAGCCTTCCCCCCCGGCCTGAACTTCGGGGGGAGAAGCGAAGCGCCTCCCGCCCACCGCGAAGCAAGCTGCGAGACCAGGTAAGTGACTTTCGTACATCCCTAATGGTTAGAGGAGAATAGGAGCTTGCTCCATCCACTCCATGCATCGAGTTGGGATCTGCTTGGGTTAGGGATGTCAAAGAATTCCTCCACGGATCTCGGTGAGGCTGAATGCCAGTGCATTCAGCCCCCCAAAATCTGTGGCGGAACGAAGCCCCCCCACCCCCGCAAAAGGTGCATGAAACGGGACACCTACCTGCTGCTGTTCGCGCTGCTTTGCGAGTGGTGGCCACGTCCGCAGCCGCCATTTGCTTCTTCACTACAGCCGTGATAGGCTACGTAAATACTTACATAGACTATCACAGCTAATGCAAGGACACCATTTGCATCCCTGCGGAAGCTGTGATAGGCTGTGTAAGTATTTACGTAGCGTATCACGGCAAAAAAAAGGGAATGCAAATGGCGGCAGCTACGGCTGCCGCCATTTACGTCCCTGTAGGCCACCCAGCGGCTGGATGTCTGGCTGCGGGCGGCCCTGGCTGGTGGCTCCATGGAATCGCTGTGGAGTGAAGCCGGCTGGAGAGAATTTCGGGAGGAGGGACGGAGCGCCTCCCCCCCACCGCGAATGTTACCCTTTGAAAAGGTAAGTGAGTTTTGTACATCCCTAGCTTGGGGTCCTCTAATCCAGCATGCAAGGGTTCCCTATCCAGCCCACAGAGGTCCTCTCTGAGGCCCTGCCACTTCTCCCCATGCTACAGAAAGGCAGAATTTCTCTAACATGGGGAGAGGAAACTTCTCATTTATCTCCAATCACTGTTAAGAGTGGGGTTTCCTCCCCCATCAGTAGAAAAATGCTGTCTTTCTCTACTGGTAAGAGGGATAGCCCTTTTCTCCATGCCAAGAAAGGCATGGAATCTCTCTCTGCATTTCTCTGTGCAGAGAGAGGCAGGAGCAACAGCAGACAGAGATTCAGAATAATCACTTTGGGGAAAATGCTTGGTGGGGGGGAGGAGAAGGCTTTGATGGGCAGGTATGTGCCCTGACATAATCTCGCTCCCAGAGGTGACCTGGCCTGGAAAGCAATCCAGCCCCTGGAAGCTAAGGCGTTCCCTACTCCTGACACAGCCTGTGCAGGGATGATGCAGGTGAACCCTTCTTGACACATAAATGGGAGGGCTGTTAGGGGTCAGGGATAGAAAAGAGCCTAGCAACTGGTCCTAAGCAGCTAAGTTGCATCCCTAGCACATTGTTTTAACGGTTTTATTGTTTTAAATTTTAACTGGTTTTAGCTTGTTTAATAGTTTAATATGTTTTAGGTGTTTACATTATTTATTGTTTTATAATGTTTAAAATAATTTTATCTTATGCTGCCCTGAGATCTTAATGATATAGGGTGGGATGGAAATGTTTTAAATAATAAATAAATAAATAAATAAATAAATAAGTAAGTTAGGGCAGCTGATCAGGAGGGCACATTATTCCTTCCTGCAGCCTTGTAGGGACCTACAGGTAGGGATGTTAGAGAATTCTGCCACGGATCCCAGGGAGGCCAAATTCCAGTGAATTCAGCCCCTTGGAATCCGTGGTGGAATGGAGCAACCCACCCCATCACCCTGCGAAAGCCCTGCAAAATGGAGCCTACCTAGCTGCAGTTCCTATACAAATCTATGGTGCAGCCACACTTGGAATACTGTGTCCAGTTCTGGTCACCATACCTCAAAAAAGATATTGTAGAGCTGGAAAAAGTGCAGAAAAGGGCAATTAAATGATCAAGTGGCTGGACCATCTCCCCTGTGAGAGAAGGTTACAACAGCTGGGATTGATCAGTTTGGAAAAAAGGAGGGTAAGGGGAGACATTATAGAGGTTTACAAAATGATGCATGATGTGGAGGACATGTGGAGACCATGGAGAATGTGGAAGGGAGAACATGGAGAACGTGGAAGGGAGACATTTTTCTCATACCTGGGATCATCCTATGATAGGGATGTCAGAGAATTCCACCATGGACTCCAATGAGGCCGGATTCTTTTGAATCTGGCCTCCGGAGTCCATGACGGAATGGCCCCACCTACTTCCGCCTCCCTCCGGACCTGTGCAGAGCCGGATACTCCTCGCTGGCCAGCTCCGTAGCGCCAGCGATACGGCTGCCATTGCTGTACTGCTGGCTGAGGCTGAGTGACTCCAGATGCAAATGGCATCCAGTTCACCATTTGCGGCCATAAAGGTCTTAGATTAAGCTAAATGCAGCCATAAATGGCCCATGAGGAGGACCCGTAAATGGCTGCATTTAACTTAATCTAAGACCTTTACGGTTGCAAATGGCATAGCGGATGCCATTTGTGTCCGGAGTAGGGATGGCAGAGAATTCCGCCACGGATTCCATATTCCAATCCAGAATTCCACCACAGATTCCATATTCCTATCTGTTCCACCACGGATTCCACGGAATCCGTGGCGGAACAGCCTCCTGCTCCCCCGCCACCCCCATGGAATCCCCCTGAGAAGGAACTTACCTGGGGTGGATGCGGCGGATTCGGGAGCAGCGGTGGCAGTTGCGGCGGCTGTTCTGGCTCTGGCAGTGGCTCTGGCGGCTGGTCTCCTGGCCGGCCGCGGCAGGGCTGCTGCTGCTGCCATTGTCATCCTTGCAGCCACGATAGGCTACGTAAGAATTTACGTAGGCTATCACGGCTAACTCCCCCCCAAAACAAAACAAAAAACACGCAGCATATGCAAATGGCGGCAGCTATGGCGACCACCATTTGCGTTTCTTATTTTTCACTGATTTATCCTACATAAATATTTACGTGGGCTAGAACAGCGAAAAATAAAGGAACGCAAATAGCGTCCACTATGCTATTTGCGTTCCCCTTTTTTCGCCTTTTTATCTTTTTATCTTTTTTTTTTCTTTTGGGGTTAGTCATGATAGGCTACATAAATTCTTGTGTAGCCTATCATGGCTCCCTGGCTAGATGCAAATGGTGGCCGCTACGGAGCAGAGCCAGCCGTCAAGGATTCCAGGGGGGAGGACCGGATCGCCTCCCCCCCTGTCGAGAATTCCTGGGAGAGGAATGGAGCACCTCCCCACCCCACGAACAGAATCCGCGAAAAGGTAAGTGACTTTTGTACATCCCTAGTCCAGAGTCACTCAGCCTCAGCCAGCAGTACGGCAATGGCGGCCGTATCACTGGTGCTACAGAGCCTGCCAGCGGCTCCGCGGAATCACTGCGGAGTGGAGCTGGCCAGCCAGGATTCCAGGGGGAGGGATGGATCACCTCACCCCCCCTGCCGACTCTCCTGATGGAATGGCAGGTATGTAGTTCATACATCCCTATCCTATGAAGCTGATTGGTGAGAAGATTCAGGACAGATAAAAGGAAATACTTCTTCAAACAGCACACAGTTAAACTATGGAATTCGCTACCACAGGATATAGAGATGGCCACCAATTTGGATGGCTTTAAAAGGGGGTTGGACAAATTCCTGGAGGAGAAGGCTATCAATGGCTACTAGTCCTGATGGCTATGTGCTACCTCCGGTACCAGAGACGGTGAGCCTATGTACATCATTTGTTGGGGAACACGGGTAGGGATGACAGAGAATCCCGCCACGGATCTCGGTGAGGCCAAATGCCAGTGCATTCAGCCCCCCGAAATCTGTGGTGGAATGGCCTGCCACCCCCCCGCAGATCCCCCCCAGGTTGAGACTTACCTGGGGTGGATCTTCCAGGTGGCGGTGGCTGCGGCGGCGGCTGCGGCGGCTGGTCTTCTGACCAGCTGCCACCGCTACCATTTCCAGGCTTGTGTAAAAAAAAAAAAAAAAGATGTGATAGGCTACGTAAAGATTTACATAGCCTATCATGGTTGGGTGGGTTTAAAAAACAACAACAACCGCGTACGCAAATGGCGGTGGCTACGGCCGCCGCCATTTGCATTCCTTCTTTTTACCGTCTTAATCTACGTAAATATTTATGTAGACTATGGCGGCGAAAATAAAGGGGAATGCAAATAGCGTAGCGGGTGCTATTTGCGTCCCCTTTTGATTCGGCGTTTTTGCCTACGTAAAGATTTATGTAGGCTAAAACGGTGAATCAAAAAGGGACGCAAATAGCGCCCACTACGCTATTTGCATTCCCCTTTATTTTCGCCATCATAGTCTACATAAATATTTACATAGATTAAGACAGCCAAAAAGAAGGAACACAAATGGTAGTGGCCGTAGCCGCCACCATTTGAGTATGCTTTTTTTTTTTTTTACCCAGAGCCCTCCGTGGCCGGAAATCCGGCTGCGGATGCTCTGGCCTGGCTGGGCCTGGCCGGCTGCTCCGCGGAGCTGCCGCGGAGCACAGATGGCCGTTCGAGGATTCCGGGGGGAGGAACGGAGCACCTCCCCCCCATCGAGGATTCTGGGGGGAGGGACGGAACACCTCCCCCCCCACCATAAACATAATCCGCAAACAGGTAACTCACTTTCGTACATCCCTACAGGGGTGGGAGGGTGCTGTTGCGCTCATGCCCTGCTTGTGGGTTCCCAGTCAACACTGATTGGCCACTGTGTGAACAGAATGCTGGACTAGATGGACCCTTGGTCTGATCCAGTATGGTTCTTCTTATGTTATGTTCTTACAGCTAGGGTAAATGAACGTGTTTTTTGCAATTTTTGTTTTCTTTTAAGGCCTTTTGTATCACTCAGCTCTATTGTGTAAGTATCTATAATTGTGATTGCTTGCTTTAAATTTACCAGTAAACTGTTCTGGTTAAATGTAAACCGCAAGTGTCTTGTGTGTCAATCACCCCAGGTCTATTGGGAAGGGGAAGTTTAAAAGAAGGAAGGTGGGACTCTAAGGGAAGCAAGAGATCATTAAGGTGTTGCTCAGGGGGTCCAGGTCATAAGGGGAACCCTGACAGAGCTGCTAAACACTCAGGAGCTCATGTGTGACCCTTACATCCTCCTCAGTGCCAAAGTTGGGAAGCTCATCAGTTGCAGAGATGCATTCACACTGAAGACCAATAAGACAGAAACTCTGCTTGAGTTGTTATAGTTTATTTCTGTGCCATCTTTCATCCAAAAAGCCCCCACAAAGCAGCTCACAAAGGTTAATACAAAATAGGGATGTCAGAGAATTTCTCCATGAATCTTGGGGAGGCCGAATGCCAGCACATTTGGCCCCCCGAAATTGGTGGAGAAACAGTCCGCCCCCCGCCCCCCCTGGGATGGGACTTACCTTGGTCAAATGACCCTGGCGGCGGCGGCTCCGGCGGTGGTTCGTCGTCGTCGGTGGTGGCTGGTCTTCCGGTCTACGTAAAGATTACGTAGACTACGGCGAAAATAAGGGTAACGCTATATGCACTGCCCTTATTTTCGCCGTAGTCTACGTAAAGATTTACGTAGATGACAGCGACCAAATAAGGAACGCGAATGGCGGCTCCCTATGGAGGCCGCCATTTGCGTACGCGCTTTTTTTTTTTTTAAAGTCACCCGTGATAGGCTATGTGACGATTTACGTAGCCTATCACGGCTGACTTTGCAGATCTAGCCATGATAGTCTACGTTAATCGTCACGTAGCCTATCATGGGGGCGTTTTTTTTTTAACTTTTTATTTTGCGGCCAGGCGAGGCGAGGCGCCTCCTCCCCGGCCTGAATTTCAGCCGGGTGAGGCGGGAAGCCTCCCCCCCAGCCTGAATTTTGGCCAGGTGAGGCGGGAAGCCTCCCCCCCCGGCCTGAAATTTGGGGGGAGAGCAGCGAAGCGCCTCCCCCCCACCGCAAAAAGCTGCGAGACCAGGTAAGTGACTTTCGTGCACCCCTACCCGGCAGGAGACGATGTTTCGCGTCCGGAGGGACGGGGCGCCTCCCCCCCGGCCAGAGTTTTGGCACGGAGGGACGTTGCTTCTTCCCCCCGGCCAGAATTTCAGTGGGAGGGACAGAGTGCCTCCCCCCCACTGCGAAGCAAGCTTCGGGATCAGGTAAGTGACCTTCTTCCATCCCTATAACAAATATGAAATTCAAACAGTATAAAACAAAAAATACTACTTACACATTTAAAGCTTCAATATCTCAGTAAGATATTTAAAGCTAAAAAACCCCACACCCTAATCCCCAAACACATCCTTCCTTCACCTTAGGAGTAACAAACAATCCCCCCCAATGCCAAAAGAAAGCTGGAGTACCTCCCCTCCCCCCAAAGCTTCTTATAAGGTTTCCCAGGCAGAGTGTTGGGCAGAGCGCCTGGAAAAGGTCACCCATGAAGGCAACAACAGTCTCTCCCTGTAGCCGTGCCTCCTAAACTGCAGTTTCAATTCCCAGGCAGGAAAATGGGGCAGAGCAGATAGAGATGCTCACCCCTGATGGTCACAACAGTCTCTCCCCTGCAGCAGCAGTCTCCAAGCCTGCATCCAAGCCTGAAATTTGGGAAAGCCATAATTGCAGGAGTGCTATTTATGGTCATACAAAGCCCATTCTGTGCGTGCTGTATAGAGTGATCCTTGCTGTTCTTTGGAGTTTTGCAGCTACGAGAAGGGTTGTTATTTACGAACTTACGAAGCTCACTTGGTGAGCCTTACACAGAGTGAATCTTCCCAGTATATGAACTTTCTCAGCTTGTGTCCATAGACTGCTAAGGCAATGATGTACTTTGTGGTTTGCTTCCAATATCTATAAGAAACATGACTGTTTTTTGTATTATGATATTGTAACATAAATAATCTGTGCTATCCATATTGTAGGGTGACCTTTACCTTTTGATTTTCTTAGGGAATCTAGCTCGACTCATGGGGGGGTCATATTATGGAGTGCATATTATGATTAACAAAGTTTAAAGTCTATTAATGAAGCTATAACGATAAATAAACATATAATATCTTCACTATCTTGATTCATTTAGGGGAACGGATCAGTGGTGGCACATTAATGTTCTTGTGTCACTATATTTTCTCATGCTGTATAACTCTAAAGCAACAAACAGGGATGAATGAGAATTTGGTTTGTCTTTGCAAATAATCCGGTTCACAATCTCAAAGAGAAATGTAGCAGGAGCACATTTTTGGGAGAAATGTTTGCAAATCCCTGAATTTGCATTCATTAATTGGCACTGATATATATATATATGCATTTTCTCACTTTAGTCAATGGGGGAAAGGGTCACTTTTGGAAAATACCCACAGAAATGCATACTTTCCCATTCAGACAAGCTGAAAAACAGGTACAAAATGAAAACAGGAGCAAACAGGAGCCCATGGGCGCCACCATTTGCGTTCCTTATTTTGGCACGTCTTAGTCTACGTCAAAATTTTTGTAGACTAAGACGGCGAAAATAAGGGGAACGCAAATAGTGTAGCGTCTACGCTATTTGTGTTCCCCTTATTTTCGCTGTCTTAGTCTACATAAATGTTTACATAGACGAAGATGTGCCAAAATAAGGAATGCAAATGGCGAAGCCCATTGGCGCCGCCATTTGCGTATGAGCGTTTTTGTTTTTTTTAATCAGCCGTGATAGGCTACGTAAACATTTACGTAGCCTATCATGGTGTTTTTTTTAAATTTAGCCATGATAGGCTATGTAAATCTTTATGTAGTCTATCACGTTTTTTTCTTTTGTTTTGTTTTTAAACCTGGAAATGGCGGCGGCGGCAGCCGGTCGGAAGACCAGCTGCTGCCGGAGCCACCGCCGCCAGGAAGATCCCCCCCAGGTAAGTCCTGTCCCGGGGTGGTGGTGGGCCATTCCGCCACCAATTTCAGGGGGCTGAATGCGCTGGCATTCAGCCTCCCCGAGATCCGTGGCGGAACTTTCGTACATCCCTAGTGGCAGTGGCTTTAACCTTGGCTCCAAGAGGCATGGCCTGTAGGGACAGCTGTTTTCTGCTTTTGCTGATGCAAAGCAGGATTGGGCCTGGTCAGTAAGTCTGGGTGTGACCAGTATCCTAGGTCCATCCATAAGTCTAGCATTAATTCCCTGGGGATGTGGAAGGGGATTCCAGTGGTCAGGCCTGTCTTTGACACCCCTCCTCCTTCTCTTGTTTATAATTTACCAGCTCCTTAGCTGGTTTATTGGCCTCTTGGACATGGCTCCATGGCATAGGATGCCCTGCTGGATGGGCAAGCAGTGGGGGGAGGAGGTACCCTGCACACTTGGTAATAGACAGGGGAGAAAGCTGGATTCTTCCTCAGGGGCTGAGACTTAACTGGTCCCACCTCGAGCCGTGCTTATCAAGACAATGGAGTAGACTAAGGGATGGTGCTTGCCTCCCCTCTTGTTCATTAGAATGCGGTGCAAGCTCTTTGCCCAAGACAAACCTCGAGACAGACCCAGTGTAACCTATTCCTTTGTTGCAGCTAGGGATGGCAGAGAATTCCACCACAGATCTCAGTGAGGCTGAATGCCAGTGCATTTGCCCCCCAAAATCCATGGCGGAATGAAGCCCCCCTGCCCCCCCACCCAGCGAAATGGGCCTGGAATGGAGCACCTACCTGCTGCCATCCACGCTGACTTGCAAATGACTTGCATTCACTTCCTCCATATAGCCGTGATAGGGTATGTAAATACTTACGTAGCCTATCACGGCTTAACTAAGGGAATGCAAATGGCGGTGGCTATGGCGGCCACCATTTGCGTTCCCTTTTTTTTGCCATTTTAGCAGGTCCTGGCGCTCCATCCAGGTGGGAAAAATCTGGTGCAGGTTTCCACTCACAAAGACGTGGCTCCCTAAAGCTGGCCATGGCCAGATATCTGCTGCTTCTCAAACACTGCAATAGAGAGTGACAAAGCTGTTTCAGTGCCAAACGGTGGCTTAAACCCGGATTGAAATGGATTTTGCTAATCTGTTTCATCCCAAAAAGCCTTGAGCTGAACTGCCACCACCCTAGGGATGTCAGAGAATTCCGCCATAGATCTTGGTGAGACTGAATGCCAGTGCATTCAGCCCCCCGAAATCCATGGCGGAACAAAGCCCCCCCCCGAAAGGCGCACAAAACGGAGCACTTACCTGCTGCCGTCCATGCTGACTTGCGAATCGCAGCCGCGTCTGCGGCCGCCATTCGCTTCCTCATCATAGCCATGATAGGCTACATAAATAATTATGTAGCCTATCACGGCTAACGCAGGGACGCCATTTGCGTCCCTGCGGAGGCCGTGATAGGCTACGTAAGTATTTACGTAGTGGCCGCCATTTGCATTCCCTTTTTTTTTTGCCGTTTTAGCCTACGTAAATATTTACGTAGGCTATTATGGCGGGGGGGGGGAAGGGAACGCAAATGGCGGCCACTATGCCATTTTCGTTCCCCCCTTTTTTTTTTTTGCCGTAATAGCAGGTCCTGGCACTCCATTCAGGTGGGAACAATCTGGTGCAGGTTTCATGGCACAGTTTATCCGCAATAATGATCTCGGGCCTGCCTGCGCACTCAAATTAATTTGGGGAATGTATGTTAACCAGGGGCAAGGAACAGGCCCACCAGAGGCATGCAGAGGCACCTTATGGTGACAGGTGACGCCTGAGGCCCCCCGAATGGGTTGTGTGGCTCGGCGGAGAGATAAGGGTTGCCTGGGAGACCAACCCTTTTCACTCACCCAGGTGTTATGCGGCACTGGGAGGGGGTGACAGGGGAAGGTCGAACTCCCCCACAAGGGGCAGTCTGGAGGGGTGGTGAGATCGATGCCACCCCTCAGGCTGGGTATGCTTTCTCCCAAGAAGTGCCAGCTAGTCTCTGGCACAGTCAGCTGCCCATCCTAGGTACCCCTTTGCAGATATTTTCAATATATGTGGCCCAATTTTCAACCCAAATTTTGTTGTCTGCGTCTTCTTTTACCCATCTCCACTCACAAAGAAGTGGCTCCCTAAAGCTGGCCATGGCCAGATATCTGCTGCTTCTCAAACACTGCAATAGAGAGTGACAAAGCTGTTTCAGTGCCAAACGGTGGCTTAAACCCATATTGAAATGGATATTGCTAATCTGTTTCATCCCAAAAAGCCTTGAGCTGAACTGCCACCACCCTAGGGATGTCAGAGAATTCCACCATAGATCTCGGTGAGGCTGAATGCCAGTGCATTCGGCCCCCTGAAATCCGTGGCGGAACAAAGCCCCCCCCCCCGAAAGGCACACAAAACGGAGCACTTACCTGCTGCCGTCCGCGCTGACTTGCGAATGGCAGCCGTGTCTGCGGCCGCCATTCGCTTCCTCATCATAGCCATGATAGGCTATGTAAATAATTATGTAGCCTATCACGGCTAATGCAGGGACGTCATTTGCATCCCTGCGGAGGCCGTGATAGGCTACATAAGTATTTATGTAGTGGCCGCCATTTGCATTCCCTTTTTTTTTGCCGTTTTAGCCTACGTAAATATTTACGTAGGCTATTATGGCGGGGGGGAAAGGGAACGCAAATGGCGGCCACTATGCCATTTTCGTTCCCTTTTTTTTTTGCCATGATAGCAGGTCCTGGCGCTCCATTCAGGTGGGAACAATCTGGTGCAGGTTTCATGGCACAGTTCATCCGCAATAATGATCTCGGGCCTGCCTGCGCACTCAAATTAATTTGGGAAATGTATGTTAACCAGAGGCAAGGAACAGGCCCACCAGAGGCATGCAGAGGCACCTTATGGTGACAGGTGACGCCTGAGGCCCCCTGAATGGGTTGTGTGGCTCGGCGGGGAGATAAGGGTTGCCTGGGAGACCAACCCCTCTCACTCACCCAGGGTTGTGCGGCACTAGGAGGGGGTGACAGGGGAAGGTCGACCTCCCCCACAAGGGGCAGTCTGGAGGGGTGGCGAGATCGATGTGCCATATCGCAGTGCTAAGTTCAGACGCGAATTTAGGGATGTCAGAGAATTCCGCCACGGATCTCAGTGAGGCCGAATGCCAGTGCATTCGGCCCCCCAAAATCTGTGGCGGAACAGCCTGCCACCCCCCACCCCCTGCGGATCTACCCCGGGATGAGACTCACCTGGGGCGGATCTTCCAGGCGGCGGTGGCTCCGCTAGCGGCTCCAGTGGCGGCCGGTCTTCTGACTGGCTGCCGCTGCCGCCATTTCCAGGCTTGCGTATATAAAAAAAGAAGACGTGATAGGCTTCGTAAATCTTTACATAGCCTATCCTGGTTGGGTGGGTTTAAAAAAAACCACCCGCATACGCAAATGGCGGTGGCTACGGCTGCCGCCATTTGCGTTCCTTCTTTTTACCATCTTAATCTATGTAAATATTTACATAGACTATGACAGCGAAAATAAAGGGGAACGCAAATAGCATAGCAGGCGCTACATAAGGATTTACGTAGGCTAAAACGGTGAACCAAAAAGGGATGCAAATAGCACCCGCTACGCTATTTGCGTTCCCCTTTATTTTCGCCGTCATAGTCTACGTAAATATTTTCGTAGATTAAGATGGTAAAAAGAAGGAACACAAATGGTGGCGGCCATAGCCGCCGCCATTTGCATACGCGTTGGGTTTTTTTTGTTTACCCAGAGCCCCCTGCGGATGGAAATCCGTCTGCGGATGGCTCTGGCCTGCCCGGGATGGGCCTGGCCGGCTGCTCCGCGGAGCTGCCATGGAGCACAGCCGGCCGTTTGAGGATTCCGGGGGGAGGAACAGAGCGCCTCCCCCCCGGCCAGTATTCCGAGGGGAGGGACGGAATGCCTCCCTCCCACCATCAACATAATCTGCGAAAGGTAAGTCACTGTCATACATCCCTACGCAAATTGTATCCACTACGCCATTTGCATCCGTGTTTTCAGGCAATAGGCTATGCAAATTATATTTATGTAGATATTTGCATAGCCTATCGCTTGAAAACAGTGATGCAAATGGTGTAGTGGATGCCATTTGCATCTGGACATAGCACAGCGATATGGCATGGCAATGGTGGCCGGCCATATCACCAGCGCTGCGTAGCCGGCGGCCGGCTCTGCAGCATCACCACATGGAGGAGCCAGCCTGGACGGATTCTGGAGGGGCAAGGAGGTGAGTGCTCTGTTACGCCATGGACCCCAGTGGGGCTGGATTCTTGGAATCCGGCCTCATTGGGGTCTGTGGTGGAATTCTCTGACATCCCTATTTCAAAAGAATGCTTGCTGACACTCCTTAAGGACTGAAGAGACATTGTTGCTGCTACAAGCCTCTTAATGACTTCTTGTATCTCAGGCCAAATTTCATAAACCTCCACCCCAGCCAAATACACTCAAAACCAGGTCCAGATCTTGGGTATAGTCTGTCTCCCAAAGCTTCTTCTGTTGTATTTCTGGCTGCATGGACAGTTTATCTGGGTTTTTATGCCTGCTTCTGTAGCCTTCTTCTGGCAAGATCTTAGGGCAGCCTCCTGGCATAACACAGCCACCTGCTCCCTACTCTTGATTTTCATCAGACATGTATGTTCCCACAGAGAAGGACTAGCTTACTATTCAAGCATTCCTACACACACACACACACACACACACACACACTGCTGCTGCTGCTGGAAGGTTAGCACAACAGGCTCTGGCAAATTCTTAAAGTGATGGGAGTACCAGACCACCTTACCTGTCTCCTGAGAAACTTGTATGAGGGTCAAGAAGCAACAGTAAGAACTGGACATGGAACAACCGATTGGTTCAAAATTGGTAAAGGAGTACGACAAGGCTGCATATTGTCGCCCTGCTTATTTAACTTATATGCAGGGTACATCATGAGAAATGCCGGGTTGGATGAATCAGAGGTCGGAATTAAGATTGCCGAGAGAATTATCAACAACCTCTGATATGCAGACGATACCACCCTAATGGCAGAAAGCGAAGAAGATCTAAAGTGCTTCTTGTTGAGGGTGAAAGTGGAGAGTGCAAAAGCTGGTTTGAAACTCAACATTAAAAAAAACTAAGTTCATGGCGTCTGGCCCCATCACTTCCTGGCATATAGAAGGGGAAGAAATGGAAGCAGTGACAGATTTTATTTTCCTAGGCTCCAAGATCACTGCAGATGGTGACTGTAGCCATGAAATTAAAATACGCTTGCTCTAGGGATGTCAGAGAATTTTGCCACAAATCTCGGGGAGGCTGAATGCCAGTGCATTCGGCCCCCCGAAATCAGTGGGGAAACGGTCTGCCACTCCCCTGCCCCTCCCGGGACAGTACTTACGTTGGGCGAATCTCCCTGCCAGCAGCAGTTCTGGCGGCGGCGCGGCGGCGCGGTGGCAGCTCGGTGGCGGCGGCTGCTGCCACCGCCGCCATTTCCAAGTTAAAAAAAAAACAAACCCCAAAAATGTGATAGGCTACATAAAGATTACGTAGCCTATCATGGCTAGATTTTTTAAAAATACCATGATAGGCTACGTAAATGTTTACGTAGCCTATCACGGCTGAGTTAAAAAACAAAACAAAACCGCTCGTACACCAATGGCGGCGCCCATGGGCGCCACCATTTGCGTTCCTTATTTTGGCACGTCTAGTCCAAGTAAACATTTACGTAGAGTACGGCGAAAATAAGGGGAATGCAAATAGCGTAGCATCTATGTAGCATAGCTATGGCAAACCTAGACAGTATAGTAAGAAGCAGAGACATCACCTTGCCGACAAAAGTCCATCTAATCAAAGCTATGGTTTTCCCAGTAGTAATGTATGGCTGTGAGAGCTGGAGTATAAGGAAGTCTAAGTGCCGAAGAATTGATGCTTTCGAACTGTGGTGCTGGAGAAGACTCTGCAAGGAGGTCAAATCAGTCCATCCTAAAGGAAATCAACCCTGACTGCTCATTGGAAGGACAGATACTGAAGCTGAAGCTCAAATATTCTGGCCACCTAATGCGAAGAGAAAACTCCCTGGACAAGACCCTGATGCTGGGAAAGATTGAAGGCCAAAGGAGAAGGGGACGGCAGAGGATGAGATGGCTTGATAACATCACCGATGCAATGAATTATATGAACTTGAGGCTGGAGCACACTCCGGGAGAGAGCAGAGGACAAGAAGGCCTGGCATGCTATGGTCCATGGGGTCACAAAGAGTCAGTCATGAATTAACGACTGAACAACAACAGCAACAGGTGCAGTGCAGGTTTATGGAGCCATTTGTGATGATGACTGGGGCAAATACCCTGAGACATACTTTTGGGTGAAGGGAAGTATCCTCATACCTGTTCCTTCAAGGCCGTATGGTTAGTAGGGGTGTCAGAGAATTTCTCGCCGAAACTTCGGGGGGCCGAGTGCCAACGTATTCGGCTCCCTGAAGTAGTTTCAGGGAGAAATTCTCCACTCCCCCCCACACCCCGCACCCCCCCCCGGGATGGGACTTACCTTTCCCGAATGTCGCTCCCGGTGGCGGGTCACAGCGGCAGTTCAGCAGGGCTTCGACAGGGGCGGGGGCAGCAGCCAGTCTTTCGACCAGCTGCCGCCGCCGCCATTCCAAGAAAAGTAAAAAAAAATACAATGCCCCCTGATAGGCTACGTGACAATTAACGTAGCCTATCATGGCTAGATCTGCAAAGTCAGCCGTGATAGGCTACGTAAATCGTCACGTAGCCTATCACGGGTGACTTAAAAAAAAAAAACGCGTACGCAAATGGCGGCCCCCATAGGGAGCCGCCATTCGCGTTCCTTATTTGGTCGCTGTAGTCTACGTAAAGATTTATGCAGACTACGGCGAAAATAAGGGCAACGCTATTTGCGTTGCCCTTATTTTCGCCGTAGTCTACGTAAATCTTTACATAGACTACAGCGACCAAATAAGGAACGCAAATGGCGGCTCCCTATGGGGGCCGCCATTTGCGTACGCGCTTTTTTTTTTTAAGTCACCAGTGATAGGCTACGTGATGATTAACGTAGCCTATTACGGCTGACTTTGCAGATCTAGCCGTGATAGGCTACGTAAATCATCACGTAGCCTATCACGGGGCGTTTTTTTTTTTACTTTTCTGTTGAAGTTCACGGCCGGGGAGATGGGGCGCTTCTCCCCGGCCTGAATTTTGGCCGGGTGAGGCAGGAAACCTCCCCCCCGGCCTGAATTTTGGCCGGGCAAGGCGGGAAGCCTTCCCCCCCGGCCTGAACTTCGGGGGGAGAAGCGAAGCGCCTCCCGCCCACCGCGAAGCAAGCTGCGAGACCAGGTAAGTGACTTTCGTACATCCCTAATGGTTAGAGGAGAATAGGAGCTTGCTCCATCCACTCCATGCATCGAGTTGGGATCTGCTTGGGTTAGGGATGTCAAAGAATTCCTCCACGGATCTCGGTGAGGCTGAATGCCAGTGCATTCAGCCCCCCAAAATCTGTGGCGGAACGAAGCCCCCCCACCCCCGCAAAAGGTGCATGAAACGGGACACCTACCTGCTGCTGTTCGCGCTGCTTTGCGAGTGGTGGCCACGTCCGCAGCCGCCATTTGCTTCTTCACTACAGCCGTGATAGGCTACGTAAATACTTACATAGACTATCACAGCTAATGCAAGGACACCATTTGCATCCCTGCGGAAGCTGTGATAGGCTGTGTAAGTATTTACGTAGCGTATCACGGCAAAAAAAAGGGAATGCAAATGGCGGCAGCTACGGCTGCCGCCATTTACGTCCCTGTAGGCCACCCAGCGGCTGGATGTCTGGCTGCGGGCGGCCCTGGCTGGTGGCTCCATGGAATCGCTGTGGAGTGAAGCCGGCTGGAGAGAATTTCGGGAGGAGGGACGGAGCGCCTCCCCCCCACCGCGAATGTTACCCTTTGAAAAGGTAAGTGAGTTTTGTACATCCCTAGCTTGGGGTCCTCTAATCCAGCATGCAAGGGTTCCCTATCCAGCCCACAGAGGTCCTCTCTGAGGCCCTGCCACTTCTCCCCATGCTACAGAAAGGCAGAATTTCTCTAACATGGGGAGAGGAAACTTCTCATTTATCTCCAATCACTGTTAAGAGTGGGGTTTCCTCCCCCATCAGTAGAAAAATGCTGTCTTTCTCTACTGGTAAGAGGGATAGCCCTTTTCTCCATGCCAAGAAAGGCATGGAATCTCTCTCTGCATTTCTCTGTGCAGAGAGAGGCAGGAGCAACAGCAGACAGAGATTCAGAATAATCACTTTGGGGAAAATGCTTGGTGGGGGGGAGGAGAAGGCTTTGATGGGCAGGTATGTGCCCTGACATAATCTCGCTCCCAGAGGTGACCTGGCCTGGAAAGCAATCCAGCCCCTGGAAGCTAAGGCGTTCCCTACTCCTGACACAGCCTGTGCAGGGATGATGCAGGTGAACCCTTCTTGACACATAAATGGGAGGGCTGTTAGGGGTCAGGGATAGAAAAGAGCCTAGCAACTGGTCCTAAGCAGCTAAGTTGCATCCCTAGCACATTGTTTTAACGGTTTTATTGTTTTAAATTTTAACTGGTTTTAGCTTGTTTAATAGTTTAATATGTTTTAGGTGTTTACATTATTTATTGTTTTATAATGTTTAAAATAATTTTATCTTATGCTGCCCTGAGATCTTAATGATATAGGGTGGGATGGAAATGTTTTAAATAATAAATAAATAAATAAATAAATAAGTAAGTTAGGGCAGCTGATCAGGAGGGCACATTATTCCTTCCTGCAGCCTTGTAGGGACCTACAGGTAGGGATGTTAGAGAATTCTGCCACGGATCCCAGGGAGGCCAAATTCCAGTGAATTCAGCCCCTTGGAATCCGTGGTGGAATGGAGCAACCCACCCCATCACCCTGCGAAAGCCCTGCAAAATGGAGCCTACCTAGCTGCAGTTCCTATACAAATCTATGGTGCAGCCACACTTGGAATACTGTGTCCAGTTCTGGTCACCATACCTCAAAAAAGATATTGTAGAGCTGGAAAAAGTGCAGAAAAGGGCAATTAAATGATCAAGTGGCTGGACCATCTCCCCTGTGAGAGAAGGTTACAACAGCTGGGATTGATCAGTTTGGAAAAAAGGAGGGTAAGGGGAGACATTATAGAGGTTTACAAAATGATGCATGATGTGGAGGACATGTGGAGACCATGGAGAATGTGGAAGGGAGAACATGGAGAACGTGGAAGGGAGACATTTTTCTCATACCTGGGATCATCCTATGATAGGGATGTCAGAGAATTCCACCATGGACTCCAATGAGGCCGGATTCTTTTGAATCTGGCCTCCGGAGTCCATGACGGAATGGCCCCACCTACTTCCGCCTCCCTCCGGACCTGTGCAGAGCCGGATACTCCTCGCTGGCCAGCTCCGTAGCGCCAGCGATACGGCTGCCATTGCTGTACTGCTGGCTGAGGCTGAGTGACTCCAGATGCAAATGGCATCCAGTTCACCATTTGCGGCCATAAAGGTCTTAGATTAAGCTAAATGCAGCCATAAATGGCCCATGAGGAGGACCCGTAAATGGCTGCATTTAACTTAATCTAAGACCTTTACGGTTGCAAATGGCATAGCGGATGCCATTTGTGTCCGGAGTAGGGATGGCAGAGAATTCCGCCACGGATTCCATATTCCAATCCAGAATTCCACCACAGATTCCATATTCCTATCTGTTCCACCACGGATTCCACGGAATCCGTGGCGGAACAGCCTCCTGCTCCCCCGCCACCCCCATGGAATCCCCCTGAGAAGGAACTTACCTGGGGTGGATGCGGCGGATTCGGGAGCAGCGGTGGCAGTTGCGGCGGCTGTTCTGGCTCTGGCAGTGGCTCTGGCGGCTGGTCTCCTGGCCGGCCGCGGCAGGGCTGCTGCTGCTGCCATTGTCATCCTTGCAGCCACGATAGGCTACGTAAGAATTTACGTAGGCTATCACGGCTAACTCCCCCCCAAAACAAAACAAAAAACACGCAGCATATGCAAATGGCGGCAGCTATGGCGACCACCATTTGCGTTTCTTATTTTTCACTGATTTATCCTACATAAATATTTACGTGGGCTAGAACAGCGAAAAATAAAGGAACGCAAATAGCGTCCACTATGCTATTTGCGTTCCCCTTTTTTCGCCTTTTTATCTTTTTATCTTTTTTTTTTCTTTTGGGGTTAGTCATGATAGGCTACATAAATTCTTGTGTAGCCTATCATGGCTCCCTGGCTAGATGCAAATGGTGGCCGCTACGGAGCAGAGCCAGCCGTCAAGGATTCCAGGGGGGAGGACCGGATCGCCTCCCCCCCTGTCGAGAATTCCTGGGAGAGGAATGGAGCACCTCCCCACCCCACGAACAGAATCCGCGAAAAGGTAAGTGACTTTTGTACATCCCTAGTCCAGAGTCACTCAGCCTCAGCCAGCAGTACGGCAATGGCGGCCGTATCACTGGTGCTACAGAGCCTGCCAGCGGCTCCGCGGAATCACTGCGGAGTGGAGCTGGCCAGCCAGGATTCCAGGGGGAGGGATGGATCACCTCACCCCCCCTGCCGACTCTCCTGATGGAATGGCAGGTATGTAGTTCATACATCCCTATCCTATGAAGCTGATTGGTGAGAAGATTCAGGACAGATAAAAGGAAATACTTCTTCAAACAGCACACAGTTAAACTATGGAATTCGCTACCACAGGATATAGAGATGGCCACCAATTTGGATGGCTTTAAAAGGGGGTTGGACAAATTCCTGGAGGAGAAGGCTATCAATGGCTACTAGTCCTGATGGCTATGTGCTACCTCCGGTACCAGAGACGGTGAGCCTATGTACATCATTTGTTGGGGAACACGGGTAGGGATGACAGAGAATCCCGCCACGGATCTCGGTGAGGCCAAATGCCAGTGCATTCAGCCCCCCGAAATCTGTGGTGGAATGGCCTGCCACCCCCCCGCAGATCCCCCCCAGGTTGAGACTTACCTAGGGTGGATCTTCCAGGTGGCGGTGGCTGCGGCGGCGGCTGCGGCGGCTGGTCTTCTGACCAGCTGCCACCGCTACCATTTCCAGGCTTGTGTAAAAAAAAAAAAAAAAGATGTGATAGGCTACGTAAAGATTTACATAGCCTATCATGGTTGGGTGGGTTTAAAAAACAACAACAACCGCGTACGCAAATGGCGGTGGCTACGGCCGCCGCCATTTGCATTCCTTCTTTTTACCGTCTTAATCTACGTAAATATTTATGTAGACTATGGCGGCGAAAATAAAGGGGAATGCAAATAGCGTAGCGGGTGCTATTTGCGTCCCCTTTTGATTCGGCGTTTTTGCCTACGTAAAGATTTATGTAGGCTAAAACGGTGAATCAAAAAGGGACGCAAATAGCGCCCACTACGCTATTTGCATTCCCCTTTATTTTCGCCATCATAGTCTACATAAATATTTACATAGATTAAGACAGCCAAAAAGAAGGAACACAAATGGTAGTGGCCGTAGCCGCCACCATTTGAGTATGCTTTTTTTTTTTTTTACCCAGAGCCCTCCGTGGCCGGAAATCCGGCTGCGGATGCTCTGGCCTGGCTGGGCCTGGCCGGCTGCTCCGCGGAGCTGCCGCGGAGCACAGATGGCCGTTCGAGGATTCCGGGGGGAGGAACGGAGCACCTCCCCCCCATCGAGGATTCTGGGGGGAGGGACGGAACACCTCCCCCCCCACCATAAACATAATCCGCAAACAGGTAACTCACTTTCGTACATCCCTACAGGGGTGGGAGGGTGCTGTTGCGCTCATGCCCTGCTTGTGGGTTCCCAGTCAACACTGATTGGCCACTGTGTGAACAGAATGCTGGACTAGATGGACCCTTGGTCTGATCCAGTATGGTTCTTCTTATGTTATGTTCTTACAGCTAGGGTAAATGAACGTGTTTTTTGCAATTTTTGTTTTCTTTTAAGGCCTTTTGTATCACTCAGCTCTATTGTGTAAGTATCTATAATTGTGATTGCTTGCTTTAAATTTACCAGTAAACTGTTCTGGTTAAATGTAAACCGCAAGTGTCTTGTGTGTCAATCACCCCAGGTCTATTGGGAAGGGGAAGTTTAAAAGAAGGAAGGTGGGACTCTAAGGGAAGCAAGAGATCATTAAGGTGTTGCTCAGGGGGTCCAGGTCATAAGGGGAACCCTGACAGAGCTGCTAAACACTCAGGAGCTCATGTGTGACCCTTACATCCTCCTCAGTGCCAAAGTTGGGAAGCTCATCAGTTGCAGAGATGCATTCACACTGAAGACCAATAAGACAGAAACTCTGCTTGAGTTGTTATAGTTTATTTCTGTGCCATCTTTCATCCAAAAAGCCCCCACAAAGCAGCTCACAAAGGTTAATACAAAATAGGGATGTCAGAGAATTTCTCCATGAATCTTGGGGAGGCCGAATGCCAGCACATTTGGCCCCCCGAAATTGGTGGAGAAACAGTCCGCCCCCCGCCCCCCCTGGGATGGGACTTACCTTGGTCAAATGACCCTGGCGGCGGCGGCTCCGGCGGTGGTTCGTCGTCGTCGGTGGTGGCTGGTCTTCCGGTCTACGTAAAGATTACGTAGACTACGGCGAAAATAAGGGTAACGCTATATGCACTGCCCTTATTTTCGCCGTAGTCTACGTAAAGATTTACGTAGATGACAGCGACCAAATAAGGAACGCGAATGGCGGCTCCCTATGGAGGCCGCCATTTGCGTACGCGCTTTTTTTTTTTAAAGTCACCCGTGATAGGCTATGTGACGATTTACGTAGCCTATCACGGCTGACTTTGCAGATCTAGCCATGATAGTCTACGTTAATCGTCACGTAGCCTATCATGGGGGCGTTTTTTTTTTAACTTTTTATTTTGCGGCCAGGCGAGGCGAGGCGCCTCCTCCCCGGCCTGAATTTCAGCCGGGTGAGGCGGGAAGCCTCCCCCCCAGCCTGAATTTTGGCCAGGTGAGGCGGGAAGCCTCCCCCCCCGGCCTGAAATTCGGGGGGAGAGCAGCGAAGCGCCTCCCCCCCACCGCAAAAAGCTGCGAGACCAGGTAAGTGACTTTCGTGCACCCCTACCCGGCAGGAGACGATGTTTCGCGTCCGGAGGGACGGGGCGCCTCCCCCCCGGCCAGAGTTTTGGCACGGAGGGACGTTGCTTCTTCCCCCCGGCCAGAATTTCAGTGGGAGGGACAGAGTGCCTCCCCCCCACTGCGAAGCAAGCTTCGGGATCAGGTAAGTGACCTTCTTCCATCCCTATAACAAATATGAAATTCAAACAGTATAAAACAAAAAATACTACTTACACATTTAAAGCTTCAATATCTCAGTAAGATATTTAAAGCTAAAAAACCCCACACCCTAATCCCCAAACACATCCTTCCTTCACCTTAGGAGTAACAAACAATCCCCCCCAATGCCAAAAGAAAGCTGGAGTACCTCCCCTCCCCCCAAAGCTTCTTATAAGGTTTCCCAGGCAGAGTGTTGGGCAGAGCGCCTGGAAAAGGTCACCCATGAAGGCAACAACAGTCTCTCCCTGTAGCCGTGCCTCCTAAACTGCAGTTTCAATTCCCAGGCAGGAAAATGGGGCAGAGCAGATAGAGATGCTCACCCCTGATGGTCACAACAGTCTCTCCCCTGCAGCAGCAGTCTCCAAGCCTGCATCCAAGCCTGAAATTTGGGAAAGCCATAATTGCAGGAGTGCTATTTATGGTCATACAAAGCCCATTCTGTGCGTGCTGTATAGAGTGATCCTTGCTGTTCTTTGGAGTTTTGCAGCTACGAGAAGGGTTGTTATTTACGAACTTACGAAGCTCACTTGGTGAGCCTTACACAGAGTGAATCTTCCCAGTATATGAACTTTCTCAGCTTGTGTCCATAGACTGCTAAGGCAATGATGTACTTTGTGGTTTGCTTCCAATATCTATAAGAAACATGACTGTTTTTTGTATTATGATATTGTAACATAAATAATCTGTGCTATCCATATTGTAGGGTGACCTTTACCTTTTGATTTTCTTAGGGAATCTAGCTCGACTCATGGGGGGGTCATATTATGGAGTGCATATTATGATTAACAAAGTTTAAAGTCTATTAATGAAGCTATAACGATAAATAAACATATAATATCTTCACTATCTTGATTCATTTAGGGGAACGGATCAGTGGTGGCACATTAATGTTCTTGTGTCACTATATTTTCTCATGCTGTATAACTCTAAAGCAACAAACAGGGATGAATGAGAATTTGGTTTGTCTTTGCAAATAATCCGGTTCACAATCTCAAAGAGAAATGTAGCAGGAGCACATTTTTGGGAGAAATGTTTGCAAATCCCTGAATTTGCATTCATTAATTGGCACTGATATATATATATATGCATTTTCTCACTTTAGTCAATGGGGGAAAGGGTCACTTTTGGAAAATACCCACAGAAATGCATACTTTCCCATTCAGACAAGCTGAAAAACAGGTACAAAATGAAAACAGGAGCAAACCAAAATGAGCTTTGAAGTAACTTTCAGGGAATTTAGGTGAGATCAAAAATTGCTGTTTCCTCATCCCTGGCATCAGAAAATAATTGTACAGAATCATAGAGCTCTGCAGAATCATATAATGATCAGAAAATATACAGTACAGCATTTCTATTTACTTTACCGTTATCCACCTTCAATTTTCTCAAGAAAGATGTTTAAGGACATGTAGAATATCAAGATATATTCTCTGATAAGAAACTGTTTTATTTAATTTTTTTGGTACAAATTTTTAAAACATTGACCACTATCTGAATCATAACCTCTCCCACAAACATCTCTCCTCACCCCCTATGCATAGGCTGTTATGACAGTCCTTCTACACTGATAGGGGAATCAAAAATGCAGCGTAATGAAACATTTACTGAACTTTAAGTTTAGAGGAGCAATCCTGTGGTCCCTAGACAGCATCTGAGGACAATGGATACTTCAGATTCCCAAATCCAAGGTCAGAGACAGTGCTCCAGCCTCAGAGCAGGGAATTGCCTCAGAGCAGTCTGCCTCCTCCACCCCCTCTCAACCTGTGCAGAAAGAACTGTGTGAGCTGGCCTCTGAGGTTGGGAACACGACCTTGGAGAGGGGGCAGAGAAGGCGTTTCAGTGGGCAGGGTGGGGAGGAGACTGGAAAGGCCCAGGTACGAGCTATCATGATGGCTTTCCAGCTTCCTTCTCTCACCCTCTGAAATACCCCAGCTAGATGGATAAAAAGGCCCATCTAACAAAAAATGCAGGACGGGAGGCAAAGATCGCCTCTGCTGCTCCTCCCAATCTTGATAGGATGACTACAAGCCTCCGAATTCAAGAACTTACGATCACTAAGCATGCAACCCATAGGATTGTGCCCTAAATCTTTGTTAAAATGTTCACAAAATGTATCATTCTTTCTGAACTCCCAGGAGACTATGTGACCTCACCTTCTCCAACAGGGATTCAGGGAGGAGAACTCCTGACTGGAGAAGAGTCCTGGGCTCCTGCGAGTGCAGGGTTTTGTTTTGTTTTTTAAGAATAAAAAATAGAAGACCCCTCAAGAATCACCTACACTTAAAAAATATATGTGGAAACCCTGCCTCCCACTCCAAGGAGAAAATTCTCCAAAATTCTCCCCCTCCCTGCAAAAGAGGCAGAAAAAACAATGCCTCTTTCACAGGGAGGAGAAAAATTCCAGAAAATAGGGGGCAGGATTCAGCACAGCACTAGCTGAGTCTTCTTTTGTAGAATAAAACAATATAAGTTTTGTAATAGATATGGTCAGGTTTATTCTGTTCATCTCTGTACAGTTCAATATCTGCTAAACCTTTGTATAACAATAATTTAGTTCCTTCTTATATGTAGGTACCACACAGGTAGTAAATCAAACAGCCTACCATCAAGCTGCCTAATGGAAATTCCGTAAACCACCTAGCATACTGCTGCTAAAGAAATCCTCATTTTTCCCTCCCTCCCTCTCTTTCTTTTTATTTTTTAATAAATGAAAAAGGCTTTCAGAAACTCTATTTGTTACAGCAGAGCTTGCTGATTGTTCTGTGAGTGCCTAGAGATGGATAATATCCTGCACCCAGTTGCTTTCAAATGGTCTCACAAATGTCTCAAAGGGTCATGAAGAAGTAGATTCAGGATTGCAGCCTCCATCAGTCTTCTAACAAGCTTCACATTTATTGTACGGCACAAGTCAACCACCTGGTTGTGTGTTTCTGCTACGCACTTGCCCCTTCCTGATGGAAATCTATGAGCAAAGGAACATGAAAGGGAAAGTACAAGCAAATGGCTTGCTTTTTTGCATTGTTTTTAAAATATTGCCTATGTTTAAATAGCTTCCACACAAGGTCACATAGTTCGCAAATAATTAGTATTGTTCTTTGTTCATGCTTAGAAACAGAACTGTGATTCAATAATAAGCTGCCTTGAGTGCTATTTTTTGGTAGAAAGGTGGGGTACAAATCAAATCAAATACATAAAAATAAATTAAAATATCATACCGATACAAGCATGCATTAGCCACCTTAAGAGTGAGGAGTATGTAGAGCCACCGAGAAATGCCCTAAACCTGGCGCCAGCTTGTCTGGCTGAGAGGGGGGGATATTGCGGGCAGGTGGGGAGAGATGACATGGGTGCTTGTCACTGGCACCCCCAAGCAGGGAGGGGCAGGCAGAGTTGCGTTAAGCCCTGCCCCCCTCCCAACCAAAGCTCTCTCACTCACACGGCAGTCCTGAGCGAGAGAGACCCAACTGACAACAAGCCCTTCTACCTTCATCTCGCTGGGCACGTCGGACGCCGGGCTCAGCCCCGGCTCGTCTTGTGTCTCCGGCTGTGGGCACGCGCCGCACTTCCAAGGGTGCCGATGCTCTCCTTGCAGCCCGTGTGCCCCTCGCCTGCCTCGTGCCACCGCTGGCCTCATGCCGCAGTGGACTCGCTTCCAGCTCAGCTGCTCTTCGTCAGCAGCAGCAGCAGTGCTGCATCGCCATTCAGGTGGCGGCTCTCCCTTCGGCGGCGCACTCCCCCCTTGCCTCCTTGGTGGCAGCAGTGGCGCCTCGCGGCCTCCTGGGCAGCTGCGCCTGCTTTGGCGGTGCAGGCCCCCCCTTGCCTGCTGTCTTCGGCGGCGATGGCCCGACTGGTGACAGGGAGGCCTCTGGCAGCACGCCTCCTCCTCCCGGCTCAGAGGGGAGTAGTGGGGATGCCGGAGTGAGCAGCGGTGGCATTTGCACGTCTTGTGCCTCGCCCCTGCAGGGGCAGGGAGAGTCAGTGGCGGCGATCAGGCTGGGCCCCGTTTCTCACAAGTGACGTGGCTGTGGGGCTGGCCAGCGCTGGATGGAGTGGTCGCTGCCTGCCTGGTGGCTCCTTCTTTCCACACTGCGGCTGCCTGTTCGTCTGCCCTGCCTGGCCTTGCCGGTGGCGGCGACCTTTCTCGTGGGCTGGGCTCGGCCTCCGGTTCCTCCATTGGCAGTAGCAGTAGGCCACAATATGGTGGGCTGGGGCGGCTAGAGGAAGCGTGGAGTGCAAGCACTCCCCGGCCTATGGTTGTGTGGCACAGCTGGGAGGGGACTTTTAGGTGGTTCACTGCCTCGTCCATAAGGGGGGGGGTGGACGGCCTGCCTCATAGGCTTGGACTGCCCTCTCCATCTTGGGCATCATGTAGGGCTCCCCCTCCCCCCCGCTTTCGTCAGACTTTGGACATTGACCACCCCTTAATATTCCTTATCTTGCCACAGAATGTTTGAGGCTCAATCCCCTGTCCCGGGGTAGGGCAAGGAATTTTTCTTGTCACCTGAATAGGTCCTATGTGTACTCTGTGCAGGCAGACCAATAGGCCTTTAAGCCTGGGGTTCACCAGTTTTGTCACCTCCTAGGCAGCTTAGTCCAGTTTAAGATGGGGCAAAGGGCAGAATGCCCCTAATCTCATCTGATCTCAGAAGTTAAGCAGGGCAGCCCTGGCTAGTACTTCAATGGGGGACTGCCCAGGAATTAGGCCACCAGCACTGAGCAGGGGGTTGGATTCAATGGTCTCACTGGCTCCTCCCAATCCTATGACTGTATTCTATTGCACAATGGTTAAATGCCATACTGGGACCGGGGGATGCGGGGTCTTGTCCCCTCACGGCCATGAGCTCACTGCACTGGGTCCCCTGGGTCAGTACCCTGGCCCTCTGCCAACTTGTCTCACAGGGTTGTCGTTCTGTTGTTCCACATTATTTACGTGGCAGTAGGAATGTACGAAAATCACTTACCTTTCGGGGATTATGCTGATGGTGCAGGGGGAGGCGTTCCGTCCCTCCCCCCAGAATCCTTGCTGGGGGGGGAGGCGCTCCGTTCCTCCCCCCCCCCTGAATCCTGGCCGGCCGGGTGTGCTCCGCAGCGATTCTGCGGAGCTGCCGGCCGGCTCCACCAGCAGCCGGACATCTGGCCGCTGGCTAGCAGGGACACAAATGGCGGCGGCCGTAGCCGCCGCCGTTTGCGTCCCTGCAGTCAGCCGTGATAGGCTACATAAATGTTTACGTAGCCTATCACAGCTGATTAAAACAAAAAACAAAAAATGCGCGTACGCAAATGGCGGCGCCCATGGGCGCCACCATTTGCGTTCCTTATTTTGGCACGTCTTAGTCTACGTCAAAATTTTTGTAGACTAAGACGGCGAAAATAAGGGGAACGCAAATAGTGTAGCGTCTACGCTATTTGTGTTCCCCTTATTTTCGCTGTCTTAGTCTACATAAATGTTTACATAGACGAAGATGTGCCAAAATAAGGAATGCAAATGGCGAAGCCCATTGGCGCCGCCATTTGCGTATGAGCGTTTTTGTTTTTTTTAATCAGCCGTGATAGGCTACGTAAACATTTACGTAGCCTATCATGGTGTTTTTTTTAAATTTAGCCATGATAGGCTATGTAAATCTTTATGTAGTCTATCACGTTTTTTTCTTTTGTTTTGTTTTTAAACCTGGAAATGGCGGCGGCGGCAGCCGGTCGGAAGACCAGCTGCTGCCGGAGCCACCGCCGCCAGGAAGATCCCCCCCAGGTAAGTCCTGTCCCGGGGTGGTGGTGGGCCATTCCGCCACCAATTTCAGGGGGCTGAATGCGCTGGCATTCAGCCTCCCCGAGATCCGTGGCGGAACTTTCGTACATCCCTAGTGGCAGTGGCTTTAACCTTGGCTCCAAGAGGCATGGCCTGTAGGGACAGCTGTTTTCTGCTTTTGCTGATGCAAAGCAGGATTGGGCCTGGTCAGTAAGTCTGGGTGTGACCAGTATCCTAGGTCCATCCATAAGTCTAGCATTAATTCCCTGGGGATGTGGAAGGGGATTCCAGTGGTCAGGCCTGTCTTTGACACCCCTCCTCCTTCTCTTGTTTATAATTTACCAGCTCCTTAGCTGGTTTATTGGCCTCTTGGACATGGCTCCATGGCATAGGATGCCCTGCTGGATGGGCAAGCAGTGGGGGGAGGAGGTACCCTGCACACTTGGTAATAGACAGGGGAGAAAGCTGGATTCTTCCTCAGGGGCTGAGACTTAACTGGTCCCACCTCGAGCCGTGCTTATCAAGACAATGGAGTAGACTAAGGGATGGTGCTTGCCTCCCCTCTTGTTCATTAGAATGCGGTGCAAGCTCTTTGCCCAAGACAAACCTCGAGACAGACCCAGTGTAACCTATTCCTTTGTTGCAGCTAGGGATGGCAGAGAATTCCACCACAGATCTCAGTGAGGCTGAATGCCAGTGCATTTGCCCCCCAAAATCCATGGCGGAATGAAGCCCCCCTGCCCCCCCACCCAGCGAAATGGGCCTGGAATGGAGCACCTACCTGCTGCCATCCACGCTGACTTGCAAATGACTTGCATTCACTTCCTCCATATAGCCGTGATAGGGTATGTAAATACTTACGTAGCCTATCACGGCTTAACTAAGGGAATGCAAATGGCGGTGGCTATGGCGGCCACCATTTGCGTTCCCTTTTTTTTGCCATTTTAGCAGGTCCTGGCGCTCCATCCAGGTGGGAAAAATCTGGTGCAGGTTTCCACTCACAAAGACGTGGCTCCCTAAAGCTGGCCATGGCCAGATATCTGCTGCTTCTCAAACACTGCAATAGAGAGTGACAAAGCTGTTTCAGTGCCAAACGGTGGCTTAAACCCGGATTGAAATGGATTTTGCTAATCTGTTTCATCCCAAAAAGCCTTGAGCTGAACTGCCACCACCCTAGGGATGTCAGAGAATTCCGCCATAGATCTTGGTGAGACTGAATGCCAGTGCATTCAGCCCCCCGAAATCCATGGCGGAACAAAGCCCCCCCCCGAAAGGCGCACAAAACGGAGCACTTACCTGCTGCCGTCCATGCTGACTTGCGAATCGCAGCCGCGTCTGCGGCCGCCATTCGCTTCCTCATCATAGCCATGATAGGCTACATAAATAATTATGTAGCCTATCACGGCTAACGCAGGGACGCCATTTGCGTCCCTGCGGAGGCCGTGATAGGCTACGTAAGTATTTACGTAGTGGCCGCCATTTGCATTCCCTTTTTTTTTTGCCGTTTTAGCCTACGTAAATATTTACGTAGGCTATTATGGCGGGGGGGGGGAAGGGAACGCAAATGGCGGCCACTATGCCATTTTCGTTCCCCCCTTTTTTTTTTTTGCCGTAATAGCAGGTCCTGGCACTCCATTCAGGTGGGAACAATCTGGTGCAGGTTTCATGGCACAGTTTATCCGCAATAATGATCTCGGGCCTGCCTGCGCACTCAAATTAATTTGGGGAATGTATGTTAACCAGGGGCAAGGAACAGGCCCACCAGAGGCATGCAGAGGCACCTTATGGTGACAGGTGACGCCTGAGGCCCCCCGAATGGGTTGTGTGGCTCGGCGGAGAGATAAGGGTTGCCTGGGAGACCAACCCTTTTCACTCACCCAGGTGTTATGCGGCACTGGGAGGGGGTGACAGGGGAAGGTCGAACTCCCCCACAAGGGGCAGTCTGGAGGGGTGGTGAGATCGATGCCACCCCTCAGGCTGGGTATGCTTTCTCCCAAGAAGTGCCAGCTAGTCTCTGGCACAGTCAGCTGCCCATCCTAGGTACCCCTTTGCAGATATTTTCAATATATGTGGCCCAATTTTCAACCCAAATTTTGTTGTCTGCGTCTTCTTTTACCCATCTCCACTCACAAAGAAGTGGCTCCCTAAAGCTGGCCATGGCCAGATATCTGCTGCTTCTCAAACACTGCAATAGAGAGTGACAAAGCTGTTTCAGTGCCAAACGGTGGCTTAAACCCATATTGAAATGGATATTGCTAATCTGTTTCATCCCAAAAAGCCTTGAGCTGAACTGCCACCACCCTAGGGATGTCAGAGAATTCCACCATAGATCTCGGTGAGGCTGAATGCCAGTGCATTCGGCCCCCTGAAATCCGTGGCGGAACAAAGCCCCCCCCCCCGAAAGGCACACAAAACGGAGCACTTACCTGCTGCCGTCCGCGCTGACTTGCGAATGGCAGCCGTGTCTGCGGCCGCCATTCGCTTCCTCATCATAGCCATGATAGGCTATGTAAATAATTATGTAGCCTATCACGGCTAATGCAGGGACGTCATTTGCATCCCTGCGGAGGCCGTGATAGGCTACATAAGTATTTATGTAGTGGCCGCCATTTGCATTCCCTTTTTTTTTGCCGTTTTAGCCTACGTAAATATTTACGTAGGCTATTATGGCGGGGGGGAAAGGGAACGCAAATGGCGGCCACTATGCCATTTTCGTTCCCTTTTTTTTTTTGCCATGATAGCAGGTCCTGGCGCTCCATTCAGGTGGGAACAATCTGGTGCAGGTTTCATGGCACAGTTCATCCGCAATAATGATCTCGGGCCTGCCTGCGCACTCAAATTAATTTGGGAAATGTATGTTAACCAGAGGCAAGGAACAGGCCCACCAGAGGCATGCAGAGGCACCTTATGGTGACAGGTGACGCCTGAGGCCCCCTGAATGGGTTGTGTGGCTCGGCGGGGAGATAAGGGTTGCCTGGGAGACCAACCCCTCTCACTCACCCAGGGTTGTGCGGCACTAGGAGGGGGTGACAGGGGAAGGTCGACCTCCCCCACAAGGGGCAGTCTGGAGGGGTGGCGAGATCGATGTGCCATATCGCAGTGCTAAGTTCAGACGCGAATTTAGGGATGTCAGAGAATTCCGCCACGGATCTCAGTGAGGCCGAATGCCAGTGCATTCGGCCCCCCAAAATCTGTGGCGGAACAGCCTGCCACCCCCCACCCCCTGCGGATCTACCCCGGGATGAGACTCACCTGGGGCGGATCTTCCAGGCGGCGGTGGCTCCGCTAGCGGCTCCAGTGGCGGCCGGTCTTCTGACTGGCTGCCGCTGCCGCCATTTCCAGGCTTGCGTATATAAAAAAAGAAGACGTGATAGGCTTCGTAAATCTTTACATAGCCTATCCTGGTTGGGTGGGTTTAAAAAAAACCACCCGCATACGCAAATGGCGGTGGCTACGGCTGCCGCCATTTGCGTTCCTTCTTTTTACCATCTTAATCTATGTAAATATTTACATAGACTATGACAGCGAAAATAAAGGGGAACGCAAATAGCATAGCAGGCGCTACATAAGGATTTACGTAGGCTAAAACGGTGAACCAAAAAGGGATGCAAATAGCACCCGCTACGCTATTTGCGTTCCCCTTTATTTTCGCCGTCATAGTCTACGTAAATATTTTCGTAGATTAAGATGGTAAAAAGAAGGAACACAAATGGTGGCGGCCATAGCCGCCGCCATTTGCATACGCGTTGGGTTTTTTTTGTTTACCCAGAGCCCCCTGCGGATGGAAATCCGTCTGCGGATGGCTCTGGCCTGCCCGGGATGGGCCTGGCCGGCTGCTCCGCGGAGCTGCCATGGAGCACAGCCGGCCGTTTGAGGATTCCGGGGGGAGGAACAGAGCGCCTCCCCCCCGGCCAGTATTCCGAGGGGAGGGACGGAATGCCTCCCTCCCACCATCAACATAATCTGCGAAAGGTAAGTCACTGTCATACATCCCTACGCAAATTGTATCCACTACGCCATTTGCATCCGTGTTTTCAGGCAATAGGCTATGCAAATTATATTTATGTAGATATTTGCATAGCCTATCGCTTGAAAACAGTGATGCAAATGGTGTAGTGGATGCCATTTGCATCTGGACATAGCACAGCGATATGGCATGGCAATGGTGGCCGGCCATATCACCAGCGCTGCGTAGCCGGCGGCCGGCTCTGCAGCATCACCACATGGAGGAGCCAGCCTGGACGGATTCTGGAGGGGCAAGGAGGTGAGTGCTCTGTTACGCCATGGACCCCAGTGGGGCTGGATTCTTGGAATCCGGCCTCATTGGGGTCTGTGGTGGAATTCTCTGACATCCCTATTTCAAAAGAATGCTTGCTGACACTCCTTAAGGACTGAAGAGACATTGTTGCTGCTACAAGCCTCTTAATGACTTCTTGTATCTCAGGCCAAATTTCATAAACCTCCACCCCAGCCAAATACACTCAAAACCAGGTCCAGATCTTGGGTATAGTCTGTCTCCCAAAGCTTCTTCTGTTGTATTTCTGGCTGCATGGACAGTTTATCTGGGTTTTTATGCCTGCTTCTGTAGCCTTCTTCTGGCAAGATCTTAGGGCAGCCTCCTGGCATAACACAGCCACCTGCTCCCTACTCTTGATTTTCATCAGACATGTATGTTCCCACAGAGAAGGACTAGCTTACTATTCAAGCATTCCTACACACACACACACACACACACACACACACTGCTGCTGCTGCTGGAAGGTTGTTTTAGGGAAAGGGAATGGGATTGGGAGTAGCTAGAGCTAATTTGCTAGCATCACAGAAGTTCAAAGGAATTTTGACTCATACTGTAAAACATTCAGACTATAAAAGTGAGAAAGCTTGGTTCCATACACATAACAAAACTGTCAGTGTGGATAGGAACAAGATCAGGGCTAAACGTGTGTTGGTGTTGTCATGATGCTTGCAGGTCTCTGTTGCATGCGATTGTCACATCTGAAACCTGAAAAAATATCTGATGTGATAGCATCCTTATAAACTTATTTTGCTTGTGCTTTGCAGCAATGCTAGCATTTTTAGATCATTGTCATGGGCTCAAAGATGCTTTTCAAAGGAGACATACTTGAACCAAACACAAAGTGGTTTGGATCCAGACAGATTCAGGCGCGTACATGCTGGGCCAACTTGCCATCCACCAACAGCTCCTAGCACTACATAGGCTGCTGCTGTGGGGCGTCTTTGTGATGGGGGGGGGCATCCCCTGGAAGAAGGAAGTAGAAAAGGCTTTCTATACAAGGGAAAGCAACCACACTGTTCTTTGGATCCAAGCCAATCACTGTGTTTTCCCAGTGGCGGAAATCCCCCCAAATAATTTTCCTTTGATACAGTCACTGTGTGGGAAATAACCTTGGAAAAAAGAGTAGGTTTAGATGTAAATATGATGGGGTCTACAATGGCAGTGGGGCTGTACAATCAGGTGCCAAATCTGCATTTGCTGCTGAGCCCCAGAAACCTTGATGAATTCTCAAGTTTCATTTAAATGTGTCCTCTGTGTCAGATTCACATCCAAATGGCTGTAAATACAATTGCAAATGCTTAGAAAAATATGAGGGCTATTTTTCAACTGAAGAATTTTCAATGAAAACTGGATTGCTGAGCATTAAGATGAACGTTTTGGATCAGACATTGATGTTTTATGTTTAATATATTTTACAGGTTATAAAACTCTGTGTATTGTAATGACCCTACACTTTTATAAATAATAATGCATGAAATCGTAGGTCATAGTCCACAGAAGATGCTATTAAAAGTTGGCCATTTACTACTGACAGCAGTTAAGTTTATAGCGACAGTTTGAGTTGCTTTCCATTTCCAGTACATGGAATATCACAAATATTGTTGTTAAAGGAAATGCAGCAGCCTGGTAAACACCCATGTTTTTAAATGTCCACTGAATGTGTTAAAAGGACATGTGTTATATGATATCATAACTATAACAGCCTTTCAGAGGACTATATTTTCCCCGAAAGGATTGCTATACTGGCCAATACTAAAACCCCATTATTTTATTTTATTTGTGCCCAAAAAGCTTGGGCACAAATCCTTGTCTCATGTTTTCTGAGCAGACATTTGGTATATAAGTATGTGCATGCTCATGGCAGATGCTTAAAATGCATCATCCAAAAGCACTGGCTTCAGATGCTGCAGAAACATGGATGAATCATTTCTTTGCCTCAGCCGCATTAATAGTGATGCTGTCTGAGATAGTACCATATTTGCCAGATGTATCTACTTCTCCCCTCTCATATTCCTTTCTCTACTCATGATAACCCTTCTTGAATCCAATCAGTTCAGTCTTTCAAGCTGAAAGTCCCTTTGGATTTGACAAGATAATTATGGGTAGCAGAAATTTGTTAATGCTGTGTCCAAGAACCAGTTTTCTATACTAGCATCCATACTCTGAACACATTTGCAGTGAGCAAAAGCTCTTCTAGGCTCCAATGGATCTCTGTGCATGTGGAGGCTGTCCAAGTAGCAGAAATGCCAGGGAAAGCTCTGTATCCATATATTCTTGTGCACACATGGAGCTGTCAACAACAGTGAGGAGACCTGATTTAGTTGAGTGAGCACTGGAGTCCCAGCCTTTGCATGTAACCAAAGTCTGTGTTTTTATCAATTATGTGGAAGTAATGAAAAGAAAATACTTCCAGAGATGGCCCCTGTTGAGAAATTTGCTACATATCTGCATTATTTTAGGTTTGTTCAAAGTTCTTACAGATCTTTTGTTCAAAGAAGGCCATCCAAGTTTACTTTGAATTACGTTTTAAATTAATGGTGATAGAGATAGCAGCTAAAGATGTTCAGAACTCTTGTTCTTCATACTAGGGATGGGAGAACTCAGTTGTTCATACTGGGGTGTTTGTGAGATGGTCTGAGTCTCTCCTCACCTTGTTCCTGGTAGCAGTCAAGCTTTTGAGAAATTTTGCCCTTTTTCTCAGCCAGGAGTACACATTTGTTTGTGAACTGATAAGCATTCTTTAGGCATTACGTCAGTGGGCTATTGTCTGCAGGCAGAAGAGCCTAATTAAAACATTTAGTTCCCATGACAACTTTATCACCTGGCCATTAACATCTTTTTGAATTGCTTCAGGGCAACTGAAAAACTCACTCAGTCTATGATAGAGGAAAACTGCTTGCCTCTAATATTTATCATTGTCGTCGTCATCATCATCATCTTATTTTATGCATATAATTCAAAGTCAGGAGTTAGTTGGTCATTCCTTTTTGACTGCCTTCCTGTTGACCAATTCTCATGAAACACACTTCATTGGAAATATCTTGGCACACAGATTCCACGGATAACAACTGTTTTCACTATAATTGAAAGTCAAGAGTTTGTTTCTGTCCATAAAGATGTGTGGTATTTTTTAGGAATTAAGCAATCTTCTGTAACAATGTACTATATTTTTTTCATATAAAAATGTCAAGTACAATTAAATGAATATAATTAATTGCATATTAGAGCAAAATGAAATATGAACACAAAAAAGTCTCTGTACATCTTTATAGACAGAGGTGCAGGCCAGAGTACAATGATATGCCAGTAACATATGGCCTGTAAAGAAATCATGAAGGTATTAAGAGACATCTATAGATAAAAATAACCTAGTCAAAGTTTAGTTATTGCTCAGAAAGGAAGTCTCTCGCTGTTAAATTTTACAAAATAATAGGGATGGCAGAGAATTCCGCCATGGATCTCGGTGAGGCCGAATGCCAGTGCATTCGGCCCCCCGAAATCTGTGGCGGAATGGCTGGCCACCTCCCCCCATGGATCCCCCCGGGACGAGACTTACCTGGGGCGGATCTTCCGACCAGCTGCCGCCGCCGCCATTTGCAGTTTTTTTTTTTCAGAGACATGATAGGCTACGTAAGTTTTTATTAGGGATGGCGGAGAATTTCTGCCCGAAACTTCGGGGGGCCGAGCGCCAATGTGTTCGGCCCCCCAAACAAGTTTCGGGGAGAAATCCTCCACACACCCCCGCCCCCCGCCCCCCCCCGGGACAGGACTTACCTTTGCCGAATGTCCCTCCCGGCGGCGGGTCTGGCCGGCGGTTCGGCGGGTGTTCGTGCGGGGCAGGAGCGGCAGCCGGTCTTTCGACCGGCTGCCGCCGCCGCCATTCCAATAAAAGAAAAAAAAAACGCCCCCGTGATAGGCTACGTGACGATTAACGTAGCCTATCACGGCTAGATTTGCAAAGTCAGCCGTGATAGGCTACGTCAATCGTCATGTAGCCTATCACGGGTGACTTAAAAAAAAAAAAGCGCGTACGGATAATGGCGGCCCCCATATGGAGCCGCCATTCCCGTTCCTTATTTGGTCGCTGTAGTCTACGTAAAGATTTACGTAGACTATGGCAAAAATAAGGGCAACGCTATTTGCGTTGCCCTTATTTTCGCCGTAGACTACGTAAAGATTTACGTAGACTACAGCGACCAAATAAGGAACGCGAATGGCGGCTCCCTATGGGGGCTGCCATTAGCGTACGCGTTTTTTTTTTTTAAGTCACCCGTGATAGGCTACATGACGATTAACGTAGCCTATCACGGCTGACTTTGCAGATCTAGCCGTGATAGGCTACGTTAATCGTCACATAGCCTATCACGGGGGAGTTTTTTTTTTTTAAAAAACAAACTTTGGAGTTCACGGCCGGGCGAGGCGGGAAGCCTCCTCCCTGGCCTGAATTTCGGCCGGGGAGAGGCGGGAAGCCTCCCCCCGGCCTGAATTTCGGCCGGGGAGAGGCGGGAAGCCTCCCTCCAGGCCTGAACATCGCGGGGGGAGCAGCGAAGTGCCTCCCCCCCACCATGAACAAGCTTCGACGACAGGTAAGTGACTTTCGTCCACCCCTAGTTTTTATGTAGCCTAAAAGGTCTGGGTAAAAAAAAAAAAAAAGCGTACGCAAATGGCATCGGCTATGGTCGCCACCATTTGTGTACACGTGTTTTTTTTTTACCCAGACGTGATAGGCTACGTAAGTTTTTACGTAGCCTAAAATGACTGGGTAAAAAAAAAAGAAAGGGCATACGCAAATGGCGGCGGCTATGGCTGCCGCCATTTGCGTTCCTTATTTTGGGCCATCTTAGTCTACGTAAATATTTACATAGACTAAGATGGCGAAAATAAGGGGAACGCAATTAGAGTCCGCTACGCTATTTGTGTTCCCCTTATTTTCGCCGTCTTAGTCTACGTAAATATTTACATATATTAAGACGGCAAAAATAAGGAACGCAAATGGCGGCAGCCGTAGCCACTGCCATTTGCGTATGTGGTTTTGTTTTTTCCCAGAGCCCTCCGCAGCCGGAAATCCGGCTGCAGACTGCCCTGGCCTGGCTGGGTCTGGCCGGCTGCTCCGCGGAGCTGCTGCGGAGCACAGCCGGCCGCAGAGAATTCCGGGGGGGGGGGGAGGAATGGATCGTCTCCTCCCCCGTCGAGGATTCTGGGGGGAGGGATGGAATGCCTCCCCCCCACCATCAACATAATCCATGAAAGGTAAGTGACTTTCGTAGATCCCTACAAAATAACATTTATATATTCCACATTACTAACATGCCTAGACACCAAACTCTTACTGGTAGCAGTAACTGGCAGATGAACCATGAGTCTAAGTGTGCCTCATGCTGGCATGCTAAATAGTCCTCCTGCCCCTAGAGAAGAAGCTTTGTGCCCTTGTCTGGATGCTGCCATACCCACCTTAGCAAGCCTGCATATGCAGGTGACCCATTGGCCTTTTGACAACAGCAGAGCTCTGGCCAGCCTTGCATTGGTCAGTATCTCAAACTAGGGATGGTGGAGAAATCTGCCACAGACTCCAATGAGGCCTGATTCTTTAGAATCCAGCCCCCCTGAGGTCCGTGGCGGAATGGACTACCCCAACCCCGGAATCCCTCCTGGACAGACCCTACCTGCCGCTGGCTGGTCCGGTCTGTCTGCTGCCATCCTCTGCTCCACTCTGTGGCCGCAAATGGCATCCAGCGTAGTGGATATTTCCATAGCCTATCACAGCAAAGAGCAGGGATGCAAATGGCGTCTGCTACGCCATTTGTGTCGCTACTCTTTTCGTGATAAGCTGTGTAAATGTTTACGTAGCTTATCACAGCTAAAGCAGGGATGCAAATGGCAAAATCATGGCTAAAGCAGGGATGCAAATGGCATCCCCTACACCAGACGCCATTTGCGGCTGCAGCCTGGCAGCGGACAGAAGTCCGGCTGTGGATGGGCTCAGCTGGCAGCTCCACAGATTCACCATGGAGCGGAGCTGGCCGGGGAGGATTCCGGGGGGAGGGATGGATCACCTCCCCCCCACCCCTGACATCCCCCAGAACCTGGAGGTAAGTATTTCATACATCCCTATCTCGAACTAGCCCAGGCATAGGAGGCAGACTGTGCCTGTTGGCATGCGTCCTGCCACCAATATCAACAGGTTTGATATCTGCAACTGTGTCAAGGTTTGAGAACACTGCGATGCCTTGCTTTTCAAGCCAGTTCCCCAGTTGTCTGGTCTTTTCCATTAGCATCAACAAGAGCCAGGGACAGACGGTGATCCAAGTTGGCATCCATCTTCCTACACCCGTCTTCTGCCATGGACACCTCTATATTGTTATGAGTCATGTGCGCTCATTGGCAAACCTCAAGATTCAAGTCGTTGATGGATGATACAGTGGCTGCCCTGGAGTTTACACCAAGACCATTGTATTTAAGGAAGTTTTCTAAAGATGAAAGATGTGAATGTTTCAGTAAACACAGTTAAGTTAAACGTTTCATTAGATTTTATTCTTCTCCATGAACTGTGTTTGTGGGTAGTCAAATGATCATCATCATCATCATGGCTCAGTGCTTTGATTTAATAAGGAACAGATATGTTGAATGAATTCAATTGCCCACTCCATAGAAGCCCCCACACTTCCCCCAAACCTTAAAGGGGCTCTGTGACTGAACAGGCTACATAAATTCAACAGGCAGAGCTCCCCCCATCACTACACTTTCATATTAGTGAAATGCTATATGTGTGTTGCATTTGTGCGGCAGTTGTTTAAAGGCACAGGGAACTTGCTTTCAAACATGTGAGATCTGTGGCTCAAGCCTGTGCAGAATTCACCCCTGATCTAGAACAGTAATTCCATTTATTCAGTGGGGGAAGAAATTTAGAGAGTCTGTCTGGTAGTGAAGTTTGTAGTGATACTGCAGTGATGGGACAAAGGCACTCTCCACAACTTTCTGAAAAGCCTCCTAGAGGACGACTTCAGCAGGACTTCTTCCCTTGGGGCTTTCCGGTACTGCTGCGCTGCCTACTGAGGGCTTGAAAGCCAAGTGAAGTGGCGGTGGTGGTTGTGTCCTTTTAACAACGACAATAAACCTCACTCAGCTTTCAGGCCCTCAGCAGGCAGCAGTACTGGAAATCCCCAGAGGAAGAAGTCCTGCTTAAGTCCTCTAGGCAGCTTTTCAGAAAGCAAGCACAAGCCCACGGGGAGGCTGCAAATCACAGGCGACTGGGACTTAGGTTGAAAAAGGGAGAGCACACCTCAGCCACCTTGTTACAGTAAGGTAAGCCCTGCACTCAAAGAAATTTCTTTGAAATTCTCGCTATCTCTGTGAAGGAAACAGAAAAGCAACTACCTCTGTCGCATGGAAATGAAGAGATTGCGAAAGACCGGGAGGTGATTTACACAGTAATTAAAATTAAATTACTAATTAAAATGAGTTTCATTCACTGATGGCAGATGTTGACAATAGTGCAGTGCATGAAGGCACAAACTGTGAGTGTGTGTGTGGGGTGTGGGGTGTGTGGGCGGGGTGTGTGGGGGTGTGTGTGGGGGGGTGGGCAGGACCCTCAATGTCCCTGAGCATGCCAGCCCTGCCCCCTCCACTCCCAAGTTTCACACAAAACATGTGAAGGTTAGGAGTGGAGGGATTGGGGCCAGCGCAAAGAGGGATGCTGGGGCAGGGACAGCACATGTGGTCCTGCACCCACTATGCCAGAGGTGGAGAACCTGTGGCCTTCCATTGTCCCTCACCATGTAATGGTTAAGACTAACATAACTAGTGTTACTCTTTAGGTAAGCGCCATTTTCTTGAAGCGAGGCACTCACGTACTGCTGAGATGGCATAAGTCATGTACTGCTGATCTAGCATAAGGGAGGGCGAAAGAAGGAGCAGAGAGATAAGAACATTGAAGACACTGGAAGACATTGTCTCATAAAGGCATGGCATGTGTGACTGAAGCCCTTTGTGTGCTGTGAGGCGGGATTCTTGGCGTAAGGAACTGCCGCGTTGTGTGTGCCTCTGTTTCCTTGAATAAAAGCTTTGCAAGAGCACAAGGTGGTAGTGTGGTCCCTGAAATTCCAGCACAACAATAGGCCGTGCTGGCAGCAGCTGATGAAAGCTGCAGTCCAATAACATCTGGAGGACCACAAGTTCCCCACCACTGCCCTACCCAGTTTGTGCCTACATGCATTCAGCTCAACACGACCTGAATAAGGTTCTGGTGTTTTTCGAACAGTAGCCCATATCCTCCACCACCCCTGTCATGCTGCATGGCAAACTATTTTTTTTTTAAACTAGCAAAAAGCTGTATTTAGTATTAAATGGAGATCTGTTGTTTTGTTTCCATTTTTAAAGAAACTCCAAAGAAATCCCATTGGGTATTTGCAGGCCTTTAGGTTTGCCTTTGGTGAAGTATGTATTGCTTAAAATTCCACAACTAAAGCAAATAACTATAAGGACTTCTATTCCAATACATTCCATTCAACTAAGTGCACTTGGTATTAGCTTTTACAAGAGTTAGCAACTCTTGCTATACTATTGTTTTTTAAAAAAGGATATATTCAAATATATGTGTAGAAATGAATATACCATTGTAGCTGCTGGACAATGGATAATCCATAGAATTATCCTTGTAAGAAAGTGTCTAAGCTTTAAAAAAATGTATCTAGTGGAGCTCTTAACTGAATTACGCATATATGCAGGTGATATTTTATAGCAGCATGATTTCAAAATACATCTAGAAAGCATTGTAATATGTTTCTGGCACAAATCATGCCTACATAGTACACACTGAGCGATGATAAATGTGGGGAATTCAGTGGCACAAAAGGATTTTCAACAATGGCTTCTGGTTTAATTTCTGTGCCTTAAGATTTTTATTTTTATCATAAATCCTTCTCCTTAAAAACAGAGATATAAAATGCACTCTGGTAACAAAGCCCAAACTGGGACCTGTTCTTTGGATGACAGGACTGAAGTTGAATCTTAATTTTTTAAAAATACAATTTTATATCATTAAAGATATAATTGATACTGGAAAACTCAGAATACAACCCCGATTTGTTCATTCAGAAATCCTTACGCAACCATGCCACTATAGTGGAGTGGCATAATTGGGAAAGGAGTAATTAGGAAAGGAATCAAAAATAAAACTGTGAATATTATACTGCCCTCATTCAAATCTATGGTGTGACCACACTTGGAATACTGTGTGCAGTTCTGGTCACCGCACCTAAAAAGGGGATATTGTAGAGCTGGAAGAAGTGCATATCCTACTTGTGGGCTTCCCATAGGTTGCTGGTTGGTCACTGTGTGAAAAGAATGCTGGACTAGATGAACCTTGGTCTGATCCAGAATGGCCCTTCTTAGGTTCTCTGAGTGGAGGATGTAATATATGAGTCAGGGGGTGGAAGCTAATGTATGCAAGCAGATGTCCACTTCTGCGACAGGACTTCCTCCTTGCACCTCCAAAAACCTGCTCTGGAGGGTCCCTCAGAGCAAATTTTGAGGATATAAAGGGGGCTGCAGGAAGAAGGAGAATTCTCCCCCTCCCGTTCTGCTGTTAGAGGCAGTTCTGCCAGTGAGAAACTTCATAGGATTTCACCCAAGATGAAGATGTTTACTTCCTCTCTCCTTTTAGGGACAGAAACCATGTAAATGTGGTGTATAGAGTGTCAGGCATGAATGCCTTGGCTCATACATTAATAGTTTGTTGATTTTTATTCATTTATTAAACATATATCTCAGATTTCTACAGGAGCATGCCCAAGACGGCTAACAACAATAATATAAATATCAAAAGGGAATCATCATAGATCACAATATAAAACCAGAGCAGATAAAAACATATCTTTTTGCTGCACATGGAGCAACCCCAGATTTATAGACACAGGAATTGGGAAAGAGTCATAGAAAAATCTGCTGGGGACAATTTTATTGATTCATATTCAAGACGTAAGGAAATCTACAACAGAAATATATCTCCCTCTTGCCTCTCCCCTGTAACTCTCTTTGCTTCAGAAAACCCACTCCAGCGGGCCTCCCCAACCTTCCACAGCAGATTTCAAGAGCACATTGGTGTTGCACAGGTTAGGGGGAATTGTCCCCCTCTTGATACTATTGACAGAAGCAGTTCCATCAGCAGAAAAACATCATTGTATTCCACCCATTCCATTGCAGCAGCCTTCCCCAACCTGGTGCTGTCTGGATGTTTAGGACTATAATTCCCATCAGCACCAGCCAGAATGGCCAGTGTTCAGGGATGATGGGAGTTGGAGGGCACCAAGTAGGGGATGGCTGCATTACAGATTCTGCAGAACAATAACAGCAACACATTGCCTCTTTTCTCAGATTTCACACTGTTAGCAGAATCCTGTACATGGCTACTCAGAAGCAAGTCCCATTGAGTTCAATAAGACTTACTCCCAGGAAAATGGGTTTAGCATAGCAGCCTTAATTAATTTCAATCAACTCTTATTTAACTATTTTAAAGGAGTTTTTCCTCATTCCTTTCATCCATTGCTTCAATTAATGGCTGAACTGGGATTACATGACCATTACACAAATGAAGCCCTTATGCTTCTTGAGCATACAATAGACCTAAGACAGGGATGGGAAGTGTTTTGCCCCCATTTAGATAATATACAGTTGTATAGAATATAGAACTGCAGGCTCAAATTGTGGTACTGTCATATTAAGAAATTCTGTCTCCGGAACATGTAGTCCTACACTACTTCCAATGTGTGGAAGTGTATTAAAAGTGCAATTAATCCTTCCATTCACAATTTAATACCTATTTAAAAGTTCCCAGCTGATACCTATCAAAATATAAGAGCATGAAAGTCTGAAAATGACATTCCTACAATCTAAGTATCTCATTCTTCTAATTTACTGTGGTGGATATATTCATTATGCCCAATTAGTACTCCAGGGATAATAATTTCAGGAAATAACTAGTGAGTAATTATCATGGAAGTACTAACTGATTTGTGTAGATTATGATGGCGGCAGAATTAATGCATTCAGTGAGGACATTTCACTTATAGAATGTGAGTACATTATACCGCATCGGTGTATGAGCCATAGAATGACTTGCTAGCGATGGAAGAGAATTTCGTTCCGGTTCTGTTTTGATAACAATTTGTCCAAATTTGCAAAGTTCTCCCTATTCATGACATGAAGAACTTGAGATTTTACAAAAATCAAATGTGGGATAAACTGAAAGTAACAGATTTGTCCATTCAGACCCAGGGCTTTGAGTGCTTAGCTTTAAAAGTCTGGGCTTGAATCCCCATTGAACCATGTTAGTGCTAAATGAGGTTTCCATAATTTTTTTTCTGACAGGCTCTTTATCTTTAATAGCTATATGTTTAGCAGGTACATCATAGTCGTCTCCATGCTGGGAACAGATGACCTTGTTGAATTTGGCTGGTCCAGATAAGTGAGGATTTTGTTTCAGTTCATTTCTATAGGAATTTACCAAGATTTGCTAAGTTCTTTATATTCAGGAGAGAAATTTTAAACATTTGAGGCAAAACTGATGTATTCTCCCAACCCTAGATTTAACTTTAAGAACTGCAGCAGTGATTTCCTGTTATTGATGTACATTTCATGTGTACAATATCATGGTACTCAGTGTCCAAAGTTGTCATTTTCAGTGCAAGAGAATGATATGGATGACCCCTGCAGGTGTGCTTATTTACTGTCCTACTACTAGGCAGCCATCACTGAACAAATGTCAAGGCGACAGGAAAGCATGTTCCTTCTCCTCAAGCCAAAAGGGCTCAGGTAGGGCCAGCTTTGCATCTGGCATGTAGAGGGATAGGGCACATGGTGGAGGCATCTTGTAGATGCATGAGGTCTTGGCACCCTCCCCATCTATACTATGGTTATGGTGTAGGGTTAGCTGGTTACTTATGTGCTGAGTAGGATTTTTTTTTTTTTTTTGCCTGTTATTCAGATTGGCACAAAGTTTTTTCATCTAATCTATCCTGTCTGCCAGGTGGGTTGTAGCAGTTAGAAGTGGAAGAGTAGCTAGATCTTTCAGGTAAGTAATTTGGTCACAATGCATGGGAAAAGTAATACAGACAGGTAAGAACATAGCTAAGCACTCTGAGGCATCCTTAAGGTAATGGGTGGGTGGGGGTCCTGATACTTGCCAGTCAGGGCTTTGGGACCATGCAATGTGGTCAAGGTACTGAACGCTTTTGGGCCAACTTGTCTCACCCATCCAGGGTTCTGGAGCTCAGAGGTGGAGTGACTCAGGAAGGCCTCCCTCAACACTATAAGGAGTGTGGTCAGACAGGAGGGGGAAGTAATCACACTGCCTCCAACTCATGGCTTGGTATGGCTCACCCTAACTTGAGGCAGGAATGCTGCAAGGTGGCTCCTGCATTATTAACATCCCACACAGTATTTTGACTGCTGCAGGTCCTATTAAGTTAAAGTTAAATAAAGTTGCAGCTCAGTTAACCCAGTGACAAACATCATAGTGTTATTCTGGGTATGGTCACAAGATCTATTCATCTGCCATCCATCATTGTTGGGTAGGGATGGGGGAGAATTTCTCCCCGAAACTTCGGGGGGCCGAGTGCCAACGCATTCAGTCCTCCAAAGGTCGTTTGGGGAGAAATTCTCTGCCCCCCCTGCCCCCGCCCCCCCCGGGATGGGACTTACCTTTCACGAATGTCCCTCCCGGCGGTGGGTCCCAGCGGCGGTTCGTCAGGTCTTCGTCAGGGGTGGGGGCGGCAGCCGGTCTTTCGACCGGCTGCCGCCGCCGCCATTACAAGAAAAGTAAAAAAAAAAAAACGCCCCTGTGATAGGCTACGTAACGATTAACGTAGCCTATCATGGCTAGATTTGCAAAGTCAGCCGTGATGGGCTACATTAATTGTCACGTAGCCTATCACGGGTGACTTAAAAAAAAAAAAAGTGTACAACTAATGGCGGCCCCCATAGGGAGCCGCCATTCACGTTCCTTATTTGGTCCCTGTAGTCTACGTAAAGATTTACGTAGACTACGGCGAAAATAAGGACAATGCAAATAGCGTTGCCCTTATTTTTGCCGTAGTCTACGTAAATCTTTACGTAGACTACAGGGACCAAATAAGGAACGCGAATGGCGGCTCCCTATGGGGGCCGCCATTCGCCTACGCTTTTTTTTTTTCAAAGTCACCCGTGATAGGCTACGTGATGATTAATGTAGCCTATCACGGCTGACTTTGCAGATCTAGCCATGATAGGCTACGTTAATCGTCACCTAGCCTATCACGGGGGCGTTTTTTTTTCTTTTTTTTTTCTTTTGAAGTTCGCGGCCGGGGAGACGGGGCGCTTCTCCCCGGCCTGAATTTCAGCCAGGCGAGGTGGGAAGCCTCCCCCCCCGGCCTGAATTTCGGCCGGGCGAGGAGGGAAGCCTCCCCCCCTGGCCTGAACTTTGGGGGGAGCAGCGAAGTGCCTCCCCCCCACCGCGAAGCAAGCTGCGAGACCAGGTAAGTGACTTTCGTGCACCCCTATTGTTGGGTGATAAGTGAGGAGGGAGGGTGAATCTGCACTGCAGAGAGGCCTGTATAAGAGAGAACAAGGAGAAATCAATGACTGCATTGGCTGGTGTAGGTCACTAGAGGAGTTGGTCTAAAAGCACAGTGCTCACTTAGGCAAATAACCATGTCGCATTAATTTGGAGGTACTTAATCCAATGCTTTGCCAAGCTCTGAGACACATCTGCCCAACAACATGACGTGCATGTTGTATTGTTAGGAACATGTGATGAGCTTCATGCCAAAATGTTGGTCCACTTTTCTCCAAATTAAAGAAACGTGTTTCTAACCCACATTTCTGGAGTTAGAGGTCCTTTCTCCTTGCATGTATCATCTTGCTAACTTGTATGCTCAGGTAGATCTATTGTCTTGAATATTCAGATAGAGATTTACCCCCTCTGAAGCACCGATTGCTGCATTTGGGGGGCATCCATTCCAGCTGGGTCACATGCACATACTTGCTTGTCGTAAGTGGTACAGGCAGCCGCTTCTGTGGGGCTGTAGAGCTCTGTGGCCTACCGTCTTGGACTTGCTGGGCAACCATGTCTCACAGAGGAGTGACAGGGCTGTTAAGGTTGTGGGTGCTAAACTCAGTGATTTGCCTTCTTCTGGATAAGCTGGGAGCCTAGCATGTTTGGCTGAGGTGTTCCAGTGTCTTGAGCCAAGCACAACCCCACGATTAGCTAGCTTCCCTTTCTTGCCTCCTTTCCCTAAGTTTCTGTGCCTCTCTCTGTTTGCCATTTTCCTTAGAATAGTCAGGATCCAAGAAGAGACCTTGCTTTAGGTTCTCCATTCCAAATTCTAGTTTTAAACTACTTTCCATACTTTTGCAAGGCTCACAGTCCCTAATAATGCCCTACCCGACGCCAGCTTGTCTGGCTGAAAGGGGGGGGCATTGCGGGCGGGTGGGGTGGCAAGACGTAGGGGCCTCTGATTGGTGCATCCCAGTGGCACCACCATACAAGGAGGGGCAGGCTGAGTTGCCTTAAACTCAGCCCCCCTCCCAATCTCAGTTCTCTGGCTCGACGCAGCTAGAGAGAACTACAGCTCCGCCGAGAAACAACGAAGGACACCTGCCTGCTGGAGACTGGCTTCGTCGTCTTCCCAGCCACATGAACTCAGCGTGCAATCTGCGTGCCCAAAGCCTCGCTGATGCTTGCGGCGGGGCGTGCGTGCTCCGGCGCAGCTCCATCGTGACGGAGCAAGTTTGGGCACTGCGCCTATGGGCCTCGGCGGTTGAGGCTGCAGCGCGCCCGCCCCCCTCCTTCCCCTCTCTTTGCTTTTCACCTCATCCGGCGTTTCCGCCGCGCCTTCGTCGCCGCGCCCCGGGGTTGCCAGAGCTCGCTACAGGGGCTCGGGTGCACGGGTGCTGCTCATCCACCCCCCACCACCAAAAAAAGAAAACACCATGCGCCCCCCACACATAATTAAAAAAAATGGAAAAAAATGAAAAGAAAAGAAAAAGAATAAATAAATATTAAAATGATGATGATGATGATAATAATAATAATAATAATAAGAAAACACACACAGACACCCCCGGCAGCCGCTGCTCCCCGTTGTATGCCCACTGTGACTCCTGGGTCGCAGGCGCTTTTGGCAGGGGGCGCCTGTGCTCAGGCGCGGCTTCCGTGGCCATTGGCCCTGGCTGCACCTCTTGGGTGCCGGGCTTGCAGCGGATGGCAACCCTTTAAAGCCACTGTGGCCTGGTGGCTGCAGTGTTGAACTGGGGCTTGAGAGACCCTGGTTCTAGTCTCCTTTCCGGGGGTATAGTTCAGTGCTAGTCCCCTGCTGGACATGCAGAAGGTGCCAGGTCCAGTCCCTGGCATCTCCAGGTAGGGCTAGAAAAACCCCTACCTGAACCCCTGGCAGAGTCATTGGGGGGGCACAGATTCTCCACCCCTGCCCTATAAACGAATACAAGTTAAACGCTAGACACACCGTGTTTTAAATGTGAACACACAGAGACATACAGGAAGAGGATGAATGTTGTGCGCTCACCTATCTAAACGCTGCCGGATGCGGAGGGTCCCCCTCCTGTCTAGCAGTAATGGAGGCGCTGCTGCCTGTAGTCCTACCCTGCGAGTAGCCCACTGGAACCTCCTGCTGGGTGCTCCGACCCCTGCCACTTTTACTTTTAAGGGTGGTGGTTTGAGTGTTGGACTGGGTCCAGGGACCCGGGCCCTTCCTTTTTCTTGCCAATATCGTGCCAACCTCATCGCACTTTCTACAGCATGCCCCCCAAGAATGGCCAAGGTTGAAAGAACGGGAAGGGTAGGGCTCTGCCTCCCCTCCCCAATAGATTGCGGCCTAGGCCAGAGTCCGAGTCTGATGATGAAGCAGACCCGGTAGTGACGTCAATTCTTCTCATCTGGAAACTGCTGAGCATTCTCCAGGGATCCCTTCCCCCTCCCCTGGCCAGGCCTAAGAAACCCTCGGTGGTCCAGCTTAAGTGAACGCGACAGCCAACCCAACGCTCACTACTTATTTCTATTTCAGCTCGTCTGGACCCTGTTGAAGCCTCCATCTCCTCTTCCTCGGCTTCTGGATGGCTCACCGCCTACGGTTGAGCTCCTCCATTCTTTGGCCTCCTCTTCCCCGAGTGCACAAGCAACATCTGTTTTCCAGTCGGGGATCAGAGCACGGCCACAATAGATTCAGTCCCGCCTGCTCAGGCATCCACGTAAGTGGCATATCAGATCCCTACGCTAATCTGGTGAATTGCAAGGCCACTGGGGCTACTCCTTCTTGTAATGGCTTTCACCTGAGGAGGTGTGCGGCTGGCTTATGTCGAGGCCTTCCACAGGAGGGCCACCATTGACCCTTCTCTGCGCAGGGACCTGATGGACCAGGACTTTCCGCTCCAATTTGACTCCTTCCTGGACGTGTTTCGGCGACGGATCTGACAGTGGCCACATTCCCCAGGCTGTCTCCCACACTGGCCCTTGGCCTATGTCAGGTCCGCTGCTTCAGCACCACTGTCTGTACTGGGAATACAGCCCCCAGGCACATACTCCCAGAACCCGTGCCTTTCTGTCAAGAGTGCTGCCTTGTAGCAGTCAACACTCATGCACCTCTTGTCCAATGAAGGGTCCCCCTTGGAAAGACTGTAGGGTCCTTCTTGGAAAGGCCGAGGCAGTAGAAAGCCGGGGGGGGGGGCAGGCTACAGCTCCCTCTGGTGGGCCCAGGCCTGGTTAGGTTGGCCCCGCTACTCCGGCTTTAAGATGCTACCCCAACTGGGGGAACACGTTTTAACTTGGAACACGATTTCATTCTAGGTTCTAGGACCCCTCCCCCTTTTTCTAGGTCAACATAAGCCATCCTTACCTAGTAAGCAACATTTGTCCTCGCCAGGTGTCAACATGTTCGTGAGAGTTTTAACAAGGCAGTGCTGGCAGAAGGGTTATAGCCCCCCCATTTTTCCACATCCCGATATCTACGCTAGGGATTTCCCTTCTCCAAACGGTGCCCAGGAAATCCTCTAAGGGGTTTATCCTGATTTGTAACCTCTCTTCCCTGAGGGCCAGTCTGTTAAGCACAAGATCCCGGATCATCTGTGCTCAGTGCGATACACCTCATCGATGTGGCAGTTGTCTTGGTTTGGGATCCTGGCCATGGGTTCCTGTTGGGCATATGCTACATGGAGTCCAAAGATGGTGGTCAATGTTCTGACCTAATGCAAACATTGCTTCCCTTTCCTTTTACCTCGGGGTCCCTTAGCTCACAAAAGGCTGAGGGCCCGTCTCCCACATCAACATTCAGTGAAGCCAATCTGATACCCTTAGGCATTATTCTCGCCCCCCTCAAGACAACTTCCAGGTCTTTTAGGCACGGCTCCAAGCAGGTATACATCTTCCTAGTAGGGGTGAACGAAAGTCACTTACCTTTTCTCGCAGCTTTTTCGCGGTGGGGGGGAGCACTTCGCTGCTCCCCCCGCGAAGTTCAGGCCAGGGGGGGAGGCTTCCCGCCTCGCCCGGCCGAAATTCAGGCCAGGGGGGGAGGCTTCCCGCCTCGCCCGGCCGAAATTCAGGCCGGGGAGGAGGCTTCCCGCCTCGCCCGGCCGCGAACACAAAAGTAAAAAAAAAAAAAAAAAAGTCCCCTGATAGGCTACGTGACGATTCACGTAGCCTATCACGGCTAGATCTGCAAAGTCAGCCGTGATAGGCTACGTGAATCGTCACGTAGCCTATCACGGGTGACTTTAAAAAAAAAAAAAAGCGCGTACGCGAATGGCGGCCCCCATAGGGAGCCGCCATTCGCGTTCCTTATTTAGTTGCTGTAGTCTATGTCAATGTTTACGTAGACTACGGCGAAAATAAGGGCAACGCAAATAGCGTTGCCCTTATTTTCGCCGTAGTCTACGTAAAGATTGACGTAGACTACAGCGACCAAATAAGGAATGGGAATGGCGGCTCCCTATGGGGGCCGCCATTCGCGTACGCGCTTTTTTTTTTTTTTTTAAAGTCACCCGTGATAGGCCACGTGATGATTCACGTAGCCTATCACGGCTGACTTTGCAAATCTAGCCGTGATAGGCTACGTGAATCGTCACGTAGCCTATCAGGGGACAGTTTTTTTTTTTCTTTCATTGCAATGGCGGGGGCGGCAGCCGGTCGAAAGACTGGCTGCCGCTCCCGCCCCGCTCGAACACCGGATGAACCGCCAGCCGGACCCGCCGCCGGGAGGGACATTCAGGGAAGGTAAGTCCCGTCCCGGGGGGGGCGGGGGGCGGGGGGGGCGGAGGATTTCTCCCCAAAACTTGTTCGGGGGGCCGAACACGTTGGCGCTTGGCCCCCCGAAGTTTCGGGGAGAAATTTTCCGCCATCCCTACTTCCTAGTAGGGATGGGGGAGAATTTCTCCCCGAAACTTCGGGGGGCTGAGTGCCAACGCATTCGGTCCCCCGAAGGTTGTTTGGGGAGAAATTCTCCGCCCCCCCGCCCCCCGCCCCCCCCGGGATGGGACTTACCTTTCATGAATGTCGCTCTCGGCGGCGGGTCCCGGCGGAGGTTCGGCAGGTCTTCGTCAGGGGCGGGGGTGGCAGCCGGTCTTTTGACCGGCTGCCGCCGCCGCCATTACAAGAAAAGTAAAAAAAAAAAAGCCCTGTGATAGGCTACGTAACGATTTACATAGCCTATCACGGCTAGATCTGCAAAGTCAGCTGTGAAAGGCTACGTTAATCATCACGTAGCCTATCACGGGTGACTTAAAAAAAAAAAAGTGCGTACACTAATGGAGGCCCCCATAGGGAGCCGCCATTCGCGTTCCTTATTTGGTCCCTGTAGTCTATGTAAAGATTTACGTAGACTACGGCGAAAATAAGGGCAACGCTATTTGCGTTGCCCTTATTTTTGCCGTAGTCTACATAAATCTTTATGTAGACTACAGGGACCAAATAAGGAACGCGAATGGCGGCTCCCTATGGGGGCCTCCATTAGTGTACGCGCTTTTTTTTTTTTAAGTCACCCGTGATAGGCTACGTGATGATTAACGTAGCCTTTCACAGCTGACTTTGCAGATCTAGCCGTGATAGGCTAAGTAAATCGTTACGTAGCCTATCACAGGGCTTTTTTTTTTTTTTTTTACTTTTCTTTTGAAGTTCATGGCCAGGGAGACGGGGCACTTCTTCCCAGCCTGAATTCAGGCCGGGCGAGGCGGAAAGCCTCCCCCACCGGCCTGAACTTCGGGGGGAGAAGCGAAGTGCCTCCCCCCCACCACGAAGCAAGCTGCGAGACCAGGTAAGTGACTTTCGTACATCCCTACTTCCTAGGGTTTCCTGTGGTGGACCATGAAAGATATTGTTGGGCATCTTCTTTTCACAGTTAGAGTAGCGGCCCTGGCTGTGCCTTCTCACGCCGGCTCAGTTTGGGCAGTGCAGGGGCTGCGGCTGCCGCATCATTGACCCAGGGTCACTTCTGCTGTGCGCACGTATCCATGGGCAGGGATTCAACTTAGTAGGGTTTCAATGGCACCTCCTTCCGGAGGCATGAGCTGCTCCTCAAAGCCGGACTGCATATTCACGGGGTTCCACCGCTACCCCGGTGGGGGGTTCAGACTCATGGGGCAGGTCCGATCGTGCTGTGGGTATTGGCCTGTAGAGTGGAGGTTGCCGCCGCCAAGCACATTTTGTTTTGACCTCATAGCCAAATCAGTAACCCCCCCCCCACTTTGGTATGACAACGTGATGACATTATTCATTCCCCATCCTCCTGAAATCAGAGGGTCATGTCATGCGTCGGTGTGTTCGCACTCCAGCATCGGTGTTACAACATCTGGTTCTGGGTCCGCCATGTGCTGGATTAGGCAAACCCAATTGTCGATACTTTGTCACAAAATTCGGTCAACGACTTCTAGGCCTTAGCCCTGCTGGTGCGTCCATTCCCAGATACCATACTACAGTACTATGGGAGACTGGGATACCGAAGCCAAGCATGCCATCCGGCATTCCATGGCTCTCAGTACACGAGCCGCCTGCGACAGAGCAGGTATGGCGTGCCGCGCAATAGGAAAAGCTTCGGCAACAGGAATCATGGCCCTTACCTATAGATCATTGGCCACAATTTCACGCCTCCTTAAGGAACAACAGAATATCTGGGACCATAAGTCTCAAGATGGCCATTTAGCCTTCCGGCCCACAACGCTGGGAATTACTGACTCCCATGTCAGATTTTAGGGTTCGGAGTGCAATAGGGTTGGGCACAGTTGTCGCCTGTTTTAGTAAATTTAGCCACCCTATCTCCCCGGATACCCCCCTTTGGGCTCCGAGGGTAATGGCCTTCCATTTGTCCTTTTCAGTAAGATGTTTCCCTGTTCCATGCAGCAACCTTAACGGCCTTCTGCAAGCCCCCCCCCTTAGGAATTCAGGGTTGGACTGGGCTCTCAAGTCCGTCTTGTTCCGGAGGGCCTTGAGATACTTCACGGTACAGGTCTGGCCCAATGTAACCCACTTACGTATTTGGTGATCAAACTGATCGGTATGGCAAGGGCACGGCTGGGGCCCACGGCCAAACGCAAGTCAATGGGTTAAGCCCCGTCGGGACCTTATGGGTCTATGAATGCTGTGGGTCTGAGGAGGGGCCTCCGTTTTATCACTTCAATGGCTTACTGTTGACATAAGGGCAATCGGGGCAGTTTCTACATTAGCTCTACCCCGCTAGGCCTAGGTAAGTTGCAGTTCAGAACCCACTGTTGTTACATTGAAGCAGTCTCCATGATAGCCACTGGAGGTTTCTCTCACAGGCACATTATGGCAGTTTGAAAATGGGGCTTCACAGCGTTCCAGCCTGCGTTTGCCAATTGTCTGCTTCTTCCTGACACGATTCTCGCTTTGCTTGCCCTAATGTGCTTACTCCTTAGACCAGAAGACTTGTCGTACGCTGGAACGGGTGCTCTTACATGGGCACGTTATGATGTCTTGAGCTGCACGAAGGGCTTGTAGGTAGGGATGGCGGAGAATTTCTCCCTGAAACTTCGGGGGGCCGAGCGCCAACGTGTTCGGCCCCCTGAACAAGTTTCGGGGAGAAATCCTCCGCACCCCCCCCGCACCCCGCACCCCCCCCGGGACGGGACTTACCTTCCCTGAATGTCCCTCCCGGCGGCGGGTCCGGCTGGCGGTTCGTCCAGTGTTGGAGCGGGGCGGGAGCGGCAGCCGGTCTTTCGACCGGCTGCCGCCCCCGCCATTGCAATGAAAGAAAAAAAAAAACACGTCCCCTGATAGGCTACGTGATGATTCATGTAGCCTATCACGGCAATATTTGCAAAGTCAGCCATGATAGGCTACATGAATCGTCACGTAGCCTATCACGGGTGACTTAAAAAAAAAAAAGCGCGTACGCGAATGGCAGCCCCCATAGGGAGCCGCCATTCCCCTTCCTTATTTGGTCGCTGTAGTCTATGTCAATGTTTACGTAGACTACGGCGAAAATAAGGGCAACGCAAATAGCGTTGCCCTTATTTTCGCCGTAGTCTACGTAAACATTTACGTAGACTACAGCAACTAAATAAGGAACGCGAATGGCGGCTCCCTATGGGGGCCGCCATTCGCGTACGCGCTTTTTTTTTTTTTAAGTCACCCGTGATAGGCTACGTGATGATTCACGTAGCCTATCACGGCTGACTTTCCAGATCTAGCCGTGATAGGCTACGTGAATCGTCACGTAGCCTATCAGGGGACGTTGTTTTTTTTTTTTTTTACTTTCGTGTTCGCGGCCAGGCGAGGCGGGAAGCCTCCTCCCCGGCCTGAATTTCGGCCGGGCGAGGCGGGAAGCCTCCCCCCCCGGCCTGAATTTCGGCCGGGCGAGGCGGGAAGCCTCCCCCCCCGGCCTGAACTTCGCGGGGGGAGCAGCGAAGCGCTCCCCCCCACCGCGAACAAGCTGCGAGAAAAGGTAAGTGACTTTCGTCCACCCCTACTTGTAGGTCGTCTTTGGACTTCAGCTTCTGTCACCCCGACACATTGAGATCCAGTGGCTTCACAGACGAGGCATACGGTGGGAGTCCCCTCCTCACTCTGTTCCACCAAAGTTTGTCAGTCTTCCTCCGCAGGTCCAGGTGCTGCACACTGAGAGGAATGACTTCGGCTGTAAGCCAGGCAAGGACCTGATCGAAGAGGCCTTGGTTGAGATGCAGGTGGTCCGGGATACCTGGCTGGAAGTAGCCTATTGCAGTCCTCACCGCTCCCAGAGATCAGTAGGAAGGCATGGAATGATGTTGCCAGTGGCAGGGCACATTGGAAAGCGCACAGAGAAATGGCTTATAGCCTATGCGAATGTGGCGATGGATGCACCATCTGCCAGGAAATTCTGTGGACATGGGGGGAGCGTTACAGGTAGGACGGTGTCTGCCTGTCTCATGTAGTAAATAACATATTTCTGTCTGATCTGCAAAAGGGCCTGTGGGAAGTTCTTCTGCGCAGGTGGGGGGAGTTTCACAAGCTCTAGGCTTGTGACTCCTGTGGCGGCTAGGACGGGCAAAACAGGGAAGTAGGGATGGTGTGCATGCAGAGGCACCTTATGGTGACAGGTGACGCCTGAGGCCCCCCAAACGGGTTGTGCAGCTCGGCGCGGGGATAAGGGTTGCCTGGGAGACCAACCCTACTCACTCACCCAGGTGTTGTGTGGCACCGGGTTGGGGGTGACACCGGAAGGTCTACCTCCCCCAGAAGGGGCAGTCCGGAGGGATGGCGAGATCACCGCCACCCCTCAGGCTGGGTGTGTTTTTGCCCAAGAAGTGCCAGTTAGATGCTGTCACAGTTAGATGCCCGTCCTAGTTACCCCTTTGCAGGTATTTCAATAAACGTGGCCCAATTTTCAAACCAAGCTTGTTGTCTGCGTCTTCTTTAACCCATCTCCACTCACAAATGGCTTATCCAATTCTTCTGTCTCCTCATCATCACATTTGATCTAGTATCCATTATCCAACCACCTTTGGATATATTAGCCTTTGAGTAGGTGCTGCTCATATTGTGTTTTTCAGCCCCATCCAGGTCAAGGCCAAGATTCATGTCCAAAGTAGGGGTGGACAAAAGTCACTTACCTGTCCTCGAAGGACGTTCACGGTGGGGGGGAGGTGCTTCGCTGGTCTCCCCGCGAAGTTCAGGCCGGGGGGGAGGCTTCCCGCCTCACCCAGCCGAAATTCAGGCCGGGGAGGAGGCGCCTCGCCTCGCCCGGCTGCGAACGCGAAAGTTAAAAAAAAACAACAACAACGCCCCCTGATAGGCTACGTGACGATTAACGTAGCCTATCACGGCTAGATCTGCAAAGTCAGCCATGACAGGCTACGTCAATCGTCACGTAGTCTATCATGGGTGACTTTAAAAAAAACAAAAACGCGTACGCTAATGGCGGCCCCCATAGGGAGCCGCCATTCACGTTCCTTATTTAGTCGCTGTAGTCTACATAAATGTTTACGTAGACTACGGCGAAAATAAGGGCAATGCAAATAGCGTTGCCCTTATTTTTGCCGTAGTCTACGTAAATCTTTACGTAGACTACAGCGACCAAATAAGGAAGGGGAATGGCGGCTCCCTATGGGGTCCGCCATTATCCGTACGCGCTTTTTTTTTTTAAAGTCACCCGTGATAGGCTAAGTGACGATTTATGTAGCCTATCATGGCTGACTTTGCAAATCTAGCCGTGATAGGCTACGTGAATCGTCACGTAGCCTATCAGGGGGGGGGGTTCTTCTTTCATTGCAATGGCGGCGGCGGCAGCTGGTCAAAAGACCGGCTGCCGCTCCCGCCTCGCTCGAACACCTGCTGAACCGCTGGCCGGACCAGCCACCGGGAGGGACATTCGGTGAAGGTAAGTCCCATCCTGGGGGGGGGGTGGGGGGTGGGGGGGTGCAGAGGATTTCTCCCCGAAACTTGTTCGGGGGGCCGAACACGTTGGCGCTCAGCCCCCCGAAGTTTCGGGGAGAAATTCTCTGCCATCCCTAGTCCAAAGTAGGGATGGCGGAGAATTTCTCCCCGAAACTTAGGGGGGCCGAGCGCCAATGTGTTCGGCCCCCCGAACAAGTATCGGGGAGAAATTCTCTGCACCCCCCCACCCCCGCACCCACCCCCCAGGACGGGACTTACCTTTGCCGAATGTCCCTCCCGGCGGCGGGTCCGGCCAGCGGATCGGCAGGTCTTCGTCAGGGGCGAGGGCGGCAGCTGATCTTTCGACCGGCTGCCGCTGCCGCCATTGCAATAAAAGAAAAAGAAAATAAAAACGCCCCCATGATAGGCTACGTGATGATTCACGTAGCCTATCACGGCTAGATTTGCAAAGTCAGCCATGATAGGCTACATAAATCGTCACTTAGCCTATCACGGGTGACTTTAAAAAAAAAAAAAAGCGCGTACGGATAATGGCGGCCCCCATAGGGAGCCGCCATTCCCATTCCTTATTTGGTCGCTGTAGTCTACGTAAATGTTTACGTAGACTACGGCGAAAATAGGGGCAACACTATTTGCGTTGCCCTTATTTTCGCCGTAGTCTACGTAAAGATTTACGTAGACTACAGGGACCAAATAAGGAACGCGAATGGCGGCTCCCTATGGGGGCCGCCATTTGCGTACGCGCTTTTTTTTTTAAGTCACCCGTGATAGGCTACGTGGCGATTTACGTAGCCTATCATGGCTGACTTTGCAGATCTAGCCGTGATAGGCTACATTAATCGTCACCTAGCCTATCACGGGTGCGTTCTTTGTTTTTTTTTTTAACTGTTTAGTTCGCGGCCAGGCGAGGCGAGGCGCCTCCTCCCCGGCCTGAATTTCGGCGGGGCGAGGCGGGAAGCCTCCCCCCCCTGGCCTGAACTTTGTGGGGGGAGCAACGAAGCGCCTCCCCCCCACGGCAGGAAATCTTCGAGGACAGGTAAGTGACTTTCGTCCACCCCTAGTCCAAAGGCTGGTAAAATCCAGGATAGCCAGTGTGCACAGATGGTTTCCAAGTGATCAAGACCAACAGTCCTTCCTCTAAAACAATGTAAATATACCTGCTGTGACTCATTTTCTCCATGTTCTTCTGAAATCACTCTTAACAGTTCAATCTTGTGCATGTCTATTCAGAAGTAAGTCCCACCAAGTTCAATGGGATTTGTTCCCAGGTAAGTGATTCAAGGATTGCAGCCTAAATTTAACTTTCTGGACCTTATTTGACCCACTCTTTGCTACGATTACCTGAAGTTCCCTTTTTCCATGTTGCCCTCCAAAGTCTACCTTACAATTTCCTTTACGCCATTCTTGCCCCTTATTTTGTGAGCTATAAATCCCCATTTCTGTCTGTTTTTGCTCTGTTGCTGTCATTAGGAATAATCTGTAGGTCCAGTGCTAGGGGTTTGGTGTTCTAATCAATAATTTTCTTTCTGTAAACCTCAGTGATAAAAAAATAAAAACTTGTACTGATCACTCTTAATCTTTGTCAGTAAGGTAATTCCTCCTTGCATAGTCTACCTTGTCCACCCCACACTTCTGCCAACATTTTCAGGTTCATTGGGTACATGTGTACCCAATAGGGATGGGGGAGAATTTCTCCCCGAAACTTCGGGGGGCCGAGTGCCAACGCATTCGGCCCCCCGAAATCGGCAGTGAAATTCTCCGCCCCCCGCCCCCCCCGGGATGGGACTTACGCTATTTGCATTGCCCTTATTTTCACTGTAGTCTACGTAAATCTTTACGTAGACTACAGGGACCAAATAAGGAATGCAAATGGCGGCTCCCTATGGGGGCCGCCATTTGCGTACGCGCTTTTTTTTTTTCCAAAGTCACCCGTGATACCTGTGATTTTTTCCAAAATCACCTGTGATGATTTACGTAGCCTATCATGGCTGACTTTGGAAATCTAGCTGTGATAGGCTACGTTAATCGTTACGTAGCCTATCACAGGGGTGGTTTTTTCACGGCCAGGTAGACGGGGCACTTCTACCTGGCCTGAATTTTGCCGGCAAGGGGTGGGGCGCCTCCCTCCCAGCCTGAATTTCAGCTGGGCGAGGCGGGACGCCTCCCCCCCCTCGCATGAACTTCGGGGGGAGAAGCGAAGCACCTCCCCCCCACCGCGAAGCAAGCTTCGAGGACAGGTAAGGGACTTTTGTCCATCCCTAGCACCCAATTAAGTTCATGTACACATATGAACAAGGACAATCAGTAATATACTAGTACCCCAAATAGAGGTACTCATGGAGATGATTATGGTTTAAGAAATTCCTATACAGTGAAAGTTTGCAAATACCAGTTTTTGGAGATGGGGTAGTTTTATGCTCAGGGATGCATCAGTTGGGAATATAGTACTTGTCCTGCATTATTTTATTATGAATGAAGTGCCCAAGTAAGCTAGCCACTTTACAATTATTTGAAATGACTGACCCTGCTTATAGGCATACAGGACAAAAACAAAAAAACAAAACGGGATTCATTTGAACAGAGGGTAGGAAGGAAAAAGAGGGGGAAGAAGATCAGTCAGGTAAGTACCAGGCAAAAAGATGGGTCAAGTTGGGATGGACAAATTGGTCTATTTCCAGTCTGGGTGACCTTTGTGTATGTTACAACAAAATAAAATAGGTTTATGGAAAATTGTATATACAAAATATTCCAAATATATAACAATTTTAATATAATATTGCATAGAACATTTAAAACAATAGATTAGCAGTCCTATAGTTTCTCCTACATACATAGTTTTATAACTGGTTTCTACAAAGGGCTGTATAAATACACAATACTCATGTCCAAAACATGTTTAAACCTTGGTGGTTTTCATCACTGGGAAAAATATGTGAACTTGCAACTAATATCACATATTATTAAATGTCCTACATAGAACCTGTACAACAAAAATACACAGACTTAGAAATATCTGAGGTGTTGTTGCTTGCTCAAATAGTCATATAACTGTTAGTCAATAAAAATCTGTTTATCAGTAAATATTTAACTATGCAGATTCTATGCTTCTGATCAAGCAGTTGGTATCAAGGTACAAGAACATTTCCTCCCACACCTAAAACATGTAGAAAGATAAAGCAGCCTATTATAAATTCACAATTAACCATACCACAATTAAAAAAAAAACCTAATGGCACATAGAGCATCCCACCAGCTAAATATTTTCACATATTTTTCACATATTTTCACTGATGAAGAAGGAGAAACTATAGGACTGCTAATCTATTGTTTTAAATTGGTATGTAATATTATATTAAAAATTTGTTATATATTTGTTATATTTTTGTATATACAATTTTCCAAAAACCTACAGTATTTTGTTTTGTGGTTTAGGAGTGGTTTAGGACAGAACCATTCTTTTGGTGATAACCTTTGCGTATGCTTCCCCATGTATACAAAAATTTGCACTTAAATAATATTTTACAAATATTTTCTCATAAAATACACATTTCTGAACATATTTTCTCTCAAATTACACATTTTAACCTTTTCTTCCCCAGCAAAGAACTGCATTAGAACATATAGGAACTGAAAAAGCTAGTTCCAATATCTAATTCCAATCTACACATTAGTCTGAAAGGTACAGTTCAGGTCGGCTCTCATCATGGAGTTCATAAAAACTGAATTCCTCATTCATCTGTAGTCTTAAGTAGTAGTTTGAAGGACACAAAGTTGGACAGCAGGTGGGGGAACATTCCACTAATAAGCACTAGGATTCTGACAAGGAAGGAATAAGAACAACTTATGGTATAGAGAGTGTACCTGCAGTATACACGTAGTATAGCAGGACTAGACAAAAGGTAGACCTGAATGTGTTGGTAGATCTTGCGGTGATCTGCGGTAAATTCATGATGATTTCTGATTGCCTATTGTTTAACAATAGCAGCAACAGAATGACTCCTCCTTGCCCTAAATTATACTGCTGAAATGAAGAAAGTTGAGGTAACCAAGAGTGGATTTTTGTGTAGAAGGACTGCAAGCTCCATTCAGTTCTCCTGCTCAAAATGTATTCTTGAACTCACACTTCTTCAGTTCTTTTGCACCAGGCTCTGGTTGATGGATCTTGGGGTGCTAGTAAAAAAACAAGGTAGATCCCACAAGCCTCAAGTCTGCTCACCAGTCACCACAGCAGTGTACTCTTAGTTGAATTTTTTTCCACTTGAATTCACTTGGAAAACTGAAGTTTCCTGATGTCACAGTTTTCACTGGATGCACTGGGGTTCTTGATAGAGCAGCTGTTCCCTCCTACCCTGAAGAACCCATGGTGCAATAGAGTGGGAACAAAGCAGAGCCCTGGATGACATCGGGGCCCAGATACCATCTATTCACAAGATACCTTTATTCATGAAAGAGAAATTCCAGAAGGGTAGAAGAAATTCAATAATCAGCCATGCTTTGACAAGAAGCAAATAAAATATTTGTTTGGATTCTTAAATATAATTTCAAGCAAAATGTTCAGTGTCCTTGGCAGTGCCATGAATAAATGCATTAATTTCTTTATTGAAGAATATAAACATGAATAAACTTCTTGTCTCACTCCATGAAATTATCTCATGACAATTGAATAATGGATAAGATGGAACCCATTAATAAACAAAGTTACCAAATGTGATTATTTTTCAAATAGCTCTTTGCTATCAATACCTGATTTTTTTTTGAATGCCATTTGCTATACATTTCCCAGGTGCAACATTGTTGACAATAGTTCCATGCGGAGACTGAACATACAATCTGCCTTTCAACACTGTCTTGAAGGCTGAGCTGGGATTTGTACTGCCAAACACACCACTCTGTCTACTGCATCACACAGTTTCCCTTGTAAACATGCCACCTCTTTAACTCACCTTTGCCCAGATACTTTTAGATATAGTGAAACACCATTTCTTTCTTCTTAATTCCTTAAAAGAATCACTCCTAATAGTTAACACAGGTGGTGAGTGGTGACAGGATTGTAGGCAAAAGGGGGACTTTGAGAAATGAGAGGAAGATATCAGCAGGTTTGGAGAACCTTTTCAAACCCTAAGGATGCAACATACACACACACACACACACACACACACACACAATGGCTGGTAGGTTGACTGTCTGTTGGAAAGAAAACAAAGGTAAACTGGGTATGGAGGAAAGAAATGGCTTACTGCATGATGGCATAGCTGGCTACCTGTAGCCCTGAACAGTACTCCTATTAGGAGGAGGTGAGAATACACTGCAACATTTTTTCTGGCAAAGCTCACATATTCCCAAGCTTGTGAGTGCATTCGCAACATGCATTCATTACAAAAATGTGTACTTTTAAAATGCACATTTTCAAAGCATGTTCATGCTTTAGTGAATGGGGAAGTGTACATTTTGGTGCACACTTTAAAAAATGCATTCACAAATGCACACCCAAATGCACACTTTCCCCATTTGAACAATAACAAAAAAGCTTGTATTTGGGAGCAGGAATGATCCACCTGAGCTTGAGGTGGATCTCAGAGAGCCTTGATGAGCTCAAAGCTTGCTGATTCTGTCATTCCCCCCGATGATAAATTCATAAAAGATGTATTGTACCAGTTTGAGGTAATAATATTTGTGTTATATAGGACATTATCCAGGCCAACTTCAGATGCAGTGCTTCCATGCATACTCCAATAGGATTCTTGCCACCCACCCCAGCATTCAAGCAGCATAACACAGCACTGTGGATAAAGGAAGGCTTTTGCTCACCTGCCATATCCCCACCCAGCCATTCCTCACTGGACTGTGCATCTTCAAACTCTGGAGCATGGGTCAGTTGTATTTCACATACAGGAGGGCTGGATCTAATATAATAGGTGCAGAGGGTCCACCCATTTCTTGCAATATGTTGTGCATGATGTGCCCATGGTGAAGAGGAGTAGGAGAAACAGGCTCTATTGAGCTGTAGAGAAATATTCTTTTCTAAGACTTTCCCCTCCTTGTTCTTCATATTCATTGCATCAACATTCAAGCTTTATTCAGCTTCATCCTTCTTTTAGACTACAGTGGTATATAAGAGCTTTAACAGAGCAGGTAAGGAAGCAAACTATTGAAAGTAAGAAAGGAATACTTGACTATAATCCTAAAGCACTTCTTCTGACACTAGGGTCACAATTACTTCAATGGCTCTCATGCAAGTGCCTTTAGAATTGCATTCCTTATATTTAGTCTCTCCAGCAGCAAAGAAGTAGAAAGACACATCCTCATCCCCCTTCATTCCCATCTCTTGAGTGAAAAGCACTGAAAGGCCAAGATGGAAAGAAATGTAGAATGAAGCTTGGATACCAGTGTAGGCTGCTTGGGCACTAAAGAAACAGATTTGGAAAATCTCATTAGGGACCACAAAAACAATAATGACATAGTTGACAGTGCAGAAACCTTGTGCTGAAACCTCATTTGGATTGGTTTGAAGTGTTATTTACAACAGAGAGAACAAGTGATCCATATTTTATCTATTATTTGATCCTTTATGAGTGTGGTCCAATATAGGTTAGGATCAAACCTGAAAAAGCTAATATTCAAGCTCTCTCTCTCTCTCTCTCTCTCTCTCTCTCTCTCCCCCTTCATGTTTGCATTTCCTCTAAATTATTCCCTCTGTGCCATGCTCTATAATTTCCTTCATGCATTAATCACATGAAGGGATGTCCACACAAATACTGGAGAGCACGACCCTGGCATCAGGTATCTCACTGGTCCCACCACCTGGACATCCATGTGTTGACACAGATATCTGAAAGGAGAAGCTTGTGTGTGAGCAACTATTTGTACATAGGCTTCCCCTTTCAAATGCCAACAGGGAGTGGGGTGGTGGCAGTTGGTGGGTGGCTTGGTGGGATGAGGAGACAGGGGGAGAGCTTGGGGGATGGGTTCAGTGGCTTTATTTATTTATTTATTACATATCTATACTGCCCAGTAGCCGAAGCTCTCTAAGTGGTTCACAAACATTAAAACCACAAGTAAACATAAAACACTTATAAAATATCAAAGCATTAAAATTACAGTACAAAAGTACAACCAGCATAAAACCTAGCAGCAATGCAGAGATTTAAAATGCACAGTAACAAATTTAAAATAGCGGAGCTAAAAGACTAGAATACTAAAATGCTAAGATTCCTGGGGGCTCAGCAGCAGCACTATGCCCGCTGCCCAGTAGAGTCTGGTGCTGTTCCTGGGTAGGTATGAGCACCAAGATAAGGAAACAAAACCTGCACACACACACACACACACACTCCTGCTCAGCTGCAAAACAATAAATGTCCCAATAAACGTCTCCCTGGTTGGTAGGAATGGATCTGTTAAACACATACCTGTATTACTCTGGCAGTATTGTGGACGACTGGGACAAAAGCAGGTGCCAAATCTATACATACGCAATCTGCAGATAATCAAGAATAGCATTGTATGTTGTCATCCCATAGATAAATCTTATCAGATTTAAATCCTACAGCATCCTTAAGTAACAAACCATACCTAAGCCTGGTTACTGAGACCCCAAAGCACATGTTACTGTCTGGTTTTGTTTTGTTTTTTTACTCTAGAGTAAGCATAGAGCCCCCTATCTGGATTGGAGCCCTAGCTTGCGCAGTCAGGGACTTAAATCCCTTCCCCCAACGTGCTTGTGAACTAGAAACATTATAGCAAATGGATTACTCTATGGCGATATATATTTTGGAGGCCCAGATCCCGCAATCTGGATCAGGAATACATCAGGGGGAAAGGCCCTCTACCCCTCAAGCTTGCGTCCTGATCCAAATCAGGGCCACTGCACTTTGTCTAAGTCCAGTAACATATGCATTGGCCCTGAGAAGTATTTCACATTGACTTCAATGGGAATTACTTCTAATATCTTTAGGATGGTGGCTCTAAAGTGCAATTGTATACTTATGTCACATTCATGGTACATGTCTATGAAGTTAAGTCCTCTGGTTTTAGTGGGACTTAAGCCTGGCTTACTATATGTGGACTGCATTAAAATATTTTTTGCAACTAGAAATATATCTCTGGCTCATTTGTACCCAGAGAAAGCTTCAACTCTCCTGGTGTAGTAGAAACAGTTTGATTTTGAGATTTTGGGCACTGAATATATGTGTGAATAAGAATAATTTAATAAGGCCTCTACGCTTAATGGAAATGCAAAATGCAATGTCCTGGCTTGTTTCTAATCTGTATTAGAGAAATGCCAAACTGTCAACAGTTCCTGAGCAATATGAATGCTGTAGTTCTTCACACCCCTTTGAGTTCATATCAATCATTTGAAAATAACCACTTTTTTCAGGATGAGCTGTCACTATTAATTTGAATAGTGGCTGTTGAACTGGAATTCATCCAGTTTTTCAGCAGACCATTTGGTTTTTTATACAACAAACAAAAACACATGCGAAAGCAGATCCCCCTTGCTCCTTTTGCTCTTCGCCAAAATGACAAGGATGCTCAGAAATTCAGTATTTGCATATTCTACTGGGTTATTTTAAAAGACATTATATTACTTAACCCTATTAATTAGGAAATTATTATATAATAATGTTCCACATGTCTGCAGGTCTCTGTGTGCCAACAGAGTTGTTTATGGGGGTGGGACTTGGGCCTAGAACAGACATTACTTCAAATTATCATCTAGCAGCTATGGCTTTTTTCATTTTTACTCTAGAGAAGGGGGCCTCTCCAGATCTTAAAACACCCCCTAACCCCTGCCCCCAAGCTAGGCTCCTGGATCTGCCCCCCTGCACCTACTGTAGAGTAAAAATAATGAAGACATCTATGCTAGATATGGATTTAAATTAACATCTGTAGTGGCCCATAGTATCATTGGAAAGTTGAGATGGAGGACAAGGTAATCAGTTGTGCTGTGGGGAGAACTCTTGATCTTTTATAAAGAAATCCCCCAATATTAGGGATGTCTGTAGATTGCAAATCCAGCCCTTTGGGGAGCCCAACGGATTCTCCCTGCCCACCCAGCTTGGCTTGCATTTGCGAGCTGAGCCATGACTTTTTCCTGAAATCTGGGACCTTTTTTCATTCCACGCCCCCTCCAGTAAATAGAAAGTTGCACAAATCTGGCTGTAATTTACATACTTTGCACAAATTGCAGCTGTGATTTGTGCAACTTTCTATTTACAGGGAAAAAACAACCTGGAAAATTGATCAAGTTGGGCCAGCTCGCAGGGAAGCATGCTGAAATCCAGGGGGCCAAGCTGATGGAAGCTCAGCAAGCTCCACCACCTGGACAGATTCCTCCAATATCCCTACCCAAGATGCATCTTCACCGTAGGACAGGGGTAGGCACTGTGGTGCCCGCAGACACTGATTCATTTTTAGACACTTTTCTTCCCACGTTTTCTTTTAATTAACAGATTTTCTTACCAGCAGCTGGGATTGCTATGAAATAGGTTTCTGTTGGTAGGGAAAAATGTAGGCTCAAAGTAGTTGTTGATTGTGTTGCCTTGTACTCAGCCTTTGGGGCAGGCTACTTGTTCTTTACCACACCTCCAAAATGGCAACCTTTTTGTGGTGGTGCCAAGAATGGTTTCTCAAATTGCCAAATGTCCCAGTGGCTCAAAAGGTTTGCCTGTCTGTGCCCTAGGAACTGCATAGGCGCCAGTCACTTCCAGGCAGCTTTCAACACATTTATGGCATCACCAGCCAATACACAACTTCCATTCCTCTTCTCACAGTTATTTGCATTATTTGATCCCACAGCACTATAGAGCTAGGGAAAGGTGGGATATGGCAGGCATATTTTTATGTCAAATATCCTCAGTATCATTCTGGTTAGTTATTCTATAAATGTTAGATATCTGTACTTGAGATGAAATTATATTTGACTGCAATATTTGTATTTGACTGTTATTTGATAGGATTCCAATAGGTGACATGGAATGTATTTAGTGTTGGGCAATATTGATCACTAATATGGAATGATGAAATTTGAAAATTCTGTGAATATTTGTTTCACTCTACTGTCTAGGCACTGAAGGCACTCTAGCCAATTGTTTGGGATTTGGGGGAAGATGAAAAAATCCAAGGAAAGCCTGCCAGAGAAAGTATGAGCCAGCAAGAAGAGCTGAGAAAAAAAATAACTTTCTTATTTTGACACAAGATTATATATAATTTATTTTCCTCCAAGGAGCCCAAGCAGCATATATGATCCTCCTCCTCTCCATTTTATCCTCACAACATCCCTGTGAAGTAGGTTAGGTGGAGTCAGTGACTCATCCAAAGTCTCTCAGTGAGTTTCATGGTTGAGAGGGAACTTGAACCCAGGTCTCCTTGGTCCTAGTCTAACACTCTAACCACTACACCACACTGGCTCTCTTACTCTAAGCCATACTTACTCTGAGTTTCCCACTGGCACCTCACCCACCTGGATGAATTTTGAACCCCTTTGGAGTGATAACAGCAAACTGCATGACCAGCAGATGTTTTCAGCAGTGTCAAAAAGCATCCCGCCCCATTTTGGGGGGGGGCAATCTCTCAGGGTTTGCATTAAAAAGGAAGAGAAGTGCTGTTCATACTTGCAGAGTGAGTGCAATGAGTAATCTTGTTGGCTGGGGTCACCAAGGAAGCATACAGTCACACTCAAATAGCTTTGCTTGCCCTCAGTCACATGGAAAAATATAATGTGTTGTGGAGTACCATGACATCAGCACTTTCATGGTATTGTCACATTCACAGCTCTGTTTTTTTTGCATGTTTTGCATTTGGAGAGCAAATGTCAAGGTCTGCTTTAACTCAGAGTAATTCAAAAATATGAAATGAATAGATACAGCAACTCAATGATGGAAAAATCCAGATACTGGAACAAAAGTATCTAGATGTATTGTTATGTATCAATACACCAGACTACAACTACCAGGGCTGTAATGTTCCAAGAAAAAAGGTCAAGGAAGATGAGACTGTGAACTGTAGGTATGGAATATTTTAATTGTTACTTTTTCCAAAAGTGGATAAAAACATTCATGCTTACACAAATAAAACAGCAAACCTTTGAGCGTTTATAATACTGTTTTTACATACTCACAGAAATGTTTATGGAAATAGTAGCATCTTACTATTCATTTCATTAGACATGACAATAATTATTGAATCTGACACCTGCACGTACAAACTACATTTCAGCGATTAGATCTGATATGTATTTTATCCATTATTGATTTAATGTTCCATCTTTGAAGTAGTTGATTTGAGAGTTAGGAAGCATTATGAAATTTATTGTTGTCAAGAG